>NC_134533.1:165395336-167795336 GCF_050624435.1 Tenrec ecaudatus | reverse complement strand
TGTGGAATTAACTTCAGAATGAGAAACAGAAAACAAAGAACATAAATTCTGAAACACCAGGCCATTAGAAAAAAAAATTTTGGAAGAATTTCCCTAAGTTTTTATAGCATCAGAAAAATAACTTTATAGAATGATCAAATAAGAATTAAGTGCTCCATTTAAAAGCATAAATGAAAACACCCTTCTTCCTACCTGTTCTGACTATTCAAAAATTGAATTACCCCAAAATTTCAAACAATTACCCAATTAAGCCATTAGCTCCCTACCTCCACAGGACCTTTGTGTCCTCAGACAGCTGGTAGCCCAGGTGGCAGGCACACCTGGCCACACTGCTCTCACTCTGACAGATGTGGGCACATCCATTCCCACCTGCACAGGGGTCCATCGCAAAAGCAATTAAGCAGCGATGGTTAATAATTCATTCACTTTCAAAAGGCACCGAGATTGAAAAGGTGGGAAAAGAAGGAGAGAATTAGGGCAATTAAGTTGCTTGCATAAAATGCTAAGGACTCCAGGATGTCCTTAACCCCTTTAGATGGCACTCATTCAACAAAAGACATTCTCCTACAGGGATCTGAACTCTGAAGCCTGACACCTCCACCTTGGCTCCAGGCCAAAGAAGAAGTAGTTTCACTTCACGCCGCCTTAGTGTCATAGCGGGAATCTTTGGCTCTTCACTGGATGGTCAGCAGGGGCTTCAAGGGTAAGAGATGAGGCTTTCTGTTCCCATGAAGAGCCTGGAAAAGCCTAGGCAGGACTACTTGGCATTGTGAGTTGGCATTGACCAGGAGTAGTCATTCCTGAAAGCTGATCTCTTGCCCTTGGTGCCTAAAGTTAGAGAAGAGTGAGTGGAGCCCCTCCACGTACCTTCTCATTTCCCTCTTTTTCTCACCACTGTTTCTGTTACCCGGAGGAGCACAATGAACCCTAGATAAGCCCCCCTTTAGGGCCCCTCTCTCTTCGGATCTGCACTGAGGATTAGGCAGACAGGAGCTACCACTTCTTGGGATATTCCAGCTAGCCCTGTCTCGGGAATGATGATAAATTAGTTTCTATACCATTGGTATGAAGTCAGCTGGCCTCTTTCTTCCCGTCACAGCTCCTGTCTTAATTCATTTTATTCCTAGTCTTGGGATCCAGTGTAATGGATGTGGTATTTCCTCACAGGGCTTATTCGTTGCATTCAAGAATTAATTGCTTCTGGTCAGATCCTCTGAGCCTGGGAATCCAGCCTTGTCTGCATTACAAGCTGATGGGCTGACACTGCAGAATTCCAAGTCTCACCCCACCCCACCTCACAAGTTGCTCTATACCTTTGACTTGTGCTTTTAAATTAACAAGCAATATATATATATATGAAGCTACCAAATTTTTCCCCACTCACCCACTTCCAACTCAACCACTGTAATACATAAAGGCATTAATTAGGTTCTTGGGTATCCTTCTAGACTTTTTGATGGAAAACAATGAGTGATATATATGCACACAATGTGTGATATATATGCACACAATGACAACTTTGTCATTGAGGCCTGGCATAACTTCCAGCATCAGGAGTGGAGCAGATTCATTGGATCCCTCCCTGCATGCTGAACTTCCTTGATCCACAAATAAATATGTCATTGTTCTGTTCTTTTTCCTTAAAGTTTCATTGATTCTATAAATCAGTTGGTAACTATTGCCATCTTAACAATACTAAGTCACCTATTCCATGAACACAAGATGCCTGTTTGTTGTTGTCATTGCTATTAGTTGCCATTGAATTGCCTCAGACTGATGATGACCTTATTAAAAGAGAATAATGCCAGGTCGTGCACCATTTGCGTAATTACTGGTATGTGTGAGTGCATTGTGGGTACTCTGCAGGACTTTTCAACCCACAGGGCTCACCTTCCAGCACCGCGTATATGCAAAGGTTTTCATTGGCTGATTTGGGGAAGGATATCATCAAGACCGTCTTCCAAACATGGAGTCGGGTAATGGTTAGACATTGGGCTGTGATCCACATGATCAGCAGTTCAAAACCACCAGGAGCTCCAGGGGTGAAAGACTGGGCTTTCTACTCCTGGAAACAGTTTCAGTCTTGGAAACCCACAGGGGTTCACTATGAGTCACCATTAATTCGATGGCAGTGAGAGAGTTTCCTTCCTAATATTTTAGTTTGGAAACTGCTGAAACCTTCCCAGCAATGATGCCCCTTTGGGCATTAGAAACACCCATGACCTCACTTCTGGCCGAATAGCAACATATAAGTCATCACAGCATGATAAACAGACAGATGAGTGATGGTCTATTTGTTTAGGCTTGCTTTAATTATTTTCACCAAAGTTTATCATTTTCACTCTAAGTTTTTCATTTCTTTTCTTAAATTTATTTCTAAGTTTTATTATTTTTGATGCTATTGTACATTTTTCCCTCCTTCATTGCCAGACAGCTCACAGGTAGTGTTTAGTAACTAGAGGAGAGTACCCTGGTATGGGGCAGGGAACTATTTCAGATGGTTCTGTGGGCGCAGTCTTTGTAATGCCCCCCAAACAGTTAGTGGGGCCATGAAGACTGAGCGTATTTCCTCTTTCCCTGATGGGCTTGGGTAAGAAAAGCTGTAGGAAGATGATGATAAAATGATATGATTCAGTTGTGGGTGATTGTTAATATGGTTAATTGTGATTATAAAATTATCCTTAACATTTCTGATCCTGATTTGGAGCCTATTAGCATCTCCAGTAAGCCCCATAATTGTGGGTATTGTCTGTGAGTTCTGTCTGGTCATTGCAACAAGTTAGTAAGCCCAGCAGAGAAGTAGGGTACCGTGGGAGGGATGCTTGGGGTCAGAATAGAGCAAAGAAGGATGGAGGGTGGAGGCACATCTGACCTTATCCTAGTAGAAATCAACCTTGGCCTGATGTGGAGTTTGATTCTCTCTCCCCCGCTGTATAGCTGGAAGAGGTCAGAGATAGCCCCCATGACGTTTCTTCAGTTCCATTGTATATTTCTCTAATATTTTGTTATATTAAAACTTTATGAAGTATGCAACTCTTTGGTCCTCCTGACACTTTCCATATTCCCTCCTTTCTCACCTCTCTTATGTTGCTTCTTCATGATATACATACTCTTACATAATGTGTTTCAGAGTGTATCTGCCTATTAATCTCACAGAAAATTTGGGGGACTTTTTTGTTTTGTTTGTGTTTTTGTTCTAGTGCATATTCTCTCAGAAGAGAAAAATAAAAATGATGATCTGCACAGTCAATCAATTCCTCTTGACTCATATCCCTCTGTCATCAGCTCTCAGGATAATGGGGTGGGGGGAGATAATGGGATAGGTGACGTCTCATCAAAATGCCAGGCCTACCATGTAACGATCACAAAACAGACGACAGTTGTCTTTGATACGTTTCTCTAATGATTTCTAACTCTGGACGTTAGCTCTTCAAATTTACCTCACGCTTCTATTGCCTTTAATGGATTCTTGAGCCTCATGGTCCTCTAATGGGAAGGGCTGCTTTTTCAGAAGCCAGCCAGATACACTTCCCCATAGTAAACCCCTGTCCTCTTAAAATCCCCTTCGACAGTTGTGGCTAATGATAACTTTGAGCTTCACCCACACGGCGTGGGCAATGAAGAGCTAAGCCGTAAAATGCCCACAATCAAACATTTGATTAGAAACCGGCATATTTTAGCTTTTGGCGACAGAACACGGAAGTGCATCAGGGAGGAGTGTGTGGGACATGTGCTACTTTAAATATTTTCAGTCAAGGTTCTGAGGCGTCATGCAGCTGGAGCCAAAGAGCAACGCTCTTTACAGAATGCCACGCAAATACTCCAATTTGCCTCGTGACCCTGCAAGGGTAGTAGTGATTGGACTTCCTCCATAAACAACAACGAAGATGAACGATAAATGTAAGAAACAACTGTTTACAGACGCTGGCCAATAAGTAGGAGTGGTGTCCTGAGCGAAAGCAAACAAAGATAGGCAAATTACTGCCCTAGGTTTATGCAGAAAACCTTTCTGGATGACAGGAGAAGGAGAAATTAAAAGAGAGCTTAATGATCCCATTACGTTTGAGGAGACAGATCAGATTCTTGAACTAGTGGCAGCTACATTTGTGAGTAACATTCTAGAAAGGTGGCTGTTGAGAACTGGACAGCGTCACACATAAAAGTCACAAAGGGCACTGCGTAATTATCCACACGAGCCTTGAGTTAAACAGTATTCTATATACGCACAGGGGGAATCTGCATGATGTCAAGCAAAAAATAACATCTAGGAAAAGAAGAATGAACACAAACCAATTGCCAAAGCACCCAGAAGGCCAGGAAGCCATGAGTTCGCAGCAGTTCGAATGGAGAAATGCCCTTGAGTACGTGTAATATTTAGTAGGGATCGCAGAAGGGCCACGCCTCATGCGTAAGGCTAACTAAGCTCACAGTATGACTCACTCTAGGTTCACCCTAGAAAAGCTTTTCTTAAAAAGATTTGAAAGGATCAGAAAGATGTGCCTATAACTTAACATGCTTCTTAGAAAAAGATAATTCTCCTTAAATTGGGGACAACGAAAACCAACACTCAGCAATGAAAACTTCGCCACGTCCGGTGTATCGTTAGGGTTTGTGTTAATTTGGCTGGGCCAGCGTTCTCAGTGGTTTGCAGTTGAGCCCCAGTAACCCCCACTGTATGACCTAACATCATGTAATCAACTTTATGATGGAATCTGCAGGGAGTAGCCAAGCAGTTGTAAGAAGATGAGAGTGGAAGTCATCGCCCTGATGCCCTTGGAAGGCTTCCTTGGGGGTGCGACCTCTATCCTACATAAATAGTTGATGTATGTAGAAGCCTGCTTGCTTTTTGCTGAGTTTAGATCTTATATCTGGCTCATTGACCTCTGATTCTTTGAGGTTGAGCCAACAACCTGTATTGCCTACTGATGTCAGAAGACTTCAGCACCTGCCATCTGACTTGCTGATCTTGAATTTATTCATCTCTCCAGTTACAAGCCTGTGTTTCTGACCTTGGATTCATCTACCTCTGCAGCTTGTGGTGTGCCCACTCATCCTGGGTTCTTCAGTCTCTGAAACTAAGCACTTCAGAAGAAGCCTGCACCTTACGCGCAGAATTGAAAACAACCGGACTTACACTGTGCAACTATGTGAGATCAATCTCTCTGATGTAGATATATAATCTGTCAACTCAAAAAGGGGTGGAGTCTATCCTATCAATGAGGTCATAGCCAATGAAGTCTCGGTGTGGGCATGGCCTTCTCCTGAGGATTCTGGGAACTCCTGTCTTCATCCCTGTAGTTGAGACACACTCTGCTTTGTCTCCCTGGGAGACATTCTGCTGATGGAGGTAGAGCCCTGGAGCTGGAGGAGCCATGTGGAGACCCACGCCAGTACTGATATGCTTGCCCCTCCACTGTATCCACAAGACTTCCCACCCACTGGCCTGAAATCTTCCTGCATTCAGCATCATTGTATGTGTTGTGTGACTCTGAAGAGGAAATTATAGACTGGTATTGGACAGATGAGCTAATATCAGATTTATGTACTTGATTTCGACTGGACTGGGATGTTTTCTTAATATATAATTACTCTTTATATAAAACTCTTTCTTATACACATGAGTGTCTATGAATTTGTTTCTATAGTCAACCAGAATATATATATTTAAAGGTTTTATTATACATAATATATATTTTATTTATATATATATATATATATATATAAATAAAAAATCTCACTGCCATTGTGTCTATACAAACTCATAGCAACCCTGTAGCACAGGGTAGAATTATCCCCGAGTGTTTGGAAGACTTTAACTGTTTATGAGAGTAGAAAACCCCATCTTTCCCCTGAGGATTGGGTGGTGGTTTCAAACTGTTGGACTTTTTGGATCACAAACCAATATGTAACCACCCTGTCACCAGGGTTCATATGTGTGTGTGTGTACGTGCACATGTGTGTATCACTTACTGCCATAGAGTCAATGTTGACTCATAGCGACTCCCTAGTATGGGTTCCAGGATTCTGCGACTGTAACTCTTAAGGGAGTAGAAAGCTTCATCTTTATCTGAAGTGTCTAGTTTCGAAATGATGATCTTGCAGATAGTAGAACCAGGTGTAATCCACTACAATATTAGGATATATATATATATATATATATATATATATATATATATATATATATGCTACTTTCAAGCGCCTCACCTATCAAATTTGATATTCTAGTAATGGAAAAGAAGATGACTAAACATGAGTCTAAATGTTAAAAACCAAAATAATTGCCATTGAGTAAATTCTGATTTGTAGTGTAGAACAGAGTAGAACAGCCCCTTGAGGTCTCTTAGGTTGTGAATCTTACAAGAGCAGATAGCAACATGTAACCTATTATTCTACCATAACCAGCAGAAAAGTAATTTAATAAAAGAAGCCTAGAATTAACAGAGATGATGGAATTAGCAGATAAGCACACTGAAAGAGCTTTTATAAATAAATGATATGCTCAGTGAGAAAAAAACATGAACTTTTTTGGGGGGGGTGTCTATTTTTCCTTATAAATCATTTTATCAGGGGCTCATGCAACAATGATCACAATCCATACATCCATCCATTGTGTCAAGCACATTTGTACATTTGTTGCCATCATCATTCTCAAAACATTTTCTTACTACTTGAGCCCTTGGTATCAGCTCATTCCCCCCCCCAACCCCCCTCCTCCCCTCCCTCCCTCATGAACCCTTGACAATTTATAAATTATTATTTTTGCACTGTTCGATGTCTCCCTTTACTCCCATATCTGTTGTCCATCCCCCTGGGAGGGGGTTATAGGTAGATCATTGTGATTGGTTCCCCTTTTCTCCTTCCACCTTCCCCTTACCCTCCTGGCATGGCTACTCTCATTATTGGTCCCAGGGAATTATCTGTCCTATATTCCCTGTGTTTTCAGCTCTTATCTGTACCCACGTACAGGTATCAGGTATCAAAGACCCAGAACAGAAAATCATGTCAATGTGAATGGGGTCAGAAGAGGGGTGGGAGTGTGGAGTGGAAGCCCAAAGCCAATCTGTAGGCAAGTGGACATCCCCTTACAGAAGGGTCTCAAGCAGAAGATGGACCAGTCAGGGTACAGTATAGCACCAATGAAACATACAGCTTTCTTCTGGTTCTTCTTTTTTTTCCTTTTACCTCTGGATTTTTAATGCTTCCTCCCCCCACTATCATGACCCTAATTCTACCTTATACATCTGGCTAGACCAGAGCACGCACATGGATACAGAAAAGCATGAATTTATGGAGGAGAAGAATGGAAGATATAAAGTATCAAAAGGGACATCAAAAAGAGATTACAAGATCTGAAATGAAGTTTACTAATGTGCTTAATGGCAGATTAAGCAATTAGGAAAGCACTAAATTTAAGGTTCGCAATAACAACTGAAGTTGAAAGATGAGTATTTAGAATATATGAAAGACTTTTAAAAATTAACAGTAAAAATATGCAGAAGTAAATTTGAAAATGAGAAAAACACGACAAGATGTTCAAAAGGAAAATAAAGAAATGAAGTAAACCAATGAAATAAAGCATATGAAAAAATGTCAACATGAATAACCACCAGGGAAACAAATTAAAAATACATTGAGATATTACTACACAATTAAAGACAAAAAATAACAGTAACACCAGAAGGTATCATACAATGAGTTTATATATTTTGCTACTATACTTTAAAGGATTAATAATAAAACATACTTTACATGAGAGGGCTTCAAGAAGTTTTAATTCCATTTTTTTCATAAACCTTTGGAAATTCCCTTGCATTTTTGCATGCATTACAATGCCTAAAGGAAATGATATGACTTATATACCTAGTTGCCTCATCATTCTAGAATATCCACAAGTTGCTAGGTAAACTGGTTTTAAAGAAAAAAATGATACAGTAATCATAAATCCTGGTTTTAGATGTTGGCTCTGGAATTTTCTTAAATAAATAAAATTAAAATCAAGTGTGAACTCAATGGCTGGCCATTCGTAGACTATAGAGGTGTGGCGATCAATAAGAATCCACCCACACCCTCAAGGAGAATCCCGACAGGTGGCCCAGTGAACACCGTGACCGAGAAAGGCGAGAGCTGTGTAGAAATCGAGCGAGCGCTAAGAGCGATGGATGCTGAGGAGGAGGTCCCGGCTGCACGGAAGGATTCCCGCAGAAATCTCACGATCTTGAGGTGAGAAAAGCTTAGCATGATGTTAGAACGAGACGGGTGTACATGTAAGTCTTTATGGCTCATGGGAAGGATTTCAGAACTTATTTCAAGTTTCAGCAGAAGCTAGTAAAGATTTTAAATAGAGAAGTGATAGGGTCTAAAGTAAAATTCCCCAGTCTCTTCATTTGGGGCTCCAGAATCCTTTTCTCTTTATCTAGAGATCACAACATATGTACTTTATTAAGAAGTGTCACTATGAGGTAGTCCCCCTGAAGCTGTGTAACCTAAAAACAATTACTTTTACTGCCTGCAACCTTATCGCAAATCCCTCAGTATCTTGCATATTTATTATGCACAGTTAAGGGATTTCAAATTCAAAAGAATTATCTGGGGGTTTTTTTTGGCTTTATACAAAAAATTCCTACAACTTGGAGAGCATCAGGTATTTTGGATTGGTGAATTAACATGGATAACATTAAACAGTTAGTAGCAGTTTCAAACAACATATTGCAATTTAGTTTCAATAGTTCAAACCCTGACTAGAAGTCATTAGGGACTTGATTATTAATCAAAATTGGAGAATATGTTCACTTGAAAGAAAAATATACATAATGGATTCACAATATGGAATCTCATTGGTATAAGAAATAAAAGAAACAAAAGTTTTAAAATTGGCAATGATTATATTTATCGCAAATTAATCTTTGAATATACCTGTACTTTCTGAAGGATATATTATATTACATAGAGTGGCAGAGAGATATTCTCAATTTTTTTGTAAGTTAGAGATACATGTAGATTGCAAGCTAGTGTGGCACAGTTGTTAATTTTATTGGGCCCCTCTAGCCAGAGTCTTTGTCATTCCCCCCAAAGGATGGATTGGGGACGATGCAGAGGGGGTGTCTTCCCTCTTTTCCGGATTGGTCTGGGTAAGGCACATTGGAGGAATATTCTGATAGGACTATGACTCAGTTGTGAGGGACTGTAAACAGGATTCATTGTGGTTGTAAACACTTGAACCTGTGAATGGGGAATCGGTCAGTTTTGCCATCCTGCTGGGTATAAAATGAGACATCATCAAAACAAGGGGAGATTCACTATCATCAAGAAAGAAGAGCAGAGGGATGAGAAAAATCCCTTCAACCTCAAGATCTCCGGGGGCGGAACCTCCACGATCCAGGACCTGGAAGGCTGAGAGACACCTGAGTTGTCGTAGAGGAGTGACAAGAGCAGAGCCGGAGCATGAGACAGACTGGTGCCTGCCCAGGTCCATGGAGCAAGGCACAGAGTGCCTTTGAGAAGAAAGCTAACTGGTACAGAGGGCTGCCTGCAGGCACTTACTACCACGTGGGGCAGGGATTAGGCAGCGGGGAGGGAGAGCTGTCAGAACTGGAAATGCAGAGGGTGGAGACATACCTTGCCCCGCCTCATAGTATTGGCCTTGGGCTGAGCTTGAGTTTGATTCCCTGTGACCCGGCAGGTAAATTCAGAAGAGGTAAGATACTTCCCCTCCATGCTCTTTTCTAAAACGACTATGTAAGTCATAATACATTGAGTTATAGTAGAATAACCTCAATTTTAAAGAAAAATTTACATGAGTGTAGTCAATGTTTTATTATTACCATTAGTGATGTGGATTTCAAATTTAAACCTAGCTTTTTTTTTTTCACCTGAAAGATTGTTTCTCAGGTTTTCCAGTGGCTAGTGTATTGGAGTTTGAGACTGGATGAAGATAGTGTGGGTAGTAGCTACTTTCACTCTCAACCTGATTCCCTTCCAACACATTTGATTATACTTTCTCAAAAGCATTTTCTCCATGTACATCCTTCTTGATTCTAGGGTGTCTTCTAAGTTTTCTCACTAATCAGAGTTCCTTGAATTTCTTTCTTTTTAGATCCTCACTATTTGACCTTTAAAGATGCTCTAGAGTCAGCAATTCTATTCAACAGATTGAGATATTCCTGTTTAACAAAACACCAGGGTCAGTAAACAATGCCACCTTTATACAACACGAGAGGTGGCTCTTTACCAGGAAACACCTTGATGTTCCCATGGATCTGTTCCTCTGAAAAATTACTTGGATATTTACCACTAAAAAATATCAACTCTTAAAACTCCAATGGCTTACTAAATTGATGCTCTTTGAAATATTATAAACTCTCAGTGTAGGGATGGTATAATGTAGGGGAGTCTGATCACTTGGCATAGCTCTCCTCTGGCCCAACACATCTTTTAAAATTCAGGTGTCTGTCATCTTCTCTGAAAAGCCTTCTCTGAACCTTTTCTGTTTGACTTAGATGCTACTAAATGTCCCTGTAATACACTATGCATATCTTTACCACTGGCCGCTAAATTCTCCAATCATACAGCTAGCTGCCCCTCTACATCATAAACTTCTTGAGGGCTGGGACCTAAGATTTATGCATCAAAGAACTCCCCGTTTTCAATCCCAGTTCTGATAGATGATAAACAACAACAGAAAGAATCAAAGTCACTGCCATCAAGTGAATTTCGACTCTTAGGGACCCTATAGGATAGAGCAGAGGTGCTTCGTAGAGTTTCCAAGACTGTAACTTTAACGAGAATAGACAGTCTCATTTTGGCCCACAGATCAGCTTGGGGGTGTGAATCACCAATCCTGCAGTTGTCAGCGCAATGGTTAATCTGCATTGCCACCGGGGTTCCTGGTGTCTTGCAATATCTCTTGCAGGAAGACCATGACTGACATAGCAGCATGTGAGGGAAGGTGAGCTGGGCACAGATTCTCTGTCTGCTGAAATTCCAAACGACTCTCCCTGTGCTTGAAAAAAAAAAAAGAAACCCTCAGAGGAGAAATGAGATAAAACAATCATTTGGTGAGTGCGCTTTAGAAAGAGAGGGGAAACACCCCAAATCTTTGGATGCCCCCTTCAAGTTTTGCTCATTACTAATGTTATTCATTTCATAGACTCACGAGAAACAGCGGCTGAAGCCCCTCCGAGAGTGAAGACTTACTGCTCGCACACCATAAATGATCCCTTTTATCTAGTCCTAGATAAAACGTGAGAAATAAATTTAGTTCACGGAGAGACGACGTGCCGTTGCCGACGGAGTTTCCAGATGCTTAATGAACTGCGCGCTCACTTGAAAGGCTAAACCAATCCCACTGGAGCCAGGGCCATTGGGAAGCTTACGAGGGTGCGCAGACATGAAGTGCTTTCTAAGAATCTGACGGAGACTCATAATTGACAGCATCTCAGTGTAGGCGACAGTAAGATTGTATTCATCAAAGCGCCACGTAAGACTGACTGTAGTCACATCGCCCCCTGCGCTTTAGTTTAGTCTAGCTGTCAAGTTGGCAGTGCAAATTGTGGACACTGTTGCTTTATACTCATGTCTGGTTCACGTCCCGCAGTGGCCGCTCGCGATCTACAATCACGTTTCCCAGCGGCACCCCGGCTGGAGGGCCAATTTCCAGCACAATTGCTAGGTGGTCGGACGCTATCTACTTTGGGAAGCTTGGTAGAAGCAGGGAGGAATCCAACAGGCATGAACAAAACTTCTCTTTTTAAAAACTGGTTAGGCATATTACAAAAATAAGATTCAATTTCTCAGAATTGCTAGCATAATTATTGTTTAGAATATTCATGTTGGTATTTCATATGTTAAACTCTCAAACCAGGATAGAGAAAAGATCATGTCGCTGAACTTGGCCATGACCGAAAGTTGTTGTGACCTGGGGAAAAATCTCTTGACTTCTCAGAGCTTTAAATTCCTTGTCTGCAAAACGAAGATAATAAGCTACTTCATGGGAATAGTTCAGGAAACAATGCATTCAGAACAACTAATACCCTGCCCAAATATGTCAGCACTCAGTACATGCCAGTTATTATTCGATTAAGCATGGTAAGGCAAGAGGAATTAAAATGAACAAAACAATGATCTAACAGCAGAAAGAGATTTTTGAATTTAAAATACTGGACATCAAGCAAGCATGCATGTCATTAAATCCAGAGGGTGGGGTGAAGTGTAAACATCTCAGCACGTGCGCAGTTGATAAATAACAATATAATTTTAATTAGGGAGTTGAAAGGATCAAGACAAATATAAAAGTCTACAGAGATTTAATAAGCACCTACTATATGCAAGGCACAGGGAAAACTCACTGCCATCAAGTTGATAATGACTCCTAAAGACTCCATAGGACAGGGCAGAAATGCCTCTGGGTTCCCAAGACTGCAACATTCTATAGGAGCAGAAAGCCCCATATTTCTCCCGAAGGCGCAGGGGAAGTACGATAAACCAGACATGTCCATTGTCCTCGAGGAGCTTGCACTGTGTGTGGGGGGGGGGTGGACAAGTGTGTCAAAATGAAGGAGATGTAGAAGAAGACAGGATATTAGAGGAAAGACCCGATAAGGAAGGGATAGTTATAGGCTTGAAACCCACAGGGGCAGTTGCGCCCTGTCCTATCGGCGGCTGTGAGTCAGAATTCACTCAGTGGCAGTGAGTTTGTTTTTTGGAGAGTCTCAACTTCCATAGGAAGATATGTGCAGGAAGAAAGTCAAGGGCAAAGTGGGTCATTTAGACACTTCAAATATTCTTCAAGTAAGATAAAGAAACATCTTCATTGGATGGTACCAGAGAACAAGAAGATGAATGTGGAAGAGAAAATAACTTTGAACTATGTTCAGAAATCTTTTAATTAATAATAATAATTACTGTAATTGCAGATAATATATAGTACTGAATATATTCTAGGCACCATTCTAATTACTTGACATGCATTTATTCATTTAATCTTTTAAATAATTCAGTGAGGTAGATGCAGTTTTTAATCTCTACTGATAAAAAAACCAAAGTGGAAAAACCAAAACAGCACTTCAGGGTTTGGTTAAGAAGTGAAATTCGTTTTAAAAAAGAATCCAAACTAAGGTAGACTGACTTCAAAACTGGTTTCTCAACATATTCAGTCTGTTGGAGGAGAGAAGATGTGGACTCTCCTGAGAGAGCTACAAAGATGAAATGCATGGTTTTTAATGGAACAGGAAGATGTTACAATGCTGGTTTGCTAGCAACTTAGTACTAGACTAGAGCCTTCAAAGAATGTCAAACTTTCACGTATTTTTAAAATGTTCCAGATATTTTATTTCAATTTTTGGCATTGGGATGTTAAAGTGCAAAAACTTCAAATTGCTTCCCAAGTGCTGTTATAGAAGCTTAATATCTGCTATCAATAACTTCCATGTATAAAAAGCATTTTCTGACATACTGATATTGAAAAGAGGGGCCCTTGGAAATGCTACTAAAGCAATGGTAGATATAATTTCTCAATGTATTTGCAAGATGTACAAGGTCATGAAAGACCATTTGACCTAAATCTTCCAATATGCCATCTGCTCAGCTTCTCCATGATCTCTGTAATTATCAAGGGATTCTCAGGCCAACATTTCCTTATATCAAAATTAGCATTAAAAAAAGGAAACCCACGATTTTTCCAGATCTGCAGTAGTTAGACATCAAGCCCCTAGAGAGAACCTGTTCTAAGTATCAATTTTTGCCTTAAGGTACTTTCTTAGATTTGTACCTTAATTATATTTTTAAACATTCGACTTCATATGAATCACCTTTTAAATTTCCAAATATCTTGCAGTTCTAATAATGGGATTATTATGTTTGTTTTCCACAAGGCACACAGTGATGTGACTTTTCTGGAAATCAAAATAAGGATTGGAGTTTTCTGATCTATTATTCCCAATTTTTAGTCTATATCAGTAGACTAAGCTTGAAAACACACACACACACACACACACACACACATGCACACACAGACACTCACTGACACACACACACACACACACACACACATACCCCCAAACTCAATGCCAGATATTGTGTGAATAACTCTGTGGCACTGAAATTTAAACCATTGTGATTGATTTGAAGAGAAACATCATGTATAGGAGCAAAGAATTACCTATAACGAGATTCTTTTCAAATTTATTTGAAATAATAACAAAATGGAAACTTACATCTATAATAGTAGGAAAGAGTAGTGCAATCAGAAAAGCAATGGCATGATAGCATTAATGAGGTAGCCTGAAAAATCTTGGGTCCCGAGTTACAATCTTGTTCAAACCCTTGTTCTGTCACTCCTATAATATGAAACCTTGGGCCAGGTACTGAATTTGTTCTCAATTTCCTCTTTTGTAAAATAGAGATGGTAACAGTACCTGCCTTATAAGATGGTAATAGTACCTACCTTATATGGCTCTGTGAAATGTAAACGAGACAGTGCATGGAAATTTACACGATAGTGGTGGCTGGTAATCAAGACAACTAGATAAACACCTTGCAATTACAATGCAGCTATTAAAAATCCCATAGATGATTAAATAATGGCATTACATGTTTTCAAAATAGTTTAATAAAGCAAGCTGTAAAATTGCAGGGCTAGTACAATCCCATTTCATACAAGCAATTTTATGCAAATAAAGTACTTTCAAAGGTATAAGGAAATGTGTTAAGATTTGTCACCCTTGCGAAGTGGCTTTATGGATAATTCTTTTTTTCCTTTTATTGTAGTATCCATCTTTTCCATATTTTTTCAATCAACATGTATTATTTTTATAATATCAAGTGTAAAACTATAAAAATAAAATAAAATGCACAGCATCTATTGATCCATGACAAAGTTGAAAGGACTTTGGTGGAAGTTGCTGCTATCAGTTTGTCAATAGTTCCTAAGGCAAGAGATAGATGCTCATGACAGCACTAGGACCAAGGGGCGAGTGCACCGTGTGGGGGGGCTCAGTGTAGCCAATACAAAGTAATAGAATTTGAAGTTGATGACATTAAGACCCAAACAGTCAATGCCCGCTGAAAACACAACCGGTGCAATTTCACTTTCAACAGTAAGACAGCTACCACCAACGTAGGGGGTGATTGACTTTAATGGTTTAGAAGATGGTGATTAATTTTATTATGGTTTCTTTGATGCTATTTTGACATTGAGTTAATTCTAGAGATCATTTCAGAGGTATGAGCAGGCCCACTCCAAGGGAGGGCATGAGGCTAAAAGGCCCTCAGGATGATAATAGAGACAAGGTATTGCAGCTCCGGGACCCATAGCTAAGGAGACACTCACTCATTTGGGTGGTGGGTCCGACTGATATCTATCTCCTGCTCTGGGCTGTTGGGTCTTCCGCACTGCTGTATTTCCGGTGTCTGTCGCTCGAAAGCCACGCCACCCATTCTGAAGGAACGAACTTATTTATGGATGAAGTTATACAGATCTTTACTCTCTTTGAAAGTCTTTTTCTTGCATTTTTAAATTTAGGACTTAGGACAGGATTTCTGAGTTCCAAATCTTCTAAAGTCACAGTAATCCTGTTTACAACTCGAATCTTACATAAAAGCCTGATATAATAAATGGTGAAAAATGGAGTTTCTCAGGGTAAATGGTCATGAAAACCCTGGAATGGCTCCATACATGTATCCTACACATATGCATACACACAAGCTCTCTCTCTTCCTTAAGTTACCTTCTCTAATCTCTTGAACTTGATGAATCTGCTGAGATCATTCACTTTGGAAACGACTGAGCCTGACCACCTCTAATGTATGATTCTTCTGGTCTCTCCAAAAAGGCTACCCAGATAGTCTCTTTTCACACCTCTATCCTCATCCAATGAAAAAGACCTTGTATACCATCTCTTGCAAAATTTAGCCATTCTCTCATTTTTCTTACACCTTACTCTGTAAGACAATATATGCAAGCATGATACTGACAATCTTCCTGGCAATAATTGGAGGTATTCTTGTTCTTGTGCTTTGTCCACTGCCTTGTCTACCTTTCCCTGTTTAACTTGTTATCTGTTCTCCACGTGGATGCTTCTTTCTCTGTTCTCCTCTTGTCAGCTTAAACTCAGCATCCCAGTAAGCAACCTTCCTGACATCTTAATATTAATATCATTCCTGACTCCTGAAATCTTGAAATTCTCTTCCTTGCACGTCTTTAGTATTTCATCAAGTCTTCTAATTTCTTCCTTCCAAACTAAAACCAAACTTACTGCCATCGAGTTGGCTCTTGAACTCATGATGTCAACTCCTCCTCTTGACGGCTTGACTGAGACCATTGTAACCAATCTCTTAATAACCGATCATGCTCATTTGCCTAGAACACTAACTTCATACTTCACTTCCATGTTGGTAACAGACTTAGAGGCTCTCAGTTTTCCCTTAGAGGAAGCCAAAGTCCACCGGCTTACTAAGACTTGCTAAGTTTTGGCTCCTTCATTCTGTCAACTATTTACCTCTACACATAGAAATTTGATAAATGTGAAATTGATGACCAAAACGACAGTACCCTGTATTGGGGGAAATAAAAGCACAGCTCTTTTCTACATTTTTAGGGGAAGTGTGAACTAGTTCTCTTTTCTGAAAGACAGTTTAGTATGCTCCATTAAACGCCCTTTTTTAAAGTACATATTTTACATTCAATAAATTGACTTTTAGAAATGTATCTGAAGGCAGTAATTTGGGAAATAGCCAAAGAATATACACTAAGATTCTTATAGAAGCTTCCATTACGCAGTGTCTGGGCAAACAAAGTATAGCCAAATGTACAATTTAACATTAAATACACATAAAATGTTAAAAGAGATTTTATGTATACAAGTTAAAAGCCAAGTGTGAAACTTTTAAAAGTTCCGTATAACTTCAAAAACAATGGGCATCTGAATATATAAAATTTAAAGCATGTTCTTGTAACAGTCTGAAAATATAGATAACAATATTCATAGGTTTTAGACATACATACCACAATATTCATATTTTCACCTTTGAATAGAGGAGTTTTCACACATTTGAAACCTATTATTTAAACTTTATTTTAAATTTTATTTTATGGTGAATCTAAAATATTTTAGAGTAAAGAAAAATATCTTTGGTTGAAACACATATATATCACAAATACTTTAGAATGGCAAAGAAAAATTTCCACTTACAATGTAAAAAGCATATAAAAATTGGAGAAATATAGAACATATATCCACCTATCAGTGCTTGTCAATATCTACAGTATTATCAATCCCTTGCCACCCAGTCAATCCCAACTCCCAGTGCTCTCAGAGGACAGAACGGTACATCCCCTCCGCTTTCCAAGACTGTGTGCTCTTACAGAAGCTGACTGCAACAGGTCTCCCACAGGCAGCTAATGGGTTCAAACCGCTGACCTTCTGGTTAGCACTGAGCACTTAAGCATTGGGCCACCAGTGTTGTTTACCACAAGATACCCCCAAATATAAACAAACAACTCCCCACACTCCAGCAAGTCCCAGGCTTGTTGCTATTGAGGCAATGCTGACTCCTGGCAACCCCATCAGTTACAGAGTAGAACTGCCCTGACCGTGAGGGTTGGAATCTTAACAGCCGCAGATCGCCAGATCTTCCTTCTGCAGTGCCGCGGAGGGGGCTACAACACAAGCTGCCAGTCAGTCATTGACCACAACCATTAGCTATCTAACATGTAAAATAAATTCCTCTATCTCAACTGAAGGCACACGCCCAGAGAAAAAGAGGAAGCTGTTAGCAAAAGACAAACAAACTTATTTCAACGGCCCAGAAATGTATAATCAATGTGTCACCTCACCTACTAAAAGCTGAAAGCCAAAGAACAATATCCAGATCATTTTGAGTTATCACACTGGTAAACTCGAGAAGCAATAAATTGGCTTATATTCCTAATAGAATTGAGCATAGTTAGATATGATGTATTGAATTGTGTCTCCCCAAAATATATGTTGAAACTTTAAACCCTGCACTAGTGCATTTGATCTTGTTTGGAGGTTGCTTTTTTAAAGATGTTATCAATTAAATTATCCAAGTCACACCAGAGTGGGATGAATCCTCATACTAATCCCACTTAGAATAATTCCTTCTCTTAAAGTGCCCAGAATGGATCAATATATCTGAGAAGCTGGTTTGGTGACCATAACTGAAAAAATTAATTTCTCTACTTTAGAACCACCTACTATGTGGTATTTTATCAGCACAATCCTAGGAAATAAACACACTTTATGACAGTAGTTTGGCTCCATAACAAAAACCTCATAATATTTGACCTACTAATTATATATTTTGAAATTTTAACCTAAGGAAATAACTAAGAGTATGTATAAAATGGGAGTAAATTAATCTTGTTATCAAAAAATGGGACATTTACTCCAAACATTTAACTATATATTCAGTCAGTGAAATAATTTAATCAATTATTTTAAAATGTTGATACAATTATCTCAAATGACACATAAATTTGCTTGTTAAACTATTAAGTAAAAAAAATTGGATACATTACAAAATCATGCAAACAAGATGATTCTAGAACAGCTAAAGAAAAAAAAAAGACAGAAAACCAAAACAAAGGGAGACATATAAAAATGTTTGGTAGAACATTTAAAAGAGAAGCCACTTGTCATAAGCATTTAGGCTATGGCATTAAAGATGGATGTTTATTCACCAATTGGTAATTTTCTTGTTAATCTTCAACGAACATTTATCACTTTCCGAAAAGAAAAAGGCAAAGGTATAACCATGGTGCGAACATGAGATGAACAAGCAGCCATCTAACTGAAAAGCAACAAAACCCACATGGAAGAAGCACACCAACCTGTGTGATCATGAGATGTCAATGGGCTCAGGTGTCAGGCATCAAAGACCCAGAGCAAAAACTCATAATGTGAATGAGGGAGCGGGGGCGGGGGGAGTGTGGAGTGGAGCCACATAGCCCATGTGTAAGCAATTGGACATCCCCTCACAGAGGGGTCTTGGGGAGAAGACGGGCCAGTCAGGGTGCAGTATAGCACCGATGAAACATACAGCTTTCCTCTGGTTCTTTAATGCTTCCTCCCCAATGCTATCATGACCCTAATTCTACCTTAAAATCTGGCTAGACCATAGCATGAACATGAGTGCAGACAGGAGCTGGAAACACAGGGAATCCAGGACCGATAAACTCTTTGGGACTAATATTGAGAGTAGCCATACCAATATGTTGACTTGTCGACATATTACATTTCAAAGATCAGGTTGATGCTTTTTTTTTTTCTTTAAATCACATCTTTGTTACTTCTCTCTATACTGTCTTGGGTGGTGATGCATTGGTAGCAGAATCCAGTCTTGTGTCTTTGAACATTATAATGTGTCTCTGGTTGACAATTTTTTTGTGGGTGGTTATTTGGAAAAATTTAGGTGAACTCATCTAGACTGGAGGGCTGAAGATTTTCTGAAGTCAACTCCTTTGGCAGAATTGCACACTTGGCTGAGAACCAAACAGATCTATGCGATTAAATTGATGAATTTCAATCATCTGGCTTCATAAATGAATCGGAACCTCTGTTCTCAATAGCTATTCATAAAAAAATATGTTTAACAACAAAGTGTTGAAACATCAATTTGAAATAAAGTAGTTAAACCATGCAGAGATTGTTTAAATCAAAAGCTGGAAAACAGCCCCACTTTCTAGAACGGTCTACTCCTAGAAACAGACATGCTGCCATCAGACTTCAGTTTAAAGCAGAACTAAACGTTCAACTAAATTTATAATGGTCTTTCTTCCCTGTAACAGAAAAATCACTGTCTTGCCCACTGCCAAAGAGGAGACACTCTGAGATGTTTGTTGAACAAATGAAGAAAAGTCCTTCTCAGCTTTGATCAGATCAGATGAATGTAAACAGAGAATCTGCTCTGTCAACACAGAGTGATTGCTAACGTCTATGGGAGCTGGAAGGCCACTTCTTGGAAGACTGTTGGAATTTCCTACGCGGTGGACCAGGATACCAGAGGAAAGGGAATCTGCGTCCTTGATTTTGTTCCAAGCACAGCAAACTCATGGGAAGTTGATCCAGACGGTAATACGTTTATGTCTCGGTCTGCCCCACATAATCAGAAAAACCGAGAAACCTAATGTGCTAATGGTTCTCTTTCTCCCAAATGTTCCCCAAATAGTCACCCATTACTTAGTCGTTGACGGCAAACTGAACAGTTAAGGTGACAGACACTCACCACTAGACTGTGACCTGGGCCTTTGGTGATATAATTCAACTAGCCCTGCTGATTTCCATTGGCTACTCTGAATGCCTGCAGTGAATAATCCATAATTCCAAAACATGCCCATTTGCTCAGATAAAGCATGCATGGTTTCAATGACAAAGGACAATACTACATATATTTTTGTCACCCCCTTCTCCCTGCCTCCACCCCCCTCCCCCAGGATGACTTGGGTCTTTTGCCTTGCCCAATTAACTTGCAGAATTACACTAAATCCCAATCACCCTCGAGCCGTTTTGCATAAGAAAGGAATTCGGGGTTGCATGAAAACCTATCATTCTTCACATAACTGTAAGTGGCCTAAGAAAGATTTCTTGTCAAAGAACTAGGCTCATAGTAGACTCACACTCAAAACCAAACTCACTGCCATCAGTCACGGCTGATTCACAGCACCCCCCCCCCCCCCGGTGGGTTTTCCAACCTATTACTGCTTTGGGAGTAGAAAGCCCAGTATTTTTCCTGTGGTTTTGAACTGCCGACCATGTGGATCACAGCCCAATACCTAACCATTAGACCGCCAGGGCTCCTCAAAGTAGACTACAGGAGATCACATTTTTGATAGTAAGCAGGTGTGGGGGTAGAAGAACAAGAACACAGAACTACGGTCTGAAGGAAATTAGTATGGAGCATTTTGTTGTCCTCTTGGAAATGTGCTAGGCTGATTTTGGAGATTATGAAGGAGAAAAAGTTAGACAGTTGGGAAAGAAAACACCTAAAATATGCATTTTGGAAAATAAATCTAGAGCCATCTGAGAAGGAGCAGGGGCCCTTCCAGAAACTCTATGCAGAGGTATTTAGTGGAAACAATCTGACTGGAATGGGGGACAGTCTTGAAGGTACATTTTCATAGCAAGCACACTCACTTTATATTTAGATTATATGTTAGTGATTATTAAGGTATAAAAGAATGGTGTTATTTGCATTTTACTGAAGGCTGAGGGAAATGTAATGTCTTGCTAAAGAATGTATCTATTGATCGTTGGGCTATGCCATTGGAGATTGGAATGGAATTAGGGGAAAAGCTCAAGCTATTCCCACCACCTTTTTTGACTTTTCTAAAGACAAGATGTGGCTGCCGTACCAAAGCTTTTTGGAGAGTTTAAGTTAATTAAATAAAAAGAGAAGGGACAAAGCAGGCCTCTTATAAAAGCCAACAGCGACTCTGACTAGCTACGTACAGTTCTTTCCTTCCCTCACTCCCACTGTCGACCGCTCCTTCTGGACGTGACCCGGTGGGGAAGCAAAGCCCTCACACAGCGCACGTAGTTTGTGCATAGAAGCATCTTCCCGAAACCTTTGTTTGGCATTTCTCCTAAACTCAGAGAGAGACTCACGTTCCTTTGCATCCTTGAATCCTGTCACCAGCTCACCACCATGACTCCTAATATGATAGCTGGCTATCCTACCTTAAAGCGAGTGGGTATCAGCCTAGAGCCACAAATCGGTTCTGATGCGAACGGGCATGAGCTGTTTACAGAAAGCCATGTGTGAAGTCGGTTGTCAGCGAAAGGAGCAGGGGATGGGGGAGGCGTTATTTTTTCAATGGTACACCCTACTGGAAAAGTTTGATTGCTCTCAACATGCTGTTCCTTTGAAGCAGGTACTAGGTGCTTCCGGTGACATCCTTCCAACCACTGTGTTGGCCAGCACATTTCAGCTGGCGGCATGGAAGGCCCCAGCGCCTCTGCCTCAGAGCCCCCATTGTGAACAGAGCAAGAGCGACAGCGTGAATGCTGGCCGAAGGGAAGAAACAAAATAAAACAGATGTCAGACAGTTCTGTGCTTGGGTGGGCATCACTAACATGCTGAGGAATCAGTTGCTAAAGGAAATGCACGTCCGTCTATTTCCCACCTATTCCTGAGCGTCTTTGACTAATAGATTTTGACATCACCCTCCTCCCCCAAACAAAACCATCCCTCGTATATCATTCTTAAACCCAAGACAAACCAAATCATCACTGTCTACCACCTTGCGACTCCAACAAGATGCATTTCTTCCTTAAGGACCGCAGTTCTCATACTGAGGAGGACAGTACCCTTGCAGGGAGTCAGAGTAGCGAGTGGAAAATTTCCAGCTGCTGCTGCAATCCCAAGCGCATCCCAGAGCGAGCCTAATACAGATGTGAGAACCAGCTCTACAAAGGGCTCAATCCTGCTTCGCTGGGGACCATATTTCTTTAATAATAGAATAAGTTTAAATTGTATTTTCTCTTCACCTAGCTGATATCCGAGTGCCTTCTAGGGAGGTCACTTAACAAGTTCTGATAAAAGATTGATTACAGAGCCCAGTTGAAAAATATTTTTCTTCCTGATATCTTGGTTTTGAGACCTATTTCTGGGGTGATTTGGCTGCTGATTCAGAACATTACACTGGATAGACCGCATCAGCTCAAGTTTCTTAGATATGGTGTTCCACCATTTTACAACAATTAACTTACACTGATTTATTAATTTGACATCTTAGTTCTAAATGAGACGAATTTCAGACCCACAAATGACAGGATAAGACAAAAAGAAAAGAACTATTTGAAAAGGAATTCATTATTAAGGGACTCCCAAGGGACACTGTTTCCGGAGCCACAGTGGCTAGTGGGTTGGGCACTGAGCTGCCATCCGAAGGTCAGGGTTTCAATGTCACCAGCCACGGCAGCCTTTGAAAGACTGAGAGGTTTGGAAACTTGAAGGGGCAGTTCTTGTCTCTCTTATGAGTTAGAATTGACTAGATGGCAGCTGTTTTTCCTTTTTGGTGTATGGGGAGGGGGGGAGGCTTCGCAATAGGTACAGAGACCACATGTTGGAGACTGCACAGCAAGAACACAACTGGAGACGAATGGAACATAAAAAAGAACGTTGAAAGGGTACATAGAACAAAGGTGTGGGGGAAATTTAGAGGGTCCAAAATATAAGACTGAATCGCGAATTTCAGAAATATTTTGAAGATCCTTTAAGTCTTAAAATTATGCAGTAAAATTTGATATATACAAGTCAATGGATAATTCATATTAAGTGTTTTCAAAGTGAGGTTGACTCCACGTTTCTTTAGAAGAAAAATTCTAACTTTTAAAAGTTTCTGTGCATAGGTGGAGAAGTTATGCTCGCTATAAAAAGATTGGAATATTTTAATTGTAACAAAGGAATTTGAATTCGGATAGACCCAGTTGGAGTTTTGGAATATTTGAATCTCTATTTATTGGATCAAACTCATTACCAACCAGTTGACTATACCTCGTTTTGACCCTAGAAGACAGAGTGGAACTTCTTTTGTGCATTTCTGAGGCTGTCCATCTTTACGGGAGCAGTGAGTCTCACCTTTCTCTGGCAGAACAGCTGGCGGGCTTAAAGAGCGGGTTAGCAGTCAAACATACAGCTCACTACATCACCAGGGTTCCTTATTTATTGCATAATAATTCTTATTTTGGCCCCCTTTTAAGATAACAAATTGGAACTGTCAGGAAATTTTCAAGTCCATATAGTTTGCACTGTTCAAATACATCTTTGGATTAAAAGGACACCAGGTGAAGTATAACATGATTTAATATTTAGTCCAATGTAGCCACATTAAATAGAGCCAGCATGCACTTCCTCCATCCAGGCTAACCAACACTAGATCAAAATATTCTGATCTTTTATGGGTGAACAGAGTGAAGACTGGTGGACAGCATATGTTCCATGTCTCAAAAGCTAGATCTGATCGTGGAAAACTGGTGCCAGTTTTTGAATCAACAGGTCAAAAAATGTTCTGAAACAAACAACAGGTCAGATATGCCCTGAAACAAGTCTAACATTTGAGGTACCGAAATGTGCATTAGCCAGTGTTGACCAAGTACATGGTAGTTAAAAATGTGGGCAGTGTAGTGCAGAGTGCAGACTCAAAGCCCATTGGCAGCCAACCAGACACCCCTTACTGAAGGGCTGTGGGGAGGAGATGAGCCAGTCAGGGTACAGGGAAGCAACAATGAGACATATAACTTTCCTCTAATTCTTAAATGTTTCCTCTTCCCCACTATTATGATTCCAATTCTACCTTACAAATCTGGCTAGACCAGAGGATGTACAAAGGTACAGAGAGCAACTGGAAACACAGGGAATCCAGGAAAGATGACTCCTTCAGGACAGTGGTGAGAGTGGCGATGTCTGGAGGGTGGAGAGAATGTGGGGTACAAAGGGGGAACTGATTACAAGAATCTATGTATAGCCTCCTCCCTGGGGGAGGGACAGCAGAGAAGAAGGCGGGGGGAGACATCGGACAGTGTAATATATGACAAAATAATAATAATTTATGAATGATGAAGGGTTCATGAGGTAGGGGGCAGTGGGGAGGGAGGGGGCAAATGAGCAGCAGATATTAAGGGCTCAAGTAGAAGGCAAATGTTTAGAGACTGATGATGGCAACAAATGTACATATGTTCTTGACACAATAGATGGATGGATGGATGGATTGGGATAAGAATTGTATGAGCCTCCAATCAAAAAAAGAAAACTATATTGTTTTAGTTGAGGATGAGTATCAACCAACCCCCAAAGCCAATTCTGAACCAGAGAAGATCATAGAGAACGACTCAGTGGAATAAGAGGTCTCCATCGGAAAGGTCAGTCTCTCAAGCACAGGTTACTTTCCCTTCCCCCAAGATTTACCTGGATAAGCCCTGTTTTTTCTTTGGGTCTCGGCTAACAAACAAACAAGCAAGCAAACAAACAACAACAAAACCAACCAAAACCAAACCAAACCCCCTTTTAAAGAAGTCTGAACTGATACTGCTTGAAGGCAGATTTCATCTCCATGAAGCCTGTGAGCCCCATGATCGGAACCAGGCCAGCATGGTGGATCACGCCCAGCCGTGATTGCACTTTGTGGGCAATGTAAGCTGTGTCGTGCTTCAATTCTTTTTAAACAAGGGACATCAAATTTTGATTTTTCAGTAGCCTCTGCTAAATGGTATTTTACAAAAACAATGCACACAGTGATTTTCTAGCTTTTAAAAAGTTTTAGTAGTGTTTTTATATTATTTTACTTTATTGGGGGCTCTTATCTCAGTCCATACATATATCTATTATGTCAAACACATATGTACATGTGTTGTCATCATCTTTTTCAAAACATTTTCTTTCTACTTGAGCCCTTGGCATCATCAGCTCATTCCCCACCCTTGGATTTTCTAGCTTTTTAATGCCTCGAGTTCTAAAACTTCTCAACCATATTTAGAGCTCTTCCTTGACTTTTAATTCAGCATACATATTGCAGCTTCATTAATGAAATTACAGTAGAGGAGAAGAAAAGTACATATCTACATTTTAGTGCATTTCCACACGACAAAATTTTTCATACAAAAATGTTAAATAATATTTAAAAATGTTAATTATCATTAAGCCTGGGTAGTGGTGTTGGTGGTTTTTACCATTTCCCTCTCATAGGTCAGAAATTACCACATATATATTGATTTTCATATACAGAAAAAACTCAATTGAGCGAGAGTACAATTTTTTAAAGTACAGTTGTAAGCTATCACAATATATTTACAAGAAAGATGAGAAAGGATCTCCTTGCTTTAAAAGAAATACATCCACTTTAAAAAGGGATGAAATCAACTTTTAGAACTCGAGAATACAGTATCTTAGCCATAAGAGGAAATACAAATGACAAATATATTTTCAGAATCTGAACTTAATAAAGATGTACACGGTTTTACTCATCAAATTAGTAACGACAGAAAGCACAATAAAACTTGATGCTAGCATTATATAGTGGTGATGGATCGATAAACTGAATTAAAATTTTAGAGAACATTTTGAAAATCTGTATCAAGAATGAAAAGTATTCATGCAAATAAACTTTGACAGCAACCTTTCTCTTGAAATCTCGGAAAGAAAGCAACAATGAAAATGAAGAGAACAATGCATTCAAAGTAGGGTTTGCATTACAGAGGAAAGATAATCCAAGGCATATGCGGTGATCCGTATAAACATCTGAACAGGTATTTGCCACCATTAAAGTTTGTTTTACAAATAGTTTTAGCTTAATGTGTATTGAAGTGTGTATATGTGTGTGATGTACGTTTATATGCTAAAAATAACATGATCTCAGTTATGCTGAGAAAATACAGACCACAATCTCGGATATAATACGCTCAAACAGTTGCCTCTGAGTGCTGGAATTATGGGTGTTTTCTCATCTCATAATTTATAGTTTGGGGTATTTTCATATTTTAATCCTAAAAATATAACACTTAATGGAGGAAAAAAACCTAGTTAAAATTATTTTAAAAAATAGATTTCCAAAGACTCCCTCCTCGCGTGTGTGTTATTAAAGTATGGCAGGCATTATTTGGTAATTAGTTCAATAGACCATTAATCAAAATACCTAGATTTTAATCCTCACTCTGCAAGTTTCCAGCAGCACGACTTGCTTCTCCCCTACCTACTGATTACTTGATAATGGGGGGATTTGTTTCATTCCCCCAAGCTTCAGTTTTCACATCTTTAAAAAAAGATTATAATGAGTATTTCACAGGCTTGTTGGAGGATTAACTAACATTAAAACGGGAAAGCACCCGCCACGTGCCTGGCACCCTCTGGGTGCCCCATCAGTTTTGTTGAAGGTAAAACAGCTGGGTGGTTCGACCAGTGGAAATCACTTTTTTCCCTTCTTTTTTTTCCAGTGTGGAAACAGCCTTACCTCACAGCACTGGGTCACCATCTCCTACCCAGACAGAAGACTATACTAAAAATATCCCAGCCTTTGGGTAGTAACCAACTCAACAGAAGCAATGTCAGTGGGAACATTGGTCCGGCCTTTGAGCGTTTCTCTCTCCTCGGTTTTATTTCATTCGGTATTTTCCTTCAGCTCCTGTTGTTTGTTTGCTTGATTTGGGGCCCGATGGTTCGACCAGAACCATTTCCCCAGGACTTGTCTTTTTCATCGTGTAGGTATTAATTATTGGTGAACCCTAATTCAGTCTGCGTTTGAAGTGCCCATCATTCTGTGTACTATATTCATATAGGAAACTTTTTTCTTCAAAGAGGAGGAACTTTTTTAAAGGGACATCTGTCTTCATTTTGGAAGAATGAGGGACATTTTAAACACGGCACTTCCAAAGGACTGCAAAGCAGAAATTAATCCCACTGCCTGTGGAGTTCTGAGGATGAGCAGGGCACCAGATCTCATTTAGAACCCTCCTTTGCCATCTATTAAGAAGTGAGCACGGCAGAACTGGCCATCGGGGAGGCTCTTTGATTCGCAATCCCTCTGAACATTGTCAGTGTTTAATCAATAGCTAGTCCGGGCATCATTAAACATGTGCTCTTGGTTCAAGGTCTTCTCATCAGATGGTTGAGGGAATTGCTCCGTTTTACTGTAAAGTGTAAAAACGGGTGCCTACTACATTCAGGTTAGTCTACTTAAAAGAGATACCAATTTAAACTGTATTGCATTAAATGAGACCTGTTTTAATGGGGCACATGGAATACCAATTATTCTTGATCTCACATTTTTGCTTCCAATGTAGGATGTATCCTAGCTCACCTGATATTGTTCACTGACTAATTTATGCCTGATCCAAGGAGAAGGGTTAGCAGCCAAGTCAGTCACTGCCGTGAAGGAAGCCCATTCTCTCACATCTTACATTTTGTACTTCAATGGGTGCATACAAGGTTAAATTCCTTGTAGCATGGGCTTAATCAACTGTGTGACAAAGACAGGACAGTCTATTTGGGCATGCAGAGTTGCAGAAGCCTAATGCACAATTGGTCCTTTCTTTCCCGTTTTAATCCATTGCTCCGATATGCATATGACGTGGCACTTGGAGCAAGCTCCACTAGACTTGTGCAAATACAAGATGAAATAGTGTAGTACCTATACCACAGAGTCTCATAAAAGTTATAATGAGAAATAAGAAAGACCATTAAATCATTTTCTTTGGGAAATACAGCCATACTGAAATTAGACTGTTTTCCAACTCAAAGAATTTTAAAAATGCAAACAGTAGGATTCAAAGTCCTTTCCCTAGAGAAGAGAAGACTAACTAATCAACTTGTTCTAAAAATAAATTTGCATTCCCTCCCCTTGAATCTAAGAGAAATGTTGAAATCTTGAATATTTTCCCCCATCATACAGCACGGAAAATGTAATAGGCAGAAAATCAATCAAACCATTCCACCGAAGTTATAAAACATTTGAGTCATACAGTATATTCACCTTCAAAATAAATGAGTCTGAGCACTGCAACCACAGCACAGCAGAAGAGGCAGAGGCAGTCGCTGTGCTGCTGGTTTCAATCAATGACTCCCTTTTGGCAGGGACCAACATGAGGATGACTTCACGTCACTCTGAATCCTGCAGCAGGCAGCCTGCTCATCAAGTGATAAGCAATGCCAAATACCAATAGGTCTCAGGGTCACTTTATTTTTGCTTTATCCCACATTTGTATTAAACAAGATAGCAACATTTTAAAACTTGTATTTAGAATGGCCCATGTATTTAGAATGCAAACTCACCTAATTCTATTTTTTTCTAAGACTGATTTTAAAGCATTGTGCAAAATTAAAATTTTGTCTGGAATGTGTGATAGTCAGGTTTCGTGTCAACCTGAGTGGGTCAGGATTCTCCCATGATATGAAGTAACAAGGTGTGTTCATCTCCATGATGGGATCTTCTGTGTAGGAGCCAAGCAGTTAGGGAGGGAATAGGGTGAAGAACCCTCTTAATCTGGTCATAGACTGATGCAACTGACAGAAATTTCATTGAGGCGTGGCCAACTCTAGGTAAAGATTGACAGTGTGTGGAAGCTAGCTCACTTCTACTGCTTGGTCGGGATCCTGCATTTGGTTCCTTGACCTCCTGTTAGATCACCTGCTGGTCTCAGGAGGCAGGAGGGGACTGCTGGCCTTGGAGTCAATGGCCAATCTCAGATTCATTCAGCTCTACAGCCTCCAGCCTGTGGTCTTCCTGCCTCACCTTTCTGTTTCCTGTTCATCAGCCTCTGCACCTACTGGTAACAGAAGCCTCCAGCTTCTGCATAACCCATGGACTTGATTGGATCCCACTGAATATATACCTTTCTACAACCGTGTGACTCATTTCCCGATATAAAATCTCTCCATATACATACACATACAAGTGTCACTGGTTTGCTGCTCTAGAGAACCTAGTGTAATACAAAATGTTTGACTTACAATTAAAAAATATGTATGTGACTTGGCACAAACAGAAAGAAAGACCGCAGTTCCTGGCACCTGACTTTTTTGCCTCCTATTTTAGTCCCCAGGGGCAGGATCACTGTCATTTCAGTCTGACTACAACAATCTCCTTGTTGGTCTCCCTGATTTGATGCTGGAGAAAGACGGGGCTTTCTACTCAAGTTAGTGGCTACAGTCGCAGAAACTCACAGGGACAGTTCTACCCTGTTCTACAGGGTTGCTCTGAGTTGGCATCAGCTTGGTTTCTGTGAGTTTGGTTTTGATTTTGATTCTATGCATGCCCAGCCCATTGCCCACACAGCACCCCAATATTTGTCTTTTCAACTTGGAGTGGTGTACTTTTAAAAAAAACTTAATCTGGGCATTTTAGAGAAACAAATCCACAGAAACGCATGTATAAGAGAGAGTTTTATATAAAGGTTACGTGTGCATCAAGAAAACATCCCAACCCATTGTTGCCCAAGCTCACAAGTCCAACATTAACCCATATGTCTGACACCAATCCACAAAGTCCTCCTCCATCTCACAAAACACACACTATGATGCCGACTGCAGGAGGAAAGCCAAATCAGTGAATATGTAAGCATCTCAGCACTGGTTCTTCACATGGCTGCTCCAGCACCCAGGGCTGCATCAGGGTGGATCCATGTGGCTTCTCCTTGGGGATTACTTGCAGGAAGTCAGCCTTGCAAGCTGAAGCAGGGAACTGGCTAAGGCAGCTGCACCCTGGTCCGACCATCAGAAAGCAAGAGACCTGAGAACTAGAAAGGCAAGGCTCATTGAGCCATTTATCCTTCTGTCCTTCAATTAACACCACACATGTTTATCGGCCAGGTTGGCACAATAAACTTGTTACCTCACATGGTGTCCTTCCTAGTAAAATCTTCAGCAATAAAAATCAAATCACCTTACTTTTGTGTAGGCATGGGATATTTTTAGAACAGCTGGATGCAGCTGGTCAACTAGGCCTGAAATATAAATTTCATAGGTGGGGGCTTAGTCTGCGTGCCTTCACTTGAGTTGCTGCTTAAACTTTCAGTCTCCTTTATTCACACTGAATCAAAGTGACAATGGTAGAGCCCAGTTCACGAGGATTTATGTAGGGAAGTACATGAAACACTGCTTATGAAGCACTTAAGGCTGGACCCAGATTGACAAGAAGCACCCCCCAACCATCACCCATGGTTAGCGTTTAACAACATGCCCATATTCACAGCCAGTGGGTGCAAAGCTGGGGTTCTAAGTTAGAGCTCATTGGTGTCAATGGCTATGCACTCCGTGGACTAGATACCGTGAGGGAGATTTGGATGGATGCTGGCTCCTCTTCAGTTCACAGTCAAATCCTGTAATCCAGAATCTATGTTGTCTATTGAAGTGAGAGCCACAAGATTTAGACACTGGCCATTGGGAAGGCAAGGCTGACATTCATATGTGAAAGCTTAAGAGTCCGACTTGTATTCCTGCGCAGACAGAAGGCCAATCCACGAAGCCCAGAAAGAAGCTATGGGAGTATCGACAGAAAAGGCAAACTTTTTAATTATCAAGAAGGATCACAAAGACTCTTCTTAAACTTCCCTGTTAGGATGAAGCAGAACTCTGAATTATCATGCTATATAGCTGGAGAGACAGACGCTTGCTAAAAATTTCGTGGCAGATACACTCAACTGTCTACCCGCTTCCTCTCGACTTTTCAAAAGTTATAAAACCGACTTCAGAACAGTTCTCCTTTGTACTTATTGATCTAAGAGCCACAATCGAAGGATCTATGAACCCACATCTACATCTATGATTCCATGGCTGCAATATTTCATCCCTGTGAACCTCAGTTCCAGTATTTTTAAAGTGAGGACAGCAAATGCTTCCTCTTACATTATTATGAGGATTAAAGATGATAATTTTAAAGCAATAGGAACTATTAAGGGACACAGACAAAATTACTCACAAGGAGCCCTAAAAGCCCAGTAGTTATGCACATTGCATTTACCTTGATCCTCGTATCTGAATCCCTGTTAGAGGCAGGAGGCAAAAGCATGTTGATATCGGTGTACTCCGTCTCTTGATGACACATCAGCCCAGACGACTGAGATTTGGGGAGACCTATCTTTCTCTACATGTGGCACACCTCAGTAGCTTATCCCCGCCCCCGCACTAGAAAGGCTGTAGTGCCAGGGGACACACAACTCAATCGTTGTAGCAATGCTTCTGTCCTCATTTTATAACTACTCAACTGATATTTGAAAAAGTATTCAATGTCAGAATTAAAAATATAGTTTTTTGATTGCCCCTTTATCTTTGGCTCCAATTTTAGCCCTAACTTGGAACGATACTCATGTGGACTGCCTCTGCTTGACCTTTAGAACCTGACCTGAATGGTGACTTCAACCCCTTCTCAAGTTTTATGTCTTCCAATTTGCTCACGTATTTTGGTTGGGAATAATACTCTGAACTCTCATCATGGCCTTGCTTTCTGCTCTCATAGATAAAGACTTATATGCTATCTCTCTGCAGTGATGGATCAGCACCAGACCCCAGGTTCTGGCCCACCATTCTGGCATGGAGTCTGGCTCTGCTCTCCTTATATGCTCTGTCTCTCGGCTGCCCTGGGATTTCAAGGGAAATCAATAGGCAAACAATTCAAAGAAATGACAGGCTCATACTTTTAATGTACCTGAGGTTTAAGATGTTGTTCATAATGCCACTCAGTGTTTTTTTCCAAGAATTCAGGTGATAAATTCAGGCCCGAATCTATTCAGATTTTATGGTCTTTACAGTCTATCTGCTTCCATAGATGATTTGATGATGCATCATTCCATGGTGATATATAATATAAAGTAGATATATGATAGAGTCACTAACGAGGGAGAGTACAAAATAAGCAACACAGTGAAACAAGAGCCATGTAATGACATAGAAAAGAGACAGCTAACTGAAGAATATACTTTAAGTAGAGTCCTGATAGTTGCGACTTAAAACTCTTCCTCAGTTTCCAAAGAGACAAAGATTCACATTGTATAACTCTCTCTGTCTATGGAGCAGAATCAGAACGTTAGGCAAAACATTTCCATTTCTAAACAAAACAATTCACTACAAGTATATTTCACATATTTCCAAAAATGGAGTCATTTAATAAAATTGAACACTTTATTTCAGCCACATGCTAGGCACTGATGATACATAAGAGACTGAGGTCACATTGTGAGACACAAGAAAAGCTTAGTGGTCATTACAAGAGGTTCCACGATGACACCTGGGCTCTATGTGGCGCCATATTCGGTTTATGAAAAAGGGGGTGGCTCTCCTTAGAGGGGACATTGCAAATGAAAAACAAGGAGTCAGTTGAGCAGAGGTGAGGAAGGAGAGAGAATGAGGAAGCAAAGTGCTTGCTGAGAGGCATCCCGGAGAGACACAAGCAGAGGGACAGCATGTGCAGAAGGACTTCCATGGTTGGAAGGTGTGACATTTTGAGGAAAGACACTGCCATTGAGTTGATTCCGACTCATAGTGACCCAATAGGGCAGGGTAGAACTGACCCTGTGAATGAGCCAGCTCTTAATGGGAGTAGAAAACCCCATCTTTCTGCTGAGCAGTGCTTTTGAACTACTGACCTTGAGGATCTCAGCCCAATGCATATCACAACACCAGAGCTCCTAAAAGCACCAGGATGTAAGACCCACCAGCACACATGGAACACTGCAACTTCTTAGGGCCTTAGCCTGCGGCACGAAGTGCGCAAGTGGAAACACCAGGTGAGAGTGAAGGAAGAATCAGATCCAGGCGCACCACGTAAGTCATAGCAAGGATGGGGCTGATTTAGAAAGCTGTGGAAAGATGATTAAGAATTTTAAACAAGGCAAAATAAATTTCAGTGAAATGTTCAAAAGAGTGCTCTTGTAAGTCAGATACTGAATCAAAAGCAGACAAACATGCAAAGTGCTCCCAGGAAATGGACAACTAGAAAACAAAGCAAAAATGTCTGCTTGAGCAATAATGAAGTCAATAAAACCGCCCTCAGGGAGATAGTCCTTCAGGGAGTGTTTGCAGGAGAGTCTACTGGTTTTACGGCTCAACTGGATGTGTGGCGTCAAGGTGGGGACGAGCCCTGAGTGGCACTTGCTGTACTACACTGACTTCGGAATGGGTGAGTTGAAGTGCCCTCACTCACTAGAAAGGGGGAAGAAAACCGAGAAGGGAAGTTGGGAAGGGTACAACATAAGTCATATTGAATTTGCAAAGCTTCATGGGGCTGGGCGCCTCCTCAAGGAAGTGTTCTGGCTGTAGTTGGATCTGTGGGTCCCAAGAAAACAAGTAAAGTGATCTCAGTCATATTGACTCTGGTATCATTAAAGTTTTCCAAATAGAAAAGATCACACAGAAGGAAGACAAGAGACGAACCAGTTTCACAACCCTGAGGGATGACATGATTTGGGAAAATGACAGAAGAGACAGGCTTATGAAAGAAGCCCAGGAACCCCACGGAGGTGGAAGGGAACCAAGGAAAAGCTGTCTTTCAACCCCAGGAGGACCGAATCCCAACAAGCAGAGGTCAGTCATTTCAAGAGATCAAGCAGTAGACAAGCTATTGATAACTTTGGCAAAAACTAAACTACCTTAGAAGTGTTTCAGTTCTTGCTGTTATTGAATATAGGTCATTGAGACCAAGACAGAGGAGGAGAAGTGCACAGTGAAGTCAGCTTGCAGAGAAGAGAGCAGGCGGAGGTCCAGCCACTGGCCAGGAGAGGGGTCTGAGCAAACAGACAAACCCTCCTCCTCTTTGAGGCAGGAAAAGGGAAGAGCTGAGAGCTCGTGTTCAAGTGTCTAAGTGGAAGCAAACTCTGGAGGACTTCTTAGCTGATGGTTTGTCTTCTCGGCAAAATAAACAGCACATTGAATTATGGATTATGAAATAATTTAATTTGTCCAAAAATGTCTCTAAGATCGTACAAATGCAAACCCTGAGATCATGTGGTTCCTTTCTTGTCGGCAGTCAGGAAATTATGCTGAGATCCAAGTTCGTAATTAACTTTTCTTTTCATATCTGAAAGTACTTATTCCTTCTGCTGCTTTTAGACATAGCCAGTGCTATTTTATGTTTAATGCCTTTTTGCACTTTGTACCTGGTGAGAATACATAAGCTGCCTAAAGCTTGCTGCCTCCAGTGCCTTTGGAAATAGGGAGACATAAATCTTCAACCCCGTGATAAATGAGAATGGCAGTGTTTTACCGCACAGTCAAAATAAACTTGTGAATATTTCTGCAGCACGCCAAAACACTATTCCAAAAAGGACACATTGTGAAAAGAATCAAAGAAAGAATGTCCATCAAAAATCCACCCAGAAAGATGTTCAATGGTACCCGATTTCATTAGTAAAGCAAGTTAATGCCGTTAGTATCAGAATGTATGATTTTATTTAGTCTGATGGATATAGCCAACTGTACTCTGGAACTAATATTAACAGTGTTAGCTTATGACTATAAGCTAATTCAGGGTCCTGGTGAGACAACAGTTAAAGTGCGTGGCTATTAATCAAAAGATCCAAGGTTCCAACTCACTACCTGCCCTGTGGGAAAAAGATGTGGCAGTACGTCTGAAAAGATATGCAGCCTTAAAGACTTGGGGACAATTCTTTTCTGTGTTCTAGTGTTGCTGTGAGTCACAATCAACTTGACTGCAGTGCATTTGTTGACTAATCTTAACAAAGTACTTGTTCCGTGTACGGTACTGCACTAAAGATTTTACCGGCACTGTTACTGTCTCCTCACCAGTCCCACATATGGACACAGATGAGCCACTGAACATCTCAAGTGACCTCTGTGCTGGAAAGTTAACAACTACTATCCTGAAAAAGGGATAGAATGGTCTTTCAAGCTATTATTTATTTTTTTCAAAATCCTCTCATCCTTGCTGTATTTTCAAAGACTGGATCTCTCATAGGTAAGCACAAAAGTCTCCCATGAATTTAAAGAGTTTGCTATTGTGGAAAAACAATGTTGGAGTCAAAATATAATATTACACATTGAATTTGACCTCTTCTCTAACACCCAAATATGTGACAACTTGGCTACACCATGACTCTGTGACTTGGCAATCATGTAAAGAAGTAATCTGGCAGTTATGTAATAATGCAATCATCCCAATGATGTGATCGAATTAAATTAGCTAATCAGTGTTAATAGGACTAGAGTGGGGTGCACCACCTTTAATTACATCTCAACCCTGATCAAAAGTAAGGGGGATTTCTCTGGTGAAATCCTTTTATCTTATAGCATAGTGGTTCTCAACCTTCCTAAGGCTGTGGCCCTTTAATGCAGTTCCTCATGTTGTGGTGACCCCAACCATAAAATTATTTTCATTGCTATTTCATAACTATGCTTTTGTTATGTTAGGAACCAGGCGACCCCTGCGAAAGGGTCATTTGACCTCCAAAGGGGTCACGGGCCCACAGGTTGAGAACCGCTGTTATAACAAAAGCTCAACCACGATAGAAGCCTAGTGAGAAAGAAGAACCTGGCCACAATCAAGAAGAAAGAACCAGGAGTAGAGCACGTCCTTTGGACGTGGAGACCCTGAGCTGAGAAGCTGCTAGACCCATGGTATTAAAGGTATTAAAGGATCACGCATTAGGAAGGTTGAGAACCACTGTCCTAGACCCAGAGAGCGTAATGTCAGGAGACAGGTAGGTCTCTGAGGAACCAGGTCCACAGATGTTGAAAAGAGACAAGGACCTTCTCCCAGATTTGACAGGGAAAAAGCCTTCCCCTTGGGTTAGCACACAGAATTCAGCGAGATGATAATTTTCTGTTAGTTAAAGCACTTGTGATAGTTTCATTATTAGCGCATTCAATATCTAAGACACAATAATAAACAAATTATTTATCAATACTACTCTTTATTGAGCACGGGCTAAGTGTCAGGCACTGTTTAATCATGTCACCTTTCAGTCCAGCCTACACTGTGGTGTTTTTTAGTGCATTTGGAAACATTTAGAAAATACAAGAAAACAAAAATTATAGCTTAATATTGCATTTCATTTGTTGACACAATGTAGATTATGAAAATGTAACTTTGGGAAGTGTATTACAAAGAGAACTAGAAAAAAATTCTAGATATTGTTCTGAAGAAAGGTCTTTGAATATACTTTCTGTATACAAAGGATAAAGGAAAGGAAACTATTATGTTTGAAGACGACTGTGCTAATGTTTCATCATTTACGGTAATTTAATTTTGATTTTATATTAACCTAAGAGATGGAGTTAGCCATATTCTTCAGTTCAAGGAAAATTCCTATCACTTCCTAGTTCATAGAGGGGTCGCTCTTATTTTGTTTGTTCACTTTTAGCCCCAAAGCACACTCACGATCTCTCCTACTCTCCACCGGCAACCGCGGTAGCATGTTAATTCCTCTTTATAAGGTGTGTGCTCTTGTGCAGTGTGTAACATTGATTTTTGTGAATTGTTATCCTGGTTTTATTAGACAAAGATACAGATGTTGAGCCAGGTACAGAAATGGTACAGACTGAAATGACCAGGGAGACTAAGCAACGGGGCCAACAGACACCACAAGTCTTTTACGTGCACTCTGAATCATCATGCCAGGTCATAATTTAAAGCTCAGTCTGGTGCTATCTGTATCATCTGTCTCTATCTAAAACCATCCGCCTTGCCTTCCCCAAGTCTGGAAACGATTTAAAAAAAGATTTTAAAATGTATTTGAATCACCAGTAGTTGAAAAAGTTATTAAATTGGGTTTATATCTAATGTTCTAGAGAGAAACTTGGGAAGTTATGGATTTCCCCCAAGGTCACAGAATTGGGGATGAATAAAGCAGGGGGGAGCGTTCCTTCAATTCAACTTCGGAGAATTAAATGTATCACCTTCGACACAAAAGTGCTTAATAGGGCAAGGGTGATGAAGTTGATAATGACTGAGAGATGCCATCAGCCTGACAAACCTGACATAGCTCTATTCAAGACATCGGCTGCCGTCTGAAAGGAAGGCTGCTTCTAATTTGTCTTCATAAATAATGCAACTCATTTAAACGTGGTTACAATGAAATTCTTTCCTCTCCAAATTTGAGAGCAGCCTCTGCATTCTCTGGAAATATTTTCCATGGCCCCGACCAAATAAAAATTAGCATTACTGATCAGAAAAGTGATACTAAAACACAAAAGAATCCATTGGACAAAGATAATCAGAACTAATGTTTTTTCCCAATCTGTTCTCTTATTTCATTTAGTATTAATTTGTCATGTGGAATGTGTAAACATCTGATATAAGAAAGTTTACTCAAGCTAAATTTTACCTAGAATACCTTTGATTTAAGAATAGTTGCATTTGACTTGTGGTACTGGAAAAGAATATTGAAAGTACCCCAGATTACTGAAAAGACAAACCAATCTGTTTTGGAAAAACTACGGCCAGAGTGATCCTTAGAGGCAAAGATGGCAAGACTTCGTCTGACAGCTTTGGGCATATTGTCAGGAGGAGCAGTCTCTGGCAAGAATATCCTGCTTGATAGAGTGAGGGGCAGCAAAACCGGGGAAGGCCCTCAAGGAGAGGGACTGACACTGTCTGCAAGAATGGGCTCGGGCATAAGAATAATCGTAAGCATGGGCAGGACCACGCAGTGTTTCATTGTGTTGGGCAGGAGGTCGCTTTGGGTCAGAACCAAGTCAATGGCACCTGACAACAACTTCTTTGATTTCATCAAGCACGTAGGACAATGACCCTCGTCTTGTCATCTGACTGTGCTCTATGGAATGGAAGTGTAGCTTCGCCTCTCCCACATCACCAGCTTAATGACATAAAGGTCTGACTGTGCTCTATGGAATGGAAGTGTAGCTTTGCCTCTACCACACCACCAGCTTAATGACATAAAGGAAGAACTCACTCATTTGTACTTTCCTGGTAACCTTTCTCCCTACCCTCCTCTTTCAGTAATAAAAAGAGGTCACTGGGAAAAAATGGATACTCATGATTCCATAAAGCTGGAAATGAAGAATTCTTGAATTAGAGATAAAAGGAAATAAAACGTAACTAATCTGAAGTTTCTCTGTACAGAAATCAGTTGTTCATTTGCGAGTTTAATGCAGATGTTAGTCTAACCCACCTGCTCAAGAGGGAAGAGCTATGAAAGTTATATGGAATCATGAAAACTTTAAATCATTTTATTATTTTGACCCCTCCAATAAGGCCAATCTCAGCAAATAACAGAGAAAGGGCATTATTATGAATGGAGATTTGAGCTGAGCATGTTTAATAGGGTTGTTATTAAAATAGAAATTCAAGAAAGATTCTGTGAGTACAAAGGCAGTGACTTATTTACTGTGGCTCCTCTCACCAAAGCCTCTGAGGCCCATCAAGCCACCCTTTCCCGCATGGGTCTGAGTAAGAAGATGTGGGAAGATATCGACAGGACTCACTTGTGAGTAATTGTTAACAGGATGCGTTGTGATTGCCATGTTGCTGGGGATAAAGTGAGCCCTCCGAGAAGCAGGAGTGGGCATCTTACTACTAGCAAGAGTCTGGAGTGGAGCTTGTCCTCTGGACCCCGAGATCTCTGTGCAGGGAACCTCCTTGATCCAGATGACAGTGGTGACACCCGAGCGGTGGCAGAGGTGCAGCAGCAACAACAAAACCTGGTCAAAGCATGAGAGAGAGAGTGGTGGGCTTCTTAGCCCACAGAGCAGGTAAAGCTGAGTGCTTTGGGGCAAGAGGCTGGTTTATGGAGTGGGGTACCTCTGTGCACTTAACCGAGGGAGCTGGGTTTGATTGACACATAGAGCTAGAGCTGAGTGCCTTGGGTTGAGGTTTCCATTGGAGTGGCATGCCCTTTGGACATTTATCAGCAGTTCTGAAAGCACTTTGTAACATGTCCTGGCTGAACAACTATATCTGAGTGTTTCTTGTCTGTACTGTGAACTGCTAATTTCTTTAATAAATTTTTAATCCTGAATATTGTCTGTGAGGTCTATGTGGCCATTGCAATGGATTATAAAACCTAGATATAAAAGTGGAGAGTGTTGTGCATGACAGAATACAGTGAGGTATATCAAGGTTTTATAGTTAAAACCTTAAAAATTACTTAATATGTAAATTACACAGCTAACTACTGAACATTTGGGTAAGATAGATTATTTTGAGGTCTAGTTCCTGGCATTTATAAAAGACTCACTAGTAATAGAAGCTTGGGTCTATATTACTATTAATCACAATTATTAATGGCTGCTATAGTCTAGCCCTAAAGAAACAAGAAAACCAATGTTTAAAACCTATCAAAAATGTATTGTAAGAGTGCATGCTGAGAAAAATCCAAAAGTAGAGACACCGAAACATGTTTGAGTTTTCCCCCTATAAGTACACCCATCTTGGTGATGTCTTTATCGTTTATAATAATCTATAATACTGAAGTTCCAAGCAGAATGACCTTGGATGTGAACACAGTTTCCTCCCCATTTCCGCTGACCAGAGGACAGTCAGGTCTGAGCATTTCAAGGAGAATTCCAGAGTATGTGGAGAGATTCAACACAGCCTTGTGTTTCTTGAGCTCTATTAGCTTTACCTCTGGACATCATTACTGGGAGGTGGATGTGGGAATTAGCCAGCCGTGGGATCCGGGTGTTTGCAGAGACTCTGCTGAATGACAGAGGGATCTTCAGCTGTCTACAGAAGATGAATTTTCAATGGTGAGCTTCAGAGAGGGACTCTGCTTCATTGCCAGCATCGTTTCCCTGCCACTCTGGGTGGAAGCCAACTTAAGCCAAGTGGACATTTTCCTTGATGTGGGCATGAGAACATGGCCTTTCTTCAACATGCATGATAGATGTCATAGCTACTCCTTCCCCACAATTTCTGCTTTGGAGATTCTGCACCCATCTTTAGTATCTGTCCTGTGATGAATTTTGTGTTTCTTTTACATTCAACTAGTGTGCTAATGAGGCTGTGAGCTGAATAAACATTTGCATGTGACAAAAAATACTCTTCTGTAATCAAATAATAAAGAAAACAATAAGAACCATAATGAGAGTAGCAAGGAGACGTGGTGGCACAGTGGGTCACACATTGAGCTGCTAACCGTAAGGTTGGTGGTTCTAATTCTTAATCAATATTGATGATATTCCAGATAATATTCTATTTTACATATATTAACTTCTGTGTCAAAATAGAAGACCAAAACGGAGGAAAATAAAGGGATAAGTCAAGGAGACGGGAAGTCAGAGAGAATAAGTGGCTTGCTGAGGGCCACATGCCCAATTGGATTCCAATGTGCCCTTGTTTCTAGTTCACAGAGAGGAAATTTAATCGGCAAGTTAATATACACATAAATATCTCTACCTTTCTGGTTATTGCTTATGTTTTCTTCCCTAGCTACTGGATTCCAAAGGGAAATGTCAGACTTGTAAATTGCTATGTTGATGGAGAATTTCTATAGCAAACATTTGTCCGATAGGATGAGACTACTTTGGTCTGCTTCCCCTTGCTGCGTCTTCCCACCAAGCAGGAAGGCTAGTCCCACTTTCTGGGATTCTTCTCCCATGTGGGGACACATTGGACTCTCCGGAGGGTGCCTCCCAGGAGTGACTGGACCATGAGATCTTCCCCCACATACACATTTTCTTAAGATGTTGTCATAAGGCACAAAACGATGTGAGATGTTGGGCGTGCCATAGTTTGCTTTAGGCATTAAAAATTATTGTTCCTTGTTTCCAGAAAAATAACACACATACCCAGCTTTCCTTGACAAATCGAGGAACTCAAGCAGGCCTCGTGAAGCCAAGATTTCTATCTTCATAACCCCACCCATCCTTCATAGTGCCCTACTCGGCACCAATCCCAAACAAGAGTGACTTCATTAAATGTCCTATTTATATAAACATCACTGGGACTTTTCTGTTAGATAGCCTAAAAAACAGACCAATGTAAAATGAAATTCTTCGTTGTGGATCCTTTCTTCCAAAACAAGCACAGAAGAGGCTCTTGATGGCAAGATTATATTTCTAACCTATTAATAATTATAGACAAGTATAAGAGGACTTTAGAAAGTTCATAGAAATAGTCTATTATTTTAATTCCATTTTTCTATAAACTTTGTGAAGCTCCCTTATCAATAAGAAAAATAAACAAATAATGAACTCATCTGGCAATAGGTAAATGAATAAACACAGTGCTTATGCTCTTCTTGGCCTCATTTTAACAAGACTGCTTTAACTGTAAGCTGTAACCATTGATGTCTTTTAAACCATTCTCTGAAACCAAAACTTTGGCATGTGTACATGAATTAGGTATAAAAGTGTTAGCTGAGGTCAAGTGTTGGGCCTTTGGTCCAGTACCTTCTGTAGAATGACATTTAAAACACTTGCAGTCATGAAATGCATGCTCCCATTAACTTAGTTCACTCCTCATAGATGTAGAAATCAGTTTAATTTCCCCTGGGTTGGAATTCTATATAAGTAGATGCGTGTATGCGGTTGCAAATGAACTGTTACTACCACGACCATGTATCTGTAAAATAGGAGTCAATGTGTCAGGGGTCAAAACAGGAAAAGTAAACGGTAATATCCTTATTGCACTCCACCTTTGACCTGATGTCACTCAAAAAAGGAAAGCACAGGGGTCCTAGGAGTGAGGAATAATGGAGAAGTTTTGTGATTTTATTAAGAAATAGAAAATAAATGGAAGGGATTAGGAAATTAATTAATCATACCCAAACCACAATCTCGCTACTTTATTTTGCTTTATCACAATCAGAAAGCATAGACTTACATGAATTATTGTTTGGCAACACAACAGTTCACTGAATCAGCCTTCACTGAAAATCCCTCATCTACATGTAGCAGCCATCTTACTGACTCTAAGTAATTTGTGACGGAGTGAAGTTACAGTCCCAGTTTAAAGATGTACCAACATAATCTCATGAACCACTCTGATGTACCAACATAATCTCACACATCGGAGATTGGAATAGGCAAAAAAATTACTGTGAAAGCCAGTAACTTGAAGATAGGGAAATGTGGATTAAATAAAAATGCTTATGCTACTTACACTGAACAGCACAGACAGGGATGTGGATGTGCTTGTTGTAGCTACAGTAATTGTTGTATTGTGTTCTCTGGATCCTGACCCTTTGCCCCTTCCTTTAACTTTCAAAGCTTTGTATCTTTGCTTTCAGGAACTCTGCGTTCTCCTATCCAAATCAGACCTATGATCAGAACATCTTGGCCTGTCCGCCTTAGCCTTCTTTCATTTTCTATAAGAAGTTCTAAGAAAAAGAAAGATGAGCATATGCCAGGAAACTATGTAAATGATCTGATTTCTATTCTATATTTTATAATTACAAAACAATTAGACAAAGTAATTACACGACTTACCAAATTTACAAAGTTATGATAAGATACAAATCATTTCTTGTATTTTGGACTAACCAGTGCTTACTGTAAATGTTGAGGTGTCCTTAGCTGGCACAGATAATTAAGTACTTGACTGTTAGGAAGAAGGTCAATGGTCAAGCTCACCCGGCGCCACCTCAGAAGACAAGCCTAGCAATTTACCACTGAAGGGCAAAGCCTTGAGGGCCCAGGGGAGCAGCTGCTCTGCACACCCACGGGTGCTGTGAGTGAACTGACTTGAGGGTTACTAGCAACAAGAACACCTCAATCAAGTTCATGATTGCACTGGACCACATGGTCCTCATTTCATACAATAATATTACTCAACTTGACCTGCAGATGAAATTAGAGTGCACCTTCATGCTATCGGAGGACAACTGCTCAATGAAGGAAATGCTTACTTTTATGTAAATAACCCATTGAAATTACAAAGACGATTTTAGATTAATACACAGAGTATAGTGCTTTAAGTTATTCAGGCTTAGTGTAAAAGCAGCATATTTTAGAAATTGTATAATCTTCAGAAATAAGATTGAAAATAATAAGCCTGCCATCCAATTAGAGAGGTACATAAGAATCTTTTCATGCACAATCAATGTCTCCTCTACTGAAATTCAGTATGTGTAGACTGGACTAAGCTTGAACACTTCTAGACTCCTTGGCATTTAGCAAAAGCTGTTGCACCTTTGCTGAACCTTGCAGTTTAATCACAAGTCTGGTTTCTGAGTCCAGTTCTGAGTTGGATCTGAAGTGAGTGAGTGGCATTGCTAATATTTATTAACAGGCCGGCGTCCTCAATTCACTGTGGCTCTGTGCTGTCTTTGGTGAATAGATGAAGTGACTTACAAATGTGTGGTTACTGCACATGATGGAAATGACAAGCTGTAGAAATAGCCACACATTTGGGAATTCAAGTTATGTTGCTGAATGTTAATTTTTCCATTTCCTTCCTCATCTTGTCTTTAGAGAATTTGATTTTTTAAAATCAGAAAAAATATATATACACTCTCTCTTTCAAGCTATAGCATTGCACTTGAAATACTGTCAGCTTCCAAAGATATTTTTATAATAGAAAAGCCTTTCTTTCCGGCCCCTACATGGGCAGGTCGATTTTCATTGAAAACGGCTTCAAGCTGGTTCTAATATTTACTCACTTATGCAGGTGCGTTCATCAGCATGGAGTCTGTATCCCGTATCACACTCACAGTGGAAGGTGCCCAGAGTGTTAATCCAGCTCTGCTGGCAGCCTCCGTTCACCACGGAACATTCATCGACATCTAAGGGAGGAAGACAGATGGCCGGGATTAGGATGTCAGCTTCGGAAAAGTGGCACAATATTTCTTTGATCCACAGTATGTGTTCTGTTGTACAAAGGCACCATCTCGGTTGCCGTGAATCCTGCCTGTTTGATCTATTTTGTTCTAGAGTATAAACAAGAAAATGTAGATAGAAACTTTATCAAGCTATGAAAAGTCTAGCGATGATGAGTGTGGGGATTGTCTTACAGTTTTCTATTCTTCAGGTACAGGTGAATTAGACAGATCCAAGATATAGATGTTTCCTTGGGGAAGGAAAATTGGAAGGAGAATTACAAGGTGCTACTCTGTCGGGAGCAGCACACACTTTTAGATAAACACCTATTGTTGGTCTGACCCTACGGAATAAAGCCAGTAAGAGAGCTAAGACCTTGAATGCCCTTCTCATGTGCATGGTGAATATTGTGGAAGAGACAGATAAACACAAGAAACACCATAGTTTAGTATTCTTAAAAGTATACTGATACTAGTACTCATTGTACTGGCTCCTTCCTTTTCACCCAGAGTGATATTTTCTGTAATACCTAATTAACAGTTTGTATGAGACGAGTTAAAATATACACTGGAAAAAAGTCAAGAATTATGGTCACCTATCTCTTATTATATCAGGAGAAAGATGAGGCTTCCTACTTGAGTAAAGATTTACAGTCTCAAAACCCTGCAGGGCAGTTCTACTCCATTTTATATGACTGCCATGAGTCAAAATCCATTCAACAATCCTTTCAAGTTTTGATATCATCTGTCATAGTTATGTTCAATGACGAGAATATTCATGTGTTTGGGGGGAAAGTCAAGTCATCTCCCAGAATCAATTCTTCCTTGTATCTATGTAATCAGTACACATTGTTGTTGTTATTGGTGCCATCGAGTTGGTTCCGATCCATAGTGACCCTATCTAAGCACAATAGAACAAAATGCTGCCAGGTCCTGCACCATCCTCCCAATTGTTCCCGTGCCTGGACCCCTATTACAGTCACTGTGTAACCCTGTCTTCTGGAGGCCCTTCCTCTCTTAAGCTGCCCCTTGACTTTGCCTAACAGCATCTCCTTTTCAAGGAGCTTGTCTCTCCTGACAACATGTCCTAAGTAGGCGAGACAAGACCTGCCGTCCTTGCCTCTATAGAGCACTCTGGCCGTACTTCTTCCAAGTGCTCCTACAAGAAGGGGGTTAGTTGTTTTGGCAGTCCACGATACTCTGAAGATTCTTCACCGGCACCACAATTGCAACACATCCATTCTTCTTTGGTCCTCTTTATTCAATGTGCAGCTTTCACATACTTATAAGGCAATTGAAAAGGCCATGGTTTGGGTCAAGGGTACCTTAGCCCTCAAGTAACATCCTCGCTTTTCAAAGTTCTAAAGAGATTTTGTGCAACAGATTTACCCAATGCAGGGTACCCGCATGGATTAAGCCTGCATTGAATTCCCTGTGACCAGCAGTTCTCAACCTGTGGGTCGCAACCCTTTTGTGGTCAAATGACCCTTTCACAGGATCACCTGGTTCATAATAGTAGCAAAATTACAGCGATGAAGTAGCGATGGAAATAATGTTATGATTGGGGGGGGGGGTCACCACAACCTGAGCAACTGTATGAAAGGGTGGTGGCATGAGGAAGGTGGAGGACCACTGCTTTGACCACAGATGAGGGAGGTGAGCAGCCTTGCTCACAGACAGAGATCATTGGCAAACTGATTATGGCAGCTGCTGTTAGGCTAAGATGTAATATCGCATCGTTGGATATCCCTTCCGACCCATTTTAAAGTTGTTTCCGTTAAAAAAAAAAAGTAAGAGGGAAAATATGTGGACTAATCCTTTGGTGATCTACTCGGACCATAGACCAGCCATGTGAGAGGCCATGCAGTCACGCAGACTGCATTGACAAGGAGATCACTGCAGAGGCGGCTAGGCTAAAATTTAACACCTTATCATTTGATAATGACCCTACATATACTAATGATTGTGATCTTAGAGTAGGACTGGGCAGTGTTTCCTTTAATTTTATATGTTATGTGTCAGAATTAACCGGAGTACCTAACAAGAAGAAGACACAAAAAGATGAAGTGGGGGTCATGCATGAAAAAGTGTAATTTTCAGATGATGGTATTGTTTGAGATGGTTATCACATCAACAAAGTACCAGAAAAAACCATATTTAACAATATTATAAAAAAATAAATGCAGGAAAAGACATCAAAGGTATTCATCTGGGGAAGGAAGAGGTGAAATTATCATTATTTGCAGATGATATGATTTTATATATGGAAAATCCCAAAAGCTCCACAAGGGGAGTACTGGAAGCAATAGAGGACTCTGGCAGAGTGGCAGGATGCAAGATCAACAAACAGAAGTCCATCAGACTGCTATGCACATCGGATAAGACCACAGAAGAGGAGATCAAAAAGGAGGTACCCTTCACGATAGTCAAGCACAAATTGAAATATCTAGGGATATTCCTGACTAAAAGAACAAAAGATCTATATCTACAGACACTATTACAAGAAACCAAGAGCTATCTAAACAAATGGAAGAATATCCCATGCTCGTGGATTGGAAGACTCAATATAGACAAGATGTCAGTTCTGCCAAAGGCACTATATAAGTTTAATGCCATCCTGATACAATTACCCTCATCTTTCTTCAAGGAAATGGAAAAATTGATTACCAACTTCACATGGAGAAGGAAGAAGTCCAGAGTTAACAGAGAACGCCTCAAGAAGGACACAGTGGGAGGACTTGCTATACCTGACTTTAGCACATACTATATAGCCATAGTTGTCAAAACCTTATCGTATTGGTACAAGGACAGACACTCAGACCAATGGAAAAGAACTGAAAACCCAGAAATAAAGGCATCAGCATACAGATAACTGATCTTTGATAATGGCCCCAAAAATATCCAATGGGAAGCAGATGCCCTCTTTAACAAGTGGTGATGGGAAAATGATTATTTACCTGCCGAAAAATGAAGCAAGACCCTTATCTCACTCCATGCACAAGAATAAACTCAAGGTGGATCACAGACCTTGAAGTTAAACCCCAAACTATTAGGGCCATCACTGAGGGAACTGGGACCAACTTGAGAACTTTGGCGCAGGGAATAGATAGGCTGTCAGAAATAGGGGCGGACACAAACACAGAGGAGGCACAAATTGACAAATGGGATATACTGAAGATAAAACACCTGTGTACATCGAGAGAATTCACCAAGAGAGTAATAAGAGAGTCCATGGACTGGGAAAACATCTTTAGCAATGACACATCAGACAAAGGCCTTATTACTAAAATCTACAATACTCTGCTAGCTTCCAAAAAGAAAAAAAACCTAATTGCCCACTTGAGAGGTGGGCCAACGAACTGAACAGAAGTTTCACAGGGGCAGAAATCCAAATGGCCAACAAACATATGAGAAAATGTTCCCGATCTTTAGCCATAAGAGAAATGCTAATTAAAACAACAATGAGGTACCACCTAACACCCTCAAAGGTAGCCCAATTCAAAAAATCAGAATGTAACAAGTGTTGGAGGAGCTGTGGGGAGACAGGAACTCTCTTCCACTGCTGGTGGACTTGTAAATATGTCCGACCACTATGGAAATTGATCTGGCAATATCTAAAACAGATGGAAACCGAGTTACCATACGACCCAGAAATCCCCTTACTGGGCATATACCCCAAAGAGGCAAGAAACAAACCAAGGCCAGGCATTTGTGCTCCAGTGTTCAGTGCGGCACAGTTCACAATTGCAAGGAATTGGAAACAACCTAAATTCCATCAACTGACAATTGAATTAAAAAGCTGTGGTATATACATACAATGGAGCACTACGCATCGCTAAAAAGAAGTGATGAACATATGAAGCACAACACTGCATGGGAAGAAGTGGAGGAAATCATGCTAAGCGAAGTAAGCCAAGTACAAAAGGACAAATACAACATGAGTCCGCTGAGGTAAGCTTAAAAAAAAAATGCAAAAGGGGCATAGGGAAAAAGCTACTGTATACAAACATTTCTGGGTTGAGGACCTGGTAATATGGCAGGGAACAGACCACATACAGGGATACACATGGTAAATAACTAAAAAGGAGGTGGGGAAAGGAAAATAGTAATAAAAAAGAAATGGGTAGTGGGGGCATAGGGCACTAACCCACCCAAGGGGAGGGTATTATTTATATTTCGACAGGGAAAGAGGGACCAGACTTCAGCCCAGTGCTCCAAGATGTAAATGCAACATGCTGGCGTGGAGTAGGGAACTAGTGGAAAGGTCTGCGGGGCTGGCCCCAATCCCAAATACTAAATGGACACCTGCCCCTCCCCCCAGAAGAATTTATTTCAAAGGATGGCATTGAATCTGCAGCTCCAGGAGAGGGACATATCTGATCAGAGCACATGGGAGCAGATGAAGGGGGAAGAGGAGAGAGTGGAGCACATATTGGCCCACCAGGCCGTGAGGATGATGTTTCCAATTAGAGCAGCCAATCCACAGAGAGGACCACATGGCCAGCCCCACTATGAGACATGATGCCCCTCACTGACCCATAGCCCTACAGGGGAGAACACCAGAGACACAGTGTGGGAATTGGACCCGATCTGATCCCACCACACTGAGGCAAAACACTAAAGGGGTGCAACAGAACCACATGGGAATGGAACAGCGAGGTCCCCAGGGAATGCTGAAGATGGGCTTTGGGGCCAGGGTGTGGTGCCCCAACAAACTGGACTAGAAAACATTCCTAAAGGCCAAAAAACAATTCTTGAACTAACTGCAAGCTTTTCTTTCTTTCATTAAAAAAATCATTTTATTAGGGGCTCATACAACTCTTTTTACAATCCATATATAACATCATTTGTGTCCAGCACATTTGTACATATGTTGCCATCATCATTCTCAAAATACCCACTCTCCACATGAACCCCTGGCATCAGCTCCTCATTTTCTCCCCCCTCCCTGCTCCCCTTCCCCCCAAACCCTTGATAATTTATAATTATTATATCATATCTTACACCATCTGACATATTCCTCACCAAGTTCTCCGCAGTTCATCCTCCAGGGAGGAGGTTACATGTAGACCTTGTAACCTGTTCCCCCTTTCTCCCTCACCCTCCCTCCACCTCCCCAATATCACCACTCTCGCCACTGTTCCTGAGGGGCTCATCTGTCTCGGATTCCCCGTATTTCCAGTTCCTATCCATGCCAATGTACATCTCCCGATCCAGCTGGTTATGTAAGGTAGAACTGGGATCATGATGGGGGGGGTGGGGAGAGGAAGCATTCAAGAACTAAAGGAAAACTGTATGTTTCATCATTGCTACACTACACTCTGGTTTGGTTTTTGTCATTGGTTTGCTGTTGTTGTATATTGTTGCTTGGTTTTGCTCTGTATTGTTTTTGTGCATGCTATTAATTTCACAGGTCTCTCTAAATAAGATAGACTGGATGAACAATCTGGAGGAGAAAACAATGGGACCGACAGTTCTGGGGGGACAAGGGAGTGGGGGAGGTGGGTAAAGGTAGTGGTGTTAACCAACCCAAGGACAGGGAACAACAAGTGATCCAAATCGGTGGTGAAGTGGGTGTGGGAGGCCTGGTAGGGCATGATCAAGGGTAATATAACCAAGAGGAATTTCTGAAACCCTGGTGGGGACTGAGCATGGTGGTGTGACAGGAGAAAGTCAAAGGAAATAGAGGAAAGAGCTGGGAGGCAAAGGGCATTTATAGGGGTCTAGATAAAGACATATACATATGCAAATATATTTATATATGAGGATGGGCAAATAGATCTATGTGCATATATTTATAGGTTTAGTATTAAGGTAGCAGAAGGACATTGGGCCTCCACTCAAGTACTCCCTCAATGCAAGAATACTTCCTTCTATTAAATTGGCATTCTATGATGCTCACCTTCCTTCCACAACTGCTGAAGAAAAAGCTGGTGATTAAACAAATGTGGTGAAGAAAGCTGATAGTGCCCGGTTATCAAAAGATATAGTGCCTGGGTTCTTAAAGGCTTGAAGGTGAACAAGCCACCATCTAGCTCAGAAGCAACAAAGCCCACATGGAAGAAGCACACAAGCCTGTGTGATCATGAGGTGTCAATGGGATCAGGTATCAGGCATCATCAGAACAAAAAATCATAGTGATTGGGGGTTGGGGGTGAGTGCGGAGTGGAGACCCAAAGCCAATTTGTAGGCCACTGGACATCCCTTACCAGAAGGGTTTTGGGGAGGAGATGAGCCAGTCAGGGTGCGATGTAGCAATGATGAAACATACAACTTTCCTCTAGTTCCTAAATGTTTCCTCCTCCCCACTATCATGAACCCAATTCTACTTTACAAATATGGCTAAACCAGAGAATGTACACCGGTACAGATAGGAACTGGAAACACAGTGAATCCAGGGCGGATGATCCCTTCAGGACCAGTGGTGTGAGTGGTGATACTGAGAGGGTGGAGGGAGGGTGGGTTGGAAAGGGGGAACTGATTACAAGGATCAACATGTGACCTCCTTCCTTGGGGATAGACAACAGAAAAGTGGGTGAAGAGAGACATTGGACAGGGCAAGATATGACAAAAGAATAGTTTATAAATTATCAAGGGTGCATGAGGGAGGTGGGAATGGGGAGGGAGGGAAAAAAATGAGGAGCTAATGCTTAGCTAAGCTCCAGGGGCTTAGGTGGAGAGCAAATGTATTGAGAATAATGAGGGTAATGAATGTACAAATGTGCTTTACACAAGTGATGTATGTATGGATTGTGATAAGAGTTGTATGATCCCCTAATAAAATGCTTAAAAATAAATTAAAAATTAAATTAAAATAAATGCAAACCCAAATCAAACTCACTGTCAGTCATGCCAATTTATCTGATGCAGTGACAAGTCATTAGCGTCTTTCAAGAACCACCATCACCACCCCCGGCCAGGGCATGTGTTGTGACTTAGTCATTTTATAGGACAGAAGACAAATGCCATCTGTGGGTTTGCAAGACCCTGAAGCTTCACAGGAGTAGAAAGTCTCCTCTTTCCCCACCTAGTGGCCAGTGGTTTCCAACGCTAGCCTTGTGATTAGCACCCTGACACATGAGCGGGTTTCAAGAGACATTTTATGAAACGTTCCCAAGTCAGAGTTTGTTCTTTATTCGCAGTGTTCTACACAAGCAAAATTTTTGTTTGCATTTTTCCTCTCTATTCATGCCGAAAATTCTGATATAAATTGCTTATCATTGAGATTATATCCCATGTTATAGAATCAGTTCTGACCCATACAACCAAATGGGCCAAAGTAGAACCTCGGGTTCAAGGCTATGATCTCTATCCAGGCTAACTGCCAGGACTTTCTCTTGCAGAGGCTGATGGAGTCAAATCACAAACTTTTATGGTTCAAAGCCAAGCACTTCCCCACTGTTACCCCAATGGTCCATGATGGAGATTAAATGTGGAAGTTTATCAACAGTAATATTTATCCCACTAAATGATTTAGCCAATGACATAAAAACATAAAGTAGGAATATATAGTAGGAGCAATGAACAGATTCAGTAGAAGGAACATTCCCTTTAGGCAAGGGTGCTAAGGGACTGTTTGGATTCAATACTGAGAATTGAGCACACAGAAAGGAGACTTGGTGCCCAAAGAGGCACTGATTTGAATGCACATGGTACCTGTAATAGACATTTCAATCGCACAAACTGGAGATTGACGTTGTCAAAAGGAAGGAAAGTTAAGACACAACATTAAAATCAATTTAAATATTATATTGTCCCTTCTCTTGATGTACAATATAGTATATTTATGGGCTGGTTGGGACATAACAGACTGTGTTCTCAGTTTAAGCAAAGCAAAGTTAACTTAAAAAAATTAATCATTTATGGAGTGGTACAAAATACTAGGTAATTGGTTGGCTTGATATATATATTTTTTTTCTTTGCCCTTTAAGAATAAGCTGAGTTTACTGATTGGGCATGTGTAACCAGCAGTTTTCAAACCTAGCATCACAATGGAATTATTTGATGAGCGTATTAAAATACCAATACCAGGGTCCCATCCTTGGAGATTCTGATTTAATTAGTCTGGGGAAAGGCTTAGGAATAATAACATTTTTAAAGCACTCTAAGTGATTCTAATGTGTAGTCAGAGTTAAGAATCACCAGGGTAGTTAGTGTCCTAATTATCTAGGGATCTTATTAAAATGTGGATGCTGACTCTACAGATCTGCAGCGAGGGGACAGGATCCCTAACGTGGGTATTTCTAACCGGCTCCAAGGTCATTCTGATGCCGCTGCCCTGTGGATCCCATTCTGAGTAGTACACGTGTCAAAGTCTTCTGTTCAACTCCCAACTGCCACCTGGATCATAGTGTCAAGCACTATTCAAAAGCCTAAATCAATCATTCTGTCAAAAAACTTGGGGAAAAAATCTTAGTAATAAAAATTCAAATAAATAATATTTTAAACAATGTACATATACATTGTACCAAACTCACAGCCACTTAGTCAAGACTGACTCATGGAGATGCCCTGTGTGTTTCTGAGACTGTAATTGTTTCTGGGAGCAGAAAGCCCAGTCTTTCTCCTGAGGAGCTCCTGGTGGTTTTGAACTGCCAACTCTGCAGATCACAGACACATAACCACTAACTATACCACCATAATAAAACCCTAATAGTTATGGTACTAGTCACTACAAAGTAATAGTAACTGTTGTTAGTTGGCTTTGAATCATCCCTATTAATGGCAAACCCATCAGCTCAGAATGAAATGCTAACCAGTCCGGTGCTGTGCTAGTTATTAATTATTCAATATTATCTTGAGGTTAGTGGTGGTGTAATGAGAAGGACGAGGCAGTCTGCTTCTGTAAAGATATACAGTCTTGTAAATCCTTCAGAGCAATTCTCTGCCTATGGGACCGCAGTGTGTTGGAATCCACACGATGATAGTGTATGGTATGCAAGGGGTTTGGCGGTAGGATTCTCATCTCTCAAGTAGTAGATGCCAGTTCAATTACTTGACAAGGCCATCACGCTGTGTCCAGGATTGTGTTCCTCATTTATCTTAGTGCAGAAGCTTTGCTATTGCCTGTGCAGCAGGTGATGGCTGTGCTAAGATGCATTGGTAGCTCAAGCAACCCGGGGCTCCTTAATGGGAGGTGAGAATCCAAGTACTAAACCACCATCATATCCCCTTTCATCAGGTGGGTTCCAACTGAAACCAACTGAGCTTGTGGGCAGAGTACAACTGCTGCTTAGGGTTCTTCAGACTCTCTTTGCAGAAGGAGCCTGTCACTCTTCTCTCGAAATCACCACTGACCTCAAAATACTATTGAATACATAATCTAAAGACAGCTTCTGAATGGTCTTATATGAGAAACGGCATGTGTCTGTAAAACACGAAGGAAAGTCTTTCCTTTCTAATGGAAGGGATCTGACATAGGATACAACCGAGTTCAACTGTCGTGATAGCAGGCACTCATGCTGAAGCAGTCACAGACAATTTCTTTTCTATCAAGATTCGGCCCAACAGGGTTAGAACCCAGAAATGTCAACATTCCATTAAAATGTTATCATCAAGTATACTTCATGTGAAGAAACTATTCCCTCAAAAATTCTCTCAGTTGTGTGTTCATGCTAGGTGGCTACAAACAGCCCTGACCTTGGAATTGGAGTTACAGGGCCTGGTGGAAATAATAATTAAATGATCAGGATTCTTTCAGACTTATCACTGTGACATGAACTAAGGATTAAATGATTTTCATGATATAAGACAATACCAAAAAGACTCAACTATGCTGCTTTTCTTTCCAATGTCTTTTCTTTAAATATTTCTTCAGTATGTATCTGCAAGACTACTTCTCTCGATGAAAACAAAATATAATGATGTTAAAAATCCACATAATTATAAAATGTGTTAGGAATATCAAAGCTTCCCCCAGACAGCACTGATCCATTTTGTTTCCAAACAATGTACACTATTTCATATACGTTTTTCCTAAGTTGTGTAACCATTTGCTGAAAACCAGAGTATGATGATTCTTCCTTTTGATTTATAATATATTCTCAGCAACCTATTGTTTGAAAGCAAGTGTTCTTTGGGTACAGATAAGAACTAGAAACACAAGGAATCCAGAACAGATAACCCCCTCAGGACCAATGTTGAGAGTAGCTATACCAGGAGGTAAGGGGAAGGTGGGAGGAGAAAGGGGGAACTGATCACAATGATCTACCTATAACCTCCTGCCAGGGGGGACAGACAATGGAAAAGTGGGTGAAGGGAGACATCAGTCAGTGTAAGACATGAAAAAAAATGATAAATTATCAAAAGTTCTTTTGGGAGTGAGGGAAGGTAATGGAGGAGGGGGAAAAATGAGGAGCTGATACCAAGGGCTTAGCTCAAGTAGAAAATGTTTTGAGAATGATGATGGTAACCAATGTACAAATGTGCTCAACAGAAGGGATGGATAGATGGATTGTGATGAGTTGTATGAGCCCCCCCCCACTGACCCCCCTCAAAAGAAAACAATTGTTCTTGGGTGTTTTAGGTTGGATATTGTAGTGTTTGGATTAGAAGATAGTTTGAAGCATATGTGTGAGTGTTCTACTAGAGTTTTTCATTTTAGGTATTTCCACTCTGTTTTTCTGTAGGAATAATTATTGCGTATATCTAAATTGCTGATTTTTTTGTGTAATTTTTTAATGCCCAAGAGTCTGGGAACTCCTGAAGGGCATAGGTTTTATGGATTAAGCATTGTATAGCACAGGATACAGAGAAAACCAAACCTGTTCCTGTCCACTTGGATCCAACTCATGGAGATCCAACAGTCCTGAGCAGAACTACTTCATGGCTCGCAATCTTCTAGGCTGTAATCTTCATGGAACTGCTTCCATAAGGTACCAGACTTTCCTCTTATGGTGTCACAGGGTGTATCTGAACTGCCAGCCTTTGGGAGCAGAGAAGCACAAACTGTTTGTGCCAACCAGGGACCTTTGACATGGACCTCCACTCATGGTCATCCAATTGATCCTGACTCACACTCGAGGCCCTGCAGGACATAAGAGGGTTTCCAACGCTATAAGTCTTAGTGGGACAGATCCACTAGTCTTTCTCCCACAGAATGGTTGGTGGATTTGAACCACAGATTTTGGACTAGTAGTCCAGTGCTCCATAAATATCCCAACAGGGCTCCTTTGACACACTGGGCATCCTATAAAGTTCTATGAATGAATGAGTGAATGAATGGTATGAAGATCATCTATAGCCTTCCATCTGCATGCCTACTCCATGCTGATCTAAGGGAGGTCTCAGAATAGGGGTCTTCATCCCATGTGCCTCTTTTTATCAGGAGCAGTTGATTATGGGACATTTGCTTTAAGTCTTCACAAGTAGATATGAAAATCTAGGGCACAAATTATCACCTAAGTTTGCTAGTAAGCACATTTGAGCATTGTAGTGAATATTTACTTGCTGCTTGGGATTCAACCATTTATCTTCCTCTCATTAAGTGGCCCCGAGTGTTACTTCCGAGAATTTGGGGTCTTTCATTTTAGAGATGTGAAACTGATGAACGCCGCCTTTTCTCCAACTCAGGGGTAGACTCTGCTAGACATGATCTTACCTCCACGTGTGTGGTAGTTACAATGCTTCATGTCATTTTGAAGGTATATAAAAGTGGAGGCACGATATTCAACCTGTCAATCAGGTCACAGCCTGGTGATGTCTCTTTTGGGGCATGGACTTCTCACATATGAAGGGCCCTGAGAACCTCCCCTTCTCACCCTGCCTCACCTTCCTGCTGGCTGACCTTGATTGCTGCCAGAGCTACCATCATTGATCCTGTGGACTCTGCACCCACTGGCCTGTGATGTTTCTGCATGCTGCATCATTGCATGTGGCTGTGTGAGTCTCAAGGGGGACTTCTGTACTGTTATCAGATTCATGGACTTGAGTTGGACTGGGCTGGTGTGTTTTCTCCATATATAATCACTTCTTGATAGAAAGCTCTTTCTTACACACATGAATGTCACTGGATTTATTTCTCTGGTCAACCCTGCCTAACACAATTCGAAACAGTGATTGTATCAGATAATCTCTGCACTAGCATCTGGTTTTCTCCTGAATTAATAAATTAGCTCAGGTGTGTTCCAATCAGCATGAAACTCCTCATAAAAGTTGAGGAAGATGGTACATAGATATTTCTTTCCCTGGAAATTGCAATGGGTAGATGTGAGACTTAGCTTTGCTATCGCTATTTTGCTTCCAGGAATGAAACTACACTAAAGATAAATCCAACAATTTTTGGACAGAACTGAAGGACTCACAGAGAAATTTAGTTGGTTCCCTGATTGACATATGCTTCTGGAATTCTTAGTAAATTAATCCAATAACCCTTCACATTGTTTAATCACTGTGAGTTGAATAAAAAAATCATCCTACTGATAGATACATTAACACAGTAAAACTGGTGTATGGAAAGGAGGTATAAAGCATGGCTCAAACTCAGCATCATCTACTCAGAAAATGCTATTGTTCTCTAATCAAGAAAATGTTTTCATTTATTAAAAGAGGCAGAAAATGAAATGGGAGGGAGTAATTATTTAGATGGAGGAGGAGAAGGAAACCACCTAAAGTCCAGAGAGCAGGGCTGCTATCCGTGTGTGTGTGTGTGTGTGTGTGTGTGTGTGTGTGTGTGTGTGTGTGTCTCCATCCAGAGTCCTGATGAGATCCGGAGAGCCTAGAGTGTGGTCATTGTCTAGATGGTCTCGGGGAGCAATGGAATATTTTTTTCAACCCTTCAAAGTTAATGTAATTTGCTCTCTTGGATTTTGGACTTGCTTGAGCCATGTATCCTTTCTCTCATTTTTTAATGGAAAGCTCTACCTTCCGTAAGATCCCCCTGTGTGGTATGGTAGCATACAGTGTGTGTTTTAAATTTCACAGGTCCACAGATGAAGAGGAATTTTGCCCCATGGTGGAAATTGTGTCTGAAGTTTCAGTCATAATTGATGTACAGGATTCAGCAGGTGAGATTTTGGATATAAAATTGACTTTAAATTTTTGAGATGATATGATAAGGTAGATTTTCTTTGCACATGGAAGGACAAAAATTATAGATTGAATTGTGACACTCAAAATATGTGCTGCACTCCCAAGCCTGCGATTAAACTTTAGATTACCCACTAGTTCAAACCAATCAGCCACTTGGAGGAACAAATAAGAGGCTATCTGCTCCTCTGAAGCCTAGGAAGCCCTGTCTTGAATTGCATTGTGTCCATGGCATTGCCTTGGTTTGGGGGTTACACCTATGGTTATAATGCCATCTGGGGACAGATTTTCTTTGGCATGTTAATGAGGCAGGATTAATGTGGAGTGTGTCTTCAGACAATCTCATATAAAATACAAAAGGAACAGATTGAGAAATCAGAGTTGGAGAAGCCATACGAAGGCTGCCCAGAAATAGAAACGCAAAAGATGGACACAAGGCTCTTTCCCCAGAGCCAATAGAGAAAGAAAATCTTCCTTTAAAGTTTGTGCCCTAAATTTGGACTCCTAGCTTCCTAAACTGCGAGGAAATAAATATCTGTTGGTTAAAGCTACCTATTTCGGTTAAGACAATGGGCTTATCAGCAAAACAGAACAAAAAACGTAATTCAGGGAAAAGGCAGAAAATTGGACTCTGATAATAGGATTTTGAAAGAATAACAGTATTAAGAAACAGTATTAGGAAAGAATAGAGTTCCCAAGACTTATGATTGTCTTGCGCTAAGAAGAAGAGTTCCCTTACATGTCCGTTTGCTGTACGATGGTGTTTCTTATGTTGCTGTGATGTTGAAAGTCATGACACCAATATTTCAAATAGTAGCATGATCGGGGAAGGCAGACAGGTTTCTGTGGAGCTTCCAGGCTCGGAACAGAATACGAAGAAGAAACTGGTTTTCCATGTTTGTTTGGTTAGCCACCAACAACCTTAAAAACAGTAGTGGACCACGGTTAGATATCCTGATAACTTGATCCACTGCAGCAGAACATTGTCAAGTATGAAGCAGGCAGATGAGCCTCTCCTGTTGGAGGGCCCTCAAAATAAAACCGAGGGGAAGTGGAGAAGACCACAGAGTAAAGCCTCCAGGATGTGCATTTGCTGATGGGGCAGGACTCAACGAGAGAAGAACCATCTACTAATAATTGAACTTGGAACGAACCAAGTATGAAGATAGAAAAGGTGGAAATAAAAAATGGAATGAAGAGTCATGTCCAAGCGCTAGTGAGAGGAAATGGACTGGTATTTTGAATCATTCACTGCTATCAAGAAGACGCGGACTCTTAATGACCTCCCTGCGGGCCTCTGGTACTGTAACTGTTTACAAGAGTAGAAAGTTTAGTCTTTCTCCTGAGAAGCTGCTGGTGGTTTTGAACTGCCAGCCATGTGAATCACAGCCCAATGGATAAACACTACGTCACCAGGGCTCCTTATATTACTTCTATGGGGTTTTAAAATCCACTGCAATGGCTTTATAGCACCACTCTATGGCAAGCCTCAACTAGAATTCAACTGAAGTGCCATGGTCAACAATCCCAATTCCCTGAATTCAATGCCCAGAGACACAGCACTCCAGTAAGCCTCAGACCATAGGTGCTCAGTCCCACTTCCGTGGGTCAGCAGGTCTAACTTCCCCAATTAAATGTTCAGAGACACCCCACTCTATAAGCCAACCTTCTGCACAAAAGCACTCATTGTAACTGCTCCACGGGTTAGGGAGTCCATCTCTCTGTTCCATGCTCTGCTTCTCCTCTGACATCACAGCTGTCTTGTGGATCCAGGAGGTCCACTGCACAGGAATCTTGTGTCCAGAGGACATGCTCTATTCCTGGAGCTTGTTGGTAAGGAGAGGCTCCTCCTGCTTTCCAATAGACTAGGTTGTTCTTGCCCAGCAGGACCGCACACCAGAGAAACATGCTCACAATTACTCACAGGTGAATCTTATCAGAATCTTCCTCCACCTTGCGATCAGACCCATGCAGGGAAAGGTCGTCTGATGGAAGTTAGACACTTTGGCTAGCAGAGGCACATTAAATACTCCACTGTCCCTGAAGACAAGGAGCTACCCGAAATTCAAGCTGGGTTCAAAAGAGGGTATTGAATGAGGGACATCACTGTGGACATCAGTTGGATCTTGCCTGAACGCAGAGAACACCAGACGTTTAGTTGTGTTTTATTGAGTATACAAGGACATTTGACTGTGGGGAGCATAATAAACTATGTATAAGCTTCAGGAGAATAGGTATTTCAGAACACTTCATTGTGTACAGGCAGAACCTATAAATGGAACAAGACGCAGTTGTCTCAACAGAACAAGGGAATACTGCATCATTTAAAATCATAAAAGGTCTGTGGCAGGGTTGAATCCTTTAACCATAATCTGTATTCTGAGTAGATACTCTGAGCAGTTGGACTATATGGAGGACAGGGCACCAGGATTGGAGGAAGGTTTATTAAAAACCTGTAATAGGCAGATGGCACACCCTTGCCGGCTGACAGTGAGGAGGATGTGAAGCACTTGCTGATGCAGACCAAGGACTGCCGCCTTTAGTGCGGATTGGAAGTCAATGTTAAGAAAATCCAAATCCTCACAACTGGACCGATAAACAACATTATGATAACTATCGAAATGATTGAAATTGTCAAGGATTTAACTTGCTTGGCTCCACAATCAACACCGAGTGAAGCAGGAGGCAAGAAATCAAAGAGTGCATTGCACTGAGTGAATCTTCTGCATAAGACCTTTCTAAAAGGCCGGCAGTTTTCAATTGCCTACGGTGAATGTGAAAGTTGGACACGGTTGCAGATATTTTGCTCTTCAGCCAATCCACTGTTGCAGTTTCTCTCTTCATCTGCAAACCTATATCGTGATTCACCACCCTGTATAAGACAGATTGAAGAAGAACGGATGTATTTGAAATGTGCTAGAGAACAAATATTGAAAACACCATGGATTGGCTGAAGGGCAAAATATCCGTCTTCAAAGAAGTTTAACTAGAACGCTGCTTGGAAGTGAACACGGCGAGACTTTGCCTCAAACACTTTGGACATGTTATCAAGAGAGGCCAGTGCCTGGAGACGGACATTTTGCTTGGTAATGTAGAAGGTCTGCGCACAAGAGAAAAACCCTCAGGGATATGGTTGAGCCCGGCGGCTGCAGCAATGAACTCAAATGTAACAACATTGTGAGGATGGTGCGGGCCGGGCACTAGTCTGCTGTGCTGTACACAGGGGTGGCTGTGAGTCAGACCTGCTGGATGGCACCTAAACAATAGCAGCAACAACAAGGAGGAAGAGAGTGTGCTTTCATTCAAAAATGATATGTGCTTGGACTGTGTAGAGAAAGTGGAAAGGGGAACAAGACTGAGTGGAGATCTGGCTGGGGCTTGATTACACACGTTCGTTTGCACCAGACGAAGGAAGATGGCTTGATTTAAGAGGAGCCAACACCGTGAGGGTGAAGAATAGAGTAGAGGGGTGGGCACCTGAAGTCAGAGAAGCCAGTTAATTTCTGTCCCCCAAATCGCGATGAAAGATTATGAAGACCTGACCTGTGCTAGAAACAGCAAAGCAGAGAAATGTGGGTAGATAGAAAAGGGCTCAAGGAGAGAAAATCAATGACTTGAGTATTGACTGGATGTAATGAAGAAGAGAGATTCAAGGCCAACTGCCTGCAGCAACTATATAGATCCTGGGAGCGGTCACCAAAACAGCACAGGGGAAGCAACACTGGATATTCGAAGATTAACTCAGGGCTGGACGTAGGTGATACATGTTGGACATAAATGGGCACGTGACATGAGAAATTGGAGACATCCAGGAGGCAGTTGAGTATGCGGTGCAACATCAGGAGGATAATATTGGCTGATATTCCAGCCGTCATCCATCGACATACACATGTCTGAAATTTAGGAGCCAGCCCTGACACTTGCATCTCCCTCTCCCACATGCGGTGCAACACCAAATCTCATGGTGTCCAACTCATCTCCCAATCAATCTTCACCGTGTCCACTGCCCAGCTTGACGGAGGCCCCTCTAATCTAAAAGGCATGTGGTGCTTGCTCCTAACTCTTCCCTCCACATCCACCAGTGAGTCCCCCAATCGCTTCTTCAGTGAGAGTTTCACAACAAAAAATTGATCCAGGAACCCACTCCATCATTCCTGCCACAGGTTTATAGCTTTCATTAAATTCAGGATCCGAATGAACACCCACCAACACGGGCCGCAAGCCGCTGTAAGGCGCACTTTCTCTCTTCATCGGCAAACCTATAATGTGATTCTCTATCCTGTATTATGTTATGCCAACAGTAATGTTAATGAAGTCCCTATAAGATTGTGTACTGGATTTTAAAAAATATCTTTCATTTTATTTCCCTCCCATTGAAATAAGCCTGGGTGGTGCAGGGCTTCCAATGTGGCGGTTAGAACCCACCAGCTAGCACCTCACACGGGTAGAGAAGGAAGCTGGCTGCTGCCAGACAGAGTTACAGCCTAGGCAACCTGGCAGGGCAGTTCTCTACATTGGAATTTACTCAGGCCGTGGTTTCTCCAGTGGGCCCCATAGATAATCCATACATGTACCCCCAAGAACAACAACCAGAGAATGCTATCTTTTTCCTTTGATCTGTGTCAGACTTACATGTTTACATTTTAAAAATTATTTTCTTTTTGGGATAATTTATTAACCTATATTTATAGATCCATATGTGGAATTATTTATTTTCTATTTATTTCCTCAATTTTCAGCTAAGCCTCAAGAGAGCTAGAACCTACAGGGATGTTCTATAAATATCTGTTAAGCAAATGAAGGAGGGGGGACACTGAACCAGCTGCATATAAATACCGTGAAACATGGGAAGTCAGACCTCTGGCTTATTTTTCCTAGTCTTGAAAAATTGTCACCTTTGACCGGGTGATCACTTTCTGTTCTTTTTTTCTACTCTCTGTTCAGTGGAACATCTTAAACGTTTCCATTATCTGGCAATCTTCCTTACACCAGTTTTGACTTTTGGAAGTTTTAGTACAATAGCCCAAACCACAAGACTGTGTGATATTACCAAACAAAGGAATGTGGAATAAGAAGAGAAATGAGCCTACCTAATCATGAATCCCCACGGGTACCAATGATAAGTCAAGTGGAGGCACAAACAGATGTAGTTGAACAAAGAGCATCATACAGAAACAGAAGAGAGAGGAAGTTTGAAGAAAGAAAAAGTGGTTAACACAGTCTATTAAGAACTTCAAAGTGCTCACTGGATTTAGCAGCAAGGAATTTCATGGATGACACTGAAGAAGAGGAGGATGTTAATAACTACACTAATTTCAGATACCAACTATTGAATATTTAGTACGTGTCACGAACTGTGGTAAGCTCTTTATATGTGCATTAACATATCTAATATTCAAAACAGCACTACAAAATAGCCACTGTCGTGACTGCTACTAACAAAAGCTGAGGCACTGAAGCTATTTCGATAGCAAATTGCCATGGATTGGTTTGAAGCGAGAGGTGAAGAAAGAACAAAGAACGGAATCACAGCACGTCTCAGACTGTATGTTGTTAAGGCAAGAAGGCTGTGATTAAACAGGAAAACCTGACAGAAGGAAGTTTATAATGTGGATGAAGCTGACAGAAGTTCACATAGTGATTGGAAGGCGCCAATAGAAAGGGTTGGTTAAAAAATAAGAGTAAGCGGGAGAATGCTCAGTATTGTGTATTCCACCAGAAGGCTTACTGGGAGCGAGAGTACATGTGGACCACGAGAATACTGAAGATTCTTCTGGTGTGCCAAGTAGGCTTCCAAAGCTCTGTTCAGCAGATCTTCGCTGTCACGTAGGATCACTGTAAGTTAAACGAGTATCAGTGGTACCTAACAACAACTAATTAAACCATTCCCAGGCTGTGCCACCTTAAGGGATGAGCTGGCTAACCTATCCTCTGAGAAGAAGAGTAGACCTGCTTCCACTAATTGTAAAATTTGGCTTTCTCCGAGCTTAGTGTCCCTTCATGTAATGCAACTCACTCCACAGGCAGTCACTTGTAGTGGTTCTTTTGTATCCCTTTGAGCGAGGGAACATGGTACGTTCATGGAAACAGTTAAATTCTTGCTACTACTTTGACCATGATTAATAAAATCCTTTGTCTTTGATCCAGGAAGCTCATGTCTGTGCCATCAGCCACGGAACAGGAGTGCATTAATCTGGGTAGACAAGACAAACAAATCAAAAGACACTTGTGTGTATAATAAAGAGCTTTAAAAGCAGGGATAGAAGAAAAGACATTTATCTCACAACACACAGGTGGAAACGTAGGCAGTGGGGGGGAGGTCAGACCAAACCCAGGGAGGTATATGTGAATCCAACATAAAGAAGGGGAAACGGGGAAGGAGGAGGGAGAATCGGGGTGGGGAAAACTGAGATGATGACATGGGGGAACAGGGCACTAACCTACCCAGGGGGAGAATATTGGTTGTGTCTCTGCAGAATTGGAGTGTGTACACAGACCCCCCTATGACGCATCAAACCTGGAGGGCAATGTAACACATGGAGAAATCCCTGAAAAGACTGGAATACAGGGCCAACCCCAACCAGAACCAGCATGACCTCCACCCTGGAAGTATGTGTGCAGAGAACGACACTAGACCTTGTGTTGGGGGAAAGGAACCAATCTACCATACCCAGACAGAAGCAATCCAAGGACAAACAGAAAGGGGCAGTTGACCTAGATTCTATATGGGCACGCCAAGCCCAGAAGATGAGTTCCCTGCATGGAGATGCCGGGGCACAGAGAGGACTGTGGCACTACCAATCACTCAAGATGTGTTGCCCCCTAATTGGCATCTATGGAGATGGGACAATAATGGGGACACTGTGGGGAGACAGTGTGGGAATGGAGCATGATATATCAGCAATCAGAGTAAAGCCGAGCAAGGAGCCCCCAAGGAGCCCCAAGAATTGACTGAACAAGGAGGGGGAATCCCTGGATCCCCCTCAGAACCAGGGGGGAGAGTCCCTGGGGGCCAGCAAACAGTCCTGGACCTAGCTAGCGTCTTTTCATGTTCTCTCATCCTCTGCTCTTCCTTTTCTTTCTTCAACCATAGGTTTTCTTATTGTTTGGACTAGAACATGGATGGATTGTCTAATTATATGGATTGGACGAAGGGAGGGAAGCCTAGGGAGAAGGCAATGGAGCCAATGGCCCCGGAAGGTAGAGGGGGAAGAAGGAGGTGAGCAGATGGCGTCATGGACAAGGGAACAGAAGCAAAGGCATAGATAGGGAGATTAACAGAGGTGTGCACTTTTGCAAATGCATTAATCCATAACAATAGTGGTGTTGGCCTATGGACATATATTTATGAGGCAATACACCGAAGCTGCAGATGGGCCTTGGGCCTTGGGCTCATACCTCCCTTTAATACAAGAACACAATTTTCTAACAAACTGGCATTCTGTGATGCTCCCCCCCCCACACACACACACATACATGATTGCTGAACACAAAATGGGTGCATAAGCAGATGTGGTGAAAACAGAGGATGGTGCCAAGCTATTAAAGATATCATGTCTGGGGTCTTAAAAGCTTGAAGTTAAACAAGTGGCCATCCAACAGTGAAGCAACAAGCTCACGTGGAAGAAGCACAACAGCCGGTGCAATCCTGTGGTGTCGAGGCTGGACAATGGGCATCAGAAGATTCACAGCAAGCAGTAAACAAACAAACAAAACTGCATTGGTGAGAATGGAGGGGGGGTGGGAGTAGAGACCCAAAGCCCATCTATGGACAATATAGCATCCCCCCACAGAGAGGTCACAGGGAGGGGGTGAGTCAACCAGGGTGCAGTAGAGCACTAATGGGTCACGTAATATACCTCTGTTTCCTGGGGGTCTCCTTATCCCGCCCTCCACCATTATCACGACCTCAGTGCTGCTTCCCAATAGGTATAGGCAAGCAATAAAACTCACAACACATGGAACCCAGGACAGGAATAGGAATAAAGATACCAAATGGGTAGGGGAAGGCGGGGAGAAGTGGGGAAGGAGGGAGGCACCAATCACAATGAATAGCACATGACCACACACCCCCAGTCAGGGGGAAGAAACCAGAGGAGACGGGAGACAGCGGTTGGTGTGAGACTTGAAAATAATTAACAATCTATAATCTTTCAGGGGGCCACAAGGGTTGGTGGGGAGGAAGCACAGGAAAACAGGAAGAGCTGATCCCAAGGGCTCAATGGAAAGTAAATGTCTAGAAAAGAACGATGGAATACATGTACGGATATGTTGGATACAATTGATGTATGGTTTATCACAAGAGTTATAAGAGCCCCCAATAAAATGAAAAATCAAAGAACATAAAAAGAAAGGGCTTTATATACAAAAGCAATAGCATATTGAGGAGACATGCCGGCCCAGTGCAGATCAGGTCCATAAGTCCGATTTTAACCCATATGTCTGATATTAATCTATAAATCCCTCTTCCGACTCACAAAATACATGGAATAAGGCCAAATGCAGGACAATGACAGGTCAGTGGGTGGAAAGTCTTGTGGATCCAGTGGCAGTGGAAGCATCTCAGCACTGGCAGGGGTCTCCACGTGGCTCCTTCAGCTCCAGGGCTCCAGTGTAGCTCCATGTGTCTTCTCCACAGTAGTGTCTCACAGGGAGTGGGAGTTAGTGTGTGTCCCACCTCCAGGGAGCAATTTATTTCCTTAGCACCTCCAAATGAGGTCATCAAGCTGTGACCTGATTAACAAGCTAAACTCCTCCACCCCTTTACTCCTAAGTCTCAAATTGACAACTACCAGCAGGAGCAATTCAACTTGTTAGCTTACGAGAAGAGTGAAATAGAAGACCATGCACAATATTTACAATATACAGGATAGCAATTACACTGAGACTATAATGCTGAGGAAAATGAAAGAATGCCTGTTCCATTGTAAGAGGAGAAAGGGATTTACCTTTACCTTTCCAATGACAGTCAGGGAGTATTGATATTTCAGGGAAATATTTCAGCCTGAAATTTCAGGGAAAGAGGAAGATAGAGGCAGAGAGACTGAGAGAGAGAGAGAGAGAGAGAGAGAGAGAGAGAGAGAGAGAGAGAGAGAGAGAGAGAGAGAGAGAGGCAGAGAGAGAGAAAATGAGGGAGAGGAAAGGTGCTAAATGAAAAGGGCAAAGGAAAAAAGAAGGATAAAAGAGAGGAAGATGGGAAGAGAAGGAAGGAAGGAGAAAAGTAAAAAGAAAGGAGGAAATTCCCTTAGTAACATGCTTATGACTGTTTTCTGGTTTACAGACTTATATGTATGCAGAAGAACATCTGTATTTCACCTTAAGATCCTTTAATAGGCAGTCCCTTGCTTAAGGTTGTTCGGTACCATCCATCGAGTCTGTTCTGTCTTGTGGTGATTCTGTGTACAGCAGAATGAAACACTGCCTGCTCCCGTGCCAGCTGCAAAACTGATCTTAAGACTGCTTATCCTAAGCAACTTGTTTTGCCGTTGAGTTGGTTCAGATTTATAGCAACCCTTATACAACAGAAAAACAAAACACCAATGCCCAGTCCTGTGTCATCTGCAAAATTGTCATATTTGAGTCTGTTGATCCATCTTGTTAAAGGGCCTCCCCCCGCCCTTTTTTTGGTTGACCATCTATTAACAAAAACTGACGCCCTTCTCCAAGCGCTGGCCTTCCTGACAACATGTCAAACTGATGTGACACAACGTCCTGCCATCCTCACTCCCAGGGAGCATTCTGACTGTACTTTCTCCAAGAAAAACCTGTTTGGTTTTCTAGCAAACCATTGTATTTTCACATTTCTTGCCAACACCACAATTCCAATGCATCAAGACATGCATTGTCCAGCTTTAAACTGTATATGACGCAACAGGAAATAGCGTGGCTTGAAGCAGCCATACCTTAGTCCTCAAAGAGACACTTTTGCTCTTTTATACTTTAAAGAGGTCTTATGCACAAGATTTGTCCAATGCAATATATCATTGGATTTATTCACCATTGCTTCCATGACTGTTGATTTTGGATGAAGTAAAATAAAATCCTTGACAACCTCAATCTTTTTTACATCTATCCTGATGTTGTTGTCTATTGGTCCAAATGAGAGGATTCTAATTTTTTTATAGGATTTAAATTTTTCTATGCATTTGTTGAAAATCAAGTTTAAGTATTTGGCATACGTTAATGAACAAGTCATTCTAAGGTTGCGTTTCTGCATATTGGTATCCTTTCCATTCCTAGAGTCTTGTTTTCAATTAATACCTTTAAAGGTACAGTTTGAATTTCTTCCTTAGGAATCATATATATATATGATTAATATATATATATGATTCACATATATGACTTATATATATATATTCCAGGATATATGATATATAAATATATATCAAGAAGTGACTTACACAGTTGTAGAAATAGATAAGTCTAATCTGGCTCAAGTCAGGCTTCTCCTGACTTGTGGAAGCTAATGAACAGGAAGCTGGATAACAAAGTAGAGACATCTAGAGGCACAGACTGGTAGATGTAGAGGTACATGGGTCTAAAATTAGTAGAATGAATCTCCTCTGGGTAGTGTGCTGACAGCTCCCTGGGATTAGCAAGCAACTCAAAAGGAGATGGAAGAAATAGAAAAAACCCAGCTCCAGCAGAAGGCAAAAAGACACAGAGCATTTGCCTTTGCTTGGTCTTTTTCTTATACAAAAGGCTACACCCCCAAAAGGTGTCATCAGTCTGTGACTTGATGGATAGGTTTGACTCCATCCTTGCTCATGCCAGCCTCAGCACAATCTCTCACCATTATGCTGCCTCGTGAAATAGTCGAATGTCGATCAATTCTTTTAGTGCTTCATCATTAAACTTTATTCTTATAGACTCTTGAAATAATGAACTTCAATTCTTTCTCCAGTTTTTTTTTAGCTAAACATGTTCTTCCTTTTTGGCATTCTAACTCGTATATTTGCATATGTAAAGTGAAAAAAAGCAGCTTGAGAAGATACAGGAAATTATAAAAAATTTTGTCTTCTCAAGCTTATCTTTAAATCTCTTGTCCAGTTCTTTTACGTCATCATTTTCTCCATTTGGTTTACGTATTCTATATTCAAGTGCAAGTTTCAGAGTCTCTTTGAACATCCACTTTGGTCTTTTCTTTCTCTCTTGTGCTTCTAATGGCTTTTGCTTTCTTCTTGTGGGAGAAAGATGACGCTATGTGCTTCAGTCAGAACTCACAGTCCAGGAAACCCTATACATGCATGCCATGCCTTAGACCCGACCCAGTGGCAGTAAGAAAACTAAGCTTTATTCATGTATGATGATTTTGGTGTCATCCCACAACTCTTCAGGTCTTCAGTCATTACTGTTCAATGCGTCAAATCTGTTCCTGAGATTTCTCTGAATTCAGTGTGATATGTTCCACATTGTATTTTGGCTCTTGTGGACTTGTTCACTTTCTTTAGACTCAATCTGAACTTATAAATGCACAATGGATGGTTGTTCTGCCATTGTCACCTGACCTGGTTTGGGCTGATATTGAGCTTCCCCACTGTCTCTTCTCACAAATGTAGTCAATTTGACCCCTGTGTATTCCACCTGGTGAGGTCCATGCACATGGTTTCCATTGAGGTTGTTGAAAGAGGTACTTGCAATGAAGAAGTCATTGATCCCGCAAACAGCTGTGATTCACTCTCCCACTTGGCTTCCATCACCAAATCCTCTCTTCCAAATATTGATCCTTCCTCTTCGTTTCCAACTTTTGCATTCTAATTGCCTGTAATTGTCAATGAATCTTGGCTGTGTGTTTGATCAATTCCACAATGCAGATGTTGGAAATATTTTTCAATTTGTATATCACTAGGTTTAGTAGTTAGGAGCCCTGGTGGGTTATACGTTGGGTTGCTGATCTCAAGGCCAGCAGTTCTAACCCATCAGCTGATCCATAGGAGAACTATGAGACTCTCTGTTTATGTAAAGATTTATAGCTTTGGAAACCCAGAGGGGCAGTTCTACTTTGTCTTATAGAGTCACTGTGAGTTGGAATTGACTCAATGGCAGTGAATTTCAGATTTAGTTGTTATTGCATAACTTTGAACAATAGTTGTATTACCTGAACTTCTTTTTAGATGTATAGAAATTATCCTGTCTTAAGATATATTTTGAAATATTCTTTTTGATGATGAATGTGACACCATTCTTGAACTTTTCATTCTTGTCATAGTAAAACATTTGATTGTATGACTCATAATGACCAATCCCAGGCCATTTGGTTCAGTAATGTCTATGTTTATGTGTTTCGTTTCATTTTTGACTACTTCCAGTTTTTCTGGAATCATACTTTTTATATTCCAGGTTCTAATGTTTACAGTTCTTTCTTCTCTCTCGTCAGCAAATGAAGGCCCTGAAAGCTTTACTCCATCAACATCAGCAAGGTCAGTTCTGCTTTGAGGAAGCAGCTCTTCTGACATATTTTGGGTTCTTTGCAATCAGAGAGGCTAATCCTCTGGCACTGTATTAGACAACGTTCCATTGTTGTTCATGAGGAGGGGCCCCGGTGGTGTGGTGGGTTATGTATCAAGCTGATAACCACAAAGTTGGTGGCTCAAACCCACCAGTTGCTCCATTGGAGAAAAGTAAGGCTATCTACGCCTACAAAGATTTAAGGTCTCAGAAACCCAAAGGGGAAGTTCTACCCCGTCTACCCAAAAGATCGCTATCAGTCAGAATCAACTTGAGGCCAATGATTTATTTTTCCAATCCTTCAGAAATGGACAGCCTAGTCCTTCTTGGTAGTCTGGAAGCTCCGATGAATACTGTTTCACTGAGTCCCTGCTGGTATTTGAATACCAGTAGCGTATCTTCCAGCAGCACACAAGCTACTACCATATGACCAACTCATAGACTAGGGGTGATATAAACAAGCCTGTCAAACTCTCTCCTGCCATGGAGTTAAGGACAACTCATAGGGACCTTATAAGACAGAGGAGACCTGTCCCTGTATGTTTCTGAGATTGGAACTCCTTTGGGGAATAGAAAGCTCCATCTTTCTCCCAAGGAGCCGCTGATGGTATTGAACTGTTGACCTTAACATTAGCAGGCCAACACGTAACCACTACACTACTTGGGCTCTAGATGATTTGAATTTGGGGGGCATGGTTTCTGGAAAAATGACACATAAGCAAGTGTCCATATTGGATAGTAAAGGGACTTGCTTCATAAACTAAATCTCACTGAGTCTGAGGTCACCTATAAGTATATTATTGGACACTTTATAAATTACTCTGGCTTAAAGGAAGCATTTCCATGCAGGACAGAAGAGGCTGAGGAGTTACAAAGGATGTTCCCCACCTCCCCCTGCTTTACCTATGCCTGTTGCCTGCTTGTAGTCTAGGACTTCTTAGTAAAACAGGACACCAGGTAGATCTGATACCTTTGAACTTGACATTCTGATCCTCTGGGTTAGCACATCAGGAAGGGAGGAAAGGATGTCAGGCCGGTGATCCTTCATGTGATTTTGAAGAATGTCAAGGATGAAAATATGCAACCCCATGGACTATCCCCTTCACTATATTAATTGTTCTAGAAGGAGAGATGCAGTGCCTGTCTCACTTCCTTCTTTGTTTCTCGTACCTAATTTTGTGTCCGATACATAGCAAGCACACAATAAATATTTCTTCAAAACTGGGGAAGGAAGCCAATAATGAATGAAGGCTGGAGAGGTGAATTGACAGAGGACGAGGACTCTAAAAGGGGAGATTAAATGAGAGGAGTGAAAAGGTTGAAGAGTAGAACCTGTAGAAGTGACCGAGAATCCTGGTACACAGGAGGGAAGACTTTAAAAAGGAGAGTGAACACGTCAGTTTTGCTGAAAATTAGATAAACGGCAAACTGACAAGAACCTAGTGGCCCTGACAATTACAACATCTTTATGCTGTAGTGCAGAAAGTGGATAGCAAGTGAGCCATTTGGGAATCACAGTTTCTTTGTTCTTTATGTATTTCAAAACCCAGAGTAACCTGTTCGTTCTGTATTGAAAGCGGGACTGGCGAGGCCATGCTCTTGTAGATGTATCGCATTGCTGCCTCATTCATAACATGACCCCGCATCATCCCTGAGGACCACTATGAGATGAGGCCTGTGTTCTGTGAGGCATTGTGGCCACCTGCGGCTTTCTGCCCGAGGGAGCAGCCAGCAAGGAAAACAAAGCAGGAAAATGATACATAGCTTATTAGAAACACTGACTTGACATGTATTTAAAATATTGCTTAACGAATTTTGCACAACGGCAAAGGAATCTGAGCAAGCCTGTAAAACTGAACCTGAGTAAAAATTCCTATAGCTAATTTGAACTAATTGTCACTATATTCCTTTCAAGGCACAATCCAAATACAATGTTCAATGTTCCCCATTTTCAAAGAAGAGTCAAGTTTTTGTGGGCTGATAGCTAAAGATTCTATTTGCATGGTGGCGGGAAAAGTATTCATCCTAGACATTGGGTTAGAGAAACAGAAACTTTGAACCAAGCTCACAGTTCACTCTTTAAGAGGATAATTTCCCCCTCTCTCTGTTCCTAACATGATGCTAAAATTTACACAGCGGTTCGTAAGTGTTACCTAAGTGAATGGTGAATGGAGACACGTTGTGAGAGAGAGGAGGGGACCAGCATCGGAGGACCAAAACAGAGATGGTTGATAGGAGGCGTGGAACACAAAATGGTTGTCTGACTGACAACTTGTCTGATGGAAGCAACTGGAAGTTCTTCCAAACTCTTCTGAAGACCTTGGGCCTCTCAAGTGGGGAGAGCAGCAGGAAGCACTGGGTAGTCGAGAGGTGATTGCTTGTGGAGAGCATCTTTTCCTAGGTGCTGGGACTCTGCACAGAATACACACAGGTGTTCTGTGACAATAGGCACACTTAATGAATGTTTCTAGGCCTTGGGAAATCAACAGGTCCCAAAAAGAAATAGGAAAATTCTGAGAAGTGAATGTGTGTCATTGCAGAGTGTCTTATTTTATGTTTCTGAATAATAATAAATAAATATTTTAGTGTGCATTGAGTGAAGATTTACAGAATAGAGCAGTATTCCATTCGGCAATTCATACGTATTTGTTTCATGCCATAGCTAGGAACGTCCACAATTTAGCTTTCATCATATCTGAGATTCAGGGATACCGTGCCACTCGAACGGAATACGAGCGGGAGAGTCACTGGCCGGCTCACCTGCAGGGCAGCGGGGAAGCCAGGACTGGGCCTGCTGGAACCATGGTGAGAGCTCTGTCCCTGGGAAATGGGAGGAGCAAGCTGAGAGAACAGGAGCTGGTCATGAAGACTCCGAAAGGGATTTCTTTTTTGAATTTTGATGGGTCCAGTCGTTGATGTGAGATGTCCTAGCGGTGGTTTTGATTTATAGCAACCCCATAGGACATAGGAGAGCAGCCCTATCGGGGTTATGGAGGGTATAAGGAGCAGGAGGACAGATTGCTAGCCCCTCACGGAGAGCTGCTGGTTTGCCAGCAGTGGGCTTGCCGGCCTCTCAGTTGACAGCAAGGGTTTAGTTGTTATTCTCCCTCGGCTCCTCTTTCCATCTCCTCCCTCTCCACACCATGATGAGAATGGCCAGATTAGGCAATATGATCACCTCAAAAAATTAACATACAGGAACAATACTTTTTTTCCCATCATGGGTGTTTGATAGAAACTATGATCATGACAAGTTGATCATATGGTTTTGAAAGACTCCAGCGATGATTTTAGCTGTACAGACATATTTTCACTTCTTTCTTTTTCCTGATCACAGAGGTCCTCCACTGACACCACCCCATTGAGTGGGCATGGCACTCTAGCTGAGGCAACCTAAGAATTCCATCTCCTGAACTACCATGATGACATCACAGGAGGGCATTTGTCACATGAAGTTAGAAACCTAACAGGGACGCAAGCTAGTTACAAAAAGAAATGGAAAACACTATCTTTTCTTTGAAAATATCATTGCCAAAAAGGCAATGAAATCTTCAAAGTTTCCAAGAGATATATTTTCCAAAACAATGTCTACTCAACAATAAAATCAACCCAGTAGAAGGAAAAACCAATGGATGAAAAATTACCCCTCTAAAGACAATGTGTGACTTCAATACAACTCTGCTTGAAATCTAATCACGTTTGTATCTTCCAGTTACATACTCCAATGAACTTGCTTCTCCGGGAATAATTTAAACTTGTGTGAGATTACCCTCATTACAATGAAATATGTGTTAACTATTCCAGAGATTGCCTCAGAATGAAATCACCACCCTGGATAATTCAAGGAGTATCTCTGGAGAAGTTCCATTTTTAATCCATATTCCTAACACGATGGAACTGTCAGCCTTCTCAGGAAATCTCCAAGTCACCATTCTTGTCTGCATTCAACACTTTGAGGCACCAGAATTCAATGACAATATGTGTCTCCCAGAATTCTATGACAATATAAATATCTCCTAGAGTGTATGAAAATGTTCCTAGTGCTTCTGATAGTGTATTCCAACAAGCGCATTGTGAGAAACACTGATCTAAGCTTGAAAAGTGAATTGTATGCAAAAAGTTTCCATATTAATACAATAAATATTGTACTCATTTTTTAATGTATCATGTATGCTCGAAGATTTAGTGACAATATATAAATATAACATACATGCTGGAAATTGCTTTTCATATTCTAAAAATGGAATTTGCTCCATAATTTTTTATAAGGATGTTAAATTAATTGTCGCTTTTAGTGTCACCAAACCCAAATGGGTATCTTTTTTCTCTCTAGGGAAAGTTTTTATTAATATGCAAAGAATCATATATAATTTATATAATTGTAAGTTCTGAAAGGCTATGAAAAGATAGAGTAATCCAAACTCCTATACTCTATTGGATCCCATTTTCAAAATCCTTTCTAACATTTTGGTTATTTTAATATTGGAGTTTTGGTGGCAGTTTGCAAAACCAATTAGTTTTCCATTCAACTCTTCATGCCTGCGTTTTGTGACACAGGTTGCAATCTCATCAAGGTAACAGCACTCCAGCTTTCCCCCTGACTTCCCCATCTCCCTTTTCCTCTTTGCTGTTGCAGTGTTTGAGCTTTGCTTTTGGACAAATCGCGGCCTTTGGTCTTTATGTGGTCTGTTATTCTTAGAAACGCATGCTTCTCAGGGGGCATTATTCACTTCGTTTGTCTAGTGTTTGACTGAAAGTTGATCCCTGAGGTTAGATTCCGTTTCAGGCTTACGAGTGTCTCAAGACTTACTCTTTGCTGTTCCACTAGTCTCTGTCAGACCAATAGGACTTCTGTTGTCGTTATTTTAATGAGTTTGAATTTTGTTCTATATGTTTTATCTCCCTATTTGCTCAGCATTTTCTGTTGTGATACTGGTCAGGGCAGTTGGTAGTGCTCACTGGGTACCATCTGTTCTTTTCTGTTTCTGGTGTGGTTTGCGTTGTCCCTTAATCTTTTGGACTATTTGTTTCCTTGAGTCTCTGACTTTCTTCATCCTTCATTTACTCCAAATGAGGAGAGGATAATAGTTTCATCTTAGAGAGCTGCTCAAAAGCTTTTAAGACATTGGTTCTCCACCTTCCAATGCCGTGACCCTTTAATACGGTTTTTCATGTTGTGATGACCTCCCACCATAAAAGTATTATCATTGCTACTTCATAACTGTTATTTTGCTGTTATGAATTAAGCAACCTCTGTGAAAGGGTCATCACCCACCACAAGGGGTCGTGACCCACAGGTTGAGAACCACTGTTTTAAGCTTACAGTCTCTATTCATAGAAGCAAGGGTGTAGAGTACAGACCATAGTCTTTGTGAACTGTGTTATGCCAATCGACCTAGTTGCCCCCCAGGTGTCCTTCAAAATTCTTAACAAATGGCTCTTTAGACTCAGATTTAACACTTCAGATTGTGCAGAGTCATTCTTTTAATCTTACCGGTTTTCCCTCCACCTTTATTCCTTTTCTTTCTTCTCTCATTTGTCCTTTTGTATTTATCCCATTTTTAGATCAACAGTTTCCAACCAAAATCCAAGAAAAAGCCATTTAACTTAAAAATGTACTGCTAGACTACTCAGGATTTAAGCATTTAATTAAAAATCCATTAATATAATTGTATTCCCCTTTAATGCAGTCACTTAACCTGTAGTTAATTGTGACTTCTATTATTATAAAATAAGGCATATATAATCTGATGCTATATTGCTGAAAATTATCACAGGAACAGTAGCACTTGTAAATTAACTTTAAATGTGCTGAATTCAAACCTCTGAAGTTACTATTCACAAAAATTCAATGGACTGATTATGTTTAACAGTTTCAACTGGAACAAAGCAAAATTCCTTTTTCTCATGTCTTTCATGAATCACAGACAAATGTATGGGAGCTAGGAGGATATAATTTAGGGAATCTGCCTCTCAATTGATAATAATTTTAAAATATTTTTTAACTGGCATATATTTACTAGGAAACTATTTATTGATGGCAATGCATATTATCTATTATAGCACAAATGAATATATATATATACACACACATATATATCTCAGATATATGACCCAAGACTGGTCTTTATATCTAGATCACGTTGCACTTTTCCAACATCTAAAGATCTAGAAATGTCCCAATCTGTGCCTAGGCTGACAGTTGTTTATCACCTTATTTATTTCGACTCTTTCTTTGACTTTCCCTGTGGCACCAGATAATTCATTAAGACCCTTAAGACTTCCCTTACCTCTACCCACCTAGCAATCTTGTCTCAATTGGGTCTTAGAATCAGCTCCCCGTAAGGTTTCATCCCATTTCCAAAGTGCCATATCTGGATGATGTCCACCATTCAACAGGGCCGAGTTACCCAGTAGGGTCGTAGAGACCTGCGCACAGGTGGGAAGCTTCATATTAAAGCAAAGTTTTAACAATATCTTTTCAACTTTCTGAAAAAGGGATTGCATGTTTCAATTTTGTACTGGAACTTACAAACTGTAAATCGACCTGCACCCACTCCTCAGCTTTCCAGGAGATCTACCCCATGTTCTCACTGTGAACTTGGACACAGACTAGGGAGACGGTCCTTCACTTCTCTCCTTTCTGCCGTAAAATGCATTCTATTTTTACTCTTCCTTCTTGCCAAACCGAAAACACATAAACTCATTGCCACCAAGTTGATGCTAACTCAAAGCGACCCACTAGGACATGGTAGAGCTGCCCCTGTGAGTTTCTGAGAGAAAAGTTTTGCAAGAGTAGAAAGCCCTGTCTTTCGCCCACAGAGTAGCTGGTGGTACTGAACTGCTGGCCTTGAAGATCGCAGCCTAATACGTAACCACTGTGCCACCAGGGCTCCTTTCCCTGCTTTCCAGGGCTTCTATAAGTACATTTCTGCATCATTTCTTAGACCTAATTCTACCTGCATCCTTTAGGTTCTGTAGGAGTTATTCTTTTCAGTTTCAGCTTTCCCACTGCCCTTCCATTAGTGACCTTTCCTGTGTCTTCCTTTCTCTGGAGAAAGTCACAGTCCTACAATGTTGTTGCCCCTTCAACTCTGGAAGCCAATGGTCCAACTATCCTTTTGTCTCCCCCTTTACCCACTCCATGCTTAATGCTGCTAAAACCGCTTGGTCAAGAATTACCCCAGTGTTTGCAGGAACCAAATCAAATAATGTTTCCTGCCTCTAATGCTCTGTGACCTGTCTGTAGCTGCTGATACTATTGAGAGCCTCCAGTGTCTCCATTTTCTCTCTTACCCTGGGCTCTCTATCCTAGCATTCCAATGATTCTTTCTCACTTCCTGACTACTTTCTTGGATCATAGCATGTTTTTCCCAATCCATCTGGTCACTCATTAAATGGAAGTTTATCAGCATGCCCAACAGAAATCTTAATACAGCCGATTCTGAAACATTTAACACGGAGTTTACAAGTTGTAGATGCTGCTGAGGGTAGAGATTGGCCTTCTCCATTGAGCTGAATGTTGACTTTGTTATGGATGAGGGTTCTCTGGTTACTAGAATATCACGAAGTCCTCCAGGAACTTCTGAATCACTGAGGTAATTCAAATGCAGACACTTCAAACTGAGACGTTAGGTGTTTTGTTTAGGCACATACGACGCATGCTTTGGCAGAACTGTACCTCTTGTACTCTGTACATTAAAAAATACTTATATTGGTCTGAAAGTTACTTATTGCTTGATCTGAAAAATTTACTATATGGGCTTTAGGTCTACCGATGGAGAGCAAATTTGTGATATCCAGGTCAGTTCTCCAGTTATGGTTTTCATTTCTATCCCTGTAGCTTACTGCTCTGGGTCAAGTACTCAGTGTCCTAACAAAACTGTCACTCATTTGGGGGAGGGTTTTTCCTGGTTCTATACCTTGGTCTATTCCAATCTTTACAGCTGCAGCAATCTCCCCATTTTCCACAAGCAGGAAAGCCCTTCTCTTCCATAGGGCATCACTGGGTACTCCAACTGGATATTAGTTCACTTCCAGGCACATTCCTCTTTTTTTGCAGTTATTTATAAATATTTCATATTGTTCTCCATTGTAATATAGATCCTTCATGACAGAAAAGTTGTGGTTCCCCCCCAATGTTTTGTGTCCATTTGGATGGGCCAGGATTCTCAGTCCATTCTAATGAGATGGGCTGTGAGCAGTCAAGCAGTCATGAGGGGACTGAGGGAGAAGGCAATCCTTTTCCTCAAGGCACAGACTTGTTGCACTAAAATTCTCCTTGTGGTGTGACCCCATTTCTATATAACTAAATGTTTGGGGGAAACTTGCTTTTTTCTTTTTCTTTCTGAATCTGGATCTGACTCATCAACCTCCAGTTCTTTTGACGTGCGCTAAAGGCCTGGCATATTGCCTGTCTGCCCTGCGATTGATTCTCCCTGACCCCCTGACCTTGTATTTCTTCATTTCTGCAGTCACCAACCTGTTGCCTGTCTTCCTATCTTGGGTCATCAGGCCCTGTGACTGTTTGAGTTGGGAAACATCTCTAGTGTAACATCTGACCCATGGACTTGGACTGGATCGCTTCTACACCTGTGGGAGCAATTTCTTGATATAATATAAAATATATATCATTGTCACTGGTTCTGTTTCTGTAGAGAATCCAGCCTACACAACACGTATAATCAATTTTCTATTGTTAACATTTGCATCAGTCAATTATAATACATTTTAGCATTTGTTATTTCCAAGGATGTCAGTGAAAATAAGTTAACTGCACTATTTTTTGCATGCGTAGAAAGGGAAGCTGAGGCACATTAAGTAGTTTGGCCGATCAGGGAAAATAACTTGGCAGATTAAGCAATTTGGCTTCTTATTGGTAGATCCAGAATTTAAACCAGTAGTTTCAGGTGTTAACTCTAGTGCCCCTTCCTCTTTCCCCTTTAGACTATGTTGCGTACAGTCACTTTTAGGTAATTGAAAGGTAAATGGCCCTGTTCCTTTATACCACGTCTTGGGCATAATAGATGTTGAGACATATAAAATGAATGGGTAACTATGCAAACACAAATATACGCAAAACTACCTAGGAATGAGAGACATTGCTTACTATGAAAAGACTCCAACAAAATAATTCCTTTCTCAAGACACAAATCTTCAGTCCCCAAATCAGTAGTGCTCAGAATATAGCCAACCAGTGTTAGGAATAACGCAACAAATGCCAAAGAGTCAACCGAGGTTTAACTGTGCCTTTTAGAAAGTGGATCTAATTAAGAGACAGACAGAGAGAGAGAGAGAGCGCGTGCACCTGATGAGACAGTAGAAGGGAAATGCACTTTCCAGGTTTATCATTGCAGAGCTTTTGAGTGTAGGCACACACAGCACAGACGGGGCTCTCATTGAGAATGGAACAAGCAAGAGAATTGTGTCGGAGCTGAAGTGCTTTCATGAAGAAAACATGTGTCCTGGTCGCTACGCTCTTCCTTCCAGCAGAGTTCTGTGGATTCACAAAGGCAGCACAAATGAACGAGATGGAAAAGTGCAGGCTGGTAATATTCAAAAGGAAGTAAAAGCTGCCTGGATTGAGGCTGATAACGCTGGATTTGTCTAGGCATGGATTCTCTTAAAATCAGCACTTGATGCTCAAGAGGCTGTACCAAGAATTATCAGCTATAAGAAGGCACTCTCATTTAGCTTATGAAGAAGTTGTTGCTGTGGTTGAATGAACATTGATTAGAAATTGGAAGAATGTGCTGCAGTAGGTCAGGATTTTATAATACATGACTCAAAAAATGGGACGTTTATCACAAAATATAAACTTTACTCAGAAGACTTTAATTTATAGGATTGCACCTATTTATGAACCTGGCAATTTCTATTATGTATTATATATGGTGTAGACGAGCCAGCGTTCTGAGATGAGAGGAAAGCACAGCGGAGCTGCCCCAGGAACAGGAGCACCCAGAGGGGGCGGGTAGAGAGGTGTTTTTAGAAGGTCAATGGGAGATTCATTTTACAACCCACATTCTAATCTCAAGACACATCTAAACATAAACATAATAAAGAGATATCAGCCTTTGTGAAGTGCAAGCCTCACATGGAGAAGATATAAAATTTAGTCTTTGAAAGGTATAATAAAATAACTCGAAATTATCCAAATTTTAATAAATCAGGTAAATATATCTTCAAAAAACATTTAGCCACATGCTTTGGAATCATTCAATTAAAATGGTAAATTTACCCTATGTAACAATATACAATAATTTAAACAAACTATATTAAAATGTGACGGCATTAAAAAATCTCTATGCCAACAAAACAGAAAGGAAAAAAGAGAGAGAAAAGTATCTGTGCAATATCCTTGGCATGAGAGATATGCATATATAACAATATATCTAATAGACAAGGTTTTGCTTATTGTACTTAGCGTCACTATGAGTCAAAGCTGGGTAGCAACACCACCACCTAGCAACAGCATCTAGCAAACCAAGAACATGCATGTACTCACACACATTATGCAGTTAGACTTTATAGGCATATATACATATAAGTATGTATACTCCTGTATCTATCTCAGGAGCCCTGGTGGCATAGAAATTACACATGGGGCTGCGATCCACAAGGTCGGCAGAGTGAAGCCACCAGGAGAAAGATGGTAATGTGATATGAACTACATGCATGCCCTATGGTCCATGTTTCAAAATCTGAATTTAAATGAGATTCCAAATATCAATTTACTGCTATTGAGTTGATTCCAATTGATACTGACCCTAAAGGGCAGGATAGAAGTGTGCCTAGGGGGTTCTGAGTCTACAAATCTTTATGTGAGCAGAAAACCTCATCTTTCTCCCTAGAAACAGCAAGTGCATTTGAACGTTCAAATGCACTTGCTGTTTCTAGGGAGAAAGATCTTGTGGTTAGCAACCCAACACATAGCCTACTGCACACCAAGGCTCCTGGAGCACTGTTATTTACTCACGTTGTTGTTAGTAATTGCTTGGTCCTGGACCATCCTCACAATTATTATGCTTGAGCTCACTGCTGCACTCATCATCAACCCACCTGGTTCTTTCCCAGTAACCCTCTACCAAGCATGATAGCCTTGGATAGCAAGCCCCAAATATGTGAGGCAACTGGAATTTCCAAATGCTGAAATTTCAGGTTTTCAAAATATTGATCTAATCAGAAAACAAGACCACAAATTTTTTCTTGTTATAATATGTTCAGAAACAACTGTTACCATTACATGAAAAAGTAAGTTACAAATAATCACAACACACACACACACACATATGGGCTGACTTTATGCTACTTTTATTGCCCACAAATTCTACAGAAAATAAAAGGCCAGAAAAGAACCCTTCAATATAATACAAACTGACTACTGTTGATTCAGTTTCATCTTTCACCTCTTAATCACATTTATTAGTTGGCTAGGAGAACACTATTTTAGCTATTGCACAGAACATAATTATCCTTCCTTCTGTTCTAAATCTTTCATGTAAACCATATGGCATAATTAAAATTTTTCAGGCACTAATTAAAAGTGTCCATTTAAGTTAAACAAGGTCACAAGAGAAAATAATTAAGATCTACTGTAAAAATTTGGAGGAACTACATATGGAAAACAATATAACAAATCCATTGTCAGTTAAATCTGTTTGCAATCTTCATGTTTACTTGTAATACAAAAGCTTAGAAATAAGGTACATCATAATGCATAGTCTTCTAAATATCAAAAATAAATGTAAACAAACAAACAAAACCCCACTAAAATGTAGGGAAAGGAAGAGGCAGAAAGAGAAAGTATTACCTGCTAGATGTTTTTGAGTGTCAGAGATTGGTAATGGCCTCAGTTCAGAAGCGTGAGTTAGACTCTTTGAACATATCAAAGTCTACTCATCACAGACTAGTGTAGGAAATACAATGTGCAATGCAGATGCTCCTTTAGGAAGGGTGGATTTAGAATTCTAGGTACTGACAATGCTGCCAGCATACAGTCCTCAGGTGTCAGCTTGCTGAGTCTTGTGCCTGTCCGTCCAAGGGCACGTGGGACCGAAAAACCTAGCCCTCTCACCCTAACTGGGTAAAACTCTGAAGAACCAATTCAACTTCAGACACGCCCATTAAATTGACTTAAACGTGGGGCTTTTGTTTGTTGTTTATTTTTCTTTTCTTTTTACTATACCACCCCTGAATATCACCTTTTGCTCACTCTGTTTCTCTCCTTTCCTATCCATAGGTATTGATCCCAATAGAATTCTAGAGATAAATTTCATAGAGATGGCTTCCTGATATTCCAATCTGTGACATACTGTTTACAGAAACATGAGGGTAAAAAAATCAAACAGAATAATTCACAAGAAAAAAAGTGTTAATTTTGAAATGGTTTTATTCTAAGAATTCTCTCTCTCTCTCTCTCTCACACACACACATACACACACGGGGGAAAATATAAGAATGCTTATGAAACAAAGAATAAAATCTATTGGAGGAAACTATTGAACTTCTTAAGTGAGTGAGGCTCTCATGAGATGAAAGCAAGAAGTATTCATGATAGTCAAAAGTGAGCTAAGAATGGCCCTACTTGACACTAAACCTCATGACGAGATCACTGAAGATATGTGTCCTGTGGCACAGTGTGGTGAAAAACAAAAACAAGCAATAAAAAAAGATGGTGCTTGGCTATCAGAAAGAATAGTGTCTGGAGTCCCATAGGCTTGTTTAAAAACAAGCAGTAGTCTAGTGAAGCATCAACTAAATACACATGGAAGAAGTACATCAGTCCATATGATCTGGAGATTATAAATAATAAAATTCAAATCCAAAGGAGGAAACAGTAGCAGAGCTTAAATCATGAGCACCTAGTTTGCAGAGGCTATGGAAGACAGTGAAGACCCAAAATTCAATTGTAGGGTCCCCACCTGGATTAAGGTTTTGGTGAATCCCCTCTGGCCATAGTCCAGGGATGTGATTGGCCTAACTAGTAGTGAGAGAGCATTGTAAAGTCAATCATGACAGACATAGTTTGCTTAAAATGAAACACCTTATCATTTGATTTCCCTTTAGACCAAATTTAATGTTGTTTTTGATTTTTGTATTTTCTGCTTTCTTTTCGATTAAGGATTTTCTCTGTTTTGTGTTGTCATTGTTGTTGGGCTATGTTTGTTTTCTTTCAGTTTGTGTTTTGGATGATTATCTGTATATCAAATCCAGGATAGGTAAATAAATAGAGACAGTAAATGAATTCATAATTACCTAGGGAATTATCTAGGAGCATAACAGGGGAGGTTGGGAGGAAATGGGGAACTAACTACCATGAGTACAAGAAGATATATGAAATGGATTGTGGTTATAATTGCACAATTCTTAATATGAACAAATCATTTAATTGTATGAAGTGTGAAATATAAGCCAATAAAACTATTTTGGGAGGATTTGGGGGGTATTTCTGGCAAGATGGCAACTGAGTAACACATATCAGAGAGACTCCACAGAAATCTGTGTAGGAGAGTTACAAAGAGGGAAATTCCACACTGCTGGGTCACAGGAGGAGCATCATAAAGATAAGTAGGCACAGATCCACTAGGTTTTGAGGAGCTGGGTGCTTTTGGCTTACTACAATGGAGACCGGCTAGGGTTTGGCTTTAGCCCTGCTACTGTTTCAGCTGGAGCTGGGATCATTTGGAGCTGGTCCACGGGTTTCCTCTCAATACAGCTACAGCTTGCCACTCCCTCCAGGCAGGGTTTAAACTGTTCTACCCCATGGCCAGGACTCAGGGTTCAGCTATATTGCTACTTTTGTTTCTCTCTCTTCCCCACCAGTCTCAGCTGCCAGGGCAGGATTTAACCCCCCCACCCCCCAGGCCCACCATCAGGGATGGTGGCTCAGCTATATTGTTACTTTTGCGTCCCTCTTTTTTCTCATTTTCCTCCACAGTTGCAGTGGACTGCTCATTTTTTCTTTCTTCTTATTCTCTTCCCTTTTCTCTCATTTTCCACTGTCAACATCCAAACCACTCCCCTTAGCTTAGGGCATTTACGCCTGCCCTCCAGCCAGGTGAGAGAGTTCCACCCTCTGTAGCTAGTAACCGGAGACTGGGGAAAGCCCACCCAACCTCCACCAGGGGATATCCTCCCCCAACTTCTTCTGGGGGATATCCTGCCCACCTTCATATGGGGGAAATCCCGACCAACTTCCTATGGGGGAAATCCCGCCCACCCACACTCTGCAGTGCTTAACACGTGGCTGGGGAAATCCTGCCAACCTTCTTCCATGAGAAAGCCTGCCTGCATGGCTGTAGGAGCTCCTATCAGTCCTCTGTGGTCCCAGGTGACTGAGGGAACTTCCTCCCACCTGCCATAGTACCTCACATGGCCTAAGGAAGCTCAGCCAACACTTACCAGCATTCCACGCTGTTGGAGGAACTTTTTCCCAACCTCCAAAATTATCCAGCTGACCAAGGCAATTCCACCATTATTCATGGAGCTCTACACCAAAGTGGGCACACCCACCTGCCTTAGTTGGCACTCCCATTACAGTAGGCACCCTTGCACGTCCTTTTTGGTCCCCCAAGCTGCCATGGGCCACACCATCACAGCTTCTTGTGAGATCACCCAGTGCAGCACCATCCTTGTGGGTCTAACAACACCCCAACCTACATCCCTTGAGAGGACCATCTAACTTGCCCTCCAAGTAAGAAGAGTCTAGGGAAGGTTGACTAGGGAAATAGTAAAGCCAGAGGAGGAAGCCAAAGCGGTAGGACAATTCCATAGTGCAATTAGCTGTAGGCAGTTTGAAGAAGCATTCGCATAAATCTTCGAGAGCCCAGTGCTCTTAAAGTTCGGAAAATGTCACCTGACTCCTCTAGAACAATGTAACGCAAACAGCAATAAGCCTCAATGAAAAACAGGAGAAACAAAAGGCAATGGCAGAAGATGTCCTGAACCCAATAACATGCATAGAAGAAGCAGAAGCAGATATGCCAGAGAAAGAAATTTCCAGAATGCTGCTTGGAGTCCTACAGGATATGAAGGAAAGAATACAGAAAAAGGATGAAATGATAGAGGACATTGTGTTAGACAGGGTTCTCTAGAGAGACAAAACCAGATTGCTAATAATTATATATATATTTATACAGCTAGATAGATAGATAATATGAGATGAACAGTTAAATTATAAAGCAGTACAAATGGCTCAGTGCAACTCAGTCCCATAAGAGAGTTGTGAGACACTGGCAGTCCTTCAAGTCTTGAGGGCCACCAGATAGTACGCTGTAGAGAGATTCAGGCTATCTCGGCACAGGCAGCAAACAGCAAGGCAGGTCACCAAGAGTCAGTCAGGTTACCAACAGTCAGTCCCCAACCCAAGAGATGTAAATTCCAATTTTGTGGCAAAGCAGGTCTTGAAGGAACCTCAAATTACAGCGACACAGTCCACAGGTGAGATATTCTACAGGTAGTGTTGCTTGCAAATGGAGGCCCAGAGAAAGCAAGTACTAGTCCTCACACTAGTCTGATGATCAAAGAGTGAGAGACAAGAAAGGCGAGGCTCCCCAAGCCATTTATCTCTCCGCCCTTCAATTAATCCCACATGTGTTTATCAGCCAGGCTGGCACAACAAACTAATTCAGACATAAAGACCACATACAAAGGAAAATGCAAGAGCTCAGAGACGAGATAACAAAAATGAGTAGGAGGCTTATGGACTTTGCCAAATCGAATGGAGGAGGCAGAGAATCGTACCAGTGACTTAGAGGACAGCCAAGCAGACCTGATGAATAAGTCAACCAAACGCTCCACAAGATGAAAAAAGAAATCACAGCCTCAACAATTATAGTAAGTGACATCAATATATTGCTCTCTGAGAAAGATAGATCACAGGGAAAGAAACTCAGCAAGGAGGCTAGAGATCTAAACACTATAATTAGACAATTTGGCCTGATAGATATTTACAGAGCTCTTCTCCCAAATACAAAACAAATTCACATTATTTTCAAGCCTGCATGGCATATTTTGAAGATAGACCACATACTGGGGCATAAGGCCAATCTGCATAAATTTAAGCACATTGATATCATACAGACTTCTCTCTCTGACCACTGTGCCATAAGGCTGGAAATAAACAAAAGGAAGATAAAGAAAACAAGGGCAAACAATTGGAGGAAGAGTAACTCTCTATTGCAAAAGGAGTATGTACTGGCCCAGAGCAGAGATGAAATTAGAAAATTTCTAGAAACCAATGAGAATTAGAGTACGATGTACCAGAACTTATGAGACACAGCAAAGGTAGCTATCAGAGGAAGTTTGACAGCAATACATACATACATAGAAAAAGAAGAGAGACTTACGATCGATATGCTGGCACAAAATTTACAACTAGAGCAGAGTCAACAGGACAATCCTACTAATACAAAATAAAACAAAATAAAGATCAGAGCTGAGATTCAGGAGAGGAAAAATAAGACATCTATGGGAAAAAACAATGCTGTGAAAAGTTGGTTCTTTGAAAAGATAAACAGAATTGAAATACCACTGGAAAACCTAACAAAAGAGAGGCAGGGACACATTTCAATAGCAAGGATGAGGGATGAAAGAGGGCACATTACAAGAGACCCTAATGAAATAATAAGGATACTTACACAGTACTACAAAGGACTGTACTCCAGTGAATTCAACAACCTGGAAGACATGGACAAATTCTTGGAAAAACTATCCCTCCGTAGACTATGCCCGATGGAGGTCAAGAATATCAACAGACCCATAGCAATAGAAGAACTGGAAAAGGTTATTGAGGAATTACCAACAACAAAAAAATATCCTTGGTGTCACAAGAGAATTCTACCGAGCATCCTGGGAAGAACTGACACCAACCCTAACAAACTATTCCAGAGCATAGAAAAAGACGGCAAACTCTTGAACTCCTTTTTATTTTCCTCTACTCTCACAAGTCTTTTTATTTATTAATCCAGGTACATTAAAAAAATTTTTCTACTGCATACAAAACAGCCTGCTTGAAGTTCTTTCTTCCCATAGTGCATCAATGCTCAAAACTCTAGATCTTATGTGCATCACCACATGTCAAGGCTGGTTTACCAGCCACGGGTCCACATGGAAGCTGATGGAAAACTGGACTTAGGTAGTAGACTTCTTTGTCCAGATCCTGGAGAATTTTACAGGAAAGGTGAGTGGCAGTTACAGACACTTTGCTGACTGGGGCTGTCAAAGTCTCTATAGGTTGCTCTTGCATGCAGTTGGAGATCAGATGGCCACACTAGCCACAGTCCTTTGGAACATGCTCTTTGAACTCCTTCTATGAAACTAGTTTAACTCTGTTACCAAAACCAGGCAAGGGTCCCACCAGAATTCAGAACTACAAACCAATATCCCCAATGAACATTGAGGCAAAAAAAAATCTTTAACAAAATACTGGTCAAGAGAGTACAAAAGTATGTAAAACAAATAAGTCGCCGTGCCAAGTGGGATTCATACCAGGGATGCAGGGATGCTTTAGCAAACGAAAGACCATTAGTATAATTTGCCACATTGACATGAAAAACTATAAGAACCACATGATAATATCGATATATATGGAAAAATTTCACAACATCCAGCACCAATTCCCATTTAAGACACTCAAGAAGATAGGACTGTATGGAAAATTCCACAATATAATACAAGGTATACATGAAAAAACCAACAGCCAACATGTTAGTCAATTGAGAATAGACAAAAAAAATCTCACTGAAAAAGGGGACCAGACAAGGATGCTCCTTGTATTCACTCTTATTTAACATCATACTGGAAGTCTTAGCTAACAGCATAAGGCAAAGAAAAGACACCAAAGATATTTCTGGGGAAGGAAGAGGTGAAATCATCATTATTTGCAGATGATATGATTTTATATATTGGAAATCCCAAAATCTCCACAAGGAAGTACTGGAAGCAATAGAGGAATATGGCAGAGTAGCGGATACAAGATCAAAAAAACAGAAGTCCATCGGACTGCCATACACATCGGTTAAGACCACAGAAGAGGAGATCAAAAAGGTGGTACCCTTCACAATAGCCAAGCACAAATAGAAATATCTCAGGATATACCTGACTAAAAGAACAAAAGATTTGCATGAGGAAAACAACAGAACAGTATTACAAGAAACCAAGAGTGACCTCAACAAATGGAAGACTATCCCATGCTCGTGGATCAGAAGACTCAATATAATCAAGATGTCAGTTCTGCTCAAGGCACTATATAACTTTAATGCAATTCCGATACAATTACCCTCATCTTTCTTCAAGGAAATGGAAAAACTGATTACCAACTTCATATGGAGAAAGAAGAAGTCCAGATTTAGCAGAGAACTCCTCAAGAAGACGGACAGAGCAGGAGGGTTTGCTTTACTTGACTTTAGCACATACTATCTAGCCACAATGGTCAAAACCACAACGTATTGGTATAATGATAGATATTCAGACCAATGGAAAAGAATTGAAAACAAAAATAAAATCAACAGCATATAGACAACTGATCTTTGATAAGGGCCAAACAATATATCAAATGGGAAGCAGATACACTCTTCAACAAGTGATCCTGGAAAATATAGAGATCTACCTACAGAAAAATGAAGCAAGACTTTTATCTCACTCCATACACAAGAATAAACTCAAGGTGGATCACAGACCTTGAGATAAAACCCCAAACTATTAGGGCCATTAAATGAGGGAATTGGGACAAACCTGAGAATTTGGCACAGGGAATACATAGGATATCAGAAATAGGGAAGGCCACAAATACAGAGGAGGCACAAATTGACAAGTGGGATATACTGAAGATAAAACACCTGTGTACATCGAAAGACTTCACCGAGTGTAATAAGAGAGCCCTCAGAATGTGAAGGCATCTTTAGCAATGACACAACAGACAAAAAGCTTATTGCTAAAATCTATGATAGTCTGCTAGCTTCAAAAAAGAAAAATCTAATTGTCCACTGAGGAGGTGGGCCAAGGAACTGAACAGAAGTTTTCAAGGTCAGAAATCCACATGGGCAATAAGCATATGAGAAAATGTTCCCGATCATTAGCCATAAGAGAAATGCAAATTAAAGTAGCTATGAGATACCACCTAACACGCTCAAAGATAGCCCAATTCAAAATAATCAAAGCAACAAGTATTGGAGGGGCTGTGGTGAGATAGGAACTCTCATCCACTGCTGGTGGACCTAAAGGTATGTACAGCCACTATGGAAATGAATTTGGTGATTTCTAAAGCAGATGAAAATTGCGCTAACACCTGACCCAGCAACCTGCCTACTGGGCATATACCCAGAAGAGGCAAGAAACAAACCATAGCCAGACATCTGTGATCCAATGTTCATTGTGGCACAGTCCACAATTGCAAGGAGTTGGAAACAACCCAAATTTCCATCAACAGATGGATGGATGAAAAAACTGTGGTACATACATACAATGGAATACTACGCACCCCAGAAAAGCAGCGATGAATGCATGAAGCACATAGCCACGTGGGATGAACTGCAGGAAATCACGCTAAGCGAAGTAAGCCAAGTACAAAAAGACAAGTACAACATGAGTTCACTGAGGTAAGCTTAAAAATATAAAAGGAGCATAGGGGAAAAGATACTGTATACAAACATTCCTGGGGTGAGGTCCAGGTACAATTGCAGGGGCCAGACTTAATCCATGGATACATAGGGTAGCCAACTAAAAAGGAGGGGGGAAACGGGGAAAAAAAGAAAAGCTATGAGTAGCAGGGGAGCAGGGCACTAACCTACCCAAGGGGAGGGTATTGTTTATCTCTCCACAGGGAAATAGGGACCATACTTCAACCCAGTGCTTCAAGATGTGAATGGAACATACTGACATGAAGCAGGGAACTAGTAGAGAGGTCTGAGGGGCTGACGCTAATCCCACTACGTGGACAGCCCCTCCTCCTCGTAGAAGAATTCACTTCAGAGGACAGCAATGAAGCTACATAGGGACATGTCTAATCATAGCACACAGGAGCACATGAAGGGAGAAAAAGAGAGAGTGGAGCACATTGTGGCCCACCAAGCCCTGAGGATGATACTCCTGCTCAGAGGAGCCAAAGTACCGAGAAGACCACATGGCCGGCCCCACTAAGAGGCATGGTGTCCCGCACTGACCCATAGCGCTACAGGGGACAACACTGGAGACAGTGTAGGGATTGCGCCCAATCTGACCCCACCACACGTAGGCGAAACACTAAGGGTGTGCGACAGAACAGCAACGGGAACAGAGCAAGGAAGTCCTGAGGGAATAGCAAAAATAGACTTTGGGTCCATGGTGTGACACCCCATCAGACTCGACCAGAGAACACTCCTAAAGGTCAACAGACAGTGAACTACGAAAACTTTTGTCATTGGTATTTTTTTTTTGTGATTGTTGTTTTGTTTTCTTTTGTTGCTTTGTTTTGTTCTGTCTTGTTTTTTGTGAATATTATTATCTCTGCAGGTCTATCTAGATAAGATAGGTGGGATAAACAATCTGGAGAAGAAAACAATGGGATCAAGGTTTCTGGGGGACATGGGAGCGGGGAAGGTGGGGTAAAGGAAGTGGGTGGTAACAAACCCAGGGACAAGGGAAAAACAAGTGATCCAAAATTGATGGGGAGGAGAGTGTAGGAGGCCTGGTAGGGCTTGATCAAGGGCAATGTAACTGAGAGGAATTACTGAAACCCAAATGAAGAATGAACATGATAGTCAGACAAGAGGAAAGTAAAAGGAAATAGAGCAAAGAACTAGAAGTCAAAGGGCATTTATAGAAGTCTAAACGCAGTTCTGTACATATGTAAATATATTTATATATGATGATGGGGTAATAGATCTATGTGCATATATTTATATATTTAAGGTAGCAGATGGACATTGGGCCTCTACTCTAGTACTCACTCAATGCAAGAATGCTTTGCTCTATTAAACTGGCATTCCATGATGCTCACTTTCCCAACACAATTGCTGAAGACAAAGCGGGTGAATAAGCAAATGTGGTGAAGAAAGTTGTTGGTGCCTGGCTATCAAAAGGTATAGCATCTGGGGCCTTAAAGGCTTGAAGATAAACAAGCAACCATCTAGCTGGGAAGCAACAAAGCCCACATGGAAGAAGCACACCACCCTGTGTGATCATGAGGTGTTGATAGGATCAGGTATCAGGCATCTAAGAACAAAAAATCATATCATTGTGAATGAGGGGGAGCACAGAGTGGAGACTCAAAGCTCGTATGTAGGCCACTGGATATCCCCTTTCAGAAGGGTCAAGGGGAAGAGATGAGCCAGTCAGGGTGCAGTATAGCAACGATGGAGCATACTTTTCTCTAATTATTTAATGCTTCCTCTTCCCCCAGTATCATGATTCCAATTCTACCTTACAAATCCAGCTAAACCAGAGGATATATAGTGGTACAGATAAAAGCTGGAAACACAGGAATCCAGGACAGATAAACCCCTCAGGACCAATAATGAGATTAGCAACACCAGGAGGGGAAGGGAAGGTGGAGGAGAAAGGGAGAGCGATCACAATGATCTACATATCACCCCCTCCCTGGAAGACGGGCAACAGAAAAGAGGGTGATGGGAGACATCGGTCAGTGTAAGACATGAAAAATAATAATACTTTATAAATTGTTAAGGGTTTGTGGGGGAAGGAGGGGAAAAATAAGGAGCTCAAGAGCTTAAATAGAAAGAAAATGTTTTGAGAATGATGATAACAAATGTTCAAATGTTGTACACACAATGGATGGATGGATGGATGGATTGTGATGAAGGTTGTACGAGCTCCCAATAAAATGATTTCTAAAACAACCCCCCAAACCCCTATTTTTAAGTGTGGAAGAACTACATAACAATGTATTTATTAAATATCTTACCTAAATTTGAAAATAGATGGATTACTCATGAAGGTGAAAGCCTTCATTCAGGAACAGAGAGAAAGTCCCATAGATATTGTAATTGAAAAGGGAGAGCACACAGCAAAACAGTGCAAAATTCTTACCCACCTCATTTAGAATAGATAGCTCTTAATATATATAAGTGAGATTCCACATCGCAGACAATGTTGATATAATTTCAAAATATCACAATGCAGATACATTGCTAGTCAATTGATCCAATAAACATCAATTGTTTATTAGTAGTACCTGCTTGAGATTGTGTAGATGATCTTAGCCCATCTCATGAAGAAACTTAAATATAGTTGATTGGCACTCTCTGACAAAATTGAAAAGAAAGCAAATTAATTGTGGGTATATTTCTAATTGAAATACAAAATTTGTACCTTTTGGAAAGTCATATATGGAAAAGATATTTTCTTAAATGTCACTATTTGAAATTTTACCTATCCAAGAGAAATGAATAATCATTATGTTTTTTTGCTAGAATCTCGGTTACTTTAATTCATTACAATGTCTGATAATTGCTTTGCATGTATTACCCATTAGTTCAACTATGATTTTGAATAACTGTAAACCCAATATATTAAGAGTCACACTTTCAAGGAAAAATAAATCAAAATTCTGAAATGAGAGCAATAACATTTGGTACAAGTGTTGAAATTACAGAAATATAACAGAAAGGCTTATTTTAAAAACACTTAAAAGTAAATTTCAACACTTGGTGTCATTTTCTTTCCTTCATTAAAAATCTAAATATAGTTTGTGAGGGAGGACAGGGGAGAGAGGGGGAAGAAATGGGGAGCTGATATCAGGGGCTCAATTGGGAAGAGAATGCTTTGAAAATGATGATGGTGGCATATGTGCAAATGTGTTTGACACATTGGATGAATCTATGGATTGTGATAAGAGATGTAAGAGCTTCCAATAAAAACATTAAAAAAATCTAAAAATAGGACTTAACAAATTTAATTTTCCAAATATATTTTGAGCCTAGAAAGTTTTTCAGATTATTTTAAAAATTCTTACATTAAAATGTCTAATATTTTCATGCATATTTTCATAGACATTTAATGCCCTTTTTGGAATTTAGATAACAAATTATCAAAATGTCACCTCAAAAGCTGAAGTTTTGTATTATCAATCTTTGAAAGCTTTCTTTTCAATCAGGAACAGCATGAATATACAGCTCTCTTTTAATGAAGAGAGCAGTTGGTGTAGTGGGTGATGCATTGAGCTATCAACCACAGGCCAGCAATGCTCAACCACCAGTCCCTCTGTGGGAGCAAGACGAGGCTCTCTACATCTGTAGAGAATTGCGGTCTCAGAAGCCCACAGGGCACTCCTCCCCTGACTGACAGGTTCACCAAGAGTGGGCACTGACTCCATGGCAGTGAGTTAGGCTTTTGGCTTGTTTATTATTTCAAAACAAACCTGTGAAGTTCAAGATGGTAAACATGTGTTTGCTTCCTCTTTTCCTTATCCCACAATATGGTAAAAATAAATAAAAAGAGAAATCTTGCAATTGATCTCAAATACCTTTTTTGAACATATGCAGAAGTGAACAAATTTACATGAAAATGAAATCAGTGTAGCATTCTCAACATATTCTCCAAGCCTCTTCAAGGATTTCGTTAAGAAACTCTGAAATCCTCCCTAGAGATGGAGATAATGAGCCTCTCTTACACTCTCATCTGCTCAAATACTCAGAGACAGCTCAAAGGGTTAACATACTGTGAATCTCTTTTGTTCCCACCTCCCACTAGATGAAAAGTAAAAACCACTCTAGTTGATAAATTTTTGGATAATTTCTTGTTCACTTTGGTTCTCCTTCTGATGTAATTTTTGTTAAGCTGGGCTTTCTAGAAAAGTAAAACTAGTGAGATTATATATCTCACTATAAGTAAAGAAAACATATATATGGGAAAAAATCTTATATCAAGAAAGTGGCTTACAAGTCTTGTTTAACTCATTAACAGTTTCTGGGGCTCGTCTGGGCTGTCGGGAGAAACAAAACCACTGACTGTCTTATATGTACAAGAAAGACCTTTATATCAAGCAGTACTCTAGCCAGCCAAGCTCAAGTCTAAGGGGCTGATGCTAGTTGGGCACTCTTTAGATCCTCATAGCTGCAGCCCCATGTCGTAGAAAGGTGAAATGGGAAGCAGGAGATATCACAGCACATTGGGTGTCTAGTCTCATAGATCCAAGGTCCATGGAGATAGAGCAGGGCACGCTCAGCTTCTTGGTTCAGCTGCCCATATGGAGTCAACCTTGGAGGCAGACACAACCCAGCACTGAGGAAGGTGAAGGGCAAGAGGAAGAAGTTCCCAGGGTCTCTCATCTGGCTGTAATCTGATGGATTGTGCTAGCTTAGATTCCATCCTTATACTTTCACACTGGTTCAAGTTGACATAAAATCTTACCACCACAACTAGGAAGCAGGAAGATAAACCAGGAAGCAGAAAGGCCACAGGCTGACAGAGGCAGAGTTGGACAAATCTAAGATCAACACGTTAGGCTCAGGTCTACAGAATCACATGAAAACAAGACTGGCATGAAATATGGCAGGCAGCTCATAGTGCCCAGCATCAGTGTGCAGGTCAGTGAGCTCGATGCAGGCTATGGACCAGCAAAAAGAAGGAAGCTAACTTCACCATGGTGTCAATTTGTATAAGAATAGGCTATATCTCCGATGAAACTGCCTTTCAACTTTATCAAAGCTGTACTCTGATTAAGAGGTTAGCACTCCATCCGATTCTTCCCACAAATAGTTGGTTGCTCATTGAAGATCCCACCATGGACGTGATTGCCTTATGTTAGTTAGATCACAACATGGGAGGATCCTGGTCTGGCCAAGTTGACACAAAATCTAACTATCACACTGCTGTTAATACTACATCTACATTCAAGATACAGCATAGCACCAGCGAAATGCAATATTCCTCTGGTTCTTTAATGCTTTCTCCCTCCACTATCAAGACCCTAGTTCTACCTCACAAATCCTGCTAGACTGGAGTGTGTACAGTGGTACAGATAAGAGCTGTCCACACATGGATTCCAGGACAGATAAATCCTCAGAAACAGTTAGGAGACTAGTGATTCCTTGAGGGGCTCTGGGGAGAGACGCGGGGGAGGGGAGACATGGGGACTGAATGGATGTATAGCCTACCTCAAGGGGACAAATGAAAGAAATGTGGATGAAGGGATACAGTGGTTTGTGTAAGATGTGAAAAAAAATTATTAAGGGGTCACAAGGTTGGTAGGGTGTGGGAGGGAGGGGGAAAAGGAGCTGATTTCAAAGGGCTTAAGTAGAAAGAAAATGTTTTGAAAATGATGATGGTAACATGTGTACAAATTCCCTTGATATGGACTGTTATATCTGTAAGAGCCCCCAATAAAATGATTTAATATTTAGAAAAAGTTCATTGCTCTTGAGTCAATTCTAACTCACTGTGACCCCATGAGACGAACAGAACTGTCTCAAAGGGTTTCCAAGGCTGTAATCTTTATGGGAACAGACTGGTCTTCAACTGAAGATATTTATGATTAGCAGCCAGGTGCTTAACCAGTGATCTCCCCAAATCTATTTACTCATCAATATGTCAGTCAAAGAGCTCAGTAGGACCAAAAGAATGCGTATAGGCTTGATTCCAGGATAAAATCTGAAAGACTTACTCTTGAGAAATTCCTGTTTACAGAGCCTTTACTATCTGCTACCTTGAACAGACCTTGTTGTCAGGTGAGGCAGAGTCAATTTCGGACGCACCGACGGCCACTTGACTGAGTCGAACACCCCCACTGGCCTTACAGGCTGCCACCTTCATGGCAACAGCCCACTAGGTCATCCTCCTGAAAAATGACGGAATGAGTTCCTATCACCAACTTTGTGGGTAATAGTCAAATGCTGAACCACCAAACTACCTGGGAAGCCCTTGGCTGATTCCACTTTCTTCAATCCATTGAAAAAGATCGACCAGTACAGTCCATAGTTCAAACAAAAAATTAACTTATCCCATGTGCCATTTTGTCTGCCACTGTCCCTTGTGTGTTGCTATGGCACTGGAAGCGATGCCAAGTACATTATAGACACTAGCAGGGTCCCCTCTGGTGGTTAGTTTTCGGAGTAAGACCAGGCAGGAAGGGTGTTGTGACATTAGTTACCCTAATTAGCTAAAGCGGATTTGGATCACAACAGAATATTGGCCAACATAGTGCTGAAAGGTGAACTCCCTGGCTTGGAAAGCACTACACAAAGGCCACGGTAATGAATTGGAAAAAAAAAAAAAAGAAGAGTCATAAAGTTGGACCATGATGGAACAACATTTCATTCTGTTATAAGGTCACTACAAGTCAGAACGGACCCGAGGTAGCTCACAATACAATCCTCATAGAGAATCCTTTTAGAGTGTCCCTCCTTCCTCCACACCAGTAGAAATCACAATTAAAAAAAATAAAGCTGTGACTTAACATTTTCTTAATTTAAGGGCCCTTACTCTGTGTGTAAGCCATCAAACCGATGGCAAGCACATATAAACATTTAAATACAATTTTAGAATTATAAAAGTAATATATTACCACTGTTGACAAAGTGGATACCACAGAAATTGTTTCTGAAAAAGAAATGAAAAATCTCATATAGCCACTATTTGGAGAGAGTCTATGTGAATATTTTTGTATATTTCTTTCTAGTCATCACATGTATCTGATCTGTATGTGTATTTCTTTCTTTATGAATTTCTCTCCTAGCCTTTATATCTCTATCTCCAACAGCCTATTTCTATTTTGGCTTGATTTAATTTTCACTCTCTCTGTATAGACATCTCTCTACCAGGGGTGGGTGGATCCAAGTCATCCTCCCATTTTCTTGCCTCTCCCTTCAAAGGATCTTGGCACATGTTTCTCTTTCTCTCTTTTATTTCTTTTTAGGAACAGAAAAAGCAAAGGATCCCATATTATGCCAGGCATCTTATATACTTCAACCTGGCACAGGCTGATCTCCAGGAGATTAGAGCTTCTTAAGCCAGTTTCAATCCTCTTTGAGGATTAAATTATATCTGTCATATTTTAAATTATATCTGTCATATTTTCTTTTTAATATAGAGCTCAGATCATACCTTACGATCTATAGTCCAGTTTTTTCTTCACAAAATAGTGTACCATAATTTTCTTGTGTTGTAAATAAATCCATTTTGAAATTACTGCTTAAATTTCTGAAGCATTATTTGCACTTCTAATAAACGTCATTATGTAATTTTAACTGTAATGCTGAAAAAGAGCCACAGACAGATAGATACCAGGTAGAGCTGCTTATCTAGTACACTAAGAATTGGCAGTAGGAAGAAAGGTCAGGGGCTCTGGTGACACAGTGGTTACAAGTTGGGTTGTGATCCAGCAGGTCAGCAGTTCATGAACACTAGCTGCTCCAGAGGAGAAAGATGGGGCTTTCTACTCCCTTAAAGAGTTACCATGGTAGTTACATAATCTGGTGCCAGCTTTAGAATATTAAGAGTGACGGGGTAGAATTTAGCCTGTCAATCAGGTTGCTGCTTGATGACCTCATTTGGAGGTGCTCCAGAGATAAATAGTTCACTGGAGGTGGGACACACACACTCCCTGAGATACATTCCTATTGAGAAGGCACATGGAGCTTCGCTAGAGCCCTGGAGTTAGAGGAGCCATGTGGAGACCCACACAGGGCTGAGATGCTTAGACTGCCACTGAATCCACAAGACTTTCCACCCATTGGCCTGTGATCTTCCTGCATTTGGCATCCTTGCATGTGCTGTGTGAGTTTGAAGAGGAATTTATAGATTGATATTGAACATAGATGGGCTAAGATTGGATTTATGGACTTGACTCAGACTGGGATGGGATGTTTTTTTAATGTACAGTTGTTCTTGTATATAAAACTCTTTCTTATACACCTATGAGTGTCCATGAATATGTTTCTCTAGTCCGCCCAGACTAACACAATTACAGTCTTAGAAGCTCACAGTAGCAGTTCTGCCCTGTCCTATAGGTTCCCTGTGGGTAGGCATCAACTTGATGGCAGTGAGTTTTGTTTTATTTTTTGAGAAAGGTGAGGATGGAAAACGACAAAAGGCGACACAATACTTTTCAAACACAGAGATGTGATACATTGTCTTGTAAGGATAAGATATATGCAAATGAGACAATTTTATGAATGTTGTTTTTGGCTCTTGACTTGTTTCTGATTCATGCAACCCCATGTGTGCAAAGAACTACTCCATGGAGATTCCAAAGTTGTGGAAGCCGATCTCCAGGGCTTGCTTCTGAGGTGCTGTGGGTGCATCTGAACCACGACAGTCGGCAGTTACATGCTGAACCATTTGTAACATCCAAGCACCCACCCACTGCCATTGAGCCATTGCCAACACAACGTGACCAAGCATCGGGTTGCTGAGGCTGTCAACCTTTACGGCAGCACACACAACCTCATCTTTTTCTGGTAGAGAAACTAGTGGATCTGAACTGCGGAACTTGTGCTTAACAGTCCAACCCTTACCAACAGGGTTCTCCATTCAGACACAAAGACATTTAAAGTAAATTCACACGCTGATTAAGAAGTTAAGGTGTCACATTTTACATTTCAACAGATATACTCTACATTTTAAAAAGGTATGCAATTTATTTCACACTACAAGTGGTGGTAATTAAAATAAATAAACAAACAAAAAACTAAACCAAATACAATCTGGAGTTCTACCTGACAGCAAGTGTTTTCGTAGGACTTCAGAGAAAGATGCTTCTCTTACCTAAGGCAACCTGGAACAAAGTGCTTTGATATGCAGTGCACAATAGCCACTTGTGAGCAGATTTCTCAATGTCCCACTGTAGGCAATATCCCTGTTGCCTCAGTGCCAAGTTTGAAGTAGGAGGAGGCTCTTTTGCAAGTTCGAGAGCCGTCATGCTTTGTCTCTGCCTATGTGGCTCTGGTCATTGTACAGTGGTGAGTCATGACCCTGTTCTCAGGAGAACCACCCGCATGTCCATCTCTCCTCTAAGTACCCTCAAGATCCTACTTCATCTCCTCCTCGGGTGGCTTCTGCCTCATCTTCCTTCTGTATTCCACTGAAATTCCTTCACACTATGCTGTCACTGTTAGCGGATATTGAGTCGGCCTCTGACTCGTGTGCACCACAGCCACAACTGAATAAAAGGACAAAACAAAATTCTGAGCCTCCCTCTCATGGGTTGTAGATGGATTGTTAGGGTCACAGGGTCTTCGTAGGCTGATTTTTCAGGAGAAGGCCAGGTCTTTAGTCCTAGTCTATCTTAGTCTAGAACAGTGGTTCTCAATCTATGGGTCGTGACCCCTTCCGGGGTTGAACTACCCTTTCACAGGGGTTGTCCAATTCATCACAGTAGCAAAGTTATAGTTATGAAGTAGCAACGAGAATAATGTTATGTTTGAGGGGTCACCACCACATGAGGGTCGCGGCATGAGGAAGGTTGAGAACCGCTGGTCTAGGAGCTCTGCTAAAGCTGCTCCATGTCACAACACCATGTATGCCTCTAGTGACAGAGGCTGATAGCTGCAGTGGCCAAGGCACATGGAAGGGGTAAAGTCAACCAGTGAACCAACGGCCACCTGCACAATCCAGACTCCATGATACTTTCCTTTAGGCTCTTTAGCTTTTTAAAACCTACAACATGCCACCACATTATGAAGCAAAAATCCCCCCACCAAACAATTAAAACCTGGGAGATGGGTCAGTCAGGGTGCGAGGTAGTACCGATGAAGAATACAGCTTTCCCCCAGATCCTGGATGCTTCCTCCCCACAACTACCATGATCCGAATTCTACCTTGCAGGACTTGATAGGGCACAGATTGTACACTGGTGCATATCGGGGCTGGAGGCACAGGGAATCCAGGGTGGATGATACCTTCAGGACCAGGGGTATGAGGGGTGATACTAGGAGAGTGGAGGGTGAGTGGGTTGGAAAGGGGAACCGATGATAAGGATCCGCATGTGCCCCCCTCCCTGGGAGACAGATGGCAGAGAACAGGGTGAAGGGAGACTCCAGATAGGGAAAGATATGACAAAATAACAATCTGTAAATTATCAAGGGCTTATGAGGGAGGGGGGAGCAGGGAGGGAGGGGAAAAAAGAGGACCTGATGCAAAGGGCTTAAGTGGAGAGCAGATGCTTTGAAAATGATTAGGACAAGGAATGTACGGATGTGCTTTATACAATTGATGTATGTATATGTATGGATTGTGATAAGAGTTGTATGAGCCCCTAATAAAATGTTAAAAAAAACACAAACACCTGGGAAGACAGAAGGCACATGTGTGTGAGAGATGAAGGAATGAGCGGAGCCTCTCTGTCATGCTTCGCCGCCTCTTCTGGTCCCGGGGGCAGAGTGTTTACACATCGGGCTGCTGACCACAAAGTCAGCCGCTCCATGCAAGGAAGGTGGGGCTTTCTAGTTCCAGAAAGAGTTACAGTCTTGGAAACCCACAGGGCAGTTCTACCTCGTCCTATAGGGTCGCGATGTGTCCGAATGAACTCAATGACAGTGAGTAACCGGGGTCAAGGCAACATGAAATGTGTTACTGTCACAATATATTATTCTACTTCCCTTAATTTCAATGTAGAGATGCTACCACAAAATCAAAAAAAATTTTGAGCATGCACATAAGAAAACTTGATTATTCTAAATTATGAATTCTTGAAGCTATCAAGATTATCTTGGTAGCGCTGTGGCATTTTTATACAGAGGTACATGAACTCATTATTTTATCCAAAGATACAGAGTATCACTCCCTCAGAGTAGACTTCAAAGACCACACAGAGTAGTCCGTTTGGCTAATATCCTGTAAGACACTCAGCACAGGACCATTTACATGTTGTCAAAGATTTAACAAAAGATTCACAATGGACTTGATCACACTGACATTTTTGGTTATTTCAGGTCTGTCTTTATAAACCCAAACAGAAATGTGAGTAACACAATAAATTACTTTTATATAACATTTTACAACACTTTCAACCTCAACTTGTTTCTCTTGGCATGAGAACCACCTGATAAGACATTGGTATGTTCATCAGGGAAGGAGGCCCATCTAATGCATTGGTTCATTCTTGAATTTTTCCAGCATATTTGTGCTTTCCACAAACAAGTGAAAACATAAATAAACAATCTCTTGCGAATTCAACCTCAAGGAGACTTCATGTGTGCAAAGTAGCGCAGCTACTTTATAACTCACACAGGATGACTGGCTAGGATTAGGCAAACCGAGTGACTTAGGGTCTAGTGAGGGAATTGGTCCGTTTGTAGTCCTGGTGGTTAGATCATTGCTTGGATGATAAAAGAGGTAGGCTTATATACCACCAGTACCAAAAATGGTTGGGTGACAGTCAACCACTTCAAGAGGTAAAATACAGTAAGAAAAAAGAAGCCCAAGCTGCAATAAAGGAATTGGTGAAAAACAAAGTTCCAGTAATTTATGGAATACCAATCACAACATTCAAATTAACTGATGAAACACTAGAAACACCATGGGTCCATGCTGAGAAATTTGGAAGACAGCTAACCAGCCAGCTGATTACAGGAGATTTCGGTTTGTGTTCACTCCAAAGATAATTCAAAAAGTGTTGCACAGTAGATCAACAGGGAGCTACCGAAATTCAAGCCAGATTCAGAGGAGGGCGTGGGATAAAGGATACCGTAGCGGATGTCAGCGCGGTCTTGACAGTAGAGAATACCAGAAAGATGTTGACTTGTGTTTCATTAGCTATGCAAAGGCCTTCAAGTGGGTGGAGCCTTAGAAACTACAGATGCCATTAGGAAGAATGGAAATTCCGGAATACTTAATTGTGCTCATATAGAACCAGTACACAGACCCAAACCCAAACAAAACTCACTTTCATTGAGTTGATTCCAACTCACAGTGACCCCAGAGGCCAGGCTAGATCTGCTTCTGTGGGTTTCCATGACTGTAACTCTTTACAGATGTATGAATCTCCCTCTTTCACCTGTGGAGCAATTGGTGGTTTTGAACTGCTGATCTTGTATGCCACTGAAGCACACAGACAATCTTTTGAACAGAACAAGGAGACACTGAATGTGTTTTTAGAGCAAGAAAGGTGCATGCTAGGGTGTATCCTTTTATTATCATGAGTCCATCTACACAGTGAGCAAGTCATCTGAGAAGCTGGACTATAGGAAGAAGAATGTGGCAGCAAGATTGGAAGAACATTATTAGCAACCTGCAATATTCAGATGACACAACTTTGTTTACTGAAAGTGAAGTGGACTTGAAACACAGTGATAGCTATCAAAGACACCAGCCTTCCGTAGGGATTATATCTCAATATGCAAAACTCCCCAATCCTCACAACCGGACACTTGACAAAATCACAATGAATGGAGCAAAGACGGAACTTGTCACAGATTTCGCTTTCCTCCACCTACAGTCAGCAGGGAATAAACCGAACGACACACTGCATTGGACAGACCTACTGCACAAGAGCTCTTTGCAGTACGTGAAATCAAAGATGTCACTTTGGAGACGCAGCTGCACCTGACTCAAGCCTTGGTATTTTTCATCACCTCATATGCATTTGAAATCTGGACAACAGATAAGGAAGAGAGCCGAACAATTGGTACATTTCAATTAGGGTGTTGGTGAAGAGTAATTAAATTACTATAAACTTCCAGAAGAACAAATAAATCTGTCTTGTAAGAAGTACAGTCAGAATGCTCCTTTGGAGCCAGGATGGTGAGTTAGTCTGCTCTCCTCTGGACAGGTTATCAGGAGGGACCCAGCTCTGAAGAGCGACACCATGCTTGGGAAAGTAGAGGGTCAGCAAAAAATGAGGAAGACTCTCAGTAAGATGGGTTGACCCAGTGCTGTAACAACAGCCTCAAACACAATAATTGTGAGGATATCACACAATTTGGCCATGTTTCCTTCTGTTGTATATAAGATCACTCTGATTAAAAAACAAAAAACTTGCCAGCATCAATAACAAGGTTTATAGAAGGGCCAATCTTGCAGAAATTTAGTGACACCTCATTACCATCAAGAAGAATTTGGAGTGGACCCCACGTTTTGAATCAAAGACCCAGGGTCCCTGTGCTGAGAACCTCTCAGATTCAGAATACCTAGTGGACAGTGAAGAGCACATGAGAGTGCAAGAGGCAGGGGCAGTGGGCTTGCCATTCCAGCCAGCTTCCACCCGACACTTTGAGCTCAGAGTAGGCCACACCGTGAAGGAATCCTCCCTCAAACATATCAAGGCTGTGACCAGATTCAAGAGGTCCATTCTTCCCCAACTGCTTGACGACTTCACAGAAGATTCCCATCACGGGGTTAACTACACTATACTAGTTTTATGGGAGAATTTAGTCCCACACAAGTTGACATAAAACCTAACTAACACAATATTGCAATTCTTCTTTCTTTTTAAAAAATCATTTTATTGGAAAAAAAACATTTTATTGGGGGTTCGTACAACTCTCATCACAATCCATCCATCCATCCATCATGTCAAGCACATTTGTACACATGTGGACATCATCATTTTCAAAACATTTTCTTTCTACTTGAGCCCTTGTATTAGCTCATTTTTTCCTTCTCTCCCCTCACACCCTCCCTCCATCATGCACCATTGAGAATTTATAAATTATTATTATCAAATGTCTTATACTGACTGATGTCTCCTTTCACCCACTTTTCTGTTGTCTATCCACCTTGGAGGGGTTATATGTCAATCATTCTCCTTTCTTCCCCCACCTTCCCCTTCCCTTTCTGGTATCACTACTCTCAATATGGGTCCTGAGGGGTCGATAGGTCCTAGAATCCCTGTGTTTCCAGCTCTTATCTGTACTAGTGTACATGCTATAGTCTAGCCGGATTTGTAAGGTACAGTTGAGGTCATGATAATAAGGGGAGGAGCCATTAAAGAACTAGTGGAAAGATGTATGTTTCAATGGTGCTATATTGCACCCTGACTGGCTCGTCTCTTCCTTGTGACCCTTCTGGAAGGGGATGTCCAATTGTCTACAGATGGGTTTTGCTTCTGCACTCTGAGTCCCCTCTTCATTCACAATGATATGATTTTTTGTTCTGGGTCTTTGATGCTTGATACCTGATCCCATGGACATCTCATGATCACACAGGCTGGTGTGCTTGTTCCATGTGGACTTTGTTGCTTCTCAGCTTGATGGCCGCTTGTTTATCTTCAAGCCTTTAAGATCCCAGATGATATATCTCTTGATAGTCAGGCACCATCAGCTTTCTTCACCACATTTGCTTATGCACCCATTTTGTCTTTAGTGCTCACATTGGGCAGGTGAGCATCACAGAATGCCAGGTTATTAGAACAAAGTGTTCTTGCATTGAGAGAGTACTACAGGCCCAATGTCCATCTGCTAACTTAATACTATGCCTATAAATATATGCACATAGTTCTATTTCCCTGGCATTATATATATATTTACATATGTACATGCCCGTATTTAGACCTCTATAAATGCCCTTTACCTCCTAGTTCTTTCCTCTATTTCCTTTTACTTTCCTCTTGTCCCACTATCATGTTCGGCCTTCATTCAGGTTTCCATAATTCTTGTTTCATATTTTTATTTCTTTACATAATTTTTCCTGTGCTAAATGAACTCCTCAATACTATCTTCCAATTTCTTAATTCATTCTTCACCTTTATCCTTATAAATAAAGCCACAATTTCCATTAGGTTGGTTTTATGTTCTCATTTTCTATTTCTCTCTGTTGGCTTTTTTCAATTTTTAGTTTTATGTTTTATATGTTTGCTTAGTTTTTTGAGGATGTTAAGCATATTTATTAAATATCATTTATAGGCTGTTCTATTATGTGTTTGACAGTGGCCTAAATTAATCTTCTAAATCCCAAAGTTGCTAGCTCTTTCCCTTAGCCTTTATTTTGCCTTGGAATTTTGTAATTTTAGTCAGCAACTTCAATTATGTTAATTTTTTTCTTTCTTTGGATTCATTCTTCCTCATCCTTCAGTTTTGCAGTCATCTGCAACTGGGCAACTGCAAGTGCTATATTAGAGGACTTGTGTTTCCAGCAATGGAGTGATGACAGGCACAGACTCTGATCAAGCTGTTGATTGGCCAAGTAATGACTCCTTCTTGTCAGGTGAATGATGCTGATTTGAACCTGGTTTTCTGCGGTGAGTACAGCTCTAGTATCCTGTCATTTGTGGGTTATTTTCAGTCTCGGATGAATTCAATCTTTGGCTCCTTGTAGACTTGAAGCTCAGACTATCTGTAAGTGTAAATCCACGTCGACTAGCAATCTTGTGATCAGTTTTTTATATAGAAAAGTTTGCTTTTTGGCAAGCATTTTTATCTTTTCTAAATCCATGAACAATGCTCTTGTAATGAACAGTCAAAAAAATCAAACGATGGGTAAATGTGTAGCACAAGACCTCTTAACAGCTTGAAAAGCAAGGATGCTACTTTGAGAACAAAGGTGAGCCTGACCCAAATCATGGTACTTCAATTGCCTATTATGGATGTGAAATTTGGACAATGAGTAAGGAAGATCAAAGAAGATTCAATGCATTTGAATTATGGTGGTGTCAAAGAATATTAAAAGTACCATAGACTGCCAAAACAAACAAATTTGTCTTGGAAGAAGTACAGCCACAACGCTCCTTAGAGACAAGGATGGTGAGACTTCTTCTTAAGTGCTTTGAACATGTCATTAGAAAGGATCAGTCCCTCAAGAAGATCATCATGTGTGGTAAAGTAAAAGTGCAGCAAAAGAGATAAAGATCTTTGGAAAGATGGCTGGGTTTAGGGGCTTCCACAATGGGCTCAAATATGAGAACAATTGTAAGGATGGTTCTGGACTGGTGGTGTTTCATTCTGTTTTATGTAGGGTCACTAAGATTTGAAACCAACTTCATGGCACCTGAGTTAGTTAGTTTATTGTGCCAACCTGACCGATAAATACATGTGGGGTTAATTACAGAGCGGAGGGATAAATGGCTCCATAAGCCTCACCTTTTTACTTCTCGGGTCTCTTGTTTGTGATAGTTGCACCAGGATGCAGCTGCTTTAGCCAGTTATCTGCTTCAGCTGTCAAGGCTCACTTCCTACAAGACATCCCCAAGGAGAAGCCACATGGACCTAACCTGATGCAGCACTGGGTGCTGGAGAAGCCGTGTGGAGACCCCTGCCAGTGCTGAGATGTTTACGCGTTCATTGACTCAGCTTTCCTTCTGCAGTCGGCATCATTGTGTCTGTTTTGTAGATGGAGGAGGACTTTGTGGATTGGTGTTGGACATATTGGTTAATGGGCTAATGCTGGACTTGTGGGCTTGGGCAGCACTGGGTTGGGATGTTTACTTGATGCACAGTTAACCTTTATATAAAACTCTCTCTTTCACATGAGTTTCTGTGGATTTGTTTCTCTAAAGTACCGAGACTAATACAGCACCTAACTACAGTAACAACACATCTACTTTATTTTTAAAAACTCAGTGTAGGTTGGCCTCATAACTGCAATGTCAGTAGTTAAAACCCACATCTACTCCTGAGAGAAATATGAAGCTTCCTACTTCCATGAAGATTTAGTTTCACAAACCCCAAACAGTTCTGCTCTGTCTTATAGAGTTTCTATGAGTCAGAATTGACTTGATCACAGGGAGTTTGGAGATTTTGGCTTAATATATTTGGGGAAAGGATGAGTTTATGTTGGGAACTCAACATATCATCTTTTCTGAAAAAACCTGTATTTGAAAAAAAAAAAGGATTTAGTTATTTTGTAACAGAAAAAACATGTGAAAGAGAGATCTATAAAATAATATACTCAGCCATGACCTTAGGAATATTTTAAAATGGAAAATTTTTTAAAAAGTATGAAGGGAAGAAGGGAGAATTTAGAAAAAAGAGAAAGTGAGAAATCAAAAGAAATAAAACACCATTCCTTCCCAGAATATAAGATTTCTCTAAACAAAGATTCCATGGGAACAGGTACGATTAAAAAAAAAATCAGTTGTCACAGATAGTGAAGTAGTAGAGTAGGTATTCAGCAGATAGCCACCCAGTCAGCAGTTCAAACTCACCAGCTGCTCTGTGGGAGAGAGATTGAACAGAGGGCTCCTGTAAAGACTTACAGCCTCAGGAACTCTGAGGGAGGGCTGGGGAACGTCCAGCCATGGGCTGTATCTCAGCTCACAGCCAACAAGCCAATGCAGACTCACAGAGACCCAATAGGACAGGGTAGATGTGCCTCCTGTGCATTGCAGAGTCTCTCAGTCTTTACTGTGCAGGTCTCATCTTTCTTCCATGTAGTGGCTGGTAGCTTTGAACTGTAGACCTTGCAGTTAGCAACCCAACACATGAACACTATGCCACCAAGGCTCTTTTGAGGACCATTTAAGACACTGAAAATCATCAATACCAGCTAACATCGCACACCTCCCCAAAGAGAAGCCGTCACCACATTAGCAGTGAGTTAATGACATGTTTATCCAAATATAACAGGATCATTTGTAAGTTGATCATTTTGTGTGCCCCACAAGTCTGTCATAAATGTCCAGATGGTCCCATCCCTGCCCTAGGAAGTAGCTGTATTCTGTCTTATAGGGTTGCTATAAGTCATAATCCACTCAGTGGCTGTGGGGTTATTGTCATGTTATGCTTGCCTTGAATTAATGCTAATATTTTTGATCCACTGTTGTAGATCCAGTGGCTCCCTTCACTCCTCCACTGGCCAGCTTTCACTCAAAAGCCTGTTTGAAGAAATAACTTACCATTCCACTGAGTCCCCATGTCTTCTGGGAAGCTGAGTATCACGGCATATTTTGCTACACAGAGACTAACATACATATGCATTCGTACTATTTTCACTGATTGCAACTTGAAATCAACTCATTAATAAAACCTGCCAATGACTCCAGATTCAGCATGTCTGCAAACATGAGCTGTGGCTTAGAAAAAACCAACACAGCCCGGAAAATTTTAAACAAAATTTAAATCAGTTGTCAATGTGCGTCAAAATATATAATAAATCTAGGATTGAGGGCACTATCCTAAAAATAATCATTACATAAATAAATATAAAGAATGTCACTCTCACTAAAATATTAACCCCACCTTCATCATTTTTTATTTTTAAAGAAGCATTTCTGGAACATTAAGTAAATAATTTCCAACTTAAAATTCTCATTTGAAGGTTTATAAGACTCGTTATACAATATTCACATGGAAGCAGGTGACATTACAGAAGGCGCACTGGATTTGGAGACAAGTAAAACACAGAGTCCACAATTTACTGATAGTAGGTCAGTATGTCAATCTTTCTGCATCTCTCTTGCCTCATATGTAGAAACAGAGGAACAATAATACCTCTAAGATTACATGGTAGATTACATAAATTACAAAATGTTAGTCAAAAGTACATGTTTACATTATCATAGAAAATGTTGGGGGTGGGGACAAGTAGAAACTCGAGGTGGAAAAGGTAAAACATAGTACAGATGAATGATCTCTTTGAAGAGCAAAGCGTCATGGCATGGCTATTTCAACTTGTGAATGGGTGCAAAGGTGCCTAATCATATGCTCCAGGCTGACTGAGTTGAATAGATGGGGCTCCAGAGGCTGGCCCTGCTCTTCTGCCTCCTGTGCTGCTCTCAGCACACTGGAGTCAGAGGTGTGAAAGAACTGGCTCACAAGGAAGACTCAAGAAAGAAGTACATGGAGATTGAACTGAATTCCTCTTTATGGATACACTAGTGGCTTAAAAACCTAGTCTGTTCTTCGTAGTGAATCATGTGTCTACTTAAGAAACCACATTATAAATGAGAGGTGGCCCGGTCCGTCAGAACAAAGAAAACTGTATGTCCCGAACAGTTGCTGCTATCAAGTTTTGAAAACTCTCAGTTAAATGCTTTCTTTACCATATATGATTTTTCCCATTGTAAGCAGGATGTGCCAACAAAGCAGAGACAGAGACATTTAATTAGCAAACGTTTATGTTTTTTATGGTCCAGAGCTCTGGGTAGACATAAAGATCAAAATCAAGAGGGCATACTCAGGAGCTGTGGGTCTAATAAGACAGGAAAACCCAGGAACCGTTCGTTCTAATAACAAAAAGTCAACGTGGATTTTATGTGAATTTTGTGCAAGTGTGTGACATGGTAAAACAAAAAAAACAAAAAGAAGAAGAAGGGGGTTGGAAGTTGTCATTGTTTGGTCTCTCAGAATGACAAGATGATAGTCATTTTTCTTCACATAACCCCATCCAATTTAATCTTCCCAACCAACCATGAGAAAGAAATGCAACCTACATACAGCTATTGTCACCCTGTCCTCTAAGAGGGACAGACGATTGGCTCCAACAGCCCAAGATCAGTAGAAAACCCGGGGAATTATGGACTTGACCATGGGAGGGGGAGCATTCCTGCCACAGGGCCAGGAAAGAGTGGTGTGCTCTGTTGTTGTTCGCATTTATTGTATGTTATAAATGAGAAGTACTTATTTTAGGGTGTGCAATGCTAATTTAAGTTTTGAAACATACAAGGGGGTACCCCCACCCCCCGCCTATAAAAACCCCAGAGAAAAAGTTCTCTTGGCAAAACTTTCCTAGTATGCATTTTTCCTGCTAGGCAAGCATCAGGGAAGTCACTCGGAGTTAGTGCACCCAGTGGTGTCACCTGGGAAGGTTCTCTCTGTTCACGGTGAACTTTTCCATAAAAGCAGTTTCGCTAGAACCTCGTTTATTTGGGAAGTCTGATTTAAGAGAACAGCGTGTGGCTGTGAAATTTTGTTTCCTGCTCAGGAAAACTGCTGCAAAAACTGCTGTGATGATTGAACACAGCTTGCAAGGGCAGCGCTATGGGAAATACTCCAGTGTACGAGTGATTTTCTCATTTCAAAAAAGGTGAAATGTTGATTGAGGACTAACCTCATTCTGGGCATCTGTCAACTTCCTGAACAAATGAAAATGCCAACAAAATTCATGCACCTCACCACATTGTCTCATTAACCTCACTGTAGAAAGGCAGTAATCCCCCAAATTACTTTATGGTGATCGTATTTCAGATTGCCTGCTTACCAGAGAGGAAGAAATATGGATTACCTTCTCTGAACTGCATTTCAGGACACATTGAGCAAATATGGATTCTTAATTTAAGTGTACTTATATAAAATAATGATATAAATCCAACATATTTAGAAACACCCTTGATAAATTGCTTTTATTTAAAAGATTAAGCTGATATGAAAGCAGGGCATGCCTAGGAAGTTTGAATGACATTTTCATTTATTTAAAAAGTTTAAAAAAACACAAAAGATAAAAGAAAAGCCTTCAAATAATACTGGGAATAAATAGTTCTAAATTATAAATCAGGAGAAGGATCATCCAAAATTACCCAAAATTATTCTTTTCTAGTCTTAGGAAAAGAATAACAACTTTGACATAAATCCCTTAATATTGCTCCATTAACCTGAAAAGGATTGTTTCTGACTTTCTTAATATCAAAAAACTACAAGCTAAAATTAGTATTAACTGAGACAGAGAATTTAAAAGCAAATATTGCAGATCACAAAAAATACAATCAATAAAACTCGTGGAACTGAACAGTACATAAAACATAATAGAAAATTCTGGGTCCTGCTTGGTGTAAAGAGAGAAATCATTTAAGCTAGTATTTGAAATATAACAGTTACAATAATAACCCAGAAGCAATAATAATAAAAAAAAGCAAGCAGATACATCAAAGTGAAACAAGGGATCCTGTAATTATTACCTTTCAGGGTGAGGAAAGGGAACACTGGTTTCTATGAGCAACGTAAATAATTCTTTTGAGAAAACTAGATTCTCTCTGCAGGGCAGGGCAACTGTCATTTACTGAATTCAGCTAAGAGCCCAGGATGTTAATTTATCTCAGATCATCCTTGAGAAAGTTTAGGTAATCCTTTGGGATGAAGCAATGAGGTCAACCAATAAAAGTAGGAGGAGAAATTGTTTCAAATGTGATAGGTCTTCACTTTTGACCCATCTCTGACCTAATAGCCTTTGGGGATACTGAAATAATTTTGGATAAATTAAGAGGATTTTAAAATGAGCAGATTCAGGTGTTAGTCATAAGGAATTGGGATACTATGAAAAATGGACACTCTATTTGGTATGTGCGTGAGAGCAATAAGAGCTGCAGCATAAATAGATATATTCACACATATGTGACTATATCACAGCACTATTCACAACAGTAAAAACATGAAAAAATTCCAAATGCCCACTAATGGTACACACAGAATACCACACAACATTAAAGAATATCGGTGAAGCAGGGTGTGAGGAGGGAGGGGGGAAATGAGGAGCTGATGCCAGGGGTTTAAGTGGAGAGCAAATGTTTTGAGAATGATGAGGGCAATGAATGTACAAATGTGCTTTACACAAGTGATGTATGTATGCATTGTAAAAGGAGTTGTATGAGTCCCTAATAAAGTGATTTTATATATACACTGTATATACTCGTGTATAAGCCGAGTTTTTCAGCACAAAAAATTTGTGCTGAAAAACTGGGGTTCAGCTTATACACGGGTCAGTGGTACCCCAGTGAGGTGTAACATCTCACTGCCACTCCACCCTTCAAGGTAACGGGACGAGCGTCCGTTATCTCGCAGGTGATTGCTGTTTCTCCGCTGTTCATTCAAAGCCCCGCTGACACTGTAGGGTGCTGAATGTTTGTTTACTCACATCTAACCAATCAGAGCCATCCTATGACGTGTATCTTTGAATACGCCTTTTAAAGACCGTGTGCAAAGGATGTGGCATGAATGGCTGTCATCTGGTCAAGCCCGACTAACAAAAGGAGGAAATCTCATGAAGCCTGACATAGAGTTAATAGCAAAGTGGGTTCGAGATGCATGGGAAGACATTCCAGAAGACATGGTGCGATGTGCCTTCCAGAAATGTAGTATTAGTAATGCTATGGGTGGCAGTGAAGACTGCGCTTTGTATAAAAATGACAGCAGTGATGGTGATGACGGCGATCTCAGTGAGGAAAGCGTCTATGATGACCTCACACCAGTGGAAGCTCTGCATTGGGATACAGATGATGATGAGGAATCCAGTTTTGAAGGATTTTAACTCTACATTTTAGCTTGGTTGCTGATTGAGCTCAGGGAATAGTGCTCTTAAGGTATCATGATTAATACCTTATTGTTTTTGTTGAACCTATTTTCCACTTACTGTGCTGGTTTACTAATGTTAAATGACTTGTTGTCCTTTTATTTGTGTTTTTAATTGAAAATAAATATTTGAATACATTACCCCACTGATGTCTCAATTTTTAGTAATTTTATTTTCATTTGTTTTGATTATTGAAACTCACCAATTGCTTCTACATTTTCCACCCTAGGCTTATACTCGAGTCAATCAGTTTTCCTGGTTTCCCAGGTAATAATTAGGTGTCTCGGCTTATACTCGGGTCGGCTTATATTCGAGTGTGTATATATATATGAATATCAACGAGTCTGGAAAACATCTCCTAACATGCATGAACCTAGTAGACATGCTCAGTGAAAGTAGTCCATCAGAAAAAGACAAGCAGTGTATGAGACATTGTTTTTGTAAGAAGCCACGCAATGTTTTTACACTCAAGGAAACATTCGTGGGTGGTTTCCAGGGTCGAAGCTACCGGGAGAGTAACTGAGCAGACACATGCTCACTGGGCGCGGGAGAAGGCAATCCAAAGGAAGTCCAAAGAAGTGAAGGTGGTGAAAGAAGACACTGGGATGTTTGCAAGATTTAAGACAACAGGGGAAATAACTGTTAAAAACAAAATCCCACAATACTGGTGAGTTACAAGCCTTGGAGGCGCACAGGCTAAATAAGTGTGGGAAAGAGAGTGGGTGTGTTTCTATAAATAGAGATGAGAGGTTTGACAAAGGCCATTTGTACATATGTATTTACCTTGACTGAAAATAGATCCACGGATGTAGTGGAGCATACTTGAACAAATATGAAAACTCTTAGCTATAACCAAATATCCCGCGAGAATGAGTCTCCGATCTTGGGACTCAGGACCAGGGTCTTAGAGGACATCAAGATCCATTGCACAGCACAGCCTACAAGGACAATATTCGACATCCTACTTTGCTGAGGGGTGACTGGGGTCTGAAAAGCTCACGTGTGGTCATTGAAGATACAAGAATTTATTTCTCCTGGTTTCATTGTGGTTATGCTTTGGGCTGTGAATCTGCAAGGTAGGCAGTTTGAAACTACCAGCAGCACCTTGAGAGAAAGATGGGGCTACCCGTCCCTGTGAACAGTTGCAGTCGGAAACTCACAGGGCAGTCTCCCTTGCACAACAGAGTTTCTATGAGTCAGCATAGCTTGATGGCACTGAGCTTGGCTTTTGGAGTTTTCATTTGGAAAGAAGATTGCAGACACATGGAAACAATGAGTGCACTGGACTAGCACACCATGTGAATTGCAGTCTCCATGACCTTGAGACAAGAAGGAAAACTAGATCGTGTTTACCTACCACTGCAAACAACTCTGAAAGGGATCTTAGATAAAGTGGAAGAAAAGTTGGGTGGAGGACTGAGAAGGTGAGGCAGCTCTGTACCATGCTGCCATCCACTGGTGAAGGCCTCTGAAAGTGAAGGGTCGCCAGGGCAGAGGATGCCCCTCTGCCACCTTCAGAGGAGCAATGCTATGCTGGCAGATATTGTAATAAAAGAGAAAAGAGAAAAGTTGGAACGAAACCAAACACAAAAGCATAACAGAGACCAGCTTTACTGGTAAGACACTGATCCTGAGGGCTCAAATAGGAAGTAAATGTTAGGAAATGATGATGGCAGCATATGTATAACTATTCTTGTAACAATTGATCTATTGAGGGATGTAAGAGGCCACACTAAAATGATTTAAATAAAATGATTTAAATAAAATTTAAATAAAATTATTTAAACAAAAGACAGACTGGCCCTTAGCTCATCCCAGGTTGGTAATTGAGTGAACTTCTCAAGGCTCAGTTTACAACCACACAATACATTGCTGTGCAAGGGGAATAATAACACTAGTGAAGTATACACGTTTAAGAGCAATGCGCCATTTCAGGTTCAAAGGGAAGCATTTCCCCAAGGCCAAAGTTCAGAAGGGTTAGGAATGCAGAGAGGAAACAAGGAAAGCTGGAAGGCAGTGTGAGGAGTGTGGTGACCCTGGGGCGACTTCAATGAACGAAATGAAACAAAAAATTGTCTGAATTGTTGCATGAACCATGGGCGATAGGCTCTGTGAACCTGTATACAACTCACACAGCTAGTTAAAAGGGAGGCGAGGAATGTGTTATTTTTGTTACTTTCCATCTGAAATAACAAGTCTTTAACACCTGATCCAGAAGGGTTTTAATATTCCACTGACATACTAAGCACGGATAATGCTGACAAATCTAATGACAAACATTTCCAAGAGCGGTGTGTGCTATGTAAGTTGCACAATAAAGACTACACAGTGACCAGGGTCGGACTAACAGGGCAATGGCAGTACATATGAACAACTGCTGCGAAATCCCTTTTTAAAACATTTAAAGCCACTATGAGTGTTACTAGTTTATAGCCATGAGCTGTTTTTTCTTCCATCTATTAACAATAGATAAGCATTTACTTACATATTTTGAATTTAATAAGTTAATATTGACATGAGTCTTTTGGTTTGCCTATATTTATTGGATACAAAATATGGTAAAGATGAAAGAAATTAAATAATGCCATTTGGAAAGCAAGTTTATCTTATTACAAAAGTATGACATGCTCAAAGTTATATATAGCAGAGGACACAATTGCAAATAGACATTTCTCTCCATTCTTGGATCATCTTCTCTATTACCCAGATCCAATTCTCAGAGGTCAAACTGTTCATCTTTTTAGTTGCAGTTGAGGCAGCTATGATGCCTGGTGACATTATCTGTCTGTCTGTCTCTTTTTTTTTTCTTCCTTTGCCCTATATAAGATAGGCAGAACAAACAATACTGAGGAGAAAACAATAGGACCAATGGTTCAAGGGGATATGGGAGAGGAGGGGATGGGGAGGGGGAGCCAACAAACTCAGAGATAAGGGAACAACAAGAGATCTAAAGTTGATGATGACAAGGGGATATAATGCCTGGTGGGTTTTGATCATGTGTAATGTATCCAAGAGGAATAACTGAGAGCCAAATAGAGGGTGAGCATGATAGTGGTACAGGAGAAAGGTGAAAGAAAATAGAGGAAAGAAGTAGGAGGCAAAAGCTATTTATAGACATCTAGCTATAGGCATGTATATATATAAATATATTAATTCAGAATAAAAGGGATAGAGGCTAACGCACATATATTTATGTTAAGTATTAAGATAGCAAACGGATTTTGGGCCTCTACTCAAGGCTTCCCTAAACACAAGAACACTTTGTTCTAATAACCTGACATTCACATTCCTGACAGGAGCTCTTAAGACAAAATGGGTGCATAAGCAAATGTGGTGGCGAAAATAGATGGTGCCTGGCTATCAAAAGATATAGCATGTGGGGTCTTAACCCTATAATGCCAAGCGGGACATTTTCGTAACATTTAATTAAAACATGTCTGGTACCAAAATTATAAAGCTTTTGGAGCTGATGACGATGTCGAGGAAATCATTGCACTTTCTAGTACAAATGCATACAGCTAGTCACACATTTTAGCGGCAAAATGCTTGAATAGAGGCACATTTTGACTGATTGTACATTTGCGGTTAAGTGGTCATTGGCGTTCAGTGCATTTTACGATAATTTTCAATCTAGTCAAGTTTTAGCATTGATATTTTTGTATATGTTCATGCAATGAATTCATTACATTTGTCTTTTGAATCGACGGTGACAAAAATTACCACAGCATGGATTGTGATTTGTTTTATGGAAAACGATGAATTTATGACCTAGATGGAAGTGGTACATACTCAGACAAGGAACTAGATGCTAATATGGATGAAATTGGTAAATAAAATATGTATTATATTAAAAATTATGGATTTTACAACATAAAATTTTAATTATATTGCTATTCAAACTATTTTGATAACAATATTTATTTTTCCCCATGATAGGAAGTGAATATATGCCCAGTTATTCTGATTTGGATGAATCAGAAGACCTCATCGTTAGTAATGATAATACTAGTGAAGATGAGTTAGAAACTTCAGTTGTTGAAGTTGAAGAATCAATTCTAGTAACTACAAGTTCAAAGCCATCTACATCAAGAAATCAAAGACTTCCTCTTTGGCAGCACATTTCGGGAGACGGTACAGCTAGACGTATGCCTGAATGGTTAAGACAAAAAATTCTTCTGGGGTAGTAAAACATCCTGTTGAATAGTTTAGACATTTTTCTCGAAGGATATCATTACTCATTTTGTCGACCAATCAAATCTTTATGCAATCTAGCAACATCCCAATAAACCGCTTGCACTGAGTAGTCAGGAACTTGAACAATTTTGGGGTACACTGCTTGCTATGTCGATGGTGAAGCTCTCAAATTCACATTTTATTGCAAGAGCAATCCATGGACAAATGTGATAATTTGGTTACATTTTAAAAAACATTGCAAATGTTACATTTTAAAATATATTTTGGTTGTTACATATATTGATAACTATGAAAGTAAAGAATAAAAACAAAAATTTTTCCTGAAATTAAAAATTCAGGCATTATAGGGTTAAAGACTTGAAGTTAAACAAGCAGCCATCCAGCAGGGAAGCAAATGAGCCCACATGCAAGAAGCACACCAGCCTACATTGATATGAAAGAGGGGAGTTGGAGTAGAGACCCAAAGCCCATCTGCAGACAACTGGACATTCTCCCACAGAAGGGTTACAAGGAAGGGGTGATTCAACCAGAGTGCACTATAGCACCCAGGAAACACAGACATCATTCCTTTAGTTCCTGAATGCTTCCTCTCCCACACTACCATGACCCAATTCTACCTTACAAATTTGGCTAGACTGCAGTGCATACATTGGTACAGATAAGAGCTTTCAACTAAAGGAATTCAGGAGCGATAAGACCCTGAGAAACAGTACTGGGAGTATCAACATTATGAGGATGGTGGGGGCAGGGTAGAGGGGGGAAGGGGAAAAATGGGGGAACCCATCACAAGTTTGGATATATAGGCTACCCCCCAGGGGGATGAATAACTGAAATGTGGGTCCTTCAAGGAGATGACAACAGACCGTGTAAGACACTAAATAACATTTATAATTGATCAAGGATTTATGAGGGTGAGAGGGGGGGAAGGGAGGGGCAAAACGAGGAGCTGATACCAAGGCCTCAAGAAGAAAGAAAATATTTTGGAAATATTGATGACAACATATGTCCAAGTGTGCTTAATACAATTGAATGATGGATTGTTCTAAGATTTGTAAGAGCCCCCCTCCATAAAATTAATAATAATAATAAGAAGAATGAGACTTTCAAGCCTGGTGCCATGTCTGTGGTTGTTGGCTTGTGAAAGTACCATGTGCTCACATTACTGTTAATGATTCCCTATAAATGCACCCAGCTATTTTTTTAAACATTTGCATCTAGCTATTTTAAAACCAGTTCTTACACAACCACCTACATACAGACTAAATATAGTATGGGCAAATTTTAAATTATAATATAGATAACTATCTCATTATTTTTTATCATCTCATTTGAATTTGCTAACAATTTTTATTGAAGCAGGAAAGTCTTGGTAATAAATACCTCTGTAAATAGGTCCACGGTCTCAACGATAAACTGAGATGGAGGCCCACTAAAAGAGACTCACTACCATCAAGTCCGTGCCAACTCACAGTGATCCCCATGGGTTTCCTAGGCTGTGACTGCTTACAGCACTAGAAAGCCCCGTCTTTCTTGCGAATAAAAGAGATGTATATGTAACAGACAATTTCTCATGATGTATTTTCTAACTGCCTTTTCTATAAACACTAAGTGGGGCAGAGACTGTTTCTATTCTTGTTGTTATAGAGTTGATCAATGAACACTGTGTAGGCAGTGTTGTTCGTAAAATATTCCTGTTTGCAAAATCGGAGGAGAATTTTTGCTTTAATCTGCAGTCTCTTCTTGGAGAATCACTTAGAAGTGTTGGCATTTTCAGTGAACTCAATATTTGAGGATATGCATACAAGTGTGCACTTGGAGAATAAGAACAGAATTTAATTTTTGTCAATTCTATTTTTGTCTATTTAAGTTTAATCTATTCTAAACAGCAATGTAACAGGGTTTTTGAATAATTGAACTTTCCATCCCTTCAGCGACTAGTCTTTTACGATTAAACAGCCCCACTCCCATTTTGCAGACAATATGCCTAGAGTAGTTTCAAACTGGGCTGCTACTGAGACTGCTGGTGGTTCTGGGCTTGATGTGAAATCTATTATGGATTGTTTTAAAACTTTATTAAGGGGATATCAGATGGGTCCATAAAACACAGAGATGTTTCAATACAGAATGTGACTTTTATTAGTCTTCATGTGAACAACGGCCTCAGTCTGATTCAAGATGGCAATAAAAAACATATAGCCTCTCCGAGGGAACTTTATTTCCCAAGTTCTTGAATTTGTGATTAGTGGGCAAATAATTTGTGTCTCATAGCAGGCAAGCAAGGGAAAAAGTTAGATTTACCTGATCAAAGATTGAAATTGAAGATCAAATCTATTCAGTCTCTCAGAAAGGGTATTTCTCTTAATAGTTCCTTTAAGCACATTCTAAGGTTATGTACATTCTTTTGTCATACACAAGATTAAGAATGAGGTGACCTATTTACAAATAGTTAAACAGTTAGGTCTGCTGTAAAACAGCAGAACATGTTTGAGAGTGCTTTAGCATTTTTATCATTCCTTGAGACTGTAAAAGTTAATGCCATTATTATACTTGAGACTATGCTGCATTCAAAAAACTTTTAAATTGCTTTTTGTTTCATACAAGTGAGTCCTCTAGTCTAGGCATTGGGCTATTAACTGAATGGTCAGATGTTCAAAACACCAGCTACGCCATGGGAGAAAGAGATTTATAATCTTGGGAACACTAGTTAGTGTTGCCATGAGTCAGAATCAACTTGGTGACATGGGTTTTAGTATTTTATTTTGACTACCAGATTCCATTTGCAATGAAAGTCTTCCTGCAGTGGACACATCCCTTTCACTTTCATAGTGACACATCTGGACCATTCCAGTCTAACAGTACCTTCCATTTGCAAAGAAAATTGTGATCTTTGAAGCCACATGCCATAGTTAATTTACACCCGTCCTTCTTTTAATTTTAAGGAAATACTTAAATTTAAAAATCCAGGCTCCTTAATAGAAATCAATGGTATTTTCTAAGAGTCTCTCGAAAAAGCAATTTGTAGCATGTCTATGAGCTAATTTTTTTTATTACAGTGTAATATAAAATGAAGAGTCTCTGGTAGTGCCAAGGGTGAACCATTGGTCTGCTAATCAAAAGGTTGGTGATTCAAAGCCACCAGCTCTTTGGTGTGCTTAATACCAAAGATAAAGCAATCTGTGTTGGTACAGATTTCAGTCTCTGAAACCTTAAGGAACAGATCTACCTAGAAGGTTGCTTATAAGTCAGAATTGACTCAGTGGCAGTGGGTAATATAAAATGTATACTATGTGTGTATCTTAAACACAATTCTTTAAAATTGTGCTTGATTTAACATCAATACATCCAGTCTGGTGCTATAACTTCAATGACCTCTTTCATATCTTTTTATTTGACATTTTTGGAACATCTATTTAAAGCTTCAGAAACCCCAGGAAGTAGTTTGACTCTGTCTTATATGGTCACTATGAATCAGAATTAAGTAGATGGCAGTTTTAAAAAATATGTATTCTTACATGTCAGGGCCTGAGCAAGACAGCAAAGCTGTTGTAGCTGTTGTAGACACAGGTAAGAGAAGGTACTCCCCTTTGAAGTAGGAAGACGGCCGGCAGAGATAATTCCATGTGTGCGGTTCTATTAGAGGTTTGTTCCAGAGAGTTGTGACATCAGAGAGAAATAAAGAGAACAAGCGGTTACTCACTGTGAGGGGAAACTGAGTCCAGGATATTCAGTGAGAAAATATCCCCTGGCCTGATCTCTCTTCCCTCCACCCTTAATCTGCATCTGGAATCTATCATTATACTTCTCTCTCGTCCCTCTAGCCCCTTCACTTTACTTGATAATGTAATAGGTATATTAGGACATTTTTTCAATAATAAATTTCAACACAGCTTGATAATTTTTTGGTAGTACAATCATGAAATATATACTTCTTCACAGGTGATCTTAAAGTCAAGGTTATTTTTCACAAATAAGTTCTTCTGTTTGTCACCATTAAAAGTCTGAATTTTAAACCAGTTCTTGAACTGGTGACTCACAGCCGTCACTCATTCCCCGCCAGCACCTGTCTCAACGCGGGTCGTTTCCAGAACCACCACCTGCACCGTGACGCTCCATGAGCTTTCTCAACTCAAACGTGGGCTTTGGCAGCATTTTGACTTTTCTGAACAACACATCAGAGAGAGGATCAAAAAACTGGTGATCTTTTCCTGTCTTTATATGGGACCAAGTTGTTGACCACGTCTTTCAAGGCATTTGTCTGAATCTCTTGGGTCATAATATTCATTATTCTCTGGATTTGGTGGACCTGTTGGTGCTGTGCCTCAAAGGTTTTCTGAATCTGATTGCTGTGTTTTTCAGTAAAACAGACGGAGAGTGGATGAAGCAGATAGCCAACGGGAGTCCTGGTAGTCTTGTCATCAGCAGGAGCACATTGTGTCACGAGTAAGATCCAAGCGATGGAAGTTGGTCAGGCAGTGTTTGCCTTGAATGTCCTCAGTAATTATCTTGAATTTTCCAAATCCAACGTCATCATCTGCACATCAGCGAGGCTCACTTCTAAAATGCAACCTTGAGGTTTTCAGATGTCCAGGTGACTAGTGTTTTTCCAATAGGCCTTACATTGGACAAAACTGGTAATTTCACCTGTATGAGTCCAGGTAGACTAGAGAAACAAATCCAGGGAGACTCACATGTGCACAAGAAAGAGGTTTATATACAAGAGCAGTTGAATGTTGACGAAACATCCAAGCCAAGTCCAGATCAAGTCCATACACCCGATATTAGCCCATATGTCTGATACCAATCTATAAAATCCTCTTCTGACTCACGAAACGCAATGACACCGAATGCAGGAAGATCACAGGTGGGGGTGGGAAGTGGTGGGGGGATCCAGTGGTGGTGTAAGGAACTCAGCGCTGAAAGGGGTCTCCACGTGGCTTCTTCAGCACCCAGGGCTGCATCAAAGTAGGTCCATGTGGCTTCTCCTCAGGGATATCTCGCAGAGAGTCAGCCTTCTCAGCAGAGTCTCTCAGGGAGTAAGCAGAGAGAGAGAGAAGTGTCTCCCACCTCCAAGGAGGAAATACAAGAGTTCCCAGAATCCTCAGGAGAAGGTCATGCCGGCACAGAGGCCTCATTGGTAATATCTTGATTGACAGGCTAGACTCTACTCCTTCACTCATAATCCTTGCAAAATGACACTAGACAATGTAACTGCCACACACATCATACCAATCTTTCTTCAACAGCCACTTTCTTCTTGGCCCCTTTGTTTAGAAACCTTTTATAAGGCACGTATTCTTGCCAACTGCCATGGTGCTGCTCAGAAGGCAAAAGGGTAGAAATGTAACTTCTAGAGTCAAGCTATTAATGAAGAGGAATTATATTTCTACTTACCCTTACCGTGAAGGCTGAGTAAGGCTGTATTTTCTCTTTCTTTCCATAATTATATATGTTTTAACAATCATTTTCGTTAAGTCTTATTCCTCTGATGAGGTCTTAGGTTCAATGGGATTTAGAAAAATAACACATAGCATCAATTATCCCTTCATATTAAAAATGTTCACATTTGAAAACATCTTTAATATTTACATATGCATTTCACATATGTATTTTCATGGGATCTTCAAAAACAGGAAGGGATCAGATTTGTGAGTTTAGTAAGGTGGATTTTATTATTTCCATTTTGGGGATGAGAAAATGAGATAATACAGTAGATAATACAGAGACTGGACTAGACTCATTGGCTTTTTTCAGTTTCCTAATACTGTCTGGCATGCACTTATCCAAATTAAATTAGTTCTAGGACTGACCATTTTTATAGAAACAGATCTGAAAATCCTAGGCGATATGTGTTATATTTTTGGATATCCATACAGGAAGTAACACTTTTTTTTTAGGAACCGATATGTCTATTGGTAAAAAAAATATGGACACGATTTAATTTTTCCTAGTTACAAGTGTATTTTAACTATGTTACTATTTGATCCCATGCATTTAAATATTCAGTGGTATAATCATAGCATGCAAATGACTTATACTTCTGATATTTATTAAAAAGAAACTTTCCCTTTGTAGTTCACTGCCAGCATACTTTATCAGGTGAATCAAGACTGAGATAACTAACCTGAGATTGTTTATGTGTTTGTATACATAGGTCGGGGACTCTGAGGTGATCAAATATAAGAATAATTAAAACAGTGATATATCAATAAATTAGTTTTCATTAGAATGGCTATTTTAGCAGTGACCTAGAAAATAATTTTTTTCTAACAGATCACTGAGGAAAACAAAACACAAACTTGTTGCTAGGTAGTCAATTGTGACTCATATTGACACTGTAGGTCAGAGTAGAATGTCCCCAGAAGGTTTCCAGAGTTGTATCTTCATGGAGTCAGACAGCCACGTCTTTTTCCCTCAAAGCAGCTGGTGAATTTGAACTTGCAGTTGGGTGTGAATGCTGATCTTTTGGCTAGGGTCTGAGCACATCGCCACTGCACCACCAGAACCCCCTTCAATAAGGGAAGAGAACATGTATTTGTGTGAGACCCTGGGCACATGGTAACCCTTTCATGATCTGTGTGACATAGGAGGGGGTACCAAAAGAAAAGGAATATTTTTTCAAAGCTGTGTATTTAAATCATTTTACAAAACAACCTTATCACCATCAAAGTGCTCCCCATTACCCTGAACACATTAGTCAAATCTGCAATTCCATTCTTGGAAACATTTTTCAAACTCGTCTCTTTGGATGACTGACAGCACCTCTCTTGCGTTTTTCTTCACCTCTTCTATGTTGTCAAATCACTGTCCTTTCACAGCCGTCTTCCTTTGTGAAACAAAAAGAAGTTGAGTGGAATGAGGTCGGGTGAGTGATGTGCGTGAGGCAAGAGAGGCATGCTGTTGTTTGCTCAACATCGGAGCACTGAGATGGCTGCATGAGCAGGTGCATCGTCATGGGGGCAAACCAGTGCCCTGTCTGCTGCAAATCAGACCTATGTTGTCACACACAGTTATGCAGCCTTTTCAAGAACCTCTAAAGAGAAAGCTTGCTTAACAGTCTGATCAGGGGGAACAAACTCCAAATGCACTGTCCTCCTCCCAGCAGGAAAAAAAAGAGCATCATCTTGATTATTGATTCATTTGATGAGCTTTTCTAGGCAAGATGGCAATGACTTTCCCACTGGCTTGATTGCTGTTTGCTTTGGGGTCATCACAACAGCACCATGTCTCTTCGCCAGTAATGAGCTTGGACAAAACTCTGGGTTGGTTTGCAGCTATTCTTTCAAAGCATGGCATGTGTCCACTCCGTGCTCCTTTCCAGCCAGTCAGAACCTGAGGCACAAATGTCGCAGCAGCCCTGCTCCTTCCCAAATCTTCCATTACATTTCGCTGAATTGAGCTCCAAGGTGGTCAGATAGCTTCCCCGTCCCTTTGACGGTCCATCGTCGGTCTTCGAGCACAAGTGCACGAATTTTGTTGACATTTCATCCACTCAGGAAGTTGATGGATGTCCAGAATGGGATTTGTCATCGATCGGCATTTCATCTTTTTTTGAAATGGGAAAATCACTTGTACACTGGAGTTTTTCCCACAGCGCTGTCCTTGCAAGCTGTGTTCCTCATCACAACAGTTTCTGTGGCATTTTTTCCTGAGCAGGAAACAAAATTTCACAGCTGCACACTATTTTTTTAAATTGGCCATCACAAAAAATGAGGTTTGAACAAAATTGCCTTTTTGAAAAAATTACCTGTGACTTGAGAGAACCTTCCCCAGTGATGCCACTGGGTGCACTAATTCAGAGTGACTTGCTTGATGCTTGCCTAGCAGAGCCTTTTCCAGTAGTTTTTTTATATACCCCCTCGTATCTTTCCCAACAACATTTTCAGCTTCTGATGTTTCTTGGGAAGTTTTTTTTTCTTCAGAGGATTTTTTTTTTAATGTCACAAGCTTCATGTACTGAGAGCCAGAGAGACAAGGCAGAGATTCCAACAAATTAGATCGTGTTAGAGAAGACCAGAGTGCAAATCTTGGGAAGTTTTTAATCCCAGTTATAGTTCATGTTATCATGTGGTAACCTAAAACACAAAACTCACTGCCATCAAGTGCATTTTTACTCACCGTAACCTTATCGGACAGTGCGATACTTTATTGTGCCAGCCTGGCCGATAAACACAGTAGGATTAACTGAAGGGCAGAGGGATAAATGGCTCGGTGAGCCTCACCTTGGTTGTTCTGTGCCTCAGTTTAAAGGGGTACACTACCTGTGGGATGCCTAGCCTGTGGACTGTGTCGCTGTAAGTTGAGGTCCCTTTAAGCCCACATGATTGGAATGTTCGTCTCTAGAGCTGGTGACTGACAGTTGGTGACAGTTGGGGACCTGCCTTGCTGTTTGCTGCCTGGGTATATATAACCCAGCTCTCTCTACAGAAGGGGACTGGCAACTGGTGGCTTTCAAGCCTTAAAGGACTGCTAGTGTCTCACTGCTTTATAATTTAACAGTTAATTTCTTGTATTATCTATCTTTATATGATTTAATGATTCATTTCTTGTATTATATATCTATCTTTATAAATATATTTATATATAATTACTAGCAATCTGGTCTTGTCTCTCTAGAGAACCCTGTCCAAAACAGACAGGGTAGAATTGCCTCTGTGGGTTTTTGAGACTAACTCTCTCTCTCTCTCTCTCTCTCTCTCTCTCTCTCTCTCTCTCTCTCTCTCTTTAAGTGTGTTCAAAATGCTATGTGTATTATCCTTTTTTGTCATTCTATTGAGAGCTTTTGCAGATATCACAGCATTCCACAGTTCTGTCACATCAAGCAGTATAGTACAATTGCTACCACAGTCAGTTCTGAAATCTTTTCTTTCTTCTTGAACTCCTGTATATCAGTTTCCATTTATCCCCTCCCTCTCACAACACCCCCAGCCCCCTCTCCCCAGAACCTTTATTCCTTTTTTTTTCTATAATAGTTTTTGTGGTCATATCTTACACATTCCAACATATCCATTCTCATACAATTCTGTTATTCAGTCCTATCAAGTGGCATTTATAGCCATCAATGCTATCAACTCCCATTTCCCTCCTCCCCACACGCTGCCCCTTCCCAGACCCTCAAGGACCCATGACTCGTGGAGACTGTGTCTCTTTATGAGAGGAAAAAGCCTTATCTTTCTCCCACAAAGCAGCCAGTGATTTTTAAAAAAATTACTGACCCAGCAGTTAGTAGCCCCCCATGTAATCACTACTGTACATGAAGAACCAGGCCTCACCCCACAGCCCTACCCCCAGTGCTACTCGGGACACCACATAGTTGCATAAAAATCCACATCATCTTTATTTTCCCCATTATTTAAAGGCGCCTTTCATTATAGAAAGTTCTGTATCAACAGAAAAATCTAAAGCTGAAAATAATTTAGTGTTAAAATGAATAGCTGACAGTATGTTGTGGCAGCTGAATATTTTATGCAATATTGTTGAATAAAACAAAACAAAACAAATTCCTGGTGTAACAACTAATTTCTCTCTATCCAGAGTAAAGAATAATGAATAAATAAAAAACACCCAGCATTCCATTAATCCAAAGTACTAATGGGTAATGAGAACCTCAGTTTCCACTACCCCAAAACCAAAAGAACTAGATGGTGCCCAGCTAACGTTGCTGACATCTGTGCAAAGAATGATAACAAAAGGTCCTGAATTCAGTAGGAGTAATATTATCGAACAAAACTCAAAACCACTAGGTTTACTAATCTGCTGGAAACTGGTGTTACCTCCAAGAATGTCATCCTTAGACATTCTTCAAGCCTGGAACTAGGCTCAAGGACCCTCTCACGGATTGCCTTTCAGATAAACCATAAATAGTACTATAAGGTGACCACTCACACCAGGAAGGCATGTCCTCCTCTGAACAACCAACCAGACGCAATGGGAAGCATTATCCCGAGAGTACAGCTCAGAGGGCAAGGAGCGATAGGCAAGAAGGACAAGTGAACAGGAGACCGAGGCAAGGAGTAGAAAGCGTGCTATTGCATTTTGAAGACTGCACTCAATGTTACACTGCAAAATGTGTTTGAATCTTTGGTGTGAAAGGTGATTTGTTCTGAAAACTTTCATCCTAATCACAATACAAAGTTAAAAATAAAAGCACTTCCTTCATTGAAGTTGTGGAGAGGCCCATCAAGTTTCCTTACAAATAGCTAACTAACCAAAGATAGACCACAACTCAGAAACCTAACGGATCTGGGGGCCATTGCTAGAGACATCAAAACTGGTAATACAGAAGAGTTTCGGTCATGTAGAAAGGTGCTAACATGTTGGAAAAACTGTTGACTCTAAGCTTTTTCATTGTTAACCTTCTACTTATGACATTATACATAGACAAGGCTGGAATGTCCTTGGGGAAATGCTGATGGGCTGTGTCCAGAGCTTTTTCCTAGATGGATGGGATGCTGCTACGGTGAATCCCCCTCAATCGAAGGGCAGGTTTTGTCACTCCATTACGTCTCTTTGGGTTAAGAGAATATGTAAACTGTGAAAATAAGTTCTCGAAACAACTTTACGCCACAGTTGAGGCAACATGGCTAAATCAAAATCAGAAATTTGTTTGTCAAGCCTAGACACTGCATTAGCTTTGGTTGTCACCCCACCCCAGGCCTCTGGGGCCTAGAACCACAGTGGACTTGCCCCGTGCAGAGGTCTACAGAATGGCTGCCGCTGTGCCCCGCTCCGCACATCACCTGGGACATGTTATCTCTAGGGTCGACTAGAGGGAAGAGTTGTGAGAGGCCAGGTGGAACCACACAATCACATTTAAGTATCTTCTCAGGCACCCACGAGCTCACTTTCAGTCACATGCTTTTGGTCAAACACTTCACATGGCTAACCTAGACAGTGGGGTGGAAAAACACACCTTGCCCTCCGAAAAGTATTCAAATAAAGGACAAAAGGCATGTAGGTAAAAGGCTCTTACAGCGACCGGGTGGGCCACACACAGTTGATTACTCTGCTTGTTATTGTTTTCTTACCTCTCTGCTTCAAATCCACCCTTCTCGTCTTCTCTGTGGAAGTGAATGTTTTTCTTTGTCAGCTGGTACAATATTAAGCAAGACTCCCTGCATGGTGCAAACCATTAGGAGCTCCAGACAGAAAAGTTGGTGGTTCAGACCCAGCTGACGCCTTGGAATGGTCGCCTGGAGGCCTGTTTCGGAAAGGTCAAAGTCCTGCAAACCCTCAGGACAGGTCTTCTCTGCACACAGGTCACCGTGAGTCAAGAGCACCTAACAGCAGTGTGAGGTTCCGCTCCGCCAGGAGAAGGCACTGAGCTACCCTGCAGAGGGAGGACCTTGCCTCTCGCGTGTTTCTCCAGCACCTGGTTCTGGCGGCACGTGCAGCTTGTAGAGCGTCTGGCTCCTCCACTTCAGTCGCTTCTCCAGCGTCGTCGGTTCTGGGGCCGCCCAGGCTTTCCCGCCGGCCCAGCTTCTGTAAAGCAGGCAGTGTCCCCAGCACTGCCGTCGTCCAGAAAGGCAAGCACTTGTCAAGTTTCTGTGCTGCCCGCAGTTTCCCCAGTGCCCAGCCCGGCACGCAGCATCTCCAGTTCCTAGCTCCAGTTTCAGAGAAAAACAAACACAAAACAACACACACTTTCCTGGGGAGAGTTTCCTTCAGTCACCAAGAGAGTGGATGTCTGGAAAGGTCCAGGGTTCCAGTTCCCAGAAGGCTCCACTGCTGGGTCACCACAATGACTTCTTCTCATCCAGTGTCTCAAGCCACGTTTTCTCTCACAAGGGCGATGTGTATCTCAGCCTTGGTGGGATCAGGTTTTGGGGCGCTCCTGTTGAGCCCTAAGGGTTTTGGCTGTTCTGTATTTGGTTTATGAAAGGAAGGAGCTCATGTGGGGGCGTGAGCTACAAGTGTCGCACGGCAAGATAAGCAATTGGGACTGCAAAGGAGGAAGATGAGGCTCTGCGCTCCCACGAAGATTGACAGCCTCGGAAACCCCATCCGGGTCACTCTGAATTGATCCGACGGCAGCGGGTAGTAGGATTTTACTCCTGTGTTATTTAACATTCTCCGAATCTCTCACTCGTCAGTTCCTCAGTGTTCCCACCGCCTGTGATCGTGAACGCGTCTATATGAAACTTTCCCCCCACCGCCTGTGATCGTGAACGCGTCTATATGAAACTTTCCCTGTTCCCATCACTGAGGCCTTTCTCCATTTCTGATCGGGACCGAACTAATTCAGGAATCAAGGTATAATCTATCGCAAAGACCAGACAAATGCAATTAGCTAGATGAAACTAATGTTGAAACCAACAAGTTCACCAAGTGTATTCATTTGCACACAGGTCTGGGACGCTCCAAGCCCCGGGGTTAAGGCTTTGTCTCTCTTGGACATGCTGTGGGTGGGCTTCATGTTTCTGTATCTTTCTGTCTCAACAGCACTCCCCTTGAATGACAAAAATCTTCTGCTTCTGTAAGGAGCTTATGATTGTGGTCAAGCTCTCCCAACCCCTCTCAGAGCAGAGTTAACTCTGCTTAGTTTTGCTCTAGTCGATTATGGGTTGACTTTCAGAAGACATCTAATTTTCTTTATCTCTGAAAATTCTCGAGGTTGCCCTTGCTGGACCTCTTGCTTATGCCAATATTATAAGTACATTAGGAAAAGGCCCATGAAAACCAACTTTGAAAATAAATGATTGTTTTATGCGTCTAATTGCAATTTTCATTTCTGATAACTCTATTAATCTTTGGTAATTATGACGTAAATATATATGGCTGGTGTGTGCATTTGTGTGTGTGAAGTATGCCGAACAAATATATGATTAATCGTTTTGTTAAAATAAGAACCATCTTTTTCATTAGAATTGAAATTGCTTCCCTGAGTTAACAGAGCAAATATCAACTATGTTACTTTCTAAACAAGGACCTAACTTATAGATTTTTTAATTACTAGGTAAATTGTTAAGCTATTATTTCTTATTAAAAGGTTAATATATGTAATCTTTCTTTTAAAACATTTTATTAGGGGCTCATACAACTCTTATCACAATCCATATATATATATACATACATCAATTGTAGAAAGCACATCTGTACATTCTTTGCCCTAATCATTTTCAAAGCATTTGCTGTCCACTTAAGCCCTTTGCATCAGGTCCTCTTTTATATATATATATGTAATCTTTACAGAAAAGCTTATGATGATGGCTACTCCTCTCTATTGAAAAGTGAGGACTTCAAAGATGTTATTTACGACAACAGTGTTTTATTTTCTTGGTTAAAACCTTTCCTAGACTGACCAGTGACATGAATCATTAATAACAGTAAGTTCAACATGACCATATAGAAACAAGGTAGGCAGATATCTAACAGTGTTCTAGAACTGCTGCAGCTGTGGGGATTTGAGTGAAGCTTTGTTGCTCTTTTTGTTTTGTTTGTTTTGATTTTATGAGAGACCGAGAAACAGGCCTAAGTGAAAACTATTATCGTAAAACTATGCCTAAATAACTACGTGATCCATGGCTTCAGCAATACTAAGTCTAATTGCTATTTCTACCTTGCTCTTTCCTACTGTATGCCTTGATGTCATCTTGCTCGTAGACTAGTTCCCTCGTTAGATTTGCTGCGAGGCCCCGGATGAATGAAGAGAAGCTGTGGGCTTCAGGGAAGCAGGCTTCCTGCTGTCTTTAACCCCTAGAAATCAATCTCTGACCTTTTAACAGCATCCCAGCCCTGGATTACCTGTAAAGGTACAAATTTATGCCTGTAAATTGCGAGATTTACAACATGGGAGAAACTAGATTTTTCCATTTCACACATTTCATGTTCCAGGTGAGAACACTGAGATACCCAGAGGAGAAAGGATGTCGTTCCCGCTACACAGCGGGTGGATCTGGAATGGTTGCTGAGCTAACCTTACAGCCCTCGTGCATCTGAGTTCAGGGGGTGAAGAGGGTGGATCTTTACTGATATCAAAGAGCGCCACTGGAGAAAACAAATAAGGCTTAATCAACTACTCAAACTCCAAACCTAACCAACTACTGTAGAATTCATTCTCACTCACAGGGACTACTGGGAATGGGTAGAGCCATCCCATAGGGTTTCTAAGGTCATGAATCTCTATAGAATCAAACAGCCCTGTCTTTTCTGCTTGGCTGGTGCGATCGAACTGCTCTGGGTTAATAGCACAATGCTTGGCCCACTAGGCCCATCAGGGAGCCTTTAAATAATTAAAGGTATGGGGGAAAAGGCTGGCTGTGATTTGTCTGCCTGCTGTGTACGCTGTGCTGATAATGCGTGACTCTTAGAGATCCACACTTCAATCTAATTTAGGCACAATCTCCCATCGTTGTCATCTTCACCCCAATAAAAACAAGAGTAAATAATTAACACACTGAGGTGCTGAATATGTCTGTTTTATTTTGATTTTTTTAAAAGGAACTGCTCTTTTTTATGTTTTAAATCTTTGTGGCTTGCTTGTTTGTATATAGAGAGGCTTTTGAAAAAGCACTTGTTGCCTACTTCTTACATGCCATCTGGCATTTTCATTTTTCAATGTCAGCCAACACAAGGAAAACAGTAAATACAGTAACAGAGACAGAAGAGGGGTCACCAGATCTGGGTGATGCTGAATAAATAACCCCAACAAGATAATTAGTAATACCATTCAGGAGAAGTTTTCGTCTTTCATCTTTCCTCTCATTAATATACAAGTGACATAGAAGACCAGGAATCAACATAAAAAGAAAACCAATCTCATAATGAAGAAAGGAAACCTGAGCTGCCAGATGGCAATCTCAAGCCCAATGGCAGGGGCACACACAGAAATCAAGTGATGCTTTCCAAGGGATGGATGGTGTTGAAACGGGCTGGACTTTTTTAGAAGAGTAAAAATTATTTTCTAGACAAACTCTAGAAAAATCTCGGTGCGCTGTCATGATCTCGGAGCTGTATTTTTACGGTGTATTTATTCGAACACAAAAGGAAGCGGTGGTTCACTGGTAGAATGCTAGCCTTCAGTGCAGGCGACCTGGGTTCGATTCCTGTTGCGCGCACTTCAAGCACAGCCACCTCTAGGCCCGGAACCGTGCATGTTGCTGGGATGCCAAAGAAGACTCCGCAGAGTCGGGAGTCTAGACTAAGAAGAGGAAGAAAGCCTACCAATTGACTTAAGAAAACAAAAACCAATTATTGAAAATGAGTCGGGGATCACAACAACGCAGTCTCCTACACCGCTCGCCCACCCCCGTGGGATGGCACAGGGCGGGGCAGCATTTCATTCCACAGGGCATGGGGTTGCCCTGGATCAGGGCCTGACTTAACAGCAGCCAATTACGATGCTGTTATTGTGGACTGTGCTGTCAAGTCGCTTTTCACCCCAAAGCAACTCCATGTGAAAGAACGGACCAGCAGGTCTTTCTCCCAATGTGCTGCTGAATGAGTCTGAACTGACAACCTTCTGATTAGCAGCCAAGTGCCACCACAGCTCAACCCCCACAATATTCTACCATACTGCACTGGGCCTTGTTGCTTTCAAGATCAATGATTTATTATTCATCATGTTACTTACAAACACTTTAGGATTTCTCTTTTCACTTGGCCCCAAAGAACTTGCTGATTCTCCCTCCTTGAACAGCTTAGGAATCTCAATAGCCAAACAAGGATGACGGGTCTATGGATGGTGTCCCTACCACCCGGACTGTCTTGTTCTCCCACATCCCCCACCATACAGTGGTGAAAGCAATTACGTCTCCACTCAATTATTGACATAGTCAAAAAGATCCCATTGAAAACACAAACTCTCTCCCTTGCATATGCACCTGTAGAATCTACTTTAGAAGGTAACTTCCTCGAGCCTCAACAAATCTCTCACTCCTCCTGCGAACATACTGTTGCTTCTGATAAATCTCCTCTTTATCATCAAAACATGAGAGCAAGCTATTTTTCAAGGTGCCTTCTACAGCATACTAACAAGTATGGCACAATCAAAGAGTGATTCTTCATGAAAATGTCTAGGAAATCTGGGATAATAAAGTTAAGTGGTTCCCGTTTTGCTTGGGTTGCTTTCAGTGGCTTTAGTATCCAACAGCCCCCCAAATTATTTGACTATGAAATTCATTTGCATGAAGAAAACTGCTTGATTGAAATCTATACAGGTAGATATAAATAACTATACTTCCAAATCTCATTAATTTTTTTTCTAAAAGTTCCAGAAGAACAAAGGCAACTCACACCATCTTCTTGTCCCTCGTCATTCTGTATTATAATCAACCTATTGCTGTGGAGTTGATTGCTACTCATACTGACCTATAGGCCATCGTAGAGTTGCCCATAGGGTTGGTAGGCTGTACTGCTTCAGGGGACCCAGGTTGAATAGTGGATTTCATGTGCAAGGTTAGCCCTTTGAACCCACGAGTCACTCCAAAGAGCTATAAAGATGAAGCTCTTTGCTCCCATGAAGATTTACAGCTCCGGCAAGCAGTTGCAGTCTGTCCTAAGGGTCACTACGTGTCAGAATCAACTTGAGAGCAGAAAGGTTTTAAATCTCTAGGGGAGCAGAGAGCCAGGTCGTTTTTTCCTGCAAGTGGAATCACTGGCTTTCCAATTAACAACCAATTACTCCACCACTGTCTCCCCAAATCGAGTGAAAGGAAGACCTGACAAAAGCCCTCCTGGTCAAACTGTGGTTCGACAGTGCTGCAGTTCTGGGGAACCTACTAGAAATGCAGATTCTCAGGCCACCACTAGACCTGCTGTAGCAGAGCCTGCGTTTTAACAAGATCACAGATGATTCACATGCACATCAAAGTTTGAGAGATACTAAACTCTAGTATCTTCTCAGTATTGAGTACACTAAACTGTCACATAGATAATTTGCTTTCCCATGCCTTGGGAATTTTAATAGGGAACCTACCAATTCACCTTTAATAAGGGTGATAACTAACAAATTACAATTAACTATATTTCCTCAGCTGCAGTCTTAATGTGTTTTCTCATGCTTGGTCAAGTATCAAAAATGTAGTAATTGAAAAATACACAAGAAACTATATAAAAAATCAATAGGTAACATACTTAGGTCTTTTAATGTCTTGAAGTTTTGCATAAATGCTTTATTTTATAATCATGGTTTTAAATGTGGACGTTTACAGTTAATTTGTCTAAAGGTACACAACAGATGATTTTAAAACAATTTGCTTTCTCACAAATGAATATACATGTATAGCCATTTTTTATTGTTCTTAGTACTGTCAACATATTTTTGATGAATAAGCACAGGAGTTATTATGGTATAAACACACAAACACACACACAACTAAATATTCATGAAGCAGAGAGACAATTTATCTACAGAACTTCACAGGATGGTGTGTGATATTGTTGGGACTATCTTAGGGGTCAAATTTTCCAACTTTGGTAGCTGGTCAGACTAGAGAACTTCATAACTTAAAAGCAAGTTACTTAATTACACTATAAAAGGTTGCCACTGTCCAGGATTTTTGTGTCGCTTAGATCCACAATCAATGCTTATGGAGGCAGCAGTTGACAGATCAAAAGACATGAGGTAAATCTGCTGCACAAGACCTCTTTAGACTATTGGAAAGCATGTTACTTTGAGGACTAAGTGCCCTGGACCCAAGCGATGGTATTCCAATAGCCTCATCTGCATGTGTAAGTTTGACACTGAATAAGGGAGGCTGAAGAAGAACTGGTGCATTTGAATTGTGGTGCTTGCTGGTGAAGAATATCCAAAAACCCATGGGCTGCTAAAAGGATAAATGGATCTGTCTTGGAAGAAATAAAGCCAGAGTACTCCGCAGAAGCGAAGACGGCAAGATTTCATCTTCCATGTTGTCAGGAGAGGCCAGTCCCTGGAGAAGGACATCATGCCGGAGGAGGTAAAGCGGGAAAGAGGAAGGCTCTCAAGAAGATGCATGGATGCAGCGATGGGCTCAGAAACAGGGCCAATTGCAAGCATGGCGCCCGACTGGGCAGGGTTTCTCTCTCTTGGGCGTGGGGTGGCTACGGGTTGGAACTGAGTCGATGGCACCTGACAGCCATCATTGGAATGTTATCAAAGAGTGTTTTAGAAAACACAAACTGCTTTCTTCAGTTTGTAAGACAGACTGTGGAAAACATATTAGGATGAAAGGAATTCATATATGAGCAATCATCTTGAGTATCTTGATAAACAATCACAGTGGGCCTATCCTTTGGCACAATGCTCGAGGCTTAGCCTTCTCCTGGTTTGAAAGTGGACACTTTTTAGAAACATTTTCAAGATATGATTTTTTAAACTACATTTTCCATACCATTGGAAATGGTGAAATGAATGAAAATTTATGGTCATAAAGAAGCGTGCAGTGCTCTTTTTCTATGTGTGTGTACATATAGATATATAAATAATATACATTCTCTCTCTCTCTCTCTATGGAGCCAAAGTTTGTTCACTATTCTTAGGGATACCAATTATGGTATTACCAATAAGACATTAACATAAAGGATATAAAGTTATAAATAAATATGCACACTCTCATGTACTTGTATTTTTGATAAGGTATGTGGGATGTATCCATCAAAAATATCCATTGGGACATGTGAAATTAAGTGATATCAATTAAAAAGACTAATTGTACTTAAGGAAGTATAGTCATAATCTGTAAAGAAAGTAAGAACTAAATAATGAACTCATACAGTTAACTTGAACTTGAGAATAAGCATATTGCTTTTTCAGAAATGAGTATCTTCAGGTTTTTCTATAAGATTTTATTTTGAGTGTCACTAAAAATAAAGGCACGTGAAAAGCAATAACAAAATAATAAGTGCATGTTAACTGGCTTGCTCCCTGATTAGAAACAGCACATATGGCATGATTGCCTGCCTTAATGAGCCTTTATTAAGAGAAAGGGGAGGGGAGGTTTCCTCTTCTACTTAGGACTTGGTGAATTCATTTGACATAGCACGAGAATTTAAAACAATCGTCCATCACTAGTCTTATGATAGCAATAGAGAGCAATGGGCCCCTTGCAAGAGCAGAACCAACGTCCTGCTTTTCAGCAGTCTGAAATGATCTTTCTTCAGAATCCAGGATCACACTGACTCATGCTGTGGTGACTCTGATTCCATAACAAATCATATTTCTAGAAGACAAACACAAGTCTAATGACGTTGGGACAGACTACTTCAGTGGGAAAAAAATCCTTGAAAATAAAAAGATGGTAAGATCTTTCTAAAAGATCACCTTTTATTTAAGATTGCTGGACAGAAAATACTCAACATAATTGTGAGTGAAATGAAGAGGTTTTTATCTTCATAAAGTAGGACTTATGTTCATAAAGCAAAACTTACGTTATGCTTTCTGATGTATGGTAACATTTAAGGGGCTAAATTTTGGAAAGGAGGCTCCTGGCTGTCCATGGTGCCCAGATGCTCCATTTCAGCCGTAGGCTCTGACAGGTGTTTCTGTTCATTGTCTTTGCAAGAGGGAGGGGCTGCTGAGATGGAGGACTTACCTGTGCTTATATTTTATCTTGGTACCAATAAAAAGCCTTCTGTGAAAGATGACTTGTTTGGAAGCCGCAGATGAATGGTTTCCCACTCTGGACACTCCCTATGAGATCGTCGTCACAAATCTGGATGACCCTGACGAGATTTAGAAGAGACCCCAACTCATCGTGGGAGGACTTACATCTGTGATGATCTCCTCCTCTTGGCCTCATTTCGGAGACCCTGGTGACTGCAACAAGGGTCAGCCAAAAGCTGGGGGATTGAAAGACTATGAATGAATGAGTGTAGGATGGGATTGTTGGGTTGTATTTAAGACTGGCATAGATAGAAATAGCTGATTTCCACTTTCATGGCAGAGTTTCATGGATGTATTATACGTTCACTTTCTAGCCAAAAGTTTCAGCCAGGGAACGAGATCCCCGGAGTTTCTGTGAAGAATGACCTTGGCCTGGTTAAAACAGAGCTTGTTGTTCAGATCTCAGATTCTTTCCATGCTCAATCAGGAGAGCCAACAGGACAAGTAGTATTAGGCGGAATTTTATTAAAGGGATGAAGGAAATGGAAGGAGTTGTTTAGTCTTAGGACGGAGTGATTAGTGCCTGTCCCTGTCGATTTTGATTCAACACGGGCTTCTTCTTTTAACTCCCAACTCACTCTGCCTGTGCACGCCTTATATTCACTCCTATCTTATTCTCTAGCTGTTGTGTGTCCATCTTACCGCGCTTACTGCACTGGAAGCTCCTTAGAGAGAAAAAGGCAACCGAACGCATATATTTATCTCCAACAACTTGTGGCCTACAGGGAAATACATGAAGGAGGAGAGACGTGAGCTTACTCCAGCCTCTGCCTTACATTAAACACAGTGCTAGCATTTGAGAGGATCCAGTAACAGTTGCCCCTGACTTTGAATTTAGATCCAATATATATTTTAAAAAGTAAGTAGTTCGAGACAAAGTATTCAAACTTTGTTTTGGTCAAATTGAAACTACAGAGTAGGCTTAGGAGTGTAGCAACAATTAGTTTCATAAAATGATCTATGGAGAAGGAGGCAAACTCTGAAGTCAGTTCCATGAGAAGCAACACAGAGATGTAGAAAAATCCTTAGTATTTCTTCAAGTCATTTTTATTAACATGAATACAAATATATATATATGTATAGTCACCTACCTATCACCTGTCACTATATACATTTATAGTTATATACTATATATCATGTTTTGTTTTTTTCCTTGAAGTGCAAAATGTCTCCAGTATTTGGCACAACAAATGCTTTGCTAATTTGAAGATGTGCACAATTGTGCGAATTATTATAAAGAAGGACGAAGAATAGTTCAGTCCTTGGGACTAAAAACAAAGTAAAATCAGTCATACGTTTCAGCGAGAATACTAGCGCTTACACATCGGGAAGGCTTTCTGATAGCTACGGTTACTAGACAGTCTGCGGACGACAATTCCAGAGCCCATTCCCTTGGAAGTTTCTAATACTGGGAAAAAACAGGGATGTAGGGATAGTGCAGCTTGCAGACAAGGAGTTGGCTTGAGTGAACTCTAAGCATAGGCTACCGTTATCCAGACTTTCATTTAAAAACATCCCACTCTACTTTCATATCCAGAATACTCAATACCTGCTAAAGGATAAAATTATATTTTGTACTATGCTTGCATTCTCAAATTACTCAACATAATAAGTACCCCCAAAATGTTCACTGATTAATGGAGCGAGTTGGGAGGAGTGACAAAAAAGAAAAGAATAATGTGGGCTATATATTTTCCATTACCCTAGGGGGTAGTTATATAATCTGGTGTCAATTTGGGAAGGGTGGAGTCTAGCCAGTCAATCCGGTCACAGCTTGATGGTCTCATTTGGAGGCAGCACGGAGATAACTAGCTCACTGGAGGCCAGATGCAGATAGACTCTTCTTGGTCTTCCTGCTGACAAGACACATGGAGCTACGCTAAAGTCCTGGAGCTGGAGGAGCCACGTGGAGACCCATGTCAGTGCTGAGATGCTTCCACTGCCACTGGATCCTCAAGACTTTCCACTCACTGGCCCGTGATCTTCCTGCATTCAGGGTCATTGCATGTGTTGTGTGAGTCTGAAGAGGAATTTATAGTCTGGTATCGGACAGATGGGCTAATATTGGACTTAAGGACTTTTGATCTGGACTGGACTGGGATGTTTTCTCAATATACAGTTACTCTTTTATATAACGCTCTTTTTGACACACATATGAGTGTCTCTGGATTAGTTGCTCTAGTCAACTCAGATTAACACACCCTCGTTCTATAGAAAGAAAGAAGAAGAAAAAAAAAGATCGGGACTTGAGGGAAATGAGTCAATCTCTTCTAGTACTAGGTTGCTAGGTGGTAGGAACAGTTTGCACTGCATTGCTATTATTGCTGTTAAGTATTGGATTGTTAATCACAAGGTTGGGCTTCACATCCAATAGCCTCTCTGGGAGAACAATAGGCAGAGGAGGCTATCTACTCCCACACTGATGTATAACCTCAGAAATCCTCTATACAGTTGCCAGGAATCACGATCAAGTGACGACAGTGAGTTTTGTGTTGGTTTGTCTGTTTTGCTAATGGGAGATTGGTGGTATCGCTCACTCAGTGGCACAGAAGAAGAAAAGCCTGGGGCCTCCATTCAGAAAGGTTACAGTCAAGGAACGAGTTCTTTGTAGCACACGAGGCCACCAAGAGTCAGCGTGAACTCAACAGCAACAGGTTTGGCTTTTTGGTTTTGAGTCTCTTTATATTGTTTTTCCTGCCTGCAGATCATGGAGAAGCCCTGCTGGCATAGTGGATTAGGTGGTAGACTGCCAACTGCTGATTCAGGAGTTTGAATCCCTGGAAAAAGACGAGGCTTTCTGCTCTCCCAAAGAGTGACAGTTTTGGAAACACACAGGGGGCAGCTCTACTCTGTCCTATAAAGTCCCTGTGACTTGGAATCAACTCAATGGCAATGAGTTTGGTTTGCATGAATAGATCGTGATTGGTGAGTTGATTGCCTTTGAGCCTCACAGCATCGTGAGTCTAAGGTTCTAATAACTTGCTCTGTTTGCAGTTCTTGCTCGCTATCACAAATATAAAGGGGAGAGGCACATTTGACTTCTAATGTCAAACTGTCTATCAACTAGCATTTCGTTATAGCTATTGTCGTTAGAGGCCCTTGACTCAGTTTCGACTCAGAGCGACCCTGTGTGTAACAGAATGAAGTACTGCCTGGTCCTGTGCCATCCTCACCACTTCCCTATGCTGGAACCTACTTTTGCAGACACCGTGTCAATCCATCTGGTCAAGGATCTTCCTCTTTTTTGCTGCCCCTCTATTTTATGAAGCATGTCCTTCTTCAGGAAATGGTTTCTCCTGACAACGTGTCCAAAATAAGTGAGAAGAAGCCTCACCATCTTATCTCAAAGGAGCATTCTGGCTGTCCTTCCTCCACGACCGACTTGTTTGTTCAAGTCCGTGGTACTTCAACACTCGTCACCCACACCACAAAGCAAACATATCCATTCTGCTTCGGGATTCCGTATTCGGTGTCCAACTTTCACATACTTTAAAAAATTTTAATGCATACACATGTAAGTCCTGTTATTAGAGAAATTGTACATATTGATGAATTGCTCAATAGTCATGAAAATCAGAACCAATATTTAGGATAGATTCTATGCGCTCTTGGTTACATTGTGAAGTTTCTCGTGTAGTCATATTCTATTGTTGGAACGCCAGTTTGTACAAAATTCAAGAAAAGTAGAAGATACAGTTGGACACCAAGGTCCCCACCTCCTGAAACGGTTTCAGTAATTTTCGTCATCACTTCAGCCTGACTGCACGGGCGAACTGAACACCTGGGAGTCGGTGGGAGATGAGGGTGCTCCTCACTGGCCCCTGTTTTTTCCACATGATCTTGACTGATGACTTCAAAGTATGCTCAACTGTGAAGGGCTGCCATTGCTCTTCATAGCCAAGCAACCACAGTCTTGGCACCGGATAATACTTAGCATAAGTCATGTCAAGGTCGTATGTTATGGTTTGCAAGATAGCATCTGCACCTCCAACATCAGGGTTAGCTCTACAAGCCTGCACGATTTCCCTTGTGTCCAGAGTAGCCTCATCCGTTTACAACAATCCACTCTCCATATTCTTCCATATCTGCAGCTTCCCCTTCCTCTGCTTCCCCAAGTCACACTGAACAATCTTGGTGTTTCACACTGTCCTTGCCTTCCAATGAAATCTCCTTCACTGCTTCTGTTCGTTGTGCGACACCTGTGTTGTGATGTGTATCAACCCCCCACCCGTTCATCATCATCATCTCCTTCAATGATAGCTTCCAATTCATCCGAATATCCCATCTGTCACACCGCTTGTAGCATGGCACATTTTTGGTTACCAACAACTACTTGTCTTTTGGTAAATATGCCTTCACTTTGGATTCTTCCCCTGTAGCCCATTGTCTCCTTGGACCGTGGTGGACTAAATGACCTCCAGCAGCCACAAACTCTTCTGGGTTGACAGCTCCCCTTTCTTTCAACTTGGAGCAGAAAACAACAAGGATTCTTTCTATAAGCTCAAGCAGTGGGGTCAGTCACTCAGTCACTTCCAGTGCCTTTTCTTCCACCGTGTTAATCTCATTCTGCATCCTGGGGCCGGAATCACGGCCAGCCCGCGATGGAGTGGGAAAGGCAGCCGGTGGACCCGGGACAGGGACAGGGCAGTCAGGTTTGGTCCCCGCAGTTGCTGCCTCTCTTTAGCCCCAGGCCCCCGCCACCTGAGCAGAGGGGACCGGACACTACGAGGCAGGCCGCATCTTTCACATTCCTATGAGCATCCTCAGTTTGTTTAAATAATTTAATATCTGTGGAATTTCATCTATACAAGCTTTTATTCTAAAATTGCATTTCAACACTTGGTGTATAGTGTCCTAAATTCTCCATTTGTTCACATTATAGTTTCCAACTTGTTTTTTTTAAATATTAAATGGCCCAAATATCATTACAATTATTCCCAAGCATTATAACAATCTCTTCCCGAGGCAATATACCTTTATGAATGCATCGTTTAGGTATGTTTATTTCTGTCAAATGCAAGAATCTTACATGTCCAGCTGTCTTTTGTTGCCTTTGTTCTCTATCAGAGGTACACACAATATGCAAAGAGAAAAGGGGGTAAGTAATGGCCCGATGTGTTTGGCACCATCGCTGTCTGGGTCATCCTGTGCAAAATCCACTCTCCTTCCCTCTGGATGGACCTTGGGCAGGATGGTGAAAGGTGAAACAGCTGGATTAGAAGAAGACACGAAAACCTTATATTGATGATGCCAGTGAAAAGGAGATGGGAACGTGGGTCCTTGTGGAGACTAAGGCTATATATCAAGCCTGCATTGCTTACACGCCAGCGGCTATATCTAGTAAGAAATACACTTCTCTCTCAGCCAAACTACGGAGGTTTGTCAGAGCAGATGTTATTCATTGCTTTTTGGTTTCAGTTGTTGTTAGATACTGTCAAGACAGCTCTGACTCATGGTGATCCCATGTACCACAGAATGAAACAATGCCTCACAACTGTTATTACATAATGTTGGAGTCCACGGGTGCAGCCACGGTGTCAGGTCATCTTGGTGAGGTTCTCTCTTCCCTGACTCTCTACTTCACTGAGCATGGTGTCCTATTCCAGGAACTGGTCTGTCTACAGTACAGGAGGTGAAATCTCCCCGTCCTCGCTTCTAAGGAACATTCTGGCTGGACTTTCTCTACGACAGATCTGTTTATTCTTTTGACAGTCTGTGGCACTTTCTATATTCTTTGCCAGCGTCATAATTCAAATGCATGTTCTTCTTTGATTTTCCTTATTCAATGTCCAACTTTGATATGGATATTCAGTGATTGAAAATACCATGGTTTGGGCCAGTTGCACTTAGTCCCTGAAGTAGCACCCTTGCTCTTCAACACTTTAAAGACATCTGGTGCAGCAGATTTACCCAATGCAATGAGTCATTTGATTGACTATGTCCAAGTAGAAGTCTTTGACAACCTCAATCTTTTTTTCCCTCATTTATCCTGATGTCCAGCCCCGAGGACTTTTCTTTCTTAACATTAAATGGTAATCTCTACTGAAGGCTGCAATCTTTGACCTTCAACAAAGATTATTAAACACTTCAGACACTTTTAAAACACTTCATCAAGTGCTTTAACCAGGTCCTCAGTTTTAATAAGCAAGGTTGTATCATCTACATATCATAGGTTGTTAATAAGACTTCTTCCAATCCTGATGCCATGTCCTTATTTGTGTAGTCCAGCTTCTCTGATTATTCTCTCAGCATACACATTGAGTAAGAATGGAGGGAGGCTACATCTCTGACACATTCCTTTCTTGATATCAAACTGTGCAATATGCCCTTGCTCTGTTCACATAATTGCCTCTTGATCCATTTGTAGGTTCCCCAGGAACACAATGAAGTGCTCTAGAATTCTCATTCTTTAAGAGGCTATCCATATTTGTGATTCCCCATAGTTTAATGTCTTTGCATAGTTAATAAAACACAAGTAAAGATCTTTCTGATATTCTCAGCTTACAACTAAGATCCATCTCACATCGGCAATGAAATCCCTTACTCCACAGCCTCTTCTGAACCTGGCCTGAATTTCTGGCAGCTTTCTGTCGATGTACTGCTGCAACCATTGTTGGATAATCTTCAACATTAATTTTACTTGCAGGTGACTTCAAGGATATTGTCTATAACTTGCTCTTTCTCTTGGGTCACCTTTATTTGGAATAGGCACAAATATGAATCTCTTCCAGTCAGTTGGCAAGGTAGTGGTTTTCCAAACTTCTTGGCATAGATGTGGGAGTGCTTCCAGAGCTTCATCGGCTTAGTGAAACATTCAAGTGGTATTCCATCCACACCTGGAAGCTTGTTTTTAGCCAATGATTTCAGTGCAGCTTGGACTTCTTCCTTCAAAACCATGGTTTTTGAGCATATGCTATGTCTTGAAATGGTTGAATAGTGACTAGTTCTTTTTAGCACAGTGGCTCTGTGTATTCGCTCCATCATATCTTGATGCTCCCAGCATAGCTCGACATTTTCCCATAGAATCTTCCGATACTGTAATTCAAAGTGTGAATTTTTTTCTTTAGTTCTTTCAACCTAAGGTACATCCAGTTTGTTCTTCAGTTTTGGGTTTCTAACTCTAGCTCTTTGTCCCATTTCATTATAATACTGTGCTGACTTAATGAATGTTCACTAATTTACGTCTCTAGTTTCTAATATCCATGGCAAGGGCTGTATCGAACCACTTCAAAACTCACAATCAAAGGGCTTATTAAGGAAGTTAAGAAGATAAAAGGCCAGTGAGAAACACTCTGGGTAGTTGTTTACTAGGACATGTTACAAAGTTTCAGGTCCATTAATAAATTCCTAAAGGGGCATGCCACAATGCTGTGAAATTCAACCAGGAGGCATTCAGCTCAAGCCTCCTGACTTAGTGCCTAGAAGAGCTACCCCACTACAGTAAACCTCAGCTCCACTTGTGTGAGTCAGCAAGTCCAAATCCCCCAATTAAGTACCAAGAAGCACCCCACTTTTGAAGTCAACATCCTGCACAAAAGCACGCAGCTTGCTCTACAATTTGGGAACTCTTTTTCTCTGCTCCACACTCTGGCTCCTGCTCTGCTGCTGCTCCTCTGATAGTGTAGCCGCCATATGAATCCAGCAGTTTCACTGTTCAGGGACCTTGGGCCCAAAGGACACGCCCCTCCTGCTTCTTGCTGGTAATGAGATCCCTCTTCCAGCTTCTCCGAAGGACTCATTTTATATACAGCAAGATGACACTCCAGAGAATCCTCTTCACCATTACTCACAGGGGAGTCCTATCAACATCTTTGTCCACCGTCTTACCAGATCTATGAAGGAAAGGTCCTTTGGTGGGAGTTAGAGACTATGGCTAGAGAGTCACATTAAATAACTCACTAGCCCTGCAAATATTTTACTTGTACTTAAGTTTCCCTTTGAAAATTTCTGTTCAGCTCTTTTACTTTATCATGTCTTCCATTTGCTACTGTACAATTAAAAGCAAGTTTAAGAATCTCTTCTGACATCCACTTTTACCTTTTCTCTCTTTCCTGTCTTTTCAAGAACGTTTGCTTTCTTCATGTAGGATGTTCTTGATGCCACCACACCGCTCATCAGTTCTTCTGAAATTTGTCTTCAACGCATCAAATCTGTTCTTGTGACGCTCTAAATATTCAGGTGAATATACTTAAGGTCATCTTTTGGCTCTTGGCAACTTGTTTTAATTTTCTTCAGCTTCAACCTGAACTTACAAGCAGGCAATTGATTTTTTTTTTAGGTATTCTCAATAGCAGAGGAACAGCTTTTCTTTAGCTACTTTTGTTTTTTAAAGCCAATGTTACTGAGGTATGAGATACATATAATACAATTCACTCAAGGTTTTTGGGGGGAAGTAAAATTTGATGGGCTTCAATAAGTGTATGTAGTTTTATAAACATTAACATTATTGAAAGAGTGAATATGAAATCACCTTTTAAGTAAGTAAGGATAGAAATGCTAGCATTCTCACTGAGACTTCTCACATGACCAGACAGTTCTTTAATCACAGTTAGGGAAATTCCAGATGGAGAGGGAAAGATGGAAGAAGCGATCAAACTTTTCATTTGCCAGCCAAATACTTTCAATTTTATTCACAATAGCCAAGAAGCATCCATATCCATTTGGAAAAATAAAGAAATAAACATCTCATGACATAAAAGTACCTTGCAGGCCACATCTCCTCTCCTCTGGCTTCACAAGGCAGAAAAATAATCTAACTCCACATCAGCCAAATATAAGAGAGGTTGGATAAAACTACACCTTCCAATGTTCTCTAGTCTATTTGGATACCAACCATCCACCCCAAGGAACTCTACTTCTCTGCTAGATCCCAAAATCTGTTGTAATGGACACAGGGATCTCACAGCCAATACCTACAATTCTGGTGTTTATTAGGGAAGTTAACAGGTTACAATTCAGGATCAGAAATATTCAGAATACAGTTTTCTCTTCTGCAATGCTGACAGCCACACCTCTCTCTAGGTTTCAGACTCTCAGTGACTCTGGCCCTAGCCTTTGCCAGGCCTGAGAAAGGATGACAAAATAGCCTTACTGTTGATAAATGCCCCAAAGGCACTTCATTTTGCAAGTCTACCTACTACCCAAAGGCATTCAACTTCACTCTTTCTGTGTGCCAGAAAGTCTGACTCTCTATCGCAGGCTCTCGGTGCTGCTGCTTCTGCTGTCTCTCTGCAGGGCATCTCAGAGTCCAAAAGGTATGCTCCACCCTTGACTCCTCTTTCTCGGTGGTTGTGAGGGCTTCCATTCTTACTTCTAAGATGCCTCACTTTAAACCAAACAAAACTGACCAATCACCATGTTAGAATCCCAAACAACTCATTTGCATGTTTCCCAGTCATCACTATGTCGCGGGCAAGCAGTTTTGCTGAAGATCACCGCATAATGGATGCAGCAATACCTCCACAGGGAGCTGCCAGAAATTTAGGCCCGGCCCAGAAGAGTACTTGCTGAGTCGGATGGATCTTGGTTCGAAGCAGAGAACACCAGGTGCTACTTGTGTTTTATTGACTATGCATAAGCATTTGACTGTGTGGGTCACAACAAACTGTGGAGGGCATTGAGAAAACTGGGGATTTCAGAACACCTCATTGTGCTCCTGTGGACCCTGTACATAGATCAAGAGGCAAGCATCTGAAAAGAATAATGGACTACTGGGTTGTTTAAAACCGTGAAAGGTGTGTGTCAGGGTTGTACATTATCTCCATATTTATTCAATTTGTATGCTGAGCAGATAATCTGCAAAGGTGAATTCTATGAAGAAGTTAGCATCAGGCTGGAAAGAAGGTTTATTAGCAACTTGTCCTATGTAAATGACACAACCTTGCTTGTTGAAACTAAGGAGGACTTGAAGCACTTGCTGATGAAGACCAGTGACAACAATCAGTATGGAATGCAACTCATGCAAAGACAACCAAAATCCTCAGTTAGACCACTATATAACATAATCAGATTATCATATGTGTCAAGGATTTCATCTTACGTGGAACCACAATCGATGCTCACAGAAGCAGTCGTCAAGAAATCAAATGATATATTACACTGTGTAAATTTGCTGCACAAGACATCTTCAAAGTGCTGAAGAGCAAGGATTCTACAAGACCGAGGTGTGCCTGACCCAATAGGTATTTCCATCACGTCATATGCATGTGAAAACTGAACATTGAATAAGGAAGCTTGAAGAAGAATCAATGCGTTTCAGTTATGATGCTGGTGAAGAATGGTGAACATCTCACGCACTGCCGGGACAACAAACAAACCTCCCGTGGAAGAAGTACAGTCACAATGCTCCTTGAAAGTGGGGATGGTGAGGCCTGGTCTCAGGTACTTTGGCCGTGTTTTCAGGAAATAAGAACCTCTGGAGGAGGACATTATGCTTCATAAAGTCGATTAAAAAGAAAAAGGCCCTCAATGAGGTGGGCTGACACAGTGGCTATGGCAATGGGCTCAAGCATCCCAGCAGTTCCCAGGAGATGGCCCCAGAATGAGCAGTGCAGAGGGTAGCTAGGAGTTAGAACCGACCTGACAGTCCCGACCACCAATAACAACAGTTCACTCGCCCCGTGTGAGGGACAAAGACGGTGGCAACAAGAGTCATGCAAGTCATCCAACTGCACCGCCCACGGAGGAAATTCATCTCATCTTTAAAGACTCGGCTTTATCGTAAAGATGATATTAATTTAAGAATCTGGCAAAAATGTCAAGCCCTTAGACCCTTTATTAACATTGGGTGTCATTGCCTTGCCTACGATTAAACATTGTGATCATATGAGAGGTTATTAACACCATTCAAGCTCCGAAATACATTGAATCTCTCATGAATTCCTGAAGGTCTTAATCTGAATATATTTCAAAATTCTTGTCAGTACCTTCAAGGAGACCTTTTTTCCCTGCTTCCATTTCAAATTCTTATAAAATCATTAGAACAAGAATTTCAGGAAGTTCCAATGCACACCTCTCATGGCCACTTTGTACAGTTTTTGAAACTAGATGGTATACTGCTTTTAGAGTGTATGGCATATGTCATTTCAGGTTACATGACTATGTGTGAGCCCATTAGAACTTTAGGTGGTCAGGCATCATAGTATTACATTTCATTGGCACACAGGGTAGATATTGTTTCTTTTAAAGTTTTCTTTGTGTTCTTTTCACAAAGTTAGAGAGATTGGTGTTAGTATGTCTTCACACCTCGTCAATACGTGTTAATCCTTTTAAAAATAAAATTAAAGCAGATCTCAACTTCAAATGCTTAAATCAACACCAGTATCATTTTTTTCTAGTGGTTTCATTTGCATAGGTGTGCGTTATTGTGGTTTTCCTTCTATTTTAAAGTTTGTGGCGGTGAGATTGTAGTTTGAATCTCATGTTTTTTATTTTATTTTCCATTTTATTGGGGGCTATTACAACTCTTGTTACAAACCATATATTAATTGTATCCAACATATTCGTACATGTATTGCATCGTACTTTTCTAGACATTTCCTTTCCGTTGAGACTTTGGGGTCAGCTCCTCCATTTTTCCTGCCTGCCTCCCTCCACATCAACCCTGTGGCCCCCGATAGATTGTAGATTGTTAATTATTTTCAAATCTCACTCTGACCACCATCTCCCTTCCCCTCTGGTTTCTGTTGTTCTTCCCCGACTGGAGGTGTGTGGTTATGTGCTATTCGTTGCGATTGGTGCTCCTCTTTCTCCCCACTTCTCCCTCCCTTCCCCCTCCCATTTTGGTATCTCTATTCCCATTGCTTTTCCTGAGTTCCATGTGTTGTGAGTTTTATGTCTTGCCTATACCTATGTGCACGCTTCCGTCTAGTCTAGATTGGGAGGTGGCATTGAGGTGGTGGTTAGATTTTTATGTCAACTTGAATTTGTATGAAAGTGCCAGAGTAGAGTCCAACCTATCAATCAGGTCACAGCTTGATGATCCCTCTTTGGGATTGTGGCCTTGTCTACAAGAGACAGAGAAATATACATCCACAGCAGCAGAGCCATGCCTCTCAGATTAATACTTGGCAACAGATTCAAACCAAAGTCCAACATCAGTCAGTTCCAGCCCTCGGGCTAGTAGCCGCCTGCTTCCCACAACAGAAAAATCCAATCTCAAAAATTAAAGTGGAAATACGCATGGATGATGCCGTTGGTGAATTCCCTCCGACCATGGAACAAGGATGTGAATATCCGGGTTAGCATGAAGAACGCACTGAAAGTAGATTGCCAAGTTAAAATTTAGTATCGTATCAGCTGATCTTCCTTATGAGCCATTTAAAATTTTTCTAATTTTTCATATTTTCTTGCAGTTTTATCTGTTTCACTTGGTTATATTTTGTTAGGTTGGTGTGTTTTTAAAAATACCTATCAGTATATGAACTCCAGGATAGATAAAAGTAAATCGAGACAGTAACTGGATTAATGGTTTCTTGGGGGTATGGACATCGACTCGGTGGCACTGAGTTTGATTTTTGGTTTGAGTGTAACTTGCTTGTAATAAGTCAGTTTCAATTAGGATATATTCAAACACAGTCACTTAGAATATCTATGTAGAATTGATGTCCAACTACTGATTTTAAATAGAACAGGACATTCTTTGTGTCCAGGCTTAACATCCTCTGAAAATTTGGCCAAACTTGATATAACTGGCTGACCAATTACAATATCAGAACAATTTATTTCAACTTATTCTCAGGAGCATAGCATGGCGCCTGGAGAGGGAATATTCTCATCTTTAACTAGAACTTTTGATATCAGGAGGTAATAGATCATCATATCTGCATTTATTTTAATGATAATTTTGTCTGAATTTCAGACAGAAGTCCATATCTTAAATAAAAAACAAACAAATCAAACAAAGAACTCCCCATCAAACAAACAAACAAACATCCCCACACAAACTCACTGCTAGTGAGTCGATTCAGAACCACAGCAACTCTATCAGACAGGGTAGAATCATCCTTAGGGGTTCTGAGAATGTAACTCTTTAAGCAGTAGAAGGCCTAGCCCTCCTCTCTTAAAGGACCCCAGGTGGCCTAGTGGTTGCCTGCTAGGAAAAAACAAACAAACAAACAAACAAACCAGATGCTCCAGGAGAAACAAACAGTCACTGCCATTGAGTCAATTAAGGCTCAAAATGACCCTACAGGGCAAGGTAGAACTGCCTTCTGAGGGAGAAAGAAGAGCTTCCGTCTCCATAGAAGAGTAGTTACTTCTTCTCAGAAGACCACACAGCGCAGTTCTACACTGTCCTAGAGGGTCCATATGAGTTGGAATCCACTTGAGGGCAGTGAGTTTGGGGTTTGGATATATTGAAAGAGCATAAAAATCAAGGCAACTGTGGTAAACCAGGTTTCTGGAGAAATAAATCCAGTGACACTCCTTTATGTATAAGAAAGAGTTTTATATCAAGAAGTAATCATATATCAAGAAGGCATACTAGCCCAGTCCAACTCAAGTCCATAAGTCCAATGATAGTGCATCAATCCCTCTTTAGACTCACATAACTACATGCCAGTGAGGCCGAATGGTGAACAGGGGAGCAGAAAAATCACAGGCAGTGGGTGCAGAGTCACATAGATCTAAGATTGATGGGAATATAGCAGGTTGTCACTATTTCTCAGGATCGGTGGTCCCCTCGAGGCAGACAGAGTTCCAGCACTCAGGAAGATGAAAGGAGAGAGAGAGAAAGTGAGAGAGAGAGAGAGAGAGAGAAAGTTCCCTGAACTCCTCACTCTTTTTTTTAAAAAACATTTTATTAGGGGCTCATACAACTCTTATCACAATCCATGCATATACATACATCAATTGTATAAAGCACATCCGTACATTCTTTGCCCTAATCACTCTCAAAGCTCCTCACTCTTACACAAAAGGCAACACCCCCTAGAAGGTGTCGTCAAGCTACATCATCCAACTGTAACAGGAACCAACAACAAAAAAGGCAGCTGCTCTAACTAGAGCTGTTCGCTGCTGCTAGACGCCATCCAGTTGGTTCCTATCCAGAGTGGCTCTATGCACAACAGAACCAAACACTGCAAGGTCCCATGCCATCCTCACAATTGTTCCTATGCCGGAAAGCTCACTGTTGCAGCCACTGTGTCAATCCATCTCCTTGAAGACCTTCACCATTTTCGCTGCCCCTCCACTTTACCAAGCATCATGTCCTTCTCCAGGGACTGGTCTCCCCTGACAGCATGTCCAAAGCATGTTGATGAAACCTTGCCATCCTTACCTCTAAGGCACACTCTGGCCATCCTTCTTCCAAGATAAATCCCTTTGTCTTTTGAGCAGTCATGGTACTTTCAATATTCTTCTCTAGCACCACATTAGAATGCATCAATTCTTCAGTCTTCCTTATTTAATATCCAACTTTCAGATGCCCGTGAGGCAATTAAAATACCACGGCTTGGGTTAAGGGCACCTTAGTCCTCAAAGTAACATCCTTGCTTTGACAACTTCAATCTCTTCTCCATGTATCACGATGGTACCTACTGTCCCAGTTGAGAAGATTCTTGGTCTTCTTTAAATTGAGTTGTAATCCATACAAAAGTCTGCAATCTCTGATTCTCTGTCAGCAAGTGCTTCACGTCTTCTCACTGTCAGCAAACAAGGTTGTGTCATCTGCATATTACAGGTTGTTAATAAGCCTTCCTCCTATCCTAAGGCTTATTCTGCTTTATATAATCCAGCTTCCCTAAAGATTTGCTCATAAATAGATCTATATAGTCATTATCAGATGAAAGACTGTGAAGTAGTTAATCATCTGAAAATGTATAGATAGAGGAGAGCTGAGGAAATGTGGACAATGTACAACCCAGTAATTAACAGCAAGTAATAGGAGATATAATCTTACCCTGAAGCTTCACAGCTTAAGAACTTTACAACTGCTTCATCTTCTTTTACTTAAAAAATTAAATAATAAAGAGTTTTATGTCAATGAATCAGTTTATTACAGTTCAGCTGAAGTCCACCGGTCAGATGCTAGCTGGTGCCATCCAGACACAAACAGTTACAGCTGATAAAGCAGGATGGAGAAACAAGAGGCAGGAGGTCACAGACCACAGCGGGCCGCAGAGCACTGTAGATCCAAAGTTGGCAGGATGTGCAAGGACACAGACTCCAGGCTTGGCAGGCCACATGAGCCGCCAGCCCTAGAGCCAGATGCAAAGTCCAGGCAAGCAGGAGGGAAGAGGACTCTCTTTCACGGTTTTTTCTTTCTTTCCCAAAGCATCTTATTGGAAGCGAATACAGCTATCATATCATTCCATGGGCCAACCACACTGAGCAGTATTGTACAATTGCTAGTACAATCTGTGTCAAAACCTTCCCTTCCTTCTCGATCTCCTTAACATCAGCTCCCTTTACCCTTCCCTCCGCCACTGTCCCCCTCAGGAACCCTTGCTTCACTTGCTGTCCCTACAAGTTCATCAGTCCTGGGTTCATACACCGAAAAAGAGAAAAACATACAACAAAACTCAAGAGGGCTACGTCCAATGACAAAATACATCTGAGATGAACCCCAATATGAAAAGTAAAACAACAAAAACAGCACATAAAATGCTGAAAATCAGATCAGGACCAATGTGCATCACAGGCAGGACCAACTGACAAGGTTTTAACTGTTCAAGCCAGGTTGACCTGTTGATCTCCTGTAGCCAGTTTCTTCCCATTTCTCTGACCTCCAGGTGGGGGCAATCTTTCACTCTGTGATCACTTCTTAATCCCCATATTTTCTCATTTCCCTTGTCTTTCTACCACCCACCTGCCTGCTTTACTCTTTCAGCTCTCTTCTTCACTTTTTATCCGCAGGCCATTATCTCTCAACACATCAACTCCAATTCAAGTGGTTAGGGATGATATGAAAGTAGATATTTTAAAATATTATTTTAAACTAACTCACTGAATGTTCATATAACTTGTTATTTTATATTTAGCTTAATTTAAACTCTTAAACCCTTGAAACAAACAAACAAAACTTAATTGCCTCTTAACCTATTGTTATTTTTGCCTAATTGAATTGTTTCTATTTAGCAATGGAATTGGTCTTAAATTTAAGTAACGCTTACAAAGCTGTAAAGGCATATGACCTCTCCATTCTGTCTTCTTTTTCTATCACGAATAATGTTGAGCATCAGGACCTTCAGACTCCGCAAACACTACCTGAAGTGGATGTGTCTCCTGGAAAAAGCATAGATTAAAACAAATCTGTACTCAAGAAAAAACTTCTCAAAATTATGCCCAAAAGATTCATATGGGGTACAAATTTTTTAAATTATGCTTTTAGATGATAATTAAAACACGCATGTAAATGGAAACTACTCTGAATGAGAATCACTGGAAAAAAGAAACAGTAGATCTAGACATTTGGAAAAGATCACAGATATTACCATTAAATGCACTCTATAAAATACCAATGTCCCAATGGAAATTAATGTACCTACAAAAATAAGTGTACAGATGGCAAGGAACATACAGATTTTAAAATTTAGAAAGACATAATTTTAACGTTTATAATATACAATTTAAATATATTTTATAATTTACATTGTTGACATAACTGACTTAATGAACTGGTTAAACAGAAGTAAATGTAAAAGTGTTGAGTCAGACAATAAGACTAAAGAATTTACCAAAAATGGAGCAACAAGAAAAAAGGATATAGAACGTGTGAAAGAAAGGGGCACAAGACATGTGCACTTAACCTACAAGGGACCTTTAAAATATTCGTGGAAAAATTCCATTGTCTTTCAATTCCGTTTTGCTAAAAGGTTTTGAAGCCCTCTTATACATGGGGGCCCCCCCCAAACTGGAATTGCGTTGTGTGGAGCAAAGCTTTCGCAATACACAGTTTTCCTGTTAGGCGTGCTTCCAGCAACCTGCTCTGAGTTAGTGTACCCAATGGCATCACCCGAGAAGGTTCTTTGGTCAGGTGTAAATTTTTTTGTAAAAGCAGTTTTGCTTGAACCTTGTTTTCATCAGGCTAATTTAAAAGATCAGCTTGTGGCTGAGGAATTTTGTTTCCTTCTTGGGAAAAATGCAGCAGAAACTGTTGTGATGTTGAACAGAACTTACAAGAACAGCTCTTACGGGAAAAATTCAAGTGTGCAAGAGGTTTTCTCATTTCAAAAAAGGTGAAATGTCCATTGATGACGAACCTCATTCTGGACGTCTGTCAAAGGGACAAAAATGTCAACTCATGGTGCATGTGGAGTTCATTCCACCAGGTCAGATTGTTCGTCAAACTTTCTGTTTAGAGGTTCTGAAAGATTGCCTAACAGTGTGTGACAAAAAAAGGTCTGGTTTATGGTAGACTGGGGACTGGTTATGCCACCATCACCTGTTCACACTGCCATCTCAGTGCACCAGTTTTTGACAAAAGACAGCATGCCTCTCTTGGCCCACACACCTGACTCACCTGACCTCACTCTCTCTCTCGGCAACGTCTTTTTGTTTCTGCGAATGAAGAGGGACATGAAAGGACAGTGATTTGATGACTCAAAAGAGCTGAAGCAAAAAACAAGGGAGGTGCTGTCAGCCATCTAAACAGATGAGTTTGAAAAAATGTTTCCAAGAATGAATTGCAGATTTGGCAATTAAATGTAATGAAGAGTACTTTGAAGGTGATACGGTTGTTTTGTAAAAAAATTTAAATACATAGCCTTGAAAAAATATTGTTTCTTTGGAGGTAGGGTACTCCTGACATTCAATATGCTTTCATGGATGCTATAATCAAGAGATCAAAAGACATGTTTTCTTCGGTACATCTGCTATATAAGAACTCTTTACAGAATTGGAAAACAAGGATTTTACTTTGAGGAATTACGTGTGATTGGCCCAAGTCTTGGGATTTTCAACTGCCTCATGCATGTGAAAAGGTGGGTATTGAAAAAGGAAGACCAAAGAAGATTCAATACATTTGAATTGTGGTGCTGGAGAAGAATATTGGACTGCTCAAAGGTCAAACTGACCTGTCGTGGCAGAAGTGCGGCCAGAGTGCTCCTTAGATGCATATTGTGCTCCTTAGATGCATAGAGTGCTCCTTCGTCTTGCATATTGTCAGGAGAGACAATCCTTGGAGGACATCATGCTTGGTAAAGTGGAGGGCCAGTGAAAACGAAAGCCCTCAAGGAGATGGGTTGACACATTGGCTGTAACAATGGGCTCAGCATAGGAACCCTTGTGAAGATGGCACAGGACTGGGCAATGTTTTGTTCTGTTGTTCATACGGTCACTATGAATCAGAACCAATCCGATGGTGCTTAGGAGCAACAATCAACATTTTCCTAGGGTCCCGGTGGTGTAATGGTGTAGTGGATTATGCGTCAGGCTGTTAACCAAAAGGTCACCAGTGAAAACCACCAGCTTCTCCCTGGAGAACTCACTCACGCACTGTCAGAGTAGAACTTGCCCTGCACATTTCGAAAATGGTTACTTTTTACACCACTGAGGCTCCTTTCTGAGGGAGAAAGGTGAGCTTTTTACTCATGCAAAGTATCATAGTTCAGAAACCCACATGGGCAGTTCTACCCTGTCTTACAGGGCACCCATGAGCCAGAATTGCCCTCCAGGCAGCAAGGGACCATATTCATAGCCCTGGTAAGTAGAGGGAGGTTACCAAAATGGGGTTGCTAACTGCAGTCTGTTGTAGAAACTCTATCGTAGCAGTTTTACTCTGTCCTATAGGGTGGCTATGAGTCTGGTTTGACTAGATGGCAGGAGGGGCTTTTTTTATTATTTGATTTTTAAAAAATTTGTACTAATCTCTTCACCTATGGGACAAACACTGTCAGAAAGAATAAGAAGAAAACAAAACACACACATGCAGAGGAAAAATCAAGACCTTTTGTAAGGTCAGTGGGAATGCATAATTAGAAATCACTTCTTTTTTTTTACCGTGGTCCAGGCATTTTGCCTGGAGTAATTAAAGCTGAAAGCATTCTAGTTATTAGTATGAGTAGGAAAGATATTTTAAAATAAACAATCAGAAAGGATAGTCAACAGGTGAGCACTTAATATGATTAGCTGCCCTACGAGGGATGAAAAGAACCAAGTTGTTTCAAATCCCCATTGCATTCTCACGGCGGCCAACAACTGAGCTTATACGAGAAGGTCGAATTCATCGTTATCTTTGAACATCTCCTATCTACCACCCAAAATTATAGCTGCTTTACATGTTGTATTATCTCATGTAATCCTCACAGATACTCTCTAGATTTGGGAACGATCATTAATCTAAAATGTGTAGATAAGAAGAGTCTTGGCAAGTTTAAATAATTTACCCAAGGTCACAAAAATTGTGACAGAACTGGGACTGAAAATGAGAAATCTTCAGATTCCATATTTAACCCGATGTAATAATGCCTCAAAGCATAATTTTGTAAAATTAGGGTTTATGTTTTAATCTTTGCCTTTAATCAGTGAGCTTCTTTGGGGCAGAATTTAATCCTCATTATTTTCTTTGCATCCCCAGAGAATGGAATAATGCCTGATACGAAGCAGGAACTCGGTGGCTGTCAAGTAAGCACAAAGATGAATTAACAATAAAAGAAGGGTGGAAGGAATTAATACAAAAAGGAAGCAGGACAATTGAGGTTTGTTCAAAAAACTAATTCTACACTAAGAATTCAATCCCTTTGCTTATTTTTGTGCCCCTTCATTTCTATGGCAGCAACATAGGAGTATTTTATGATGATAAGCACCATTTTTACTTCTGAATTAAATGAAACACATTCAATAATATGCACTTTACCCAGGGATTTAAATGAACGATTGAAATTCCATAATCAGAACATGACACAACGAAGCCAGCATATAATCATATGTTTTCTATAATAAGCTACTCGAAGTGTTCTTTGGGCTACAATTTTGTAATCTAGACATGAGAGGAAGATCACTGCTCTCGACAACATTCAACACAGGCACTTCAGCAGGCTGTGGATAAAAGGAACACCCCTCTTTTGCATTCCATAGCTGTTCTCTCTTCCCTTATCAGTGAGCAGCCAGTTCTGATGGTTACCTTCACATCCTCTGCCATCTTCCTCCAGCTCTGGCCAGCTTGACATTTGCAGTAATAACTGCCAATTGTATTACAGCATCAGTCCTGACAGCCACCATTTTCAATGGCACATTCATTTATATCTGCAATTGAATAGTTAAACAGAATTAGCCTCCTCTAGCTAGATTCACAAAAGAAAATTCTCAGCCTCTCCTAAAATCAGTCATTCCAGACTTACCTCATTTTTTCCCTTGAACTCAGATAAAACGCAACTATCTCATTTTAATTCCACAAATTTTCTCTACTCTTGATGCAAAGAAAGAGACAACATTTGGTGTAAGAAATATTATTTTTGAACAGTGAACTAAGGGCTCTTCTAGCTTTATGGATTTTGGTTTATGGTACAGATCCAGAAATTTCACTTCCAAACATTTGAGGATTTTAGAACTAAGAGAGAGAAAGTAGAACACTTGGCCACCTCTTCATCCATTCAATATGCTGTTATTAACTTCTCAAAAAGTAATTTTCAGCATTCACCACTATATAAATGACATTGTGATAGATAGTGTGATGAAAAGAGAAGATGGTTCCCTATTTCCCAAAGCATAAAATCTTGCCGGGTTACAGGCCAAAACAGCAGTGTCATTCGGCTGTGCCTATGTGTTGGACGCCATAGGGAGAGGCACGCTGGCTGGGCTGCTGACCTCTTTAGCAGTTCCCATCCGCCAGCTGCTCAAAGAAGGAAAGATACGCCTTTCTGCTCCAGTAAAGGTTTACAGCCTTGGAAACGCAAGGTGCAAATATACTTTTCTAGTAGGTTTGTTCGAGTGAGAATTGAGTGATGCTGGTGAGTGTACACAAGATTTTCCCACAGCCCACCTTGGGGCTATAAGCCCCAAGTAACTCTTTATGGATAGGGCACAGTTTTATAGAAACAATAGAGCTCATACATATTCTGACTCATCTGTGGTTTCGACATAGTTCTTCTCCAAGGAAGTACTACTAGGGCAGGTTGTCTAATTGATTCAGAAGGTCCTTGTCTCATGAGGTGCATGAGGGACCATGTAGGAAAGGAGGACAAGGAAGGGAGATGGAAGAGGGACAGAGAATGAGTTAGCCAGGATAGAAGAATGAGGTAGTTAGTTTATTGTGCCAACCTGGCTGATAAACACATGTGGGGTTAATTGAAGGGCAGAGGGATAAATGGCTCCGTGAGTCTTGCCTTTCTGGTTCTTGAGTCTCTTGCTTTCTGATGATCGCACCAGGGTGTAGCTACTTTAGCCAGTTCCCTGCTTTAGCTGGCAAGGCTCACTTCTTGTAAGACATCCCTGAGGAGAAGCCACATGGACCTACCCCGATGCAGCCCTGGGTGCTGGAGCAGCCGGGTGGAGATCCCTGCCAGTGTTGAGATGCTTACTGGGTTCACTGATTCAGCTTTCCTTCTACAGGCGGCATCGTTGCATCTGCTTTGTGAGGAGGATTTAGTGGATTGGTGTTGGACATATGGGTTAATGTTGGACTTGTGGGCTTGGGCAGCACTGGGTTGGGATGTTTTGTTCACATGAACTTAACCTTTATATAAAACTCTCTCTTACACATATGACTTGCTGTGGATTTGTTTCTCTAAAGCACCTACATTAACACAAAGAAGTCGACAAAGTGGAAGTTCAGACAATGGGAGTGGAGCCACCGTAACTATGGAACTTGGATCCTGACTGAGTGTACCTAACCGAGGGCTCGTTGTGCAACTGTTAAGATTGATCTTGTTTATTTTAGTGTATTTCCAATGTAGTGTGTCATAATACAGAAAAGTACACCAATCTTAATTATTCAACTTCTTGAGTTTTCAGAAATAGAATATTCACACGATCCCCAGAATACCTAAAATAGAAAAAGTAGACTATCTCACATACTGCCAAGGATGAGTAGCATCTGGTCCCTAGTACAGTCCTGGTGAGAGTTTAAAATAGACCGGGCTTCTGTAGAATTCTATTTTTGCTATACTATTATCACAGAATATCTCATACCTTTTGACCCAGAATTCCCAATCCTGGATCTATTCCTCCTCAGTGCATATGTGATTTCATTAAAGACAAACAGGAAAAATACACTAATTCCATTCAGCATAAAAAGCAAACTCTGGTCAGCATATAAATAAAAATATGGAATATTCATAGGTTGGAGTAATATACAGGAAAGTGAATGACAAATGAAAGGGGAATATACATCTCACCAAAAGAATTCTGGAGTTTAAAAGCTAGATAAAACAACAACAACAACAACAGAAAATATACATAGATTCTAATTTTACTTAGTTCAAAAAAAGCAAAAGTAACAATGAAAAGGTATCAGTATACTTACCTTCAGCAAGGCAGAGCGATCGCTTCTTGGGTGTTTATTATATCCTATGAGTGTATGTATGCAATCACAGGATTAAGGTGATATTATCATATTGTGAATTCATTGTGAACTTTCCTGAAGAATTAGTTAGATCAAGTAACACACATTTATGGTACTGTTCATTTGGATAACATTTTCTAATTGCTTGCTCAAATATTTTGCCCATTTGTCTACTGATTAGAGTGGATTTTTCTTATAGATTGATTTAAACAGTCGAGTAGTATGCCTGTACTATGAATATTCCTTTTAACTCTTCCACTAGTGACTTTTGATAAGCAAAACATTTCAAATTTGAATGAAATTTAACTTTTTTTCCCCTTCTTTACAATTACAAAAATAAAAGATTTGTAGAAGTAGTTGTGTAATGGTTTAGCATTGAGTAGCAGTCCACAAGGGTCATAGTTCTAAACCACCAGCCACCCCTCAGGAGAACGACAGGGCTTTCCACACCTGTAAACAGTTTCATCTTTGAAACTCACAGGGGCAGTTCTGCACTGTCCTATAGCATCTGGCATCCACTCGATCGATCGTAAGGTAGTTATCTATGGTCATGAAAAATTCCTTTTTTTTCTTTCCCCAAAGCTTTACTGATTTACAGTTCACATCTAAAACCTGAATCATCTTCACTAATATGTGTGTATAGTTTGAGATAAAGGATCAGGTTATTTCAATATGAATATTAAATAACTAGAACATTTATGGAAATAGTAATTCTTCCCACCCCTAGTATTTTAATGATATTATCATAATTGACTTTGAATGATAAACTTATAACAAATATCAACTGTTTCTGGGAATTTTGGGTATTCGTGTGCCAACACTATCCATCTTAATTACAATGAAGTGCCTGAAGGCACCCACCTGCACAGGAAAACCTTCTGCCCCAGAGCACTGTTTTCTCATTCCATGGATCAGGAAACTCACTACACCGTCTGATGCTTTGGTGAACTTGCCACTGCTACCGCCCTTCTCCATGCCTTCTCTGCTGTCTCTTGCCGTCTCTGTTGTCACAGTGCTGTCTCCTGAACCCAGGATGTAAGAAGCTTCAGGTCCGAAAGAGGCACTCCACTCCTCATTGTTTCTCGATGCTAGTGAGATTCCCCCATTTCTGCTCCTGAGATGGCTTCTTTTATACCCAGCAGGATGGTGGGTGTAAAATATTAAAATAACAAAATTGAACAATCCCCACATTGGAGTTCCAAGTCTTGCGATCACAATTAGCCCTGCTAATAATTATTCAAAGTTGAACCATATAATCCAGTCAACATCTTCCCTTCCTTTCCTTTACCAGACTCATCAGAAAAAGAGACAACAGACCAAACTTGGTTAAGAGTTACAATCATATCAAGTAAATCACTGCACCTTAGACCTTGAGTATAGTTTAAAACATTTCACTGTAGATATGATGTGTATTGTAGGTTTGTTTTGTTTCTTAGATCAAGAAAGATCATTTCTACTCTAGATTAAGTGTTTGCATCATAAATGAGGTTCAAAGTTTTCATGACTCACTTTTCTTAATCTAGAAGGTTATAATATTCATTATTTATTCTTCTCATGATATAAACACATTTTTTGTGTGTTTCTGAAATAAAACTCAGTGTGATGCAACATTTTCATGTATTCCTATATTTAATTAGCTAATACATTGCTTAGGATTTTTGTGACTATGTTCATCAGAGATATTGGATTGCTTTTTCATTCTTGTCATAATCTTTGTTAGGTCTTGGCTTTGAGGTATCTTTGGTGAGTAAAATGTTGGAATAATTTTCCTATTTTCTGAAAGAGTTTATGAAATATTGGTATAATTTTCTCCTTAAATATCTAAGAGAGTTAATCTGATGATGTCATCTGGGCCTTTGTGTGTGTGTGTGTAATTACACATTAAATTTCTTTAATAAATGTAAGATTCAAATTTTCAAATGAACATGCTATATAAATTATGCTTTTCATCTGTCATTGATGTGAGCAGTTATACGCATGGGGTAAAATATATGAGACCCTTGCAAATTGAGATGAAATAATCATTTTCTCTCCTTCATGGTCTGGACATTGGGAAAAAAATTATGCTTTTCAAGAAATTAATCCATTTCACACAAACGTGCAAGTATGATGTTACATTGTTCATGATATTTTAACGTCTCTTTAATGTCTGACTAATATGTAGTGAGGTCCCCTTTCCTATTCATGAACTGAATAATGTGCATCTTCTCTTTCTTCCTTGCTAGGTTTTGCTAGACATTTTAGTTGTCTGTCTGTCTCAGTTTTATTTTAGTCTTTTAAAAGAGCTTCTGGCTTTCTGGATGTTTCAGTATCCATACTTTTTCCATTCACATTATGCTGTTGCTTTATTATGACCCTTTCTACCTTTCTGCATTTATTCCATTGCTCTGGTTTTAACTTTCGGAGATAGCATCTCCCTCCCCATGCAACCTCTAGGATTCCTCCAGGGTCTGGCTTGGGCTTTCTAAGTGCTGGTAGCGTCAGGGTAGAGATCTCTTACCGGGTACCTATCGTGCCATAAGAGACATTTCAATAGACCAAAACCGAAGTGAGGAAAGTTTTACTTTCTAGACATGGAAGCCACGCAGCATCAGTCCTTACACATCGATTGTTAAAGCAGTCACAGTCATCCAGGATTCCATGGGGTGAAGAAAATTCTCATCTCAATGTAAGAAATAGTATATGATTTCAAAGAGGTTGTGGAAAATTGAATTAAATTTGTTCACACATTTTTTTGAAGCCCTCTTGTAAATGAGTCTCAGGCGGGAAAAAAATCGATGGCAATCTCTGAGAGACTGTATGACACTGTATTACATTAACTATTTAAGGTGATACATTTCTCTAAAAATGCAGTGTCAACCACATACCACAGGTTTTGCCATACTTTCATTCAATTATGAATTAAAAATTATCATCCAATTAAAAATATGTTCTAATCTATGGTACATTTTTTAAAATTGTTTTGAAGCTTGTTTTGAGGTTTGTATCCTACACTTGAAGACTATTCTTTCATGTTGCTTTACACATTTCCAGATATATTGTACTCTGCATGATTTTAGTTCTGCAAAATTTTATGAAATTGTTTTTTATATTCTACCACATTGTTACTTTTACCATAAAACAAATCTATGTTTACTGAAAAAAAAAGTTCTATAATTGTTAGGTATAGGTTTCTATAACTACATGTATAAATAAACATTATATATGGAGAGATATATGTAAAGTATGCATATATCCATATAATGTTCATTATATTTGTACCTATGACAACTAAAATAAAATTTTATCACATTAGGTTGAATTTATTAATTAGGTTTTTAATATCTCCACATAATTAAACAAATTTATATGCATATTTTATCAGCTACTGAGAGATATGGTAAAAATATTCCCTAGAATTATGTATTTGTTCTTTTTAGTGCTTCAAGTTTTGTTTTACATGCTTAGAAGCTTTATTATACATGTGTGAATATATATCTATATATATATATATATATTTATATATATATATATATATATATATAGAGAGAGAGAGAGAGAGAGAGAGAGAGAGAGAGAGAGAGAGAGAGAATGGCTGTGTCTTCCTAAGCCACCACTTGTCTGTCAGTTTGTCATACTCTGGTGATTTGTATGTTGCTGTGATGGTGGAAGCTATGTTTCTGGCATTTTCAAATACCAGCAGGGTCACCCAAAGTGAATGAGTTTCAGACGAGTTTCCAGATTAAGAACAGACTACGAAGAATGAATAAACTGTCCGCTTCAGAGGAATTAGCTACTGAAAACCTTCTGGATAGCACTGAAGCATTGTCAGATATTGAAAACCTCACGAATATCAGCAGAGCATGATCAGATATAGTGCCAAACGATGAGGCTCTCAGGTCAAAAGACACTCGGCACCTGACTGAGGAAGAGCTACCTTCGCAAAGTAAAGTCAAACGTAGTGACGTGGATGGAGTAGAGCCTGTGAGTGTAAAGCCATTGAGGTCTTCATTTGCTCATGGGGCGTGATTCAAAATGAGAAGAAACAGCCGCAAACATCTATTAATGATTGGAATTAGTATGCATGAAGTATGAATCTCGGAAAGCCAGAAATGATCCAAAAGGAAACAATGTATAGAGATCAATACCATAGGTGTTAACGAGCTAAAATAGACGGGGATTGGCCATTTGGAACCAGAAAATCATTTGGTTTACTGTGCTGCGAGTGACAGATTCACGAGGAATGGCTTCACATTCATTGTCAAAAGGACTTTTCAAGATATAGCTTGAAACACAATGTTGTCTGTGCTAGGATTATATCTATCTGCCTCCAAGGAAATCCAATTGTTACAACTATTATTCAAATTTATGCACCAGCCACTAATGCTGGTGATGAAGAGATTACAGAATTTTACCAATGTCTTCAGTCCAAAATTGATCAAACATGCAATCAAGATGCATTGATAATTACTGGTGACTGAACTGGAGAAGAAGGAAAAGTAATTGATCTTGATGATAGAAACAAAAGTGGAGATTGCATGATAGACTTTTACAAGACTGATGACTTCTTCATTGCAAATATCTTTTGCAACATGGACTTCTCCAGATGGAATATACAGAAATCAAATTGACTATCTTTGTGGGACGAGATGATGGAGGAGCTTAGTATCAGTACTAAAATGATTCCAGGGGCCTGGCCTGTACTTGAGATGGTTTCTCAGTTCATGTAGGATATGCTCAAGGTTGTAATTGACTCTTATGGGCTGGTTTTTAATTTTATTCACCTTGAACTTGTACATGAGCAATTGTTTGTTATTTATCATTTGCCGTTGCTCTGTGGCCTTGTTCTGACTGCAGATTTTGAGCTCCTTAGTATCTTTGCACACGTGTAGTTGATTGGCTTCCTGTGTCTTACCACTGGAGAGGGCCATAAGTACATGCTGACTCTGCTTGTGCTTACTGTCACTTTAATACTCCTCTCTTAACTCCTTTTAAATGGATTTGTTTGCAGCATTCTTTTTACTAATTTATTAGATTTTCAGTCATGCTTCTTTTATTATTAGTTTAATTATCCTACACATACAACATCTATCATTAATGGTTATATAAGTAGCACTGTAACCACTTCCCACAGAATGCTAGACTTTATAAAACTTTAACTCCCTAGATATTCTTCCTACATTTCATGCTACTGTTATGATGTATTCGAATTTCACATAGCCAGTCCCCGTAGACCATCAACCATCCGTCATGTTTCCCCATCCAGTGGTTATTTGTGTATTGCTAAGATACATGTAGCTATGCCACTGGTATTTAAACAGCAGCAGACTCATCCACAATTGTTAGGCTTTAGCAAGGCTTCCAGACTACAGCAGACCAAGAAAAAAAGCTTAGAACGTTACTTCCTAAAATTAGCCAATGAAGATTATTTGAATTACGCTTGAGTTTGGTGTCACACAGAGCTAGAAGATGAGCCCAAGCCTGGAAGGTTTTCCAAGTTCACGGTGGCTACAGCAGCAGGCCCCGAGCTTATCAAAGAGTGTGACGAGGGGCAGAACCCAGCCCCATTTCATTCTGTTCTCCGTGGGGTCACCATCAAAATCAACTTGACTAGAACAACAACAATAACAACAACCCCCAGAAGACATCATCATTTATCTTCGTCCATTTTAGCTATTTTTTGCTAGAGTAATTTACGGGCCACTAATGGTTAAGCACTCACATGCTCACCAGAAGGTTAGAAATTCATTCAAACCGTCAGCTCCATGGGAGCAGGGACCTGGTGATTTGCTTTCCTAAATATTGCATCCTAGAAAAACACTCTGGTTGTGCTGAGCGGGAACCAACTTGACAGCACACAGCCACAGAGCGCAGCTTGCAGTGGCTGCCAACCTGCAAGGTGGAGGTTCAGCCCCACATAGCAACAGCATTTCTACCCAGCAACCCCTGAGGTCACTGGAAGTCAGGGTCAACTCCACAACTAACAACAGCAGCCTCAGGATGCAGTTGAATTCAATCACACAGGATGCAGTTCGTCTTCAGCTTACTCACCCTTTCTGGGGCTCATTAGTGTCTCCGACATTCCTGGGAGGCTTTCTGGTATCACATTCTTCCTGTCTGAAAACCAGGTGTAGTACATTCACAGGGCTCAGCTGGAAATATATTCTTTTAGATTTGTTTATCTGAAAATTTCATATTTTTGATAGTTTTATTAGCATATACTCCACATATCATATGATTGAATTGTTCACTCATACTAGGAATCAATTTCAGAACATTTTATTCTTTTACTCATTGCTATTAGTGTCCCATTTCCCACCAAACTCCCCTTCCATGCTCCCCTGTTCCTGTCTTTATAAGGTCACCCATCCTAGATTTCATGTACAGAATACACAAACAAGACGCTAACCAAAAAACCCCAACAACAATGACAAAACAAAATAGTGAAAAACCTCAATCAAAAAGAAAGCAGAAAATATTAAAAACTGAATCAGGTTTAAAATGAGTCAAAAGGGAGATCAAATCCTAAAGTGTTAATTTTTTTTTCTTTGTAAATGCCTTTTATGGTGAACATTTTATTTATTTATTTATTATCATTTTATTCGGGGCTCATACAACTTTGATCACATTCCACACATACATCAATTGTGTAAAGCACATTTGTACATTCATTGCCCTCATAATTCTCAAAACATTTGCTCTCCACTTAAGCCTCTGGCATCAGCTCCTCATTTTCCCCTTCCCTCCCTGCTCCCCCCACCCTCATGAACCCTTGATAATTTATAAATTATTATTTTGTCATATCTTGCCCTGACCGACATCTTCCTTCACCCACTTTTCTGTTGTCCATCCCCCAGGGAGGAGGTTATATGTAGATCCTTGTAATCAGTTCCCCCTTTCCAACCCATCCTCCCTCCACCCTTCAGTATCGCCATTCACACCACTAGTCCTGAAGGGATCATCTGTCCTGGGTTCCCTGTGTTTCCAGTTCCTATCTGTACCAGTGTACATCCTCTGCTCTAGCCAGATTTGTAAGGTCGAATTGGGATCATGATAATGGGGGAGGCGGGTTTAGAAGCATTTAGGGACTAGAGGAAAGTTGTATGTCTCATCGTTGCTACATCACACCCTGATTGGCTCGTCTCCTCCCCGAGACCCTTCTGTAAGGGGATGTCCAGTGGCCTACAAATGGACTTTGGGTCTCCACTCTGAACTACCCCCCTCATTCACAATGATATGATTTTTTGTTCTGATGATGCCTGATACCTGATCCCTTCGACACCTCGTGATCACACAGGTTGGCATGCTTCTTCCATTTGGGTTTGACCTACATGGCCACTTGTTTCCCTTTAAGCCTTTAAGACCCCAGGCACTATATCTTTTGATAGCCAGGCACCATCATCTTTCCTCACCACAATTGCTTATGTACCCATTTGTCTTCAGCGATTGTATTAGGGAGGTGAGCACACAATGATATGATTTTTTTTATTTGATGCCTGATAAATGATCTCTTCAGCACTGCGTGATCACACAGGCTGGTGTGCTGCTTCCATGTGGACTTTGTTGCTTCTGAGCTTGTTTACCTTCAAGCCTTTAAGACCCCAGACGCTATATCTTTTGATAGCCAGGCACCATAAGCTTATAAGCTTCCTTCACCACATTTGCTTATTCACCCACTTTGTCTTCAGCGATTGTGTCGGGAAGATGAGCATCAAAGAATGCCAATTTAATAGAACAAAGTATTCTTGCATTGAGGGAGTACTTGTGAGGAGGCCTAATGTCCTTCTGTTACCTTAATACTAAACCTATAAATATATGCACACAGATCTCTTCCCCATCCTCATATATAAATATATTTACATATGTACATGCCTTTATTTAAACCTCTATAAATGTCCTCTGCCCCCTAGCTCTTTCCTCTATTTCCTTTGACTTTCCTCTTGTCCCATTATCATGCTCAGTCTTCATTTGGGTTTCAGTAATTTCTCTTGGTTACATTACCCTTGATCACGCCCTACCAGGTCTCATACACCCTACTCACCACCGGTTATTATCTCTGCAGGTCTGTCTAAATAAGATAGGCTGGATGAACAATCTGGAGGAGAAAACAACGGGACCGACAGTTCCAGGGGGATATGGGGGAGGGAGAGGGTGAGGGAAATGTTATGGTGGTAACAAACCAAGGGACAAGGGAACAACAAGTGATCCAAACTGGTGGTGAGGAGGGTGTAGGAGGCCTGGTAGGGAGTGAAAATATTACATTTGAACTTGTCTACATTTCCGCATTCTCAGCTTCACAATGCTGTCTGTCTGATAGCACGGATAGTCATACCCCCAATGTCAGAGGGGTTCACCTAGGCTTCATTCATGTGGGGACACTGAAAATGGGTTGGGGCTTCCACTGCCATCCATAGCCTTCTGCAAACAGGTGTTCACAGTTTAAACTGTGACAGCTTCCTCCTTCAAATGTGGATTTTACACATACAATCCTTGGATCACAGAGACTGTTGTGCTTCTTCCATGTGGATTTGTTGACTCCTCACTTAGATGGCTCCCTGTTTTAAGACAAGACTTTCTCAGTCCAAATGCTATTCTCTCTGATGTTTCTTCAGCACACTTTGCTAGATATAACACGCACATCTTCAGTGACCTCTACATGAGAGTGAAGATTGAGTAGGACCATGCAATCAGAAGTAATTGTTCTTTAGATCGGTGTTAGAATTAAATGCGAGTTCCTCATCTAGTCGGATGTCTATGGTTTAACTATGTCTCTGATTCACTTTAGAGATATCAATATCATTTTATAAGGAGAACATTGAAAATAATCCCCCGGGGACATAGGTAATTCTTCTATTGATAGTGTCATTAATTTAGTGAATGGTATAGAATTTAAAACAATGTTGCAGTCCAAATGAATTGTTGACTTGTACAGATTTAAATGATTAAATGACTGAAGACTATTTACATGAACAATGGGATTGATGACATGACAAAACTTTTGATAACACGTTTCAGAGGCAGAACCATGCGAACTAGACCAATATATGTAAGAGATCAAGGAGGCCATTAAAATATATGGTAGGCTCTCACACCATCATTCAGTGTGCACCTTCAAAGCAGGAGATTTCCAGGTCCATCTATGTAATGAACTGTTTCATGCTTTTATCGCTGCCTTTTAGGGATTCAAAGTCCTCCACTGTTTGCATGTACCATAGTTTCTTCATCCATTCTTCTACTGATGGGCGTCTGGCTATTTCAAGCTTTTTATTATTGTGAACTGTGCCGCAGTAAACATGGGAGAGCATACATCTGTAGTGTTCTGTCTTTTAATTTGGGGGTACAAGCCCAGCAAAGATATTATACTTCGATTCCCAGTTTTAGGGATCGCCGTATCACTTTCTACTAGCTGCTCCATATTTAAGAACCCACTAGCAGTGTATGCGAGTTCAACTCTCTCTGCACCTTCTCCAGAATTTATTGTCAAATTTCTCGTTGTTTTGATTTTCATCTCCCACATGGCTAGTGAGTGTGAGCATTTCCTCGTGTGTTTGTTAGCCATCCAAGTGTCAACCCTGGAAACTGTCTGTTCAGGTCTTTTGCCCACCTTTCCACAGCAATTCTTTTCCTTTTTCTTATTGAGGCGTTTCAGAATTCAATAAATTTTAGTAATTAGTCCCTTTTTCATTGTATCATTGCTAAAGATTTCCCACCAATTCCTGGTTTCTCTTTCTACTATTTTGATAGTCTTTTGATGTGCATAGAAATGCCATATTTTTAACTTTAATATTTTGTAGCTTTTTCTTTTTGAACAGTTTAGATTGGTTCATAGAAAAATCTTGATTGTAGATATATCCTGCACCCAATTTCCACTATGATAAACATATTAAATTACTACGCTGAACTTGTTACAATTAATGCCCCGATATTAAAACATTGTTTTTATTAACTAAGGCATCCTGGTGGTGCAGTGGTTTTTGTATTAGGATGCCGGCTGTAAGGTCATTTGTTCAAGTCCATCACCTACGCCATGGGAGAATGGTAAGGTTGTTTGCTTCCATAAAGACATGCAGTCTCAAAATCTGATTACTCCTCTATCCTATAGGGTCATTATGAGTGAGCATCAACTCAATAGCAATGGGTTTATTATTAACTAAAGTCCTTACCTAATTCAGATGTTCTTTGTTTTTATGTAATGTCCTTTTTTCTATCCCAAGAGCTCATCCAAAATATTACTTTTCTATTTGGAGTCATGTTGCTTTAGGCTTTGTAGATTTGGACAATTACTCAGACTTTCCTTGTTTTGGATGACCTTGGCAGTTTTTAGCCATGCGAGTTGTGAACCTTGAAGTGTGTATGGTACTTCAACTTTCCCTATGGTTAGATTAGAGTTATGTTGGAGTCAAATTTTCCAATATAGCTCATCTATGTCTCTATAACTTATACCATATGATTGGGTGAGACTATGTGAATGGGTGTTTGAAACATGCACCGTGGGGATTAGTGGATATGAGAATGAGGCATTTCAGAAGCAGGAAGATAAAATCCCCTGGACCATCAAGGAAGAAAAGCCATCAGCAGAGCATGTTTGAAATCCCTGCCTATAGTGACAGAAGGAGCAGAGGCCATGCATGCCATGTTAGATTAGAGGCAGAGGAAGGCCACAGAGCCAAGACTATGAGACTGTAAGGCAGAGCAGTAGGCTAGCTTCCTGGCCCACAGAACAAGGCAGAGGCTAAGAGCCATGTGACTGAAAGGCTTCGGACCAGAGAGACATTCAGCTGTTGACTGGGAAGAGCCACCGCTATGGACCAAAGACTGTATCGTTAAGGTTTTCTGATCCTGGATTGTGATAGCTTGCTAACTTCTCTAATACCCCGCCCCCCATAGTTGTGATTCTTGACTCTGAGGTCTGTGGGGTAACTGCCACACCTTTCTGAACCCAGCCAAAAAAGCAGAGGATTTTAGGAACAATTGTTGTTGTCAAAACTGGGGAAAGAAAGATGGCAGCATGGAGCCACAGCTGAACTCTGCCTCACGGCAATAGCCTCGGCTGGTGTGGAGATGCTACTCCGTTCTTGTGTAGCCAGAGGTGGCCATTTTCATGGGAGTTAGGTACTCTTAGTAAGTACAGTAGAGCCAAGGTGGAGAAGAGTTCATGTCTCTGAATTATGGTGGCAAAAATATTGAACATACGATGAACTGTCAGAACAGCCCACAAATCTGTCTCAGAAGACGTACAGTCAGAATGCTCCTGAAAAACTAGGAGGCCAAGATTCAACCTCTAGGACATGAAGATTTCATCTCACATACATTGAGCATATTCTCAAGAGAGAGCAGTCCCTGGAGAAGGACATCATGCTCTGTAAACTAGGATGTGAGTGAAAAGAAGCCCCTCCATGGGATAAATCAATGCAGCGGCTGCAACGCTGACCTCAAATATAAAAATGGCCATGGCAGGGCTGCGTTCTGTTGTGCAAGAGGTCATGCCATGATGAATCAGAACTCATGACTTTTAACAACAACAATCATATCACAGAAATAAAGGGCCATTTTATCCACTATATCAGGGAAACACACTATGAACATAATATCATTGTTGATGTTACCCTTGATTACCCGACTAAAATAGTGCATGTCAGATCTCCACTATCAAGTTTCTCTATTTTAAAAACTTCCCACACGGAATGAATCAGGAGGAAATCCCTATGCAAAGCCCCTATTTAAAAAGTAGAGACCCTCCTAATCCCATCCACTTTAAGGGAGGACCATCCACGTACATTACTTGCAGTTCTTCTGCATGGAGGACTTATCTAGTCCTCCCCATTTATTTTACCTTCGTTTCTGAAGAATTTTTCAATAGATAGGTTGGCAGTTGCTATCTTTAAGCATTTCAAAACTGTCAGTCCATTACCATTTGGATTTCTTTTTGAAAATAATGTGCCTTTTTTTTCCTTCTGTCCGCTTAAAAATTTTTCTTTTTGTCGTTTCTTAGAAGTTTTACTATGATATGCCTTGATGTGTTTTTCTTTGTATTTATCTTCCCAGGGGTTGGAGTACATCTGGATTCTGTGGTTTGATGTTTTTTTAGTTTTCAAGAGACTGCTCTGGCATTACCTGTTCAAATATTGCTTTTGCTCCATTTCTCTGTCCTGTTTCTTCTGGTACTTCAATTGAGTGCTTATGATAGGTTTTCATCAGACAGCATTTGTCTCAAGACATTTTGTTTGTTTGGTTTTGGTTTGTTGTAATCCCTTTTTTCTTCCCTTCTTGAGTCAAAATATGCTTGCATTCTATAGATCTCCCTTTTAGGTGTTAATTCTGTAACCATCGATTATGGGTCCAAATTTTGCATTCTACATGAAAGTCATTGTCTGTTTCCTCTCTCTGAGTTCCAGTTGATTAAAAAAATTTTATAAGTTCTGCTCATGAAATTTCTCATGTAGTCATTTATTTTCTTGTCTTTAAAAACTCACTCTTTGGCCTGCTTCATGATATTGTAGCTTGATCTTGTACCCCTTTCTCTTCTCGTCAGCGGATGCACTGTAAGGTCACTGTAAAGAAAAGTGCTGCTTCTTTAATTATCTATCTATCTATCTATCTATCTATCTATCTATCTATCTATATATCTATCTATCTATCATCTAGCTAGCTATGTCGTTTTGGGCTTTTATAATGTGGTTGCCAGCAGGCCTCGTCCTTGGAAGTGGGAAATGGCTTTATGAGCTTGCAGTGTTCCTGCCAGTGGTAGGTGGGCACCCACTCTGAGTGAGTTGCATCAGAATTCTGCCAGGCAGCTTCCCTGTGAAGCTCATTGCCATCCCATGGACACGTTCCTACCGCTCCCCCCACCATCAGCAGCATGTCAGCACACTTGGCCACCATCCAGCGTACAGTCTCTAATGAGATCTAGAGTCATCCTGGCCGGGATGGCTTGCAGCGCGCGTGCTCCCTACCGCTGGAATTCTTCTATTCCACAGCAGTGCCTTTAGACGCTCTTACTAGTTTATCTCCACTTATTTGGCGATCATTTTTATATAGCCACATAAACGCACAGGCACACATAGTTTGTCCTGAACAAATTGCCGTTCTAATTCCGTCTTTTATGGAACCTGAGGAATATACCTTCCTTCAGGTGTCTGAGCGATCTGACTTCCTAGGTAACTCTAACCTTCAATGTATGCCTTCCCTGTCCAGAGACTGCTGGCCACACTGTCCAGCATCGCCTCACCCTGTTAGCAGTCACTGTCTTCTCACTGCTTGTCCTTTGCTACTGTGTCCTTTATAAATTAATCTCTCAAGAGGAAAACGCACCTAACTGACTCTTCCAGCTGCCAAGATAGTCTGTGATGTCTTCAGATGAGTGATTTATGTATGAATCCAACTCTCTTCATTGTTTTCAGTGATGTAATTGGTCTGCTATTATTCTGTCCATCAGAGCCCCAAAGAGGTCTGCTCATACTGTGTCTTGCTTCTCTTTGCTGGTTGTATTATTCCAAAGAAAATCCTGTTAACCGGAACTTTATGAGCTTATTTATTTTTCTTGAAATCTGCCTCAGTCAACAAGTTCACCATTCACGGTTAATTTGTTGCAATGATTAACAAAGAGTATAGAGCTTTGGAATTAGGCCTGTACAATGTGCTACAGGAGATCAGAGATAACGAGTTCAGTGAAGGTTGACTTCTAAGGTATCCTCCAAGCTTTCTTTACTGAAAAAGCAGAGACTTATTACAATAGATGAGGTATCCTGAGTCCTAAAGAAGTTTCATGCCTTTTAGCATGATGTTACTCTTCAAAATTCATCCAAAACTGTATTGCAAAGAGTTTTCAAACATGCTAAGGAGCCCAGGTGGTGCAGTGGGGTATGCACTGGGCTGGTAGCAATTCGAAACCACCAGCCAGCTCCCATGGAGAAAGACAGGGCTCTCCACTCCCGAAAACAGCTTTGTGCTCAGAAACCCACAAGGGTAGCTTGGCCCTTCTTATCTGTATCATACAGCTCTCTGAGTGAATTGATGAAATTAAGATTATGATTTTAAAAGTATGGTAGTTAAAAAGATAAATCCAAAGGTCATACATGTAGTTAAGCAAAATATTTATAACAACTTCAAATTTCAATTTCAACAATATAATGATTATGTAACGGTAATAATTCAATCTCTCACTTCACTACAGTCATTAAAAACTGTAATTGTGGTGACTATAAAACATGTAAAACCCCATGTTGAAATAGATTACATATTGATTCTGCACTGTAGTTGCAACTATAAACGCTATATATTTTTATTGACAAAATTGGATAGACAAAATTAAGTAAGTTGATGTACTACTGCAGTGGGCTTATGTCTTTTCAAGTTCTTATTTTTGTTTTCATAATATTGTTTATACCATTATATGTTTTAATAGGCTTGAAATTTCTGACAGGCATTAAACAAGGAAACGAACACTGGACTATCTAATTTTCAGCGACTGTTTCAGGAAAAAAAATTGTCTTTGAGATGGGGTCAATTTTTGCTGGTACTAAATTCTTATTTCAACTTGTAACGAGCATTTTGAAGATAAGAGACATTGGGGAAAGAACCATGCCTTAAGCAGGTTTTGTGTAAATGCCACGGTTCCCTTGTTGACCTGTCCTGATGGTGAAGGCACAGCAGCAGCATATTGAGGCCCAGTATTTCAACGGAAAGCTATTACCATGACTCCATCAAATTGCCTTCGCCTGACTTTATTTGACATAAGCATATAATTTCAAGACAAAAATAATGCTTAATTTCCATAGGCCTGAATAGTAATTCGGAAAATATTTTATGCCTTTACACTGAACATGTGCATAAGCTTTCCAGTTTACCACAGTTTCTCCCGCAACCTCTTCCTTCACACCGAGCGACCTCATTGCTTCGTGTTACTTCATGGCTCTGAAGGCATTTGATGATCAACATGCCTGGTTTGAGAAACTTGCTCCATGTCCATAATGATTCACAGACTCACACACCTCTGGGCAGATATGGCTGGGGATGGAGAGAAGGCTAGAGTCTGAGGTAAAACTGTCAAGGAAGAGATTTATTTTTAATTTGTAAAGTTTAAAGAATGAATACTAGAGTAAAGTTTTTTTCATATATATGTATAAATAGAAAAATATAGTAGTATCATATATAACTATCTACAATAAGCCCAATAAGTATGCCTATGATTAGCCAATGTCATACAATGTTTTGAATTTCATTTGATCACAGAAGCATATTCTTCCTATGTATATGCTACAAGTCCTGTGTTGCTGTATGGTAATGTCATGGTTTTCTGCTCTTACAAGGGCCAAACCTGGACAGAAACCATAGAAATTAGTACCAAAATGGCCACTAACACCAGAAAGCTAATAACATACTGGTATGAGAGGATGCAAATGTATGCAACAGTTAAAAAATAAAAGACAATTTAAGGTGTTACTGGTTAGAACAGTACACCCTCCCCAAATAAAAGAATGATACACCCATTGCCATCAAGTCAATCTGTTTCACAGTGACATTGTAAGACAGAGTAAAATCGCTGCTAAGGGTTTCCAAGATCATAAATCTTTCTAGAAGTAGACATCTTTCTCCTGTAAAATAATTAGTATATTAAAATAACATTAAAAATAATTAAATTTCTTTCTTGTGCTCAAGAAAAAAATTAGTAACACATGAAACAGCTAAGAATATTTTAGATATGTGTTTTATATTTTTGGAGCCAGAATAACTTCATAGGTAAAAAACAAAATTGAAGAGGTCATAGAATTTTCCCCACATAAACTTTAAAATCTCCCATTCAGGGTAAACAAATTAAAACATAATTGAGAAAACAATTCTAACTCAAAATCATTAATAAGAATTCATTTAAATCAATAAGGAAGAGATAAATTCTCTCAAAAAAAATTTGGATGGATGAGATACTATAAATCCTTATTTGATTCTGCACTTTAGTTGCAAGTAGAGAGCTTCCTCTTTCTCTGTAGGAGCAGTTGCTAGCAGGTTCAACTGCCGACTTTGCAAGAGTAGCTCTTTCTACCACAAGAGGTTCATAATGCTTAAGGTATTCTTTATTAATTAAACTGCACTACTGCTTGCTTTTAAGAATAATTCAGGAGATTATATTTATATGTTAATTATTAAGATACAAATGGACATTAGGCCTCTACTCAAGTACCCCTCAACACAAGAACACTTTGTTGTAATAACCTGGCATTCTGTGATGCACACCTTCCTGACACAATCATTGAAGAAAAAATAGGTGCATAGTAAATGTGGTGAAGAAAGCTGATGGTGCCCAGCTATTAGAAGATATAGCATCTGGGGTGTTAAAGGCTTGAAGATAAACAAGCGGCCATCTAGTTGAGAAGCAACAAAGTCCACTTGTAAGAAGCACACTAGCCTGTGTGATCCTATCTTTCTGAATGAGGGGGAGGGCAGAGTGGAGATCCAAAGCCCACCTGTAGACAATTGGACCCACCGAAGGGTCACAAGGAAGAGACAAGCCAACCATGCTGCAATATAGCACTGATGAAACAACTTTCCCCTAGTTCTTTAAAGCTCCCCTTCCACCACCCCCCCCCAATCATGATCCCATTTCTACCATACAAATCCGGCTAGACCAGAGTATGTACACTGGTACAGATAAGAGCTAACAACACAGGAATCCAGGACAGATAAATACCTCAGGACCAAAAATGAGAGTAGTGATACCAGGAGGGGAAGGGGAAGGTGGGGGAGAAAGGGGAAACCAATCACAATGATTGATATATAACCCTCTCTCAGGGGGATAAACAAAAGAAAAGTGGGTAAAGGGAGACAGTAGTTGATGTAAGACATGAAAATTTTTTAATAAATTATCAAGTGTTCATATAGGAGGGAAATTGGGGGAGGGGGAATTAGCTGATACTAAGGGCTCAAGGAGAAATAAAATGTTTTGAAAGATGACAATGGCCTGCGCTCTAATGTTCATTGCGGCACAGTTCACAATTGCAAGGAGTTGGAAACAACCCAAATTTCCATCAACAGACGAATGGATTAAAAAACTGTGGTATATACATACAATGGAGTACTATGCATCGCTCAAAAGCAGTGATGAACGCATGAAGCACATCGATGCATGGGAAGAACTGGAGGAAATGATGCTAAGTGAAGTGAGGCAAGCACAAAAGGACAAGTATAACGTGAGTCCGCTGAGGTAAGTTTATTTATACATAAAAAAGAGAGAACAGAAAGGCAAGTGCAAAGGGGCACCGGGAAAAAGCTACCGTATACAAACACTCCAGGGGTGAGGTCCAGATAGAATGGCAGGGGCCAAACCAAATCCAGGGGTACATATCGTAGCCAACTAAAATGGGGGTGGAGGGAGGAAAGGGGAAAGAGGAAAAAAATGTGTGGTGGGGGAATAGGGCGCTGACTCACTCAAGGGGAGGGTATTGTTTGTGTGTCCACAGGGAAAGAGGGACCAGATACAAAGCCAGTGCCAGACGAATGCAGTGTGCTGGCAAGGAGTCAGGAGCCAGTGGAGGGGCCTGAGGGCTCGGCCCCCATACCAGCTATGTGGACAACTGCCCCTCACCCCAGAAGAATTTACTTGAGAGGACGGCACTGAGGCTGCAGCTAGGGGAGAGGGGCATGTCTGATCAGCACAAATAGGAGCAAATGAAGGGGGAGGATGAGAGAGTGGAACACATCCTGGCACATCAGGCCTGGAGGATGATGTCCTGCTCTGAATAGCCAATAAACAGATGGACAATATGGCTGATCCTACTACGAGAAACACCATCCCTTGATGACCCAGGGCCTTAAGGGGGACAACTCAGGGCCGGGACTGGCCCAGACTGACCCTGTGACACTGAGGCAAACCACTAAAAGCGTGCGACACAGCAACTGTGGGAGTAGAGCAGGGAGCCCCCGAGGGAGTACAAAGGACAGACTCTGGGGCCAAAGCATGGTACCCCATTGGACCTGACTGAAGGACACACCTAGAGATCAAAAATCAGACCTTGATCTATTTACAGATTTTTCTTTCTTTAAATTTTTTTCTTTTAATTAATTTATTCTTCTATGGGTAATTGGCTTCCCTTTTTATTGTCATAGCTGTGTTCTCACTCATTGTCTATCTTGCAATGACTTTATTTTTAGTGCATATTATCATCTCTACAGATCTATCTTGATAAGATAGACTGGATGAATAGTCTGGAGAAGAAAACAACGGGACCAATGGTTCCGGGGGGACACAGGAGAGGGGGAAGAGGGGGTAAGGAGGTGGTGCTGACCAACCCAGGGACAGGGGAGGAATAAGTGATCCAGCAAGGGCAAGGTAACGGGAGAAATTACTGAAACCCAAATGAAGGCTGAGCATGCTAGTGGGACAAGAGGAAAGTAAAAGGAAGTAGAGGAAAGAACTAAGTGACAAAGGGTATTTATAGAGGTCCGAAGACTGGAATGTACATATGTAAATATATTTATATGAGTGTGGGGAAACAGGTCTATATGCATATATTTATAGGTTTAGTATCAAGGCAGCAGATGGACATTGGGCCTCCACTCAAGCACTTATGCAATGCAAGAACACATTGTTCTATTAAATTGGCATTCCAGGATGCACACCTTCCCGACATGATTGCTGAAGAAAAATGTGTGCAGAAGGAAATGTGGTGAAGAAAGCTAATGGTACCCAGCCATCAAAAGATATAGCATCTGGGATCTTAAATGCTTGAAGAAAAAACAAGAGGCCATCTAGCTGAGAAGTATCAAAGCCCACATAGAAGAAGCACACCAGCCTGTCTGACCACAAGGTGCAAAAGAGACCAGTTATCAGACATCAAAGAACTAAAAATCATATCAATGGGTGCCCATCTCCCTGATACGATCAATGAAGACAAACATGTGCATATGTGCAAATGTGGTGAAGAAAACTGATGGTGCCCAGCTATCAAAAGGTATAGCGTCTGGGGTCTTAAAGGCTTGAAGATAAACAAGTGGCCATTTAGCTCAGAAGCAACAAAGCCCACATGGAAGAAACACACCTGTGTGACCACGAGCTGTCGAAGGGATCAGGTATCAAGCATCAAGGAACAAAAAAATATATAATTGAAAACGTGTTAGTGCTGAGTGGAGACTCAAAACCCAATGGTAGTCAACCGGACACCCCTTACTGAAGGGTTGTGGGGAGGAGATGAACCAGTCAGGGTACAGGGTAGCAATGATGAAATATATAACTTTCCTCTACTTCTTTAATGCTTCGTACACACCACTATCATGATCCCAATTCTACCTTACAAATTTGGCTAGACCAGAGGATGTACACAGGCACAGATAGCAACTGGAAACACAGGGAATCCAGGACAGATGGCTCCTCCAGGACCAGTGGTGAGAGTGGCGATGCCTGGAGGGTGGAGAGAATGTGGGGTAGAAAGGGGGAACTGATTACAAGAATCTACGTATAGCCTCCTCCCTGGGGGAGGGACAGCAGAGAAGAAGGTAGGGGGAGACATCGGACAGTGTAATATATGACAAAATAATAATAATTTATGAATGATGAAGGGTTCATGAGGTAGGGGAGTGGGGAGGGAGGGGGGAAATGAGCAGCAGATATTAAGGATTCAAGTAGAAGGCAAATGTTTTGAGAATGATGATGGCAACAGATGTACAAATGTTCTTGACACAAAGGATGTATATAGGGATCATGATTAGAGGTATAAGACCCCAATAAAATGATTAAAAAACAACAATAATTCAGGCTATATATTTGGTTATGATCATCTCAGGGTAATAATTTCATCCAATCGTTATGGCTGTAAGAAGTCTGTGTGCTTCTGAAGTTCTGTTCTGCATTTTCCCTATTTTAATCAAGATTCTGCTGTGGAATCTTTGAACAAAATGTTCAGTGAGGGGATGTCCTATTGCTTACAGATGGATTTTGGGCCTCTGCACTGACCTCCCTACTTCTCAACAATCTTTGTGTTTTGTTTTGGGTCTTCTGATGCCTGATACCTGATCCAGTCGACGTCTCATCATCACACATTCTGGTGTGCTTCTTCCATGTGGACTTTGTTGCTTCCATACTAGATAGCCAGCCATTAGTTTAACCTTAAAGTCTTTAAGACCCAAGATCCTATATCTTCTAATAGCCGGGCACCATCAGCTTTCTTCACCACATTTACTTATGCACCCATTTTGACGTCAGCGATTGTGTCAGGAAGGTGAGCATCACAGAATGCCAGGTTATTAGAACAAAGTGTTCTTGCATTGAGGGAGAACTTGAGCAGGGGCCCAAAGTCCATCTGCTATTTTGATACTTAACATATAAGTATAGTCCAATATCCCTTTCATGTTATATTAATATGTTTACATATATACATGCATATGCTTATACCTCTATAAATTCCCTTTGCCTCCAAGTTCTTTCCTCTATTTCCTTTTACTTTCTTCCTGTCCCACTCTCATGCTTGACTTTCATTTGGCTCTCGTTGTATTTGAAGAGTCACAGCAATGACATAAGGAAGGGACAAACAAGCCAGGGTGCAGTATAGCACTGATGAAACACACAGCATTGCTCTAGGTCTGTAATGCTTTCTCCCCACCATCACGACCCCAGTTCTACCTTACAAATTGGCGATACTGAAGCATGTACACTATTACTGATAAGAGCTCTCGACACACAGAATTCAGGACACATACACCCCTCAGGAACACTAATGGGAGTAGTGATTTCATGAGGGTAGGGGGAAGGGGAGGAGAGAATGGGAAGAAAGGGGAACTAATGCCACGATCAACGTAGAACTGCCCCCCCCCCCGCCGCAAAAAAAAATCAGTGGGATGAACAAAAGGAACTTGGTTGAAGGGAGACAGTGAACAGTGTAAGATATGAAAATAATAATAATTTATAATATATCAAGAGCTCATGAGGGCGGAAGGGTTGGGGAGGAAGGGAAAAAAGAGAAGCTGGTACCAAGGGTTCAAGTAAAAAGAAAATGGCTTGAAAAGGTTGATGGCAACCTATGTACAAATGTGCTTGATACAAGAGATGTATGGATTGTTGTAAGAGCTGTAAGATCGCCCAATAAAATGATTTATAAAAAACAAAACAAAATGTTCAGTATTGGTAGTCGGGCACCATTCAGCTTCAGTCTGATGGTAAAGGAAGCAGTTGTTGACGGGAGTCATAAGCCACACCTGCCATCTCCTCCTCCGGTTCCTTGCTACCCTTCTATTGACTAGAGGCCAACTGCTACCTTCTATTGACTAGAGGCCAACTGCGTCCTGAATCGTCACTGACAGGCTTTTAATAGTCCGGCAGCATCCAACTAAGAGGTCCAGTAGAACCCCGGGACTGGACAGCATCAGTACTCAACATTATCAGATTTCGACGTGAAATGTCGAGAACAGGTTGCATCAGAGCCTGAACAAAACATCGGACTCCGACCTGACACCCACGAGCTTTGTGAACAGAAGCAGTTTGTGTTTCAGTCACTCGGCGTTAGTTGGCATTGTTAGTACGCATTGTTTAAACATTTTGCAGCTCTGTTCCAAGTGTTTTGCTATAATTTTCTTAGTTTCTGTGACTTTTGTACTGTTTTTAGATAAAAATCATGGGTCCTAAGAAAGAAATTTTTTTTGAAAAGAATCATCATGATAAGGAACTGGTTAACCGTATTATTGATACTGTGTTATTGATATTGTTGATGATAATTTTAAACCCTTTTAGAAAACAGTTAAGGAAGTGCCAACAGCAGACCACATTAATTTTTTTTTTTTTTTAAGAGAAAGCTAGCCAGGTCCTAGTGTAAAAAAAGGCCAAGAAGGGGGAAAAATACTCCTGAAAAGCAGCTACCAGTTGATTTGATGGATAGGGCTTCCGCTTCTAAACAACAACTCTTTCTCCATCCCTCCTCTCCACATCAGTGTCCACAGATCCAGATCCTCATCAGTCTAAAGGTATGGGCCACACTGTAGTTGCTAAAATCATTTAAATGTTGTGTTTCTTATTTAAATTACATTGTTTAACTCTGAATTTATTTACTTTGAAATTCCTGTGTCATAGATTGTATAAAAAGGCAAGTTTAGCATAAAAACTTAGGGGTCGGGAACAGATTAATCCCTTTTCAGTTATTTCTTATGGGAAAATGGACATGGAACTCAACTGCAATTCGATGCTCCTTCTGGAACGGATTAGCATTGAGGTCTGGGGTTCTATTGTATAACAAAAGCACTATACATGGTACTAAACCAATTATTTTGAATGTCCAATAAACTCGTGACCTTAACAGTCTAAACCAAGAAATGAAATTACAGGATGTGTTTGGTTGTACATAATCAACCTCAGAAGCTACTGTTTATTATTACTAATACTGTAAATATGTATTTATTACACAACTGTTGCCAAATCCCTTTTTGCAGGTGTATAATTTAGTGATTAAATTAAAATTTAACTTAAAATTTGATCTATTTTTTGTGCTTGTCAAGTTGTTACTTAAAAAAGATAAAGCTGCTCATCAATCACACTCTGGTATGGATGATGTCAGCATTCTCTTTGGACCATTTCCTATGGCTAAGGCTCAGCTACACCACCTTTGAGAACACAGCAATGCATGAGAATTCTTCTAACATCTGGAGAAAGAGTCTCAGTCCAGTAATAAGGCCAACATTCTAGAACATCCTCGGTGAAATGTAAATAAGAGACCATGTACTTCCTTGGAAACCTGGACCAGGCTAATACACTGAAGATGGACAGAATGTCCTGTCTATACATTGAACCTCTTGCTAGGGTGAAGTCCAAATTCATAAAGAACCAAGACATGTCGCAGGCAAATGACCTCTGAGGGTAGACTACAATTCTAAACGCAATGTCTCTTAGGTGGCTTCAGTGTTTTCCATCAGTACATAAGTGAGCACAAATGTGAACTCCTTCATGAAATACTTGTCTCTGACCTCATGGTCCTTATTTTTGTCATCTATGCAGCACAGAAAAAGAAAATTAGGCTTTTGTGAGACTCAAATGATATGATACATTTAAATGGTTTGGGTACAATTCCTGGAAGAGAGGCAAGCTCTAGAAATATTAGCTCTATTGTTATTAGCTAAATATTAGCTATTATTAGTATCATAAATGTGAAATTGTTTAAAAACAGAGTGAATTTCCAATCAAAGGATCAGTGCCACGAGTCATGTTCATTCGCTGGCCAGGTAGATATTGACACTAGTAAATAAAAGATACGCACATGCATTTCAAATTCAATTATATTTTACTTTTCTTTAAAGAGTAAGTTAAAAAGTATAGGGTATGTGTGGTGGCCTCAGGTATTCAGAAAAAATGCATAAAGTTACTGATATCAATTGAAAACTAGTGTTTATAAGTAAAAAATTTGAAAGTCAGTGGCTTTAAAGATCATTCTGAAAACCAGGTCAATACTTAGGATTTTATATTAGAGTTTCATAAGATACCCTCGGCATGATAGATTCAGCTGTTTCATATGTTCAATGTCATTCAAGGTTGTAATAAATTTGGCCTTTCAAAAGCAAGATGAATGACAAAAATTCACCGACACACAGCACATCTTCCAGGTTAGGGCTGACAAAAGTTCAATGATATCAGCAAGGCCATCAATCCATCTGTAATGACATGCTGCGGTCTCTTCAGGAATTGCATGTGATGTTTGCAAGAGCACAGTTGCATTTCTGCAGGTAGGACAGAGCACAGCAAAACTGCCAACACTTCGAGCCGCTGGTAAATCAATTACAGAAATAAGCCACTGAGTCCCCCCTTTAAACAAAATGTGTGATTATGGGCTCCTTGTGTTTGGCCATTTGTCTGAAGTATACTTCTGTTCTAAAATTACATGATTCATTTCATCTGCAGTTATAGAGTTTAAGCGATAGCCTATACCTCTGGAGAACAGCAAATACCCTGAATGGGGGCAGCCACAACATTCCGTATAACGGCAACACTTGAAGAAATTTGCTAACACGTATAGCCTTCTCTAAATGAAATGCATTTTCCCCAGTTCAAAAAGTGCCTTTTTACTTTATTTTTAAAGGATTGTACATTTTCTCTGTGAAAATGACCCCTCAAATGCATACCCATCGTATGCATCGTAGTCATTTTTGAATCAATAGGTTTAACAAAGTGATGACCTAAGCTGCTTACTGTAATTAGCTTTTATAGAAAAGCAGTCAATTTCTTTTTAGGTCTGAGGGTTAATGTCATTCTCTACTGGTTAAGGTGAGATAGGGCACTGATCAGCATTTCTGGGAAAAGCATACATACCCAAATCATTGGGAAGGGCAATTTTAAAAAGTGCTAGGTCTTTATTACCTTAATGTTGAGATTACAGATTCATAAAATAATTATATAGAGAATTCATGTTTGCTATAGGAAAGACCAGAGTTTTATTCTAAGCAAATGGCAACCACCATTCAACTGTCAGTTGAGACTTGTGTGTTGGTGTGATCTGAACAACTCTGAGCAGTGCGCCCACACCAAGACAGCCTTGGAAGAAAGGCTCTTGGTGATCAACTTCTGGAAATCAGTCAATGAAAATCCTATGGAATCATATGTTCCTGTAAAGACATGACACAGAAACCCTATAAATGACTACTATGAATTGGAATTGACTCAATGGTGTTGGATTTATTTTTTGGATCCACAACCAATCTTGGGGATGGCTCAGGATCAAGCATTGTTCTGTTGTCAGGAGTTGGGGCACTATTGCACAGTAGTTAACCACAGTGACACCCAAACCAAACCAAACCTACTGCCGATTAGTGGAGTCAGACCAATGAGCCTCCAGGACAGAGTAGAACTGCCCGTGTAGGTTTCCGAGGTGGTAAATCTTCATAGCACATCTTTCTCCTGCAGCAAAAATACTCTGAAGATAAAGCTATTCTGAAGCATTTATATAATGCCAACGGAAAGAATTCCATACACGGTTTTAATTTTAGTATGTTCCTAAAACTAAGATACACATACTTCCGTTACCAGACTTGATAATGGAACTCCTACTCCTTTCAGAACAAACGAAAAAACATCTCTGCCATAGATTCAATGCCAACTCAGCAACCCTATGGGACTGGGTAGAACTGCCTCCAGGAGTTTCTGAAACTCTGTTGATGGGAATAGAAAGCCCCCATTATCCATCCAAGAAGGCAGTGGTTTCCAACTGATTTCACCTCACAGTCCAAGGCAGAACCACTACACCATGAGGATTCCTAGGTTTCAGCAAGTCCTCCTAGGTTTCAGCAAGTCCTCCTTGATTTCAGCAAGTCCTCCTTGATTTCAGCAAGTCCTCCTTGATTTCAGCAAGCCACGGTTGTTCCATGTGCCTATCAAAAGTTGCTAATAAGTTTCCCATGAGCCTAATACCACTCTCACTGCCATCCAGTCAATTCTGACTCATAGGGACCCCATAGGAAGGGGTAGAACTGCCCCTTCTTGGGTTTCTGAGATTACAACCCTTTCTGAGAGCAAATAGCCTCATCGCTCTACTTTGGAGCACCTGGGGGTTTGAACTGCTGATGTTGTGGCTCAGAGAATAACACACTACACCACGAGGGCATTCCCAACCTGATGCCACAGTCTTCTTCAAATCGCCCAGTTCCTCAGATTAATTTTTCCACATAAAGTTTGAACAAGTATAATGAAAGGGCATAACCTGAGTCACACCTTCCTTGATATTAAACTACGCAGTGCACTATGCAGTCCTCCTTTGTTCTGTTCCTATAAAGGCCACTTGGTGCACGAATAGGCTCCTCATGAGCATAGCACAGTGTTTTGGAATTCCCATTCTTTGCAGTGTTAGCTATAGTTTGTTATGATCAACAGAGTCATATACCTTTTTATAGTCAATAAAATACAAGTGAACATCTTTAGGGTTTTCCCTACATTCCTTTCTAAATTCAGCTTGAATTTCTGACAGCTTCCTGTAGATGAATTACTTCAATCCTTGTTGAAGGATCTTCAGCAAAATTTTATTTGCATGTGATATTAATGACATTGTTCAATAATTTTCACATACTGTTCAGTCACCTGTCTTTGGAATGGGCACAAATATGGATTTCTTCCAATCATGTGGCCAGGTAGCTGTCTACCAAAATTCTTAGCATAGGCAAATTGTTCTAGTGTCTCATCAATTTCTTGAAACATTTCCATTGACATTCCATTAATTCTTAGAACCTTGTCATTATTACTATCGTCTACACAGTGTAGACTTCTTTCATCATTATCATTGGTTCTCAATCATATTCTCCCTCTTTAATGTCTGAATGTTAACCAGTTCTTTTTGATGCGGTGATTCTGTGTAGGACTTAGATTGTCTTTTGAAGCTTCTTATATCATTCAATATTTTTTCTTATAGAATCCTTCAACATTTCAAATGGAGGCTTGGATTTTTTCTTCAGTTCTTTCAGCTTGAGATGTGCTGAGTCTGTTCTTCCCTTTTGGTCTTCTCCCTCCAGGTCTTAGCAGATATCATTATAATATGGTATTTTGTCTTCTTGAGCTTCCCTCTGAAAGTTCCTATTCATTTATTTTACTGCATCTTTTCTGATGCATCCTTTCCTCGTTTACTGCATCCATCTGGTTCAGTGGCAGGGAATTTTCTGATCTCCACTTTGATCTTAGCTTTCTTTCATTCCTTTCTTTTTAATGGCTTTTACTTTCTTCGTGTTTGATATTCTTGATGTCCTACAACCCATCAGCTCTTTTGTCTTTAGTGTTCACTAGATTCAATAAAACCGGCTCTTGAGTTTTTCTCAAAATTAAGGTGGAATATACTCTGGCTCTGTTTTGGCTTTGGTGGAATTGTTTTAAATTTCTTGAACTTACATATGTTCAACTGACGGCCTGTTCCAAAGCCTCATTTGTCTGCTAATAAGTGTTTTTTTTTTTTATTCCCGTAGATGTAGTCAATTCGATTCCAAGTAGTCTGCCTGTCAAAGATGCTGAGTACAGTTGTCCTTTATGTTGTTGACAAAGTTATTTGCAAAAAAGATGTCAGAACTGCAAAATTCCATCATGGTCTCTAGCTTTCTTTCTATCACCAACGTGATGCTTACCAACTACTGTTCCTTCCTCTGCTTTCAACTTTCGCATTCTGATTGCCAATAATTATCAATGCGTTTTGACTGAGTCTGGTCAATTTCAGAATGAAGAAATTGGTAGGATTTTTCAGTTTCTCCATCATGAACTTTGGTGGTTGGTGCATAAATTTGAATAATAGTTGTACTAACTGGACTTCTTTGTAGGCATATAAATATTATCCCATCACAGATAGGACTGTACTTTTAAATCTTGAAATGTTCTTTTCGGTGATGAATGTAGCACCATTCCTCTTGAGTTTGTCATTCTTACCAAAGAAAGCTGTATGATTGCCTGACTGAAAATGGCCCATGTCAGTCTGTTGCAGCTCACCCATACCTAAGACATTGATTTTTATGCATCCCATTTCATTTGGATGAATTTCGGTTTCAATAGGCTCATACTTCATACGTTACATGTTCAGATCACCAATAAATATTGGTATAGTTTCTTCCCCTTTGAGTGGTACCCTACCAGCAAACGAGCATCCTGGAAGTGTGACATCATTGTGATTGACTCTACTCTGAAGAGGCAGCTCTTCCCCCATCATACTTTGAGGGTCTTCTAACCACAGGGGCTCACTTTCTGGCACTATTATCTTACCATGTCTCATTGCTACTCAGACGGTTTTCAGTGGCTGGCCTCTCAGAAATGGACAGGTTATTCCTTCTTCATAATCTTTCTTAGTCCAGAAGCTCCTCTGCAGTCTGCTTGCCTTGGGTGGTCCTGCTGGTGTTTTAAATATCAGTGTCGTAGCTTCCAATATCGTACCAACTAGAAAGATACCATAGTGTGACAGACTGACAAGTAGTGGCATATATTTTTAGAGATATAGTTATTTAAGACATTTCATTAAGTATCAAAATAATTATATTGAAGTTATTAACTTTATGTTCATTTGAAATTGTCATAGCTCAAAAAAATTCAATAAATCAACAATTACTCTAAAATTATCTATCTTTTCTCTAAAGTCTTTATTTGCTAATTATGAGATATATTTTGAAATGTTTATTTATGAAGTAAAAATTTTGATTGGCATTAAAATCACATACTATAGTGCCCCACAGGGCTTAGTGGCATGGCTGGATAAGCATGCGACCCCCAACTGCAAGGCTGGTGGTTTAACCCATCGGGTGCTTTGCAGGAGAAAGCCAAATAATAACAACGAATGACCTCAAGTGCATTCTGACTCAGAGTAACCCTAGAGGCCAGAGTAGAGCTGCCCTTTGGGTTTCCAGATCATTAACTCTCTACAGGAGGAGACAACCTCACCTTTCTCCATTGGAGCAGCTGGTGGTTTCAAACTGTTGCCCTTGTAGTTAGTAGCCCAACACTAGGGTTTCCCCATAGGAAGAAGAGGCTATATGTTCCCAGAAAGAGTTATAGCCTCAGAAACCTGTCTGGTTGCTGTGAGTTGGAATCAACTCACTGTTTATGAGTGTGTGTGTGTGTGTGTGTGTGTGTGTGTGTGTGTGTGTGTGTGAGAGTGATTTTTATAGTGACATAGGACCCCTGGCAGCACAGTGGGTACAATATTTGGCTGTTGAACACAGTTTAGCAGTGGGAACCCACTATCTGATTTGTGTTGGGAAGATATGGCAGCTTGCTTCCACACTGTGTTTGGCCCAGGGAGTCCTATGGACAATTACACTCAGTTGTGCACAGTTGCTATGAGTCAGAATTGACTCAACTGCAGTGGATATGGTTTGCTTTCTGGTAACATTATCAAGAGTATATTTTATTTTTCTTTTTTTTAGGGGAGAGCGCGATTGAAGTCCCCCACTACCAAAAATTAGGCAGTCGAGTTGACCACATTTGGGGAAATCGCAGGGGTCAGCACACCCAGAGTGAAGTGGATAAGCCTCGCCCTGGGAAAACCACCTTTGTGATCATGGTATCTCCCCTGCCAGGTAAGTGTAAGAGTATATTTTCTAATAAATCTTCTCTTTCTGTTTTCCATGTTCTCATTTGCAACATGAGAAACATGTAATAATAGCCACAGTGCCTGTCCCATAAGTTTGTTGTAAGGATAGACTAAATTATTATATGTAAAATATTTTGAACATTTTCAGTCACATAGTAAGGACTCAATAAATGCAATGTATCACTGCTATTTTATAGTCCCCAAATGTTAATAACATTTACAATTGTTTGCCATTTTCTTTTTAAAGTTAACTTAGAGCAAGAAAGCCTTCCGAGGACACTTGTCTTTACTTCTAATCTCCATGCAGCTTTATCTAAAAGCAGCATTCACAGAGTCACTGCAAAATAGCTCCATTGACTGATGTGGTGGATATGGCAAGTTCATAGATTACAATCTTATTGATTTATCAGTTTTTCTCCATGAAGGTGAAAGGCTATAGACGAGTTGACAATAGCAGTAACAAAAAGACAACAAGAAAATCGAGCCATTTTGCTTTATGTGGTCTATATATTTCTTGTTATTAGCTGTATACTTTCATCGAGAGTAAGGATTATAATTGCCCATTATATATTGTTTCACAAGTCACACTGATATCATACCTTCACATTCAAGATTTCCTTTGAACTTCACAAGTCAGGGGAGTAGATAGAGCTGGGCTTATACTAGATAGACTAAACTTTCTGAATTAGGTTATTCATGCTTGAGAAATTCTATATCTGCCCCTCTCCCTGAAAAAACTAAGGAATTACATGAAACTCTGCAGTCTGAAGTACAATCAGGTATTTTAAATCTATCTTAGCTGGTGTCTCAAACTCTCCTTCACTCATGCATCATTACAGGCCAACGGTGAGCATTAATGTTACTTGAGGGCTAACAGTGTTTATTTGACTCAAAGCACTGGCCTATCCCCCAATGTGTCAAGGAGGTAAATTTTGAATTGAGTTATTCATTTATTTAGGGAATGCAGACCTCTGTTGACTTAGAAAAGTTCCTGGTACAAAATAGGACAAGGGTTAGCAATCTCTAGATTGCAAACTCAACTCTCAATTGACATTTAACAAATACGGAAACTGAGGCTCTGAAAGAGTAGAGTTACTCATCCTTTTTTCATTTAGAACGTATTTATTGAATGCTTTTTTTTTCCCTAAGCTGGGCTGTAGGGATTCTATGATGATTATTTTTATTTTTTGTTTAAGACAAGATCTCATTTCTAGGCTAAATAAACTTATTCACTAGTGTGGGAAGTGTAATTCAACAAGTTTCTGTAATTAACTACAGTCAAGATTGAAATTCATGTACAGTAAGACCCAAGCTCTCTGGCTGTGAAGTAACTTTACTCTGCCATTCTCAAAATTGTTTATTCAGAAATTATTGCTTCACCAAATTCTTTTTTTTCTTTTTATTTCCATCCTCTATCTAAACTGCCATGTCATTTTAATATAGTTGGATGTCGTTATTCAGAAGATGCCGCATAAAGCTCTCCAATCCCTGTCCAGTCAACTTTTACAATTATGACAGCTGATATGTTTATGGTCCCATAAAAGCCCCTCTTGTTCTTCCTTCATTTAATTTCAAACCATAAAAGAAAAAGCTCACTAAGCAAAAAATTAAAATTCCTGCCCTTCAAATTATTGATCAGATGGAGAAAATTCTGCAACACATTTGTGTAACTTAAACTTGAAAGCTTAGATAGAAATCCTCCAAAGGATAGCATTCCGTGTGTCGGCTCTGAAGTCAAAGGAGGATCCAAGGCTAGCTCTCCCCGGTGTTCGCTGCATGACCGCTCCTGTTAGTCGTGCTATCTAGCAAATCTCCCCAAGCTTTGCGGTCTTAAAACAGCATCAGTCATCTTATTATCTCAGTTTCTGTGGTTCTAGAACTTGAGACAGGCTTGTGGGGTTGGGGGTGGTGGTGGCAATACAGTCTCCTTATCTCTGAGACAGTAACAGTGAAATGGTGGCTGAAGCTGGAAGGAACTGGGTAGCTACCCAATTTGGGGCTGTAGCTACCCTGTTTGGGGCTGTGGCCACCCTATGCAGGGGCTGTGGCCACCCTATGCAGGGTCTGTGGCTACCCTATGCAGGGACTGTGGCTACCCTATGCATGGGCTGTGGTTATTCTATGCAGGGGCTGTGGCTACCCCATGCAGGGGCTGTGACTACCCTATGCAGGGGCTGTGGCTACCCTATGCAGGGGCTGTGGTTACCCCATGCAGGGGTGTGACTACCCTATGCAGGGGCTGTGGCTACCCTATGCAGGGGCTGTGGTTATCCTATGCAGGGGCTGTGGCTACCCTATGCAGGGGCTGTGGCTACCCTATGCAGGGGCTATGGCTACCCTATGCAGGGGCTGTGGCTACCCTATGCAGGGGCTGTGGCTACCCTATGCAGGGGCTGTGGCTACCCTATGCAGGGGCTGTGGTTATTCCATGCAGGGGCTGTGGCTACCCCATGCAGGGGCTGTGGCTACCCTATGCAGGGGCTGTGGTTACCCCATGCAGGGGTGTGACTACCCTATGCAGGGGCTGTGGCTACCCTATGCAGGGGCTGTGGCTACCCTATGCAGGGGCTGTGGTTACCCTATGCAGGGGCTGTGGCTACCCTATGCAGGGGCTGTGGCTACCCTATGCAGGGGCTGTGGTTATCCTATGCAGGGGCTGTGGCTACCCTATGCAGGGGCTGTGGCTACCCTATGCAGGGGCTATGGCTACCCTATGCAGGGGCTGTGGCTACCCTATGCAGGGGCTATGGCTACCCTATGCAGGGGCTGTGGTTATTCTATGCAGGGGCTGTGGCTACCCCATGCAGGGGTGTGACTACCCTATGCAGGGGTGTGGCTACCCTATGCAGGGGCTGTGGCTACCCTATGCAGGGGCTGTGGCTACCCCATGCAGGGGTGTGGGTACCCTATACAGGGGTGTGGCTACCCTATGCAGGGGCTGTGGCTACCCTTTGCAGGGGCTGTGACTGCCCTATGCAGGAGCTGGCCTAACAACTTTCTCTTCTTATCACCCCACGCTTCCAGATGGCCTCTCAGTCTGGGAAAATGTGGGCTTCCTCAACAACAGGATAGCTGCAGGGCAGTTGGAAAGGCCGTTTGGCAGCTTAGCCTCCAGCTTCAGGGTTCTAGACATCCAGGTGAATGAATGTTCCTTTTTGACACACCCTTGGAAGCCAGTCAGTATTACTTGAGTCACATTCATAGCAGGTTTCAAGCAGGTTGCAAATCCACCCAGCTTCAAATTCCCAGGGCTTGGGCTAGGCTTCTTATTGTGGGGGTGGCAAGAGCCTGGACAAGCTGAAAAGGGCTATCTTTGCAGGGCAGTGACCTTGGTCACGTGGCTTGTTTTATGTGCCTCAGCTTCCACATCTGTAAAATGGATATAATAATCCAGGTCAGATAAACCTCTCAGGAATAGAATTGAGAGTAGCAATATCAGGAGGGTAGGGGAAAAGGTGGGGGAAGGAAGGGAGAATGGGGGGCACTGATTGCAATGATCAATGCATAATGTCCCCTGCACCCCGCAGGGGGATGAACCACAGAAACGTGGGTGAAGGAAGGCAGCGCTTGGTGTAAGGCATGAGCACACAAATCACTTATAAGCTATCCAGGGGTCATGAGGGTGGGAGTGGGGGAGGGAAAGGTAAGAAAAGGAGCTGATGCTGAGGGCTCAAGTAAATGTCTAGAAAACGATGATGGCAACAAATGTCCAAATCTGCTTGAAACAGCTGATGGATGGAATGTTATAAGAGCCCCCAATACAGTGATTACGAAAGAAAGATTCCCGAGTTTTGTGAGGTATTGCAGTGCATTGTAGAACCCTGGGACATAAGGGGTATACCATGGGGAGGTGTGATGGTTAAGATCAGCGGCAATGGAGTGGTGCAGCATTTTACAAAAGTGGAACATCTGAGACTTCTTTAGTGTCCTCCCACCTTATCGGGACTAGCCTTGCATTAATCTTTCTACAAGAAATAATGTTTGCAGCAACACAGAATGAAGGCTGGACGATGTTCAGGGTAATAAACGCATACTTTCTAGTTACTGTCACTTTTCCTCTCCAGGTTCCAAAGGTTAAATACACCTTAGTAAGGAGGTGGTAGGATTCTAAGCAGGACAACAGAATTATGAGTTAGAAAGCTCTATGTCAAATGAGCATCTAGAAAGAAGATTAAATGCAATGAAATATTCTAGCTTGCATTTCAACTAACTTTCCCATCATGGAAATTTTCCATGTAAAGTGTCTCTAATAATAATAATAAAGTTTGCTGAAAGACAACTGCATTTGAGAGGGGACATAAACTTTGAACCTGTGAATGACGTCAATCCTCAGCATTTTATCTCTTTTGTAAAAGAAAGCAACATTCCTGCTAATCTAATGCGACAGAAATCTCTCTCCCTGGGTAGCATACAAAAATCAGCAAAATGTTTCGCAACATAAAAGACTGCCAGCTCCTTATGAATATGACTGAAAATCATAGATGAGTCCTGAAAAATGATAAGCAGAAGTTGGTTTCCTGTATTAAGAATAATCATTGGAATGCTAAATGAACAAAGAAAATCGTAGCACATGGAAATTTCCAAGAGTTACTGTGCCTAACACAGCCTATAGTAGCTGAAGTCTTCCCCTCTGGCTCTTCCTCTCTCGCACCACGGATGTTTACATATGAACTTTGCAGTTGAACTCTAGGACCGTCGGATCTCAACAACATAGACGCAGAAACTAATTAGCGGCGATGAACGCTGATTACGGAGCACGGATATAACAATGATTACAAAAGGTGGGGGGGCGACGTGCTGCATTGGTCCCACATATCAAGTATGGCTGCGTAATTAGAGAAATTTAATCGCAGCAGGAAAATGTGATGTATTTGCATTTGAACCATTTGTGGCTTCACGGGCACCACTGTCCTCAGAAAACACAAAAGGAATAAAAGCATTCAGATTTTACGAGCTTTATCTCGAGACCATTTAATTCGCAAAGGTCTTCCCCTTGCTCTTGGCCTTTTGCGACCTCTTCCTGGTGCACCCTAGAAAACCTACTTCTATCTCAACCAAGTACTCAGTACCTTACCATATTAGGGTGGTGTTGTTTTTTTTTTAACTGCTCCCAAAGCCTTTGTATTCATAGGAGATTCACATGTGCTCCTAAGGAAAAATAGAAATTGTTTGACCTGAAATCCCTGATTTTAAAGCTGTGCTCGCCCACTTATTTCTGAAAGGGAGTCGGAAGCGCCGCTGCCCCTACAGAGGAAGCCAGGGACAGAGCTTATGTGCTCCAGCTCGGGGACATCAGGCAGAGACTTACTCACTCAGCCGGACTCCCACAGAAAATTCCGCAGCCTGTTAGGAGGTCACAGAGTTTATCTTGAACAAGAGTCTGGTTTGCAGCTTGCTGTCTTTTGATTTTCTGATTAAGTGATGGATGAGAAGAAGAGGCTACCAAGAATAAAATGAAATAAATCCCTCATAGAAACCGTGGCTGTCCCGAATTATGTCAAGTAACAAATTCTGCTTTGCACTGATTACTTGTAAGCCCTTTTCCCAAAGCTAGTTTTATCTTTTTCTTTTTTTGGCTAGTGTTGTTCTATAATTAGATGTTTATGCTGAAATTAGGAAGAAACATGAAAGAGCTGTTCTTGCAATATATTTGTAAAAGGTATCCGAGCTACCACTAGTGAAGTTGGATTAAACTATATAATTTATCATTATGACATTGTATCTGTGTTTCCAAGGGAAACACTTAGGAAGAACAAACTAGAGAAATAACATGACTCATTAGAAGGCTACACACATACATACCTTATACCTTAAGGTTGTGTGTAGATGTACTACAATCTGTGAATTATGAATGCATATTTTGGCCATAGAGCAATGAGTACAAACACTCACCCACATGATAATATTGAAGTTATTCAGAATGCCATCATTGCACAACTTAAATAGGAGAAAAAAATTCTCGTTATTTCAAAGTGAATTCTGGTACAAACATAGTATGAAAGGGCACGAAAACATACCCATTTTTTTGTTACCAACTCGTGCTAAAGAACCATGAAGCTCGGAAGAGAAGGGGGTGAGGGAGACTCCGGATAGGGCAAGATATGACAAAATAACAATCTGTGGATTATCAAGGGCTCATGACGGAGGGGGAGCGGGGAAGGTGGGGGAGGGGGAGAAAGAGGACCTGATGCAGAGGGCTTAAGTGGAGAGCGAATGCTTTGAGAGTGATTAGGGCAAAGAATGTGTGGATGTGCGTTATACAATTGATGTATGTATATGTGTGGATTGTGATAAGAGTTGTATGAGCTCCTAATAAAATGTTTAAAAAAAAAGAATCATGAAGCTTTCTAATCTTGTAAAGGGTTGCAGTCTCCGAAGACCCAGGGGCAGCTCTACCCTGTGCTACAGAGTCACTATGAATGGAAATCAATGATGGCAGTGAGTTGGTTCGGGGGTTTGTACTAAAGAACTGCAAATTAAAATGAGTTTCTCAATTCATTTTTGTGAGCACACTCATAAAATAACTAGCAGTTTCCCTTCATCTCTGCTCTGTTCCTGCCCCCCACATATATACACCACTTCTATTTGATTAATCTTCCACACCTGGGAGTTCAAATGTCTATTGGGACAAGGTAGACAATATATATACATGAGCAAAGTGGGGTCCCGATGTCAATGAGCAGTGCATATAAAATGTGTAAGTAGTGAAGAAGGGTAAGATTATTGATAATATGGCATTTCTCAACCTTTGAGTAACGGTTCAATTTGTAATGGGCCTTCTCTGGGCTGATTTGTCCCAACTGGCCACCATGCTGGGATTGTCCATAGCACACTACATTTTATCATCAAAAGGAGGTTTACCCTCAGTGGCAAGCTGTTGCCAGAGGAGGGAAGTAGAAGGTGGTAAAGCAGAGGCTGGCTGAGCAGGACACCACCAGTCACCTCCTGGTGCAATGTGACCGGTCTTTTGGGGGTACTGCAGATTACATGAGGGTCCCTGGTGTCACAGACAGGTGAGTGCTTTCAACCCCCCAGCTCCTCGGTGGAAGGAAGATGCAGTCAGCTTCTGTCCAGATCGGGAACCTTAGAAAATGCCTGGGGCAATCACACCTTGTCCCTTAGGACGCGATGAGTTGGAATTTGACTCGATGGCAATGGATGTGGCCTGGTCATATGAAATGAAAATAAATGGGCAAAAAGGAGCAAGAACTTGGAGTGAGATGAGCGAGATGGCTGCAGAGGGCATTGGAGTCCCCTAAAAACCTGGCTCACCAGTGAGAAAGAGATCACGTGATCCCCTGGAGGGTAGGCATCCTCCCGTAATCCAGTGTTTTATATGGTCAACGAATGAACTTGATTTCAAATATTAGTCACAGGACGAGGACAAACACCATTTCAGAAATGACAATGAGAATGAATTAATCATGAGAATGGGCTCTCGTGACGCTTCTCACAAGCAATCATCTTCAAGCTCCCCGTCTTGACACAGCAGCCGCGACAAGCTGGGCCACAAAACAGGCATGATGGAGCATGGGCCTTGTGGCTGCGAATAGGATCCCACAGCAAATACCTGTTTTGTTAGCTGATAAATTACTCCTGGAACAGACCAGCTCTAGCATTTAAAAGTCGATGTAAACAATGGCAACTGAAATGTTGCCATAATCCACTATTTTCAAATAATCCGCTATTTTCGAATAATCCGCTATTTTCGAATAATCCGCTATTTTCGAATAATCCACTATTTTCGAATAATCCACTATTTTCGAATAATCCACTATTTTCGAATAATCTGCTATTTTCCAACTTAATTGAGGATGGAAGTTACAACTCAATTTCTTCTTCCTGTCTTTCAGCACTCTTATCGTTAACTGAAGGTATGTGGTATACACAAAAGAGAAGTGGAGCAACACCTTGTGGGCAAAACCATTACATGGGAATTGTATCCTTTCAGATAACTTGATAGCTTTTCTCGAACCCGTGTTCTCATGGTCTTGCCTTAACGATCCAGAAGACTGGAGAGGCAACTTGGTTGGAAAGCATGATCAAAGCAAGCTGAACATAGGTCCTCAGGAGGATGGTTGGACACAGTTACTCTACCCAATTCAGAAAACCAGCAAGGGCAAAAATAGCGCCATGGCTATCTTCAAGGTAAGAGAAAATGAGACTTTTCTTCTTCTCAGAGACTGCTGCTATTTCAAAAGAGAAGGAGGACTGGGGGCCAGGATTGAAAAGCAAGGTCAGGCTAATAAAAGCTGTAAATAGAAATGGTCACTCTGTCTAAAAAATACCACTTACATTTCAAATCAAATTAAGGGTCAATTGTAGGGCCACCTTGCAAACTCTGAATTCCAAAAGAAAAAGATTCAGATTCTCAATGACCCCCCTGGAACTAGCTTAGGTCTTTTCTACAGTTCCAGCATTTGACAAATGTTCCAGCAGCATACGATTTTAAGAATAAAGGGCACTCAAGCACTGTTTACAGAAAAGGCTAATGTCTACTCCCAACTGATCCTGGCAAAACGAACCAAATCTTTTGCTGTCAAATGGGTTTCCAGCTCATAGCAATGACAGAACAGAGTAGAACTGCCCAGCAGGTTTTCAAGGCTGTAAATCTCTAGAGAAGCAGACTGCCCATCTTTCTCCCATAGTTGGTTTGAATTTCTGACAATTCAGTCAGCATGGGGCCAGCAGGACTGCTCAGAATTCTGGCAAACAATTAGAATCTAGATATTCTAAAAGAGAAAATGCAGCCCAGTGCAGTTACCTGCCTGTCGTCTCAGAGCTGATAAGGAGAAAAAACAGGATTAAGGCCGAGTACATTTAGACACTTTAACTGCACTCACTTCTTGTTTTGTTTTTTAGTATCATGTAAGTATATATATTTGCAATGTTCACCAGTGTCTGCTTATCCTCAGCGTGGCTTCTCTGATGCCACTGTTTTGGGGGATTGTGGCTCATTCCATCTAAGGCACCTAAGAGAGCAATAGCCCCAGGTCATGTTTTTGCAACACAAATATACAACAAACTGTTAAGAGCTTGGCTGGTTTGCTTGCCCAAAATCAAGGCAGAGATTTCACAAAAACTATTGGAATTGGGGAAGGGAAAAAAATGTCAAAGTGAGAAAAGGTGTTGTAAACAAACCACTATAATAATAAGGTTGAAGAAAACTCAAGGGCACAAGAATTTGCAGCCAAATACTGAAGATGAGAAAATGTAAAAGCCTGAATGCTAAAAATCCAAAGAAGCAAGGAATCTGAGAAAAATGGAGAAAACCGTGCAGATGGCGAGACTTTATGTCTAAGACTGTACCCGCTTGACCCGCAAGCAGCATCAGTTAGAAGAAGCAATCTGGAAAATGTATGTTTGGTGCTTAAACATCACTTTTGATTTGTGATAGATACATGTCTTTCATATATTACATTTTTCATAACTACAAAATGTTAGGAAAATAAACTCTCTAAACTGTTTATGAGCTAAATCCTTTTTGACTTTTAAAATATGAAAGCATTTCAATAAAAGTTGAGCTAAAAGGAAAAAACATACCCACACTGTATTTTGTGAAAAATTCACTGTCATCAAGTCAATATTGACTCATAGAGAACCCCATGTGAGCTTCTGAGACTATAACTGTTTACAGTTATAGAAAGTCCAGTTTTTGCCCTGTGGAGCTGCCCTGGTAGTGTAGTGGTTAGGCATCGGGTTGTGATCCATGTGATTGGCAGTTCAACATCACCAATTAATTAAGAGGCATAACAGAACTATGACCTAATACACACACAGGTTAGGGGCAAACTACATCTCATTATCCTATATTTCACATACATGACAACTATAAAAAACATAGTACCCAATAATTTTCCACATAAATGGCATGTCTAGGATTAATGAACACCAAAGTGCAAGGTGAAATTAACACTGGTTGTGCTGACTAGGGTATATCAACTTGGCTGCCCATAATTCTCAGTGGTTTGGACATCCTATAATGACTTAATTTGGAGACTATGCAATGATTTCTCCAATTTTGTGATCTCAAGTGGTCATCCTCCAATTTTGTTTAACTCCAATTATCATATAACCACCTGATCTTTAGACCTGTGTCAATAAATGAGGTGTGTGTGTGTGTGTGTGTGTGTGTAATAGGGGAGAAGAGCCTTGCTTATTTGATGTTTGAAATATGATAAATGCCCCTCACATTTACCTCCAACCTTGTATCTCAAACGACATAACCCCGTTGATCATAATCCTTTGGTTGTTGCCCCAAACTTAAAATTCAAGTAGTTATTTCTGGTGACTGAAAACTTCTGTTTAGATTAAGAGAATGTGCTGATTGAGATAACTAACCAACAATTTATGATTCTTGTGATAGTCTGTCTGGGTACTTTAAAGAAACAAATCCACAGATACCCATGTATAAGAGAGCATTCTATATAAAAGGTAAGTACATATCAAGAAAACATCCCAATCAGTGCTGCCCAAGCTCACAAATCCAACATTATCCCATATGTCTGACACCAATCCACATAGTCCTCCATCTTACAAAACACACCCAGTGACGCTGACAGCAGGAGGAAAGCCAAATCAGTGAATGTGTAAGCATCTCAGCACTGGCAGGGGTCTCCACATAGCTGCTCTAGCACCCAGGGCTGCATCGGGGTAGGTCCATGTGGCTTCTCCTCAGGATGTCATGCAGGAAGTGAGCCTTGCCAGCTGAAGCAGGGAACTGGCTAAGGCAGCAGGACCCTGATCTGACCATCAGAAAGCAAGAGACCCGAGAACTAGCAAGGCGAGGTTCACTGAGCCATTTACCTCTCCTCCCTTCAATTAACCCTACATGTGTTTATTGGCCAGGTTGGCATGATAAAATTTAACTATATCAATTATTTAAAATTCGGATCCACCTGTGTGTCTTTGAAACTAAATATCTAAAGCATTTTAAGTGCAGAGAAATATTCACATAAAATTTAGTGACTGGTATGTAAGAAAGGAATTCACTTTTGTTTATAGAGTGTAAGTGTCCTTCCCTTCAGTCTTCCCCCTTTTCCATGCAATCTGCTACAGACCACTGATCTTGCGAATTTCATTCCTGCTTAGGAGAGTTATGTCTGTACATCTTGACTCATGTTAATATTAATTTAAATTTATGGTAATATTAATTTCCATTTTCTCTTTGTGTTCTTCTTTCAGTTTTTTTTAAATGCAGGTAAGAAACTGGGTCTGTTCTGAATGTAGAAAGGAAAGCAAAGGATCCCCCAGTTGTATCTTTATGGCCCTTTTGAAACATCTGTCCATTATGAAAGTGAGTTCATTCACAAATCAGATTATTTGTTTGATCCCAAAGTTTAAGATATGTCTACATATTTAATAGAGCAATCCCCAGGCTTTTCGTTCTGGTTCAGAAATTGACTTTTGAGAGTCTCTAAGCTGATTCCCTCCCCCAAACTATTGATTTCATGGCTCATTTCAGTGTCTGTTATTTTGCTAATGTAGGGAACTGCTCATAGCTATAAAAAACAATGGAAATAATAGTGTTTTTTCCTGTACTTTTTCACTGTTGTCCTCTGACAACCTTACCCCACTCAGGTCTCATCCCTGTCCTCTTTCTATCTCTTCAAGCTGGTAGTTAGTGCCCTTGTTTTCTAAGAAATACATTTTCAAAGAGAACTTCCTTCTGGTCCGCCCAGTGGCTTCTCCCCTCATGTAATTCACCTGGAATAATACCAGGTAAGAAAAGAAGCTCCTGAGCTGATGTCACGTTCTTCAGGTAACACAAATACTGTCTCTTTGTGTCCAATTTTTCAATATACCATGTTCATCTTATCCATGACTTACACCCTAATTGTCCTTCAAAAGTATTTGCATTTTATAACTCCTTCCAGGTTCAAATGATCAATCGCCCTCTCTCACTGCCTCAAAGCTAGCCTCTGTCTGCCACACACGCTCCTCGGTCATTGGGTGCACAGAAGTCACTGTTGAGAACTCAATGTAAGTGAGATTAAATCAACAGTTAAGAGGCTCTAGCCAGTCCCCATGAAGAATGAGAATATGTGGGAAACACGAAGGAAAGTAATATTAATATTTGATTTCAGTTGTATTCATATTAAATCACATATTTGAAATTACCACACACTAGAATTTCAGTCCTTATAAAAGAAAATAAATTACTTGAAGGGGGAAAAAGGGCTTGTGATAGCCAGGGGGTGGGGTGTATAATGCCTCTCTGAGAAAGAAAGGGGTTACAGTTTTCCCCTAAAGTCCTCATGTTTAGGAAGCCATTGGTGGCTAAGTGTGATCAGAGGCAAAGCCGGAGACTTCTCATAGTTCAGTCTATGAGGATCACATAGAAGACAGGGAAGTGGTTGCTATTATCAACTCAATTTATTTGCTAATACTTCATTAGTTGCATGTTAATATTTCTTTCTCAAAGCCTAACTCACACAGCATTTCATTACCACTGCCATTCCGGTGTCAAATCTCTTTGTGAAACAAAACAAAGGGGAGGCCTTTGTAAGACTGGATCTTTAGTTTTATAGACAAAGGAGCCTGTGAAAAAGAAAATTAAATCTTCATCAGGTTAACTCACAAGGCCAATGCAGAGGGAAATAGTATTATTCAACATTTAAATTGCCTAATTAGTCTTGGGAGATTTAATATATATTTTTTCTCCTTTGGTCTGTCCAAGGCAAAGGCATTCCACACCTAGTTATGACAATGCTAACTCCTAAATAGCAGATTTAAGTAAATCCTCCATTGAAAGAGATAAATCACTCATGTGCTGAGGAAGCTCTATTAAGATACCATCTGTAAGATCTATTGAGCTGGGAGTGAAATATATACATTTTTAAAAGGATAAATGTAGGAGAAAATATCTGTAATGCCTGACGGTGAATATATCCACCCAAACGTTAAGAGCTCTCTGATTTATTCGTAGGTAACAGCCTTGGCTTTGACTCTTTAGACATTGTTTATGATGGTCGAAGGAGAACATTTACACAGTTTCAATACCGGTTAGCTGCCGGGCACATTTCCTATTGAGAGTGAAACACTTAGTTTTGGCTTCCTCCAGATTGTAGTGCACAACTGCGTTCTCAGTGACAGCTCAAGCAGCTTTTCCCGGGCACCCTTATAACGGGGACCCTTTACAACTGTTTGAAATGGAAGAAATGGGCATATACCCCAACTACTATTTTTACAGCATGTTGTAGGAGGCGATCTTTGGCTGTGTTTTACTTGGATGTATTTTACTCGCAAACTGGAACAGTGTAAGGGATGACATTTAGTTTTTAACTTGAATGCTGAAGACCGTCCGACAACATTCGCAGCAATACATTGACAGAGAGCTGCCAGAGGTGCAGGTTGGATTCAGAAGAGGATGTGGAACAAGGGGTATCATTGCTGATGTGAAGTGTATCTTATATGAATGCAGGTACTATCAGAATGAGGTTTATTTGTGTTTTATTGACTGTGCAGAGGATCATAGAAAGCTATGGATAGCCTTGAGACCACTGGGCCTTCCAGAAGACTTAGTTGTGCTCTTTGAGAGCTTGTATATAGATAAGAGGCAATCGTGGGACCAGAACAAGGAAATGTGCTGCATGGTTTCAAATCAGGAAAGGTATGTGTCAGGGTTGTATCCCCTCACCATACTAATTTAATCTATCTGTTGAGGAAATAATCAGAGAATCTGGAGCTACAAAGAGGAATGTCTCATCAGGATTGGAGGAAGGCTGATTAACAACTTACATTAGCAGATGACACAGCTTTGCTTGCTCAAAGTGAGAAGAACTTGAAGAACTTGCTGTGGAAGATCAAGCATTACAACTTTCATTGTGGATTACAAATCAAGGTAAAGAAAACTAAACTCCTCACAACTAGACCAGTAGGTAACGTCATGATAAATGGAGAAAAGATAGAAGTTGCCAAGGATTTTGTCTTGCTTGGATCCACACTCAGTGCCCAAGGAAGCAACAGTCAAGATCTAAAAGATACGTTGGGTAAATCTGCCATACAACAACTCTTTAAAGTGTTGAACATCAAGGATGTTATTTTTGAGGACTACGGTGATCCTGATGTAAGCCATAGTATTTTCAATTGCCTCATACGCATGTGAAAATTGAATGTTGCATAAGTAAGACTGAAGAAAAACTGATGCATTTGAATAATAGTGTTGGAAAATAGTGGTGGAAGTGTAATACAAAAGAAGAAATTTATCTAGGAAGATGTGTAGCCAGAAGTCTCCTTGGAAGCAAGATGGTAAGACTTTGAGATAGTTCATGTTTATTGTGCCAACCTGGCCAATAAACACATGTGGGGTTAATTGAGGGGCGGAGGGATAAATAGCTCAGTGAGCCTCGCCTTTCTGGTTCTCAGGTTTCTTGCTTTGTGATGGTCAGACCGGGGTTCAGCTGCCTTAGCCAGTTCCCTGCATCAGCTGGCAAAGCTTACTTCCTGCAAGTCATCCTGAGGAGAAGTCACATGGACCTACCCCGATGCAGCCCTGGGTGCTGGAGCAGCCGTGTGGAGACTCCTGCCAGCGCTGAGATGCTTACATATTCACTGATTCAGCTTTCCCCCTACAGTCAGTGTCATTGCGTCTGTTTTGTGAGATGGAGGAGGACTTTGTGGATTGGTGTCGGACATATGGGTTAATGTTGGACTTGTGAGCTTGGGCAACAATGGGTTGGGATGTTTTCTTGATGCGCACGTAACCTTTATATAAAACTCTCTCTTATACGTGAGTTTCTGTGGATTTGTTTCTCTAAATTACCCTGACGAACAGACTTCATCTCACATACTTTGGGCATGTTATTAAGTCCCTGAAGAAGAACACCATTCTGCGTGTAGAACAGAGGTAAAGGAAAAGAGAAGGATCCTTGAGAAGATGGATTGACCTACTGGCTGCAAGAGTAGGGCACACACATAAGAATAATTGTGAGGATGTGCCTACACTGGGCAGTGTTTCTTTCTGTTGCACACAGGATGTCTGCGAACTAGAACCTCCTGGTGGCACCCAACAGCAACAAGAAATGGTACAAGACAGGATAAAGACAAAGCCACATGATATGGACGAGGGAGACCTTTAACATGAGGTCATAGTGCCATTGGAGGGTTTACATAGAATTGGAGGTATGATCGGGATTTGAGAGAGCAAATGATACTGCTACAGAAGCATGATTGGTGACTGATTAACATATTGTGCTGCAGAGAGGACTATAGAAATGGGAATGGGACAAGCACAATAAGGTAGATAGACGAGTTAATAAGATTGACCCAGGGCCTTCTGGCCCTGGCATTCAGGGAATGACTCATGACTGTGACCCCAGTATGCTGATCCCCATCAAGGACACAGCAGGCAAGTCCCTAAGAAAGGGCTGGAAGTAATCTACTTTCTAAAGCATTCTGCCGACAGGTAAGACTATGCACATCCTTGGTTAAAATGGATTTTGGATATTCACTGTTATCCAGAGCTTTATATAAACCTGGTGCTAAGAATGTGAACTCTAATGTGGATGCAACTAAAAACAAACTCACTGCCTCTGAGTCCAAGTCGCCTCCTCGGGACCCTGGAAGTAGGAGAGTGTGGAGCTGGCCCCGGGAGTTTCTGGGACTCACTTTCTAAAGCAGGTCAGCAAACTTTTCAGATTGAAGACCCAACCCTGTCCCTCCCAACAATTTAAAAATTATTTGAAAGCCAGAAATAAAATATTTTACAAACAAATGAAATCGCCTTTAATGATGATAGCTTCGTTTTCATTTTCAATTTTACTTCAGTGCCACGTGTGCACACAGAGAGCCACAGACGGCTCGACAGTTTGCAGACCCTGCGTCTGAGGGAATAGAACACCCGTCTTTCTCCGGAGGAGCAGCTGGCAGTTGTGAACGCTGACCTTACAGTTCGCAGCTCGACTCATCCTAGCCACTCTGCCTCCAAGGCTCCCGACATAGAAGTAAGCTTTGTAAACGTATTTCAGGATCCTCAACAGTATCTGGAAGTTGTCTTTCTTGTAATGATGCCGGCCTTGCACCAGTATGACGTTTGGAGGCTCCGTGACTACTGTGTACTTGCCAAGAGATCGAGTAGGCAAGACAGGATCCAAAAAGGCACATAGGTGCCCCATTATGTCTACCCTGAGTGCCAAGGGACATATGTATCCTATACAGTTTTACCCCTAACATCTAGCATAACAAATGTGATCCACAGAATCCTATCCCAAAGTCAAAAGGGATGCATCGGTCCCACGTCATATGTATCAAACGCCATATTCTATAACTACATTTCAGAAATTCTCCTTCTTTCAACAGACTTTTTCATTCATGTAAACACATGGAATCAACAACAACAAAATATCAAAGTGGAAAGTGATTGGGCCATGAAAGGGTTAAAGCATCGGTCCTTTCACAAACAGCACACGCTCACCATGTGGCCCCATTCCTGTTAACACCAAAGTAGCAATTTGAGCTTAACAGCTTGGGAGCACAGTTTATAATACTAATAGGATGTGATGTCAAGTCCTCAGCTTCTCAGGTGTCAAAGGTGATCAGGAACATAAGTGCAAATTCCCCAAATCTGCTCTGCAGGGGAAACGGTCCTGGCCAAGGCCAAGGGAACCAGTACAAATACAAATACATGGTCTCTAACTTCTAATAAGCCTCAGAATTGTCTTTCCAATTTCATGGCATCACCTTCATCTGGTTCTGATGTGTCCACATGCCTATTGAATCAGTTCCCCTTCGAGGAGAATTTTGTTGTCTCTAGAGCTTGAGATTTCCAATGAAGTGTCAATGATCAGATACAAATTGCTGAAAGTTTTATATTATAACTGCTCTCTTCTTTCTACATGAGCTGACTGTTTACTTTGTGAGCACCTTCAAACCTTCTAGCATTTTAGAATAATGTTTTAAACATAGTATTATTAAGAAGCCTTAAGGTTACAGCTGTGAAAACAGACCTATGTCATTATAATCAGTGAGAAAGTTCCTTCACTGGGATTTCAGAATATAAAAGGAGGCCATGCAGAGAATTGGCAGGGTAAAAACCAGAGAGAAATAAAAGGGGGTGAAAATCCATCAAGCAAATAGAGGGGTGTTTCTATTCTTGACAGCTCATTTAAAATTATAAAAGTGATTCCGTTTTTGAGTAGAAGATTATTTGTAGGGGGTGCTTACTTACCAAATTGATTTGCATAATTATTTTACATATCACATCTATTAGAGCACATGCTTTTTCTATTTTAATGACTATTTGTCTGACTACTTTTCCCACAGACTGACTTAAAGCTCCACTAACATGGTATATACACAACTTATCCAGCATAATCAATATACAATATGCGCATTTAAGTACATGATGTTACAGCATGTTATTACTTAACATCATTATGTTAAAAAAAAGTATCTTTGGTAAGACTAGCATGCCAAGATAGGACACTATTAGGGAAAGAATACATTATTTCATATAAATATTGTATTAATGGGGGAAATGTTCAGTATGCATTAGCATCTTATTATTCAATGATTGCAGTTAATAAGCAAACTGTGCACCACTCCTTCGGAGATCCCTCATGTCTCAGGACAAACAGCCTACAGTCCAACCCTGTGTGCATTTTCTTCAGAGCACTAAACACCCTCGACCAAAGGAAGTAGACTATATTCCTATTCATGTGGCTTGTTCAGAGAATGGGTGTCATGAAAACTAAAGGTTATAAAAAACCTTAGATTATCTTGAAAGTGTTTTAGGGTATAAGTGACCCCACATCTCTAATAATTTAAGGAGAATATTTATTAAGTCAAAAACAGGATGAAGACAAGACAAAGGCACGCCGTCCTGATGAGGCAGATTGTTAGCACGAGGTTGTAATGGCATTCGAGGGTTGACTGAGATACAGAGCTTTAAAAAGGTCATGAAAGGGCAACAAAACCTGTCACAAAAGCATGACTCAATGCATCATAGTTACAGACGGGAACAGGAACCTGACTGTAACTTGTGTATGGAGTTAGATGGTTGGCGCAGGCCTTCAAGCCAAGACAGTCAGGTCATAACTCAAGACCATGAGAGCCCCATCATGGATACGCCCTGTCCACCCCATATAGGGAAACTGCGTCTCCCTGGGCTGGCAGGAGAGGAGGGTGCAGGCAATGCATTTGCCAGAGCACGCTGCCTGAGAGGGAGACTCTCCGATGCCCGGTCAGTGCTCAGAAAGAATTCTATGGAGTTAAGTCCATGTGAGGACTCTGCAGTCATCCATAGCCTTCCACAAACCGAGTCTCCAGAACTTAAGCTCGAATAAACGTGCAGTTCAAATAAATCCAAACTGTGTAGGAAAGAATAGATCCCAATTATATGCCGATGGACTGGAAAAACGATCCCAACGTACGTTCCCTTACTTTTCCTGGCTTGCCAGACTTCCTAGTTCTCTCAGTATCTACACGGCATCTTCCTCAATACACAATCTGTTCGACCCCCTCTTCTGCTATCTCTTCCCTTGCGTCTGTCCCCTTCAAACACGGTCATTTCTTCAACCCAGCTCCTTTTCTATCTGCTTTCATGCCAACTCATTGCGTCTCAACATACTGAGGTCTAGCTTTCTCCTGCATCACTCGGGGTCCAGACACTGATCTCATTGACTTTGCCATGACCTTCTTATTGCTCTATTGTACAGAACTTCTCTGTTGCATTTGATATTGTTAATCCTTCCTTCATTCAATGAGCAAAGGAACTGAAAATAGAAGACTAGTTACACAGATTAATGAAAGTAAAATGCTTCACCGGGGCTTTCGATTCCTGGCTAATATGATTGTAGTAGGCTTTCCCTCACTTTCCTCGGTGATTCCACCTGGTAGGCCGATTCTTCAGGAGTCTTTCAGCCAAACCCCGCACCCAACTCACTGCCATTACATCCACCTCACAGGGCCGCTCCATAGTTTCAGAGATTTTAAATTTTTATGGGAGCTGACCTCCTTCTCTCTTCCCATGGATTGGCTTATCCTATATGACGACCAGAGCTCCCCATTCCTCACCTGGGGTCTTGTTTAGCCAAACAGTCCAGCTGAGGACTCTGATCAGTCTTTCTTTCAGCAGCATTTGCATTATGACTTCCAAATCTACACCCAGCTCAGGTCGCCACTACATTGTTATTTGTAAGTATAGAACTTCCTGACGGAGACCCTGTCGCCATTGGCAACTGCCTCTTTGAAGGTGAAAGTAACCATTGATGACAACCACTGGCCTATTTACATATGTTTACTGGCGTCTTTCTGCAGCTGACTACAAATTTCCTGAGAACCAGAACAATGTGTTCTGGACATGACCCAGAGGCCCTCACCTACATATCAAAGTCACAAATCTCTTTCTCTGATTCTCCATTTAGGTGATCTTGTTTTCATAGGCCACCATATTTGTAGGCCCACATCACAGCAGTCCCTGTATAAACCCCCGGCTGAGGAGTCAATTCTGACTCAAAAGGACCTTCTATGGGAGAGAGCAGAAGTGAGGCTAATCTTCGAGAGGCTGTAAATCTTCATGGAAGCAGACAAGGTGGTACCGTGCCTTGCTCTTATCGGCAGGGTGTAGGTAGGGTTGAACCCCTAGCTCTTTCCTTAGCAGTCCAATATTTAATCCTACACCCACTGCCATAAAATGACAGTCCCTGTCTAGACTGTTACATTTGACCTTGAGGCGTTTTGTTTTTAAGGAAGAATATGGAATACTTCAATAATGACAGAAATACATAACAAGTGGATGGTGACAAAAATTTTGAGATAAGAGTATACTGCTAAATTTAGAAACCAATGAATCTTTATTTCTGGAAAGATTTCAATCATAATATATCCTAGTTAAGGGAAGCGAGGATTGTTGGTTTTACTTTTCTTTTTTTTTATAACTCAAGGAAACAAACAAGAATTCTTAGGATGTGGCGGCAGCCTAAGTCTAGGACTTGACACAAATAAATAAATTGCTGAGGCGAGTCTGTCTGCAGTTAGAACCTTATGACTCATGTCAATTTACACTGGAAACTATGGCACGGAAACAGATTTGTCATGGGAATTCTATCACAGACTGGTGGCAGTGAAGGGAGGTGTGGATCATACCCTCAGAAGTCTGGAGCCTACTTTGGGGAAGGGGCCACGTGTAATGCACATTAGATGGGACCTTCAAACGCTTCCATGTTTCACACACCAGACTGGCTGAACTGCCGAGCATATTTGCTGCATCTCCACAAGTTGTCACGATAAGCTACCCCCACTTGGCTGTTTGGCATAAATTGTCTCGCGGAAACCAAACCTTTGAACGAAGGTGACGGACGAGAGCGTAAATGAGGAGCAAATGGAAATTCATTTCAATTCTAGCATTATAACGTTCTCCATGGCTTGAAGCCACAGAGCTCTTTACCTGGGATTTGATTTACTCAAAATATCATCCAATAATAGATAAATTAGTGAAACCTCTAGTTTTTTTTAAATGATGCACTTTTTTAAAAGTTATCCTTAAAAGTTCTTGAGTTGTGTGTCTTAACGCAATGCTTCTCTTGTGCGTTGTTTTCTTGCCCTCCTCTGTTCTCCAAAGTCGAGGCACCTGCCCGCTCCATTTCACAGACGCTTCGCCTTCCTTTGAGGCCTTAATTGAACAAGTATTTATGTTCTAGACAACAGGGAGCTCTACATTATCCCTGTCTTCAAAGCTTTTCATATAGAGAAACATGAGCACAAAGCCAGGTAGAGTATGAGAAATCATGGTAGGAGAGGAGAGTGTGCAAGCACCATGGGGATTTCAGAGTAAGGAGCCACCACTCAACAGAGGGCAGCTCTAGTCTTAAAGATGAGGTGTGAATTCCAGTCAGCTAATATGGCCTTCTAGTCAAAATGCCTTATGTGATGTATTATAACATCCACTCTATGCCTGTGACTATAATTCCATTTTTAGAAGGGGTTCTCTGGTACATTGTTGGATAGGATTCGGGTGAGATTTAAACCTGACTGAACACCTGTGGTCCAATGTTTATTGCAGCACAATTCACAATGGCAAAGAGTTGGTAACAACCTAAATTCACATCAATAGAAGAGCAGATTAGTAAACTCTGGCCCACACACACAATGAAGTACTATACAGCCCTGAAAATCATGGACAATCACATGAAAAGCGTCATTTCTTGGGAAGAGTTGGAAGGAATCATGTTAAGCGAGGTAAGCCAATCTCAAAAGGACAAGTATAACATGAGACCCCTGAGGAAAGTACAAACAGCACAGCAGGAATAGAAGAAAAGACACTTATCTCACAATGTACAGGTGGAAGGTCAGGCCAACCCGAGGGAGGTCCATGTGAATCCAACATAAAGAAGGGGAAGAGGGTAGGAGGAGGGAGAATGCGGGTGGGGAGAAACTGAGGTGATGACATGGGGGAACAGGGCAGTAACCTACCCAGGGGGAGGGTATTGGTTGTGTCTCCACAGAATTGGACCGTGCATACAGATCCTACCATGGCGTGCCACACCAGGAGGGCAATGTAACATGTGAAAGAATCCATTAAAAGACTGGACTGCAGGGCCGGCCCCAACCAGAACCAGCCTAACCCCCCACCCTGGAAGCGTGTGCCACAGAGAATGACACTAGACCTCTGGTGGCGGAAAGGAACAGACTTACCATATCCAGATGGAAGCAAACTACAAAGGACAAAGAGAAAGGGGCAGTCAGCCTAGACTCCATATGGACACACAAAGCCCAGAGGATGAGTTCCCTGCATGGAGCTGCTAAGGCACAGAGAGGACTTGGGACCACCAACAGCTCAAGACATGTTGCTCCCTAACTGGAGCATACGGTGACAGAGGACAATAATGGGGACACGGTGTGGGGAGACAGTGTGGGAATGAATCATAACAGATCAGCAATTGGAGTATAGCCAAGCCACAGAGCCCCTGAGGAGCCCTCAAGAATGGACTTCAGGCTAGGAGGGGTAGTCCCCGGATTTCCCTCAGGACCAGGGGGGAGGGTCTCATGGGGCCAGCAAACAGACCTGGACCTATGTAGGGTTGTTTTTACTTTTTCTCTTTCCTTTTCTTTCTTCAACCATATGTTTTCTTATTGTTCAGACTAGGACATGGATGATTTGCCTAATTATATGGTTGGACATGGAAGAGAAGCTAAGGGAGAAGGTAATGGGGCCAGTGGCCCTGGAAGGTAGAGGGGGAAGAAGGAGGTGGGGAGAAGGGTGTGGTGAGTGGATCGTGTCATGTACAGCAGAATAACTAGGGCAGCTGAACCGGAACCGGCATCTAGGAGAGGGTAGAGATCCTGTGAGTATTAGAGCAACACCAAGCTAGTAGAGAGGAAGCACTAAGAGGTGGAAGAAGGGGGAAAGTGATGGCAGGGCAGGAGGTGACGAAAGGAAAGAGGCAAGCTCTAGAAGCAAAGGTATAGATGGGGGATTAACAAAGGGAAGGTGCACCGATTGCAATGAATGACACATAACCCCCCTACCCTCCCCCCCCCCCCTGATCCAGGGTGAAGAACAATAGAAACCAGAAGGGAAGGGAGATAGCGGTTGGTGTGAGCTTTGAAAATAATTAACAATCTACAATCTATCAAGGGGCCACAGGATTGGAGTGGGGGTGGGGGAAAACAGAGGAGCTGTTCCCAAGAGCTCAATGAAAGTAAATGTCTAGAAAAGAATGATGGAATATATGTACTAATATGTCAGACACAATTGATGTATGGATTGTAACAAGAGTTGTAAGAACCCCTAATAAAATTATTTAAAAAATCACAACAAACCTGACTGAAGTAGAGGGTGTCAACCAAGTCATACTCTTTTCCTTGGAGGCATCTTTCAGACTCTACCTTAGTAGAGGATATGACTTAGGACACCAACCTTTATTTCCCTTGCATGAGGTTTATATGGTGGTACCACTGCAATTCTACCACACATCACACCACCTGGAGAGCTATGACTTTAATTCCCAACTGATCTTTGGTAACAATGAAACCTATGATTTTTTGACATTTTTAGCTTTGGGCTCGGGATTTCTTCAAAGTTCTGAGTGTTTATTGGTCATTACAGTGAGTCGCAGAGCCCAGGGGCAGGAGGAAAGAAACCCAAGGGAGGCCTGGAGGGAAACTGAAGCAGAACAGCATCTTGGAAGGGTTGGCAATGGGGCCATCTTTAATCTCCAACTCTTTGAGACTCATCTGATATTAATTATTTTAAAGGAAATTGTTAATATAAGGCGATTTGAATAGAAACTGGGTTAGTACATGTTCAGGAAAGCATCACAATATCCATTTCCCCTTCAAGATTTAAGGCAAAGCATAAAACACAGTGCTTCCTCATTGAACGGTAGGCATTCAGGAGACATCCATTTCCTTCTGTGAAGATGGGACTTACGGGTGTGGCTGTGCTATTAATTGCTGAGGCTTAGGGACGAGATTTGTTAGTCAATGGGAAATCAATCAAAGTTTTTGAGTTCCGAAGGCCCTGAGAACCTGGAGTTCAACTCTGTTGAACTTTGTGTTCAGAGTACAGTGTTAAAGGAGTCTGGATGTTGGAAGATCAGTTTGGAGAGTAGATTATCTGAAGTATAAGGAGCTTGAGTGGCTCATTGATAATAGAAATGGCAAAGAGGTTGTAAGAAAAAACTTGAAGGAAATTATAGGAGTAGAGTGTGGTAATGAATTCTATCATGGGGAGTCATTAAATAGGAAAGCTCAATGGTAAAGTGTTCAGCATGATGGAGCTATTAACAATAATGAGAATGCCTGTGGCAGTTACATAATCTCCTGTCAATTTGAGCGACGGGGTGGAGTCTAGCCTGTCAATCAGGTCACAGCTTGATGACCCCATTAGGAGGCTCAATGGAGATAATAGCTCACTGGAGGCCAGGCCCATTCATTCATTCTCTCTGCCTTCCCCTTCATGCTGTTGAGATACTCAGAGAGCTAGCAGAGACAAATGGAGACCCATACCAGCGTTGATATGCTTCCACTGCCACTGGATCCACAAGACCTTCTACCCACTGGCTTGTGATCGTTCTGCACTCAGCATTATTGCATTGGTTATGTGAGCCTAAAAAGGAATTTATGGATTAGTATCAGACATAGAGGCTAATGTTGGACTTTAAGGACTGGATCTGATCTTGGCTGGGATGTTTTCTCAATATACAATTGCTTTTGTATATAAAGTTCTTTCTTATACACATCAGTGTCCATGAATGTGTTTCTATAGTCAACCCCGACTAACACAATGTCACTGTAGTTTCAAAAAGTTAAAACCATGGCTCTTTTATACCTCATTAATTAATGAAGGAATCATCAATACACACACATAACACCAATACCAAACATAATCAAGAATGCTTAAGTTAATGTGCTAAAATTGGAAAAATGTTTAATATATTTTAAAATGCAATGAAATGAATTAGATGATCTTTTCCATTGGCTAAAGGCCAATGTGTTTCTATCACACAAAATACCTTTGTATTTCTGTGGAGAAGAATCCACAGCAATGGCTCTCAGTTTTCGAAAACTTGCAAAATTGCAAAATACCTTAGCCACTGACAGATCATCAGAAGTCTACATCCCTGTAGAATGAAACCATCCCCAGAGAGTCCCCTCACTGAAACCATCCCCACAGGGCCCATTGAAAGGATAGACGAGCTATTTCTTTTGTCTGTTTTCAGGTCTCACGCTATTTGTCTTAGGGATAAACATAGGAGAAGCTCTTTTCCATTTAGGTCAGTCAAATATGCAGAGAAACATTCAGGCGAGACAGAGGAGAATGCATTCAGAAACATGAACTGGGTGTTAGGATTATGGCAACTAGACGTGGTCCACACATCTTCTCAGTTACCTTAAGACTTGGAGACATAGTCATCCACTGGAATTCGAGGCAAGTATGAGACGACACATATTTGGAAACCCTATGAAGCACAGGGCCAAGGGATCGGCATGAGTTTAATCAACCCCACAGCCACTGGTATGGTTCTTAGTTTGGCCCCAGATTCCACCCTTTTCTTTTCATTCTGTTAACCTGCTTTACTGCGAGCCCTGCGTTTGCCAGGGTTGAAAACCTTGATATTCAACCTTTGACCAAGATTCTCTCTTGAGTGTTTTGGTTTTGTGTTTAGTGTACCTGCAGGTTATGCTTCCTCTCTGGCACCTGGGCCTCTGCTTTTCTCGTTGTTGGGTTGCCAAGCTCCTTGGACATGGCCTTCAGCTAAACCTCCTGGAATGAAAATGGACTCCGGTGTAGCCCTATCGCGGAGGACCCCATGTCTCTCTCAGACACGCGGCTGCTGCCGGGTGAGCACTTCACGACAGCAGTGGCTGGATAAGGGTAATCGAGCCACTGGCACAGAGATGAAATTTCCCACATTAATAAATACTGTGATTTCCTTTTTTTTTCCCTGGAGCCTTTCACTTCTGTCACTCACTATCAGAGAATCTTCTCTTCACTGGCTCTATCCTGGGGACTTGCTAAGTAATTTGTAAACAGCTCTGGGAGCCTGGAAGTGAAAGTGTTTGTTCACTCCCTCATCCATTCTTTCACTTTTCCAGTCACTTGTTAAAGATTACCAACCCCCCTGTGTGTGCTTGGTGTCCGGAGAATAAATAAAATATATCCTTGGCCCCCAGAAACCTAACCAAAAAGGGCTATAAAGCATTACACTTGTGACCTTTTCTAGTAAGCTCCAAGTCTGTACATGCCTGCCAGAGGTCCAACACATGAAGGAGCCGTCTGTCAGAACAGACTCAGCTGTAACCTGAAGCAGAGCTGGAAGGAGAGGTGAGCCTCAAGGAGTATTCCTCAGGTCATGTCTACCTGTCCCTGCTGAGTCTTGGAAAGCTCTTAACAGCACTTCTAAATTTTCAGTCACAAATATGCCACATTTTTACCCGAAAAGTTTCAATTTCCATACAGAAGTTGTACTTGTAAATTAACTGACCTGGATTCTGCCTTGTTGGTTTTAAAATCATTTTATTGTACTTGAAATACAAGCTTAAAATGTCATGCTAAAAATATCAATAACTGATTAGATATGTCAGTTTGATCACCAATCATCTAAATTTCTTATTTACCCAATATTTTCAAAGCACTTTTAGTAAGAAGCACTTTTATGGATGCTTATTTAATCAGAGATGTGTTCAAATAATTTCACTGAGCTACCTCAAAATTTTGTACAAGAGACAAGTCTAGATGAGTCTCCATATTTGATACAGGCTAATTGAAAGAATACACATTTATTTGAATATAATTGATATATATCAATAAATACGAAGGAAGCAATGGACAGCAGAAACTCAGAATGGAGAGATTTGATTTTGTGGCTAGAGGAGTGACTGATAAGCCATTAAAATGTTGTGAGAAATAATGAATGACCTGGTTCTCTAAGCCTTCAAAGGGATAGAGAATCTAACATGTGTTCCTGGAAGAACATTATTCATTCCAGGGTCTTTCAAATCAAATGAAACCATAGGCAACCGGGTAATAGCTGTGTCTGAAGCATCTAGGAAGCCTGAGGTTTCTAGAAAAAGGATGGGACCCACTACTGTGTCCCCTGCCTGCTCTCTCCCTCTCTTTCAGTGCTCCTCATCACAACAGCTCATTGTTGGTTACTCTAGAACCAGCTCCCACTCATGGGGACCGCAGGTACAACAAAACCAGACACTGCCCGGTCTTTGCCATCCTCACAATCTTGGGGAAATTTGCACTCATTGATGCGGTCATTTCACCAATCCATCTCGTGGAAGGTCTCCTCACCTTTGCCGACCCTTTACCAAACTGGATATGAGAGGGCGACTTAACTACCCATCTTGGAGCCCCAATGGCTTAGTGGTTATACATTGGACAGCTAACTACAAAGTCAGCAGCTCAAAACCACCAGCTGCTCCCCGTGGGAAACACAAGGCTTTCTACACCCTTAAAGAGTTAGTCTTGGAAACTCACAAGGGCAGCTCTACCTTGTCCTGTAGGATGGCTACAAGTCCGCACTGATTCAATGGCACCGAATGAGTAAGTGACCCAGCTATCTACTTGTTTCTGTGGCTGTCTTATTTGTTGGGGTAAGCCAACAAAAGATTTTAGAGGGAAAAAAAATCTCTCTCAACTTACCAACAATAACAAAGATACCTCAACACCTAAATAAACATAAACCTTGTTCTATAACCACATTTTATCATAAGTAAGGTTTTCGGGAGTGGAATCTAAAAGGGAAAAAATAGGATTGTTTTTATTTTAAACAATGTTTTGCCTCTTTTACTCTAGGTATCTTTCAACTACTACACAAGTCTTTATTAGTATGAATATAGTAACATAGGAAGCCCTCGTGGCTTAATGGTTACACTTTGGGCTGCTAACCATTAGGTCGTCAGTTTGAAACCACCAGTCACTCTGTGGGAGAAAGAGGAGGCTTCCTATTCCAATAAATTGTTACAGTCTCAGAAACTCACAGGGACAGTTGCACTCTGCCATATGTGGGGGTCACTATGAGTTGGCATCGACTCAATGGCAGTGGGTTTGGGTTGGGTCTTATGGCAACATAGTATTATCATAAACAACTCATCATTTCATATTTAAAAGACAATATTGTAATAGAGTGGCATACATGTTATTCTATCCCTTAGCATGCACAAAGATCTGGTACATACTTTTGAATATATATATATATATATATATATATATATGATAGAGGGTGCATTTTCCAAATTTACCAAGGTCATTAATGCACCAAATGTAAATGGTCTCCCATTTATCAAATGCCCTGGAGAAATCAGGAGATAATTGAAATGATAGATGAAGAGATGAAACTCTAGGCTAATGGACTGTATATCAATGAATCAATGTCACATTTAGGAAAGGTTTGGGAAAATGGTTCCTTGTCTTTGCCTGTTTCTAAAGTGTTAAACCCCAGGAAGGTAAGCTGTAGGAGGACTCAAAGCTGACTTAAAAAGTGACTCCATCGATCCATCAGACACATTTCTGCTATGATTTTTCTTATGATAATTTGCACTTCCCTGCTCTAATTTTAGCAGAATTTATCATTATCTCCACCTTCTTGTATTTGCATGGCCTTTCTTTTTCTCTCTAGGAAATCATCAGTTCATAAATTATCTCACCTGGGGGTCAATTCTCCTACATCTTCCCTCTGACAAAGTTACAGGGACTTTATGTGGGGCAGGGGGGGATTAGCATGCTGAGAAAAGATTTAAAAACTGAAACCTCTTTCAGTTTCATTTAAAATAAAGGAAGGAATAAAAAATTCATAACTTACAAAAATCATTAAAATGTACTTAGGGTGACACCAAAGTTAAAGGCCCCAATGAGATAAATCATTTTGTAGAGCAGGCTTTATAAGGTTACATCAGGCGTAGGTCTGGGGAACACAAATGGTGCTTAGAAAGAAAACATCTTTCTTCTAAAGGGGACGAGGAATCGCTGAAATTCCAAGTATTTGAGAAGAGGAGAAATGTTAAAATGCAAATAGAGAGCTGAGCGATGAAAGAGTTTCAGGAACAACAAGGGTTATCTTCCCAGGACAAGTGGGGTTTTGTCTCCATTGGACAAAGGTGCTTCTTGAAATCCTTATTTGATGGTTCAAACAGATGGCAAGGATGAGCCATGTTTCCTTCATGCCAGGACAAGATTTGGGGGATCTACCTGAGCTGCTGTGACTTAAAACTCTTAAAAGTAGCTGTGGGCATCCACAGTCAGCCTTAGAGTAGGGACTGGAGGAGGTGACGAGCAATAGAAGAGCAACGTCAGAACCTTGACAGTTGTTTCGATCCTAAGGCACACAGAACATGATCTTGCTGATCACTGTGAGACAGGTCACGGTAATTACCTCTCTTAGGACTTGATCTGGGAAGCCTGGTCAACCACGGCCCTCCAAGAGGTCAGGATCCTGGGTGCATCGGGGAGAGAGGGCAGGAAAGGCTTGGGAAAAATATTTTAGAATTGAAAATCATTGGATTCTAAGCTCTCAACAACGTATGCCCCTGAAACTGGCCTAGTAAATACTGGGAAGAGTTTTTCTTGTACAGACCCACAGCTGATTATTCATACCAGTTGTTAAAATATCATGTTGGGGTACAAAAGGCACCCCAAATCTTACATGCAATTTAAGGAGAACATTTACCATAGTATGTCTTCAGGTGACAAAAACACATCTGGATGTGAGAGACCATTAACACGAGATCATAAAGATGCCCAGGGGCTTGCTGAAACACGGAGCTTTAAAAACGTCAAGGTGGAAAAAGAAAAAGGTCACAGCAGCACAATAGGGGGGGAGGGCGGCTGATCGATATCCATTACAGTTACACCTGGCACTGCAGAAGGAGAAATGGGGCGATGACCAGGACGTGTACATTCCGTTAGACAGGAGAGCTTACAAGATTGGTCCCGGGCCCTCTGACCAAGGCAGTCAGGCCCTAACTCATGTGACCAAAGGATGTCAGTCGCCATCAAGGACACATCCAGACAAGCACCCAAGGTAGACTGCCCTTTCTGAGTTGGCTAGAGGGGTGAAGTTGATCCACTTTCCAATACACTCTGCCTGAGGGCAAGACACATTTCTGGTGAATGGTCATAAGGAATTCAATGGAGTTGAATGCAAACAGGGACTTAAGCCATGCTGGGAGTCTGCAAATGCAATCGTCTGCTTCAAACACAGCGCTTGGAATTGAAACTCTAAAAAATGTCACAGATGGCTATAGGACAAACAACTCTGTCTTGGAAGAAGTGTGGCCAGAGTGCTCCTGAAAGTCAAGCATACCGAGGCTTCCCCTTACATACTTTAGACATGTTGTCAGGAGACACCAGCCCCTGGAGAAGGGCATCGTGCTTGGGAAAGTGGAAGGGCCAAGAAAGAGAGGATCCTTATTGAGACGGATTGACGCAACAGCTGTAATAAAGGCCCAAGTTAGAGACAATTGTGAAGATAGCATAGGACCAGGTAGTGTTTCATCCTGCTGTGTATAAGATCACTATGGGTCTATGGGTTGGAACTAATTTGATGGAACCTAACCACCACAACAAGCCAAAAACCCACTGCCCCTGAGTGGATAGATTCTAACTCAGGGTTGAACTGCCTTGGTGTGTTTCTGAGGCTGTGAGTCTGAACAGAAATAGAAAGTCTCCTCTTTCTCCCATAGAGCAGCTAGTGGCTTCTAAAGGATGGCTTTGTGTACAGCAGCCCAGTGCATAACCCACTGTGTATTACTGTTGGAAAATAATCCCCTTCCTGAGACTTTACTCCAACCCTCCTGCCTGAAACCCTGCCCTGGATTTCCAACACATTCCCAGTCATAAGAATAATTATGAGCTCCTTCAAGCTGGGGTCCCAAAGACCCTGGCACCTCTGGCATCTGTTCTGAGTATGTGAACTTTACAAGACAACCAGGTAGGTAAATATTTTTAATGTCACCACTGGATAAGTTCAATACTGAACACGAAGCATTCTGCATGTTACTAATCTTCATTTTCCATCCTCACCACACAGCACTCTCACACCAGGCTTCTATGCACTTCAAAAATCAGGAAGCTGCTCTTGTTTTCTTACCTGCAGTCTTATCTGTAGCACCAACAAAAAAGAATATTAATATTCCTATTTGTCACTGAATTCAAAGCTTCAATCGTTGTTTCCAATGCAGGGTCCTTTCTGCGACTGCCACCACAAGAAATAAAGAAAAATGAGATGTGACAATAAAGTAATGAAATTGATTTCCCCATGTGGCTGGTGGGATTCCCCTGATTACTTGTTAGTCATGCTGGGTATTAGTCATAGCTCAAGCTAGTCTTTTGAACAGCAAGGTTTCTTCCAAGGTCCAAATAAAATATCCATTCTTCTCACATTCATGAAGACTCTTTATATGAGAAAAATGTGATGTTTCTGAGCCACTCCAAAGCCTGATTAGTCTTTTTTTGCACCATTAATCAGCTCTTTAAAAACATTTGTTTAACGAATGGGCACCGCATTTTTCTGAAATACTCTAGCACTGCCAATGTCCATCATGGTTATCAAACTACCAAATGAACCAAACTGCAAAACCAGAGTCCAGTTTTTATGATGGCGCATGTCCAAAAGGGCCCAATAAGTGATGCTGAATAGCATGGTCTGGCGGTCATCACTTGGTGCCCCCCTTCGTCAGCGAGTAAGACTGGCCATCAGAGAATTGGGCACAGCTGTTTCAAGATAGTCCTTTGACATAGTTTTATTTCTCGGGATGTTCCCTGTTCCTTCCCTCTGCAGAGTCTAGAACATAATGACTTTCGTGTGTGTGTGTGTGTGTGTGTGTGTGTGTGTGTGTGTGTGTGAGAGAGAGAGAGAGAGAGAGAGAGAGAGAGAGAGAGAGAGAGAGAGAGAGAGAGAGAGAGAGAGAGAGAGAGAGAGGATATTGGATGTTTTCTAAAATTCTGACACTTAACATTATTAATGGCATGGCCAAGGAGAGACCGAGAGTGACATGGGACAAGGACAGAGCTTCATTTTCCCAGCTGAACAAAAATGCAGTGTCTTGCAAAAGTGAAATCTTAGATTCGTAGGCTGTTTAACCTCCTCAAAAGAAGTTCCCCTAATAATCATCCATGTTTGGGAAGGAATCATAGACTTCAGGAAAGACCAGTGCAATTCTTTGCTTAGTCCTAGGATATTTATGTCCTCATAGAGATAATTATGCAAAGGTAATTACACATGCAAAAATGTGGGTGATTTAAAGACATGTATTTCCCATTCAAATAAGCAAACTTGTTGTGACATCCCAATTCTACAGAGGAGATCTTAGAAGAGTGGTCTAAAATTTCATAAATTAAGCTCTGTCGGAGAAACTAGAGCTTATGCGGTCTCTCCAGTGCGATTTTCTGTATCATGGTGCCCAATAACTACAGACACGGCCATAAAAAACCAAGACAACAAGAAAAAAAGGGGGGGTTTGTTGTAAGGCTATGTAAACTGATAATCTTACTAAGTGAATATTGTATTGAATATCTTCCAAGCATTTCTCCTCTTTTTTATATACAAAGCAAAGAACATAGGAATCTATACATACTATTTACATATTTTTAACAATATGGAATCACAGTCTCTTTGAACTGTCTCCTTGCCCTATAGATGTCATAATGTGACCTCAGCATTTTGCAGATTGCGACCACTATCACAGCTCTAATCAGCTTTACTACATGGTTGTAAGGAGATGATTTATAGAATTTCCCATTAGCAGACTTTAGTCTTTTCCCCCCTTTTTAAAAATCATTTTATTGGGGGGAACTTACAGCTCTTATAACAATCCACACCTCAATTGTATCGATCACGTTTGTGCATATATTGCCATTATCATTTTCTTTTAAAAAATCCTTTTATTGGGGCCCGTACAACTCTTATCACAGTCCATACATTCATCCACTGTGTCAAGCATATTTGTACATCATTCTCAAAACATTTGCCTTCCAATGGACCCCTTGGTATCAGCTCCCCATTTTTCTCCTCACTCCCTGCTCCCCCCTCCCTCATGAACCCTTGATAATTTACAAATTATTATGTCATGTTTTACACACTGTCGAACATTTCTCTTCACCCACTTTTCTCTTGTCCATCCCCCAGGGAGGGGGTTATATGTAGATCTCTGTAATTGGTTCCCCTTTTCCATCCCACCCTTGCTCTACCCTTCCGGTATCACCCCTCTCACCACTGGTCTTGAGGGTTCTTCTGTCCTGGATTCCCTGTGTTTCCAGTTCCTATCTGTACCAGTGTACTTCCTCTGGTCTAGCCGGATTTGTAAGGTAGAATTGGGATCATGATAGTGGGGGGAGGAAGCATTAAAGAACTAGAGGAAGTTATATGTTTCATCCTTGCTACACTGCACCATGACTGGTTCATCAATTCCCTGTGACCTTTCTGTAAGGGGATGTCCAGTTGCCTATAGATGGGCTTTGGTTCCCACTCCACACTCCCCCATCATTCACAATGATATGATTTTTTGTTCTTTGATGCCTGATACCTGATCCCTTTGACACCTCGTGATTACACAGGCTGGTGTGCTTCTTCCATGTGGGCTTTGTTGCTTCTGAGCTAGATGGCCACTTGTTAATTAATCTTCAAGCTTTTAAGACCCCAGACGCTGTATCTTTTGATACTCGGGCAGTTTAGTCTTAAGTTTCCCTGTTATCAGTAACACTTTCATTAATATCTTCATAACTAGACATCAGTGTATACCCATTTTTATGATATGATTCCATAATGTTCCTGAAAATAATGTAATGCAACTGTTGTGGTTAGGTGCCATTGAGTTGGTTCCACAGATACTTTACGTGAAACAGAAGGAAACACTGCACAGTCCTGTGATGTCCTTGCCATTGTTCCTATGCCTAAGCCTTTTTCTGCTGCCTCGGTGTCAACCCATCATGTTGAGGGCCCTCTTCTTTTTGCCTCCCCTCCACTTGACTAAGCTTGGTGTCCTTCCCCAGCGACTCTGCTCTCTTTTGACAATATCGCCAGAGTATGTCAAGACAAAGTCATGCCATCCTTGCTTCTAAGGAACACTCTGGCCATACATCTTCCCAGACAGACAGACTGGTCTGTCCTTTCAGCAGTCCATGGACTTTCATTAATCTTCTCCAGCACCGCCATCCTAGTGCACCTATTCTTTTTTGGTCTTCCTTGTTCAATGTCCAACTTTCACATGCACACGAGACAATGGAGAATACCATGACTAGGGTCAAGCACATCTTTGTCCCGAGAGCAACATCCTTGCTTTGCAATCATCTAAAAAGGTTTTATGCAGCAGATTTACCTAATGGAATGCCTTCTTTGATTTCTTGACTGCTGCTTCCATGAGCATTCATTGTGGATCCAAGAAAGACAAAATCTAGGACAAGTTCAAACTTTTCTCCATTTATCATGATGTTGCTATTGGTCCAGTTGTGAGGATTACGACCTTCTTTACTTACCTTATATTCTTGAGTATAAGCTGACCCGAATATCAGCCAATGCACCTAATTTTACCACAAAAACTGCATTAAAAATGTGCTGAAAGTCCGGTGTATACATGAGTTTATACGGTAAGCCATAATCTAGATGGAAGGCTGCAGTCCTTGATCTTCGTCAGCAAGTGTGCCGTAAGTCCTCCTCACTGTCAGCAGGCAAAGTTTGGCCATCCGCATGGCTCAGGTTCTTCATGAGCCTTCTCCCAATCGTGACGTCACAGTCTTCTTTGGTATGCCAGCTTCTCTGCTTATTTGCTCAGCATGCAGACTGAACACAAAGGGTGAGAGGCTACAAGCCTGAAGCACACTTTTCCTGTGATTTTAACACTGACACACCGAGGCAATTCTATGATTTGTATGCTGGTCTAAAACTTCTGTCTAAAGGAAATATTGCAAGTATACAATAAACACGATACTATGATAGTGATCTCCTTATTGAGCTACTTCAAATAGTCTTCCAAATGCTTTATGTATTATAATTGAATTTCACAATATTTTTATTTAAAATGTGTTCTGGTTAAAAAAATTACCTTACATTAAGTCTTGGGACTATAGATAGCTGTGTTCTCCATAAAATCTTAATCATATAACACCAGAAATCACTCCAAAAGAGAACCCAACTCACTGCCATCAAGTAGACTCCAAGCGATAGTGACCCTGAAGGACAAGGTAGGGCTGCCTCTGTGGATTTCTGAGACTGTATCTCTTTATGGGAGTAGAAAGCCTCATCTTTCTCCCTCTGAGTGTCTGGTACGTTTGAACCATGGGCCTTGTGGCTACCAGTTCAATTTGTAACTACTACCCACACAGTGTATCACCACAAATTACTCCCAAGGGAATGGTTATTATAGAGTAAATTGTGTCTAGATAATCAATTAGCAATCTTGGGGAAAATCCATAGGAGTGCCCTCACACCATTTACCAAACCACAACTGAGTGGATCCTAGTTAAATATTCTTTAAAACAAGCTATTGAAATATGAAATTAGATATTCATCATATCTTTGAATAAGGAACACTTTTTGAATAAGTGGAAGAGAAAATCACAAAGAAAATTGTTGCTGAGTTTATGTTCACAAAATATTTGTAAACTTTGTAGGTTATAATGAAATGAAAGATCTAACTAATCTTTTGAAAATAGATGACAGGTCACCAGTCTTATTAAATGGAACATATTTATTTAAATGAAAAACAATAAGATCCCCATTAGATATAAAGGAAATTACATATAAAGGCTATTTGCAAAGGAGAAAGAGAAGTTAAATAAACATATTAAAATAATCTTCATTAGAAATAAAAAAGCAAACCAATTCTACAAGAAAATAGCATGTTTTTAACTTATAAAATAGGGCTTAATTAAAAATATAAAATAAAGAACAATAAAGTTACTTTTCCATTTTCAGACATAGGGAGTTGGAAGGTAAAGTCCTATCTAATCATTTGGAAAGAAATTTTCCAAATAAAAAAATAAAATGTTAAGATAACAAATAAAAATTTAGAAGGAATACTGTTGGTAGTAAAATGGGGAGGATCAACCTCCCAATGGGGAAAAATACTTAACCACACATACACGGAACCCAAGGGAAGACTATGTCGGTCACATTTGCCCTAATTTCTCTTCAGGCTCTGAAGAACCTGTGTGTATAGACTACTGGGACATTAGCCCCTGTGTTTTTGAGGAGCACAACATCCTTCATAAGCCATGCCAGAGGGCTCGATGTGGAAATCCCACTACATGAACTGGGCTCTGTGGTAGTTACAGAATCTCACGTCAATTTGAGGATGAAGAGTGAAGGGGTGGAGTCTACCCTGCCAATCATTGTATAGTCAAAGAAGCCTCGGTGTGGGCATGGCCTTCTGAGATTTCTGGGAACTCCTGTATTTCCTCCTTGGAGGTGGGAGACACGCTCTCTCAGTTCACTCCCTGAGAGACACTCTACTGCCAAGACACATGGCACTACGCTCATCGACCCCGTGCCCTAGGAACTGGAGGAGCCACGTAGAGACCCCTGCCAGCACTGAGATGCTTCTACCATCACTGGATCCACAAGACTTTGTACCCACTGGCCTGTGACCTTCCTGCATTTGGCATCATTGCGTGTGTTTCTTGAGTCAAAAGAGGGCTTTATAGATTGCTGTCAGATACATGGGCTTGATCTGGCCTGGGCTGGGACTTGATCTAGCCTGGGCTGGGATGTTTTCTCAATATTCAATTGCTCTTGTCTATAAAGCTCTTTTTTTTTAACAATTTATTGGGGCTCATACAATTCTTATCACAGTTCATACATATACATACATCAATTGTATAAAGCACATCTGTACAGTCTTTGCCCTAATCATTTTTTTCTCCTCTTTTCTTTTTTTACATTTTTTTAATTTTAACAATTTATTGGGGCTCATACAATTCTTTTCACAGTTCATACATATACATACATCAATTGTATAAAGCACATCCACACAGTCCTTGCCCTAATCATTTTTTTCTCTTTTCTTCTTTTACATTTTATTAGGGACTCATACAACTCTTACCACAATCCATATATATATACATACATCAATTGTATAAAGCACATCCATACATTTCCTGCCCCAATCATTCTCAAGGCATTTGCTCTCCACTCAAGCCCCTTGCATCAGGTCCTCTTTTTTTTTCCCCCTCCCTCCCCATTCCCCCCTCCCCCATATGCCCTTGGTAATTTATACATCGTTATTTTGTCATATCTTGCCCTATCCGGAGTCTCCCTTCCCCCCTTCTCTGCTGTCCCTCTCCCAGGGAAGAGGTCACATGTGGATCCTTGTAATCAGTTCCCCCTTTCCAACCCACTCACCCTCTACTCTCCCAGCATCGTCCCTCACACCCTTGGTCCTGAAGGTATCATCCACCCTGGATTCCCTGTACCTCCAACCCTCATATGCACCAGTGTACAGCCTCTGTCCTATCCAGCCCTGCAAGGTAGAATTCGGATAAAGCTCTTTCTTATATGGGTGCCTATGGGTTTATTTCTCTAGTTTACCCAGACTAACACAATATCTCAAATGCCCCTGTAGCCTTTGGATTTATGCCAAAACTATATGGTATGAGAATAAGCAGGAAAAAAAGCTATACCAAGAGCACAGAATTGGCCGTTGTTGTACTACCATATACTTACTACTTTGGTGCCCTTCTTGCTATGCTAAGTTATGTATTAATACGGTAGGCCTGGTTCTACCACTGTCCGTGAATGTTATTGAAGTTTTGCCTTAATATCAACCCCCATTGTTTGTGTCAACAGTGCCCAGACATTTAAAGATTTAACCTGTATAAGCCAATAATTCAGAAATTGCAAATCATAGCCAGCCTACACTTGCTTAATCTCCTTTTCTCAACCATGTTTTAAATCCTTCACCATTGACCAAATTAATGATACTGTCAACAAAATGAATTTATACTCCAGGGAGGTTACTGACAATGGTCTCTAACATAAAAAGCGAAGATGTCTGTAAGGTGAATCAGAGGGCATATGTAAACCATGGTTATATAAATGGATTTTGGTCTAGCCTTAATCTGAGAACAATTAATTCTTATGATGTAGCCCTGTTTGCTATGAGCCCTCATGAAGAGATCACTGAAGATATGGGTCATAGAGTACAAAGTGTGGTGAAGAAACCAGATGGTGCCTGCCTATCAGAAAAAAAGAGTGTCTGGGGCCTTAAAGGCTTGGCTTCAAATAGGCAACCATCAAAGTGAGGCATCAACTAAGCCCATAGAAAGCAGCACAGCAGCCTGTGTGATCCAAGGGTCATAAATGATGTAATCCAAATCCAAAGAAGGTCATGGTATTAGAGTTCAAAATTGTGAACTACTGGATGACAGTGGAAGACCAAATTCCATTTGCAGGATCCACTCAGAATGGAAGCGTCTGGTGATTTCCCTCTGATCATAGTCAAGTGATGTAAATAGCCAGCTTATTAGATAGAGAGTACTATAGAGACGGTGATAGTAGACGAAATTGTAACAACTGATCTAAATGGTTAAAATGTAACATCTGATTTGATCACCTTTTAGCGCATCTAAAAGTGCTAGCTGTTAAAAAAACAAAGGCGAAGAGGAAATATATGTGGGTGAAGCTTCTGGCTCATTCTCTCTAAACAGGTCAGGGATGTAAATGGCCTTGTTATCACAGACTGTATGGTAAAGTAGAATATGACAGATGTAACTAGGTTAAAATCCAACACCTTATCATTTGTTCTTTTTTGGCCCTTGTTAAACTGTTCTATTTTTTAAAAATATTTTGGGTTTTGCCCAACTTAGGTTTTCCTCTGTTTTATTTTGTTTTTGTTGCTAGCTTTTCTAACCCCTTGTTTTGTATTTTTGTATGTTTATTAGTATATAAAATGTAGGGTGGGTGAATCAACGAATCCTCTGTTGGCATGGCCTTCTCCTGAGAATTCTGGGAACTCTTGGTTTTCCTCCTTGGAGGTGGGAAACACTTCCCTCTCTGATCGCTCCCTGAGACAATGCTCTACTGACAAGACACATGGTGCTACCCCCTGGGAGCTGGAGAAGCCACATGAACCTACCCTGGGGTAACCAGACCTCTGGAGCCAGAAAAGCCATGTAGAGAACTGGCCAGTGCTGAGATGCTTCCACCACCACTAGATCCACAAGACTTTGTACCCACTGGCCTGTGATCTTCCTGCACTCAGTGTCATTTCATATGTTTTGAGAGTCTGAAGAGGACTTTATAGATTGGTATTAGACATGTGGGCTAATATTGGACTTATAGACTTCTTATTCACATATGAGTCTCTATGAATGTGTTTCTCTAGTCTACCTGGACTAACAGCAACATATGTACAAATGTGCTTGACACAATAGATGTATGTATGGATTGTAGTAAGAACTGTAACAGTCCCCAATAAAATGATTTTTTAATGATAAGAAATAAATATACCTCACACATTATACAACAAATAATGATAAAAATAGCTAAAATATTCTCTAAATTTGAGTATGTTAATGTTGACACAGAGTATCAAAAACTATGATATGTATGAGGTTTTTTAAAAAAAGTTTGTGAAAAATGGAATTACATTATAATGGGTTTTTCCATTAACTGTTTGAGGTCCCTTAGTATATGTATGCATATACATGTGTGTGTGTGTATAAATCACATTAAGTGAAAAAACACACCCCTATATTTCCATACTCTGTATAGTACCTGCCATGTACAATTCATCCAATTTAAATATTTGTTGAATGACGAAAATCCAAATTTAATTTAACACTACATATACATTTCAAAAAGACATGGAATTAAATTCACCAAAATGCTGAAGCATTTGTAGTATTATGGCTAAATATGGTTGATTATTTTAATTTCCTGAATTATCTCTATTGTTATAGTAGTTCTTTACTTAAATTGATTTTAAAAGAAAATTTTTAATTATGATAAATACATGGCCTATAACTCGTTCTGTCCCTGTTGAAACACAGTAACCAGGCAGGGCTATGCAAATATCTTGTAGAGGGCTCTAACTCTGGGATGGGTTCGTTTTGCCATTCTCCTGCGTAGGAAAGTGAATGAGTTCATAAATATAATTAGAAATCTCGGGGCTCTCAAGAAAGAAGAAAAACCTTAATAGAAAAGATAGCAGAAATGATAAAAAGTAGAACAAATCTAAAATGGGTCCAAAGGGAGAAGCCATTATAAGGTGTCACATTTAACCTAACTAGATATGGTGGCACCGTGGTAATGGATTCCATCTGAAACGTCCTCAAGTCCGTAGTTCAGAACCATCAACAGCTCCTCAGGAGAAAGGTGGGGCTTTCTACTCCCGTGAAGAGTTTCAGTCTCAGAAACCCACCCTGCCCTATTAGGTTGGTTAGTCCACTTTCCATTGCACTCTGTCTGATAGCAAGGCTAAGCATATGCCTGGTCGATGGTCACAGGGAATTCTGCAGGGACTTAATCCACCTGGGGACCCTGCAAATGCATTTTGGGAATATGATAATTCTATCGATAGTATCATTAATTTAGCTAATAGTATAGACTTTAAAATATTGCTGAGAAAAGGAAAGTATACAGTGTAGGACAGTCTTTTGGACTAAAATACATGGATACATTTTATATGAAATCCAAGACAAGAGACAGTAAATAGATGAATAGTTTCTAAGAGTTAGGGCAGGGGGGATTTGGGGAAATGGGAAACTAATCATAATAAGTACAAGAAAGAAGACAATGGGCTAAAATTGATTGTGGTTCTGATTGCACAACTTCTAAAAATATGTTGGAACCATTGAATCGCCTGATATGTGAGTTATACGTCAATAAAACTGTTAAAACCCGAAAAAGCGAAGCAAGAGGAAGATCACAGCCTTGCAAACATTCCAGTTCCTTCCCCATCGGATCCAAGCACTGGTCGGAGAGGTGACAAAAGGAGGAAAAGTGAAATCGAAACGGATTTCAACGCTCTTGTGGCACATGAGTTAGTTTCAAACAATTTGTGTTTTTTTTGTTTGTGTGTTTGGTTTTCAAGAAAGAGACAGAGACAGGGAGGTGGGGAGGGAGGAAGAAGAAAAAAGAAGAGCCACCAGTGGAGTGTATGCCAGATCCCTAAGTGAAGTGGTAGAGGCATCGGAAGCACCAGGACCAGTAGCACCAAGACCAGGAGACAGAACAATGGGCTTCTCGGTCCAGTGAATGAGGCAGGGCCCACAGGGTGGGTGGCTGAGAAGCAGGGGATCAGAAAGAGCTGTGATTGCTGGCATTGCTGGGAAGTGGTGCTGCTCTGGGAAAAATAATTTTATCTTCATGACACTTTCTGATCTTGACTTATAGTAGTGGCCTCTGCAATAGATTACTGAACCCAATAAAGAAATAGATTGTTGTCAAAGAGATGGTGTCAGAACAAGGTAAGGGAAGTTGGAAGATGGAGACATAGCTGACTTCTGCCTCGTAGAAATTGGCCTTGAGCTGATGTGAAATTCAATTCTTCTCCTTTGTGTAGACAGAAGAGGTAAAACAGGACCACCCATGGCATATAAATGGTCTTATAGGCAACTATCTAGCATCCTTCAGTCTGCAGGCTGCTGTGTAGCCAATCCTAAGTACCCATATGCAAATAGATCAATGTCCTGGAATCAATGACCGATTGTGGAGATTATCATCTGTGTGGGATAGATGATGGGAATCCCAAATATCCTGAGGAGACTCCACTTGTAGAAGCACAAGAGAAGCTGTAGGTGTTTGAGTTGGGGAACTACATGGACTCAAAAGTAAGCTCTATGTATTTGATAGTGTCCTTGACCTTGACACTGAGGTTGCCTTCATGCTGCCCCGTGAAAGCCTCTCTACCACTCTCTAGAAATCATAATTGATTTCTATTTCGGTTCCGTGGTGCTCTGCTCTCTGCCACGTAATAGCTAGTTAATTTCAGCTGATGTGGCAATAAGCCTTTTTCCTTTCACATGACAAGCACATTTTAACAAAGGCCTTCTGGGCCTAATACCTTAACTAAAGAAGGACAAAGGACTTCAGGAGATTGGTCAGGTTCAATGGCTTCCTAAACACTGCTGTGAGATGGGGTTCATATCATGTCTGATCTCCGCTGCAAACGTTCCGTAAACAGCAAGTTTGTCATTGACATAGGAGGGGCCCTGATAGGGAAGCATAATGTCTTCCATCGCTCCCTGAACTAAAAGGAAAAAAGCGATTCCAGACAATGAACGAGAAACAATGTGCCCCACACAACAGCAGGCTGGTGATACTGCAAGGACAGCAAACAAACACAGAGTCTGCACATACCGAAAATGAGGGGGAAACAAGCAACAAAAAGCAGTTACTCAAAATCCTTCCCAGTCGATCCCCCAAACTCACGGCCATTGAATCCATTTCAACTCATGGCAACCGTGCGTAGAGTTTCTGAGGCTGCACACCTTTACAAGAGCAAACAGCGTCCTCTTCCTCCTGCTGAGCAGCTGCCGGGCTTGGAAGGCTAACCTTGTGGTTAGCTATACAAAGCTTACCTGACAGCTGCCTGGGCTCCTGACTCAGTGGGCCAGTGGTTGCTAAATATTCTGTCCTAGACTGGTATTGGTCTGTCACCACAGTTTTTGGTGTTCATCAAAATGAAAGCTCTAGGGTTAGGGTTAGGGTTAAAAAAAAGAATAGAAAATTTAAAAAATTGAAAGCTCTATGTATATTTTACAGTGTTAATTACATCTTAATTTAAATATAATTTATTCTCAGATTATATGGTTACATTTTTACTTTTATAATGACTTTCAAAATGAAAGGATGGCACCCATGAACTAGGTTAGTTTTCTCATGAAAGGAGGCCAGGTTTCACAGAGAAAAGTACTCTATGGAAATCCTTTCCTACTGAGTGAAGTTATCTAGCTAGCCGATCCAAGCTGTTCTCTACCTAATGGCATGTCACTTTTAAGACTGAGCATGTAGGACATGCATCTTCCCACCATCTCCCCCTCCTTATTATGATAAAAATTGAACATAATGCCCTTAATTCTGGAAACTCAAAGGAAATTGTAAGTTGGTAATTTATTGCAGTCTTCCATAATATTGAGGGACTTTGTTTGCCTACAGTGAATCTATCCAAGCCACCCTAGTGTACCGAATACGTCTCCAGGACTCTCCTCATATTTAATTTTTGTCCTCTAGTTTTGGTTTCCCTACCATGTGTAGCAGTCCATTTGCTCTGGAAGATTCTCTTCCTAAAACAACGTTGGCGGGAACTGAACAACATGCTTGTGGGATAAGGGTAATGTTCTTCCCTTTCAATGCATGAGCTTTGGAATGTCTCACTCTGGTGGGGGCCAGGGTGGGAAAGGGCATTATGGTTATCTCATGGCTCTGAGTGGTACTCTGGAGAAAGATGGGGCAGTTACCGGAGACACATCTGCCAACACCCATTCCTCACCCAACCTTGCTCTGTCCTTCTTGAGATGCACGAACGCTCCCTTGGAGCTTGGGGTGGGGGGTGGGCGGGGGCAGTGGCGGTTTGAAGAATGTACACAGAGACCTGATGCCTTTACTGCTCGCCCCTTCTCTTGGCTTGGAGTGTGAGTATGACGGTGCAGAGCCTATCTTAAAAATACAAAGGCAAAGCATGAAAGGAAAGTGACTCACCTGTGGACGCCAGTGGGCGCAGCCTCAAGAGCCTGGGACCTTGCAGCACAGCTGAGTAACTAACAGCCGTGTTGACCTTTTAGACGACTTGTAATGGCAGGCAAGTACGCCACTCACCGCTTCAGCTTTTTGTAGTTAGCTTCTCTGTTATGTGCAGATGAACATATTCTACACCAGATTTGATAAACGATGTCTTTAAAGGTAGATACCATTGAGCTTTTTTTATTTTAAAAATATTCCCCCTACAAAGAATTCTGATTTTTACGTTAAATTTCAGAATCTAAAATGGACATTTCACACGAAGGAGGAGGTGGGATGCATGTCCAGTGTATGTTAGTAAAAAAGATGTTAACTCTCATGAGAAGAGTAAGAACTTTCAGGATTCCAAATCAAGAGGGCGCCTTGTTTTACTACAATATAATTCAGTCCTATTCTCTTGTAAAGTTTTAAAACTTTAGCCCAAACAGAAACTTTCTGGTTTCAAATTGAGTGTGAATATATTTTAAAAATCTCTTCTCTGTTTTGTCTTTAAATGACAAGTCATATATGGTGGGGAAAAGTTGTTAAAAAAGCATCAATACAAGTCTTTGTTCAGCAGGGGTTTAAGCAAGTTTCAGCGAGCTTCACGAAGGATTTAATAACTAACAATTTGGTGAAATGGAAATAAGATGCGTTCCATCGACAAAATGTTTATCATTGATTCCCACTCCGGCCCCTTTTATTTCAATAATAATGACGTTAAAAATCTCGTGTGAAATAAATGAAGAGTTCACTTATGGAATTGAAAAAAATAACACAAAATAAAATCATTTGCTTCAGATTCTGTGGTAGCTGTTAAACATACTCCCAAATCATTTAACAAAATTGTTGTAACAAATACATTCTCACTAGAATGACGTGGTCTCCATTATCAGTTTATACTGGCAGAGGGGATACGGCATCTCATATCCAAGCAGGTGGGAGCAACTCAAATGGCTGTTTCTACAGACATGATGACTCATTTCTGGTGCTGCTTTATGGAGAAGGTGTGTTTTTTTTTATCGTTTTATTGGGGACTCATACAATTCTTATCACAATCCATACATGCATCCATTTTGTCAAGAACATATGTACATTTGTTGCCATCATCATTCTCAAAACATTCGCCTTCTACTTGAGCCCTTAATATCTGCTGCTCATTTCCCCCCCTCCCTCCCCACTCCCCTCTACCTCATGAACCCTTCATCATTCATATATTATTATTATTTTGTCATATATTACACTGTCTGATGTCTCCCCCTGCCCTCTTCTCTGATGTCCCTCCCCTGGGGGAGGAGGCTGTATGTAGATTCCTGTAATCAGTTCCCCCTTTCTACCCCACATTCTCTTCACTCTCCAGGCATCACCACTCTCATCACTGGTTCTGGAGGAGTCATCTGTCCTGGATTCCCTGTGCTTCCAGTTGCTATCTGTACCAATGAACATCCTCTGGTCTAGCCCGATTTTCAAGGTAGAATTGGGATCATGATAGTGGTGGTGGTGGGGTAGTATTTAAGAACTAGAAGAAAGTTATATGTTTCATTGTTGCTACCCTGCACCCTGCCTGGTTCATCTCTTCCCCACAACTCCTCAGCAAGGGGTGTCCGGTTGGCTACCATTGGGCTTTGAGTCTCCACTCTGCACTCACCCACATTTCCAATGATATGATTTTTTATTCCTTGATGCTTGATACCTGATCCCTTAGACAGCTTGTGGTCACACCAGCTGGTGTGTTTCTTCCATGTGGGCTTTGTTGCTTCTCAGCTAGATGGCCACTGGTTTATCTTTGAGCCTTTAAGACCCCAGATGCTATATCTTTTGATAGCTGGGCACCATCTGCTTTCTTCACCACATTTGCTTATGCACATGTTTGGCTTCATTGATCATATCAGGGAGGTGGGCACCCACTGATATGGTTTTTAGCCCTTTGATGTCTGATACCTGGTCCCTTCTGCACCTTGTGGTCAGACAGGCTCGTTTGCTTCTTCCATGTGGGCTTTGATGCTTCTCAGCTAGATGGCCACTTGTTTATCCTCAAGCTTTTAAGACACAGACACTATATCTTTTGATAGCCAGGCATCATTAGCTTTCTTCAACACATTTGCTTATGCACGCGTTTGTCTTCAATGGTTGTGTCAGGAAGGTGGGCACTCACTGATATGGGTTTTAGCTCTTTGATGTCTGACAACTGGTCTCTTCTACACCTTGTGGTCAGCCAAGCTGGTGTGCTTTTATGGGGAAGGTTTTGTTCTGTTTTTTAGTTTCCCAAGGATGATATAACAGAAATGCAGTGGTGGGTGGGGTAAAAAAAAAGAAAGAAAACATATATTTTCTCACAGTTCAGAGACCTAGAATGTAGAATTCTGAGTGTGGCTCTAGATAGAGCTTCTTCTTTGTCAATTCTGACAACACCAGCAACAACACAAGCTCCCTGGGTATCCATTGCAAGTCACATTGAACTTATGAGACTCGGAGCAGTGCCTTTGTGGGTTTTCTTTATGGGAGTAGCAAGTCCTGTCTTTCTTCTGTGGAGTGGCTGGGGATTTTGAACTGCTGACCTTGTGGTGAACAGCCCAACACATAACCACTACGCAACCATGGCTCCTACTAACTTGGATACCCTCAAGTTGTCTCAATTCATAGCAAGCCCAGATTGCAGACTGCCCCACTGGGTTTTTCAGACTGCCTAGTCTTTATAGTATAGTGCGTTACATGTGTACTGCCAACCGCAAGGTCAGCAGTTGAGCTCCACCAGCTGCTCCCCTCAAGAAAGATGAGTGTCTCTCCTCCCACAGTCTTTGTTACCCATGGAAGCAAAGTTCTACTCTGCCCTGTAGGATAACTCTGAGTAAGAATCCACTCAATGGTAGTGGCACAGGATTTGAGCCTTTACAGGAGCAAATCAGCAGGTCTTTCTCCCATGGAGCCATTGGGGGGATTCAAACGGTCAACTTTTGGTTATTTGTTGACTGATTCACCACTTCCCCAGCAAGGATTCTTTATTTTATGTCTAGCAAACACTCAAACTCACTAACATCAAATCTTTATGTGACCTCTATCTGTCATCGTTTGTGCTTGCATGTCTCTGTGTTTATGCTATTCTTTATATCACTCAGAAGGGATTAGGTTTGGGGCAAGGTCTACACACATATGACATCACTAACATAACAAAGAAAACCCGATTCCCAAATAGGATGCTATGTACCAATGTAAGGCCTGGGATTGCAACACAGAGATTGTAGAGACATAATTCAACACGTAAGAGTGGTCAAATCAGAAAGCACACTTTCTCTTAGACATTATAACCTTCAGAGATCCTCTATCAACAGTAATGCATGTATTTTGAATTCTGTGAAATCTTGCTTAAAAGACAATACCTTTACTCATGTGTTTCCCAAAGGTGGCTGCCATTGTGCATCCCCAACCTTCTCATTGCATCTGTCAGCATCTTGAAAACATGCTCTTATGCTGACTTATGGAAAGGGTGGTGTATACAGCCTGTGCACTTGTTTAATATAGAAAGAGAAATAAAAACAAAACAAAGACAAATCTGAATTTATACTAGAATAGATCACTTCCAAATGACTACATAGCGTAGGGTAGCTCCCAAAGTACCTGCATATTTGCTGACCTAGATTAGCCTAATCCTAGGCACAGTACCAAAAAGAAAATCCTAAAATTTCAGATTCCCTCAGAATTTGGGGAGAGACTAGAAAGAGAAAAGGTGTTTCTCACCAGTCAGTGCACATGGTTCATGCACTAAGCTGCTGATGAAAAGTTTGGCAATTCTGGCTTCCTTAAATCTCTGATGGCGTCATGGGGTGTGACGTGAGCTCCTAACCACAAAGTCAGCAGTTCAAAACCACCAGTGACTGCCTGGGAGAAAGATGAGGCTGTCTACTCCTAGAAATATTTAATGTCTCAGAAACTCAAAGCGACAGGGCAGGGGTCCTCAAACTTTTTAAACAGGGGTCACTGTCCCTCAGAGCCATTGACAAATTCCTATGCACACTGCACATATCTTATTTTGGAGTAAAAAAGCAAATGGGGCTAAAACACCAGTGGGCTGGACAAATGTCCTCGGTGGGCCGCATGTGGCCCATAGGCTATAGTTTGAGGACACCTGCTTTAGAATATCTATGATTCAGAATCTACTCCATAGAAATAGGTAAGTTGTATTTTATAATTTTGGATTTAAAGACACTTTAAAATAAGAGCCTGGCCAATCTTTGATGCAAACCTTCCCTGACACAATTGCTGAAGTCAAAATGGGTGCATAAGCAAATGTGGTGAAGAAAGCTGATGGTGTCTGGCTATCAAAAGATATAGCATCTGAAGTTTTAAAGGCTTGAAGATAAACCAGTGGCCATCTAGCTGAGAAGCAACTAAGCCCATATGGAAGAAGCACACCAGCCTGTGTGATCATAAGGTGTCAATGGGATCAGGTACCAAGCATCAAAGACCTAGCACAAAATAGTATATCGATGTGAATGAGGGGGAGGGCAGAGTGAAGACCCAAAGCCCATCTGCAGACAACTGGACATCCCCTTACAGAAGGGCCACAAGGAAGAGATGAGTCAGTCAGGGTCCAGTATAGCACTGATGAAACATACAACTTTCCTCTAGTTCTTTAATGCTTCCTCCCCCCATATCATGACCCCAATGGTACCTCACAAATCTGGCCTGATCATAGCATGTACACTGGTACACATAAGAGCCTGCAACACAGGACAGATAAACCCTTCAGAACCAATAATGAGAGTAGCAATACCAGGAGGGGAAGGGGAAGGTGGGGGGAACTGGGGGAACCGATCACAATATCATCCACCCAGGGGGTTGGACAACAGAAAAGTGGGTGAAGGGAGACAGTAGTCGGTGTAAGACGTGAAAATATTTATAAATTATCAAGAGTTCATGAGGGAGGGCGGGTGGGAGAGGGAGGAAATTAGCTGATACAGAGGGCTCAAGTAGAAAAAAATGTTTTGAAAATGATGATGGCAACACATGTACTAATGTGCTTGACACGATGTATGTATTGTGATAAGAGCTGTAAGAGTCCCCAAGAAAATAATTCAAAAAATAAAATTAAATAAAAGCCTGGCAACCTATTCCAGAAAAACAAGCCACCTAGCATTCTATGGAGCACATTACATGGAGCACATTTCAGCCTGATGCGCGTGGGATTGCCAGGGGTCAGACTCAACTTCATAGCAACTAGGTAACTAGTTAGAATGGGAAGTAATATACACGTGCCCACCAAGCTGAGTATCTGCTCCCAAAAAGAATTCTCCCTTCTCTCTCTCCCCATCTCTCCCCATTGCAAACCATCCCCAGAGTCACTGATCCTTCTATCGCCATGAAGCTTCCTAGCCATATGGGGAAAGGTGGCCTGGGTACCAGCAGCTTTGACAGAGAGAATCCATGTAAGTCACTTTGCACAAGGACCAGTACTTGTTATGAACAGTGGGATCAATTACATTTGTCCCAGATTCATGAGATGATTCAACAATTTCCATAAAAAATTAAATTGGCAGTTACTTAGAAAGCTCTTTTCATCTGATATTGCCCTATTTAAAAGAGAGAAACACCATTTTCAGGTATCAGCTCTAAATAATTTGTTAATAAGAAGTCTTTCAGGTTTACACCACCAATTGACACAGTTACTTAACAAAAGTGGGCCGCCAGAATGTCAATGAACTACAACAAACAGATCAAGTTCTGTGCCACCAAAAGCAGGAAACAGAAAATGGCAACAAGTACGGAACTGATGCAACAAAATGAAACAAAAACAGAACCCAATGGAATGATATGAAATGAATTTAAGAACTAACATCATCCAGAAGGCTGATAATTTGTTCTATGTGAGGCCTTAGGTCTCTGTTAGGCCAAAATCCTAAATGAAGATTTAATGGACAACCAGAGAGACACAATACGAAGAATTTTACTTGGCAACATAGATCTAAAGAGAAGTCACTAAAAGTCTCCATCTTACCATGTCATTATCTAATAATATGCTGCAATAATGTGGGTACTAAGAATGATGGCGTCCTAACACAAAGGAAGGGGCCACAGATGCACAGAGGGAAGACAATGAAGTGACGCCCAAGGCAGAGATTGGCATGTTTGAGCCACAATCAGAGTGCCCAGGGCTGCCAGAACTGGTCCAGGCAGGATCTTTTCTACCGTCTTTAGAGAACACATGGCCCTGACCACACCCACTCTTGGATAGCTGGCCTTCAGAAGGGGGATGGTAAAGACCAGATTGAAACTCAGTGTAGAGAGAAACCACAGCCTCACAACTGGACTAATAGTTAACATCATAGTAAAGATAGAAAAATATTAAAGTTTACAAAGACTTCATCTTGCTTAGATCCACGATCAATGCTCATGGAACCCAGAGTGAGGAGATCCAATGGTGCACCGCACTTGGTAAATCTGCTGCACAAGACCTCTCTAAAGTGTAGAAAAGCAAGGATGTTCCTTTGAGGACTAAGGTGTGTCTGACCTAAGCCAGGGTATTTTCAATCACTTCTCATGTGTGTGTGAAAGTTGGATAATCAATAAGCAAGATCAGAGAACAACAGATGCATTTGGACTATGGTATCAGTGAAGAATCCTGAAAGACGACTGGCTAACAAAGAAAAAATTGATGTTTTTTTTACACAGTTTTATGGGCATATAATTCATATGTCAGACATGTTAACATCTAGAAGAGTGGTACAACCACAATCACAATCAGAAAATTAGGACATTTTCTTCAATCTTGTACTCAACGTTATTGGCTCATTTCCCCCAAACCTCCCCTGCCATAATCCTGAGGGACAATTAATCCAGTTACTGTCTTTATAGATTAAAGTAACCTGAATTTCATATATAGGACATTAAAAATAAACAACAGCAAAAACTAACAAGAACAACAAAGTAAAACAAAATAAAAACCTCAATTGTGAATAAAGCAGAAAATACCAAAGACTGCAACAAATTTAAATGGAAAGTAGGTCTGTCTTGGGAGAAGTACAGCCAGAATGCTCTTCGGAGGCAAGGATGGTGGGACTTCCTCTCGCATACTCTGGATATCCCATCAGGAGAAACCAGTCCCTGGAGAAGGACATCCTATTTGGTGAAGCAGAGGGGCAGTGAAAAAGAGGGAGGCTCTCAAGGAGATGGATTGACCCCATCGCCTCCAACAATTGTGCAGATGGCACAGGACTGGGCAAAGTTCCATCCTATTGTACATCGGGGAGCTGTGGGTTGGATCTGACAGGACAGCACTTAACAACAACAGAAGAGTGAGACAAAATAGTTCTTTAGGTTTAAGGCCCTAATTTGTGCAACTTAGTAATAGCAGCCTCTGTAAAGTAATGCAGATGATGACAGTCCCAGGAGATGAAAATGCAAAGGAACACAACCCAGTTCCAAGGATAAATTAACCAAGCCCAACCCAGGCCTCTCAGGTGGGTTCCAACACGCAGGGCTTCCCTGTAAGGTTGCTAAGCCGACAAATCTTTACGAGGGCAGACAGCTTCCTCCTCTTGCCCCTGAGAGCATCTGGTGGGTTTGACTCACTGACCTCGACATCAGCTGACCTGTGCTTAGCCCACAGTGCCACTAGGGATTGTTGTAAGCCCACTTAGTAGTATTGCAACAGAAACTGCTGACTTTGAAGTCAGAAATATCATGCCCCAAATCTATATTCATGACATAAACATTCACATGTTAAACAAGATGCTTAGTTTCTCTAGCATTCAGAATCTTCATATGTAAAATATTAATGACTCCAAATAGACGTTGTGAGGATCAAATGACATAATGCATGTGAAATATTTAACACAGTAGATGTCAACTATTAGTAAATACATTATGGATTGTATTTGGGAGCCCAGATGGCCAATGTAGAAAAAATTGGGTTGATAATCACTAAAATAATAGCTATGAAAAAAAACCCCAAAAAACCAAACTACTGAATTACATGGACTATGGCCCAATGCAACAGGGAGACCTTCTGAATTAGTAGCCAAGGACTGTAATTCCTTATCTAAGGGCTCTTTATGTGACTCAGCACCCAAACGTCTCTGGGCATGACAACTGTGTTAGATCTGATTTCTAACGACAGGAGCAATTTCATCAGTCATCTCAGACAAACAAGACGGCAAGTTTGGATCCCCAAATATAATATCGTTAATGAAATCAGTCCTCCGGGATTAAAATATTGCTTTCCAGTTTTCTCACACTGGACTTAAATTGAAATGAGGGGATGATCCAGTATCAGAGGAAAAGTTGGTATAATGAGTTAATAAAGCAAGCACCCTGAAGAAATGTCAATGCCTTACTGATAATTTTTCTTAAGGTTTTACATTTGATTTTCTAAACATAGACGTTGGAGTATAAAAGTTAAAGCGGAGTTCAGCCTTGTTTAGAAAATTCTCCTCTGTGGGTATTTTCTCCCTTAATTAAGAAAAGAAGGTAAAGTAGGAACAAAAGTTATATTGTTTAGAGACAGAATCACAAAACATATTTTCCCAAATCAGATACAGAATGAAATCTCCTTTCCTTTGTTTGAATCTTCAGATAAAGTAAGTAAATCAGAGATAAATCATCTTGTTTCAAGTGCAACGGTCCAGGGAAGAGAAGACCATGAAAAATCTGCACCACCAAAGTTCTGAGATGAGAAATGAAACTTCTGAGCTTGGTTTCTAGAGATACATCAGTTACATGTGATATATTCTGCTAATAATAGGCACACCTGATGCCAAAATCTTCTGTTTCCTTGTCCTAGAGGTAAATATATATATACCCAAAGAGCCAAGGGAGTGTTTGCCTCCTGTGTCAGTCTACCACACCCAGGCAGAAGACAAAAGTACTCTTACATATGAGCGCTATATGTGCGTGTGGGCTCAGAAGCACAGGAATGGAGAGTCAATTATTAGAATCATTTAAATCTTATTCTGTTTGCTTGTGGCCCCAGAAGAAAGTCATCTGTAAGATCCTGTTATTAAAGAACATTTAATGTACATAAACTATGTGGATAGGCTTGGAAAAATAGATTGTAACCTTTGGCATTACCTGAATAAGGCATTCTGCATTGTTGTACACAATGGGAATTACCAAGACCTCAATAGTTAAACATAGCCTTCATATATGAGACTGAAAGGTGGATAGCTGAGTAAAAGGTGTTCAAACATGTGCAATATCTTCAACACGAGATGTTTTTCTTGGACAAAAGCACTGGGAGGATGGGACATTGAGAGAATCTCTAAGGTTAAAGGCTGGCAGTCAATAACTTGGGCCTTTGGTTAACAGATATCTATGTATCAGGGACAAGTTGATGAAAGTTACTTCCTGTTGCCTGAAATTTGTGACTAGCTAAAACACAGAGGCCAAAGAGCCACGGGGGATTCTGTGCTCTGACAGGAGGAACACGTATTTGAGGCCGAGATGCTTTAGGAGGCTCTTGCACAGGTCACTTCCCATCTTGAGCTGCAGGCTGAGGTGGGGGGGTGGGGGGAGGGTAGCCTAGGTTCTGTCAGTGGTGTGAGAGCTGAGAGATCCTTCAGAAGGTAGCATCTCGTTCAACGTGGCAGTGCTTTTTCAGAACGGTTGCCTGTCAGGTAAAGGGACCCCAGCTATGGCAAGTAGCAGTAGAAATGCAAAAGAATGGCAAATAAGTCAAACAGGAGCTAGAATCTGCATCAAGGACCTCTGCGTAAGAGGATTTCCATTGCCATCTCTCCTACAAAAATATACATGTATCCCTAGAATGTATCTCTAAATCACAGAATAAGAAGCCCTGATGGTGCCATAGGTTTCCCATTGTGCTGCTAACTTAAAAGGTCAGCAGTTTGAAACTACCAGCTTCTCCAAAGGGGCAAGTTGAGGCTTTCCACTACTTAAATAACAACAGTCTTGAAAACAGAAAAGTTGCTATAGGTTCGTTATGAGTGGGAATTGACTCCATGGTAGCGAGTTTGGTTTTATTTTGGGTTTTATAGTACACAGCGTGCCTTACCTAAGACATGGCATTTTCAATGGCCTCATATGCATTTGAAAGTTGGACACTGAATCAGGAAGATGTAGAAAATTTTATGACTTTGAATTACTCTGCTGGTGAAGAATATTGAAGTACCTTGGTCTGTCAAAGAACAAACAAACCCGGCTCGGAAGAAGTACAGTCAGAATGCTCCTTAGAAGCAAGAAGGGTGAGAGTACATCTCATTTGCTTTGGACATCTTATTAGAAGAGAACTGTCTCTGGACAGCCCTCACTAGTACACTGGGTCGTTATGACTTAGAACCATAACAGCAGCAGCTACACAGTACAGAGCAGAACCACCTCTTGGGAATTCGGAGACTGTAAGTCGGAATGGGAGCCTCATCTTTCTCTCCCACAATAGCAGTGGGTCAGCAGCTTTGAAGTTGCAGCTCAGTGCATATCTCACAGCACCCACTTATTGGAGAGGTTTTTAACTGGATGGATTGATTTTTATATACATGAACATGGTCGTGGAAAAAAAGGAATTTGACTAAAACAATGTGCTAATGCTTACTGTGAATTTATTATACACTCAACCCTATGCTTTAAGTAGAGTATCTCACAAAATCCCTTGAAGCTAGTAATATTATGTCCTCTGTTTTATAGATGTGGGGACTGGTGAATAAAATGTTAAGCAACACTCCAAGGCGTGAGAACGCTAAATCAGACTCTCAGCCATGTTGACTCACAGTAGGTAGTCCCAAGCTTTTCCTGGTTCTATGTCTGCAAAAGAAATGTTACATGTGGAAATCTTTGTTTAATCTGTTTGTGGAAATCTTTGTTTAATCTGTTCCTTTTATAATTCAGAAGTGATTAGGGTTAGCATACGCCCTATGCTAATATGGCCTCAAGAACACAAAGAGGTAATGTTATTTCCAAATGGATTACAGGATTAGGTTTCTACTCCTATTCAAAATCGATTCAATTCATAATAGTAACCTTTCCAGGAGCATGTGGCTAGAACCTGATATCATCACTTGGGTTTAAGGCCCACACTCTCCCACCCCCTCAGATTAAGAAGCTCTACAGGGAGACACACAGTGTGGTTAAAGGTGGAAATGATAAAAACACAGTGTGGTTAAAGATTGGAAATGATAAAAAATATTTCTTATTGAGATCATATTAAGTCCAAACAGCTCAATAAAATGTCTGAGGTAGTTCATTTATTGTGCCAACCTGAGCCAATAAACACATGTGGGAGTAATTGAAGGAAGGAGAGATAAATGGCTCAGTGAGCCTTGCCTTTCTTGTCTCTCGCTCTTTGATCAACAGATCAGTGTGAGGCTGCCTTGCTTGTTCTGTACCTCAATTTTCAAGCTACAATACTTGTGGGACACCTCACCTGTGGACTGTGCCGCTGTAATTTGAGGTTCCTTTAAGACCTGCTTTGCCACACATCGGAATTTACATCTCTTGAGCTGGGGACTGTCAGACCCTGTCATCTGGCTGACTGTTGGTGACCTGCCTTGCTGTTTGCTGTCTGTGCCCAGACAGGCTCAATTGCTCTACAGAGGACTACCTGACAGCCCTCAAGACTTGAAGGACTACCAGTGTCTCATAATTGTCTCACTGAGCCATTTGTACTGCTTTATAATTTAATTAAATGTTTAGTTCTTATGTTATATATCTATCTGTATAAATATATATAAAATTATTAGCATTCTTGTTTTGTTTCTCTAGAGAACCCTAATACAATGTCCATACAAGATGCTTAATAAATAGTTATTGAAAAAAATCATTCTGAAAGCCTTTGGGATCACTGGTCATGCTATTTTAGAGTGTCTGGTAATTTGAGACACGACATCATTAACCTATTTGTTGTGTTTTATCAATTAGGAATAAGTTAAAGAAAATGTGAACACTCAATTTTTATTTAGCTTAAAATACAGTAAGTTTTAAAGAAGAAATTAATTTATCTATTTTTATTGACAAGCGAGTGTTCATTATTAATCAGTACCTGATTGCTGGACTTGGGTGTAAATAGGCAGCATATTATTTCTAAATATCGACACCTGGGCGAATGAGTAGCCTTCTAAGATGCTAGTATTGATCTTTCTTCCTTAGAGCAAAGAAGATTGAAGAAAGCCAAGGGCTCAAGGAGAGAGTCGGTTCAAAGGACCTACTAGAGCAGATGAACCACAGCCTCGGCTACCCTGAAGAGCCGGAAGTTCCCAGCCTGCACTGGCCTCAGCAGAGAATGTCCTGGTACTCCAGGGAGAAAAAGAATGAGGGACAACATTCCAAGACATAAACAAACAAAGCCTCAAACTTGTTGGTCTGATAGAAACTGGTGGAGCCCTGAGAATGTGACCCTCGGACACCCTTCAAGTCTAGAACTGAATCCACAAGTACGGACCAACCTCAGTTAAACAATAGACAGTCTCTTAAGTGACACTTCGGTAAAGTCCAGGAACACCTAGGCTTCCCTTCAGAAATAGTGTTCTTTGTCTTCTCTCTCATAGTAATCTCTCTGTTTCATGTAGCCAAACTGCGTCAAGTGTTGTTTATTATATCCTTTAATGACCGTTTCTGAACCTCTTAGGGGACATAATCACAGTCTCTGGTTATTGTTTTCTTTCCCTCCTTGCTTTAATCTAAAAACAAGCAGTTATCAAACCTAACACTTTTCTGTGTCATGTAATTTGCTGTCTTAGCCTCTCCTTATTAACGGGAGTGCCTGCGCTTCCTTGCACTATAGCTCTTCTTCCAGATGTGTTATGAAAGGTTTCCCCTTCTCCTCTGTGACCTGTTCTAATTGGAACTCATTTTGTATCTTGGCCTTCCCGAGCACCCCACAGGCTTTTGCTGCCCCCTTACACTTGTCCTTGCTGATCTGCCCTTGTTTCTATTCAGAGGATAATTGCTTTTTGCATTTTAGGTCTGAAAAACAGACTCTCCTTTACAGATGGTAGATGCCTCTGGTTTTTATCTTTCATTCATCAGCATGGCTATCTCTGTGCTGTGCCTTTAATACTGTCTTATGGTTGACATAAAAAAAAAATTTTTTCCCAGAACTCTTTGTACCATTTTTCTATGGAGAACTGATGCCCATGGGATGCTGATGTTGTAGTTAGGGTTCTTAGAGTTGATTTGCACTCACATCCACCCTAGAAGCAACAGAATGAAACAATACCTAACCCTGGATCATCCTCACAACCGTTACTATGTCTGCGTCCATGGGTTCGTACTTCAAACCTGCACAGTGCAATGATGTATCTGTTTGATTCCTTTTTGAATTCTGCCTCCTCATTGGTTCCTGGAGAAGTCTTCCAATTCACTACCATCAGTGATGGCAAGGGTGACATGGTGCCATAGTGATTCTACTTGTCACGTATTGAATTACTGGTGGACGAGTAGCCTCTTTCATCTCAGACCATTGTTGTAACTTCAAACAAACAGCATTGTGATGTTTTCCATTGTGATATTTCTAAGAAAATAAACTTAGACCTTTATAATCCAGAACATTATTTTTCTAATGGCTGCATTTTTAATGCCCAGTTATTTTCTCACATAAAGGTCTTCTTATAAGATGTTCCTTTATTTCAATCCAGAGAATAATTTTACTTTTAGTTACATATTTATAAGGTGCTTTAGGCACATATAGCACCTTTAAAGTAGTTCAATGAACCAAAATCAGAACCTGGTTCTTGCCCCAAGAGCTTACAATCTGTTTTCAAGTTTCAAGTATTTTTCAGAACTCCTCTCAATGAGTTTTCCTGGAGAAAGCTTGACAATACAATAGCAATGGCAATATCTTCAGAGCCCAGACAACTCAGAAATAAATTATTTTACTCCAGACACAGCTATCAGAGTTGTGAAGATGTAAATAGGTTCCGGCCTTTCACACCTGAATGAATGGATTAAATTCTGTAGAAACCTGCATGGTTGGAAAGATTTAATTAAGACAGAAACATACGAGTTTCCTTGGGACAAACAGGATTACAGCCTTTCATAGATAATATAGAAAAATTTATGAACATGTCTCAGTCAGCAAACTTTGTAATGGCCAGTTTTTCTTACCTACGTAATTCTGGGTGACTTCTGAGTACAGCATTGAGCAAAACTTGTGAGCGTGATGATGTTATCTGACAGAGGGGGACAGCAGGACTCAATTTAGGAGGTGTTTTTTGGTGTTTAGCAAAAAGCAACTGGAGACTTGACATGTTCAATGTTATTTCCAGGAACTTCCCTGAAGTCTCCCAGAAAAATAAGCACACAAAAAGCATATCTTCAAAGTTGATTGCCTTTAAGTATATACATTTAACCTGTGAGGGAGAGGAACTGTAAGCTCCCTGAAGACAGGGGGAACTGTGCTTTGGTCACTGTTTTCGATTTGCCTACTTGTTTACCGTGTGGTTGGCATGTGGTCTGTGACAAAGGGCCTGCACTACTTGCTAGCATGCTAAGCTCACAGATCGCTTGTTGTTTGTTAACATGAAGTTCGTGCTGCCCTCGGGTACTCCAATTACATTCCTGTCTTAACCGCATGACTATGAAATCTTTGATGGCGTCTTTGATCCCGGTATTGCCAGGGCTTTGCCCAGAGCTGCACACAAAATAGGCTTTGCAGTAAATGCTGGTTGATTGAATAAATGAATTAAGGGATGGAGAGATGGATGGAATTAATTGAACTGAACTAATCATAAATGGTAATTTTATGTTCTAAGCTTAATCACTGTTCACTCTAACTCTCTCAGGAAATCTATTCATGTTCTCCTCGTTTCTTTCCCCTAAATACACAGGCATCAATCGAGTGATTTCAAGGGTGCAGCACAGAAATCCTACTTTTGCTTCCAAAATAGAAAATTCAAAAGCCCCTCTGTGTCCGCATGAATAAGCACTTTGGGGCATATCCCGAACCACCGCCATGCCACTCCCGTCAAAAAATAAATATGTGGAAACCTTGCTTCTAGATTACGGAGTAATTATCTATGTAGTCGGACTATCTTCTCTTAACATAAACAAGTCTCCTATCATGAGAATCACCAACCTGAAGAAAAAAAACCAAACACAACCACCAAAGTATTCAGAGTAAAAGAATAACCATTGAATTCCACTGTTCATTTAAAGAAGGGAATTTCTACTGTATTAACAGGGATTTTATTAACATATTTTTGCCCCACCCTTCTTATTAACAACACTTTTAAAGTATCTACTTTATATCCCTTTGCCAACAGTTGCTCCACATACATGAGATATAATCAAACTCACTGTCATTAAGTTGATGCCGACTCATAGTCTCCCTTTGAGACAGGGTAGAACTGGGATTTTGAGACGGTAACTCTGTATGAGAGTAGAAACTTCCTCTTTCTAAGAGTGGCTGATTGTTTTGAGCTGCTGACCTTGTGGGTTGGCAAACTAACTTGTAACCACGACACCACCCGACCTCCTCTGACATGAGCTGTAAGAGAATAAAAATACAGAAAATGCCAAGGACTGGTTTCCTAGCCCTCAAATATGTATTAGTTCTAGGTAGCCAAACGATGTTCTTAAGGGTTTCCAGATTGGGAGGAGGGGTTGGGTAGAACTGTCTCCATGCCTTTACTTGGTGCTTGTCTCTATGTTCCTTGGCTTTTAGTTGATTGTTTCACTAGCCCTACATTGTGTGCTTAAGCCAACATATCCAAGCTTTGACCTTCTGCTACATACTTTTCAATCCAAACCAAATCTATTGCTGTCAATTTTATTCTAACTAAACTTCTATAGTGACCCTAGAGGACAGAGTAGAACTTCCCCAATTTATTTTCCATGCTATATATAGTTAATATACATAGCCAATACAACATTTATTCAAATTTATGCACAAATCATTAAAGTTAATGATGAAGAAATGGAATAAATCCACCAGCTTCTTCAGTCTGTAATTGATTAAACATGCAACAAATGTGTACCGATCATTATTGGCGATTGGCATGCAAACATTAGAAATAAGAAGAAAGGAAGAGCAGTTGAATGCTATGGCTTTGGTGATCAGAAATGAAACTGAGGATCACCATAGAACTTTTTAAGACCAACTACTTCTTCATTGCAAATACCTTTTTGCAACAATATAAAGAACAACTGTATATATAGACTTTCAAAGATGAAATGCTTAAGAATCAAACTGATCACATCTTGTGGAAAGAGATCATGGAGTTGTTCAATATTATCAGTAAAAAGAAAGTAGGGACCAGCTGTGGAATAGGCCATCCATCGCTCATATCAGCTTTCAGTTGAAGAAAAAGGGAACAAGTCTATAAGAGCCTTAATACAACCTTGAATAGAATTCGTCTGAACTTAGAAAACATCTCAATACAGATTTGACACACGAAACACTAAGGACAGAAGACATGATGAGCTGTGGGATGGCATCAAGATCATGATACCGTATATATTCAAGTATAAGCCGACCCGAGTATCAGCCGAGGCACCTAATTTTATCACAAAAACTGTATTAAAAATGTGCTGAAAAGCTCAGCTTATATATGAGTAGATCGGTATATGATAAAAGCAAAAAGGTCATTAAAAGGAAATGACCTTTGAAATGAAGGAACATACAAAGGTAGACATGAGAAGAAATTTTGAAACTTGCTTTTGAAAATAGAGTTGCTAAAGCAAATGGAAGAACTGAACTGACAATTTCAGAAGGCAGATCAAGGAGACAAAGGATTATAGTGAAATGTCTAAAGACCTGGAATTAGAAAGTCAAAGAGAGAGAGAGAGAGAGAGAGAGAGAGAGAGAGAGAGAGAGAGAGAGAGAGAGAGAGAACATGCTCAGTATACCTCGAGCTGAAAGAATTGAAGAAAAAAGTCAAGCCTTGAGTTTCACTAGTGAAAGATTCCATGGATAACTCATTGAGCCATGTAGGGAGAATAAAAAAAGATGGAAAGAATGCATAGTGTCACTGTATCAAAAATAACTGGTCTACATAAAAAAATCTCACAATAATCAAGAACCAATGGTAATGGAGGAAGAAGTTCAATCTTCATGAAAAAAACAGCATAATACAAGGGTATAAGAATTGATGGAAAACCAATTGGAGTTATTAAACAAGCTGAAGAAGCACTGGTAGCATTTACTTTTTTGTGCCGGGAAATTTGGAATATGGTAATGTGACCAAATGACTAGATGAGATATAAATCTGTGCCCATTCCAAAGAAAGGTGTCCCAGTATAAAGTGGACACTCTTGAACAGTATCCTAATACCATGAACAAGTAGCATTGCTGACGAGCTTCCAACACAATAATTGCAGCCTGACAATGCCACGGTGCTTCAGATATTCAAGCCAGATCAGAAGCAATGACAGAAGAGATAGCATTGTGTTTTCTCTAACCGTTTCATTGGCACATAATTTTAATAGTTCCATCACCTCAAGAATAATTGTACCATCAACAGCACAATCTTAGAACCCTTTTTCATTCTTGTATTCATCATTACTAGTTCTTCCTTCCTCCCCCCAATCCCCTGCCCTACTCCAAAGGGATCGTTAAGAAAGCATATCGCTGTTGATACCACTCAGCTCTGAGGTGAAAGTCGAGAATACCAGAAAAAGGATTCCTTCTGTTTTAAGACCCTGCAAAGGCATTCCACTGTGAAGACCACAATAAACTAGGGCTAGCACTGAGAAGAACAGTTTCCAGAACGCTTAATCATGCTCATTTAGGATCTGTACAAGGAACAAGAGGTAGTAACTTGAACAGAACCAGAGAATACTGCATTGTTTACAAACAGGAAAGAGTATATATATATATATATATATATATATATATATATATATATATATATATATATATATATATATATAATCATTTTAGCATACCTATTCAATCTGTATGCTCTGCAAATAATTTTAAAAGTTGCAGTATCTCAAGAAGAACATGGCATCAGAATTGGTGAAAGGCTTACTAGCAACCTATGATCTGCAGACCACAGAATATTGTTACTGAATAAAAGAGAGGACTTGAGGCAATGGCTGATGAAGATCACAGACTGAAGCCTCAAAACTCACTAGGCACAGGTGGAATCTGTACAAGGATCAGGGACAGACCAACAGAACAAGGAAACATTGCACAATTTACACTAAGAGAAGAACTGTGTCGTGGTTGTAGCCTTTTACCATAGCTATTCAATCTGCGTGCTGAACAAATAATCAGAGAAGCTGAACTCCATGACGAAGAATACAACATTAGGATTAAAGGAAGGCTTACCATCTTACATGTGCACATACAGAAGGCTGCTTGCTGAAAATGAGGATGACATGAAACACTTGCTGATGAAAATCAGAGACTGCAACCTTCACTATGGATTGCAATTCAATGACGAGAAAGCCAAATACTCACAACTGGACCCCTAAGCAACATCATGATAAACAGAGAGAAGATTGAAGTTGTCAAGGATTCCATTTTGGTTGGATCTCCAATCAATGCTCAGGGAAGCAGCAGCCAAGAAATCCAACGACATATGGCATTGAGCAAAACTGCTGCACAAGACCTATTTAAGTTTTTGAAGGGCAAGATGTCATTTTGGGGACTACTGTGGGCCTGGCCCATTTTATGGCACTTTCAATCGCCTCATATGCATGTGAACATTGAACAATGAGTTAGGAAGTCTGCCGAAAAATCGATGCATCTGAATTGTGCTGTTGGTGAATAGTACTGAAGCACCACAGACAGAACAATCAAATCTGTCTTGGAATTCGTTAGAATGATCTGTGAAGACAAGGGTGATGAAACTTTTTTTCAAATACGTTAGGCATGTTATCAAGAGATATAAGTCCCTAGAGAAGAGCATGATGTTTGATAAAGGAGGGTCCGTGCAAAAACCAAAGGAAAGTCCAAGATGAATTGACACAGCGGCTGCAACAATGGGCTCAACAAGACAACAATTGCAATGATGTCACAGGACTAGCCAGCGTTTCATCTTGTTGCACATCTCACAGACACCTGAGAAAACAGTAAATCTTTATGGAGTCCATCTTTATGGAGGCAGACTGCCACATCTTTCTCACTTTGAGTAGCTTGTGCATTCAAACCAATGACCTTTCAGTTAAAAGTGGAGTGATTTAGGCACCGCACCAACAGGGCTTCTCAGCACACTTATCAAGTCTTGCACAAAAATGATGATTAAATTCTCATTCAACAAATAATCAGTCACCAACTCAAGAGCACTCACTACCGCAACTGCCTTCTAAAACAGAGCAGAACTGCCCCCTGTGGTTTTCTGAGGCTGTAACTCTTTAAGGAAGCAGAGTCTTCTAGAAAGCAGGGAGTGGATTTGAACTGCTGGCCTTTTGGTTAGCAGCACAGTTCATGACTAATATACCACTGAGCAACTCTCAAGGTAAAATAAAATATGCTAGAGATAGCAGGTACTTTTACATCAGTCCTAAATATCTTCCCATCAAGAAAGAGTTAAGGGGGAGATCAGGAGATAGGTAGTGTCAAGAACAACACAGTTGCCATCAGAAACCAAAATTAACTGTGAGAACAATCACAATCAGAAATAGTTATGATACTAGAGCATCATTCATGCTTTCCTTTGAAATGACAGTGAAATTCGAGATTTCAGATAAGGCAGAGCTAGATGGTGTGAGGCAAGTTTTCTATTCCCTCCCCTACCTGTGTCACAAATGTTGAGTCTATTTGTCCAAAGTAAATGGTGCTAAGAAAGTAGCGTGTGAGCTTTACTTGCGATCTTGTGATTTGCAAATAGAATCTGTTCTGGAACTGAAAAGGCAGTAATTTAATCTTCTGGGTAATTGAATTATGGTCTAATTTCGAGATTCTCCCAATTTCCTCACCAAGCATAACTCTCTTCCTCTTCAATATAAGGGATCCTGCTGGCTGTGGAGAAAGGAGAAGTTAGGACTGTGTCCTCGATGTTCTGTGAAAGGCAGTTCCTGAAGAAAGAAAGCAGGGACCTGTAGTGAACTGTCAGATTTTAACACATGACCCAGTTGCCTTAATGGAAAAAGTCATGTTGCTTTAAACCAGAGATTATCGTGGATTCATTTTCATCAAGTGATATAAAACATGATCTCCCATTCTCCTCAGCCCTCCTATGGGAAATTCAGCTGAGATGAAATCAGCCTCTGACCGACTTCCTTTGAGTCAATTTTGAAGACTTCAAAAAAAGTTCCGATTTGGGTCGGCTCTTCTAACTTGAAACATGTATGTGAAGGGTGAAACAAACAGGCTTCATTCGGAACCCCCAAACACAAAGATGAGGGGGTCACAAGGGCTGGCGTGGGAATCTCCACTTTTTCTGTTAAATTTCTGGATTGAATTCTGCCTAACACAGCGACTGTGAGAGTTGTGACCAAGCAGTGAATTCCAGAAACATCTGAGCATGTGAAGTTGACCTACTGGTGGGGAGGGGAAGAATACAGTCCAGGAACACCAGGATAGAGAAGTGCTACTCTCAGAGGCTTTGAAAAGGGAGCAGGTAAAGATCGTGGGGCATCTCTGGTCAAGCATGGAATGACTGTTCTAAAAGTTGGGGGTTCAAATCCACACAGTGGTGCTCAGTAGGCAGACCTAGATATCTGCTGCTGAAACGTCCCAGCCTGTGCAGTATGTACTGTTTTGATAACAATAGTGCCCAGGAATGAAATATTATTTTTAAATGCTTTATTTCATTTATTTTCCCAACAGACCTGTGAGGGTTTAACTCTGTTTTAGAGAGCAGGAGGCCGACCTCCAGACATTGAGTAAACTCATTGAGGTCATGCAGCTGGAAAGAGCCAGGACTGAAACTCCAAACCCATGATGTTGGCTCCATCAAGTGCCTTCATCTGCACGGGCAGGGATGCGTGCGGCGGGTGCTGGACTGGAACAAGGGTAAGGGGGAAAGGAGACGTAGGAATGAGAAAGGGGGAATCAAGACAGGTTGGTAGGGGTAAAGGAATGGCCTGTTTCTTCAGGTAAAAACGAAGCAACTAATCTTCCACTAATATGCTGAGAGGGCTAAGAATACTACTACCAGAATTTAGCAGGAGGAAGTATCGTACAACGGGGTAGACATTCAAGCCACATGCTGAGAACCTACAGGAAGATTCCTGAGATTATAACAACATACAGACTTTTTGGATCCACACATCAAATCCATATGCACATACATGGGAATGCTATCGTAGGCTATCATGGTGCTGGTTCTGAGATGCAGGCTCTGCCTCCCCATCCCCTGGATGTTGACAGAGGTCCCCGGACAGTCCATTTGGGGTCTGGTGTTCCCATTAAACAATGGGAGTGTGGCCAAGTAAAAAAAAAGACACATCAGTGCCTAAAGGAATCTTTCGCATTCTCTCTACTGTAGTCGGAAGTATGAGGGGAGGAGACAGGGATGGAGAAAAACACTCAAGAGACCCATTACTGCAAATGTCTGAAGCACTTTGTAACAGGCATAAATACACCTAGAAAAAAATTTCCCTAATCCTTATAGGGAATTTAATAACCTATCTCTCAGGAATCAGGAAAGCAACCTTTGCTATACAATGGCCTCATTTCCATCTCGGTAAGCATTCTCTCTCAGAATGGGGGAGGTGGGGGGAGGATGAGGGAAGGGCATGTTGGGTTGTGTTTATTTCTTTTGTCTCTACTTGTCATCCTCATGCTGTCTCTTGTGACTTGCTGACTTACCTTTGCTTACGGCAAAAGCTATAACGAACGATCTCACATACCTTTGATGTAAGCTGAGAATTTGGTGCTTGAAAAGAGACCTAAGCACGACACTTTACAGACTATTCCCAAGAGAGCTCGGAAATTAAATTGTTAAATGTTCTACTCTAATGAAATTTTGTGTAATCAGCAGGGAAGTAGCTGTTGGCCATTTATCAGTTTTTCTCATTGCGTTATTTCTATGCATGGAAAGCATAATTAGAAGCCTCCACAGGTAGAAGGCCTTACATAATAATAGTGCATTTTATCCAAATGGTGCTCTTTAATCTGTAAATTTTGGAGCATTTCACACTAATGATCTATTAGCAATAACAACTATCACATCTTTATATACTTTAATATAGAACTATAGGGAGATAAGGCATACAACTGTCTAGCTGCAGTTAAAGAATGTCTACACATGATCTCAATTATTTCTAAATATGTGCAAATAGGTCAACATTTAGAGGGGATTTTTTTTAATGTTGGAAAGGAACCAAAAATGGAGGAGCATGTACTAGACAAAGCGTCAGAGAGATTAACACTACTTTATGTTCTTCCCTAGCATTTCAGCCATAGAAAAGACATTTCCCTGTAGTCTATGCTTCAATCCTCACATAGCTCGCTCCTTTATTATTATTGTTATTAATATTAATAAAGAGGCAACTCAGACCAAAAGGACAAGCACTTTGCCTGGGTCCTCTGGTGGTGACTGTTACTCTCCATCCAGTTTCCTCCCCCTGCCTTGGGGGCTTCCTTATGGAATGTTTTCTAGCTTTCTGAGATACCGTTTTCTAATCAAAAGGAAAGGAGTTGTTTGTTTGTTTGTTTAGTTGCAATCTAAAAAAGTGCTGTGTTGAAAAGCACGATGACCTGTGTAAAATAAAAAGCTACCACTTCGCAGAATGATGATCCCCTGAAGCAGAGCAGTGAAGGCTTGCCTAGTTTGTCTTGCCCCCCCACCCCCCATGTTAGTCTTTGATTCCCAATCCCGAGGGGGGGAAAAATTGGCTCTGTCTAGGAGTATTTGAAAGTGTCCTAGTAACACATTAGAGCGGTACCATTTAAAGTGGGTCATGACCTACTAGTGGCTTGAGGGAAAAAAGTGAGATATGCCTGTATTTTAAAAAAAGGAAATGAAATGATGCAGTAGAAGATCTCAGAATGCACACTATTAAGAAAAATGAAAAGAAGTTGGAAGCAATAAGTTTTTATTTTTAAGAAGAGTAGTGTGTCTTTTAAGGACATTACTTAATAAAATCACCCAATAATTATTTAGAAAATGCATTATGTTCTACTCTCAATTATGATGGAGAGTCTCTGATTTAGTGACACTACTAGTTAACTCTTAGAATCTTATCTAGTATTGATGGAAATAATTTCTGTCTAGTGAAAAAGATAACCCAAAAGATTATGATGAGTGCCCTGTGGTACAGTAATCAATTTTATACCTAACCTAGCAATGTTATCTTGGCATGTCTTTATTAAACTGCCTCTAAATATGTAATCTCTCAAGTGATTTTTAACCAATGGAAACACTTAGTGGTTCTCATTGTCATATGCTTAATATATCTTTCACATGCGTTCATTCCACTTTTGTCCGAGTATTATTTATTTTTTCATAATTGTAGTTTGAAATCTCATATAATAAGGTAAGTATTGGTTTGTAAAACTGTCTCTCAATGATACTGTACATAAGAAGTCACACGGTGAAGTCTATGTTTACTGTGGAGCTTGATCCAAAGCATTTGAAAGCTGCTGAAGTAGAAAGTCGAGTCGGCCGCATCACCTCTGTGCAAGCTCCCCTGCTTCTCCAATTTACATGCCTGGTGGCTTCTCTTCATTTTAAAGCGTATGCTTCGGACAACGCACATTTGTATGTTGCCCTAAGAATCACCTGCACGAAGCCCAGACCCTAGGAGTAATTTTTCAACGAAGCGAAGTGTCAGACATCTGAGAGCAAATCTCTTGGTGGGGTGGACGGTCCCCTGGGTGTGAATTGGTAGCTGGGTCTGTGCAGCAGGCTGTCCGTTGCGGAAAGGAAGCGCAGCCTCATGGCCAGCTGATTTGCAGGGAGAGACTTGGAAAATGTCAGGAAAAGGGTAAAAGCACAGAAATTGCAAACCCAAAATAAATACAGTGGTGGCATGAGGCATTTATTGACTTAACACAAAATATCATGTGGCATTTTACAATAACAGCAAGATAGCTACGTGGGAATTCAATTCATAAATAACTGGAATCCGAGTAACAAGGACAGCAAAATTAGGGCACCACCGAGCTACATTAAAGCCACAGCGAGAGCCCTGGCTCAGCTTTCTCATTTCAACATGGGTTCCATCTGCCTATTGGCATCATTTTAACTCTGGCTTCTGCATAAAGCCTTCCTTGTGGCTTCTCCAGTGGGAACACAGTTTCTCTTCTTTGATTCTCAACCAAAACAAGGGGGTGCCAAGGTTGGGGGAATTTTGATTGGAAACTGTGTTGCTCTTTCAAGTATAATTTATTTTGAGACTCTACAATGATAGAAATTACACTATTATCCCACGGGAGGAAAAAAAATGTAGTGAATTGCAATTGGTAACATGATGGTGGATGCTTTATAAACTGCTGTGTTCCAAGTCAGCAAGCGGCATTAAAAAATATATAGTTATCTAACATTTCAAATGGAAGCCCGTTGTTCTTGTCAAGAAGTCCACATTCGTGTTTTCTCATGCAGTTGCACAGAACGTCCGAGTCTGTACCAGGGGTAGATTGGAAATCTGAAACTTTGATGGGGAGTAAACTGGACAGATAGTACTTGCAAAATTCTTCATGGGAGTAACCCACCCACACTGTCAGAAAGGAGTCGTAGCCCACTAGTCAGAGAAGGAGGCTTTGCTCCCCACCTGCAGTCGAGAAGCGATCACTGAAGATACAGGTGTGCAGGGTATGGTGAACAAAGCAGATGGTGCCTGGCTATAGAAATAAATAGCGTCTGTTCTTTTAAAGGCTTGTCTTCAAACGAGTCTTCAGTCTAAGTGAGGCATCATCTACGTCCCCATGGAAGGAGCATACCAGCCGGTGTGATCCAAGGAATGTAAATAATACAAATTCAAATCACAAAAAAAGGAATGGTACCAGAGTTTAACTTCTGAACACCTGGTGTGCAGAAGGCTATGGATGACACTGGAAGCCCAAAATCTATTTGCAGGGCCCCCCCTAGATTAAGCCTAAAGTGAATCCCCTCTGCTCCAATCCAGGGATGTGATTCGCCATGCTGTCAGAAAGCATTGTAAAGTCAATATGGCAGATGTAGCTAGGTTAAAATGTGACATTTTAACATTTCACCTCCCTTCTGACCCAGTTTAAAGTTGCTTTCAGTTTTAAATATTTTCTGCTTTTTTTAAAAATTGAGGTTTTCCTCTGGTCTGTTTTGCCACTGTTGTTTTTTTTTCTGTTTGCTTCCTGTTTGTGTTTTTTTTTTTTGGGGGGGGGCTGTTTCTGTATATGAAATTCAGGATAGATAAATCTATAGAGACAACAGATGATTAAGTAATCACCTAGGGGCACGGCAGGGAAGCTGGGGCGAAATGGAGCGCTAACAACAAGGAGTATGAGAAGAATATGTTCTAAAGTTGATTGTGGTGATGATTCTATAGCTCTTCTTAATATGATTGAATGATTAAAATTGTATGATATGCAAATTAGATGCCAGGAAAACCATTTTTAAAAAGGAGCCTTGATTTTGTAGATAAGCATCACCCTGACAGAGACTATGTGTTCCTACTAGCGACCGATAATTGCGTTCAATCACATGCGGGCCGCTGCCTTGCTGGTGCTACTGTCTAGCTGTGTGAACTTTCATTAGTCAAGTCAGGCTCCTCAATTCCCAAATAAGAAAATAATGAAAAAACAAGTGCGATGATGTATCTCAATGTATTCTGTAGAAAATATTAAATAGAAAATATTTTCACCAAAAAAAGAGAAAATATTTTCACCATTGTGCCCCGAGAGTCACAATCTGTATATATTCAATATGTACTAATTAACTACTTTATGACTTGTACTATGAGATTAAAGATTATAGGAGCTATCCATTGTAAATGTATTACTAGCATGGTGATAGAAATTTTAAATAAAATTCTTTTTCTTTTTTAAAATAACTCATTTTATTGGGGGCTCTGACAGCTTTTATAACAATCCAGACATGAATTGCATCAAACACATTTGTACATATGATTTAATCAACATTTTCAAAGCATTTTCTTTCTACTTGAGCCCTTGGTATTCACTATTTTTCCCCTCCCCCCACCAAACACACACTCATGACCCCTTGACAAATGATAAATTATTATTATTTTCATATCTTACACTATCCACTGTCACCCTTCACCCACATTTCTGTTGTTTGTCCCCCTGTGTGTGTATGTTGGGGGGATGATATATGTCAGTCATTGTGATCAGTTCCCCCTTTCTCCCCCCACCTTTCCCCTAACTTCATAGCATCGATACTCCCATTATTGTTCCTGAGGGAGTTATCTGTCCGGAATTCTGTGTGTCAAGAGCTCTTATCTGTACCAGGTACTTGCTCCTGTCTAGCAGGACTTGTAAACTAGAACTGGTGTCATGATAGTGGGTGGGAGGAAGCATTAAAGAACTAGAAGAATATTTTGTTTTTCATCAGCGCTCTACTGCACCCTGGCTGGCTCATCCCTTCTTTGGACCCTTCGGTGAGAGGATGTCACAAAGCCCATCAGTGGCTTTGGGTCTCAACTCTGCCCTGCCTCGTTCTTATCTAGAAGATTGTTTCTTTTGGGTCTTCTGATGCCCTTCGACACCTTGACATCACACAGGCTGCTGTGCTTCTTCCTTGTGGGCTTTGTTCCTTCCCTGCTAGATGGCCAATTGTTTAACTTTAATCCTTCAAGACCCCAGACACTATATCTTCTAATATCTGAGCACCATTAGCTTTCTTTACCACATGTGCTTCTGCACTCATTTTGTCTTCAGCAATTATGTCTGGAAGGTGGGCACCACAGAATGCTGGATTGCTAGAACAAAGTGTTCTTGCGTTAAGGGAGGACTTGAGTAGAGTCCCAATGTCCATCTGCTACCTAGATACTTAACATATAAATATATGTACAAAGAATTATATCCCTATTGTTATATATTATATATTTACATATATGTCTATATTTATGCCTCTATCAATGTCTTTTGCCTCCTCATTCTTTCCTCTATTTCCTTTTACTTTCCTCCTGTGTCACTATTATATTTGACCTTCATTTGACTCTCAGTAATTGCTCTTGGATACCTTAATCAAACCCCATCAGGTGTTTTACACCCTCCTGGCCATTAATTTTAAATCTCTTGTTGTTCCCTTGTCCCTGGGTTTGTTAGCTCACCATTCCCTTTCCCCTACCTCACCCTCTCCCTACTCCTCACCCGACTCCATCCCAAACTGTCAGTCACGTTGGGATTGTTTATCTTTCCTATCTTATAGAGATAGACACGAAGAAAGAGGAAGAAGAGGAGAAGGAAGTCTATAACTAGTTCTGGGTCTGTCTGCTGACCCTTATGTAGAAGAAGAATAAGGAGGAGGAGGAGGAGGAGGAGGAGGAGGAGGAGGAGGAGGAGGAGGAGGAGGAGGAGGAGGAGGAGGAGGAGGAGGAGGAGAGAGAAGGAGAAGGAGAAGGAGAAGGAGAAGGAGAAGAAGAAGAAGAAGAAGAAGAAGAAGAAGAAGAAGAAGAAGAAGAAGAAGAAGAAGAAGAAGAAGAAGAAGAAGAAGAAGAAAAAGGAGGTGGTTTATAACTAGTTCTGGGTCTGTCTGCTGACCCTTAAGTATGTTTTTTGATTGAGTCTGATGAGGTGCCAGTCTCTGGCCTTCAAGTCTGAAGTCTATTTTCAGAATTCCTTGGGGACTTCATTGCTTGCTACTCTGTTGCACGCCCTTCATTTAAACACAACTCTCGATCTCCCCAAATTTGTTTAAAAGTTGCCTCTTATTATAAAGAGTTCAATAACTCAAGGCCAAATTTAATAAAATGTTCATCAAATCACTTCAATGATTCTCCTATCAACGATTCCCCTAAATCAGACAAAGGTTATAAAAAAAAGATAAATCTAGTGATCACACAAATATGGCCGAAAAGTGGGAGTTTGGGCATCTTTCAGACACCAGAACAATCCTGAGAGCAGAGGAGATGAAGGAGGACTGTTTGAATGCAGACAATTTAGCATACTATCTTACATTATAAAAACAACACTAAACTGAGAAATTAGATGTGGTATCCAATTTATCACCCAATGGCTTGGAAAGGAGACATGGAAGGTTATCACTCTGGAAAGCCATTCCTTAGCTATGGAATCACCAAATAGAATAGGATTAATGCTTTCAGGTGTCACTGACACCTGAAACCAACATAAATAACCAATTTTCTACTTCTCTGAAGACTGAGCATTGAATAGGTCACCCTGACTGGCTTATCTCTTCCCCGTGTAAAGGGATGTCCAGTTGCCTACAGATGGGCCTTGTGTCCCCACCCCACATTCGCCCGCATTCACAATGATATGACTTTTTCTTCTTTGGTGCTTGATACCTGATTCCTTTGATACCTCATGGTTACACATGTTGGTGTCCTCCTTCCATGTGGACTTTGTTGCTTCTGGGTTAGTTGATCATTTGTTTACCTTCAAGTCTTTAAGACCCCAGATGCTATATCTCTCCATAGCTGGGCACCATCAGCCTTCTTCACCACACTTGCTTATGCACCCATTAGTCTTCAGCATTTGTATGGGGAACATTCGCATACAATGATGATTTTTTGTTCTTTGATGTCCACCCCTTGATCACCTGTCTATTCCACAAAATATCACACTGGTCCATTAGATTGATGACATCATGCTGATTGGATCCACTAAGGAGTATGTATCAAAGGCTCTAGATTCATTGGTACAATAGCTGTGTACAAGAGGTTGGGAAATTAACCCAATGAAGATTCAGGCACCCTCCACCTCAGTAAAATTTCTAGGGGTCCAGTGGTGTGGGGCATGTCAAGATATTCCTATTAAAGTGAAGGATAAGTTATTGTGTTTGGTGCCCTCAATGACTAAAAAGGAGGCACAACACCTAGGGGGTCTCTTCAGATTTTGGAAGCAATATATCCCTCACTTGGGTGTTCTACTTCAACCTATTTTTCAAGTGACATGAAAAGCTTCCAATTTTGAGTGGGGCCCAGAACAAGAAAAGGCTCTTCAACAGGTTCAGGCTGCCGTGCAAGCTGCTTTGCCACTGGGACCATATGAGCCTGCTGACCCAATGGTGCTAGAGGTGTCAGTTGTAGATAAAGATGCAGTGTGGAGTCTTTGGCAGACCCCTATTGGTGAATCACAGCGTAGACCGTTGGAATTTTGGAGTAAAGTCCTGCCATCCTCTGCAGACAACTATTCCCCCTTTTAAAAACAACTGTTGGCCTATTACTGGGCCTTGGTGGAGACTGAACGCCTCACCATGGGCCACCAATTCACCATGAGGCCTGAACTACCTATCATGAACTGGGTATTGTCTGACCCACGGAATCATAAAGTTGAACATGCGCAGCAACACTCCATTGTTAAATGGACGTGGTATATATGAGATTGGGCCAAAGCAGGACCTGAAGGGACAAGTAAGCTGCATGAAGAATGACCAAAATGCCCACAGTCTCCTCCCTGTCACATCACCTTCTCTCTCCCAGTCTGCACCTGGGGCCTCCTGGGGAGTTCCTTACCATACTTTAACTGAAGAACAAAAAACTCATGCTTGGTTTACAGATGGCTCTGCATGATATGCCGGTGCCACTCGTACGTGGACAGCAGCAGCACTACAGCCCCCTTCTGGGATCTCCCTAAAGGACAGTGGTGACGGGAAATCTTCCCAAAGGACAGAACTTCGAGCAGTGCACCTGGCCGTTCAGTGTGCATATAAGGAAAAATGGCCAGATGTTAGACTATATACTGATTCATGGGCTGTGGCTAATGGCTTGGCTGGATGGTCAGGGACTTGGAAGGACCATGATTGGAAAATTGGTGACAAGGACGTGTGGGGAAAAGGTACGTGGATAAACCTCTCTGAATGGGCCAAGAAAGTATAGGTAATTGCATCTCACGTGAATTCTCACCAAAGGATTACCGCTGAAGAGGAGAACTTTAATAGTCAAGTGGATAAGATGACACGCACGGTGGAGACTGGTCCTCCTCTTTCCTCTGCCACTCCTGTTATCGCCCAATGGGCACATAAACAAAGTGGATATGGCGGCAGGGATGGAGGGTATGCATGGGCACAGCAACATGGACTTCCACACACCAAGGTTCACTTGGCCACTGCCACTGCTGAGTGGCCCATTTTCCAGCAGCATAAACCAACATTAAGTCCAAGATATGGAACCATTCCTCAGGCATATCAACCGGCAACTTGGTGGCAGGTTGATTACATAGGACCACTTCCATCATGGAGGGGGCAGCATTTTGTTTTTACTGGAATAGACACCTACTCTGGATATAGATTTGCCTTCCCTGCACGTGATGCTTCTGCCAAAACTACTATTCGTGGACTTACAGAATGCTTCATCCACCAGCATGGCATCCACATAGCATTGCTTCAGATCAAGGAACTCACTTCACAGCAAATGCAGTGTGGCAATGGGCCCATTCCCATGGAATCCACTGTTTGTATCATGTTCCTTGTCATCCTGAAGCTACTGGCTTGATAGAACGATGGAATGGGCTGCTAAAGACAGAATTATGGTGCCAACTAAGTGGCAACAACTTGCGGGGTGGGGGCAATGTTCTCCAGGAAGCTGTATACGCTCTAAACCAGCGGCCAATATATGGTGCTGTCTCCAATAGCCAGAATTCATGGGTCCAGGAACCAAGGGGTGGAAGCTGGATTGGCACCACTCACTGTTACTCCTAGTGATCCCCTTGCAGCATTTTTGCTTCCTGTTCCAACAACCCTGTGCTCCTCAGGCCTGGAGGTCCTGGTCCTGAAAGGAGGAACTCTCCCACCTGGAAACACAGCACGGATTCCACTGAACTGGCAGCTGAGAATGCCCCCTGGGCACTTTGGACTTCTCATGCCTTTGGATCAACACGTCAGGAAGGGTGTCAGTGTACTAAGTGGTGTGATTGATCCTGATTACCAAGGAGAAGTTGGACTGGTATTGCATAACGGAGATAAAGAATATGTCTGGACTCCAGGAGATCCCATAGGCCGAGTCTTAGTGCTACCATGCCCTGTGATTAAAGTAAATGGTAAGTTACAGCAACTCAATCCTGACAGGAATGAAGGTCTGGGTCATCCCACCAGGCCAAAAACCACAGCCAGCTGAGGTGCTTGCTGAGGGCAAAGGTAATACAGAATGGGTAATCGAAAAAGTAGTTCTACCTGTCAATTATAACCATGTGATCAATTGCAAAAGTGCGGTTTGTAATTGTCAGTGTATTTTCTTTTTAAGTGCTTATTGCATATCTTTCCTTTGTTCAGGTATGATATATCAGATAAAATTAGACAGTGTGTTTTCATTTATATGTATGATAGATGATTGATGATAAGTATAAGTGTGATTTCATCAATGCCTGGAAATTATATAATCATATATGGCTAAATGATTGTGTACAGGTGCCAGGTTTGCAATGGGTGGATTGAGGTAGTTAGTTTATTGTGCCAGTCTAGCAGATAAACACATGTGGGATTAATTGAAGGGCAGAGAGATAAATGACTCGGTGAGTTTCGCCTTTCTTGTCTCTTACTCTTTGATCATTGGACCAGTGTGTGGCTGCCTTGTTTGTTCTGTGCCTCAATTTGCAAGCTACACTACCTGTGGGACACCTAACCCGTGGACTGTGTCACTGTAATTTGAGGTTCCTTCAAGACCTGCTTCGCCACACAATCAGAATTTACATCTCTTGAGCTGGGGACTGACTCTTGGTGACCTGGATGACTGTTGGTGACCTGCTTGCTGTTTGTTACCTCTGCTCAGATAGCTGGAATTCTCTCTACAGAGGACTACCTGATGGCCCTCAAGACTTGAAGGACTGCCAGTGTCTCACAACTCTCTCACGGGAGTGAGTTTCACTGAGCCATTTGGACTACTTTATAATTTAACTGTTCATTTCTTGTAATTATATATCCATCTGTAAATAATTTAACTATTCATTTTTGTGTTATATATCTATCTACCTGTGTGTGTATATATATATTTATATGTATATATATATTTATATACATATTTATATATATTTTTATATATATGTATATATATAATTATTAGCAATCTGATTTTGTCTCTCTAGAGAACTCTGTCTAACACAATGTCTGATACCTTATCCCTTCAATACCTCATGATCACACAGGCTGGTGTGCTTCTTCCATGTGTACTTTGTTGCTTCTGAGCTAGATAGCTGCTTGTTTACCTTCAATACCCCAGATGCTATATCTTTTGATAGCCAGGCACCATTAGCTTTCTTCCCCACACTTGCTTATGCACACATTTGTCTTCAGCGATCATGTCGGGAAGGTGAGCATCATGGTATTTCAGTTTAATAGGACACAGAAAAGATGGAAGTGGGGGGAAGGAAGTGGTGTTTACCTACCCAGAGACAAGGGAACAATGAGTAATGCAAAACCAGTGGTGAGGAAGGTGTGGGAAGCCTGGTAGGGAGCTATCAAGAGCAATGTAACCGAGAGGAATTACTGAAACCTAAATGAAGGCTGAGCATGATAGTGGGACAAGAGGAAAGTCAAAGGAAATAGAGGAAAGAACTAGGAGGCAAAGACCATTTATAGAGGCCTAAATACAGGCATGTACATATGTAAATATATTTATATATGATGATGGGTAAATAGATCTATGTGCATATATTTATAGGTTTCGTATTAAGGTAGCAGATGGATATTGGGCCTCAAGTACTCCCTCAATGCAAGAACACTGTTCTATTAGGCCTGTGATTCTTTTTCAAAAGCCAAGAAAACGTGCACATTTTTACTCTCATGGATAAGAGTTCTGAACGCGTGAAATGGCAACATGCATAAAAAGTTCATAATCACAATCCTTCAGGAATCTGTGCTTTAAACTGTTGCTTTGGAAATACTTGTTGTGGCTAAAAAGACAGACACCAGTGTCATCTCTGACTATGAATAGCGAGCATTTTCCTGTTTTGTAAGGCAGTGCAGAAAAAAGTTTTCTCAGAAAAAAGGAATGATTATTATTTAATAATTATTTTGCTCTTTGTAGCGCTAAGTTGCAACTCCATATTTTCTTGAACTATTCTCTTCACAAGGAATTATGTAATTATATATACAATTATATAATAATTATATAATTCTTCACATAGGATTACAGATAAGCCTCACAACAAAATCTCTATGAAGTGGGCACTACAATAACACATATTTTATACATGTTGGAAGTAAAAATACATGAATAAATACGGTTCCGCGATTACTGCACTTAAACGTGCTAGAACCTACACTGTAGCGTACATTTCACTCACAATTGAAGAACAGTGCAGGTAGAAAGGCTTTGGTATATGTCGATCTGAAATACTGCATTTGCTCTGTACTTAACTGACTTTCTATTTCAAAGAATACGTGGTGTTACCTAAATTTATTTATTTATTAAGGCGAAAGGCACATTTTGCTCTGGCAGAATTATTTGAAAACATCCCTCCCTCCTCTCTGACGAGAAAGGTCTTTCTTGTTTCATCATCCCCCTTCTCCTGTAACCAGAAAGGATATCAATTATTTTTGCTGGACTGGCTGTCACTGTCCCTGGTAAGTCAATATGTTTCCAGAAGGTTTCATCTGCAAAGAAGTAACATATATGTCACTCTCCTAATCAGCTGTCAGGCATCTTTTATACTAACATGTTTTCAGGGAGGAAGATGAAATTGCCATTTTAGAAAAGTGATAGGAACTTTGGCTGTTTTCTGAGAAAAGTATTAAAGAAAAGATGGTTTTCAGAGCAGTGGCAATTGAGACAAAGTCCTTTCTTTGTCCAAGAGAAGAACAAAAGAAAATACACACTGGGAGCTTGTACTTTACTGAAAGATGCGATGCAGTGGTCGACATCACTAAGCATTTGTGATTTGGTGACTAAATAAGAGGTAACCCCACCCAAACCAAACCTCCAAGTTGACGACAACTCCTAGTGACCCTATAGGACAGAGAACAATCCCATGGGGTTTCCAACGCTGCTGGGTTGGAACCAGCAACCTTTCGGTTCAGCAGCTGAACACTTGAACCACTGCTTCGTCACAGTGCATACGAAATGACCGAAGGCACTTATACAAAGAGCTTTCAGATGGCTGGCAACCAACAACGGCCAACGAACGGTTCTAGGTTTGAGCATAGTTTCACCCAGCAAAGGCAAGCTTGAGCCAACCTGTTGAGGACCTTGCATGCCTCCGAACTTGAAGAAGCAGACATATAAAAGCAAACCATCCACACAGTGTCTCTTGACTAGCCCTTCAAATTTGCACTATTATTTACATTTTTATTAATTAAATGTGAATTTTTTCCTAAAAGAATACAGAAACCCAGAGACCACCCAAGGAGACAGAATAAATACAGAAATCCATTGAATTGTTGCTTTGGGTCCAAATGAGGGCTGACAAGAAAAATGTTGTAAATAGATAGTGTTTGGGGTACCTACCACATTTGGTGCTCTATCCTGCATTGAATAGAAATCCCCGGAAATGTTGGCCCCTTCTGGTCAATTTAACACACAAAAGATGAAGCAATTGCAAAGAAGGCAGGAAGGCAAAAGTGAGCCTAAAGTTATAAGCACCTTGCACATTATTGAGCTCCCGTTTCTGTTTTTTGGTCTGTAAAGTAAACTTGCAGGTTTGTTAGGACCTTGTGATTTCCCATTTAGATGCAGCCTGTGCCGTTTCAGTAGGAGCGGAGTTTCATTCTGATCCAGGACGGCCAATGCGTGTGCAGTTGGGATGGTTGCTCTTTCTCCCATCTCAGTCCTTTCGCGACAGCACCGTTGCTGATAAGCAGCTGGAACTCAAACGTCGCAGGAAAGTGGGCTAAGGACAAATGCAATTATTTCCGTTTGATATATTTATTTCTAAAACCAGAAACATAATTTTCCTTTGCTATGGCAGGTTGGTTTTCCTGGATTTACCCAGTTTTAATCATCGATTCTGTTCTATTCTTGACAGGAACAGCTGTCAAAAAGGGCTCTTAAAATTGCCAATCTTGGGTCAAGATGAAAATCTCCAATTATTGGAAAAAAGTTAGACTATAATTTTAAATGGAAAGCAGAAATTATGAATGTTGTGAGGTCATGTTGTCAATATATCTAAAAGGACACGATATTCTTAGTAAAAACCAATGAGGACAATGTCAAGATACCTGACAGGTAGGGTAAAATGTGTGAGTACTGTAGAAAGAAGAACTGTCTCCTTGATCTACAGAGCAATTGTTGCCCGCATCCATACACCGATACATACCCATTCACTAAAGCATTAACTTCTCACTGGAGATGAAAAACAATTAAAGTATGTCAATGAAAAAATTGTAGTGTTTATGAGAATTTGTTTTTCTGTAAATTAACGAAATATCCAGGGTCAGCCAGTATTGTGTAAGGATTCACCAAAGGGCTGCCAAATTCCAAAAACCAAACTCCCTACCATCAAGCCAATTCTAACTCATAATAATCTTATATGACAGGGTAGTATCACCACTGTTTCTGAGACAGTACTCTGTTTGTTTGGTTTTCTTTCTTCATGTGTATTGACACCTAATCCACATATCATACATTTCAATAGTTCGATCGTTCAATCATGAGAATTAATTTTAACAATTAAGAGGGTCTTTATTAATATCATACCCAGACTGGCTTTTAAACTGGCAATAGTAATCAAATAAGGGTTGACGGAAGAGAGATCGACAATCTTACTGCAGATTCCAAGCTGCCTGACTCCTTTCGGGAAGCCAATGGCAATGGTTAATGGTCCGACTTATCATACTGGTCCATCCTTTAGCTCAAAACGGAGGCACACTTAATCAGTGGCGTTCCAATTACGTTAAGATACTGAGTGTCCTGGAGAAGATGTTTGAGGGCCGGGTTCACCTGTGAACACAGCACAGCCGTGTAACCTCCCCTACCGGCTGAAGACAAAAAACAAAACAAAACAAAACAAAAAAGCACTGAGAGAAAATAACACCACAATAGATTTTGCCGCGAACCTTGTCCGTTCGAAGTGAACAGACACCTTTTTAATGTTAATCAGCTCGTTTGGGAGGCAAAGCTAGTTTTGAGTTTTCATTTGCATTCTCCACGCTTACTCCAAATAAAGCTAATGGCAAATTGATGTTTCAGTGTAATGGATACTGCCTATAATTATTTTTTAATCAGTAATTAACACTTAACAGCATCTTCAAACCCTATCAAAGATCTTCTGCGGGCTGAGGAAGTCTTCACAGACCGCGCAGGGAGTGAGCGCGCTTAGCAACAGCAAATCAAGTGCGCCCTTCAATGAAGCTGTTAGACACACAACATCAGCGACCGCTTCCAGACCGAGGGCCTGTTAAAAATCGATTCATTCTAGTGATCAAAGCTGAAAAATCGTTCCACAGCCTGCTTCATCTCAATAGACAATTTTGTGCACAAAACAAGGCCTGGCAGCGGTGGAGAGAGGCAGAATAGCTGGCTTCCGAGACAATATTTAAAATGGATTTGTGTCACATGGTAAAGGATGGGCAAAATAGCACACCGCGTCGAACAGCAAGGTTGAGCCTTATCACAGAATAAAACAATCGATGTAGCTTCTTCCCCAGTTTCAATATGCAAGAAAGAAAAGAAAAACTTTGATTTTTTTGGGGGGGGGAGGATGGGTATGTGTACAGTCTTTGATATGGCTTTGAGAACACATTATCAGAGAATATTTGCTTTTGATCTCTGGATGTTGGTTTATTGATATATGTGAGAGTGTGTGTGTGTCTGAATAGGTACGTACACACACACACACACACACACACAAGTCCCACCAATAAATTACTTCATGCTTCCTCTGATGCTTTCTTTTAAAGGAGCAAAGGTTAATTGGCTGCAGTTGCCTAGATGCGCCGCGGAGTCCACATATCACCTTCCCCAAGGCATTGAGGAGATATACGTCAGGTGTCCAAATCTGCTACCGTAGTGCTATAAAAACAGATACATTTATGTGGAAAAGGTTCCCTAGTTATAAATGTAAAAGGCTCAGCTAAAATTAAGCCACATCACGGCTAGTCCAATAAGAACTGAGCAATCAGTCGTAATTGCTGCTGAAAGAAATGAATTAGAAAATAGCTGATTTAAAGAGGTCATGCATAGCCTGAGTTTTAATTAGAAATTAATATCAGCATGACTCATGTCTGGTAGCACTTCCTAATATAAAAGTGAATAAAGACCATGTCTGAAAAGAGATGGTTCTCGGCGATAGCTTTGTTCTCCTGATTCTGGATGGGTGTGAAGAGGGTGGTAGACACAGTTAGGGTTCTCAGGGGTCCCTTGTGACTTGTGTATGTGGGACATTATATGAGCAGATGATGGTGTGGTAAGACACAGAGAAATCCCAAGGTTACTAACTGTGGTACGCATTCCTCAGAAACGCCGTCCTCCCAGGAGATACTGTCTACAGATAGGCACACTGGACAATCTCTGTTCTTTCAAAGCAGTAGTTAAAATCTCCTGGGGAATATTTCAGGAGAACCTGCCTTGTAGGAAACACATATTGGGATCCAAATTAGGACACCTATGCCCCCACCATCAACCTTGAGAAGTATCCTCTTGGTAGTAATGTGTACCCCCATTTAGAAACTATGCCTGGAGCTGTTTAACTGGTGTCTAATGATGCTTCATTACCTCTTGTTTATTGTCTTTTGAAAAAATGGAATCAATCTGGACCATAATTAAGTGTCCTTTGTAAAGATCCACATTTCATACCCTTTATGATTAGCTACCAACAACACGATTCTTGTGATTCAGAGCCACACATTAGTCTTAGATTGGCTGCGTTATGGAAACCACTCTTCAATACATATCTTCAAATTCTTGATTAGTTTATATGTGTATCATAGAAACAGTTTATATATGTATCATAGAAACTATTCCTTGACAAATATTTGTCGAACCTCTGATTAGCTTATAAGTAATTAGCATCCACTCTATAAAATACTAACCAGAATATGCATTTAAAGATTTCACCTTTCAGTTTGGGTAATTAGTTACTTCTAAATTAGCATACCTTCTGCTTAATACTTAGAAGGTTGTATTTGAATTCTGTGGGCTTGTTTAAGTCTCTGTCCACATTAATATCATGAGTGGAAGGGAGATTCTGTATACCTACTGACCTTCACAACTTCAACACCTATGGGTCGAGTTTATGCACAATAACAAGCAAAAACAATAAACAATAACAAACCACTGCCACCGACTTGAGTGGATTCTGACCCATAGGTATATGTTCAATAGTTTAAGAGCAAAGAGTTGTTGAGTTAATAAATGTCCTTACCTTCTCATTCAGCTACACGTGGTCCAAGCACAAAAACACGACTGTACATTCTCTGAGGGCTCAGCCTAACTCCCTTATTCCCCTTCTGCTCGCTCAGACTTTCAGAGTTGCACTTCCCATACTTATAATTAATTATTGTCTTCTTTTAATGAAGCTTAGTACCGCCACTCCCCACTCACTTTCCCAACGTTATCCATACTGTGAGCCTGTAAAGTTTATCTCCTCTCTGTCCAGAAAGAACACTGAAATCATTGAAAGTGTGTAATTATAAAAATAAAACCTATACAAAGTAGAGAATAGGGAAGGTGCCCTTTCTAAATGAGAATCCCCTTTACAATCCTGGAAATCTTTTGTACCAGGTGGATAAAATGTCAAAGAGGATCAGAAGGAAAAACAATTTTTATCATTTTATCAGGGGCTCATACAACTCTTATCACAATCCATACATACATCAATTGTGCAAAGTACATTTGTACATCCATTGCCCTCATAATTCTCAAAACATGTGCTCTCCACTTAAGCCCCTGGCATCAGCTCCTCATTTTTCCCCTCCCTCCCAGATGCCCCCTCCCTCATGAACCCTTGATAATTTATGAATTATTATTTTGTCATATCTTGCATATCTTGCACTGTCTGATGTCTCCCTTCGCCCATGTAGATCCTTGTAGGAAAAACATGAAGAGTGGTTATAGGAAAGAAATGGCCAGAAAGAAGGTGAATCACCTGATAAAAATCTAAAAAGGAGTTATTATGTGTAGAATCAATGATAGAAGATGATTGAGGTATGGGACAAAATAAAAGCAAAACAAAACAAACTTAAAACTAAAAAAAAAAGATCAATTGAAATCTTGCACAGAGAACTATAGATCTCCCGCTGCCACCAACTGTGTGAAGCACTGTTATCTAGGAACTTAATATTTCTTCTTGATCCACCACAGAGATGGTTTCAGGAGTCCGGAGGATTTCAAAAGCTAAAATCTCAAATCAACCTAAAGCAAAGTCCATAAGTTAAAAATGCCACCTGTATACACAGAGCTTCATGTGCCTCAAAACTAGGGATCACCAGATAACTGCTGAAGCCAGGCTTAAATGTAGAACACAGAGAGAGGGAAACTAGGATTCAGCAATGATGGAAAGAGAGAAGAGGTGAAGGAACAGGACAATGCAAGGAGCAGGAGAAAGATGAGAGAAAAGCAAAACAAACTAGCAAAATAAAGCACCTAGACAGCCTTGATGTACGCGAGAGAAGAAAAATGTATTCTAAATTTTAAAAAGAACAAGATGATAAATGGAAGTAAACCAGAACAAGGGGAAAAAACACCTCCTGGAAGTTAATGATTTGATTTCTAAATTAATATAAAGCAAACTAAAACAATCACCAGAAATTTAAAAAATGTCTTTGAGGAATCCCCTAACAACGAAATTGGAGGATCAATGCTAGACGCGCAAGGAATAGTAGTTAAGGGGAAAAAAAGAACTATTTTAAAATAATTGATATGTTTAACACAGTAGTTTATAATGATCAAAATTTAAAAGGTGACCAATTGTCTAATTGATAAAAATATCATTCTAAGAGTAATAGATCTGCGATCAGCAGAGATAATAAGAAGACCTTAACACTATTATAAAAGGAAAATGATTACCAATGAAAAAAAACAAAAGAAAACAATCAGCAGGACAGCTGTAAACTTAATGAGAATTATAATGGCATTTTTGTTCCTAGAACACTGGATAATTAAAAACAATGGAGAAGTTGCTTCAATTCAGAGAAAATACTTTTAAACTGAGAATTTGGAAATAACAGAATAATACATAAAAAGTAAATATTGAGTGATGATATGTTTAAACAACATCCCTAACAGTGAAATACCCAACACACATACAAGTGCACTTAATCTTTATAGAAATCCCATGACACCTTTGTTGCTAGATGCCATGGAGCTCTTTCTGCCTCCCAGGGAATGGCCTCATGCACAACACCATGCCCCATCCGGTGCCATGCTCCTGTCATTGTGAGGTTCGAGACAATTGCTACACCTTCGGATGCAACCCATACTAAAGGCATAGGTCCACCCCGCACAGGCCACAAACTGACCAATTACCGCTTGGGAGGCGAGAGATACTTCATTTGTATAGGACTTGGTACTCACCTCATTTGCATGGTCTAGTGGTCAACCCCTGCAAGTTATATACCTATTATAGGGTAGGCTGCATTCTAAGACTATAAAAATATATCAGAACCTAGTTGCTGACAGTTTATCAAAACCAAATTGTTTACAGAAATGCCAATGTACTGCAACAAAAGTAACAAACTATGTAGGGTTCCGAGACGAAATACCTTGTTATTTTCCCAAAGAACCAAGGCCACAAAAAGAAATTCATTAAATCACACTGTACAAGAAATGCCATCATAGTTCATACTATTTGACTGATGAGTAACTTACATATAATTAATTGAAAGTATGCCAGCCCTCTATAGTGGCTTAATTAGAAATAGTAACATCAGTCACACTAGTACATTGGTGGGGGGCGGTAGAGAATTTTACGAAAGAATTCTGATAAATTGATAAATAATAAAATCAATAAAGAAATATCAATATAAAATACCAGTTACAAAAATTCAAAAAGTGTATGCCTTTGAGCAAGGGGGTATCAGAGGAGGGAGATCTGAGATGGTGGGGGGAGAAGGGGATAGGAGGCTTCATATAATATTCCTGTATTCCAAATATTATTTAGCCAGCCACATAACGGTTCAAAATAAAATAAGAAGCATGCTGTTTGAAATGAAGCAAGCCCCTCACTCTGCCCCACGTCCTCCCCCCAGTGTGATACGGAATGATGCCTATTGGCCTGCCATTCTCTTCAAGGGCTCAGGCTGCCAAGCACCGCCCTCACAGAGTTCCCAACCAGGGCCAAGGTGCTCCCCTCAAACTGGTCCTAGGCCAAGTCCGAACCTCTATGAACCTGCCCTGTTCCATCCCCACCGCCAAGTCACCTTGCCTACTATGTCCCTGCATAAGCCAACCTTGTTTACTTCAAACCTCTTCCTTACTTCTCATTTTTTAAATCCGACATTGTTTTATTTTGGGAGAGTCAAAGTATGCCTTGACTAAAGAAAAGTGAAGAGAAAGTGACACACAGAGAGAATATAATTTTGCTGTTTCAATGTTTAAAATAAAAGCCTAGAATCAATATTTAAGAAAAACAAAGAGTTGGTTACCATAGAACCGATTCCTACCCATGGAGCTCTGTGAGTCTCAGTACTGCGGAGTGGAGCCAAACATCTAACCTTTCACCTACAGTTACCAGACAAGGTCATTAACCATTTTCATGCATGAGCCACGGGACTGCTGAGACAGGTGTGCACCTGGGAAAACCTCTCCATCGGGGCAGAACACCAGGACTGCAGCCTCATCCTCCTGTGTGCAAGACCAGACGCCAGACGTCATTCTTGCCTTTTGAAGTTGTTCATAGAGCTGGCATTGAAAGGAGCTTCAAAGAGGAAAAACAAATACACAGAGAAGGCAGAATGCAGAATGTAAGATTGTGGAAGTCATCTTATAAAGCTTTTTTGTTTTTACAGATGCCCTAGCTGAGGTGAGGTACTTAGTTTATTGTGCCATCCTAGCCAATAAACACATGTGGGGTTAATTGAAGGGCAGAGAGATAAATGGCTCGGTGAGTCTCGCCCATAGAGTTGTTGGGTCTCATGCTTTCTGAAGGTCAGACCAGGGTGCAGCTGCCTTAGAAGTTCCCTGCTTCAGCTGGGAAGGCTGATTTCCTGTAAGACATTCCCAAGGAGAAGTCACATGGATATACCCGGATGCAGCCCTGAGTGCTGGAGCAACCGTGTGGAGACCCCTGCCAGTGCTGAGATGCTTAAACATTCACTGACTCGGCTTTCCTCCTGCAGTCGGTATCATTGCATCTGTTTTGTGAGATGGAGAAGGACTTTGTGGATTGGTGTTGGACATATGGGTTAATGTTGGACTTGTGGGCTTGGGCAGCACTGGGTTGGGGTGTTTTCTTGATATGCACTTAACCTTTATATAAAACTCTCTTATACATGAGTTTCTGTGGATATGTTTCTCATAAAGTACCCAGACTAACACATAAGGTTAAAGGTCCCCAAGCAGCATAGTTTACTCTCAACTACTAAGCTAAAAGCGGACAGTTCAAATCCACCTAGCAGGACCATGACAGAAAGGCCTAGAGATCTGCTTCTATAAAGATTAAAGCAAAAAAAAAAAAACCCTATTGAGCCATTCTGGGTTATTATGGGGTGGTGATCATGACACACAATTGACAAAAGAGGCAGTCGCAGCAGTGAATAAAGACCTTCTGAAATAAGCCACCTCCTTCTGGAAATAAACCACCACGTCAGCAGGATTGGGACCAGAGGACAGGGACCTCCACCCAGACCACCCCTCCATTTACTGCCATCGAGTCAATGTGAACTCGCAGCAACCCCTGTGAGGTTCCCAGACTCTAACTGTTTATAGGAGGAGAAAGCCGTCTTTCTCTCACGGAGCTGCTGGTGGTTCTGAACTGCCGAGCTTGGGAATCGCGGCCCAATGCATCACCACTACAGTGTTTCACAAATTGGGAGACAGTGCTCCCGGCTGGCGCTGGAACAATGCACTGGGGCTGCAAAAGCACCTACTTACAGGGTATCTGGGTTATGGCCTATGGTAGGTGGCCTGGTGGTGTAGTGACTTAATTTTAAAATTATTTGAGAGCCACGAATATATTTTTATGTACAAAAGAAATCACCACAATCTGAATAATATCCTTTAACATTTTTCTATTTTACTTCAGAGCCATAAGTATGCATCGAAAGAGCCATCGACGGTTGGAGAGCAGCAGGTTGCCAATCGCAGATGCAGACTCTAGAACGCTTCATGTCTCACCCCAGGGTGTCCAGTACAGAGGGGAGGCCAGCCCTCCGTCCTGGCCTTTTTATAAAGAACGATGCAGAGGATGATTTGGATAGGGTCCTAGCTACAGGAATAGTCACATGAAGTAAAAGAGAAATGTTTCCTACTTTGCTGAAGTGCTTTTAAAATCTTGTGTTTGAGAAGGGAACACGACTTACAGATTTGAGTAATGTTTTTAATTGACCACATCACTTACTTCGCCATTGGCAAGATGTGCTTAAGTACCTAGGCTTTTTCGCTAGGTCATTCTGGCTTCAACTTTAGACTCTGTGGCATCCTAGATGGACTAGGTGGGTCAGTGCGGTCACTTCCCTGACTCTCAGGTTCCTTCTCACAAAAACTGAGTGCCATCTATTTCCCTCCGCAAAACTGAAGCCTAATAAGGAAACCCCACAGGAAATGCTTCGAGGCATCTCAAATACGTGCCGCATCTCTTAAATGTTAGTCTCTCTACATGGGGCTTCAAAAAGTGTGTGGAAAAATAGAATTAAACATAACTGCATTTTCCACAAGCTTTTTGGAGGCCCTTTGTATTTCCAAATGTATGATAAATAAATTTTATATGACAAACAAATGTGTAGGGTGCCCTGGTGGGGTAATGGTTAGGCGTGGGGCTGTTAACAGCAAGATCATCGGTTCAAAACCACCAGCTGCTCTGAGGAGAAAGTCGATTCTTTCTAATTTCATGAAGAATGACAGTGATGGAGACACGACGCAGGGGGCAGGTCTATCCCCTCCTATAAGGTCCCTATGAGTCGGAATAGATTCAATGGCAGTGAGTTTAGTTTTTAATTTTTAAAAATGTGTACTAATTCGTAAGTATTCTGGGACTTTCCATGCAGTAAGACTGTTTGGTTGTTCTATCTCCATTATATTTATGCCTTTAAAAAGGGGTCAAGAATTCTTATTTTAATTTTGTGAGTTGAGATAGTGGGTAAAAAAAAGAATTAAACTTTAAACAAAAATGATACAGTATCTAATACAACATTCTTCTATCTGCAATATAGAGTAAAATTCTCTAAAAAGTAAAGTGACTTATTGCCTCTCACTCAGTCAATAAAGACAAGAAATACAGCCTGAACCTAACCTTTAATTTCAAATACCAAGCTTCACATGCTCTCAGTTACATTAACTAGGTTCAGTTATTTTACAATTTTAAAAAGATGAAGAAGAAGAAGATGATAAAAGTATACAGCTTTCTTTAAGGCTTCTAGTATTAAGATTTTAGAACTTAAGAAGAAGAAAAGAACTTAATTTCAAGCAGCTACCAAGGGACGAAGCAACCCCTGTGTCTCATTGGTTAGGCAGCAGCCTCTTGCCACCAGCTGCTCCACAGGAAACAGATGAGGCTATCAATCTATGCCTGCAAAGACTGAGAGTCTCAGCAATTCCATACAGCGAGACTATGAGGCAGAATCAACTCCATAGCAGTGTAGTGCAGTGTAGATTCTGGCTATTTGTGTGGACGTAATGGCCGGTGTTTTGACAAATAATTTCACTATTTATGGATTTTGATCTTCTTGTTAACATTTACAGAGAAATGCAGCTATAAATTATGCCACCCTTCTCATGGGAATGAAGCCTGGTGGTGGAGTTAGTGGGTTATCTTCAAAGTCATCAGGTTGGAAGTTTGAAAACACCAGGTGCTCTGCAGCTGGAAGCTGAGGCTTTCTGACTTCGGGAAGGAGCTATGGTCTCAGAAACCAAGAGAGGCATTTCACCTTGTCTCATGGGGCCCTTAGGAGTCTGAATAAGCGTAGTGGCAAAGAGTTGAATGATCTACAGCAGGGGTCCTTAAACTTTTTAAACAGGAGGCCAGTTCACTGTCCCTCAGACCTGTTAGAGGGATGGACTGTAGTTTTAAGAACAACTATGAACAAATTTCTTTGCACACTGCACATATCTTATTTTGAAGTAAAAAATAAATGGGGCGAAAACACCCGGCAGGCCAGATAAATGTCCTGGGTGGGCTGCATGTGGCCTGCAGGCCATCGTTTGAGGAGCCCTGATTTACAGCCTTGGAAATCCACCTGGCCAGTCCTACGAGTCCTACTATGGCCTGTAGGGTCACTATGAGTTAGAATTGACGGGGTGCCAGGGAGAGCTTTTCTCATGGGAAATGTAAACAATTGTTAAAAACAACCTAAATTGTGCCATTAGAGTGATAACAAAGAAAAACGTGAGATGATATGAAAAAACAAGGATTTTGTAGCCTAATGTTAAGTGAAAAGTTTTCACCTACACCATAATTACAATTTGAGGGATTAACCTGGATTTCTTGGGTACAGAAGCATGTCTTCATGCTCATCTTTATGTGCCTGGTACAAAAAGCAATTTTTGAATTAAAGTTCATTCATTCACAAGGGGTGGGGGGCGGTGAGAGAATCCCTAACAAAAAGCCTGAACACGTTTTTAAAACAACAGTGGTATAAAACCAAGTGTCTTAACAAAGTGGAACAAAAGTTGTATTGCATGGAAACTGTCTTTCAATACCATACTGGAAACCAAATCATCTGCCCAAAGATCATGTCATTCTTTAGGGTACTGTTTCTCAACCTCAACACTACTGAGAGGTGGGGGCAGAAAAGTCTTTGTTATAAGAGCCCGTCTTGTACATTACAGGATCTGTAGCAGAATCTCTGAGTGTATCTAATAGAAAATAGATGTAAACGATTCACTCTCTTGCTGCTGAGAAACATCAACCCAAGAGAATGTGTTCTTGTGTTCTTCCCTGGTCAATGCTGGAAAGAGCTAAGCAGTAACTCTCAGTTGCTGTGCAGTAGCTTCGACTCCTGGTGGCTCCCTGTGCACCACAGTAGGGTTGTGGTCTATGGGTTTTTCCATGGTTACATTAAAAAAATCATTTTATTGGGGGCTCATACAATTCTTATCACTATCCATACGTATATCCATTGTGTCAAGAACATATTACATTTGTTGCCATCATCATTCTCAAAACATTTGCCTTCTACTTGAGCCCTTAATATCTGCTGCTCGTTTTCCCTTCCCTCCCCATTCCCCCCTACCTCATGAACCCTTCATCATTCATAACTTATTATTATTTTGTCATATGTTACACTATCCAACGTCTCCCCCTGCCCTCTTCTCTGCTGTCCCTCTCCCAGGGAGGAGGCTATACATCAATTCTTGTAATCAGTTCCCCCTTTAAACGCCCCATTCCCTCCACGCTCCAGGCATCGCCACTCTCACCACTGCTCCTGGAGGAGTCATGATTCCCTGTGTGTCCAGTTGCTATCTGTACCAATGTCTAGCCAGATTTGTAAGGTAGAATTGGGATCATGATGGGGGTGGGGAGAAGTATTTAAGAACTAAAGGAAAGTTACATGTTTCATCGTTGCTATGAGGTCGATCTTCAGATCTTGCTATTGAAGCACTTCTGGGTGTACTTGAACCTCAAATTTGTGGCTAGTAACCAAACACCTTCACTATTTGAACCACCAGGATTGACTCAGCCATTCCAAATGGACTCACTGCTTGTAGTAATCTTTTATACAGGTTTCCAAGGCGGTGGCTCTTTACCAGAGCAGGTGGCCTATGCCTCCTCCAGGGCTCCAGAGTGGGGGGTGGGTTTGAACTGTCTACGCTGTGCTTAGCAGTCCACAGTCCCACTAGGCTCCTTAGACACAGTCAAATCACCTTTATTTTGTAGATTTCTCTTTTGTGGGGATACATATTCTTCTTTATCTGGGAGATTAACTCAACTCCCTGCCATGGAGTTGATTCTGAATCACAGCACCCTAGATCAGGTTTGCGGGATTTTGCATCCTTAACGGAGCAGACAACCTTGTCTTTCTCTCTCAGAGGCACTGGGCGGTTTGAGCCTTCAACCCTGGGGTTAGCAGTCCAATGTTTACCCCGAAATGACAGCTGGGTTCCTTACATGAAGTCATGTGGCCTTGTAAATCCCAGAATTTTCAAACTGGAGGAAGAGGAAAGGGACGCTTTAATAGGTAATAGGTGACGATGCGCTTTTAATGCCGTTCCAACTCTTGTTAATCATCTTGATAAAAGAGAAGACAGACCTTCGCCAAAAGCAAAGTGTTTGGGTAGGAAATGATACCTGGGTTCAGTTCCTAGTATTTAGATTTTTATTTCCCACCCCCTCCTTTCTTCCTGATAAATGAGAGCATTTCATTCCCCTTGTAATAAATTTAAATCAAAATAAACAATTTACGCAAGTTAGTACAGTTGGTGGAGGGATACGGTGAAAACTATGAATGCGTTAGCATGATGAATAAAGTTTGGGAAACATTCTGCTAAGGCCCCTGGTATCTGAGGTGGGATTTCATTTATTATTGTTCGATCACAGTTATCTTTTTAAAATATATTGTGGTTAAAGGATATCTAACGAAACATTTGTCACTTTTTTTTACATATACAATCCAATAACACTAATTGTACCCCCGCATGTTGTTCAAACACCATCACTGGTAGAGGAACCTCGGTGCCTCTGAGTGCACGTTCCTTTGTTAATGGATCCTGAAGACAGTTTTCTTTCTTAGAGGCAAACTTGTGAGGAGAAGCTGAGTGACCCGAGAGTCAGGATACTGACATTTAGTCCTGCATGTGACATGAGCTGGCTGTAAAATCTTGAAGGAGCAAGCCGGCTGGGCTCTGGTCTCATCATTTCTCAAACGCACCTCATCCTGTTCAAAGTGAGTAGTTTACAAGGATCCTTCCATCTGTAAAGGGCTGAGTGAACCCTAGATCCACATGGAACGGGGGAACCCTCTTCGATTCTCGTTGTCATAATGGGACTTGACACTTACTTATTTTTAATTCCTTCATACCTGTCCATGATTTCTTCCCCCTAAAGATGATAGATCCCTGATGAAAAGAATTGTATCAGACCCTCCTTTATAAGTTACAGAGTAGTTTGGTGAGTGTTGCCCAAATCATAACATGCAATAAATGTGCATGGTAATTGAGCAGCATCTGGTTATCATCAGGAATCTGATGACCATGGCACATATTAAAAATGAAAGTGGCATCCTTAAGACAGTTTAAAATATGGGAAACTCTCTTAGTGCCACTTCTTAGTTTGTGGACAATTTGTTGAGTGAGAGCACAGTGGTGAAATCAAAATTCTAAACATATTTGTTACCCATTGCAGAAGGGAGCTGATAAAGACATGCCTGTTGAATTTTTAAACCAGAATGAATTGTGTACACAATTTAAAGAACTGCAGACTGATGTTGCCCCAATACAGTAGTAATTAACCCTATGCTGCTGTATAAACTTTCAAGTTCACTCTTTCTGTGGCACAAGCCATATTTCAAGTACTCTGTGGCCTTTGGAGCCTGTGGGTGGGACACTTAAATGCTGGGTTACAAAAGTTGGTGATTTGAGTCCACCCACAGGTACCTTGGAAGAAAAGTCCTGGAAATCCACTTGTGCAACATTGACCATTGCAACTCTATTGAGCTTAGTTTCACTCTGACAAACACGGGTTCCCAGGAGTTAGAACTGACTCCATAGCAAGTGGCTTGGTCTTTTAGCCCCTGGGTGAGCTAAAGGACTTGTACTTGTGTACTGATCACGAGAGAGGTGATTCAATGTACCCTGTGGAAAGCCTGGCAGTCAGCCCACTTCTGAGAGATTACCAGAAACTCTCCAGAGTACAGCTTTGCTCTGAAACCCGTGCGGCTTACCATGGGTTAGAAGTGAATCCGCATGAGTGGGTTTGGTTGTACAGCCATAGGAAGTTACTGTCTACTATATTAGGCCGTTTACATCATCACGTAAAACTCTATGATAGCAATACTCTAGAGCATGCAAGACAATTCGGTAATTAGGTAACAATTCACAGGATACTGAGTTTCTCCAGCTCCTCTCTGAACAAAGGAAAAGTCTTGGCAAAGATGTTGAGCATCAGAGCCTAAGAAAATGGGGATGTAGCCTTTATTAATTTTGCATAATTATGAACTAAGTTAAGTGAAACAAAGTGTTACTTTTTATAGACAGAAATCACATGACAAAAACGAAAGTCAATTGAAACAACAGATTGCCTTTTACAAACAAAAAACACACTATAACTACAAAAGTCAATTAAGGAAAACCAGAATAAGTCTCCATTGGATTTGACTGTCTTAGGTTTCCGAGTGAGCCTACCCAAATCCATGGCCAGGAGGTATGTAATATATACTTGGCAGAACCTTCCTTCCTAGCTTAACTTTCCATGCCAACGATCCAAGGCTTCAGAATTCTGATGGAGGAAATAAAATGAATTTTTGGAATGATCCCTCTGGCCTAAGGGAGGAGACTTATTGGGACGCCAGCCCCTCACAGCAAATTAACTGAATGTCTTCAGAAAAAACAAACACCCTAGTATCAGTCAAAACAATCCACTCTGAAAACAGACTTAGCAGCAGTGACACACTGCACTTTACAAAGTGTTTAGCAATGCATACTCATTTGCCTCAGTTTCTTTGCTTCTTTCTTCAGCAGACCAGATGGATTATTTGAAATAACTCCAGTCTCGGGCACAGAAAAGTGGGATTCTGGCGGAATTCTCACTGGAGATTTTTGGCCCTGTAGGCAAGCAGCTGTGAGCAGGTCTGGGGTTGGGATAAAAATGATTGGGAAAAGCGGTGGTAGATGGCAAAAACATAAATGAAGGGCCCAGCAATAGCCATACCTTTGTCCTTCCATCTCTGCCCATCTATGCTCTGCTAACAAGCTAGCCCAGGGCCAGGAGCAAAAGAATCACCAGATCGGGAGAACGGAAGAGGGGCTGGAAGGAGAGAGTTCCTATGTGTTCAATGCTTTGTAGTCATCAACAGTGGTATCAAATTATTAGCTCCAAGCTGATTCTCATTATTTGGAAAATTCTAATGAGCTTTTTGCACAAGGAATGTGATACAACAGTGATTTTTATCTAGGTTCCCAAATTGTTTTCTGTTTATAAGAAAGCAGGGGTGCCATGACGTGTTCACGCCACACGGCACATCTACACAGCTGTGACTCTCTCCCATCACCGGAGGTCTTCTCGCAGCCTCTGAAACCAAGTATGGGTCGCCTTCCTGTTCTGCACCAGGTCTCACCCATGCTTGATTTCATGGGCCACGAGACATGCTGGCAGAGCCAAGACAGCTCAGAATCTTCCAGGTCAGGAGTGGAAGGTGAACGGGGAGAGCAAGTCAAAAACCGGGGGCGATAGCATCTTACAGAAGAGCAGAGGAAGACTTTGCCGGCAAAATGTTCTCTCCCGATTATCTGTATGTCACAAAGATGATATGTAGTGAGTGACAGATCAACATTCAACAACACTTCTGGGTTAATTATATATATTTATTCATTCTTTATTTTTGTACATATGGAAAATTCAAATACACAGTCTCTTCCAATGTAGCTTAAACCAATCATCCTGGACTTAAATGTCTAACTTCCTCCATCATTAGGTTGTATTTGCAAGTCATTCCATGCTGCCCTCCCAATGTCACTGTGCATTCTATTCCGTATATTTTATTTTAAAATTAAAATATTAACTAGATATATTGAATTCTTTCATGCGAATTAAAATGATCTGGTTGAAGACAATATAGAGCTTTAAAACAGAAAGAATGCTGTACAATATCAAGATTGTCTATTGAATTCTTTCATGAGAATTGAAACGATCTGGTTGAAGACAATATAAAGCTTTCAAACAGAAAGAATGCTATAGAATATCAAGGTTAAGTCTAAAAACTTGAATGCTTGCTGTAAACTGAGAGTTTCACAAGAATATATCATAGCTATCAAATATTAAAAGGACAATAGAAACTAATCAACATGTGGTGGGGGGAGTGAACACTAGCCAGCACTTAACTTCTAAATATATAAAATGAAATTATGTTCCATATAAGATTCCCAAAAATAAAACCATGTGTGGTAGCACAGTACCATTGATCACGATCTTAGGAATAAACTCCAAGTCTAAGCCCAATAACGTAGAGGTGACTGAGCAGACATTAAGAAACGTCCTGGTGCGCTGAGTTAAGTATTTTACTGCTAATGACAAGGCTGCAGTTTTCACCCACCAGCTACTCCGGGAGACAAAGATGAGGCTTCCTTCTCCTATAAATATCTGTATTCTCAGAACATCTGTGAGACAGTTCTAACTTTCTCCAGTAAGCTTGCGATGAATCAGAATCTACTCCACTGTAGTGAGGGTTAGGTTTGGTGCTTGTGTGAGCGAGTCACTAGCCTTCAGTAACTCAATCTGGATTTGTAAATGTTATATCAGATCCTCTTGATAACTCTCAGTGATATGTGTCAATCATATATATCTATATATCTATATATCTATGCTTCACTTCTCCACGTCACCTCCAAATAAGAATGAGAAGCTAAGGACATTGCATAACCGATCTGGACAGTGATCCAGGCATTTCCTTGTCACATTCTCTCCACATGCCTATTCAGTTCCATTTCTAGCTGAGTCCTGGCTCAGATCAATCTCTCTGCCATCCATCTGTACACGCACATTTGAATTCAGGTTTACATTTCTCATCCTAGCTTTTTTCTTCAGTGCCCACGAAATGCTGCCGTAAAGTAAATCAACTAGCATTAATCTTTCTGGTTCTCCAGACAGTGAGACACATCTTTTCGTGGGCTCTCCTTTACACTCTGACTGCTACGAAGACTATTCCTCTCCCTACATACACGGTCCACCTCTGCCAAGGACAGTGTCACCTCTCAGCTTTGCCAGCCTGGAACGAGCGTCATTATTACTGCAATTCTCTTTAAGGTCTCTGAATTTTGTCTGAATTCGAATCCTCAAGTAGCATTTCACCAATATTAACCTCTTTGTGTGTTTTTAGGGACCTAGGATTGAAGCACCAGGCCACCACCTCCATGAACTGAGCACACTCCAGGTCCTATGGGGGGGCGCCCTGATGGTGACCTCCAGAGAAGAGGACTTTCAAGGAAACGTGGTGGGGAAGATGGGCTCTGGGTCCTATTCCACGAGGGGGTCAGACGGTGCACAACAACAACTTCTTTGCTTCATGTTGAGGTCGCATTTCCTCAAAGGGTACTGGCTGCATAAGAGGAACTTCAAGGGGTCATCATGTGGGGAGGAGAAGGGGGCTCAAGCACAGCCTAAGTGGAATGTTAAAACATAAAGGACATTCCAAGAAGCAAGGGCAAAGTCAAGAGATAAGAAAGATTCAGCGAGTTCCTGGGATGTGATTCTCATGATGGAACAAGTCAGAGAAATGCAGAAAGCTGATTGGGGATGAAGTCTTGAGGGGCACACATGCGATATTCTTGGATTTGGATGTTTTCCCCCAAAGCCACGAGATACTAGAGGCAAGTTAGAAAGCAATTAAGTTCAGGTGAAAAATGACGAGGGCCTGAATTAGACTTGACACAGCAAAGGTCAAGGGAACTCTGGACAGGGTTAGGACTAGATGGCAGGTAGAGGAGAATGCACACTAACACGGGGACTTGGGGCGTGCTTGTATACAGGAGGGATGATGTCATTTGCTGAGGGGTGGGGACAGGGGCAAGTGAGATTTAATAAAAGTAGACAAAGAGAGTAATTTTTTTAAATAGCGATTGTAAAGTAGTAGGCCTGAGAATCCTTGACTTTAAAGCCAGACGCAAAGTTAAGGTGACCCAAGGGCAACATGCAGAGACAAGGCTAATGCTGGGAGAGCAGAAAGCCAGATGACTCCGAACTGAAGGAACGTGCGGGGGAGAAAATTACCTTCAAGAACAGGCCAACTTTTATTTAGAACGTTGGAAGCTATCGTATTATATTAGAGGTTTATAAAAATGGACAGGGTTTTTAAAAAGTCAAATCTCAGTGTTTAGCTGCATTTGATAATGACATGGAAGATATTTACGTACCTTATTGTTATTCTGGAAACAAACTTTTGCTTAGCTATAGCAAGATCGCAATTATTTTCACCTATACCCATGCAGGCTCATAGGAGAAACACACAATGCAGTATAGTATTATATTGATCTCTATGCAGGACAATTACTTTGAGGACCTCTAGTAAGTATTTATTCTACTTTACACTGAGACCTAGGATAATAGTGCTTTCCCATATTCACCCAGTGAGACTCCTCCATGAAATCAGTTAGAGAAATACAGTGAGTGAAACCACTTGTGGAGATAGTAAGAAAGAAAAATAAACGTTCTTCCTTGGTCTTATATAGTCACCAGCTTCCTGTTGGGATGTAATACTTGCAACTCAGGACAAAACCCAACCAAACAAACTCACTGGTATTCATTGAGTCAGTTCTGACACATGGCAGCCCCGCAGGGCAGGGTAGAACTGCCTTTGTGGGTGTCTGCGACTTTACAAGAGTAGGAAGCCTCATCTTTCTGCCATAGAGTAGCTGGTGGTTTCAAACTGCTGGTCTTCCGGTTAGCAGCCCAACACGTACCCCACTGCGCCATCAGGGTTCCCGCGCACCCATGGTAAGTACTGACAAAGACAGTCGCTGAACGGAATCCTTCACTGGCCTGAGGCTTGGTGCTCCCCTCCTCAGTGCTGTTCTCAGTATTACTCAGTATACATGTGGGTCAGTCCCATCACTGTCTGCTCCCTGCTTGGATCCTCAATATTATTTCCCAGAAAGTTTGGAACAGACTTGCAAAAGCAGGTGGCCACCGTACAGAAAGACAGAATTTAAATATAATCTCTCCTCCTTCACACATAAAAGACACCACAGGGAGCTGTCACCATGTGAAAAGTAATCAGGCACATAATCTTTATGAAGCACCGCACACACCTCACCTCAAAGGACTGGAGATCCATAACCAGTCAAAGCCTGTTGCTACAGATTACTTCAGATTTCGCTTTAGGATCAAAGGCACAACCCCTGCCCCCACTCCATTAATCCTGAGTATTAGCACAGGCTGGTCTCCTTAGATGGCATTTTTCAGCTCAATACTGATTTTTCCATCCCCAAGGCTTGGGAAGAAAGAAACCGTCTCAAAAGGCAAACCTATTTTCATTGAATAATTTTTCTCTATTCTCTCCCCTGTCACCTCCCAAATCAACCTTTAGCACTTAACTCCAAAGATTTCATGTCATCATAAATCTTTGGATACGTGAGCACATTTTTAATTTTCCTATTACTTTTGTAAAGAAAAGAGAGAGTGTAAAATAATACTTATTTGGTAGTTTCGCCCAGACTGATACCTGAAGTGCTCGCTTCAGGTGCAGTTATTAGATTCCTTCTCCGGACACACTATCAAGTCTTGATTTGGAAAAACAGGTTCGAGCCATTCAGTCACTGGTTTTAATTGGCTACTTTTGAGGGTCAACAAATAAATAGGCCCATTACTTCAGGCTTCTGTGAACTGCTTTGATTCAAACATTTACTCTGCTCACTATGGAAAGTATTCCTGAGGAAGGAGCTTGGCTAATAACAAGCAGAATTGCAGTGACGTTGACCTACAGGCTACATTTCTATCCATGCCAAATTACTCTGGAGTCTTGTACATTCCCCAACTACAGGGGACAGCGGTACTCTCATAGGTGAAGCAAATGGTTTGCAGACAATCAGGTGAGTTTTTCCATTTCCTGAGGGTGATGTAGTTAAAAATGATTAAAAGAAAGTAGAAGAGCCTCTTGCTCTCCTGGAAAGCCTCACTAACTTTTAAACAATATTCTTACAATTCTATCTATAAGTGAATTAAGGCAAACCCCACTGAGTAAAGAATATAAATTACAAATATCTGGTTATTAATTTGTCCTTTTAAACAGAGAATATACAATTATATTTTATCTACCAAACTACGTTTACTACTACTTTATCTCTAATCATCCCATTATCAGAACTTCGATTACTCACATTGGTTCAAAATATATTTTACTCTCTACAAATATATTTAAAAATGAAGAGCCTCATCAGACAATTAGAACAAGTTATCTCTTATACAAACAGGAAGGTTAATAATATTTTGAACCTATAGCCACTGATCATTTATCAGCTCTGGTTCAAGGTTTTTGTCCAAACTCAATTTTTCTATAGTATATCCCCAAACCTCATTATTTCAAAGTATTCCTTCATATTCTTCACCCTTAAAGTAGTAAATGGACCTAAATTTTGGCTACACATTAAACTCTCCTGAGAATTTTCTATGGAATATACATACCTTTAAATTCTAACGTGATTGGCCAGAGATAGAATTTGAGCATCAATCGTTTTCATAAGCTCCCCAGGTGACTGTAAGGCTCTACTAGGATGAGAACCAGTACATGATCCAAGCTGTTTCATCTTCCATTTTCATTGCTGTTTCCTCAAATTCTTTCCCTTCACATGTACATAGAAGCAACAGTCACAAAATCAAAAGAGGAACTTACTGCACTGGGCAAATCTGCTGCAGATGCCCTTTATGCATTAAAAGGTCAAAATGTCACTTCAAAGACTCAGGTGCACCTGACCCAAGACTTGATGTTTTCAATCACCTCATATGCACGCAAAAGCTTAACATGCCTAAAACTGAAAATTGATCCATTTTAATTATGATGTTGAACAAGAATATGAGACAGTTAAGTTTATTGTGCCAACCTGGATGATAAACAAATGTGGGGCTAATTGAAGGTCTGAGAGATAAAGGGCTTGGTGAGCCTCACAGTTCTAGTTCTCAGATCTCTTGCTTTCTGATAGTAGGACCAGAGTGCAGCTGCTTTAGCCAGTTCCCTGCTTCAGCTGGCAAGGCTCACTTCCTTCATGACATCCCTGAGGAGAAGTCACATGGACCTACCCCAATGCAGCCCTGGGTGCTGGAGAAGCCACGTGGAGATCCCTGTCAGCGCTGAGATGCTTACATGCTCACTGATTCGACTTTCTTCCTGCAGTCGGCGTCATTGCATGTGTTTTGTGAGATTGATGAGGACTTTGTAGATTGGTATCAGGCATATGGGCTAATGTTGGACTTGTTGGCTTGGGCAGCATTCTCTCTTATACATATGAGTTTCTGTGGATTTGTTTCTCTAATGTACCTAAACTATCACAGTATTCTTCCAGAATAACAGACAAATCTGCGTTAAAAGAAGTATCCAGTATGTTTTTTACATGTGAAGCTGGTTAGTATTTTGTCCCACATAGTCTGGAAAATTATCAGCAGGGATTAAGCCCTGGAGAAAAAAATCATGCTTGGTCAAGTGTAAAGTCAGGGACTAAAGCAGAAAATGCTTGGTTAGACGGACTGACACAGTCAGTGCAACAACGGCATCAAGTGTGTGAACAATTGGGAGGGTGGCACAGGACCAAGCAGTGGGGCCCTATGAGCTGACAGCATCCAACGAACAGCAGCATCCTCTGAGAAGTGAGCTCTCTCTCTCCACACATCGGCTGTGCTGGATTTCAATACTTGACTTTAGCAGAATACTGTCATGGAAGTAACTCTGTATGATTTCTCACACTAGACCTTAGGCAATGGGTAGCTTCCATTTTCACATTCGTTGGCATGCTCCCTGACCACTTATCTGTCAGTCTGTTGTACTGTGGTGACTTGTGAGTTGCTGTGATGCCAGGAATGATATCACTGGTCTTTCAAGTGCCAGCAGGGTCACCCAAAGGGAACAGGTTTCAGTGAAGCTTCTAAGGTAAGAACAAACTATGAGGGACAGCTCTCCACTTTGGAGGAAAAAGCCACTGAGAACCTTATGCATAGCTTCCAAGCACTGTCAGATACTGAAGGCTAATGAATGAACACACAAACTGGAAGAGATAGTGCTCCAGAAGGGGGCCCTCGGGTGAGAGGCACTGGAAATGTGACTGAGAAGGAACTGCTTTCTAGAAGTGAAGCTGGTCGTGGTGACTTGAGTAGAGCCCAGCCTGTGGGAGTAGAACCGTTGTCATCTTCATTTGATGATGGGACATGACTCAAAGTAAGGAGAAAACCCTGTTAAAAAAACTGGCTAATGATTGGAACCTGGAATTTGCAAAGTATGAATCTAGGAAAATTGGAAGTTGTCAAAAGAGAAATGTAATGAATAAAGATAAATATCCTAGGCATTGGCGAGCTGAAATGGTCTGGTATTTTCCATTTTGAATCAGAAAATCATATGATTTACTCTGCTGGGAAGAACACAATTGAGAGGAATACAAGTGGCATGGCATTCATTGACACAAAGGCAATTACAAAATCAATCCTGAAGTACAGTGCTATCAGTGACAGGATTATAGCAATACAACTACTATTCAAATTTATGCACCGACCACAAAAGCTAGTGATGAAGAAATTGAAGAATTCTACCAATGTCTTCACTCTGAAATTGGTCAACATGCAATCAAGATGTATTGATAATTACTGGTGTTTGAATGAAGAAAATGGAAACAAAGAGGAAGAAATAATAGTTAAGAAATATGGACTTGTTAGAAATTAAGGTGGACATTGCATGATAGAATTTTCCAAGATGAACAACTTCATAATAGCAAATGCCTTTAAAAAACAACTCAAATAGTGACTACATAAATGGATTTTTCCAGATGGAATATACAGAAGTCAAATTCACTGTATCTGTGGGAAGAATGCTGTGGAAGCTCAATATTAACAAATAAAACCAGGCCAGGGGCTAAAGGTGAATAGGCCCTCAATTGCTCATATGTAAGTTCAAGAGAAAGCTGAAGAATATTAAAATAAATCTAAGCGAGCCAAAATATGACCTCAAGTCTATCTTACCTAACTTTTGAACACTTCTTAAGAACAGACTTGACACATTGAACGCTAAGGACAGAAGACCTGATGAGCTGTGGGAAGACATCAAGGTCATCCTTCATGACAAAAGCAAAAGGCTTCTAAAAAGGCAGGGAAGAAAGCAAAGATCGAAGTGCATGTCAGAAAACACTCTGAAACGTACCCCTAAGTATAGAGTGGCTAAGAAAACAGAAGAAATAATGACATCAAAGAGCTGAACAGAAAAATTCAAAAAGGCAGCACAAGAAGACAAAGTCAAATATGACCATGAAATGTGCAAACCTAGACGTGGAAAGCCAAGAGGGAAGAACACTCTCTGTATATTGGAACCTGTAAAAACTCAAGAAAAAATTCAAGCCTCGAGGCGCAATCTTGACAGATTCTATGGGCAAAATATTGACTGGTGCCGGAAGCATCAAGAGAAGATGGAAAGAATAGGCAGAGTCACTGTACCAAAAGAGCTGGTAAATATTCCACCATTTCCGGAGGCAGCATATGAGCAAGCACCGGTGGTGGGTAAGGAAGTTCAGGCTGCACTGAAAGCATTAGCCCAGAAGAAGGATCGAGAACTGAGGGAACAACAAGCTGGTGACACACCCGGGGTGCGCACTAGGACAGGCCAGGGAATTTGAAAATCAGCTGCTTGGTCAACTGACAGGAAGAAATCCATCTCTGTGCCCATTCCAAATAAAGGTCACCAAATAGAGTGCTCAAACAATAGAAAATATCATTGATATTGCATGCAAGTAAAATTGGCTTGAATCTCATTTGCTGAAGATCACCCAGCGATGGACATCGGGACCCTTCCGATGTTCAGGTCAGATTCAGAAGAGCATTGGGAAGAAGGGATAACTGCTGACACCCGAAAGATCATGGCTCAAAGCAGAGCACACCGGAAAGAGCTTTACTTGTGTTTGATTGATTATTGAAAGACATTTGATTGTGTGGACTATAATAAATTATGGATGACTTGTGAATGGAAATTCCAGAACTCTTCATTTGTGTGCATGAAGAACTTGTGTATGGATCAAGAGGCAGTTGTAAAAAATTTTTTTCTAAAAATCCAAGGAATACTGCATGGTTAAACTCAGAAGAGATATGTGTCAGGGTTTTATTCTCTTATTACATTTATTCAATAGGTGTCCTGAGCAAATCAGTCAGAGAAGCTGGCTTACAAGAAGCAGAATGTGGTAGCAGGATTGGAGAAAGGCTTATTAATAACCTGAGAGGTGCAGATGACACACCTTGCTTGATGAACGTGAGGAAGACTTGAAGCTCTCGCTGATGAAGATCAAGAATTGCGATCTGTAGTAAGAATTATGGCTCAATGTAAAGATCAAACACCTCACAACTGGACAACAGGTGACATCATGATAAATACAGTAAAGGCTGACATTGACAAGGACTCTGCCTTGGTTAGATCCACAATCAATGTTAATGGAAGCAGCAGTCAGGAGATCAAAAGAAGCATAAGATAGGTAAATCTGATGCACAGAACCTCTTCAGAGTATTGAAGAGCAAAGACATTACTTTGAGGACAAAGCTGTGCCTGTCCCAAGCCTTGGTATTTTCTGTTGCCTCATAAGCATGTGAAACGTGGTCATTGAATAAAGAAGACGGAGGAAGATTTGCTGCAGTTACATTGTGGTCCTGGAGAAGAATACTGAAATCACGTTGGGTGGCTAAAAGGAAAATCAAATCTCTTAGAAGCAGCATGGCCAGCGTGCTCTGTAGGGGCAAAGATGGCAAGCGATCCTCTTACATACTTGGGACTTGCTATGTGGAAAGACCAGTCCCTGGAGAAGGACATCATGTTTGGTAAAGTGGAGGGCCTTTGAAAAAGAGGAAGGGCCACAAGAGGCTGCAAAAATGGCCTCAGGAATAGACACAGTTGTGAAGATGGTGCAGGACCAGGCATGGTCTCATTCTGCGTGCATAGGGTTGCCATGGCACCTAACAATGAAAGCACCCACCGTCATTGGAAGAAGTTGATTCTGTGTTGTTAGGTGCAGTTGCTTTGGCTCCCATTCTTAGTGACCCTACGTACCCCAGAATAGAACACTGCTCAATCCGTCATCTTTTGTGCACCTGCTTCTATGCTTGAGTCCACTGTTGAAAGCATGGTATCAACTGACTGCATTTTAAGTCTTCCTCTTTTTCAATGATCTATTTTACCAACTATCATCTCTTTGCCCAGGGACTGCTCTCTCCTGACAGCATGTCCAAAGAACACGAGGTGAAGTCTTGCAATCCTAGCTTCCCAGGTTCACTCTGACTTCGTCCAATTCCGATGTGTCTGTTCTGACCGCTCCCGGTACGCCCTGTCTTAGTCACAAAACTGGTTGTAGCCCCTTGAAGAATGGCAGAGGAGCGCATAGGCGAAGCTGGGTGCCGTAACATGCCATGAGCAACTGCTAGGTATGTGAGTGGGCCATGTAGCACCATTTGCGTTATCTGATGACTACCACAGTGTGTGTTCATCTAGGCAAGGCTAGTGGGACTAGTAAAAAACAAAAAGTCAACTAGCTGGGCCTAGATCAAACTGCAGCATCATAAACATTAGACTTGTGTGATGCAACACAAACTTTAGGGGACAGTGAATATATGTCAATGGGGAAGGAACATCTCAGGGAATGAGAGTGGGAATGGTTGTTCAACTGGACGAATGTAATCAGTGTCACTGAGCTGCTTTTGTGGAAACTACTGAATCACTGTCTGTTTTGTGGTATAGATGTTCAACAATAATAGCAACACAATAAAAACATAAAATAAGATTACAGTCTAGAAAACCCAATGATGTCATTCTACATTTTCTCTTGGAGCTTTTACGGATCAAAACAAACTCAATGATATAAGGAAATCCTTAACGTTGTCCTCCCACACTATTCAGACAAGTTTTGCTCAGGCTCGTGACAGCTGGATGATCAACGAAGCTTGGCTTGAGCTACAACCTGACTGACTCAAGAGAATAGCAAAACTCATCATTGAATTATAGCTGTTCACTTTTCCAGAATTTATTGTGCTTAAGAATATGATGGACATGATTTGTTTTCCTGAATCAGTAAAAGCTTCATGTAGGATAACGGCTTCAGGGAATTCTGGGAAATCTTATCATTTCTTTTAATTTGAGCACAAATACTCTTTAGTGGCTTCCTCTTTCACTTTGCCAGTCATTAATACATTTTTATCTAACACAGTCTCATTAGCACAGTTTCATTTCATTAGGAGCATTAGAAAAAATTCTCACCATAATTCATCCACTGACAATGTGGCCTACTTGAAGGCACAAAAAAAGTGATAAGCACATATTCATAATTCATAAATTATTTTTAAAAAGAGGTCCTTAGTATATTTTATCTGTAGCAAAAGTGATATATTTCAATAGAAAATTATATTAGTATAAAGAAAGATTGTAACATGAATACAGAAACATTCTGACCACCTAAATGGAATATTATATTTTCATTAATGAAATCTCATTGCATCAGAAAATAAGTAATAAACTTCTTCTAATCTCTGTGAAAGAGAACATTTGATAAGATAAACCAGATAAAGAAAACAAAGCATTAAATACAAATGAGAATAATAAAGATTAGGATGTGCATTAAGATATCTTATTAATAGAAAGATCACAATCTAGAACACAACCTTGAAATTAACAGTGAATAAATGAATAATTTTTGTTTTATGACAGTTCTCTTGGTGTCTGTTTTTCAGGGTGGGAATAGAAATGGCTCTCATTTAAAGAATACAGAATTTGAGAAAGCAGCATTTAAACTCAAAATATTGTTAATCAAAGGCAAAATTAAAACCAAACAAAGCAAACCATCTTACTGCCATTGAGTCGATGCCGACTCACAGAGACCCTACAGGACAGGTCGGGCTGTTCTGTGAGTTTCCGAGACTAGTTCGTTATAGGAGTAGACACTCTCCTTTCTCCTTGGGAGAGGTTTGTGGAACGAGGGGCCATACCATTAGCAGTGCAATACATAACCACCAAGCCCTCGGCCTCCTCGAACCAAAGGTTAGAACTGGTAACATCAGTAATAGTTAATTACATAACCCATTTATATTTAAAATGCAGTTCATGAGCAAGTTCCTCTTCCTAAGACAAACGAGTGCTCTTTATAATATAAATGCTCATTATAATATATAATATTAATATATAATATCAATATACATGATCATTATCTTGTCCCATTTCCTTTCCCAATATTCCTGAAAAGAAAATTTAAAAAGCAAGCATATTCACAAAAGTATGGAGAAAACAGTGCAAGGAGACAAGGTCTGAGCAGAAGAGTGATAGGACTCAGATTTTGGAAGAGGGGAAGAGTGAGTTAGCTAAAAAGAAACAGCTCACTGCTGGAACAGGGGCAGTGGATCTGCCAACAGGAGAGATATGCAAATCAGATGCACACACAAAAACCCAATTGCCCCAAGGTGACTGCAGTTACTGAGGCCCACGCGTTTCTCGGATACGCTGCCCTCCACAGGCTGCTCAATGGCTGCAATCTTTCTGTAGTAGAGCGCTCAGCCTTTCCTCTGCACTGCTGGATGGATTGAAATGGCAAATCTTTGAGTTAGTTGCCCTCCACCATTACCATTTGTTTCCCTCAGAGACTCTATTCAAATGTGCTCATTGTCATCGAGTAGACTCCAACTCACAGTGATCCTGTAGGACATGGTGGCACTGTCCCTTGGGGTTTCTCAAACTTTACATCTTACAGGAGTGGTGGTCCTCATAGTTCCCCTGCAAAGAGGCTTGTGGGTTTGAGCATGACTTTGCCATTGGCAGGTCAATGAACAACTGACTGTGCCACCAGGGCGCCTACTGGAAGCAGGAAACTTGTCTTTATGTTCATCTGTGGAAACACAGCTTCTTTGATACAAAGTTCCACTCAGACAAGATAAATATGCTTTCCTACCTTACCAGAATACATGGAGTTTACTTTCTGGAAAGATTCAGGACGATCAACAATGAGGATTAGGGGTGGGGGTAAAGTACTATGACTGACAACCAAATCCATGGCACCCAGTCAATTCTGACTCACAGCCTAGTTATATATGGTTTCTGAGGATGTAAAACTTTATGGGAATAAACAGTTTATCTTTCTCCCTTAGAGTAGCTTTGTGGGGTTGAACCACCAACCTTGTAGTTAGCAGTCCAATGCTTACCTGAGAGTTCCATCAGGACCCCTCATGATCGACCAACCTTGAAAACCAAACTCACTACCATCAAGTCAATTCTCACTCACGGAGACCCTGTGGGACAGGATAGAATTGCCCCCATGGGTTTCTAAGGCTGTTACTCTTTATAAGAGTACAAATCTTCATGTATCCCTCACAAAAAGGCTTGTGGTTTCGAACATGTAACCTAGAGGTTAGCAGCCGAACATTGACAACAAGGACTATATACTTCTCAATTGAATAAGACCAGAGAATCATTTCCTAGGGAAGCTAACTGTCCTGAAGCAAAGGAAAAAAAGAAAAAGAAAAATAGATTCTGAGTGACGTTTGTGGGTTCACCCAGAACGGAGGTTGTCGCTAAGAATTCACTCGAAGATGGCTCTGTGTGCTCAGGCATACACAGTCACACACACTTCCCCGTCAGTCTCTAATGTGACTTGCTTTCAAACATAAATGACAGGCAAGGATTACATTTAAGGAATGTCTTATATGAAAGACAGATTAGAATAAACAAACCGCTTTTAAAAGATGACTTGGAAAAACAGACAGTGGAAGAAGAAGAAATTAAATAAGTGTGTATTCATAGTGTCTGTGAACTCATAAGGAAAGAAAATATGATGGGCTTTTCATATATGTAATAACAGCAGAGCATTATAAATAGAAACATTTAGAAAGTAGCAATATACTCTCAGAATTTAAATACTGGTTATATCAACATAAAATTAATAAAATATTGACAAAATACCTCAGAAAGCATAACAAAATAAATGGGTAATAGGAAGCTAATAATAGTGTATAAAATCAGCATTTGATTAATGGCCGAGGAAAGAGAAAACAGGAAAATCAGTCTCAGAACTTATCAAATAAATAAACGAGAAAAGTTAGTTAATTCTCAAGGACACACTTTTCTACATTGAAAGAGTCAGGCAAATGTATAGCATAAATGAGTGAAAAAGGTCTACACAAAAACATAAAGTGTGTCATTATAAAGTAGTGAGAAAAACAGTGGGAAATATCTTAGAAATAATTCATCACACTGAGAATCTAAAGGTATCAGACTCTTCAGTATGATCACCTAAAACTAGTCTGTAAGAGAATGGGGCCAATCTGCAAGCAATTGGACATCCCCTTACAGAAGGGTCTTGGGGAGAAGATGGGCCAGTCAGGGTGCAGTATAGCACCGGTGAAACATACAGCTTTCCTCTGGTTCTTTAATGCTTCCTCACCACCACTATTATGACCTTACTTCTATCTTACAAATCTGGCTGGACCAGAGCATGTACAAGGGTACAGATAAGAACTAGAAACACAGGGAATACAGGACAGATAATTCCTCAGGACCAATATTGAGAGTACCCATACCATGAGGGGAAAGGGAGGGTGGGGACAGGGTGAGGGGAGAAAGGGGGAACTGATCACAATGACCTATCTATAACCATCTCTTACAGGGATGAACAAAAGACAAGAGGGTAAAGGTAGACACTGGACAGTGCAAGACATGAAAAAAATTATAAATTATCAAGGGTTCATGAGGGAGGGAGGGAGGGAGGGAGAGGGGAAAATGAGGAGCTGATACAAGGGCTCAAGTAGAAAGAAAATGCTTTGAAAATGATGATGGCAACATATGTACAATATGCTGGAGACAATGGATGGATTATTTGTGATAAGAGTTGTATGAGCCCCCAATAAAATGATTTATTAAAAAAAATTCTCAGGGGCAATTTTTTAACTCAGAAACAAACTGTATGATCCATCAAAGGAGAAGTAGAAAAAATGCTCTGGGAAATGACAGATACCAAAGTATATGCAAGCAGAATAAGTCTTTCTCAAGAAGCTAATGGAAGGTGTTCTCCATGGGAAATATTAAGAGATTCAGAAAATATGGAATTCAAAATCAGACAGAGACAGGTAATTCCTGAGGCAATGAAGAAGTGAGTCCTCTGATACCTAGTCAAGTGACCACATGGGACAGAACAGAATGGCTCCTCACGTTTCCCTGGCTGTAAATCTTTACAGGGCAGCTTGCTCACCTGTCTCACTCCCAGGAAGCAGGTGGTGGATTCAAATGGCCAACTCTCCAGTTAGCAGCCCATTACTTAACTATGGCGCTGCCAGGGCTCCTGAGGTAATTAAGTCCCCAGACAGAAGGGCGGCAGACATAAGGACAACCAATCCAGATTAGAGAAGATTCTTGGAGGGATCTCTGAGACTATCAAAGGAGTGAATAATCCAAGGGGCAGCGCATCCAGCAACTCGCTCTGAGTTAGTGCACCCATTGGCGTCACCTGGGCAGATTCATTCTGGTTACCATGAATTTTTTCATGAAAGCAGTTTTGTTCCAACCTCGTTTTTTGTGATGGCTGATTTCACAGAACAGCATGTAGCTGTGAAATTTTGTTTCCTGCTCAGGAAAAATGCCACAGAAATTGTTGTGATGTTGAACACAGCTTACAAGAACAGCGCTATGGGGGAAAACTCAAGTATAGGAGTGGTTTTCTCATTTCAAAAAAGGTGAAAGGCCATTGATAACAAACCTTGTTCTGGATGATCCTCAACTTCCGGCAAGGATGAAACTGTCGACTCCTAGTGCATTTGGAGCTCATTCCACCAGGTCAGACTGTTAACCAAGCTTTCCATTTAGAGGTTCTGAAAAGATTGAGTAACAGTGTGCAACTGACAAAATGGCCCAATTTGTGGCAGACGGAAAACTGGTTTTGCCACTACAACAATGCACCTATTCACACAGCCATCCAGTGTGCCAGTTTTGGGCAATAAAAAACAGCATGCCTTTCTTGCCTCACACACCCCACTCACCTGACCTTACTCCCTGTGACTTCTTTTTGTTTCTGCGAATGAAGAGGGACATGAAAGGACAGCGATTTGACTACATAGAAGAGCTGGAGAAAAGGGGAGGGGCTGTCAGCCAGCCAAACAGATGAGTTTGGAAAACGTTTCTGAGAATGGAATCTCAGATTTGACAAATGTATTAAGTGTAATGGAGAGTACTTTGAACGTGAACGTTTCATTTTATTTTAGGTACCTCCTCATACTGATAGATCCTTCATAACTTTGATCTTATTCTAGAGAGTCTATACTTTAGTTAAGAGAGAGTGCAATAGATTAGAGTCATAGTCATAGGGGAGTAAGCAAATGAAATACTGATTCCAAAAAAATAAGTTATCAAAAATATATATATAATCACAGTACACTAGATGGTTTATCTACACCACACACACACACACACACACCACACACACACACACACACACACACAAGAATGCAGATACTGTGTAGATGAGTATGGATTTAATTAATTGATTTATGTGAGAGCTTGAGGAGGATGAGGGAAGGAGAGAGATGTCCATGAAGGATGGAGACAAACATGAAGCAGGAGACCCACTCCGCATTTTCTATGAGAGGATGACACAACCTAACAGGAATAGAAATATCAGAAAATAGTAATATAGTTACACTATTCTGAAATATAAAGATACACATCACAAGAAATAGCTCTGTGAGAGAGGAAATATGATCTAGTCTTGGGAACAGAGATAGAGGAAGGTGTTGAGTCAGGAGAGAGTTTTTCTTTTTTTAAAATTAAATTTTGTATTGTTGTTTGACTTTTAAAACTATAAAAATGTAGTACTTTCATAAAATGCAATTACATTTTATAGAAAGTTAATATCTAGTAAAAAACACACACCCTATAATCCATCAACGGTCACCTCTGTTTGCTGTTTGTGTTCAAAGGAATAATTCAAACGTGTTTTGATATAGAACCTCAAATGTCACTAGATTGGTTTGATTTCTAGCATTTCTATGCCCATGACTGCAATTTGCAGTGGCTTCAAGAAGCTTTCAGCATAAATTGGCCTTTTTAAACACTGTGTATAAATTTTCTCAGGTTCGAGCTAACCAAATGGCAATCAGAATGAAACACAAAGAGGATGTTAATATTGCTTTATTGCTCACTGAGCATGAGAGAAAAGAGAGCAAAAAGGAAACTACTTGTCTATTTAAAGCAACAGTTTCCTATGGGGAAGATTAGGAGCTGCCCATGTATTAATGCTGACGAAGAAACAAGTGATTAGGCCCTTCAGATGCCAGGCACGGAGCGAGGTAAATAAGATGTAAAGATGCTGACGACATAGTAGTGTAAATGGTTTGTTCTCGACTTCTGACATGGAGGCTGGCAGTTCTAACCCACTGGTACCTGATACGGCTCTTTTAGGCACAGCCTTTGTCTCTCTGGACAAACAATTTGTTTCCTGATGAGTCCGGGTAAGAGAAGATGAAGGAAGCTACTGTTAGGGTTTTATGATTCAGTGGCAAAGGACTGCTAACAGAACTCATTGTGATTGTAATACTTGGAACTTTAACATGGGACTTGGTCGATTTTGCTATTCTGCTAGGGAGAAAACTAGCTCTCTCAGAAACAAGAAGGGGAGATTGGCCTACCATCAAAAGAGAAGAGGTAGGAGTGGAGTACATTATTCAAATCTCAAGGTATCTGTGCATTGAGACTCTTTGATCCAGAGGCAGAAAGGTTTAGTTCCAGGTAGGAACAGTAGCAGGAATCAGTAGCAGGGCACTAGACCGCAGAGTAAGTTGTCCAGTCCACACAGTGAATAAGGCTGAGTGCCTTGGGCTGGGGGCTTGTTGTGGAGTGGAGTGCCTCTTGGCGCTTGTGGTAGTTACATAATCGGGTGTCACTCTGAGAATTGAGAGTGTAGGGGTCTAGCCTGTCAATCAGGATATAGCCAATGAGGCTGCTGTGTGGGCATGGCCTTCTCCTGAGGATTCTGGGAACTCCTGCGTTTTTCCTCTTTAGAGGCAGGAGACACTCTCTCTACACTCACTCCCTTTGAGACATCCCTGTCGAGAAGACACATGGCGAGAGGCTGATGGAGCCAGACCTCTGGAGCCAGAGAAGCCACATGGAGACCTCTGCCAGTCCTGAGATGATTGCAGCACCATTGGATCGACAGGACTTCCTACCCACTGGCCTGTGACTTTTTTGCATTCGGCGTCATTGCATGTGTTTTGTGAGGCTGAAGAAGATTGGTATTGGACACATAGGCTAATATCAGACTTGATCTGGACTGGGCTGGGATGTTTTCTCAATATTCAATTGCTCTTTTATATAAAGCTCTTTCCCATACACATAGGCGTCTCTATGAGTTTGTTTCTCTAGTCTACCCAGACTATGACAGCACTTAAGTGGGAAGCTAGGTTTGTTGACTCATAGAGCCAGTATGAGACAGATGGCAAGGTGGAATGTGCCCTTTGGGCATTTGTCATTTGTCCTAAACAAGCTTTCGAACACTGCCTGTGCCCGGCAAAGGTTAAAGGTCCATATGGCTGAGATATTGCCCTCTAACTTCTGATTCTTCTTATGTGTTGGCTAATTGAGATAACCAGCTATATCACAGTTCCCAAAGGGAGGGTCATATATAATAGTTCTCCCTGAATATTTTAAAGTTAGAATTGGTCAGTGGATAATTTATCTTTAAAACTAGAAATGTCTGGCATTCTCCCTCATCCTCTCAGTTGTAATCTCTAAGCAACAAGAAATATCATGTCTTTGTTTGGCTGGGAGAGTGTTTAACAATGTGTCTTAGGGTAGTGATGTAGTACCATGTAGTCAGCTTTACCCCCAGGGAGCTGGAAACTGAGACCCGTCACGCGGATACTCTACCAACGAGTCTAAATAAAAGAATGGACGCCAAGACCCAGGGGCGCTTGCTTCCCCGCTTGATGATGCTCTATGTACATTGTCACAAACAATCCAATGCTGTCCATAACTCCAAAGGAAGAGAACAACTGGAAGCTCTGGGTTTGGTGCTGTATTGAACTCTGCTCTGTGTCTTGTTGCCCAGGGATGATTTGGTCTGTGTCCTCTAGCTTTCACGATCCATGTGTATCACAGCTCTCAGGGAGTTCTGTACTCCTTCCATCCAAGGTGATTTTGGAAACCCCAACATGCACCTGACACAGAGGTGAGGGTGAAAGAGTCCCAGCTTAGAAATTAGTGACACAAGTGAAAATGATCTTGTCTACCGTGTTCCTTTAAATGTCACATGAATTTTGTAAATTCCCGAAAAATTAAAGTTCTGAGTAAAACTAAAGATCAGAGTATAGTGAAAACCAGTTTAGTCCTTTAAAATGAGAGTAAATATAATTTATGACTGGTCTTCTAGGTTAAAAGATGCCCTGTTTGTGCTGGAGAGTAAGCCTGACTAACCACACAGTAGGCAGTTCAAATCCTTAGCTGTCCATGGGAGAAAGATGAGGCTACCTGCTTCCATAAAGATGGACACTTCCCTAGAGAGGGTCACTATGGACCAGAGTCCACTTGAGGGCAGTAGGGTTTTTTTTGTTTTTTTTTTAAGTCTAAGTTAAAGGAGCCTGGCGGTACAACAATTAATCACTTGGTTGCTAAGCAAAATACTGGCAGTTCAAACCCACCCAGTAGCTCCAGAGCTGGCACGAAAATGTCCGACTTACACACGGGGTCACCATACAATGGGATTTATTGACAAGCCTTCACAGTGACAACAACCTATATTAGCTGATCTGGGTTGTTTTTGTTTGTTTGTTTAGAATCAGGGTGAAAATAGTTTCCAAAGGTTTAGGAGACCGAACAAAATGATAAAAGCTCACAGGTTGAGCCAATATAAAGACCATGTAAGGTAACTCCTTATCTTTGACACTCCCTATAGTTCTGTCACTAAAAATTTCCCATTGTTTCCAAGATTCCTCAGAGAAAAGAAATTCTGTTTTCTGACACAACCTGTCCTATTTTTAGAACAATGAATACAGAGTTATTACAAGAGAAGAAATCTATTTTTATTTTTGACCCATGTATAGGCACTATCTCGTGTCTCAAGCCAATACTCACAAATTTAAATTCTACTCATTAGTACCATCTCTGCGGTCAACCACTTATTTACCACTCTTCATCTATTTTCTGCTGCCTCTGTTATTTACTGAAAAAAAAAAAACACATCAACAAAAACGGTGAAACCAACCAATATTCCCCAGGTATTTAGTATTTCTGCTTTAGTGTTTAGAAATACTAAAGATGGTTTATTAGAATTTTCAAACATCTGGAAATTATTAGCCCAACTATATAAAACATGCATCTCAGTAAATTCCATCTCGTTATCCTTACCTTTGACACCAAGCATTCCATTATCAAGAACAGCAGGGGCTGCTTTAGTTCTATGTACAGTGTCTCCATGCCTCTCGGAAGAGAATCTCCAACTACAACGCTTATTACTTAATTTGAGAAGAAGAAATAAGATGTCACAGAACAAGCTTTTGAGTTACAGAGAACGCACTAATAATTTAGTCATTGGTTTTCACACCAAGAGATACAAAGGCAAGCAAAGAAGCAAATCCAATATTATTTACCATTCAAGAAACAAAGACACCGCAGTAAATGATCATTAACCAAACAATTGTCGACAAACAGAAAGCTTTCCAATAAACTTCAATAGGGATAAATATAGTTGGTTTTTAATACGTAAAATCTCACTTATTAACATATCCGTTCATACTTTAAAAATTATTATGGACGAGTCTGAGTCAAAACTAATAGAAATATATTACAATCTTACCTAACATGAGAATTTTAAGAGAATTATATAGTTTTGAAATAAATGCAGGAAAAGCTTTAAGGAAAATAAAATAGTCATTTTAAATTTTATATTATTTTAGTAAAGAATATTCTTTGAACTATAAAATATTTACAAAAGATACTTAGGTGGTTACTTTTAATTTTCTCAAAACCAGTTTCCCCTTAAAAGATACTTTTTAGTCCATCATCTACTGGGGAGGCTTTTTCAAATCTCGAATTTTGCATTTGAACCTCTATCCTAGTGAAATTCAAAATGAGTTTGTTTATTGAAGGTTGAAGGTACGGCAACTGGTTCCCTAGACTTGGTACAGGTTTTGTCATGATTAATTTGCTTCAGGCATCTTGTTTTGTTTTGCTGATTTGGCTTCATTTTCTAATTCCTACCCCTTGAAATACACTTTATTTTGTCCTCTGTGGATCAATGTATCAAAATGCACAAGCTAGCAATGCACAGCTTTCCCACCTCTCATCGCAGAAGCTGCTGAAGCAAAACGTGTATAGGTTTGATGGAAAGAAAATCTTATATTTTTCTTCCTCTCATCTGTAAAATGAGAGAATAAATATTCACTCAGAAACACTCCCAAGTAACAATACCAGGTAGAGGCATAAAAATCGCCTTCAGTAGAAGCAATGCGCTCACTCTGCTTGATGTAGTGGGTTACCCATCCTCAGTGGTCCAGATGCATCACTGAGCTACATACCAAGCAGCCATGTGCCAAGAGCAGCAGCTGAAACACAGGCGAGTCAGAAATTGACCTTTCCTAGTTAATCATAAGTAACTTTTATCTTTCTACCTAAATCTCGTTATCCCTGGATAAGATGATCTAAAAGGATATATCCTGATTAGAGAGTATACGATACAGTTGTTCAAACAGAATAAGGAAACACTGTGTAGTTTATAATCAGAACGATGAACATTAAGGTTCTATTCTTTCACCATACTTATTCCATCTTTACAATAAGAAAATAATATAAACTGGACTATATGAAGAAGAATGTGACATCAGGAGTGGATGAAGGTTCTTCAGCAACTTGCCGTATGCAAATGACACAAGCTAGTTTACTGAGCAAAGGGGATCTGGAGCACTTACTGATGAAGATCAAGGACCACAGCCTTTGGATAGATTATAACTCAGTATATAAAAATACTCAAAACTGGACCTCTGAACAACACCATGATAAATGGTAAAACATTGACATTTTCAAAGATTTCATTTTATTTGTATCTATGATCAACTCACAGCCCTCTCATGTGACCAAGCAGGCATGCACAGAACATAAACTTTTGCTGGTTATCATCCTTGCTGAAGTAGATAGACCTTTTTCCTCTGGAGTGGCTAGGTGGGCTCGAACTACCAACCTTTGGTTACTAGCTCAGTGCCCAACTGGGGGTGCTGCCAGGGCCCCATTGCTTTACTATTATAAGACACACTCCACAATCCCTTTTATGGGGCTTTAAAAGGTAATATGCAGAAGTGGGCCCGCTCTCACACAATTAACCCCTGTAAGTTTTTGAAAATGTAATTCCATCCAAGAATAGAAAGCCCCATCTTTCTCTCCAGAAACAGCTATAGGATTCAAACTGCTGTCCTTACAGTTAGCAGCCCAACATGTAACCACTGTGTCTTGGCATTGGTACAGTAAATTTAGAAATGCAGACGCCACCCTCTAAGCCTGTTTCCCATGGTAAGCCAATGAAAACCATTCAAACATCATCAAGCTGTTATGAGGATGAAATGTTTTTCCCTTTTTAGTTCTCAATGTTCATTTAATTAGTATGTATTATGATATGCTAGGCACTTTCTTAGGCACTGTGGACACAGCAATGAACCTGAAGGGCACAGCACTCAGGTGGTGGCATTTAGCCGAGACAATGAAGGCTAAACATGAATCATTAAAAAAAAAAAAAAAGCGTTCTCAGGATTAGGGGAAACAACGCAGCAAGGTAAAGAGGCTCTGATGTGTCTCTGGAGTTCGACAAGATGGAGAACTAGAAAGTAGCTGTGTGGCTGACAAGGTGCAAGGAATGACAGGATACGACAAGGCTGAGGAGACAGGAAGGATGAATCCCTTAAGGTCTTGTTGCTCATTTGATCCAAATTAAGTTAAACCCTGCAAGATTCTCGTGCATGATACTTTCAGGTATGGAGATGAGTTTTACGAAAACAAAACCAACAAACTATCAGAGCACTTCAGTTAGGCTCTACATCTTTTCTCTCCTGAGCTAAGACTTTTAGCATCATTTCTACTTCAATAGGGAGGAGCCATTAAAATGGAACAAGAGGCGTGAGAAGGAAACAGAAGACAGAACGTCAAAGCTGGTAATACTTGGTGGAGACTACAAACTGCAGCCGCGGGTGCCATCACTCCACCCAAGCCTCTAAGAAGACTGACGAGACTGTAAGCCGCACTACTGCAAAGACGGAACACGGACACATACTGCCTTCTGGAGAGGGGGGCAGAGTCCCTAAAATACTAATTTCCTAAAAGGCTCAGTGTCCCCCAAATGAGCTCAGTCATGAAAGCACTGGAATGTTGTAGCTTGATGTGTTTCGAGTTCCTCCCTCATCCAGTCGCCTGTGGCCCAGTATGACGAGAACTCGTGGGTTCTTGAAAATGAAATCAGGGGCGATTCCTCTCTAACACATGCATAAGATGTGGACATTTCAATATGTGGGAATACTGTGACAGAATGAAAACATCATGCATGCAGGCTGAAACAGAAACTCGTGCTGAGTATTCAAAAATAAAAAGGCAATGCGTGTATAAAAGGTACTGCCAGCAAATAATCTGCATGGAAACATTTCAGCCAAATATGGATTTCAGCTGCTCAAAGTAACAAACCGCTCCCAAGTCACTTCGATTTAAAAACAATCTGAAGCATGTAAATGCTTCAGACATAAGAACTTAATACGTACAATTAAGGTAAGTTTTCTTGAAGAATAAAACATTTCAGTTTTTATGTCAAATTAATCCAATACATCATTTCATTTCTCACCTATAATGTTGATATGATAATTATTGCAGCTATTATTTTTCATTTTCATAGGATCATTTCTCTGAGGAAATCCTTTTCCGGAAGAGGAACGGTTACCTAATAGATTTTTCTATCTTTTCTTTCGTGGGTTCTGTGAATTTTAATGCTATTTCTTTAAAGAATCCCTCTTATTTAAATAAGATATTTGACTTAAAAAAAGTATTTCAGATAATCTTTCCACTAAATCTTTAACAGCAAAGTTAAAAAAAAAAGAGTGATTAGCATATGCTCTTCTTTGCCTACAGCAAAGATATAGTATGGAACTGAGAATCAGAATGTGGTCAATCTCAATTCCATCAATGTTATGTTCTATTAAAATCCAATCCAGCCACATTCCTCATTTCCACCCAGAAGAGAAACATTAACATTTCATCATATGAATACCACGAATGGCTCATAAGATCAGCAGCAACAGATTCTAGAGACATCTTCTCCTAAAAATGTACTCTTAAGAGTCTTCCCCCACACCTAATGGGATGTATCAGTGGGAGATACGGTTTTAACTAACCAAGTTGAGGGGGTCTTGGTTAGGAACCAGAATAAATCTACCCATCCCCCTCCCCTGACACACACACATACTACTGTGAAGTGTATTCTGAGTCATAGAAACCCTACAGCACAGAGTAGAACCTTTCCCAGAGTTTCTTTATGAGAGTGGCTGGTGGACTTGAACTGCTGACCTTGTCGTGGGTAGCCCAACTCATAACCCACGACATCACCAGGGATGTTTCCATTATGAGCATCCATTCTATCCACTGCCACTAAATCTATTTTGACTCACAGATACCTAATAGGGCAAAGTAGAACCACCCCTTCAGATTTCCCAGACTGGAAATCTTTACAGGAGTGGACAGCTACCCCTTCCCCTGTGGAGCGATAGGTGGGGTTCAAATCCCCATCTTTGGGCCAGCGGTTCAATGACTAACCCCTCTGCCACAGAGCTCCTTTCAATGGTTAATAACTACTCCGTAGCCAGGAGTTCAGTTCCATTTGACACTTGACTAGAAATGGGATTCTTCATCAACATCACGTCCAACTAAATGAAATATGGTGGGGCTGTGCATGATCTGATAGATTACCCACGATTTTCTTCTTCTTATTATTTTTTTAATTAATAAATTATTTCATTGGGGGCTCTTACAGCTCTTACAGCAATCCACACATCAATTGTATTAGGTACATTTGTACATATGTTGCCATCATTATTTTCAAAACATTTTCTTTTCTTTTTTTTACATTTTATTAAGGGCTCATACAACTCTTATCACACTTCAAACATATACATACATCAATTTTATAAAGCATAGGAGACTTTTTTTCCTTTTCTTTGGGGTTTTTCCCCTACCGATTAACAGGAAATTTTCCAAATGGACCGCAGTTACACGATCCTTCTCTACCTTTGATCTCTAAGACAAACAGCCCATAGAACTCTGACTATCTAGTTAAAATAAACTTTCAATATGAAGTGTAAGGAAAGCTGCTGTCACCATAGATAGCTCCAGAGTTAACCCTAAGTACACCAAAATTACATCCCTGAGAACAAGGAATTATAACTATCTTTAATTTATGGCAGAGGCATATTTCTCAATACTTCCCTTCCTCTCCTAAAATGAATTTAATTTTTTACATCTCTAAATTATAGCCTCCACTGATCTGATCTGTCATGTGTAGAAGCCTCATGAAGACTGTGACACAGATCTGAAGACCAGAAACGCATGGGAATAAAGACCTGTATAGCTGTAATCCTCTGAAAGATCAGGAAGGACAAGATGTTTCACGTTTGTAGGAACTGCAGTCCGAGGGGTCTCAAACCACACAGATCATTCCTATCCTTCTGGGATTAGACTCCGGAATCTGGATTCTCAGCCAGTGCTCATCATAAATGTGAAACAAGGGAACAAACTGCAGGATGTTGAAGGTTATGACACAACATATGCCTCTACCAATGCACGGGAAACTCCAAATAGAAACCACATGCAGAGAAAGGCCATCTGAGTGCTTTGATTTTCAGTTACCACTAAAATCATCTGTGTCTGTAATTCTTAACCTCTAACAATTTCAGGCGAGCCCATGCGCATTATTCCAAAAAGCACTGAAATAGGGGCTGGTCCCATTCATCCTCACATTCCTTCTTAGCTTAAAAGAGCCTTCACCGCCCTTCGGCGAGAGCAGAAAAGCTGCGCACTGAGCTGGATCCTCCAGGGTACAGGATGCTACAGCGTGAGCCGGCACGAGGTGCTCTACGGATATCAGGTCTGGATTTGTTAGGAATGTTCTCTCAAAGGGGTCGCATTCTCTAGTGAACACACGTTTGCCACAGAGCCAAACACCTGCTGTGTGTTCTGCCAGCAAATGAAGAGAAGACAAGTAGGGAGAGGGGTCAGTAGGAAGAGGGGAAGCAAGACATTGGAAAATTCTGGAAAAATAAAATTTCAGCATTGACCGTAGATTTTTGGCATGAGCTTCCAAAATTTTATAAATAATTTTAAACTATTAATTCTTCTATATAACGTTCACTCGGCAGTATGTTAAATGTGTAGCTAGGCTACTGCTTTTTCACACAATTCAGTCTGAGACTATTATTTAGAAAGTTTCAGAGAATAAATTAATTTTGTGTTTTCCACAAGTGATGCACTAAATCTGATGTGAATCCAAGCGATTCTCTATTAGCATTTCGATTACTGTATATCTGAGTTCCTCTAGCCCATCAGCATCTGTCAGCTGGGTGCACTGTGGTGATTTTGGGGGTTCTGTGGTGCTGGAAACTATGCTGCTGCTATGTCAACTGTCAGCAGGGTCACCCTTGTGGGCAGGTTTCAAGAGCTTCCAGACTCAGAAAGACTGTAATGGGATTCCTATTGATCTATTTATAAGAATCCGTTAATGAAAACCTTATGAATCCTAACAGAGCAGTGTTTCATTCATTTACTTTGGCCATAACATCAGGATCAGTCTCTGAGGGAGGACGTCAAATTTGCTGAAGTCAAGAGCTATTACCAAGGGTGAAGAAAAGCCTCGGCGAAATAGAGTTGAACAGCAGCCTGGGAGGCAACCCGAGATGGCAACACAGACCTGGACTCGATTTGCTTTGTTTTATTATCAAGTTCCCATGGGCCACAGTCGACTCCGCCACGGTTCCCTCTCCATATGTGAACTGACTTCTAAATAACGCGTCATGAAGACCCTCACCAATGTACTCAATAACAATTGTGAACATCACCTCAAAATGGGCAGCATGCTACTCTCTGGCACACAGGGGTCACTGAGTAAGAAACCTAACAAGAACAACTTGATCATGACAGCTAATTCAAGTGTGCTTCAACTGCTAGCCTTCTAGTTGAGAGCTTTGGGACTTCAGGATCTCTGGTGGTATCATGGGTTATGAGTTGGGCTGCTAACTGCAAGGCCAACAGTTTGAAATCACTAGTCACTCCCTGGGAGAAAGATGAGACTTTCTATTCTAGCGAAGAGTTACCTTCTTGGAAACCCCCAGGAACGGTTCTAATCCTACAGGTTTACCAGGCGTGAGACTCGCCTCGATGGCACTGAGTGAGTAAGTAGTGGACCCTTACTAAAAACAACACTAACTGGGGGAAATCAAGGGGAAAAAGAGAGAGAGAGTTTTTATATCCACAGTCTCCAAATTAAATCTAGGAAAAGATTAAAGAGGAAGAGAATAAGAGAGTACTTCTGGCCCCAGAAGCACCCTTACGTTGTGCGTCAGAACCTCGGTGTCCTGAGGCCTGTGTCACCGTGAAAACAAGAAGTGTAGGCAGGGGCCTGGGAAAGAGTAGAAGAAACTCTGACGGTTTCAACCTGAAGCCATTACATATTCAGATGACAGCTGGAAGAGTCAAAATGTTCATGGGCTCATCAAAGCTGACATGCTTAACCACATTTCATAAGACACTAGAGAAAGGCATTAAGATATTTACCATGGACAAGGGATTGGAAAATGGAAATTCAAAACAGAGTAAACAATTTTTATCAATTTGAAGGCCCGTATTGTTGCATTAATACTGTGTCTATTTAGTATGCTGACTTAATTGCTTTATTTAATAATCATAAAATATTCATATAAGACCATTCAGTCGCTTACACTTTACTTCTATTGCGATTCTATTTTTTCTCATTACATCTAAAATTATTCAAAGTCTAAGTCTACTAAATTGAGTTTTTCAGAAATCTATCATTATGACAAATACATCTCACATAGTTTCTGTATTGTAATTTATCAATAGTCCCTTTGTGGAATTATTTCTAAACTCTAGCCATTCTATTGCATTTCCCCAAAGTTTATGAAACTGAACTTGCTACTACCTGAAAGATACTCACTTGGTATTGTTATCAAATAGAAAGTCTACTGTCCATGTTAATATTTCTTCAATTTCACATATAGCCTGCAAATATATTTTTAACTTATGTTAACTTAATCATATTGTCAATGCTCAAATTAACATCATAATTCTCATGGCACTCAGTAAGTAGTTTTAATGAAAATCAATTATTTTCTATCCTATTATTTTAAATTCAATGTGCTGAATTATTTTTCCCCTATTCTACTTTCTAGCTCAATACCATCTTTTATATCCGCATGCTTCAAAACCTGGTGAGAAGGTCAAGAATAAAAGTATTTGTTAGGATCTCATGGTTGCCATCATTTCCAAATCTGCATGCCCACTCTTGTCCATGACCTCTAGCTTGGGCTTGGTAATGTAAAGAAAGCATTGCTAGGCAAGAATAACAAAATGATGGCATTGAGAGTTCAGTTTGTAATAAACTATAAGTACAATCCATTAAGTGGAATTAATGTGTGGGAAAGTGAGTCAAACATATTGTTATAAAATCATAGAGAATGTAAGTTTAAAAATACCAAAATGTGCAGCTCCTCTTTCTCAACATCCAGTGCATACAGTCTTATGCACTTCTGATGGCAGCATTTCATTCCAGCAAGACAGGCCCTCAACAAGACGGACGGACACCTTGACCACAATAGGCTCGCACACAAAACCAGCGTGAAGATGGCGCAGGCCAGGCCAGCGTTTCCTTCTCTGTACAGAGTGCCTGTGCATCAGCCATGGCTGGCCTATGGCACCTAACAGCAGCAAGAAGCATTCTTGAACGTTTGCAAAGCAAGGAGGTGACTTTGTGGACTGAGCTGCTCCTGACCCATGCCATTGTATTTTCAATCACCTCAAGTGCATGTGAAAATTGGACACTGGATACAAAAGCTCAAAGAAGGGAGGACACATTTGAATGATGTGATGGCGAAGAATTTGGAAAGTATCATAAACTGCGAAAAAAAAAACAAAAGAGCAAACAAAACCGTCTTGGGAGAAGTGCCGCCGGAATACTCCCTAGGAGCAAGGATGGCAAGACTTCATCTTATGTATTTTGGACATGTTATCAGGAGAGACTAGCCCCTTGAAAAGGACATCGCCCTCAGGTAAGTGGAGGGACGGCTAAGAAGAGGAAGGCCACTGAGGCGATGGGTCGACACAGTGGCTGCTCAAGCACAGGCGCAATGGTGAGGATGGTAGAAGGCCAGATGACGTTTCCCTCTATTGCATATCGGGTCACGATGGGTTGAAACCAACCAACTCGGTGGCACTTAACAACAGCAATAGCACGTCTTTCTCCACAGAAATTCTGCTCCCATCGATTTATGCAACATCAGAATAACAGCTTTGCAGTCTTGACACAAAAAGAAGTTGAAGGGTCAAAGTCAGGGTCAAAAAGCAGATGGGGTCAAGCTTCCTAACCAAATCCTCCAAGGACGGCCCTTGCCGCCTCTAAGAATGAGCCGGTGTGTTGCTGTGACGGAAAAAAAAATTCTTCAGTACAACTTTCCTGGCCTTTCTCTCATCAATGTAGTTTTTGGTTTTCTTAAAACTTTTTTCTAAATAAGCCTCCATGATCTTTAAGAAAATCTAACAGGGTTACCACCTCTTTGGAATGAAAGTCAAAAACAAAAGAAAACAAAAACAAACCAGCCCCCATAATCTTCTGAGCTAACTTCTCTACCTTGAATTTAATGGGCCCAGCAGATCCCATTAGAAACTAGTGTTTTAACTGGACTTTTTCTCCCCATTAAGTGCCATAATGAGACTACGACAAGTGTGTTATTGAGAGAACTTGTCTGCAGCCATCCACTGATAGCAGAAAACCTAATGGGACCGAGTAGGTTCCTACTCAGAGAGACCCAGTATAGGGTTTCTGAGGCTGTAGCTCCTTTCTAGAAAAGATGGACCTAGCTTTCTCCTGTGGTGCCGCTGGTTTGAACTGTGCATCACGTGGTAAACAGCCCAATGCGTCTCCTACAGCCCAGCGGGTCTCCTTACTGCTTATAGAAACATCTTCAAATGCATCCTGTTTAGAATACGCCCATGCACGTGTGAACTGGAACCCAGCAGCAAAACTTTATGACTTAGTCACATGAACAAAAATGCCCAGCCGCACAAGGATCAAGACGGACTCTAGGCCATGTCCGTGACTGAGAGGAATTAAAATATAAAGTAAAAGAAAAGGATGAGATGATACCCATGCCATATTTTCATCACCTCCAAATGCCTTTCCACCTGCCACCTTCCGCTGCAATAGGAGCATAGACCCTCAACGTTACACAATTCCATGTCCTTGCTCTAGTATTTAAATGTTCCTTGAACTAATTTTGGAACATTGTGTGCTTGGAAGATGGAATTGGCTTCTTCAATGCAGTCAGCAGCCCCCTTTGCTGGAATTTTAAGGAATGCCTTAGTATTTGGAGAGCCACAAAGCCTTGCAAATTTCATTGATTTCTTTGATTGACGTAAACTGCAAGGGACTCTATTGTGTCAGGAAACTCTCAAATGGTTCCAGCTGGCTCTACAAGGAGTCACTACCTGGTCTCAAGTCCTGAATGGAACACATCACTTCTTTAACCTCAGCACCAGGGCTCAATTTGCCTTGTTTCCGATGAAACACCCTCTAAGTCATTGTATTCAAGATTTGAAAGGCGTTTGATTTCCTTAAACAGAGTGAGCATGCACTCCTAGCATGGCCTTTTATAATTTTGTGAATAAAAACCATTTGGGGGACCTGAGAAGAAAGGTAGCCTTCAAGGTGTAGGCCTCAAAGCAAGGAAAGAGAGCATAAAAGCTGTCCTGGTCGCTTTAGACATCTTAGAACAGAGAACAGCGGTCTCTGCTGCTGTCCTGTTCTTCCTGTGATCAGAGCCCCATTTGCTGCTAATGGGGACTCCTTCTGTAGGAGGCCTGTTAGGGGCTGTGTGGGTTCTGAGCAGCATTGCAGAGCTGAATAGTGCTACGAAATGTAGCTATAGGGCTGAGCACCCCTCCCGGGTTCATAGACAAAGGAGAACAGAGAAGGGACACAATCAGCAGGTAGTCCAAGAAGCACACCGCCCTGAGATGCATCAGTCCTCCGGTGCTGCCACCGACCTGCCTCCGGGCATTGAGAAAAACACATAAGAACTAGAAGCCATTTGATCCCAATCACCTATGACCCATTGCCAAAAAAAGTCAAAAATCCATTTCCCACGGGGAGTTTGCTGTCATCTTTTTAACTTCTTAGGTCCATTAACGGTTGGGAAAGACTGCGACACAGCAACAAAGCCTTGGTTTTGAAGGCAAACAAGTTTCTTTAGCCTCTCTGAACCTTCAGTGTTCCTCCCACTTGAGAAAGTGTGATGGTGATAAGGGTATTTCCTGGGCTGCGTGCCTCTTGCGGCACTTGGAGACAGGCCTAGGTCAGTGTCAAGCACCGTCCTGGAAGGTCCACAGGAATGTTAACAGGAAGATGACAGGGCGGTGACGATGAAGAAGCTGCTCCGTGTCAGTGCCACTGGGCACCATCACTACCAGGATTATTCTTACTGAGTACTGTGTGGGAGGATTCTTTTCACGGGGGGGGGGGGGGGGGGGGGGGAGGGGGGGAGGAGGGGGGGCGGGAGGAGGGTCTTGTTGCTTCCATATACCTTGTTCACCTACCCTCAACTGATGGCATCTTATCCTCTACACCAAGATAAATCGTCATGTTGAAAAACTGGTGAAAGCATTAATATTGGCAAGGAAACACCCATCTGTTTTATTTTCCATAAGAACCAGAACAAAGAGTCGAAGGCACAATGAAAACTTTCCATGGGAGCTGAGTCCTAGACTGGAACTTAACCGATTTCTGGGTGCCTACAAGTCCCCGAAGAAATCGGACTGGGGTACAGGCCACAGAAATGTTCCCTGCTGAGATGGAGCTAGACCAAAGTCACAGCAAGAGCTGTGACACAAGTAAGTACAAATTCTCTGAGAACACAGGAGGAAGAAGTTAATTAAAGCAGGAGACAGAAGGAGAAGTTTTCGGAAATGTTTCCGTACTGAAAGAACATTTGAGTTTCTCAGGACCTTAAGGCTGAGTACAAAAATTCCCTCCAAGGATCCTAGCACAGCAGCCTGCTGCTTCCTGCTTCTGGGGCACCTCTTCTCCCAGGAGACACGGGATAGACACAGCTTCCACCAGAACAACAATAACGATTCCACTTAGGAGCAAGTAACAGACAAAGAAGTAGAGGCTCTATTGAGCCTTTCATTTGTTCCAAAGGCGATTTTTAATCAAAGCAAGGCTCGCTGATGTGAGCAGGGGCGGCAATTTGGGGTCCTGATACCAGCTCAGGTGGGGGCCAGGTCACATTTGCTTCTCAGTGCTCGGATTGTTGGGTGGCTAAACGAATTGATGATTGCAAATTGCTTTGAAAATACACAAGGCTGAATAAATGCCACGAATTACGGTCGTTCAATACACTCAGGAGACACAGTTGCCTCTAAACAGAAAGGTTTCTGAAAGATGGACTATGTTTAAAGACAGTTAGGAGCTTTCTTTTTCACACCAAAGATGAAATTTCTAGCTAGATTTCTTCTAAATCCAGCATAATGCCTCCGGATAATCTTTGTAAAATGCCATTATAACAGAATAAATCAGAAATTGCTCATAAATGCCACTTACAAGAAACTCAAAGGGAAAAAAATGCATTAAACTACAACAGTTTTGCCATCTCACTTCAAAATAAATTACAAGACAAAGAAAGCCTCCTGTGGGAGTGGTAACTGTGAAAGCTGAGCGCAAATAAGAAGAAACAAATTAAAGTTATCCAAACCATAGAAGCATGTTGGGAAGGTTCACTCAGAGAAGATGGTGGATGGACATGCCCTAGCAGAAACATATTTTTGATTCAACTAATCGATTCTTTCTTTAAAGCGTTTTCGATCATGTTTGCCATCTTCACCAGTCCTACCTGACCTTCATCAAGGACTACCATCGTAAGTAGTTTACACTCTTACAGTCCTCAAGGAGCCCCGCTGGCACGCGGGTCGGGCTCCGACCTCAAGGTCAGTAGTTTTATTCCAGCAGTCACTCTGAGGGAGAAGAGCGGCGTGTTTCTGCTCCTCTAAGGGTTACGGCAGCAGAGACCCACAAGCACAGTTTAGAACGGTCCTATAGGGTTACGGACAATCGCCACTGCCTCAATGGCCGTGAGGTTGGTTTGGGAATATTATAGGAGTATTATTGAGTGCCCCGTGGCAGTGATTAAAGTACTGGGCTATTGATAAAAAAGTGGACAGTTCAACCCACTTGCCTCATCTCAAGAGAGGTGCAGTCGTCTGCACCAGGAAGAATCACAGCCTTGAAATCCTGGAGCAGTTTGTGATATGGCGTAGCTATGAGGTAGGGGCTCAATAGCGGTGAGTTAAGTTTTTGGTTTTGATAATAGGGATACGTGTTATAAGACCTGTGTTAGGCTGAGTTCACTAGAGAAGCAAATTCAGTGGCACTCAGAGACGTGTAAGGAAGAGCTTTCCATCAAGAAGTTATTATAGATGCAGAAACACCCCTGCCCAACCCAACTCAAGTCTGTAAGTCTGATACTAGTCTGTAAGTCCGTCTTCAGAGTCGCACAGTCATAAGCAATGATGCAAAATGCAGGAAGGTCACAGGCCGGTGAGTGCAAAGTCGCGTGGATCCAATGGAGGTGGAAGTATCACAGAGCTCTGGCAGGTCTGAGTGGCTGGCCAGCAGGAAGGGGAAGGCAGAGAGAGTGGGAGGTCCCCAGGGCCCTCATTATGAGAAGGACACGCCCACAAGGGGACACCATCAGAATGTGATCTGATTGACAGATTGAATACCACGCCTACACATTTATATATCTTCAAGTTGACATGAAATTCTGTAGCGACCACAAGACCTTAACTGCTACCATGCTTACTTGTTTGTACAGTACACTTAAATATTTATCCATGTCAATCCTCAAACCACTGAGAGACATGTAGGGCAGGAGTTCTCCTTTTTAAAGTTTTAAAGTAAAAATTGAAGCAAAAAGAGGCTATGTAATTAGGAAAAGTTGTGATTCAACAGCTGGTAGGTTCCAGAATTCAAATCTAACTCCCTGCCATCTAGTCCATTCTGACACACTGTGACCCCAGACCGATTTCTAGACTGAATGCCATTGTCGGTATTTTCAAACACTCCAAAATCTGTAAACATCCTTATTCAAAGAGAAGACAAAGTTTTATAACAGGATTTACAAAAACAATTAAAGCATCCATGTCTCTTAATGTCATAATAGAATTAATAATTATAACACTTGGATTTTAAATGAAGAAAACTCTTTTTAAGAAACTCCTCTTTATACAATGAAATACAAGTAATGATGAATCACACTACCCGTACCCAGACTGTGCTTCTTGGAACATTACAAGTTCAATGAACTACTCAAGAGTGATCACTGACATACAGGTTTTTGTTAAGCATACATGGGAATGCTGCCCAGACATCTTCTCTTGTTTATGAATGCCAGTGTACATTAATAGACAAAAACTCCGAATAGCATAAACACGAGGTCACTGCACAACAAGGATGCCTGCTTGCCTCATCCTATGGATTCCCAGATCCTCATGTTCTGTCTTGTAGTTCTGCATTCAGCCAAGGTGAAGGTATACTGCTGTGTGGCAGAAATACCCCAACTTCCAAAATAGCATAGTGCACGCCTCCCGAGTGGCCAGGTGAATGGTTATTATGATAAAGAGTAAGAAACATAAAAATCACTTATATACTACAATAGGGAAGGTTGATCAGCAAAACCATTTGCATTCAAGGACTGTCCCATCTTGTATCACTTTCTTTTACTTTAAAAAGCACTTTGGAGATGAATTCTGAGAAGGAATAGGGCTTGACACCTAGAGAAACTATATTTCTAATACTCAAAACAAGTGTGCAACCTTCATACATTGGGATCACATAACAAAAAGAAAAAGCAGAGGAAAACATGCCCGAAGCAAGCCAATGTGTTCGTGAAAGCTTGTTTGTCCTTTGTAGCATCTGTAGAAACCAGGATTTAGTGTTCTTGTGAATATAAACTGATTCCTATTCCAAAAACTCAGTTATACATCTTTTACCATCCATTTTGGTGTAAGAATTCAATTCTGTTAGCTAGTAATTTGCTTAGAGCAGGTTGAAGATAAATTAGCAACCACAATATAGAGGTTTTATAACCTGGAAGCGCGCTGCTCAGTAATGTAAATATTTAGTGCTAGAGAGCACTTAGTTTTCTTGAACGGATGACTATGTTAGAAATTACAGGGGCTCTGTCAGGTCTCTAATTTGAGCTCGAATTGTTCTAAACCAATAATGTGTAGAACCAAAGGAAATGCAATTATAATACATTAAACTGGGGTCCAGCAATGTACACCTTAGTTTCTTCTTAGCCAAAATCTAGCCTTCATTGTTAACTTGCTACGTCTTGGTTCCTTGAGCTGAAACATGATCTCAGATATCCTCAAATTCCTTCTCGCTCTAAGTTCTTTATAATGGGGGTTCTGGAGTCAAACAGGGGTCCAGCCCTGAAGCTCTCATTCATTTACTATCATTTTTCCTTGGACTTGATATTTTAGCCAATTTGGACTTACTTTATTCTTAAAAAATGAGGATAACAACGGAACAATTTTCATAGTTTTGGAGGGAAGAATTAAGTGAACAGCATGCGTAAATACGCTGCGTAGCTTCTAAACAGCACGTAAACATTCCGCTTACTGCCATCATTAGGAAGCCTGGTGGGGTAGAGCTTTTGGATTGGGCTGCAGTCCACATGGTCGGCAGTTTGAAACCAGCAGCTCCACGGGAGGAAGCAGCTTTCTGTTCTCCGAAGTGGTTACAGACTCAGAAACCCACAGGAGTCACTATGAGTCAGCGTTGACTCAATGGCAGTGAATTTGGTTTCTATTGTCGTCATGAGGTTGTTAAGAGATCTATCACTATAATTTCTTACCATCATAATGTGTGATGGAAAACCAAAATCAAACTCACTGCCATGGCGTCAATGCTGGCTCAGCGACCCTAAAGGACAGGCGAGAACTGGCCCTGCTGGTTTCCCAGACTGGAACGCTGTAAAGCAGCTGGTGGTCCCAAGTTGCTGATCTTTCAGCCCAACACATAGTCCACCACAGCGACCCGGCCCCTTGTGTGACTGGAAGAGTGGCAGATTCCACGCACAGGATATAGAAATATGCTGCTAGTTGTATGAAGAATCACAAAAATCCATACTGTCTGTAGAAAAGTATTACAGAATTGAAATTTCTGCTTAAATCTGCTGGAGGATTTCAGCCTACTAGTATAGGAACTTAAGTAAGAAACTTTCTCACTAATTAAATTGACGGTCTGTCTTAACTCTTGTAATTTAAGCAATTAGTCCTCAAGATACTCTCTTAGGATCTTTTGAATAACCAACATTTACCAATGAAAATGAAAAACTCTCTTAACTGGGTTTTTGCCAATGGCCAACTTTCTTTAGTCTTTCTGAATTTTAATTGCCACGAGGTTATGCTTCATGGATATCATGGTCCTTTCTGAGTATGTTCTGTTCTCTAAGTTAAACACAATTCATTCAGTGTAATGGTTCCCACACTAGTATCTCTGTATCAGATCTTCAGAACCTGTCTTAGAGATGGGTTTCTAATTTCCTCCCTGTAATCATCAAATGAGGATTATATCACAGGATGTGAACGGGTTCTATAAAAGGCAAGCCCATTTCTAAGGTCTGGGAGCACACACCCATCAAATCTAACATCAGAATAAAAAGCACAACAGAGACCTGAATTTCCCCAAAATGCGACTTTCATAACTTCCCCCAATTACTTAAGACCCGGATATCCCCTAAATGCAACCCTCATCCTCCTAGTTGGCATCTCCTGTACAGCAGGCCTTCCACACCCAGCTAGAGGTGGATCAGAAGTGGGCAGAGGAGGACAAATATTTTAAAAGAGGCACCACTGCTCAATGTGGGAAATCAAAAAGGCTGAAGAAGGAAGCAGTAGCCTGCAGCTATGAGAAGAGGATCATAAAGAAACAATGTAAACGGAGATTAGGAGCAAAAGTAAAGGGGCTGCTAATTACTGATAAAGACATTAGAACATGGAGACATGTGAGTAAATATGAACTTGAAGTTCCACACACAAACAATCGAACCCTAAGGCCCCGAATGAATCTCAGAAAGATCTGCTAACATTGATACATGCAAACATGGAAGACAAAAGGAGGGAGAATAATAAGCCCTTCTTCTAAAAACATTAAAAGATCACACCTTAAAAGCATGGTAGAAGATTTCCTTTCCCAGGGATACCTTTGTTTGGTACTGCTTGGACTTTTATTATGCTTAGAGATGGCTTTTTCCTTTTTCCCTCTCTTTAAGTTCATACAAACAAACCAAAACTTGATAACACAGCAGTTTAAAAAATAAACAATTTAAGTGCGATGCTAATTAGTTCACTAGTTTCTTTAAACAAATGTCTATTTTCATAAACTTGCAGAATAATTAATTTGGGGATGAAGTTTTCCAAGAATCTATCAAAGCAAATTCATCATTAGTTTCATAAAATAACTGGCCTGATAGCATATCTATAATTAAGATATTCTGTGTTTAATAGTATATTGATTCAAACTTCCACAAGCCAGTACTTTGTCAATTCAACAAATATCTATTAAGCAGTGATGCAATAAGCCACAATCGTGCTGTAGTGTGTTGTGTCTTGTGTGCTGCGGACTAGCTCCTGGCTAACCATAGCCCCTGGGGCAGAGCAGAACTGCTTCCACAGGGCTTCGCAGACTGTGATTTGCATAGGAGCAGGCAGCCAGGCCTTTTCCGCCCATAGAGGCACCGGTGGTTCAAACAGCTGACCTTTCAGTTAGTAGCCAAACACTGAACCATGATGCTAATATAACTCCCTACTGCTGTCGCGGAGACCTGAAAGGAAGGTTTGATATGATGCGCTTGCTTCGACACTGCCCAGAAGGGCCTCAAGCAGCCCGACACGAGCCCACTGCACTCCTCAATTATGTCCCTGCCAATAAAAAAGCGCTCCCCCATCCAGGCCTCCCTCTAGTAGCTGGATCAGCGGCATACCACTCTGTCCTCAAAGGAATCTGCTTCACTTTCCTATCAGCCAGACGACAAGCCAATCACAACCTCCCCAGAACCAGGGTCCCCTCCCCCACTCACTAGGATCAAGCCTGCCCTCCCACAGTCTCTGCACCTGGCTGCAAGCCTGCTCCTACAGGGCTTGGTGTCCCCTTCCCAGGCTGTGGTTACCAGTGGCCAATAAGCTACTGCAGACCTCTTTGGAATTGGTTTCATGTGGGAGATCCAGATGGTGTGTGAAGATTTCTGACCCCAGGATGCTTTACAGAAAACCCACAAGGGAGTTATCACCAAATGATGAGACACTAAACTATTCAGAACCTGGACCCCACACACCGCCCCCACTCCCATTATGATTACTTTTTTTTTAGTTTTGTTTTGACAATAGCAGATCTAGAGTGAGGGAAACCAGAGTTGATTTCTGGAAGAAAAAGAAAACGGAGTCTACACTACGATTTAAATAAATCATCCCTGTCATTAAAAGTATAAACAAATGTGTTTCAATGAGAGAGACAGAAAAAGAAGTACCAACATTGAAACAAAAATAATAAAATCCCGCAACAAGTGAACTTTGGATAGATATCAGATAGGAAAGTTTCTGGTTTTCAAATGATACAATGCACATTCATAGGACAGGTAAATAAGTCCCACATCCAGAGCCGTACCTCTGCTCAGCAGGCATACCCTGTCCGCAGGGTGCTGCCTGGCCTCAGGACGGCAGAGCATCCAGAGCTGGCATGGGAAGGCTACCGGACAGATCCACAGGGACGAGAAGGCGAGAAGACCTACAAGAGAAAAGTGAAAGTCCCCGGCTTGTTAAACGGAAGGCAGAGTTACAGGAGCTACAACGGCCGCCATGGAAGGTTTCAGAATTGAGAGATTGGACATAGGTTTGAAGTACTCAGCAAGAAAGAGTCACCCGCTAACGCAATTCATGCTTGGGTGCATGTGTGGCTGCGGGGGTGGCTCAAACGTGGGAACGGTGGTGAGCATGGCGCCGGACCCAGGCAGGATTCGCTCGGTTGTACAGCAGGTAGTTGTGCCTCAGAACCGACTCCAAGGCATCTCCTCACACAGAAGTACCAGGACTAACCTCTAAACCACAGAAACATCCAATTCCCTGCTGTCAAGCGGATTCGGACTTATGCAGCATACAGAACTACCCCAGAGGGGTTTCCTTGCTGGAACTTGTGTGCAAGTAGATTACCAGGCCTTTCCTCCATGAAACCACTTACCACTTGAAAACCAAACTCACTGCTACAGAGTTGATTCTGACTCGTAGCGACCCGATAGGACAGCGTAGAACGACTCCTGTGAGTTTCTGAGGCTGGGCCTTCTGTGGGAACAGAAAGCTCTGTCTTTCTCCCTGGAGGGGCTGGTAGTTACAAACTACTGACCTTGTGGACCTCGCGGTTGGCAGTCCAACAGAGAACTCACTGTGCCAGCAGCGTTGCTTGAGCACGTAACGGAGTGCAAACCTTTTGCAGAACCCAGAGACCTGGACACACCACCAGGGTTTGCATTTATGTCTAACTCCTTGCTTTTCTGAACATTTTTTAAAAGTTTGTTTTAAGGGTTCCCTCTAAACATATTTGTCCATACTGAGAGGTTCTGTGCAGGGGTGATTGGGCCACACTCGGGGGTGACAATCTACAAAGGTTATTTAAAAACAAGACAGGGGATCGAGGGAGGCTGAAAACATGTTCCTTACCAGATTCCTCTCCCTTTAAATACTCTTTGCTGTTTACCACATATACTTCGATAAGTCAGATGACTATGGTTTATCCTCTAGGCTGGGACTCTTTTGAGCATTACAGGGGGTAGTATTAATGTGTCGGGATTAGTCATAGACTACCTAGACAAAGAGTGACCTTACTGATAGATCTCACAGGGAAGGAAGGAGGTGTGAGGCTCTCTCTGAGACTCACAGTTGGTAGGGAAGTGTCTTGCTTTGCTGAGCATTAAGCTCCAGTGGAGACTACAGCTGCATTGTTCAAGGTTATCTGCCGGAGAGAAATTCCCATTCTTTTACACACCCCTCCCCCAACTTCCTACTCTCCCATCTGCTTTCTCAAAATACGTTGCACACAATGTTTCAAGCCTATCAATCTGTACCCAAACCAAACTTAATGCCATGGACTCTGACTTATACCGATTTACAGCGAACCCCTTTGGGGTGTTGAAACTAACAATTTATGAGGGCAGAAATCCCATTCTTTCTGCTGAGCTGCTGGTGGAGTGGCTTCAAACTGCTGACCATGTGGATCACAACCCAACGCAGAACCCCCTATCCCACCGAGCGCCTTTTTACCGATTTAAAAGGGAATTGAAAGTGATTACTGTGAAGTCACAATACCAAGAGCAGATGGTGGATGCTATGAAGGGATGCATATGAAGATATGGTTGCTGGTGGTACAAGCCTTTCAGCGCTCCACTAGTCGTTTAAAAGTTGGTGGCTTGAACCTGTGCAGGGGTAGGTGCCTGAGAAGCCAGGTCTGGCAGTCTACTTCTGAAAGCTCTCAGTCTTGGAGAGCCCATGGTGTAATTCCCTTCTGTACACGTGCAGTCACCTCTATTGGGGTGTGCTCCAAAGCAACTTAATAGATTCCAGAAGCCCAGGTTCAGTAAGTTTTTCTCCAAAAGTTTTCCTCTGTAGATATGAACTTTCTTTCAACATGAAAGCTTCCCCCAACTTTGTCCTCATTGAAATTGTGATCAGGCTTGTCAAGTCCACATTTCAGTATGGCTGCTGAAACTGGAAATGACTTAAATAAAAATTAGATTAAACAAAAATTAAGATGAGCGTCCAAACAGGTATAGCTGTAGATAGCAAGACAGAGCCTCCTGGCTGTCTTACAGGAAGCTAAAGAAATACGTGATAGCTAACCTGGTTCAAATAGCCAGTGAACGGGGAGACGGGGTGCTCGACCACCCAGTTTGATCACATTTAGCCACTGAAACCAGGTTATTTCTAAACTACAACTTTTGTTCTTTCTAGATTTGTTCAGAGACGAGACTCTGTGCGGGACATGTCATTCTCCCCATAAACAGAGACCTGAAAGGTCAAATTAGCAGCGAAAGAAATCTCCAAGGAGACATTTTAAAATGCTCTTGGCCCTAAAGCAAGGCGGTGATAAGTTTGCTGTCAGGAGATCAAGATGTGATAGGATTTGCTTTTCTCCTCTCTCCCCTGTGAAGAGGGAGGCAAATGAGGAATAATGGTTGGGTGCCAGATGACTAGGGCGGTGATCCCCTGAGTGGTGAGCAAACAGACGTGCTCCCCAGCCAGGAAGTAGCACCTGGAGAAAAGCCCCCCCCCCCCCCCCCCCCCGGGCCAGGAGCCTGTGAGCTCACTAATGGATCTGCAGACAATCCCAGGCAGTAATGGTGGAGGTCGGGTCGCTGGCTCGTGCCCTCTCTCAGTGACAGTGCTGGGCAATTCTGCCCTCCGGCTGTTCTGTTTTTCAAAACTAAAGTAATTGGAATTGAACTCCAGAGCTTTGTTAAAACCCTCGCAATTAACAGTGCGATTTCCCAAATTGCATTGTAATGGGAAAGTGTCCATCAATCAACCCAGTGAAATAACACGTTTTCCACCAGATGTGAGATTTAATATCTTCATAACTCTCTGGATTTACCACTTATGAATTGTCAGCCTTGCCTCAAGCTCTGAGAATTAATGGACTACATCCCTTTGATGCAAGGGTGGTTTACGGTTGTAAATGATCGCCACCTTCATTTTAGATATATTTACCAAAATGCTCTTCTTTTAAGATGCAATCAGAAGACACGCGAGATGGGGAGTTTTCATTTTCATTTCCTATGTTATATATCATCATTTTCTGGATAAATAAAGTTCCCGAAGTCCCAAGCACACTCGCTCTTTTTCAACAGGAACAAGCAGCTCATCACTGGCCGGAGACAACAAAGTGCAGGGAGAAGATGCAGTTTAAACATTAGGATATCCTCTGGTTTTCTGGACAGACTTACAAAATTCAAGGTTCCTAACTCTGTATGTTTGCACAGTTCCTGCTATTCCTCTGGAGGACAGGAGAATTCCAAGAATCTCCATGTGTTCTTTTGTAGCTACAATGAGCAGGTATGTCAGTTCTCATTGCAGCTTTCACTGCAGCCGGAAATATCTGAGTTGAGGCTGGGATGAAATTGTCTTCTGAAAGCAGACCAAGAAGAGTCCGATGATGGCAGACGTAGTCTTCCTTCTACTCAAAACGTAGTCTTCCTTCTACTCAATCAAGGAGAAGAACTGTCACAGTGGACATCCCCACCCAGGACTAACACAGATTTAATGCACCAAATTATTCATTTCCTATTGTGCTCTAGTGCCCCTGTGTGTGTGTGTGTGCGGGGGGGGGGGGGGGGGGGTCGAAGGCCGGGAGAGTTGGACCCCAGGGCCTTGTGGTGGTAGCTAGGGGAGTTCTCAAGAGGAGACAATGCCTGTTAACAGAAAATGACACTTTCTTCTTTTAGCCAAAGGCAACACTGGGGGGCACAAGGAGGTCGTCTCATCTAAATGACAAGGAAATCCCACATAACTCTGTGTGTGTGATTGATTCTTTCACTTACTGCCCTATTTGATTCTGACTCATAGAGACCCAATAGGAGAGAATAGAACAGAATTGCCCCAGGTGCATTTCAGAGACAATAGAACAGAATTGCCCCCTCCCCCCCCCCCGAATTTTAGAGAATGTAAATTTTACGGGCATCAAAAGTGTCATCTTTCTTCCTAGGAGTGGCTGGTGGTTTTGAACTGGTGGTCTTGTAGTTAATAGCATAATATGTAACCCACTTGTGGGTGACTTGTTCTAGCAAGATTAAAGTGAGACAACAAATGCTTCATATTAAAACGAGAGCCTGAAACCCACAAAATCTGCCCAATGAAATAAAATTAAGATTGATAAAAATCAATTCAGATGATTATACCATTCCTAACCATAGACAAATTATTCTAATAAATACTGTAGGGGCAAAGGGATATCACTATGGAAACAATAGAGTCATTGCTCTTCCCACACACTGTATTAAATTCTAGATATGAGATAGTTAAGCATTTACTGAAAACTAGAGGTAAAAAGAATAGTTTCTCCCCTAGGTGGGAAAGAGATATAGTCCTGATACTGAAGAATTTGAGGATATTACAATTCCATCTGAGACAAAAATGAGTGAGCCTCTCCCATATGAAAAAAATAAATATCTGAATGCTACCACATAAAACTTGCCTGCCAGTTTTCCATATTGTGGTGGCTTGAGTGTTGCTGATACCCTGCTGGCATCTGAAATACCAGAGATACTGGATTTTTCAAATGCCAGCAGAGTCATCTAAAGTGAACAGGTTTCAGCGGTGCTTCCAGACTAAGAGTGAACTTTGAAGAAGGAATCCATTGTCAACTCGGAAGAAATAGCCTCTGAAAACCTTATATGTAGCATCAAAATATTGTCAGATATTGAAGGTCGCGGCAGAAGCTGGGGAAGAACAGAAATTCCGGGACACTTCATTGTCTTCCTGAGGAACTAGTACCTGGATCAAGAGACAGTTGTACAAACAGAACAAGAGAATGTTGCATGGTTTGCAATCAGGAAAGTTGCATGTCAGGGTTGTATCCTTTCACCATACTTTTTCCTTCTGTCTACTGAGAAAATAATCATAGAAGTTGGATTATATGAAGGAGAACGTAGCATCAGGCTCTGAGGAAAGCTCATTAGCAACCTGAAATAGGTAGCTAACACATCTTGGTTACTGAGAGTGAGGAGGACTTGAAGCACTTGCTGATGAAGATCAAGGATTTCAGCATTAAGCATGGATTACAACCCAATGTAAAGAAAGTCAAAACTCTCATCACTGGACTAATAGGTAACATCATGATAAATGGAGAAAGTTTGAAGTTGTGCTGGATTTATTTTGCCTTGCTTGGATTCACAATCGATGCACATGGAAACAGCAGTAAAGAGATCAAAGGACAAGTTGCATTAGGTAAACTTACTGCAAAAGACTCTTTAAAGTATTGAAATGTATGGCTGTTACTCTGAGGACTAAGATGGGTCTGATCCAAGCCATGATATTTACAATTGCTTCACATGCGTGTGAAAATTAGACATTAAAAAGGAAGACTTGTGAACAATGGATGCATTTAAATTGCGGTGCTGGAGAAGGATACTGAAAGTACAATGGGCTGCTGAAAAGACAAACTGATCGGTCTGGGAGGAAGTATGGCCAGAGTGCCCCTAAGAAGCAAGGATGGTGATGCTTTGTCTTACATTCTCTGGATATATTGTCAGGTGAGAGTACTCTTGGGAGAGGGACACCACATCTGGTAAAGTGGAGGGGCAGTGAAGAAGACGAAGGCCCTGAAGGAGATGGACTGACCCAACAGCTTCAACAATGGGCTCAGGCATAAGAGCAATGGGAAGGAGGGTGCAGGGCTATGCAGTGTTTCCTTCTGTACAGTACTTCTCTGTGGGTTGGAGACAGCTTGATAGCACTTAACAACAACAAGAAATACAGAAGCAGACCATTGTCAGAGATAATTCCAGAGGAAGAGTCTGTCAGGTAAGAAAGCATTCAAAATATGACCAAGAAGAGCTGTCTTCTCAAAGTATAATCAATCATATTGACACGAATGGAATAAAGTAGGAATAAAGTCTTGAGTACCTTCATATGTTGATGGGGTTTGACTTTAAAGGAAAAGGAAGAGCTTCAAAAGGCTATTAATAATCAAAATTTGGGATCCTGGGAAAATTGAATTCATAAAAAATAATATTCTAGTTATTAGTGAGGGTAAATGGACTGGCATTGGCCATTTTGAATCAGAAAAAACAAGTTTTACCATGCTTGGAATAACACAATCAAGAAAATTATTATTATATTCATTGTCATAAAGGACATTTCGAGATCTATCTTGAAGTACAATGTTGTCTGTGATAGGATTGTAACTATCTAGTTGAAGGAAAGCCAATCAATACAATTTCTATCCTTATATATGCACTATCCACTAAAGATAATCACGAAGAAATTGAAGAGTTCTTCCAGTGTCTTCAGCCTGAAATTGATCAAATATGCAATCAAAGTGAATTGATAATTATTGGTGATTGGAATGCAAAAGTTGGAAACAAAGAGCAAGAAACAGTGGTTAAAAATATAGGGTCTTGTTGATAGAAAGGAAAATAGAGATCACATAAAAAAATCACTAATGACTGAAGATCTGAAGAGCTATGGAATAACATCAAGAGCATCATACATAAAGAAAGAAAATGGTCATTAAAAATCAAAATGTCAAAACAAAGCAGCAAAGAAAGAAGAGCTCAGCATGGATGTCAGAAAAGACTCTCAAAGTTGCTCTTAAATGTAGAACAATAAAAGCAATGGAAGAAATGCTGAAGAAGAACTGAACTCAAAATTTCAAAGGGCAGCTTGAGAAGACAAAATAAAATATTATAATGAATTGTGCAAAGGCCTAGAGTTAGAAAACCACAACTAAAGAATATGCTCAACATATCTTAAACTGAAAGAACATAGAAAAAATTCAAGCATTGAGTAGCCATATTGAAAGATTTTATGGGCAAAATATTGAAGGATGCAGGAAGCATTAAAAGGAGATGGAAAGAATTTAGAGTCCCTGTACCAACAAGAATCAGTAAACATCCAGTTGTTTCAAGAGCAAGAATCAATGGTACTGAAGGAAGTTCAAGGTTCACTGAAAGCATTAGCTAAAAACAAGACTCCTAGAATTAATGGAATATATATTGAAATGTGTCAACAAGCTGATAAAACACTGGAAATATTCACTCATCTATGCCAAGAAATTTGGAAGTATGCTACATGGGCAACTGACTGGAAGCGATCCATATTTGTACCTATTCCAGAGAGAGGTGACCACAAAGAATGCTCAAGTTAAAGAACAAATCATGACTATCACATGCCAGTAAAATTTTGCTGAAGATCATCCAACAGTGGTTTCAGCCGGACACTGACAGGATTTAGGCCCGATTAAGAAATGGATGTGGAACAAGGGATGTAATTGCTGATGTCATTTGACGTCAGAAGGATTTTGCCTGAAAGCAGAGAATACCGGAAAGATGGTTACTTGTGTTTTATTGACTATCCTAAGGTGTACCAAACTCTGGATAGCCTTGAGACGAATGACAATTCCAGAACACTCCATTGTGTTCATACTGAACGTGTACATGGATCAAGAGGCAGTTGTGAGGACAGAACAAGGGAATACTGCATGGTTTAAAATCAGGAAAGGTATATCTCAGGGCTGCATCCTCTCACCACACGTGTTCCATCTGTATGCTGAGATAATAACCAGAGAAGGTGGATTATATGCAGACTAATGTGGCATCAGGGTTGGATGAAGGCTCATTAACAACCTTCCAAATGCTGTATGAACATTCTTGGAAAAACTGATCACCAATTTCATATGGGTAGGCAGAAGACCCAGAATAAGCCAAAAAAAAACTACTCAAAAAGAGGAGGCCTACCACTCCCTGACCTAAAAACCTACCACATAGCTATGATAGTCAAAACAGTCTGGTACAATGAGAGGTACAGACACCAATGGAATAGAACAGAAAACCCAGGCATATGCATCAGCCCACAGGCAACTAATCTTTGACAAAGGACCCAGAAATATCCAATAGGAGAAAGACAGCCTCTTCAACAATGGTGTTGGACAAACTGGATTTCCACATACAGAATAAAGAAACAAGGCCCTTCTCTCTCCCCATAGACAAAAATGAACTCAAGATGGGTTAAAAACTTAAATGTAAACCCCATAGCTCTCAGGAACATCAAGGATAAGGCTGGAACAAACTTTAGGACCCTATTTAAGGACATGCATAGATTACCAATTATAATAGAGCTGGCGCACACAGAAGACAGGATAGCTGACTGGGGCATGCTGAAATGACAACATTTACGCACATCAGAAGACTTCATCAGGAAAGTAAAATTAGAGCCCACAGATTGGGAAAACTTTTTACCAAAGCCACATTGGATAAAGGGCTAATTACCAAAATATATGAAATACTAGAAGTTAATGCAATTGTGCAAGGGAATGCGTTATTAACCTTTTTTTATAGTAGTGAGAGTTACAAGTTTGTAAGAGCTCTTTGGACATGAAACAATCTAGGCGCTTCACATAAATGATCAAACAGCTTTGCTGAAGTCACAGGCAAAAGCAGAGCCAGTTTGTGAACACAGATGTATCTCGCCGTGTAGACTACGCAGTCTCCTTCATAGCAGGCCTACCACTTTTCATCACTTTGTCACCTGAGCTTAAACTTTAATTTGGCACAGTGGCTGGACCAGTGGCTATTGGGGCCATAGGAGTGGTAGAGAACAGGCGGGGGTGAAGCACTTGATCCCATGTCAGTACTATGAGGCTGTTGTAAGACCCAGGGTCTTCCTGTGCTTCTCTTTCTTTCTCTGATCGTTTTCCGTCTGTTTCTTCTCATGAGAGATCTTAGGGTGAACATTGTACCTTTGTATGTGTGTGGTTGCTTCCCACTGGCCACGATCCAGTTTAAATAGAGCTACAACCATCCAGAACGGCATGCCCATTGTCCTAAGTTTTGAAACATACAAACTGCTAGGCTCTGATATTTCACTTTAGTTTCATGAAATGAATCTTGAATCTGTTCATTCTTTCCCTCTTTTACCTCTCTTTTCTGCTCTTCCTTTCCCTGCAGAGTGCTAAAACACTGGATTACTACTATACAGGACAGGGGAAGCTTCTGCGCTAGTTCTTGTATCCAGAGAGGCCAGGAGAAGAGCATTCGCTTTTGCGTTTAAATCCTGACATTCCACTAATTATGCAATCTGAGCTTTCGTTTTTCTCATAAAATGAAAGCCATAAACTCTACCTCCTGGTATTGCTCCCAAAATCAAGCGGGGCATATTTATAGCACTGAGACATAGATGGGGGGGTACCACTATTAATAGGCATATTTATAGCACTGAGACATAGATGGGGGGGTACCACTATTAATTTTATTGTGCATCATATACATTTGTCATCCTAATTATTCTTAAATATATATTTTTACAAAATTCAAAGTGCTTTCTATTACCACATATAGTAATGAAAGGTGATTGTTCTGTCGATTCTTAACCAGCTTCCTCTGTTGATTGCGTCCGATGTCGTAAAAGCTCAGCATACACGGGGGGAAGGCTGCTGTGACCGTTGGAAGATGCTATGTTGTCATATGAAACATGCTCCAAATGGAATATCTTAGTAACACACTGAGTTGTATTTTTAATAGACAGATAGGTTCACTAAAATAAGATGATGGAGTTATGATTCTTGAATAACCAGTTTCCCAAAATACCCTGCTAAATGTTGCCCATCTCTTTGGATTCGATACTGTTGACTCTGTGGGACATGTTATCAGAGAGGCAGGAGAGGTTCCCGGAGCAGCACAGCATGCTTGGTAAAGCGGACAGGCAGTGAACACAAGGAAGCCCCGCAATAGTATGGACTGACACAGTGGCTCAAGCAGAACAGGGCTTTGTTGGTTAGCCTAGGAATGAGCAGCGCCTCTGTTGTGCTGTTGTTACGGTTGCTATGAGTCAGAGCTAACAACAGTAGCAGGGTTAGTCCTTACCTTGCTACACAATGATTCCAAACTTTCCTTCCAAACCACAGTTCCTTCAGTACACAGAAAATGCCCGTACAACCCAACAACAACTGTTACGCTGACATAAACCGTTCCGAGCTACTGTAGCCTGAAACACATCAAGGAATACAATGTTATATCGCTAGTTAGCACATGCACAGTCTTAACGAGGAAAAATAAAGTTCTACCTTTGCTATAACGTAAGCCTACCTATGGTTTCTGATCAGTTCTATTTTATTTCACCTCTCAATGGGTTTTGTAATCCATATGGGTTACAACTTGGGTCTGAGAAATACTTTATTTCAAAAGTAACCACTTCCCTTTTTGAATCCCTGCCAGTGTCAGGCCAACAAATTGTATGAAACACCTAGAAAAATTCTAAGATTTATGAACCTTTTCCTTTTATATTTTCACTCTCATGCCAGATCATTTGCTTTGCTAATAGTCACTCCTTCCCCATTGGGTGAAAGCATTCTATATACTTTTGTTAAAATAAAACTACAAAAGCACTAAAACACAATATGGAATTGTATTTTATTCTAAGTATAATAAAAAGACAATTCCACGGAATCTGTATTGTGCTCTTTCATCTTTTCCCCTCCATGATTTCTATTAATTTTCCTACAGTTGATAAGGTTTGCATGTCATTTGAAGTTCTTCACAGGTAGTGATTTGTATTGAATGTCATGTTTTAAATGTTTTTTAAAAAAAGAGCATATTTCCACAATGATGAGGAAGCATATTGAATGAAAGAGCAGATGGAAGTGGCCTGATTGATGTTTGGAAGTTATTTTTGCTGTGAAGTCATAAAACAGAATGGAGGCTTGGTTCAGCTCACACACCATTAGGGGATGTATGGAAATGGAGTTAAAATTCTGATAGAGTGACTTCAAAAATGTAGTGGCTGGTAAAAAAAACATTGTACTACCGAGCGATCCGCTGCATTTCTACATTGAAACTGTGAGTTTTGAGAATCTGCACGGTCGCAGGAAGACCCGTGGCCGACGTCTCTGAGCCTTGGTGCCCACGGTGCGACCGCTGCCCCCTCAGCCTTACGGCCTTGAACTCAAAAGCAGCAACTGCTCTGACCCTTGGGTTACGTTCTCATTCATCAGTCCCTGCATAATGGACAGAAACTCTCCAGGGTTTACAACCCTCCCCATCCCAAAACAGTGTGTGTGGAGGGTGGGGGGGGGAGTGGGGGAAGGTTGAAGAAAAAGAGGTTAAGAATAATAAAGCAGTGTTTCTTTCATCCCTTAGAAAATATCCCCAATGTGAATTTTCGGCACTATATGGAAGCAATCTTGGAGCTAGTCAACATTTGGGCCTTTTAAAATGTGATGACTACCATATTAGATGAATGGGAATGCAATTTAAGACAAAAGATAGATAGACCTCCATGACTTCTTAGGAGATGGAAATAAGGAAGTAATGAATGCAGCAAGGTGTGCTATCCCAGTCGGTGAGGCGTGGCCTTCCTTGTCCTTCTCTATGCTGCTTAATTAATGGGGCCTGGACAGTTCGAGCCCTAGCTTGTCCCAAATCACAGTGAGATGCTGACTCCCACGGAAATAAAAAGCTCTGTTGGTCTCCTTTAGACAATGTTTCCTAAACATGACCCTGCCCAAGTTCTATCTCTGCTACCTAAGGATAGACAGACTTAGGACAACAACGACGCCATTAAACTCTTCAATGAATTTCCATTGAACTATCCAAAAGCAACAACATATATCTGGTAAATAATGCATTCATCTGTACACATGTTTGAGATGATAGAACCTGCTATTTATTCCATCTATAGAATACGACACCCCCTCCAGACTCCTTGTAGTAATTTCATTTTTGCGCAGAGTGTATAACTCACAAGTTGGCAGTCACTGTTCTAACATTTTAAAGATGAAGTTTGCCATCAGATGGAGAAAATGAGTGAGTTTCCTTCCATGTGTGTGAGTGGGAGTACGCAAGTACACCTCAGACTTGGTGTATCAACTGGTCCGAGGGGATTCCCGAAGTGGGCATTTAAATGATCAAAAATGAATTCAACAAAGGAAGACAGTCATGGGCATAAAGAAAAACGCATGATCTAATTTGCCTTTATTGATGACCATGGCTTCAAAGACAGGAGAAAACGGTGGGAATGCATACATTTGTTTTTAGAATAGCACTTTCCCGGAATTGGTGCTGCTTCGTTTCACATGAGGGCCTACCCCCCTGTTTTGATGGAAAGAAACACCAGAAAGCATGCTCTTTCTAGATAGAATGGTTATAATTTTGCAATGCTAATTACCTAGATCCCACACACTAGCAAAAAGTGCTAAAGCAGACAATTGGGAATCCTACAAAAAAACATTTAAAAGCCACAATGGCAACAACAGCGAAAAGAAATGTTCGCACACAGTCCCAGCAAGAAGAAAAGAAATAGAACTATTGAGGACATTTTCAATTTAGCCTAATGAATGTTCAGTTTAAAATATTCTCTCTTTTACCTAAGGAAGGCATACCGCACACACTCAACAACAACAAGCTTCATGAGCTATTAACTTCAACCCAGGAACCTTCTGGTGTAAGGTGAAAGGTTAATAGAGTCACGTCGTGGTTTACAGTCCGTTTGAGTTTTTCTGAAGCTGAACAGAGATGGTCAACTGCAAAGAGGTCTCTCGTCAACAAGTTTCTGTCCCCACTTAGGAACAACTAGATTGGATTCTATGCTAATGAAACTGTTTTTCAGTGGAGCATGCAGCAATTTTCATAATTCTACTCTTGGCTGGGACATTGGGAAAATGGCATCTAGCCAGAATAATTAAAATGGGATTTAAGGCCATGTTTTGAAAGGCTTTTGTTCTTCAATATGGTTCTGTTTGTGACTGCAGGTGCTTTTGAAGTCTCAAGAATTTCACAAATGAAGGTAAGCTTGGTGTCAAGGAAAGCATGAGCTTTGCTTCCCACCCACCTGTGTCACTAGCTAGCGCTGTGATCTGAAGTGAGTTACTTGCCTTCTCCATTCCTTAACTGTAAAATAATGTTGTACTCATCAAGTTGTTAAGAAGGATCTCTATCATTGCTGCAGTTTGTCGCTCTGTATCAGTAAGATACAGTTGATGCTATTACTATCATTAGTATTATTACCAGTGCAGTATAATCAAATAGTGATAATTATTATTATTCCTATGTGACTTAGCAGATGATTTTTCTTTTAAATGTACTACAAAGAAATTCTTTTGTGATAGATGTGTCAAGTTAAACATATAAAATATAAGAAAAATTAATGGGGCTTGGAAAGTATTGCTATAATAAACCTATTGTTATGAAAATTGGAAATGTTGAATCTGATAAGCCGACTCAATTTTTTTTTTTTTAATGTGACACAACAGATGAGATTCTGGAGAGATACAAATTGCCACACACATAAGTTATTCGGTCACCTTCATGACCTGCCTCTTTTCAAATGAATACAGCCCCTTTGGAAATCGGTTGTAATATGTCTGTATATCTCTCTGAATAATCCTCTTTTCCTTGGTCAGAATGCGAAATTGATCCCCCCCCCCCCCCAGGCATATCCCTTTGGTCTGGTCCAGCCTGCCTTATATTCTTCAGGGGCAAAATGCAACCCTCCCTTCATACTAATGAAAGAGCAAGGTGGGGGAAAGGAAATTGAATTCTGTGTGAAAAATCTTTGCATGTTCAATGTCTTAATATGGGGGTTGGGAGAAGAGGGGAATGGGGAGAGAGAAAAGTTACAACCAAACTAAGCCCATTGGCATGGGAGGGCAGAAGGAAAGCACCCCGTGTGGTTTCCAAAATGACAGGAACAATGCCTCATCTGTCTCTCCTGGAGAATAGTGGCAGGTGGGTTTGAACAACCAACCTGAGCTTAGGAAGCTGGTGCTCAAACCACAATACCATCAGACGCATGCAGGCGAGGAGGCTGTGGGTGTGGGGGTGGAGGTTTCTCCACAAGATGGCGCTCATTCTCCCTTCTTTTTTCCGTCGACAACACTTTTCTTCCTGATGTCACAGAACAAATATAGTTTATGTATCAAATGTAGCTACTTAAAAGCCTATTTAAACAGCCTCTCTTGGTTCTTTATAGTCAGCAGTAGTGGGTGTAATTCGACTACACCTGAGGTTTCGTTTAAGGAGCCTTAGTGGCCTGTGATTGAATGTCAGAACCTCAAAAGGTTGGCAGTTTGAACCCAGCAGCTGCTCCATGGAAGAAAGCGGTGACAGTCTGTTTCCATAAAGATGACAAGCTTGGAAATCCGATCAGGAAGTTCTGCTCTGTCCTACAGGGTCTTGAGGAGCCGGAACTGAGTGCCTATCAATGGGTTTATTTTTATTCTTTGGAACAATGAAAGACACCATTTAGGCCACGAATGAGGAAAGGCTAAAAGGCTCCATATGTTATTTTAGACCCAAGATCAACAAGAAGAGAAGAATAAATTCCTAGGTTGAGACCTACCTCAAACTGCCTGTGTGGTTAATATACACTCTTCAGTTCTCAAGCCCACTAAAAACCAAAAAAATAACATTTTTAAGAAAAGAGAAAAAATATCTACATCAGTAGAGTGCTAGTACCAGATGTGTAAGATTATTTTATTGATAAATGACTTTTATTTCAGAGAGCTTATGTTTCCATGCTCCATTCATTGGGATTTCATTGCATTTTTTGCACATGTAGTGAAGTAAATCAAGAATGAAATAATTTCTACCATTCTTTCTTCCTGGGAATGGCATATTTTGTTAAGTCATGAGGAGAATGAAGAGTATTATTAAAACAATGATGGTCAAGTCAGCAAAAATACCCCGCTGTACTTGCTTCTAAGGAGTATTCCTGCTTTGTTCTTTTCACAGCCCATCTTACTTTCAAACTCTTCAAGGCACCGTCATGCAAATGTGTCCATACTTCTGTGCTCTTTCTTAGGCAATATCAAACTTTCACATGCAAACGAGGCCACGGGCCATAAAGTGGCAGGTCAGGCACACTCTAGTCCTCAAAGTAGCAGCTTGGTGTTTCAACACTTTAAAGAGGTCTTGTACAGCTGACTTCTCCAATGCATTATGTTCTTCGACACTTGACTGTTGCTTCCATGCGCATGATCCAAGCAAATCCTTGACAACTTTAACCTTGCCCCCATTTATCGTGTTGTTAGGTACTGGTCTGCTTTACATTGCGTTGCAATCCATAGTGAAGGCTGCAATCCTTGATGTTCATCAGCAAGTGCTTCAAGTCCTCGCTTTCAGCAAACAAGGCTTCGACACCTGCATATCTCAGGTTGTTAATGAGCCTCCAGGGAGTCCTGATGCCGCATTCTTTTTCACATAGTCCAGTTTCTCTGATGACTTGTCAGTCTACAGATGGAATAAGCAGGATGAGAGGATCCACACGCACACCTGTCCTGGTTTTCACTGAGCACTGCTCCCATGTTCTCTTGGCACAACTGCCTCTTGAGGTGTGCGCAGGTTCTGCAAAAGTACGATGAAGTATTCTGGATTCCCATTCTTCTCAAAATTATTCATCGTTCATTAGCATCCACACAAATGAATGCCTTTGCATAGTCACCAAAACATAAGTAAACATCTTTGTGGTGTTCTCTCATATCAGCAATGAGAGCGCTTGTTCTGTGTTCTCTCCTGAATCCGGCTGAACCTCTCCCGGCTCCCTCTCAAAGTACTGCTGAAACTGCTATTGGATGATCTTCAGCAACGATTTAACTTGCATGTGAAATTCATGATATTGTTATATAATTTGAGCCTTCTGTTCTGTTACCTTTCTTTGGAATGGATACAAATATGGATCCCTTCTTGTCAGTTAGTCGGGTAGCTGTCTTCCAAATATCCTGGCAGAGATGAATGAGTGCTTCTGGTGCATCATCAGCTTGTTGAAACATTTAAACTGGCATTCCATCACTTCCTGCCACCTCGGTTCCACTGGTTCTTAAGCGTTTACTACTTCTTGAAAGGGTTGAATGTGGACTGGTTCTTTTGGATACAAGAACTCCGTGTATTCTTTCCATCTTCTTTGGATGTTTCCTGCATCATTCAATATTTCATTCATAGAACCTTTCAATATTTCAATTTGAGCTTAGAATTTTTTTCTTGAGTTCTTTCAGCTTAAGATATGCTAAACGTGTTCTTCTGTTTTGGTTGTCTGGCTCTTGGTTTTTATACATTTCATTATGATATTTTACTTTGCCTTCTCCATCTGCCCTTAGATATTTTCTGATCAATTCATTGCATCACTGTTTCGTCCACATGCCTTAGCTACTCTATGGTTAAAGCAAGTTTCAGAGTCTCTTCTGACATCCAATTTGAGCCTTTCTTTTTCCTGTCTTTTTAATGACCCTTTTGCTTTTTATATGTATGATGTTGTTGATGCCATACCACAGTCCATGATGTCTTCAGGCATTAGTGGTCAATGCATCAATTCTGTTCTTGAGATGTTCTCAAAATTCGAGTAGGACATAGTCAAGGTCATATTTATGCTTGTTTTAATTTTCTTCAGCTTCAACCTGAACTTTCACATGATCAGTTGGTGGTCTGTCCAACAGTGAGCCCTGGGTCTGGTGTTAGCTGCTGAGATTGAGTTTCTCCATGATCTCTTCCAACAGATGGAGTCAATTTGATTTCTGCATGTTCCCTCTAGACTAGAGAAATCCACCTAAAAAAGGTATTTGCTAATGAAGAGGTCATTGGTCTTGCAAAACTATCATGTGATTTCCAGCTTCATTTCAATCACCAAGGCCATAATTCTAACTAGTCTTGCTTCCTTTTTGTTCCTGACTTTTGCATTCCAATCACCAATAGTTATCAATGCATCTGAAATGTGTGTCTGATCCATTTTAGACTGAGTACATTGGTGAAATCCTTCAATTTCTTCATCACTAGCTTTAGTGGTGGGTGAATAAATTTGAATAAATAATAGAAAATGTAACTTTCCACAAGTCAGATAACCTCAAGGTTAGAGTTAGTTCCAACTCTGCTCTTGCCATAGAAAAAGGGTAATTCTGAGTTTGTCTCTCCTCTTCTGTAGGATAGATTAATTACAGTTATGCCGTCACAAATGTACTGTGATTGCGGCTGTTTGTTATTGTCAAGCCAGTGTTAGACTCATAGCAACCCCCACATCACAGAGTAGCATTGCCCCAGTGGTTGTCTCGGCTGGAAGCTTGACAGAAGCCAGGTCTTCCACTCATGGAGCAGCCGGAGGGGTTTGATGTTTGGTTAACAGCTAAGAAGTGAACCAATGGAGCACACAGTTGTTAAGAAGAGCTGGGTAAAGTGTGGGAAGCATGTAATAAGAAGAAAAAGAACAATGAGCATGCAATAGTGATAAAGAAGGAAGAATACATCTTCGTGTTCTATCCTTTTAGTGGTTTGCAGAATTTAGATGATTGAATTTTGTTCACTCCTACATCCTTATCATCTAGGTCAATTACTATAACAGAAGAGGTGTTCAATAACTACTTACTTATCTAGTGAACACGTGCATGCATAATATATAATTACTTTCCCTTCTCCTAAAATATGCACATCTGATAAAATGATAATTTTTAAAATTTCTGATCCCTGCAGAAAATGAAACATAAGCTTTTTCCATTTACCAGTAATCAATTACCTAAAAGAAACAAAAGAGTGCATTTTCAGTGCAGAATGCATAAATTCAATATTTCATATAAATCAGTACTGACTGAACATATGTTATACTAACAAGAAAGGAGACTTTGAGATATTTTCTAATGATTTTTTTTTTTGCTGTCTACATTTAGTGTTGAACTGTGGGTCTCAAATTGGTAGACAGAAGTGACAAAACTGCAATATCGGCAATTTCTAAATCTACACCTCATGGCTTAAAACACATGCCTTACTTTTCCTGACAGCTTATTGGAATCACACAAAAGAAGCATAAGTGGAGTTACCAAACTTTAGAAAGGGTAGCACAGGAAAGGGACATCATTACTTTTATAAGATTTGAAAATACATTACATATCACCCTAAGATTCTCCATTTTCAAAAGATATATATATATATATATATTTATATATATTTATACAGACTGAAAAAGTAGATAGTACAGTTGAATAAAAAGATAAAGAACTTTTCACATATATATAATATTACATTGCCTTTCTGCCGACTCAAGAGTCACAGTTCAGCTGTAATGCGCACACACAGATAAGGCCGGAGTCAGATAGTTCATTTCACTTGGAACTACAATCAATGCTCACGGAAGCACAAGTCAAGAAATCAAAGGATGCATTCCGCGGGGGAAATCTGCTACCGAGACCTCTGTAAAAGCAATAAGGAAAAACATGTCACTTTGAAGACCATGGTGCACCTGACCCACACAGTGGCATTTTCAGTAGTTCCGTCTGCACATAGAGGTTAGACAATGGACGTGGAAAGCAGCAGCAGGACTGATACCTTTGACTCATGGCGCTAAAGAAGAATCATGGAAGCGCCCTGGATGGCCAGGAGAACAAACAAATCTGTCTGGGAAGAAGTCCAGCCAGAATGCTCCGTAGAAGAGAGCATAAAAGACCGTGTCTTACACCCTTCGGACACATTGTCAGCAAAGATCAGTCCTTGCAAAGGACATCACACTTAGTACAGTGTAAGGTGAGCACAGGAGAGGAAGAACCTCAACTCGCTGGCTGACACAGTGGTTGCAGCAATGGCCTTAAACTTACTAGCAACTGTGAGGACAGCAAAGTTAGGGCAGAGTTCCGTCCTGTTGTACGTAAGGTTGCTGGATTGCCCTAAGTGAGAACCAATTTAATGGCACCTAGCTGCACACACCCACATACTGTGGCACATCTATTTCCACCAGGCAGGCACTTTATCTAGATGATGACGCAGAGGTTAACTCGTTCAGAGTACCATCAGCGGAAATCCCCGGAGTGAGATTTGAATGCAGGATGTTAATTCCATCTCCCACGATCCTCCCTCTGTATCTCAGCTAATGATTTAGTAATTCCATCTCCCATGGGGGTTTTCCTACTCCTAGCATGTCAGAAAGCTTGACTGGACCCGGGGGTTTTGTTGGATTGAAGCCGATGGAGACGCTGACTGATTGAGAGCTGGTGGCCAGCGATACGTGGTAAAAGTGTGATGCATATACTTGTTGGAACCATGACTGGTGCTCAGGAACTGCAGGTCGTTTTGAATGCAACATGGTCTAGTGAATCTTTCATTGTCCCTGGATTGATACAGACTTACCCAGTTCCCAGGATATGGAACTGTTCAATAATCAGTGGGGAAAGGAGATTCCAATCTATTAGTAAAGTTATAATTAAATGTTATAAGGAAAGTTAAGGTTATAAGAAACCAAGAGAAAATACAGAACTTTCTTTTTATATGATTCCGTAAAAGAGCTCAACAGTTTAAGACAAAACTTGGGAGGGGCGGCCATGAGTGTGGCATTGTCTTACACAAAGCAGATACTCCAAGGACAGTAGGTACAAAATCATGTCCACCCTATTATTGAAAGTGTCATGTCAGTGCACATGAGGCAGACAAACCACAGGGACCCTTCAGGGCAGAGGAGAAATGTCTCAGAGGGTTTCCCAGGCTGCATGAGAAGGAACACTGATGGCTAGGCCCAGTGGTATACTGCCTTCGGCACTGGCTGTCAATGGCAAGGTCAGCAGTTTGAAACCACTGCTCACTCACTCTGTAGGAGAAAGAGGAGGATTTCTATCTCCGTAAAAAGACACAGTCGAAGAAATGAGCAGGAGAAGTTCTACGCTGTCGTATAGACTCACTATGAGTTGGAATCGACTGGTTGGCAGTGTGCGCATGTGCCCGCATAGAGAGGCAATCCTTATGGAAGTAGATAGTTACATCTTTCTCCCATAGGGTGGCTGGTGGGTCTGACCCACTGACCTTTTTGTCAGCAGCCACTGGCAGTGCCATCTCAGACCCTTGGAATGGGAATCTGGGGATTGACACCTTATAAAGTCAGTTTTAAAAGTTCTCCTTGAGGACTACTGTTCTATCATGAGTCAACTCCCTCCTCATTTTGTTCCTGTAGCTCTTACCCTTTGGGGATGAGCTGCCTTGAAAAGTGACAGAGGACCGTCTTGTACTCAGTGCAGATTCACCACAAGACTTCTAAAACGAAAGCTTTGGGCCTCCTCGCTTACACAAACCCTTTCTAAGGCTTTGGGACACCTTCTGCACTCCCAATTCGGTGCTATTTTTCTTAAGTAGTTTCCCCTCATAGTGCATGAATTTCTGCCTCCACAAAACTCAATCCAAAGCTAGGACGAACTCTGCTAAACAAATGTGGTATTAGGTATTTGTTGGCCCTCTCCTGAAGAGTTGAGCTGCTCTCTCCTTGAATTCCTAACAACTCTCACCGAGTACTCTGCGTCTTTAAACTCATTCTCCTTGTCGTTCTCCTTTGAACTCGCCAAGCACAGGCCCAGCTCTATCTACCTGCAGCAGATAGCTCACCTGGCCACCAGTCCGGATGGGATGGGGCAATTATGTATGCAAGTAGGTACAACCTGGGAAAACTCAGAGGTCATTTTTAGGACTTCAAGATTTTTCATAGTGCTCAAAGTATAAATCAACATTTTCTAAATAATAAAGCTACTCTGTGATTCCCAGTCTATTAACATATTTTCTTATCTCTGGTTAATAAAAATAGCCTTAATTTTTTATTGTATATCAGAGTTCCTTTCACTATCTGCCCCGAATCAGAAATAGCCTTATTTCTCTCCATCTTTTGGTCACTAGTAAGCTTAATTATCTTGTTGTCCATTATTGGTTCTGAGAAACTGCTACCTCAAATTTATTACCTGAAACTGTTATAAATGAAACCGTCACTTTTTCACATAAATGTCATTTTGAAAGAGGCACTGTTCTTACCACTTTTACAGAATCTGGGGGTTATCTCTACAGAAAATAGTATGTTTTCCAGCATGATCCCCCTAGAAGAAGAAGGGGAAAAAAACACACCTCATCACCTAAATTATTCTGTTATTTCAAAGGCTGACAGTTCAATTCTCTGCAGAGAGATGTAGGGTCAAGCTTCACGAGCAGATGTAGCAGATTTCAACCTCGCGTAATTTGGTGAGGACAGAGGGGGAGAGAGGCAGCAAATCATTTCACCACTTCCACAGGGACAACCACGTTGGCTGAAGCCATGAATTGGATTTTTCAAGGTGACAAATATTCATTAGCAGAGGTTATTGTTTTATTTTTGAAGCAAAAGTTAATAAGCAGAGAGAGGGGCTTAAGGAGTAGAGCCCAGCGGGTGAAATTGGACAGTGCCAAAGAGTTAAAGAAAGTCCAAGGTCATCCGGTGAAAACCGCACTGGGGAACAAGGGCGCGGATGAAAGCCCACGGTGGCCTGGCAGAGCGTGGCCACGAATGTCTTCAGGGGTGGCAGAAGACAGACAAATAGGATTATTTCTGATATGGGATAGGCAGGAAAAGGTCCTTTCGTACCGAGCAAGGACTCCAGGTTCTTTTTGTTAGAGCCGATAAGAAAACGAGGCTGGACTGGAGGCTCTCTCAGGAAGAGAGGGAGTTTTGGTGGATTTTTAAGTTGGAAGCATTCATTTCAAAAGTTACATTGCTGAAGAGACATTGGTCTTTAGACGAATCGCAAAATAACCACTTTTAGGGCACGTCACTTTTTAAAACCCACATCATCCTTAGGGCCAGGCAATATTCATGAAGAAACTTTATTCTTTAGCTATAAGAAAACCGAAGCTAAAGCTTAAATTATAAAGTGAGATCAACTACCAACTCACACGGCTTTATTACCTTCCGGTCCTTTCTTACGTCCCAAGCCATAGCTTTTGGAATAATTATTTATTTCCTGTGTTTGATATTTTTGTTTCATTTGCTAGCCTCTTTGCCCTTCTCTGAGATAGTCGTCTTGCTTTTCCTTTGACTTAAAAGGTTTTCAATACCTGGGGAGCCACTAACTGTCGCAGACTCTATCAGATGGTCTGCACCGAACAAGAATTTCACTTTAGAAAGTGGCATTCGAAGCTTTGCTGAGTCTTGCTGAAATGTGCTGAGTTATTTAATTTCAAACAAATGTTTGCATCTACCTGAAAGGCCTAATTGACAGAGCTGCAGCATTAGCTAAGTGGAAATAGAACAATTTCTGCAAAATTTCTTTTTGTAGCTCTTTGCTGTTTATCACCAGGTGACAAAATTATACACTTACGTGGGGGAAGTAGTTTAAATAAGATGCCAGCTGTGCCATATGACTGCCGCGGGCAGTTAGAAATGTTTCCACTGATAGCTCAGAGAGAGAGAATCATCACTCAATCAAACCAGAAAAGCTACATGGAGACAAAAGTCAATCATTCAAAAAGAGCAAGGGAAAATATCATGTATCATAAATATACACAGGCAGCTATCTCTTGATAATGGGTACCTATTTATTTCTTAGAATTATAAAGGAGCTGAAGAGTATGCACATACGCAAGTATGCAGAGGATGAGTGTAAAAGCAACACATATTGAAATGTTACAGAGTATCCAGGTGTAAAATAATAATAAAGTGAAAAATATCCATTGCTCATCCTTCCACTCCTTTGCAGGAGAAAATAACAGATTCGGAGCATACAAAGTTGGTGCTGAAATGCATATCATTACAGCACATTGTGTGTGAGCCTGCATTTTAATAAGATCACTGACGAATCCAACATGTTTTGCAAATTGGCTCAGTTCTTGAATCTTTACAACTGATGGTCATATTCACTTTCCTCTATGTGCCCAGGTACCATTTCGGGTGTTAAGGTGCTTTCCTCTGGTCTCCTGCAGAGGATGGGCATGTCAGATCCCTGCAGGGCTAGGCTGGCTTCAAGGTAAACTTTCATTATTGTCACCTCGTACATCCTAACTCAGTCTTCAAAATATATATTATAAATGTAAATCAACGTGAACAAAAATGCGTGGCCATTCTAAATCTGTACCTAATCGATTTCCACTTGGACAACACACAAGTCTCTATTTTCTCTCTTGCCCTGGCTAAAATAGCCTTTTGAACCTCACAGTTTTCTTTTCCCTTTTTTTGCAATTTACAAATATTGAAAATGCAGATAAAAAAAACCCAACCTAAATGCTTGTAATCTTGAGATGAATTTAAACCACGTAGCGAACAGTTCACCTTAGATGCACAGCCCAAAGAAGGAGGAAACGCTAGGGCTATAAAACATGTGCACATTATTGTGAGTGGGGGATTCCTCTAGCAGATCACTCCTTTCCTCTTTAGTTATCCCCCGAATGCATATTTCTATCTGTCAGTTATTAATGGAACTTTTAAGAACAATTAAAACAGAACTAAAAATCATTTCAGCCAGAAATGACCTTCCTGCTGACCGCTGACCTTTGCCTGAGACACGTCTCTCTGAATACTCTGTGCCCATGACGACACCCCATGTTGTAGATAGAACATGCGCTTTGTCAAGAACCATTACATCTGCACTCAAAAGTGCTTCTGTGGACAGACTGTGCTCCTTGTGTGACCTTCACAGAATTAGCATTCTGCACCCTGGGAAGAAAGAGGGGAATGAGTGGAGGAAGCAGAGGTACAAAATCATTCTACTTGATTTCTCCTCAGGGCTCCATACTGGCTCAATTCACTGCTAAGAATCTGCATTTCCACCTCCGATATACTAAATCAGAACCTATTTTTAAAAAACCAGTTGTTACAAGAATCACCTGAAGATCTTATTACACTGGACTATAGATGCTGGTTCAGTATATCTGGGGTAAGAATAAAAATTCTCAGCCTAGGATTTACCAAAATGAACAGAGAAATTTGAATTAGTTTGAGTGCCTAGTTTTATTGCTCAAAAAATAGGTACTTTATAAGTTTCCCTTATGGGATGTGAAAGATGGGAAGGCAAATTGAAAAAAAATTTAATTAAAATTTAATAAATATTTTCCTGTTTTCAATAATCTTACCATAAAGCCAATATTAGAAATATCCTAATCAAGTAGCTTCTCAAGAAACAAACAGGAAAAAACCCACAGCAACCTTAAAAAGTGTCCATAATTTTCAATATAGAAGCAATTGCTATTCTTGAAGTGCAACGGAAATGCATTGATCAGATAAACTATTATGATTAGTATCTTTTTACCTTATGATAAGCATTAAACATTTGTACAAGTATTTACCATTCTATATTTCCTCATCTATTAAATATGGTAAATTAATAATAACCTAAAAATGCTACTCTTGACTTTCTCTGAAAAGATGCATAAAATTGATAATTTTGCTATTGCTAGTGATCAATCTAGGATCCCTGGGGTGCAGTGGTTATGCATTTGGCTGCCATCCCCAAGGTCAAGAGCAGGCTCTCTACTCCCCTAAACAGTTGCAGTCTCAGACACTCCCAGGAGCAGTTAGTTCTCCCCTGGCATATTAGGGTCACTATAAGTCAGCACTGAATCAATGGCAGTGGGTTTAATTTTTTTCCCTTGATCAATACTCCTCCATCACTTTTCTCACTCATAGAGCTTCATAATTCATGGGGCTGGGGGTGGAAGCAACAAAGCAGGAACTTCCTCGGGTCTTATCCTTAATCATGCCAGGCTCTCCCATTTATCTCTGTATTCTCTCATCCCCTCCCTTTGCCCTACAGAAGACTCGGCCTGCCCCGAGTCAGAAGGAAGACCTCCCCTTGGACTTCAACACCTCCAACCTCAACCTACCTCTTGAGGACATCACTTTGAAATTTCCCTCACCTTTACATCATCGTTTAATTTTTTTTTTCTGCTGCGGTATTTCCATGATTAAATATGCTTTAAAATTTTCATTTTGAATGTCTGTTTCTAGGCCTTTCACGGTTCCTTATTGACCACTGCCCTTCTCTGCTGTATCAGCATAAAAAAGTGGTCTACACAGGTGTCTGCCTTTTATCACCTTCGGAACACTCCCGTCTAATTACATTTCAGTTCACCACTGTCTTAACATTTGAGAGCAACTTTCACATTACCATCTCCATTGTTCTGCAGTGGCAGATTCTGTTAACGAATGTCTCTTTACTGCCATCTTTTTCACCCACTAGTTGTGAGCGTGCACCCATGCTTTCTGCTAGCCGCTCGGGATCCCTGAGTGTGCCCTGCTTCGAAGTGAAATAATGGCTTAAGTCCACCCAGAGGTACATCAGAAGAAAGTCAAGATTCCATAGAAGTACTTCTGAAAATAAAAAATCAGCCATCAAACCCCAGGAATGCGTCATTCCTCAGCACCAGCTCGACAGCAACTTAAGTTCTGGCAGTTTCTGCTGGCTCTTTGGTTGATTGCCTAAGGAAAAGTCATCCTCAGACACATCTGCAATAAGATAGGAGAAAATAAAAATGAGGGGACTTCAAAAATTCTTCCAAATGGAATTAAAAGGGAATTGAATTTCCCCACAAGCTTTTTCAAGCCTCTCCATATGTGTAATCTTCACACGGTTTGCCTTTTCTGTCAACGCTCTAGATAGGAGGCTGTTCTCTGATTTGGTCATGGGTCTTATTTTTCCTTTGTTCGTCTCCTGAGGGGATGCCATCCACTCTTATGACAGTCCCTCAGAGGCAAAGGGTGTCTGTACTCAGCTACTAACCTCGACGCTGGGAAAACAAACCCATCACGTAGCACAAAAGAAGGCCTGCTGCTTCCTTCAAGATCACCGATAAAGAAATGCACCGCAGTTGAGTTCTACTCTGTAACAAATGGAATTGACTTGATAGCAACATATTTGGTTTTTACTTACCCATTCTTGCCTCCAGGATTCATAAGACCCACTCAATTTCTTTCTCTCCGTTCCAGAATAAATCCAGCCATACCTCCAACATCTCCATAGGAGAACATTTGATTGATCACAATTTGTTTTAGCGTTTTCCCCTTCAGAATTCAATTTGTTTTTCCTTTCTGACAGCATCCAATTGGATGCTCAAGTCAAAAACTACCGAGTGATCGTTCCCCAACTTCCAGATCTAAGCTTTCCGCAGCAACATTGGATTTACCTCCCAATATATTTAAAATCATTATTCTCTCTCCCCATCCTTACTTCCACCACCTTAAGGGAAAGCATATATTTTTGTCAAGTACTACATCTGACTACAGAATTTCTGCTTTCTTCACCCATGCTGCCTTAAAATCCATTCTGCACACTAGCCAAAGTGAACTTTGAAAACAGACAGGATCATGCCACTCGGCTACTTACATTTCTCAATGACTTGCCATTGCTCTTTGGATGACATATAAAGCTCTTTCTAAGACATCCAAAATATTTCCCAATGATGTCTTTAACCATTTACTGCTAGTTCCCAAGAAACACTGTCTCTTATGGTACATCAGCTTAAACTGGTCTTCTTTCTGTTTCTGCATACTCTGAGGCTGTTCTGTCATTGGATCAATGGAAACATTTCTTCTCTTGGAAGATCTATGCTCACATCTTCAAATGATTAATTCTTAATTCTTAGTACTCAGCTTCTGACTCCCCTGTCAGCGTGTCAGATAGGCCTTCCATGACCATCACATTAAATGCGACACACCCACCTCGCCCAGCACTTGTCCCTCCAGGATGCTTTTAACTTTGTTCATGTATTGGCCACTGCCTAACTAGAGAGGTCCATAGGGGGCACGGCCAGTTGGTGTTCACTGTTCACTTAGAGGCTGGCTGTGCGAGGATACTCAGTGGAATGCTGGAGGAAAAAGACTGGCGATCTGCTTCCTTACGACGACAGCCCAGTAGAACCCACGGAGCCTAGGTGCATTCTGTAACACCTGGAGTGGCCATGAGATGGAAATGACCTGGTAACAACCAGAAACAACAACAGCATTAACAACAACCAGAAATGATCTTATTTGCTTATTTGTTGACTGGTTTATTGTCTTTTTCCATTATTATCTCTTACCCTTTCCTTTGACCGTGAGCTACATGGAAAGCTCAGTGAACATTTTTATCATTATAGGTGCAATTTCCCCCAGCACTTCAAGGTAGCCTCTGGAAAATTGCAGGTTCCAAAGTGTAGGGGGAAACAATATACAATGAGAAAGGTTGGAAAATATGATGGAGGCAGGAGAAGACACAGAGACGTCAAGGGCAACAAAGGCAAATATTATTATATACAAAAGCGTGTAAGAGAGGTGATCTGTGAGTAGATGGCTGGCTGGACATACAGGCTGAACAGGTGTGGAAGGGAGGGCGGGAGTATACCCGTGAACATCTTTTGTACATGAGTATTTTCCTTTACTGTAAATACATAAACATACATGGGATGAAGACTACAGGGGAGAAGTTCTGAAAGCTTCTTAGAAGTAACCATGGAACACCGTTAGGAAATGACTCACTGGGCCTGGGAATCAGGTCCATAGTCTTGGGGGATATCAAGTCAATTGGAATAATACAGTCCACAAAGATGATGTTCTACATCCTACTATGGTGAGCTGTGACTGGGGTCTTAAGCATTATTATTGTTCACTCCCTGTAAAGAGGAGAAAGAATGATAACCACCGAAGACACATGAAAACAATTAGTTCACTGTACTTCTGGACAATGGCACCGTAAGTCTCCACAAGCCTGAAACCAAAAAAACTAGATGGAGCCTGGGTACCACGACCATCTGCTCTGAGATGGGTAACATTAGAAGATCGTGGATAGAGTGGGAGAAAAATGAGGAATAAACTCAAAAATCATGAAAGATATCAGAACTACTATTCGAACAGACACTAGTGGAACCTCTAAGATGATGGCCATTAGTCACTCTTCAGGTCTGCACCTGAACTCACCCGAATACCTCAAATTTCATCTGCACAACAGTCTAGTCTATGAAAGGAGCAGTAACACTGGTTAGGCACACACAGCCTGGAGCCATCCATCAGTCGGGATAAAAGGACAGCGCTTGCCTAAAGATAACGCTCAGAAGGGTCAGGAAAGGAGAAGGAGTGGGAAAGGGACTCACTGGGAGGAATAGAGAAAGTAGGATAAGTGATATTACATAGAGGTGTTTACAGTGGATGAAATGAAACAATGTGTGTGAATAATTGAAAGTGAAACTGTTGCTCTGCTCTGTAAATACTCATCTCCTTCATACTAATTTCTTAAACGATAGAGGAAGAAATACCGGAGGAATAGAGCACTATTCCATACACATAGATCTACAGCCATCTGGAATTTTGTTGTTGTTTTACACAAGTGCTGCACACAGGGTGAAATATCAGAGGATAAATATTTTTGAATTAATATGACCTCAACGTTATCAGTGTGCATCTCATGTAGTTCTTAAAAATGGCTGCACTTTTTTTCTTTCTTTCTTTTTCAGAAACATGACCAGCTTTGGCAAGGAAACAGGAAGTTGAGGGCTACAAGAGTTATAAAATGGAGAAATACAAGAATAGTTTATTTTTATGATGGCTTGCATAACTTAATCAAGGTATCTGCTTTAGAAACTTGTTCTTTCACCCAAAATGGCAACAGTAAATGGTAACTCCATTCTCTTAGCTTTTCAAACCAGAAATGTGGAAGACATTCTTTAAAAAAAACAAATGTTTAATTCAGGGTTCATACAATTCTTATCACAATCCATACATACATCAATTGTGTAAAGCACATCTGTACATTCATTTCCCTCATCATTTTCAAAGCATTTGCTCTCCACTTAAGCCCTTGGCATCAGGTCCTCTTTTTCCCCCTCCCTCCTCGCTCCCCCATCCCTCATGAGCCCTTGATAATTTATAAATTATTATTTTGTCATATCTTGCCCTGTCCGGCATCTCCCTTCACCCCCTTTTCTGTTGCCCATCCCCCATGGAGGAAGTCACATGTAGATCCTTGTAATCGGTTCCCTCTTTCCAACCCACTCTCCCTCTACTCTCCCAGTATCGCCACTCACACCCCTAGTCCTGAAGATATCAGCCGTCCTGGGTTCCCTGTGCCTCCAGCTCCTATCTGCACTAGTGTATATCCTCTGGTCTAGCCAGACTTGCCCCTGGATTCCCTGTGCCTCAGAGAACAATTAGGAACTAGAGGAAAGTTGTATTCTTCATAGGAGCTATATCGCACCCTGACTGATTCACATCCTCCTGTAGACCCCTCTGCAAGGGGATCTCCAGTGGCCGACAAATGAGCTTTGGGTCTCCACTCTGCACTTCCCCCTCATTCACTATGGCAAGATTTTTTTTGTTCTGATGATGCCTTATACCTGCTCCCTTTGACCCCTCGTGATCACACAGGCTGGTGTGCTTCTTCCATGTGGGCTTTGTTACTTCTGAGCTAGATGGCCACTTGTTTACCTTCAAGCTTTTAAGACTCCAGATGCTACACCTTTTGATACTCAGACAACATCAGCTTTCTTTGCCACATTTGCTTATGCACCCATTTGTCCTCTGCAATCATATCATGGAGGTGTGCACCAAATGATATGATTTTTGTTCTTTGATGCCTGATAACTGATCCCTTTGGAACCATATGCTCACACAGGCTGGTGTGTTCTTCCATGTGGGCTTTGTTGCTTCTGAGTTAGATGGCTGCTTGTTTATCTTCAAGCCTTTAAGACCCCAGACGCTATATCTTTTGATAGCCGGGCACCATCAGCTTTCTTCACCACATTTGCTTATTCACCTGCTTTGTCTTCTGTGGTTGTGTCGGGAGGGTGAGCATCATAGAATGCCAATGTAATAGAAGAAAGTATGCTTGCATTGAGGGAATAATTGAGTAGAGGACCAATGTCCTTCTGCCACCCTAATACTAAACCTATAAATATAGGCACATAGATCTATTTACCCATCCTCATATATATTTGCATATGTACATGTCTTTGTCTAGACCTCTATGCCCTTTGCCTCCCAACTCGTTCCTCTATTTTCCTTCACTTTCCTCCTGTCCCACTATCATGCTCTGTCCCCACCTGGGTTTCAGCAATACCTCTTCCTTACATTACTCTTGATTATGCCCTACCAGGCCTGCCACAGCCACCTCACCAACAATTTGGATCACTTGTTGTTCCCTTGTCCCTGGGTTTGTTAACATCACTTCCTTACATCCCACCATCCCCTATCCCATTTCCCCCGGAACTGTCAGTCCCATCGTTTTTCCTCCAGATTGTTCATCTAGCCTATCTTATTTAGACAGACCTGTGGAGATAATAACATGCACAAAAACAAGACAGAGTAAAACCAAGCAACAACAAACTACTGACAAAGAACAAAACAAAACACAATAAGAAAGAAAAGCTTATAGTTAGTTCAAGGATCGTTTGCTGGCCTTTAGGAGTGTTTTCCAGTCCAGTCTGTTGGGGCACCCCGCCCTGGCCCCTAAGTCCACTTTCAGCATTCCCTGGGGACCTCGCCACTCCATTCCCTTGCTGTTCCGCTGCACTCCCCCAGTGCTTTCCCTTGGTGTGGTGGGGTCAGGTCAGGTGCAATTCCCACACTGTGTCTCCGGTGCTGTCCCCCGCAGGGCCATGGGTCAGTGAGGGACGTCATATCTCATAGTGGCGCTGGCCATGTGGTCCTCTCTGTGGACTGGTTGCTCTAATTGGGGTCATCGTCCTCAGGGCCTGGTGGGTCAGGATGTGCTCCACTCTCTCCTATTCCCCCTTCATCTGCTCCTGTGTTCTCCGATCAGATATATCCCTCTCTCGAAGCTGCAGATTCAATGCTATCCTTTGAAATAAATTCTTCTGGGTGGAGGGGCAGGCATCCACTTAGTATTTGATACTGGGTCCAGCCCCCCAAACCTCTCCACTGGTTCCCTACTCCACACCAGAATGTTGCAGACTCCTACCGTCATCAAACTCTGTTGATTCTACCTTCAGATCTATGTATAGAGAGATATAGATATACATCGAATATACTTGAGTCTAAGGTGAGGCACCTAATTTTCCCACAGAATTTGGGGGGCTTTTTCAGCATAAAAAATGGGCTAAAAAACAGCTTATACTCCAGCATATACAGCAGTAGGTGTTTCACCTAAGTCACTATTTAATTGTTCCAGGTTCATGGTGATACCTGGCCTTTTACTCTTCTTTCTAGAAAATCCATTATGCATTCAGTCCAAAGAGTATCCCACTAGCTCTCAGCTAGTTTATTAGCTCAAGCTTCTTCCACTTCAAGACTTTTCTCATGATGTTTTATCTTTCTACAAAGTCCTTTCACATTCTCATTTTCATGGCTTTATTGTTCTTTAAGTATTATATTATAGGCAACTTATAGAACCCTGTTGGCAAAGGCATTGTTCATCTCCAAGGGAGAAAGATGAGGTTTTCTACTCCGGACAAGAGTTACAGTCTTGGAAATCCATAGGGGCAATCCTATGCTGTTTTAGGGTTGCTCTGAGTTGAACTTGATAGCAATGAGTTTGTTTTATAGAAACTGATCTGGTGCGCCACCTAGATTGCCTTTCAGGATTGAGTACCTTGTATAGCTTGGTTGAGAGTGTCCATGGTTGAAGGTTTTCACTGAGCTATTAACCTGAAATAGTTGTCCTAACTGAGGAGATGTGCCTTACCCAGAGTGTGTGCCTTCTCTAGAAATGCAGCCTGGAAAGATGCTGTATAAAGGCAAAGCCAGTCTCCTTATTTCAAGGCAGAATTTCAGCTCCACGGCTCTCTCTTAGAATAGCTGATCTCCATTCCCACTGCATTGCAGTTCAACCTCTGCTCATTTCTATTTCTGCTGCCTTGACTCTTCATGATGTTGTTCTCAACCGCACTCTCCAACCAACCTCTTGATTTTAAATTTCAGAATTTGCTTCCTAGGAAGCTGATTAACACTTTTAGATGCCATTGAGTCAGTTCTGACCCACAGCAACCCTCTGGACAATAAATGAAACGCTGTCTAGTCCTGGTCCATCCTCACAATTGTTCCTATGCCTGAGCCCATTGCTACAGTCACGATGTCAGCCATCTCCCTGAGGGCCTTCTTTCCCATTGCCCCGTTGCTTTACCAAGCATGATGTCCTTGGCTGGGGACTGCTCTCTCTATGCCAATACCTGTTCAAGAAGTGCTTCTCTGCCAGCTGAAACCAGAGTAGAACATCTTTACCACCAACACCACTATTGTCTTTCGTAGTATCCTCTTCTCTCATAAATCCCAATTCCAATTCACAATTCCTCAGAAAGATTGTCCACTTAGGTTAAGAAATCTCTCCCTCAATAGTCTTGTATAGATAAGTTACTGAGCTGTAAATAATAAATAAATAAAAGCCACATCTCCTTACGACGGTGTCTAAAATATATCTATAAGGCATTCTGGATTAGACTGGTTTGCAACTTCTAGATTAAGTAGATCCCTCCCATGGCAGCATTGCTACTATGGATCAGAAGGCCCTATCGTCAGTCTTCAGAGATACAAAGTAGTCAGCTTAATAAAGGCATTTTTTCCACAAATTTTTATAAACTGAGTAAATATTTAATATAAATGAGACACAAAGATATAGGTCCCAGAATGAAGAATAAATACTCTTCATTATTTTTTTAAAGTCTAGTTTCAAGGGAGAGGGAACATTCAGTTTTAATTTCTTAAAGATATAGAAGGAATAAATAGACAAAGAAACTTCAATTAGCAAGAGTAACAGTATAAATACCTACTGAATACACTTTCTTATTTAAGTCCCAAAGGCTGAGTAAATTATTTTATTTTTGACCTTGAAACAAGACAAATCTAGCTGAAAGCTATCGATGAATTGAATCTCTCAAACGTTTTCCAAATTAATTAGTATGGGAAGTCCTTTTTGTCAGTCTACTAAAAGAACAGTATCATACTAGGATAATAACTTGATTTGGTCCCTCTTTAAGGGGACTGAAGGAGTACTGGCAGTGAAGTGGTTAAGCTTTTGACTGCTAACGGAAAGGTCAGCGGTTGGAACCCCCTGGCTGCTCCATGGGAGAAACATGGTCTTCTGTGTCTGGAAAGGCATAGCTGTGCAAACCCTGTGGGGAAGTTCCACTCTGGGCCACTGTGAGCCGGCATAAACTCCACAGCAGTTTGCTTTGGTTTGTTTTTGGTTTTTAGCTAGAAGACTCTGTAGAGTAGAGGTCAGTGGGTACACATTTTGTAATTATCATGTAATCTTTGGAACTAGGAATAGCATCCTTTTAAATCAGTGTCTCAAATGCCCTATCCTCATTAAGTTAATTAATTGAAATATGGAGACCGTGACCTCAAACTCGAAATATGTTTCCAATATTCAAACGTGAACATATATGTGCTCGTGTGTGTGTGTGTGTTTGGGAGATTTTCTCCAAGACACACAGACCTTGGGAAAGAACATGAAGATGGAGATTTTAAATTTTTGTAACTCTTATATAATGATGGAATTTTATAACCACCAGAATTAAAACTCTGGGGGGGGGGGGATGAAAGAGCACCCAAACTTGAATAGGAGTAAGCTTTTCTTAAAGTAAAAGGTGTGAAGTACAAAATTTGAAAAGTACAAGAATTGAAAAGGACAAACACAATTACTTGCTTAATAAAACTCACTACAAAGAGATTCTAAGTCTTCATTTCTGGCCTTAGACGTAATATAATTCAAAGAATCATAGGACATCAGTGTTCTCAATTAAGAAAATCTCCCCATTCTGAGAGAAAAATAAGTTTTCACACATTCTTGGTAATTGTTTCTTTACACAAAATAATACATGTAAAAATCATATACTAGTCCAGAAAGGTGATAAACTCAGTTAAATAAAACTGAAATAGTAATTTAACTCAATATTTATTTCTAATATTCTACTGCACAAAGTACATAATATTATAACTTATTTATAACCATTCAAAACAAAAATAAGAAAACGGTACTTCTCATGCCTTCAAGAAACATGTGATGACCAACATATAACATGCACAACTAGATAAAAAGTTTTTATAGTTGTACACTAAAGCCTGTCAAGTCCCTGAGTATATTTTAACCCACTTCATGTTACTGCTAAGTTTAGCATGAAGTGTCTAGTATCTATAAAGAAACAGACCTGGAAAGTATGTGCTAAAATGCTAACAAACAATATTACTCTGGACTCAAGCTTTCTACTATATATCCAAAAGAGTCCAATTTTTAGATAATAAACTGATAGTACATCAGTAAGTAGGAAAAATATTATTTTTCATTGGATAATGGAAAAATAGGTTATTTGAATTAATCAGATATTTTATGTCCAAGCAATTCAAGAAAAAATATCTGTTAGGATATGATGTAAAATGAACATTTATCTTCATTTATTTCTCATAAACAAAATAGGTATATGATGCTACAGTGTATGACTTAGGTTTTATAAGATATCATTTTCATCAAGGATACTTTATTCTGAAGAAAAACCTGACAATCAAAGGGAAATCCTTAAATCACAGGATAGAACTGCCAAAGTCAAAGAGCATATGTGAAGAATGTATTCTCGAGCCAAGCTAAGAAACCCAAGTTCAGTTCTTTGTCAAAGTCATATCACAGAAAAAAATCCTGAGATATAAAGATTTATACTAATTTCCTATATCTCCTGGAATAAAATCAGAGGATTTCTGCTAAACTTTTCATATATATATATAAGCAGGGGTAGCAAAAAGACAAAATTCCCAACTAACAAAGTTAGGGAAGAGGATAATGTAACAAAGAGGAATTGCTAAAAATCTGGTGGGGACTGAGCATGATAGTGAGACAGGAGGAAAATCAAGGGAAATAGAGGAAAGAGCTGGGAGGCAAAGGGCATTTATAGAGGTCTAGATAAAGACATGTATATATGCAAATATATTTATATATGAGAATTGGGAAATAGACCTATGTGCATATATTTATAGGTTTAGTATTAAGGTAGCAGAAGGATATTGGGCCTCCACTCAAGTACTTCCTCAATGCAAGAACACTTTCTTCTATTAAACTGGCATTCTATGATGCTCACCTTCCCTACACAACCACTGAAGACAAAGCAGGTGAATAAGCAAATGTGCTGAAGAAAGCTGATGGAGCCCAGATATCAAAAGATATAGCATCTGGGGTCTTAAAGGCTTGAAGGTAAACAAGCGGCCATCTAGCTCAGAAGCAACAAAGCCCTCATGGAAGAAGCACACCAGCCTGTGTGATCACGAGGTGTTAAAGGGATCAGGCATCATCAGAACAAAAAATCTTACCCTAGTGAATGGGGGCGTGTGCAGAGTAGAGACCCAAAGCCCATTTATTAGCACCTGGGGTCTCAGGGAGGAGATGAGCCAATCAGGGTGATGTAGCAATGATGAAAAATACAACTTTCCTATAGTTCCTAAATGCTTCAGCCCCCACTATCATGATCCCAATTCTACCTTGCAAGTCTGGCTAGACCAGAGGATTGACACTGGTACAGATAGGAACCAGAAACTCAGGGAATCCAGGGCAGATGATCCTTTCAGGACCAATGGTGTGGGTGGAGATACTGGGAATGCAGAGGGAGGGTGGGTGGGAAAGGGAGACTTGATTACAAGGATCTTCATGTGATCTCCTCCTTGGGGGACGGACAACAGAAAAGTGGGTGAAGGGTGACGTTGGACAGGGAAAGATATGACAAAATAATAATTTATAAATTATCAAGGGTTCATGAGGGAGGGGAGAGACAGGAAGGAGGGGGGGAAATGACGAGCTGACGCCAGGGGCTTAAGTGGGAAGCAAATGTTTTGAGAATGATGAGGGTAATAAATGTACAAATGTGCTTTACACAATTGATGTATATATGGATTGTGATAAAGAGTTGTATGAGCCCCTAATAAAATGATTTTTTTTAAAAAGAAAACAAGTTCAAACCTCAGAAAGTTGGACATTTCCTTTAAAAATATTTTTGGGGGATTGACAGAGACCACAATTAGCCACATCCTTGTAGGGATATGTAGTTTTCATGATGCACAGGACACTTAAAATCTTGCCTTATTTAAATGTAAAAGTAAAATATATTTCTAGTATGGTTTCTTTTGATATTCACTTTCAGACTCCTGGATTTGCTTCAATTTTCTTCAGCTTCAACTTGAACTTGCAAATAAATAATAAATGATATGTTGCACAATTGGCCCCTGGCATTGTTTAACTAATGATATTGAGTTTCTTCACGGTCTCTTCTTGCAGATGTAACCAATTTGGTTTCTATTTATCATATCTGGCAAAGTCCACATATACTGTTGCCATTTACGTTGTTGAAAAGGGTGTTTGTAATGAAGAAGTGATTAGTCTGGCAAAATTCTATCATGAGGCCTCCAGCTGGATTTCCATCACCAAGACCCCATTTTCCAACTAGTGAGGCCCCCTCTTTGTTTCCAACGTTTGAATTCCAATCACCAGTAATTATCAACCAGTATGATCACATGCTTGACTAATTTCAGGTTGAAGAAAGTATTTTGAGTGCCTTCCAACCTGAGGGACTCATCTTCCTGTGTTATATTGAATGATTCCTTTTTCACTGGTATTCATAATGATTTCAGTTCCTACTCCTTCAGAAACGGACAGACCAGTCTTCTTTCTTAGTATATCCTTCATCTGGAAGGTCCACTGAGACCTGTGCACTGTGGATAACCCTGCTAGTATCTGAAGTCCTGGTGGTGTAGCTTCCAGCATCACAGCCACATGGAAGCCTCAACTGTCCAACAATCTGACATACAAGTGGTGGAAAAGGTCCACAGACACATGAAAACACGATCTCAATGTGTGAAGGAAGAGTGCTCAGTGAAAGCATCATTACAATCAATGTAGAAGTGCTAAAGCCAATGAATGTGTAAAGAAACAATACAAGGTGTCTTCAAAGAATATATGGAAAATGTGCATTATGAAAAAATTATGCCTGGATCTCAATATCTTTTCCACCAAAATAGACTCCAACTAACTTATTATAGTCTCTCTGAATACAATAATAGTTTGAGGCACCAATAAACATAAGACATCAATTTAAAAGCAGGTCCTATCAGAGCAACATGAATTTTACTAAAATTAAAGCAAAATCAAACATCAAATTTATGGTGAAGAGAAGTGATATTTATGATGGAAGAACAGTGAAATCATTGATGCTTTTCCAAAATGATTATAAAGAAAATTCCCCAAAGAAATCAGCAGTTTACAAATGAACACCCCATTTCAAGAAAGGACGAAATGCTGTAAAAGAGAAGCCCGCGGTGGCAGACAGTCCACATTCCCTTTGTGTGGAAACAATCTTATTTTTGCCCTAATTGAAAAGGACGGATGACTACCAGGAGAAACACCATCCCACACTACTGACATCTCAATTGATTCCACTTACAAAATTCTGACTGAAAACTTAAAGTTGAACACACGTTCTGTGCAATGAGTGTCAGGCTCAGCTGGAGGGAAGAGAAGAGGCTTCACTGGACATATTAAACAAGTAGGATCAAGATCCTAAGATGAAACATGGATTAAGCAGCACAATTCTAAAGACAGAGCACAACCAAAGCTCTGGCTACCAAGAAGAGGACACGAGAATCAAAGCAAAAGCAGAGTGGTCAAGAGCAAAGGTCAAGGGAACAGTCTTTTGGGAAGGTCAAGACAGTGCACTTATCGACTTGTGGAGGGTCAAAGAATTATAACACCTACTTTGGGGCGTGCTTGCAGAAAGTCCGTCAAAGCATTAGCAGAAAGCCCACCGCACCCCTGCCCAAGGACCCCTGTAGTAGAGTTCACCACCATGACAATCTTCCGCTCATTAAACAAGGGCAATTGTGTGAGTGTTTCAATGGGAACTATTTAGGCATCCAACCTGATGTGGTTCCTTCTGACTTCTTGTTTACTTGTCTTAAAATAGTTTTCAAAGAGAATCCATTTTTTTTGTCAATTACAAATATTTTTTAAAAAACCCTGCATTGATATGATTAAATTTCCAGGACCAGAAGTTATTTTTGGATGGAGTAAATTGCTGGTCTCAGCATTTTTTAAAGGGTCTTGAACTTGATGAAGATTATTTTGAGAAATAAAGTTTGTATATATGTGCCTTTTATTTCCATTTTTGCATAAACTTTTGTAGATTCCACATACAAGGCTAACCTTACAGGAGACTGAATAATATTTTACCAAATTGGATAAAGAATTATAGTAGCAGAAGTTTAAAATGTCCAAGGACAAAGAATCATGAGATAGTAACTTTTACACAAGGAACTATAAGTATTTAGGTTGAATATTACCATCTTTGCAGTCCAAAAATTGTATAATATCTACAGTTTCAAAAGGCTTATCCTCGTTGAGAATAAGTCATGTAGATTTGGGGCAATGGCAGAAGAAGAATCTGGAAATGCCGGTAGTAAGCATTCTGTTGAGGTACGTTTTGGCATACTTTAGAATTGGTCCTAAACCTCTGCATTAGTGCTGAGCTCTCAGTTCTCATAAGCATATAAATCATTGCAGTATATTGTTAACATGCAGTTTCTGAGTCAGTGGGTCAGGGGTAAGGGTGCTGAAAGTCTGCTTTTCTAATAAGCTCCCAAGTGATGCCAATGCTGTGGATGCTAAGATTTCACATTAAGTACTAAGGCTCCAAGGGAGTAGTGAGTTTCAAAATTTCTTGTGAATGAGAATCTTCTAGGATATTTGTTAAAAATATAGATTTCTAGGCATTTTACTGATCTCCTAGATCTCAAATAAATCTAACACGCTACATTCTGTAAGTCCTCCGAGTAGTGCTGAAGTAAGTGGGCCTCCATAAAGGGCAGTCACCTTCCAATGCGGGGAACATGAGATACCCATTTCCGTGTTTCAAAAGTGCCATAGGAATGTAACATGAAAGGAGGGGGAAAAGTTTTGGTTGGTTACTGACAAAGTTTTTAAGGGAATAAGAGCGTGAGACAAAGTGGTCCTCAAAGAAATACTCAGAACAATAAGAGATTATCATCTATATATCTTATCAGAAATGCTGATAATTTCAGGATTCTTCCCTATGACTGAATCCTTGCCCACAAAATGAACGTACCAAATTTAGTTTCAGGCTTGGTCTAATGACCTATCCTAAGAGTCCTGCTACTAATTCTAGCTGAGTTCTTGGAAAGAAAATATGATGTAAGTGTAAATTGATCTATTGTAAAATCACTATGTGGCTGTTTCTGTAGCCGGCATTTAGACCTGAGTGTGCTCTTGCTGAAGACGAATGTTCCTTGGAGTCACATAAAATATATATTATATGTCCTGTACACTCCTTTGAGCTTGCCTTAATGGATTCAGGTTGTCCAATGGCTATTGCAAATATGCTGAATAAGAAAACGTTATGTTACTGTTGTCTAACTTTGATTAAACATTCATAGCATCAAGACAATGCCATTACACTTCTAAAACAGACTAAAATGTCCTCCTCTGCAAGGTTCCAGAATATTGACACACCTAGGAATGGTCTCATGCCGGACAGGTGTGGGAAAACACCTGCTATCAGATAAACTTAGTGGTTGGGTTGAACAGTTTTACAGTTTGTGATATACACCAAGAGTTACTGTGAAGGATAAGAGTGATAAAATCTGGACTTTCAATTATACTCTCTTTGTGACTAGGCAGACATAAAATTGTGGAGTTAGATTAATTGTCATTCCAAATAATAATTTTTCATATGTTGTTTTTATTGAATTATGGCTAGAAAGGAAAACATCCCTGTAGCAACATAAAAAGATTTTCTTTTTATACTTTTGTTTTTGTAAAAATTCAGCAATAAATTTTTCTATTACAATTTTAAAAATAGAGGTTTTACAGACTTAGAAATTACAGGGTGGTAATATTAAAGCCAAAATTTTAAATAGAAAAATAATGTAACCACCACCAACAAAAATATCCTGACCCACATAGTTTCACTAGAGAACTCTCCCAAAAATTCACAGAAGAGTTGATATCATTTTTACTCAGATTATTCCTTAATTTAAAAAAGGAAGGTTCATTACTTTATCCATTCTATGATGCGAACACAATGCTCATACCAAAGCGAAAGAAAGACAGCATTAACAAAGGAAACTATAGGGCAAATCCCTCCTGATCACAGATGCAAAGATACTCATCAAAATCAACAGAACCCAACAACACAAAGGGTTTTTTCATTAAAAAAACTGGAATTTTTTCAAAGCTATGTATTTAATTTCTTTCTAAAGCAACCTTATAACCTTCAAAATACTCTCCATTACACTTAATATATATGACAAATCTGCGATTCCATTCCTTGGAAACATTTCTTAAACTCATCTGTTTGGATGGCTGACAGCACCTCCCTAATTTTTTTCTTTACCTCTTTTATGTGGTCAAATCGCTGTCCTTTCATGTCCCTCTTCATTCATGGAAATGGAAAGAAATTGCAAGGAGTGAGGTCGGGTGAGTAAGATATGTGGGGAAAAAGAGGCATGCTGTTTGGGACCCAAAACTGGTGCACTGAGATGGCTGTGTTCATCTTCCCTCTTCCATCTCCCACAAAGCAGGCCTTTTTTGTCGCACACTGTTGCGCACTCTTTTCAGAACCTCTAAATAGAACGCTTGATTAACAGTCTGACCTGGGGGAACTATCTCCAAATGCACCACGGGTTGACATTTTTATCTTTTGGGAAGTTGAGGGATGCCCAGAAAAAGGCTTGTCATCAATCAACATTTCACCTCTTTTTTTTTTTTATTTTGAAAGGAGAAAACCACTTGTACACTTGAGTTTTTCCCATAGTACTGTCCTTGTAAGCCATGTTCAACATCACAACAGTTTCTGTAGCATTTTTCCTGAGCGGGAAACAAAATTTCACAGCTGCACACTGTTCTCTTAAATTGGTGTTCTTTCATGATTTCATGTCAACTTGATAAACAGGTTATAGGGGAGGAGTCTAGCCTGGCAATCGGTTTACAACCCAATTGCTGCCTCCTTGTGGGCGAAGCCTGCTCATGAGAATTCTGGGAGTTTCCCCTCTTCCCCCCTGAAGGCGAGAGACCCTCCTTCTCTGCTTTACCTTCCTGTGGACAAGCCAGGTGGAGCCACACGGGTGACACCCCGAGCCCTGGTGATGCCACCACCACCACTGGGGACCCACAGCATGTTCCACCCACCGGCCTGGGATCATCCTGCATTTGGCATCATTGCATGTGCTGTGAGTCGGAAGGGGACTTCATTGACTCATAACAGACTTTGGGGCTTATCCCAAGAAACAAGGATCAAACAAAACTGCTTTTACTAAAAAACTCACTGTGACCAGAGAGAACTTTCCCAGGCGATGGTACTGGGTGCACTAGCTCAGAGCGAGTTGCTTGATGCTCACCTAGCGGGAAAAATGTGTTCTGTGAAAGCTCCGTCCAGCAGAGCTATTTTCTTTTCCCCCTTTTTTTTGGGGGGGGGATTCCCCTAATATATTAAAAACAAACATACAAACAAAAAGCATAATGATCATGTGGCAATCATACCAGCGATGCAAGCATGGTTCACCCTTAGAAAAGTACTCATCACACTTCAGGACATAAATAAAAGCAAAAGAATTATATGATTATCTTAATTAATGCAGAAAACGTTTTATAAAGTCCAACACACTTTCCTGAGGAAAAATGCTCAACAAAATACAAGTACAAGAGGAATTCCTTAACATAATTAAGGGCATACATGCAAAACTGACAGAAAACTTTATTTTCAATGGAAAAAGATCGAGGACATTCCCCTTGAGAATGGGGTGAGACATGAATGCCCTTTGTCACCATTCAGTTCAATATCCTATGAGAAGTCCTAACTTGGACAGCAAAGCAATAAATAGAAATAAAGATTATATAACTTGGAAAGGAAGAAACCAAACTGTTGATATTCACAGAAAATAACCGATACTACAAGAAAGTGCTGGAAGCACTTCCTGACAAAAGTCAAAGACTACGGTCTTACACATGGATTGAAACGGAATATTAAAAAACAAAACATCTCACAACTGGACCAACAGCATGACAACATCAAGATAAGAGGATAAAAGCCTAAAGTTTTAGTTTCACTCGGATCTACAATGAGTGCGCATGGGAGCTTGTTAGGTTGTGTCACATTGGTTCAGACTCACAGCAACCTTCTGTACAACACAATGCCCAGTCCTACACCATCCTCACAATTGTTTGGGGGATGTTTTTGGACCTATTGTTGCCAACCACTCTGTCAATCCATCTCATGGAGGACCTTCCTTTTTTTCACTTCCCCTTGACTTTACCAAGCATGATGTCATTTTCCAGGGACTGGTCTCTCCTGAAAACATGCCCAAAGTACCTGAGACCAAGTCTTCTTCCTATTAAGGAGCATTCTGGCAGTACATCTTCCAATACACACCTGTTTGTTCTTTTGGCAGTCCACTGGATTTTCAACATTCTTTGCCAACACCACAGTTCAGGTGCAGCAACTTTTCTTCCATTTTGCTGACTCAGTGCATGCATATGAGGCAATTGAAAATGCCATGGCCCAGGGTCAGGTGTACCTTAGTTCTCAAAGTAACATCCTTACTTTTCAGCAGTTTAAGGAGGTCTGGTGCAATAGTTTTACAAACTGCAATGTGTAATCTGCTCTCTAGACCACTGCTTCCATGAGAACTAACCGTGGCTTTAAGTAAGATACATCTTTAACGACTTCAATCTTTTCCACGTTTATCATGATGTTACACATTGGTCCAACTGTGAGGATTTTGGTTTTCTTTACAATGAGTTGTAATCCTTCACCTTTATCAGCAAGTGCTTTAGGTCCTCCGCACTTTAGCAAGCAAGGCTGTGTCGTCTGCATATGGCAGGTTGTTAATAAGTCTTTGTCCTTTCGTTTTGGCTATGAGTTTTATTTTTTTAATCATTTTATTAGGGGCTCATACAACTTTTGTCACAATCCATACATACATCAATTGTGTGAAGAACATTTGTACATTCATTTCTCTCATCATTCTCAAAACATTTGCTCTCCACTTAAGCCCCTAGTATCAGGTCCTCATTTTCCCCCCTCCCTTCTCACTCCCCCTTCCCTCATGAACCCTTGATAATTTACAAATTGTTGTTTTGTCATATCTTGCCCTGTCCAATGTCTCCCTTCACCCCTTTTCTGCTGTCCATCCCCCAGGGAGGAGGTCACATGTAGATCCTTGTAATCGGTTCCCCCTTTCCAACCTACCCTCCCTCTACGTCCCCAGTATCACCACTCACACCACTGGTCTTGAAGGGATCATCTACCCTGGATTCCCTGTGTTTCCAGTTCCTATCTGCCCCAGTGTCCATCCTCTGGTCTAGCCAGAGGATTTTTCTTAGTACAACTCAGATTCTCTGATTATCTCCTCAGCATAGAGATTTGATAAGGGTGGTGAGAGGATAATACCTTGATGCACAACTTTGCTGATGTTCAACCTGGCCAGTTTGTTGTGACGCATAAAGCAGAATGGCTTGACATCATCAATGAAACATAAACCAACCTCTTTCTGGTCATCTCTGCTTTCAGAGATCCTTCTGTCAAGATCCATCTGCAATGATAGCCCTCATTACACATCCTCATCTGAATCCATGGTGAACCTCTGGAGGCTCCCTATCAATATAATGCTATAAATTTTGGTGAATGATCTTCAGAAAAATTCTACTTGTATGTGATATCAATTATATTGCTGTATAGTTTGTGTAATCTGTTGGGTCATCTGTTTTGGAATGGGTACAAATATTGATCTCTTCCAGTCAATTGGCCAAATAGCTGTCTTCCAAATTTCTTGGCATCGATGAATATAGTGCTTCCAGTGTTCATCCACTTGTTGAAACATTTCAACAATTCCTGGAGGCTAGTTTTTGGCTAATGCTCTACGTGGAGCCTTGAGTTCTTCCTTCAGTACCATTGGTTCTCACTCCTGCACCATCTCAACCATTTCCTATATTCAAGAATCTTTTAAGCACATGTGCTTGATATCTTTCGATATTTCAACAGAAGACTTAATTTTTTCTTTTGTTCTTTTAATATATGATGAACATGTGTTTATATTTTGGTTTTCTTAATCTAAGTTTTGTATATTTCATTATAGTATTTTACTTTGTCTTCTCAAGATAATGCTTTGAAATTCCTCTTCAGCTCTTTGATTTCATCATTTCTCTCATTTGCCTTAGCTGCTCTATGATTAAGAGCAAGTTTCAGAGTCTTCTGACATCTCCTTTGACCCTTTCTTTCTAAAAAAAAAAAAAACCCAAAGCTTTGAGGCAATTTATTATAAAAAGTCAGACTCATATAAACTAATAGGTACTTCAAAATTTATCATACATTTACTTCATTTTTTAGCTTGGCCTTCTAGAAAATCTTTAGCTTCGTTGATTTTGGCTGCTGTGTACGGAGATCCTCCCTTATCTGGGTGATTTAAGAGCATAATTCGTCAATGAGCATCTCTTATTTTTCCTCTATTGGCAGTAGGACTTACACCCAGAATTAATGCTGCCTACCGTTTCCTCATTTTGGGTTCAAATCCACCTCGGTAATAGCCGCTGTGGAAGGCAGATTTTGGTGGACTTTGGAAAACTTGTTTTACTTGAGGCTCCACATGCTTCATAGCTTGCAAAACATAACGGCCTGCAAATCCTGCAGCAGCAATGGTCAGTCCAACTGCCACCACAGTGCTGGCCATGGCTCCGCGTCGGCTGCGCTGCCCCCGCTGGGCGCGCGGCTCATGCCAGACCCAGGGCCCTAGCCGCCTGCCCCGCGTTTCTACCGGAAAGCCCCTTTTCTTTCTTGTCTTTCAAATGATCCTTTGCTTTCTTCATCTATGATGCTCTTCGTGTCTTCCCACAGCTCATCGGTTCTTTTGTGATTAGTATTCAACGCATCAAATCTATTCTTTAGATGTTCTTGAATGGCAGATGGAATACACTCATGATCCTTTTTTGGTTCTTGGGAACTGATTTTAATTTTCTTCAGTTTCAACCTGAACTTACACTGTCAACCCCTGGCTGAGTTTTAGCTGCTGATATTGAGCTTTCCAGATGTAATCAATTTGCTTTCTGTGTATTCTATCTGTGTGGGAAAGTCTATGTGTACAGTCAAGTCACTATTTGTGTTGTTGAAAAAGGTATTTACAATGAAGAAGTTCATTGTACAATTCTGTCATGTGATCTCCAGCTTTGGTCTGTCACCAAGAGCACATATTCCAACTACAGTTCCCAACTTTTGCATTCCAGTCATCAATAATTAGCAATTCATATTTATTGAATGCTTGCTACATTTTAGACTGAAGACAGTGGTAGAATTCTTCCATTTCTTCATTACTAGATTTGGTGGTTGGGGCATAAATTTGAGTAATGGTTGTACTGATGGATTTCCTTGTGTGTGGATAGACATGATCCTATCACAGACAGCATTACACTTCACAACAGAATTTGAAATGTTCTCTTTGAAGATGAATGCAGCGTTGAACTTGATTGAATCATTTCAAGACTAGGAAATTATAGGATTTTCTGACTAATGCCAGTCCATTCAGCTCACCAACGCCTAAAATACCAATATCTATGTGTTCCAATTTATTTTTAATGACCACTAAATTTATTGGGTCATACACTCAAACTTTGTACATGCCAAATTCCAATGATTAATTGATGTATGCAGCTGTTTTTCACATTTTGAGGCTCGAAGGTCCTGAAGGTTTTATTCTGACCACCTGCATCCTTATGGTTGACTCTACTTTGAGAAGGCAGCTCTTCCTCAGTCATATTTTGAGTTCCTTCTAACCTGTGGGGCTCATCTTCTGACAATGGTCCGCTTCTGTTTATTAGGTTTCCAGTAACTGACAGTGTTTTGATACTATTCGTAGGGTTTTCAGTGGAAAATGCCTCTCAACTGACAGTTTATTCCTTCTTTGTAGTCAGTTTTTGTCTGGAAACTCTGTGGACGTGTGTTCACTTTGGGTGATCCCGCTGGTGACTGAAATATCAATGACATATCTTCCAGCATCGCAGCAACGTACAAGGCAAAAACAGTATGACATACTGACAGAGAAGTGGTGAGCCCATGGAAGCAGCAGTCAAGAAATAAAACTGTTTTTCATTGGGCAAATCATAGCATGTAATCTCTTTAGAGGGCTGAGGAACGAGGATGTGGCTTTGAAGACTAAGCTGTGCCTGACTCAAACCAGGATATCTTCCATAGCCTGATGAGGATGCGAAAGTTGGACAAGGAATACAGAAGACTGCAGAAGAAGGGATGCATTGGAATTATGGTGCTCATGAAGAATATTGAAAGTTCCATCAGCTGCCAGGAGTAACAACTAGTCTGTATAGGAACAAGAAGAGCTGCAATGCTTTTTAGAAGCTGAGGTGGTAAAACTTTGTCTCACATCGTTTGGACATGCTATCAGATGAGAGCATTCACTGGAAAAGGTTATCATGCTTGGGGAAGTAGAGGGTAAGTGAAAATGGGGGAAATCCTTCACAAGATGATTGTCAAAGTGGCTGCAACAATGGGCTCGAACACAGGAACAATTGTGAGGATGACAGAGAAGTGGCTTGTTCTGTTGTACATCGGGTTGTTATGAGTCACAAGCAACCAGATGGCACCAAACATTCACCACTCCAAGACAGTTACTGGAACTAATAGAAGAACCTTTTCTTTAAAAAAAGTGATAAAATATGAAATCAACAAACAAAAGTCAGTTGGATTCTTTTACAATAAAAAATATAACAGTAAAAGAAAATTTAAAAAAATAAGAAAACACTACATACTAACCTTCCTGAAGGATAAAATACCTAATAAGCCAAACCTTGTTGTAAAGAGGAATCCTATAAGCACATGTGTAAGAAACTAAAATAGATCTGCCGACTTAACATTATAAAAATACTACCCAAAGTCACTAATACATATAATGCAATCTGAATTCAAATCCCAGTGGCAAACTTTAATTAAATGGAAAAAACGAATATTTACCTTTAAGTGGACAGGAAAGAGGCCCCAATAGCTAATATGTTGTTGAAGAAATATAAAGTTGGAGGCATCACATTTTCTAATATTAAATTGTTCTATATAATTAGGGTATTTAAACCAGCATGGTATCAGTTCAATAATAAACACATGGACCAATGAAATAGATGTATCTGTTGGCACAGGTATATACAGGCATATATGGTAACATAGCGGGGCATACTTAAGGAGGCTTCCTAGACATATACAAATGACTCAAAATATTACTGCATTAAAAGGTTTAGAACAATAGCCTCAGGGGACAAGTTAGTCAACTGTCATAATGTACTTCATAAAGATAATGTTCTACATCCTACTCGTATGGGGTTTCAAATCTTAAACGCCTGGGAGGAGGCATCTAAGAAGAAATTGGTCTCTATTTCTGTAGAATAAAGGAGACAGAGAAATAAAAGATTCTAAAAGCAAACAAGTCCACAAGATTAATCCCTTCAGGATCCAAGCCTTTCAAACTGAGACCAAGAGCACCAGCTGGTGCATGGCTACCACCACCTACTATTCTGGCCAGGGACCCAATAATAGAGTACAAGAAACTTGAAATGCCTATCAAGGGACAAATATACTAGAGTGAGTTAAATTTTTAAAAATTTAAAGCCATAAACAAATAAATAAAAAACGTCCATTGAGTCAGTCCTGACTCAGAGTAGAACTGATCCCCGGGGTTTCTGAGATTGTAAATCTTTATGGAACTGAATAGACTTATCTTTGTCCCTCAGAGTGTCTGCAGGGCTTGAATTTCCAACCTAGCGGTTGGCAGCCCCATGTTCAGTCCACTGTGACACCAGAGGTCCTTGAAGAGATTAAACACCCAGTACCATTTCCCTAGGACATGCTTTGAACATGGAACTGAAGCAGCTTCTGGAAGTTATCTGTCAGACAATAAATAAGTAGGGTTATAAAACCAAACAATATTATCCATGTTAATGTGTTCCCTTGCACAATCATTTATGGGGACACCACACAGTCCCCATTTTACCAAAATGCCAAGATGAGAAGGCAAAGTAGGGAAGGGAAGCAAGATCAATGAAAACAGAACAAACGGAATAGAAATAAGGAAACAGCCAATAAACTGTGAAATGGTAACAAGCATTATTTTTGTAGAAATTGGAACTTTCCATTCTATGTAAACTTTCATCGGAAGAACAATAACATATCATTTTTCAAAAAGGAAGGGAAACAATAGGGAGCAAACCACAGCAAACTCTTTCCTAGATTTTATTTTTAACTCTTTCAATGCCACCTCACATGGCCTTGAGGGGCTCCTAACCCAGGATAGGACACTGTATTTTCTGAAGATACCTGCAGTAAAATGTTGTATGCCACTTGCTGCCGTCTAATGTGATCTCGACGCCCTGAACGAGAGGTGTTTAAGGCCTCTCTTCTTGCACTTGTGTTGGCCTTAGAGACTTGCTTGGCACATACATTGTGACAGAAGAGGTGGTTTGGATTTCTGATGCGAGTTCACAGAATACTTTCCAGCTCCCACCTGAACCACTAGTAATACGCATTCTTCAGGTAGTCTGGAAAGTTCTAGCTCTGCAAAGTTCCAGCCCTACCTGTCATTCCAGAGGCTACAGGTAGGGACTCCACGAGGCTCCCTGGCTGTTGACATTTCCTGTCACCGTGTGAGATTTTGAAGAAGAAGAAAAAGCCCAGGTCCCTGCACCTCAGTCAGGTAAATCAACAACTCCGAACAGGGTGCTCAGCATCACTGTCTATCAAATGATCCAAGATCATCGAAATGATTCCAATCCGCTGACGGAAAGCCACTCACCTGGGTAAAAAAGAAATCCACACTCCTCTGGTGAAAAAAATGCAAGCCCCTTAGACTCCTTCTGGACCCTTCCATTGGAAAAGTAATAGTCAGGTAGCTATTTGGTATGATATGCAGACTGTCTCTTAATTACATAAACTAGAAGTTAGAGTTTAGTACTATCCTTGAGAAATGCATTTTGCTAGTCCAACTAATAAACCTATTGTATAAAGCACCGTGGCTACAAATAGTAAGAATCCCAAGGAAGAAACTATTCTTTCTACCATACTGTTTATTATCCAACAGGGAGTGTTTTCTTGCAGATATTCAGAGCAGGAAATGGGAAGCCTACATACAGAGTCGGCTTCATGGGTATGCAGCCGTTTCACAATTTACAGCATGAATCATTTCAGGCTGTGGTTACCCTCTTGACATGCTTCATTGTTTACCTTTGGGTGTGTGCTGTGTACGTAAAACTCAATGGGAAATTGGAGTGCATATCAGAAGTCCAAGGTCTCGGTTTCTAGTCTCGGCCCCGTCATCTCCATGCTCCCAACGGAGCTACAGGGGCTGAGTCTGGTATCCATCTGAGGTCTCAGCTAGATTGCAACCCCACAAATGATTTCAGTAGTGACCTTAGCAGGAGCCTCGTGCTCACCCACAACCCATCTCGAGAGGTTGCGGTTCCTTGACATTCCCCTGCCCAGACTGTAAGCAGGGGAAATGGCTTTTCCACCACAAAGAGGTGGTTCTGTATTTCTATTTTGCATCTAGCCCCGCCAGCTAGGTGGCTGGCTCGGTTATCTTTGTTTCTAAAGGAACAACACCAACTCTGAGAGAGATTACTGATGCACAAATTCAGGCAAGTCTCCATGGAGTTTCAATTACGTAGGTGTGACGTGTTAGAGCCTAGCGTAAAATTGGACCAATCTCTCCATCACATTTCTCCATAGAGGTGGTAAAACAAAACTGATGTGCATTAACTGGATGGCGGCAGTGATGAGGAATTACAAGTCAGGCAGAAGAAAGGTGACTCAAGTAACTCCTTCTCCCGTTTGGAAACAATCAACTACTTTTCAAATGGGAATTTGACCTCTGTCTTTTTGCAGGCTAGTGAAAAAGAAATAAACGCCCTACAAGTCCGTGCAAAAATCTGAAGGGATGGTTTTAAAAAGGTATAAAAAACACTCCACATGTCATTACAAAGGAAAATCGTTTGTGCTTTTGGAAAGCGTGCAATGAGAGAACTGGAATGTGGCAATGGACTTGTGGAATTAAGGATGCTCACCTTGCAACAAAAGATAAGGTTCTATGAGATTCCCACAACCGACACAGACCTATCTCAAGGGTCTCTAAGAAATGCAATACACCAGAAAAAGTGACGCTGGTCTTTCATAGGAAAAATGTTAAATATTTGGAATTTGCCTCGGATCTGCCCCCCAAATGAAATTTGATACTATGGGACTCCAATTATCTTTAGAAACTCTCAAAGAAGTTTTGTCATTTGAAAACACTCATTATAAGGCACTTTCACTTATCAGGACCATGTTAAATCAGGTTTCAGCATCCCAAAATCTTTCATTAAATTATGTAACAGAAGTCTGGATGGGATGATTTTTTTTTTCCAGTTCTCTTGACAAGTTCCCACTTTTTCAGTGGTTGCCACTTGTGGTATTAATTTGAAAAGGAAAATACAGCAGAAAAAAAGTTAAGAAACATAAGTTGCATGTTTCTCAAGATCACAGCCAATAAACTGTCTCTAAAACAGACTGGCAGACATTCTGAAGTGTTACTAAAACAGGCGGCAAGGGAACACGAGAAGCCACAGAGAGGATGCTGAAACGCCTAGAAGAGCAGGAACCATTTGTTGCTTTTCTCACTCTCTCACTCTTCCATGTGAACAGCAAGCAAAGAAAGATAAATGCCTTATGAGCCACATCCTCCAACGTGCAACAGAAAATGTTCAGTCTCAAGGCAAAGAGATAGCTGGTCTTGTCTTTGGTTAATTAGTAGAGGAAGCCTGGGAGGGTAGCCGGTGTCTTCAAGGACTGCCGGGAGTGCTGAAGAGAGCAGAGAAAAACCTCGGAGGAGTCAAGATTCTCATGCAAAGAAACTCAAAGGTCCACTTCTTGCCCTCAGTGTCAGAAACAGGAAAAATGGAAAGAAGTTTCTAAGATATTCTCTCCATCCAGGTCAATGTAGTCGTTTCCTTTACCCTCTGTACTTGCTCTTCCCAAGCGGGCACCAGACTAGCAAACATCTTGGCATATCCTTTACCAAGGTCCACTCTTCCAGGAAAAGGATGCTTGACTTCAGCAGAAGTATACTACTTCCCATCGCCTATAGCCTTTCTATATGCTTCCCTGAAATTTTCTTTTCTTGACATGGTAAAGCTCACGTGCATCATAAGGCAGGGTGGCCTATTATTTTGCCATAAAAGAGTTGTCTGGCTTTGAACAAGGTATTGCATTTTATGAAATGTAAAGAGCCATTGACTGCTGTACGATGCATCAGCATTTTATGTGCTGCCGAGAAAGAACGGCAAATCACCTGTAAAAGATCTCTTTGGAGTACTAAAAAGAGAGGATGTCACTCTGAGGACTAAGGTATGCCTGTCCTGAGCCCGTGGTTATTTTTAATCACCTCCTAAAAATGGCAAAGTTGGACAAGGAATAAGGCCACTCAAAGGAACAAATGATGGTTTGGGATGTTGGTGTTTGCAAAGATGATTAAATATCCTGTTGCCTGCCAGAAGAAAGAACAAATCTGTGTAGCAAGAAGTATGTCTAGAGCAGCGGTTCTCAACCTGTGGGCCACGACCCCTCTGGGAGTCGAAGGACCCTGTCATAGGGGTTGTCTGATTCATCACAGTAGCAAAATGACAGCGATGAAGTAGTAATGAAAAAATGTTATGGTTGGGGGGTCACCACCACATGAGAAGAAAGGGTCGCGGCATGAGGAAGGTTGGGAAGCACTGGTCTAGAATGTTCCTCAGAACTGAAAATGCTGAGACTTCCTCTCACAATCTTTGGACAGGCGGTCAGGAGGGGCCAGTCTCTGGAAAAAGACATAAAGCTTGGTCAAGCAGAGGGCAGGGAAAAAGAGGAAGACCATCAATGGAGTGGATTAATATATGGATGGCAAAATAAGCTGCAACAGGAGCTGCAGGATGGGACAGTGTTTCAGTGTGTTGTTCCAGGCAGACTTGCTTAGGCAGAACCGACCCCACAGCACCCAACTACGATGACAATATTTCCCATTAATGTGTAAAAAACGTTTGCATGTAAAAACTGATAAAATCGGATCTTTACAGTTTCCTCACCTGTAGTATGTGGACAGTAGCTAATGCATGTGTTTGAGGAATTAATGAGACAGCAGCCTGCATAATAACAGGAATTTTGTGAGAGCTTAATCAATGTTGGTTGCTATTTTTATTAAATCCACTTGAATCAAGCATCTTGAAGAATTTAACACATGAGAGGGCTTCAAAAGTTCACAGAAACATGGAATTAAAGATCAGGGGATTGTTTCCAGGAAGTTTTTAAAGCCCTTTGTTTGTGAGGTAGAATCAGCACACATTGGGCTAAAAAGTCAGTGAGGAGACAGTCCCCTAGAGGAAGACCTGGTTGCAGACTTGCCTGAATGCAGTGTCACAAACAGAACCAGCAGACGTGCTTCTGGCCACCTGCTGGCTCGCTCACAGGGTCCTCCTATTTAAAAAATGCAGCCAGCTGGGCCCCTCTCAGATGGGGGTTCTAAGATGACCAGGCCCAAAGGTAGTCTGACTACAGGACGTAATTAATATTGATCCTTTCTTTTTGTATGCGATACAGTTGTTCTATGTGCCCTGAAACACAACTCTCTTTTCCCTTGTGTAGAGGGTTGAAGGGAGATGTGAGAGGATTTGGAAATGCATATATATGTTTGTCAAAGCTTTTCTTTTTACTTTGATTAGCAGTCAAAATCAATTCAGTTATATGTGACTCTATACAACCGGTACAAAGGCAAGATCCGATGTTATTTTCCTGAGTGGAACACTAGAGGCTCAGTGCCTTTGAAATGCACTTGTAAGAAGTATGATTGGCATCAACTGTGAGGACTGAGTGACCAATATCAAAATAATAAGACGGAGAGGCCTGCAGGCAGCAACACTATGAAGAGTAAGATGAGCATGTGCATGACTGAAGATCGATATGTTCAGAAGATGATGGAATGGGTTTCAATGAGGCAAAGAAATTGATTCAGATAGCTTGAGTGTGCGCAAGAAGACCAAGAAGGACTGACAATCTCATGCCTGCCAATGCTGAAGTGAATGAGATGGTGTGGAGGGAGGTGGCTGGCCTCTCCCTCACCCACAGGCTGCTTCCCTGGCCAGGTAAAGTGGTGTGGCTATGTTGTTTGCAGAGCCAAAGACTTTGATGCTTCAAAATGATTTCCAAATGCTTGGGTCATTCTAGCAAACCAAGTTCTAATTGGATGTAAATGTATATAAGGTCTGTGACATAAAGTCTAGTCTATAAAAACCTTGGGAATAATAGTCAATTTTGTGATCTTTTTCTATGGTCTAAATAGCCAATGAATTCATTGCTAGAACTGAGCTATCTACACGAATCCACTTTCCTGTTAATATCAAAGGTCTCTGGCCTTCTTGTGATGAAGAGCAACATTCTCATTTCTTCACGGTGAACTTGGGAAAGGAGAACGCATTGCTTCTGCAGCAACAGGCTTGAAAACCTTGTTGGAAAGGCTTCTTGACCCCACGTTCGGGAGAGCTACATGTCAGTGCTCCACAACAGGCCAGTGTCTGGCTCATTTTATGGGATGGCTTTGTTTCCATCTGTGCTTACATCACCTCTCCCCTAGGTGCACATATACTCCTTTGCTTACTTATTTTGCTCAATCACATAATCACTGGGAAGATTCCATACTTTCCCATATCCTTTCAGGTTTATTTTAAAAATATACAGACTCTTGAAATCATCTAGCAATACTGGGGATCTGAAAGTAATTACAAAAATTTTTATTGCAGATTAGGTGTGGGGGAGTACATTTTAGATGATCGTTTTTGTATTATTCTACCATTTAAACAACTTGTCAAACCTGTCAATAGCTTGCTCTATCTATCAAGCTCATGCCTAAAAGTTGTTTTCTTAACAATTAAAAAGAGCTTCAAAAATTCCATAGTAAATCTTAATTAATAAAGATAATACCCATAAAGATTTGCAATCATGTTAGGCGTGGTCTCAAGATATAGTGTGGGTCAATTTTAAGTGTGTACACTTTTCAGGGAAGTGTTATCTTTTAGTTAGAATAGGCTTTACTTTCATTATACAAAATAAAAACTACTGGACTATCTTTTTAACAAATATACATGAATCCTAATCACAAAGAATTTACAGAGCAGATACTGAAATGCACAACTTGAATACAGTTTAATAAATACTGTGATTGGGCATGTTCTTACTGGAGGAGACGTACCAAAGCATCATCTAAAAGAAAGCTTTCGCTAGTCATAGGCTGACAAATGTGAGTGCCGAAGCACTGCTAGGCTTTCTGCTTGTACAGAAATCCATTGTATTGGTGGCCTTCAGTCCCCACTCCCAGAGGAAGAGCTAAGTCTCAAAACATCAGCCTGTGTTAGGACTGAACCCTTTCCTGGTATCTTAGTCAGGGCTCTTTTGGTTAAAAGAAACATAACCCCTTCAGCTTCGCTTAACTGAAAAAGAAAGAAAGAAGTCAAGTAAAGAAAAGTCCCAGATCATCACAGAAACCTGGGAAGAGGGTGGGCCCCAGCCTCAGGAGAGCCGGTATGAACAGTGCTTCCTTGGCCTCAGCCTCCTTTTCCCTCTATGCCCTCTTTCTCATCACTTGTTCCTGGTTCCTTCTCCCTGCTGTGAGTAGCAGGCATGTAGTTCAACAGCAGTCAGCCCCAAGGGTACATGTTTCCTGTCATCCAGAGAAACAAATGGAAATATTCTCAGGCTCAATGACAAGCCTCCAGAGAAATATTCTGACTGGCCTCGCTTGCATCCGATGCTCCCTCTCCTTCATTTATTCAATACACTAGAGTGGAAAAGGGGCTGGACAGTAGAATGATGTCTTCCTGGGTCACGCCCAAAGATAAGATGCGCAAACCTCACAGAAGAAGCTGTGGTCGGGCCTTCAGGAACGTCTACTGCACCCTCCTCACGGACAGGCTTCCCTTCCTTCTACTGGTGAACTGTAAGCATCAATGAATCTGGGAACATGTATATTTGTTAAAGAATCTCGAGCTTGGCAGTGGACACCCACACTTTCATTCTAAGCAGTGCCAGTAGGGACCCCATTCAATTAAAACACATTCCTTCCTTCCTTCCTTCCTTCCTTCCTTCCTTCCTTCCTTCCTTCCTTCCTTCCTTCCTTCCTTCCTTCCTTCCTTCCTTCCTTCCGTACAACCCTCTCCAAGTCTGACAAAATTTGGAGTTCCTCTTCTCACCTAAGAGTTCATTGCTGCCTCACATTTAATGGCAGACTCTTTTGACTAAATTTTCTTCATTTTGTTAACTCAATTCTGAACAATCAAGCAATTCACACATTATAATGAACTTGAGGAATCTTTATTATTCCAGTATTTTCCAGGTTAATATTGCCTTATAGTTTGGAAATCTGGAAGTTAATAGCACTTTAATTAATGTTTTAGCACCTTCTCCTCTTAAAAAGAGTAAAATAATTTTTTTTAACACTCTACATGTCAAATCCAATATTTTGGCATTCATTGGTAACACCACTAACTGCTGCCATCGCCACCGTAGAGTCCTTTATCTCCTATATAAGTGTTCGGAGACAACATTTTCATGGTTCTGCTATCCTGACTCCTTCTACACTCTTCCCCCACCCCACACACTATTAGTGATTATATATATATTATATACATACAGACACACACAGTGATATATACTAAGACATTTTAAAGAATGCTTATAAAAAACACGCTGCCATCAAGCTGATGCCAACTTATGGCGACCCGCGCTAAGACAGAATAGAATTGCCCCCGTGGGTTTCCAAGACTGTAACTCTTGCTATGTACAGCTCCATCTTTCTTCCAGGGGGCTGAGTGGCTAGTGGTTGTAAACTGCTGAACGTTTGGAGTACAGTCCAATGTGTACATCAGCATTTTTTCAGTTTGGTCCTCGGTCTCAGCTCTTTTCCCTCTGAAAAAAGTAAAACACAATGGTTCCGATGACCATGACCCTTATCTCATTAGCTCCGCAGAGTCAGTCTCTCACCAAGCCAGCTTTCCCTGGCAGGGCCTCTCGGGCTTTGTCCCGCTTCGTTGAGCACTTCAGTTTGGGTTTCTCCTGATTGTACAGCTAGATGACTAATACATTCTGTCTCTTGTTGTTTTGGTCTTCTCATTTATATCATTTTTATAGATAATGTTCAAGGTAAATTACTGGGGAGAATTATATTCAACTCTTTTTTTGTCCTAAGAACTTGAAGCAATAATGCATACTTCTCAAAATGAAGCCAAATTCTAAAGAAACTCTCCAAAGCTGCATACAAAATGTGCCACTATCTCAAACAGTCTGTCCCCAGTTTGTCTTTTCTAATTCAGAAGAACCAGATCCCTGAAGAGCTCACCGCACCCGTTCTTTCCCATCCAAGCCACTGATGGTCTCGGGCTACCTAATCCCAATAGCTTTTCATTTCCCTTTCCCCAATAAAGGTCCTTTTATATTTTCTTTCATAATTCAAGACTTCTCTCGTCATTCTAAAAGACTTATTTCTCAGCCCCTTATCTTGTATGTCTCTGACTGTGCTGTGTGCATATGACCTCACGTTCTTGCTGTTTGGCGCTGTCGAGTCTGCTTGGACACAGCACAGCCCTAGGGACTACGGAACCGAAGCCTGCCCAGGCCCAGGCCATCCTCACAATTACTACTATGTGGGCCATTGTGGCAGTTCCTGTCTCATTCCATCTCGGTGAGGGTTTTCTCTTTATCACAGACCCTCTGCTTGATCAAACACATCCTTTTCTAAGAACAGGTCTCTCCTGATAATATAGCCAAAGCAAGCGAGATGCAGTCTGGCCATCCGAGCTTCCAAGAAGCATTCTGGATGTACTTCTTCCCAAACAGATTTGTCTGCTCTTCTGGCAGGCCATGGGACTCTCAATATACTATGCTAACACTCTAGTTCAAATGCAACAATTGTGATGTACATGTTAAGTGTTTGTGTTCTAATTAGATGTAAGAGTGTGTGTCTAAAAGGGCCATGAGTCCCAGCATAGTCAGACAAGCAAGCAATCAAGCAGAGACTGCAAACAAGGAGTCCATAAGCCCAAACAGACCCACTGAGGCGCTCAGAGAGTCCGTCAAAAAGTATTGCTACTGAGATTTCAGTTCCTACTTACACGTGTTATGCTAAAATCAATTGTTTAAATATATCTCTGCAATCAAAGGATGCCTGTAGACAAGTTCTCTCGGTAACTAACAGATCTGTTATAGTCTCACGACGGTACCTTCAGGGCACAGTCCATTAGAGACGGTAGCCCCCAGTGGGCATCTGGATGAGTTAAATTCATGGCAGAGAGCTTAGCTCAGACGATTGTGGCAAGCAGTTTTTGGAATTCCACAGGGGAAGTCTTGATAGATTTTCTCAAAGGCCACAGGACAATCACAAATCTTATTTTGAAGAAGTTTTTAAAAAACTGAGAATTGTGCTGCTGAGAAAAAGGGCTAGAAATTTGAGGAATTGTATTCCATGATAATAGCGTACCTGTTAATTTTGTTAGTGTAGCCAGGGCTATCTTTAAGAATTTTGCTGTGAAACCTTACCCCATCCACCCAGTAGCCCTGATCGTGTGCATTCGCTCACGTTTGTTCTCAGTACTCAAAAAACATTGAAAAGGAACCTGTTGGGATTTAAGCACCTCGAAGATGCCCAAAGGGCATTTTGTCTCGGTGTCAGCGAGGAACAGAGTGTAATCAAACACTGTAAAATTATCTGGGGAAGGGATCAAGAGACGGAAGCAACATTTCAGAAGTATATGGATCGACATAAGAGACGATGTCAAGAAACAATACCAACATACTTTGATTTTTTTTCTGAATAAAGGTTTTCGCAATTTTGTAGAAGTACTTTTGACTTATCTTCTTATGCCGATCATAGAATTAATTAAAAAATAATTAGTTTTCAATAGTTAAGCATCCAGAGTCCTAAAACCTGGTACTTCGGTACCAAAACCTGGTTCTAAGTAACCAAACTCGCTGCCATTGAATCGATGCTGGCTCCGGACAGGAGAGAACTGCCTCTGGGTTTAGTGACTGAGACTGTTCACGGGAGAGAAAACCGTGTCTCTCTCCAGTGGATCAGCTGGTAGCTTCTGAATGCTGGCTCTGTAGAACGCAGGTCAGCAGGCAACCACCACTGTACTACGAAAACCTAGCACACGAAAGGGAAAGCACTTGGCTTTTCTTTCCATAGCTTTTGTAACTCCCACCAAATGAGTGGGCGGGCGCATGCACAAAAGGTGTGACAGACTCTCGGGAGGAAGTTGATCAAGTTTACCTGTCTCTGGGTATTATAACCGAGCCACGTCAGAAGCAGGAAGAGAGAGTCCCCTGAGCATAATGGTGAGCCACCAGGACAGCGTGTGTCAGGGCCCTGCACGCAGTCCTGTATGACATGGCGGCAGCTGCAGTGGCTCCAGAGGCCACAGCACTGGGACCATGAGGTGAAGCAGCAAACTCCAAGCCAGTGCCCAGGGAGCACTGATGGCCTTGGGGCAGGAGGCTGGCTTACAGATTGGGGTGCACTTTGTGTGTCATAACCCGTGCCCCAGTAAGGAAGAAGTCAAGGGGCCGAGTGGCTGAGAGGCTCAGGAAAGAGAGACATGCCTGCCAGCCTGGCTGAGAAGAGGTGCTGAGCAGACAATGTATCCTGGAGTTCTTAATAGTGATTTTAACCAGCTCATGAATCCTGGAGTTCTTAATAGTGATTTTAAGCAGCTCACTTCCCTAATGAGCGCCCAATCCTGAGTGCTGGGAGTTCGGTCTGGCCACTGCAACACATGATGGAACCCAGTCCAGGAGCCAAGGACGAAGGACAATCATAGGCTTGTTTTGAAGAAATTTTAAGAAAACCGAAAACCGCATTGGTCAGAAGAAAGGCCAGGAGAGGAGAGGAATCGGTTTCCATGACAACAGTGAACCTGTTTATTCTTTGAGGGATGCAAGGGTGGCCTTGCCCCTCCACCCTAGATTGCTGAGCACAGTGCCCTGGGCGGGCAGGTGGCTTCAGAAGGGGTTAACAAAGCTGGTGAGGTGGCAGTCTCTGTCCTCTGCCACCTGAGCATCATCCTTGGGCAGACGTCGATTGGATTCAGCTTCTCACGGACGCTGGAGGCAGTGAGCCGTGACCTCCACTCCATTTCCTCACTAGGATTTCCACCTTCTTTTAGGAATGAAAGTACATGCGTGGATAGGCAGAATTTTTGTTACACACACACACACACACACACACACACAGCCCTCCTACCCCCATACCCTCATCCGGGAAAAATAGGAAAGGCTACATTTTATGCCAAGTAAAATGAAAGTGGTGAATAAGTAGATGGGAAAATAAGGGAATTACTCTGAATTGTCTAAATGGGCCTAATACCAGGGTGCTTTGGAGGTGGAAGGAGAGTTCACGTCAGAGACAGAGGCACTGAAAAGGACTTGGCGCTGGCCACTGCTGACTTTGAAGATGGGAGGGGCTAAAAAACCCCAAACTCACCCTCATCGTGTCAGGCCAACTCACAGTGGTCCTACAGGGCAGGTTAGAAGTGTTCCTGTGGGTTTCTGAGACGTTAACTGTTGCCAGGAGTAGAAAGCCCCATCTTTCTCCTGAGGAGCGGCTGGTGGTTTTGAACTTCGCACCTCGCAGTTAGCAGCCCAACATGTAACCGTTATGCCACCAGCGCTCCTGTGGAAGGGACCAGGAGTCAAGAACTGCAGGTGGCTTCTAGAAGACATAACAAGCAAGGAAGCCTCTTCTCCCCTAGAGTCTCTTGGACAAAGAGTCTTGTTGACATCCCCATTCAAAGTGAGACACCCTTGAGACTTCCAAACCTCCAGAACGCTAAGATACCTCTAGGGTGTTTTCGGCCACCAACGGTTGGGAAATCTGTCGCTCTAGCCCTGATGCAACCCCTATGAGTGGAGTGGCAACTGCACCCCTTTAGAGCCTGCGCTTTCAGGGTTACCAAGGTTCTTGCCTCCTTCTACTGTGGATACCTCAAGCACTGGATTTCATGGTGGCTCAGGGGTTAGGAGTGGGGCTGCTAACTGCAAGGTCAACAATTCAAAACGATCAGCCTCTCGGTGGGAGAATGGTGGGATTTTCTAGTCTTGTAAAGAGCTACAGTCAGGAGACTCATGGGGGCAGTCCTACCCTGTCCTATAAGGTTGAGAGGAATTGGCATTGACTCGATGGCTGTGAGTTTGGGTTTCTTTGGAAACCAGTCACTCAATGGCTGGATCACCAGACGCCACATCAATACTATTAGGTTTAATAATAAAAGACATTTTTGTTACAGGTGGTTGCCAAGTAAGTGCACAATTGAAAATGAACTGTCTGTCTTCAAGCTTTAATCCCATAAAATTGTAGTCTTGAAGGTGGGCATGTAGCTTTATCAGAGAAGAGTATTGGTAAGAACTATATTGATGGATAAAACTGTGATTTCAATAAGTATAGAGAATTCTCTTAAACTATAAGCGGCAGGCATTACAAATGAGAGAAAGTCACAGAGAGGACTTCTACCTATAGCATGGTGAACTTGAGACGGAAGGAAAAGTTGAGCATCCGCACTGTTATCCACAGGCAATGGAGCTAATTGAGCATGTGTTCTTCATCCTGTTATTTAAGAACATCTAATAGCAAATGTTCTGCAAAATGAACAGCTCCATATGTCCAATCCTATCTTGTTCCATGCGTTTTACAAATCTGAAACTCTACTACACGGCGCTCTTCTCCCAGACCAAATTCAGATGTCTGAAGTCTTTTATCCTCACACAATTGCTTTCTCTCCGGAACACACCCAAAGCTTGAGAGTCCAATTTTGCTTTGGTTGGTGAAATGATTATTTCAGAGTAATTGTGATTTGAAAACGGGCAACAGAAAATCTAGGAATTTAAAAACAAAAGAGACCCAAAGAAATAAACAACTGGGACTCTGGTTTTGTTTTTAACTGAATTAAACCTTTATATTGTTGTCACACCTGAAGGGGGAGGGGATCTGGCTCTGGAGTTCATTCTAATCCATGGCATTTCTGTTTGTGTCAGAGAATTGTGCACTATCAGGTTTCAATGGCTTTCTTTGGGAAGTAGATTCGCAAGCCTTATTCTGTGGTGCTTCGGGATGGGCTCGAACCTTCTACTCTTGTAGTTTTCCTCTGGCAGCAGCAGAGAAGGTTCACCACTTCTCACCAAGGGATCTGGACAGTAGCCAGGCTAGGCCCGCAGAGACCCCTCTAAGTCCGGATGTTGATCTATCCCTGAACTCTCTTGCCTAAAGACCCAGGTAACACCCACCATCCAGGTGCTTCAGAATTGCTTAAAAGCATATTACATTTCAGAGTGAGTCCCATTGTACAACCGCTCAGAGGATGTACTTTTCATGAAGCTGTTTTAGCACTTCTTTCCCCTACAAAAATCACTCTTTTAAAAAGAGCCACGACTTTTTTTCCTACCCTTGGAGTTATGATGATGGAGGTCAAACAGATGTCACGATGACGAAGTGCACGCATCATTCCTTATTCAGGAGTTCAGTCTTTAATTGCCACAGACTTGTTATTCTGCTTCTGATCTCTGCCTTGGGACGGCTGCCAATCAAGTGGAACACCGAGTGTGAAGTCTCTGGGAGATGAATCCAAGTTGTTCTCCAGCTGAAAGAATCACTGCCCTTACGAACTTATCAAAGTCAAATCTGAACCCAAACAAATGATCAAAATTTGAAAACTAACGGCACTTCTGTCCTTTGGTGCTAAATTGAATAAATTAGGCCAGGACTTGTTCATAGCTTTCTGTGAAAGGATAACTGCTTGAGTCTCTCCCCCTGCTGTGAATTCACTCTCTCAAATGGCTACTTTTGAAGCCATTAGACTTTTCAATAATTAAATTTGAATCACCAAGAGGGATGTGAAATTCAAGCACAGAGCTAATATTCATTGAATCACTGCTATTTGGCAAGTATTTTCCTAGGCACGTTAGATCTGCTTTGTATTTAACAATTTTAGTGGGCATTTATTCCCCTTTTCTCCAGTTGGAAGATTAGAAAACCAAGGTCCAAAGAAGTCCCAAAGCGAGATGGCTAGAAAGTCATTCTGACTCCCTATTCTTTGCACCACACCACTCCAAATTACTGCCTGGTCAACTTACCCCTCAACTGCCTGCCTGTAAATAGACAACCCCTTCGCAAGCCACAGCCGACCCCAGACTCTGGAGCTTTCAAATTCTACTCACAAGCCAAAGGTGTCATGATTTCCAGGGGAGTTCTGGAAGTTTAAGGGAGATTTTCTATTAGAGATTTCTGATTAGGAATATTTTATAACACGCATTATAAGTAATACATTTGCATTTATAACAGTAAGACCTGTGAATGCTGGAACCTGCATGAGGCAGAATCCAATGGAGAAGGAAAACACAAATATTCCCCACTAATAAAGAGCAATGGCAGCAAGGTCAGGCCCCCAGCCACAGAGGAGCCACTGAAATAGCCATCAGGATAGCAGGGCAGAGCCCCAGAATTAGCCCAGGACAAGTGTGGGCATCATCATAAAGGTCAATGGGCACACCTGGAATTATGTCTGCTTCCCCCCCCCCCCCGGTTATTATTCTCTTTCTTTCTCTTTTTATTCAATCTTTTTTTCTCTCCGTTATTGTTGGTTTTGCCTACCTATATAAGATAGGCACAGGAAGTAAGCTCAAGGAGAAAGCAACAGGATACTTCCAGAAGGACCTGAGGGGAGGAGGAGGCGGGGGAATGAAACAGTGAGCAAACAACGCCATAGACAGGGGAACAACTGGGGAATTAAAATCGACGAGGAGGCCCTAGAGATCCTGGGGTGTTGGAGCCACAGCAAGCTAAGAAAGGTGTGTGTGATGGTGGGGCAGAAGGAAGGTAAAAGGAAACAGAGGAAAGATCCAGGAAGCAGAGCTATAGAAAGAGGTATAAACATAGGAGGGACCCAACACAAATAAAAACAAACAAACAAAATCATATCTTTGAGAACGAGGGGGGTTGCAGCAGAGAAACAAAACCTATCTGTAGACAATGGGACATCCCTTTACAGAAAGGTCACAAGGAAGGGATGCGTCAACCAGGGCACAGTACAGCACCAATGAAACACACAGTATTCCTCTGGTTCCTTGAGGCTTCCCCACGTCCCCTCACTATCATGATCCCAGTCCTGCCTTTCACTATGGGCTAGACCTGAGCATGTATGGAGGTACAGATAAGAGATAAGAGCCCATGACACACAGAATCCAGGAACAGGAAAGGGAGTAATGATACCAGGAGGGCAGGGGAGAGGAGAGGAGGAAAGGGAAACTGATTACGATGATGGACACATCACTGCGACCACTGCCACCCCATCCCACCCTCCAGCCAGGGGGATGAACAACAGAAACTGTAGGAGAAGGGAGCAATGGTCAGTGTAGGATATAAAAATATAATAATAATTTACAATGTATCAAGGGGTCACAAGGGTGGTGGGGGGAGGGAAAAAGAGGGCTCAAATAGAAAGCAAATGTTTAGGAAATGACGATGGCAACTTATGTACAATTATGCTTGATATAACTGATGTATGGATTGTTATAAGGGCTGTAAGAGCCCCCCAATAAAATGATCTTTTAATAATAAATACACAAGGGGTAAAAAACCAACAACAATCGAAAAGTAGAGAATCTTCATTGTGTCAAAGGCAGACATCTTTCCAGATCCGTAAAAACAAGGCAGTCCCATTTCACTGTACCTCCTCATGATTCTCATCTTAACTCATTTTTAGAATAAGAGGTCACTGTGCATTCAATTGGCTGGGGGACTGTCCGAGTTTCTACATTATTTTCAAAATATGCTCCAGGTCATACTATGCTCCTCCCTCTGGATGGTTTTAACTCTTAAGAGATTTCTGGAAGATAGTTTTTAACAACTAAAAACTAAATCTAATATAGTTAGAAAAAGAAACCAGACATGTACTAACAAATGATTTCCCCCAGGAATTCTTGCTAAGAAGCATGATTTCTTTGACATGCACTGACTTAAAAAATTAGTTATTTAATTATTATCTTTCTTGTAATTTCTTATAATTCCGGTTTATTAAAACTACATGTAAAAGTTGTTGAATTGGGGAATGTTTTGTTGTGGGTATTTTTGCTACAACTAAAAAAATAATTTTTTGCTACAATTAAAAAAATAATTCCGTGAATAACAATGGGTACCAGGAAGAAGAAAATGTTCTCAAACTGATTATGGCCATGATTGTACAGCTCTTCCTGATGTGATTGCAGGGTAGAATTGTGCGATATGTGGATGAAGTACCAATAACACTGTTTTTTTAAAAAAAGCTAATTTGAAGGATAGGAAGAAAAATGTATATCTCATTTTAATTACTTAATATTATATGCATATCCTGGTAGTCTTTACATAGAGAACCATAAGGTTAAGTCAAAAAGTATTGGTATAAATCCACAGAAAGCCTTGTTGTGAAAAAAAATCTCAAAATGTGAAGTGCTTGTTCGTTTTTAATATAACTCATTTTATTGGGGGCTCTTCCACGCCTGTACCAAGGTGTGTCCATATACCATCCCGAACCCTTCTTGAAGAATTCCTGGCTCCTCTACTTAAGCCATGTCAACCCAGCAGTCCAGGCATCCTCAAGGACTCAAATGTGCTCCCTTCCAGTGTGCTTGGGGCTTAGGGAACAAAACGACGTCTGAAGGGGCAAGATCAGGGTTGTAGTGTAGAAGAGGGAAAGTTCCCGAACCACAAAATTCTTCTGGGACAGGATGAGCAGGTGGAAAAACAATGGTTCAATGAAATTCTCCTGCCCTTTGTTCTTACCAATGCAATTTTCTCTGCTGAATAAGTCCTTATGATTGGCAGGTGTTCGTTAAGAAAATCTATCAAGATGGCCCATTTGGAATCTTCTAAATCAGCTACTATCACTTTGAGCTGACCTCTCTTCCTTGTGTTGAACTGATCCAGAAGATCCTTGGAGACCACGGTTTGGATTAGCACTTTTATTCTGAAGGGACTCCAACAGACTGACAGCTCTAACAGACTAGGCCAGTGCATTACTGAAAGAAATTGTCGTCATCCTCAGATCACAGAGATATGTCTACATATGTTTTGTTTGAAATAAACTGTGCATGTATGAAAGAGGAGCCAAGGATAAACAGTTTTTGACGTATCTGAAAACATAACTTATCAGGGAGTTTTCCATGTAATTAAGTATTATTTTACATCATCCTTTTAATGTCTGAGTAGTACTGCATTTTATAAGTGAGGGATAATAAAATCAAGCTGTTGTTAGGGATTTTTTAAAAACCTGTCATCTTTTTATTGATTTATTTTTTCCATTAGGATGTGAAATTGCTGGATTAAAAGGCATCTTTTAAAGAATGCCCTCCCACCAGTTCTCATCGAAATAATGAATATCTCACACTCCAGCCAACAGCAGGTTCTGTAAAATATTTATCAGTGTCACCATTCGAACGGCAGTTGGTTTATTTTAAATGACTTGTCCCCATCGCCTCTGCTTCTCCTGAGCAACACTGCCAACACCAGCCCACACCTCAGCAACAGAAGTGACTCGTGACACATGGCACCCCAAACATACCCCACCAGCCCGCCCCAGGTCTCGCGCTCCAGTAATAATGGGCCCCACAGGCCTGCTGACTCAATGAAGAGGATGGATGGCTGGGGGGGGGGGGAGCACTTAGAAAAGCGGATGTTTTAGGGGAGAAAAGACGCAATGCAGCTAAAGTGCACACCATGCAGCCACTCCCCCAGCCCTTCCTTTTACAGAGCGGAGCTTTTACTGGGTTGGCAAAGAGGGCACTGGGGTCATAAATGGACTGCCGAACTGCACTTCAGAGCACTTCACTTCAATTATCATGAATTAACTTTAAAAAACAGCATTAACTTTTCAGCATATACAATATGTCCAAGAAAAACAACATACTTAGAAGTTCGTTCACTATTATTAAACGTTTCCCCGCCTTTACTTGAAACCAGTAAGCAGCCTTTAAGAACAGGTTTCTCGTGCCACTGATGGCAAGTGAGGGGGTCTCTGAAGCTGTGTGCTCAAAGTCTCTCTGCTCTCAGAGGCCAGTGGACCGGCCTGCACGGCTGGTTGAGGGAGAGGCCAGTTTTTTTCTAGATGTTCTGAGTCTGGCTATAGGTTTGAACCTTACCTGTTGACTTGAACTGGTGGAATGATTTGATTTATGAGCCTCAATAGTCAGAGGCAATCACAGGTGTTCTTGTCATCAATGAATTTCAGCTTTAACAACAGTAACTGAGTTAAATGGATTTTCGATTAGCAGGAATCATAACAGAATCAATGGAAAGGTTTGTTTTTCAAACTACATATCCCTTTAGGTTCCACTAATTTCACGTCGACATTTTTAGATTGCTTAGAAACTGACAGCCTGTTTCTGTTACTGCTATTTATGATAAGTAATTGTAGCCCACCACGAAGTTACAGAGAACAAGGATGATTATCACAGTGTCACATAAAAGAGATTCCATTGCTCCATGTGTAATGCTAACCACACAGACTTTATCGCTCTTGGGCGCTGTCAGTTAATTCCAGGTACATTATAATGGCTCCATGGTGGTAAGATATAACTGCCCGGAGGATTTTCTCCACTATCATCTCCATTGGAGCAGAGCTCCAGGTCTTTTGAAAGAGTTGTTGAGTGGCTGAGATAGTTATGGTTTGTTGTGCCAACCTGGCTGATAGACACATGAGGGATTAATTGAAGGGTGGCGAGATAAATGGCTTGGTAAGCCTTGTCTTTCTAGTTCTCAGGTCTCTTTCTCTCTGGTCATCGGACCAGGGTACTGCTGCCTTTACCAGTTCCCTGCTTCAGCTGGCAAGGCTCACTTCCTGCAAGACATCCCCAAGGAGAAGCCACATGGACCTAGCCCGATGCAGCCCTGGGTGCTGGAACAGCCATGTAGAGACCCCTGTCAGTGCTGAGATGCTTACACGTCCACGGATTCGGCTTTCCTCCTGCAGTTGGTGTCATTGCGTGACGACTTTGTAGATTGGTGTCTGACATGTGAGGTAATGTTGGACTTATGGGCTTGGACAGCACTGGGTTGGGATGATTTCTTAATGCTCACTTACCCTTTATAGAAAACTCTCACTTGTATACACTTGAGTTTCTGTGGATTTATTTCTCTCATGTACCCAGGCTAACACAGTGGCTTTGAATTGACAACCTTTTGGTTAAACAGCTGATCGATCACAGAACCACTGCACCTTTAGGGATCCTTAAGCAGACACTAGAAAGAGGTAATTGCAATACATATCTATCGAGCACGTATGATGTGAAAGTATTAGGACAAGGGCTTTTATTTCTTCTACTCTCACACCAGTCGTGCTCTGGCATCGTTAATCTCATTTCAAACTTGGTGCAATAGGACAGAATTTTAAAACATAGCTAGTTGGTAAGTGATAAAATAGTACTGAAGACCTGGCTCCTACCTATAAAACGAAGTATCAAATCAACTTTACACAGCAAGTGCATTTTTCTACTTGTGAGATATTTATATCCACTAGGTAATGTCTCCCACCTTAAAGGTTGATTACTTCTTTACAATGTTCTCTTCCTTTCCAAAACTCTACTACCAGCTAGAAAAAATATTCCTTATTTTAACATCGTTTCATGGTGGATATGTCAGTATATGGGTGATATTTTACATCATGATTAAAAGACACCTTTGGTGTTTTGTTTTACTGAAAATTCGAAGATACCTGAGTCATTCTATGAGTTCGTCAGAAAGATGTAGGCAACTTCTTTTAGATGGCAAGAAATATATTGATGCAAATTGCATCTATTTTGTATGAATCAGTTTCAATGGAGTCCACAAACTCCATGGACCTATCACAACATACTGAACTTGCCACGAAAGGGTTCTTATTCTAGAAGTCTTCCTCTTAATCTTGTGCCCTATACTTTAACACGGAAGAATATGTAATGCTAAAAATATGATATATATTGTGTCCTCTTTCCCATCGGGAAGAAAACTGCAATGGTATGAAATGTCAAGAAAGAGAAATATGTATAAATCCAAACACCATGCTAGAAGAAAATGTCTGAACATTTGGAATATGAGGAGAATTAAAACAAAAAGCAAGAGTGTATATAATTCACTACAGTTTGTCACTAGTAAAATTGCAAATGCATTTCTCAGATAACTCCATTTTATTCATTTTGTTAACTCACTGTATGTCAGTCAAAGCAAATCGCAAGTAACAAGCCAATTGCCGAGCAATATACTCAGGCATATGCTCTGTAACACTCCGCATTACATTTTGAAAGGAGGAGTTCTGGCTAAAGGATTGGCAGAGCTCTTGATATTTTATAATGAAGGATTTTCTCTGAGAAGCACAATTTCATAAACATTTTAAAACTTAAGTATAATTATTATTACTAAGAACATCTGTCCCTACCAATGATCAGAACAAAACATCCATTCCATCCACTAGTAGGTGAGTCTTTATGCTCAGTAAAATGCACTTAGGACACTTTCAAATTGTATTATAAAGGTCATTGGTAAATTCTGGTAGGTAAATTTTGCCATAATGTGTGCAGTAAACAGTGTGAGAGTAGATATATATGGCCTCGTCTGGCTTCCCTATTGCCAAGAGGCAGGGGTCAGACATGTCTACATAGTCCACCTTCCTGTATCTACTCTGCCACCCACCATGACTCCCACACCACTCCACATCCATGCTGAATTCGATACTGCATTGCAATGACCACTGGAATTCACATACAAGACGAAAGGGATTTATTAGAGAAGTTAATAGGTCACCACAAATCAGAGATTGGTCAACGGTGAGGCTAGTCATTGTTCCAAAGTAACAACCCTCATCGGCCAGTAGCCTAATCCCTCTCTGGTCCTCAGCTTCTCAGCCATGTGGTCTCCTGGCTTCTGCCTCTGTGAGCCAGGAACCCAACCCCCAGTCCCTCTGTCTCATAGTCCCATAGACTTGGGCCAGGCGAGGAGAATCTATTTCAGTCTCCTCTGACTCTCTGTGCCCAAATCCCCCTTGCATCTGGTCTTGGCAGTCTCTGTTGCTTATGACAGAGCTCTTGGATGAGTTCTTCCAAGGGCTCATTTTAAAAAAGTGTTTTATTTACATGTCCTTCACATATTATAAATGTAAGCATTCAATCATTGATGATGAGAGCAATACAATCATCACCACCATCAATTTCAGAACACTGTCTTCCTGTATTCATTGTTGTTTGCTCCCTAGTTCCCTGCAACCTTCCCTGCCAGGCCCCTAGGTCACTATGAAGCCAGTCACTGTCTCTATAGCTTTATCCACCCTGGATTTCAGATACAGAAAGTCACACATGAACATGAACAGGAAGCAAACAAACGAAAACAACAACTGGACAAAACCAAGAAAAATCTCAATTGAAATGGCTTCCTTGTTTTCGTCCCTGTTAAAGAATAAAACATTAAAAACGGAAACAACTGTAAAATGGCTCAAAAAGGAGATCAAATGATAAAGTGTTACATTGTAACCTAATTACAGCTGCCACCAATGGACCTTACAATGTTCTGTCTGATCCCCAGACTATTCACATTCCTGGACCACGTTCAGAGGAAATTCACCTGAGATTAATCCATGTGAAGATTGTGCAAATAGATTTTGGGCCCCCACTAACATCCATTACTGCCATTGAGTCAGTGCTGACCCATAGTAACCCCTGTGGGATTCTGGGACTATCTGTTTATGGGAGTAGAAAGCCATCTGTCTCCTGCAGAGCTGCTGGTTTCAAACCGGGGACCATGTAGGTCACAGCCCAATGCATAAGCACGCCACCTTTCTGCAAACCAGGTGTTCACAATTTAAGCTCTGATGCCGGTCTCTTTCGGGTTTGGATTTTGTCATTTACCATTCTATGGTCGTGCAAGTAGGTGTGCTTCTTCTAGGTAGACCTACTTGATGCCTCAACAGATGGCCGTTTTGTTAATTTTTTATTGGGAATTAATAATATGCCATTTCATAGTTCAATCATATCATGCAGAATTTTACAGTTGCTACCACAATCAGTTTCCAAATATTCCTTTTCTTCCTGGCCTCCTTGTCATCATCTCCCTTTTGCCCCCGCTCTGTACCCCCTGCCTCTGAAACCCTTATTCTGCTTGCTGTCCCTATGGATCCATCAATGCTGGGTTTCATGTACTGAAAAACAGGAAAACATATAACACAGCTTCAAGAGGGTGACCTCCAATGTCATAACACCTCTGAGAGACACCCTACTATGAGCGGACACAAACAAAATGAAAATACAGAAAATGTTGAAAACCAGATCAGGTCCAGCATACATCAGAGTGGGGATCAACTGACAAAGTTTTAACCATTCAAGTCAGATTCATGCCTTTGGTTTTCTACACTCATCTCTCCGATTCACTCTGTTTAGTAACCACTTTCCTCTGATCCTTCCTTCAATTGTTCACTGGGGGCTTATTTCCTATGTTGTTTCCACGAATGAATCGTGGGCTCCCACGGTCATCCAAAGCCTTCTGCAAACCAGATTCTCACAATGTAGGCTCTGAGACGAACCCCTCCTTTAACTTCAGATGATAGGATTTACAGTTTTGAAGCAAGTCTTTAAGACTCCAGATGATGTTATTTTTGATAGCCATGCATCAGTGTCCCAGAGAGTTCCTACACACTGAAGAGTGAATGGATTTTGTGGAGGTGTCGTTTTTATCTTTTAGCGGACCATATCACCAAGGAACACATAGGATAGCGCCTTAAATCACACCCTCTAGTAGAGTCTATGTACCAAGGAAACAAAGTGTGTGATTGGCTCACGTGTTCTCCTAAAGTCAGTTCTCAATACCACCTTAATCCTGTCCTCAAATAGGATTATAGTCACAGGAATAGAGACCAGAGTTAAAATACTTTCCCTAAGGAATTATGGAGAGGAGGGTCATATTAATTGACGTCTCAATGTGCAAAGCAAAACTTCTGTAAAGCAAATGGGTTTGGGTCCGAGGCAAATCAGATGTATGAAACCCTAATATGGGGATTGGTTAATTTTGCCATCCTGATAGAGTTGGAATGTTGGATCTCACACTAATTTGAAAAGAAGAACCAAGAGAGGAGTGTATCCTTTGGGTGTGGCCTCCCTGCACCAATCCTCTTCAGTTCAAGAGACTGAAAGGTCTGGCATTGCTGGCATTGGAGATGGTGAGAGATGATAAGAAGTAACAAGCAGGACCCCGGGGAACCAGTGGCAGCAGAGACATCAGAAATGGTACAGGACAGATCAGTGGACTTCTGACCCACTGAGTGAGAAAGCTGTGTATGTTAGACAGGAGATTTTCTGGTAGAGTCGTGTCTCCAGGTACAGGGTGGAGCTAAATTTACCAACCCATGGAGCTGAAAACTTGGTACTTTCATGCTAAGGCATTCAACTATGTGGACTGTAACAAACTGTGATAGGTAGGTTTATTGTGCCAACATGGCCAATGAACACGTGGGATTAATTGAAGGGCGGAGAGACAAATAGCTAGTTGTTGATCCTCGCCTTTCTTGTCTCTTGCTCTATGATCATCGGACCAGTGTGCGGCTGCCTTAGCTTGTTCTCTGCCTTAATTTGCAAGCTACACTGCCTGTGGGACACTTCACTGTGGACTGTGTCAATGTAGTTTGAGGTTCCTTCAAGACCTGCTTCGCCACACTATTGGAACTTACATCTCTAGAGCTGGGGACTGTCATTTTCAAAGCATTCTCTTCCCACTTGAGCCCTGATATCAGCTCCCCATTTATTCCCACTCCCTCCCCCCCATGAGCCCTTGATAAGATATTGATTATTATTTCCATATGTTACATCATCCTCCGTTGCCCCTCACCCACTTTTCCATTATTCATCCCCCTAGGAGGGGGTTCTATTGATCCTTGTGATGGATTTCTCCTTTCTCCCCCTCCCCTCCCCTAACCCTCCTGGTATCTCTACTCTCATTGTTGGCTCTGATGGGTTTATCTATCCTGGATTCCCTGTGTTGTGGGCTCTTATCTGTAGCAGTGTGCATGCTCTGGTCTAATCTGATTTGTAAGGTAGAATTGAGGTCATGGTAGTAGGGGGAAGGAAGCACCAAAGAACTAGAGGAAAGTTATGTGTTTCATCGGTGCTAGACTACACCCAGACTGGCTCATCCCTTCCCTGTGACCCCTCTGTGAGGGTATTTCTAATTGTCTACAGATGCGCATTGGGTCTCCACTCCATGGTCCCCCACCAATTCACCTTCGGTATGGTTTTGTTCAGGGTCTTAGATGCCTGATACCTGATCCCATTGATACCTCATGATCACACAGGCTGGTGTGCTTCTTCCACATGGGCTTTCTAGCTTCTGAGCTAAATGACCACTTTAAGACTTTAAGACCCCAGACACTATATCTTTTGATAGCCAGGAACCATCAGCTTTCTTCATCACATTTGCTTATGCACCCATTTTTGTCTTCAGATATTGTGTAGGGAAGGTGTACACCACAGAATTCCGGATTGTTAGAACAAAGTGTTCTTGTGTTAAGGGAGTACTTGAGTTGCGGCCCAATGAGGAAGGACTATTTCTACATGCTTTTATATTGTGTAGTCAAAAGTTTATTTATCTAATTGGTATGCAATGAATTACTAAAATTAATCTTTACAATAAAAATTCTTTCAATAAATGTTTGTGAATGGCTCAGGGAAGCATAATTTAAAAATAAAGTTGATAAACAATTATGCTTTTTGTAAACTAGCATAAAATAAAAATGACAGCACTTATTTCATTTTTTATAAGATGCATGAGATTAAAAATATAAGAGCTCTTTCCACACCGCATTTCTAAGCCAAATACCTAAATATATATACTGCTGGGCTTCAATAAGTTTTGGGGGAAATTATATGCTCTTCATGTTTATTTTCATGTGAAATTTTTGAGTCTGTGTATACATATACATGCATACATAACATGCACGTGTACATACACATACATATTCATATGTTGGCACTTGGATAACTTTGACTTGCTAATTATAAGGTCCGTAGTTCAAACCCATCAGCTACTCCTTAAGAGAAAGTTGCATTTGTCTATACTGATTTACAGCCTCAGGAACATTACATCTGGCATCTATGATTCAGAATCAACTCAAAGGAAGTAGGCTTGGTTTTTCAAAATATATATTATATTAAGTTATCTTATAGCATATCATATATATTATATAGTTGGTTATATAATATATACTCTATATAAATACTTTGGTTATATGTAACACATTACCTATCACATTTTTTCTACGATAAGGGAAGAAAAGAATCTTATTATCTCAATCAATGCCTTTTAGATATACAGTCTATCTGACTAAGTCATGAGGCAATTTAAAGAGGTAATTAACTTATTGTGCAAAACTTAGAGACTATAATGACCCCAAACAAGCATTTATGACTCAAGACTTCATTTTCTAAGATTAGCAACTTTAATTAAAGGACATTATCTGGAAGAAAAAATGGACAGAAGGTGTTTTAAAGTGGGTGGGGTGTGTGGTAGGGTGGAAGTAGATATATTCACCTCTTTTGTTAACCTTCTAGTCATAGAAAGTGTAAAATGAAGTGGTGGATTATAGATTTTTGCTCATTATGAGAGAGCTTTGAAGTGTTTATGAAAGAATTCTATTATCATTTGATCCCATTTTTTCAATAAATTTTGAAGCCTTCTTGTATATTTATACTTTAAGAAATGACCTTGTCCTAAGTTAAGTAATATAGGTAAGTACAATAGGGAGTTCCCAAAAATTATGTGAATACTATTGGAGACAATTTCAGTTTGACCTGTTTGCTATTAACTTGATAGAGAAGACATCTATCTATCATCTATCTATCCCTTTCTATCTATCTAGTCCGCTAAAGAAGAATTTAAGTAAAACTCTATCCTTATTTTAAGACAGGCTTTGTCTGAGTTGAGAAACGAGGTACAAACCTGTACCCCTACTTGAGGCAAAGCTGTCTTTTCTGGTCCATAAGGAGTGAGATCAAAGAGCATAGACAATTTAGAGAAAGAAAAAGACATAAAATTAATCATTCACCCTTTGATCTCAGAAGTTCCTGGTAATTAACAAGTACAAGGGCACTGTTACTTTGTTCTTATAACAAAGAGAACCATTTATAAAGGTCAGTAAATGGGGTGGATAAGTTACATGCTGAGAAAAAGTGAGAAAGTGAAATTAAATTATTTAAAGGTTAACTTTTCTACTGATGGAAGAGAGTTAGAGACCAAGGACTAAGTGGCCCATTTCAAGACATCTTAAATAAGTCAGAAACTGTTTCAAGCGTTCACTAATAATTATTTGTAGGGACTCTGTGAAAGGACCCTTTCATTGTTTATAAAGGCTGTACATCTTATCTGAATCGAAGTCTTTGAAACGAAATAGTTAACATAATTTCACCATGAACTAATAAGAACACCACCATTGCCTTTTGGGAAATAGTAGTAATCATAAAATGTCTTCAACTACGTGCACTTAATTTTGCTCAAGAGGGAGTTTAGATATCTTTCCACACTGAGTCTATGCTAAAGAATGTTATTTCACAAATGCACCAAGATTTATTTAAAATTTAATAACATTCTCTACTCCAGACTAATTTAAAGACAGAGAACAAAATCAACAATGTTATTATTATGACCATGTGAATATTTATCACATTATTATTAGCAGATATATTTACATTTATAAAATTCTGTAAACTTCTTAATTAATGCCCTGGCATTTCCAAGCCAGAAGGCTTCATTCATAAACTCAATTAATTTATGTTGCACTTAGGTTTGAATGAACATTTCTTGCCTATTTCCATCACAGTGAAAGAGAATAAAACAAAATTGCTCAAGTTGAACTCTAGTGGCACAAATGATTTATTGGAACAAAAACTAAGACTGAAATAGCTTTCAGTCTATGTTAATTACTGTTTTATTGTTGAAAAATAAATATCTTCGATGATGTAGTCATTGGTCTGTCAAGATTCTGTCACAGAATTTCCAGCTTCATTTCTATTTCCCAGGTCATACTTCTCCAAGTACTGATCCTACTTTCTAAATTTCACATTCAATCATCAGTAATTAGCAGTGCATGCTGATTGCATGTTTGATCACTTCTGGGCTAAAGAATCCCGTAGAGCTTTTCAGTTTTGTCATCATTGGCTTTACTGTGATGCATGAACAAGATAAATGGTTGTATTAACTGACCTTGCTTATGGGAAGATAGCTATTATCTTTTCAAAGAGAGCATTGTACTTCAGGACAGATCAGGAGAGTTCCTTTTGAAAATGAATGCGAAATTATTGTTCTTGAATTTAGCATAGTAAAACATCATTGTCTAATTCAAAATGGCGACTATCAGTCCTTTTAACCTCACTGATGCCTGGGATGTTGATATTTCTATGTTGCATTTAATTTTTGACAACTTCCAACATTAAAATTCCTACATAATCTATTCCAGATTCTGATTATTAACAGGTGTTTTCAGCCACTATATCTCATTTTGATTTGTGCCCCATCAGTAAAAGAAGCTCCCTGGAAAGTTTGTTCTTTAGAGATCTTCTCAAGAAAAAGTTTAATACACTGGGCATTAATAACCAAAAATCAAAATCTATCTTGGAATGACATAAAGAAATCCTAAGTGAAGAAACAAAGTATCACTAGAAAGTCAGGAAAAAAGAAAAGACCAAAATAGATGTTTGAACACGCTGAGGTTTACTCTTGAACAGAGAGCAGCTAAATCAATGGGAGAAATGTTGAAGTAATAACGCTGCACAAAAAACTTCAAGGATAGCTTGCGGAGACAGAATAAAACATGCCAGTAAAATGTGCAAAGACCTAGTGTAAGAAAGCCAAAAAGGAAGAACTCACTCAAAATATTTCAACCTGAAAAAAACTGAAGCAAAAAATTCAAGCCTCAAGATACAATACTGAAGAATTCTCTGGACAAAATAGTGACTGGTGGCACGAAGCATCAAAAGAATCTACATTCACCGTATCAAAAAGTATCGGTCAACATTCAACCATTTCAAGACATAGCTTATGATTAATGACATAACAAAGAAAGAAGACCATGCACTAGCGATATTAGTCAACAAGGTTCCAGGAAATGAGGGAACATAAATAGAAATATTTCAAAAAGGAGATGCAGCACTGGAAGCAGTCAGACTTCTCTGCCAAGAAATGTGGAAGACAGTTATATGAACATCGGAATAGAAAAGGTCTATATTTGTATCCATTCCAAAGAAAGATGACCCAAGATATTGTGAACATTCACACGGAGCCGCCAGAAATCCAGCCTGGACAGAGAACAGCACTTGAAACATAAGTTACCATTATTGATGTTACATGGACCTGGGCAGAAAGCAGAGAATACCAGAAATAATTTAACTGCGGATGCTTGATTATGCAACTATATCTGCCTTGTGGACTTTAACACACTATGGACAGTCTTGAGAAGAATGGGAATTCCAGAACGCCTAAGGGTGCTCATTCTGAACCTGTACATGAATCAAGAGGTAGCTGTGAAACACAACAAGGGAACACCGCATGCTTTACGATCAGCAAAGGCGTGTGCCGGTTGCATCCCCTCGCCAGACTGACTCAGTCTGCTTGCTGAGCAATGAGGGAAGCTGGACTGTATGAAGAAGAGTGTGGCATCCGGTTTGGAGGAAGGCTCATTAAAAACCTCTGATATACGGATGACTATCTTGCTTGTTGAAAATGAGGAGGATTTGAAGCACTTGCTTACGAAGATCAAATACTGCAGTCCTCAATGGATTATAACTTCATGTAAAGAAAACCAAAATCCCCACAACTGGGCCAACAGGCAGTATCATGGCACATTGAGGAAACTTGATGATTTCATCTTCCCTGAATCCACAGTCAACGCTCATGGAAGCAGCAGCCAAGGAATCATTGTTGCACAAAACCTCTGTAGAGTATGGAAATGCAACGATGTTACCTTGAGGACGAAGATGAGCCTGACCCAAGCCATGGTATTTTCAATTGCCTCAAACTGCACACTGAATGAGGGAGACCATGGCAGAGCTGATGCATTTTAATTATGCTGCTGATGGAGAATATTGAAAATACCATGGACTGCCAAAAGAATAAACTCATCTGACTTGGAAGACGTATAGCCAGAATGTTCCTTAGACCAAGGATGGCGAGACTTCATCTCATTTTGGACCTGCCATTTGGAGAAACTAATCCCTGAAAAAGGACATCATTCTTGGTAAAGTAGAGAGGCAACAACAACAAAAAGGAAAACCCTTGATAAAGTTGATTGACACCGTGGCTGCAACAATGAGCTCACACATACCAACAACTGTGGGGGGGGAGGGGGGGTGGCAGGACTGGACGGTGTTTTGCTCTGGAGTACATAGGGTCACTACGTGTTGGAAACAACTTGATGGCATCTACCAATAACAGTAACATTTTGCTGAAGGTAAATGAACAATAGTTTCAGCAATGCATAAACCGGGACCTTCCATCAACTCAAGTGCCATTCAAAAGTGGACTTGGCCTGAGAGATATCATTGTTGACATCAGACAGATTTAGGCTGAAAGCAGAGAATACCAGAACGATATTTATTTGTATTTTATTGAGTATGCAAGAGTACTTGTTTGGAGGGGTCATAAAATATGTACAGCATTGAAAAAATGGGAACTCTAAGACACTTAATTGTGTTGATGGAGAAACTATACCTAGACTAAGTGATGGAACAAGGGGATTCTGTATGGTTTAAAATCAAGAACAGTTTGTTTCGGGGTTGTATCATTTCACCATACTTCTTCAATCTACAAGCTGATTATAACTGAAAAAGCTGTACTATGTGAAAAACATCTTGAATATCAAGATGGGAGGAAGGCTCATTAATATTTTTGCTTGCTGAAAAGGAAGGAAATTTGAAATAAAACTGATAAAGATCAAAACCTACAGTCTTCGGTATAGATTGCAATTCAATGTAAAGAAAACAAACATCCTCAACATGACATTAAGAGATCACAGCAGGATCAAAGAAGAAAAGAGTAGTTGTCAAGGATTTCATTTTACCAGGATCCACAATCGATGGGAAAGGAAACAGCTAGAAAGAAATCAAACACTATCGCATTGGACAAATCTGCACCCAAACAAACTAACCCAAAAAGCAGTCATCAAATTCTGACACACGTTGACCCTTAGGACAGAGTGGAAGTCCTTGTGTGGGTTTAGGAGGCTGTTAATCTTTTCAAGGGCAGGATGTCTCCTCTTTCTCTGATGGAGTTGGTGGGGAGTTTCCACTTGCTGACCTTGTGGCTTACAGCCAACTTATAAACCATTCCTCTACCAGGTTTCCCTGACTCAAGTTCATGGTGTTTTCAATCACCTTAGATGCATGTGGAAATTGAACAAGGAATAAGGAAGACTGTATACGAATTGATGTGTTTGGATTATATTGTTGGCAAAAAATATGGAAGAACCACAAACTGCCAGAGCACAACTGAGGTGGTCTTCAGTGAAGGGGACTCAGGAGGCTCCTCAGCAGGGAGGATGGGAAAACTTCCCCTCATGCACCTGTGGAACTGCTGTCAGGAAAAACCAGTCCCTGCAATTGTGCTTGAACCTGGTATTAGCAAAACAAAGAAAGATCGTTAACTAAATGGACTGACAAGGTGTTTGCAACCAGGGACTGACACATAGTAACAATGGTGAGCGGTCCGCACCAGATGCTCTTCCCTTCAGTAATTTCTGAGTCAGTCAACTGGCCAGAGCCTAACTCAACAACGATAGCCATCTACAGAGAGACTGTCACAACTATTCCCCAAGGAGCAGCCGGTGGAGTTGAACCACTAGCTTTCCATTAACAACCAAGTACTTAACCGTTGTCCCAACAGGATTCCTTAAATACCTTAATACATAATACCACCTTGTTTTAAACATAAAGGGAAAGAAGCACACTGTCACCAGCAAATCACTAGAGCAGGCGTCCTCAAACTACAGCCCGTGGGCCACATGCGGCCCGCAGAGGATACTTATCCAGCCCACCGGGTGTTTTTGCCCTGTTTGTTTTTTTACTTCAAAATAAGATATGTGCTTTTGAGAATGATGAGGGCAATGAATGTATAAGGGTGCTTTACACAACTGATGTATGTATAGATTGTGATGAGTGTATGAGCCCCAGGAAAATAATTTTTAAAAAAGATATGTGCAGTGTGCATAGGAATTTGTTCACAGTTTTTTTTTTTAACGATAGTCTGGCCCTCCAAGGTTCTGAGGGACAGTGAACTGGGCCCCTGATTAAAAAGTTTAAGGACCCCTGCACTAGAGAATCTATCTCATTATACACGGACCAAAACTGACAATAAACATTGTTTTCTTTTATTGTTGCCAATTTAATAGCCAAAATATTGTCCTTTAATTTCTTATGAAGTTGAAGATTTTGTTTAATAAATTCCCCATGTAAAATGATTTTTGCCTTTGATGCGTTTCTATTAGTGTGTGAGAACTGGGCAACTGCTCTTTAAAACTATGTATTAAGACTATTAAGTATTTACATTGTATGCTAATATTTTATGTTGCTTAATGTTTATACTTTTATTTTTTATATAGCTAGCATACTAAATCTTTTATTCTTTAGTGTGTTATACCCTTTATATTTTTGCTTAAAGACTCATTGCTTACTTTGTGACAATGAAATATTCAAATGTTAAAGCATGAGATTTTTTTATTTCACTAAGTGTATGCTGCTGTGTTCTACAAGGGTGTCAACAATGTAAGGTGCTGTTTATTCCAAATAGAAATTTCCCAGCATCAATTTTTTTTTTGGTGTCTTCTGTATTACATACTAAGTCCAACTCAGAGCTGCACAATCTGCTTGAAGATCATGGCAGCTTGTATGACAGGAATATTGTTTTAATTTTTATAATGTGATAGTCCACTTTAATATTTAAAGTTGTCTGATTATTTTTCCATATGAAATTTGCATTCCCTCTTTCAATGAAAGTTTGATTACAACCCTGTCAAATCCATAAATAAATTGGGTGTCAAGTTTAAAATAGTTTGTCTTCGTATAGAGGGGCATGGCATTTTCTGTTCGTTTCAATCTGTGAGATTTCAAAAAATGAGGCACTTGACTTATTATCAGAATGATTGACCCAAATTCATCTTAGTTCCTGCTTATTTCTCTTTCAACTGTCAAATGCTTAGAAAGACCAAGCTCCAAGTCCAGGCTCATTGACTTGGTTCTGATTCACAGTGACCCTATGTTGGGTTTCCAAGACTCAAAACCTCTACTGGAGCAGACAGCCTCATCTTTCTCAGGCAGAGTAGCTGCTGGTTTTGAAACACCGACCTTGTGTTCAGCATCTCAATGGCTAAACCACAGCACCACTAGGGATCATGAGGAAAAGTACATGACACATAATTTCCTTGTCACTCCATCTTGTTGAGGGCCTTCATCGTTTTCCCTGCCCCTCCACTTTATCAAGCATAATGTCTTCTTAAGGGATGAGTCTCTCCTAACAATATGTCCAAAGTAGGTGAGACGAAGTCTGAAATCCTTGATCTGCATCAGTAAATGCTTCAAGTCCTCCTCAATTTCAGCACGCAAGGTTGTGGCATCTGCATGTTGAAGGTTGTCCATAAGCCTTCATCCAACCCTGATGTCAAATTCTTCTTCGTATAAGCCAGTTTCTCTGATGATTTGCTCAGCATACAGTTTGAATAAGTATGGGGAGAGGATCTAACCCTCCTTTTCTGGTTCTAAACTTTGCAGTATCCTCTTGTTCTGTTAACACAACTGCCTCTCGATCCATGTACAAGTTTCTCACGAGCACAGGAAAGTGCTCTACAATTCCATTCTTCTCAGTAAGCTCCCTTGCAACCGTGAAACCTTTTAACAGACATAAGTACATCTTGTCAGGAGAGACAAATCCCTGCAGAAGGACACCACGCTTGGTAAGGTGGAGGGCCAGCGCACAAAAAGGAAGCCCTTGGATGAGAAGAGTGACCACAGCGGCTACATCAGTGGGCTCCGCCTAGGAAGCACTGTGAGCACGGTGCAGGACCTGGCAGTGTGTGGGTCAACCGGCTCCATGGCACCAAGGGCAACCAGAAGCACGTAACAGATTTTTCTCTGTGAGGTTAAAACAAAAAATGCAGGAAAAAATGTTCCTTTGAAAGAAAGATAGTTCCTTAGAGTGGGTCACGTCAAGACACTGATCAGAAATCCGCTCAGTAACCCTCAGAAATTATGTTAAGACAATCATGTTATTGGCACCATGTTAGTTCTCCCTTTGACACATATTTAAATTAACCAATCCAAATGGCCTATATTACTATTTCCAGCCAATCATTGTAAAGCCACCACCCCTGCCTCGCCCCCTCTGGTCGTCCCACCTCCAGCTTCCCTGCTCCTGCAATTCCCAATAAGGTTGTTGTACCTCCAGCTCTGGATTTTAGCTCATAAACATGCCTGTTATTTCACAGTTTGGCAGCATTTGATTTCCTTTTTTGAGATCGGACAAATCCAAGATTCAAAGAGTTTTTGAACTTTCAATATAAATCTATGGTTTTATTTTTACTGTGTTAGCATTTTTGGCAAATCTATGGAAATTTGCTTAGTTATCTAGTGTTGTTATATTAGAAATATCCAAATTGGGCTGTTTTAGTATACTGAAATTAATTTTCTCACTGCATATCAACTAGATGTAAAAATCCAGGGTGCTGACCAGGGCGCAGTATAACACTGATGAAACACACAATATTCCTTGGGTTCGTTCAGGACTCCTCACACACACTAGCATGACCTCATACCTGCCTTTCAGTTCTGGCTGGACCAGAGCATGTACTCTGGTATAGTTAAGAGCTCACAACCCACGGAATCCAGGTCAGAAAAACACCCTCAGGAATGGATGGATACAGGAAAATTTGGGGGGGGGGGGGCAAAGAGGGAAAAAGGGAATCAATCACAATGATTGGCACATAATACCACCCACAGGGGGGGTGTCAAACAACAGAAATGTGGGTGAAGGGAGACAGCAGATGGTGTAAGATATGAAAATAATAATGTGTAAATTATCAAGGGTCACAGGGCAGGGAGGGAGGGAGGAGTAAAACAGGAGCTGACACCAAGGGCTCAAATAGAAAGCAGATGCTTAGAAAGTGATGGTATCATATGCACAAAAAAGCTTGAAGTAATGGATGTATGGATTTTTATCAGCTGTATCAGTCCCCAATATAACGATCTTTAAAAATAAAAGCAAAGAAATAAATGAAAAATGGAAAAAAAAATTCAAGGTGCTGGTTCTAGGAGAAGGTTTTCTATGTGTCTGCTCTGGAAGAATGTTCTTGTCTGTTCTGAACATCTATTTCAGAGTGATCCTGTGGCTTAGAATCTGTCTTCCCCTATATCTGCTTGAATAAACTGCATTTTGTATATCTTATAAGAGATTGATTCAAGACATAGGGTACACTAATACTATATCATTAGCATAATTAAGAAAACCATGCTCCTATATGACTGTAAATGGTGGTATACAGACTAAAATTTACAACAAAGACTTTTCTCGGGGTGGCAGGGGGGCGGACCACACAATTCAATCTGTAACAGAAATACATATAAAAGTTTTCTGGGATGGGAATAAGCTGGCTACCAAACAGAGTACTGGGAGCTAAGAGTAGTAGATGAAAATGATAAACCTAACTTGAATGGTGCAAACCCCGTTATTTGATCTCCCCTCTGATACACTTTGCGCTTGATCTAGTTCTCAATATTCTCTGCTTTGTGTTGGTCTATTTGTTTTTCATATTGGGGTTTATCCTGATGTATCTTATCACTGTAAGCAGCCTTTTTGAATCTTTGTTAGGTGTCTGTCTGTTTTTTGGTATATGAAACCCAGGGTGATGCACATGGAGAGCAAACAACCAGAAGACAGGTTTCTGGGGGTACAGTGGCGGGGCAGGGAGTAGGGGATGGGGATGAGAAGGGAAGCTGATACCAAGAATTTAAAGAAGGAAGAAGAGGTTATGAAACTGATCATGGTGTCGACTGTAAAATAATGCTTGATGTGATTCAACTATGGTATGGCATGATGTCTGGATTAACTCCTATTAAAATGGTTTGGAAAAAAACTGCTGAGAGAAATGTATAGTATCTATGTAAGGTAGTATATTGTATGCTTGAGCTATTTGTGGACACTCCCCATATTTGAGAACAGATTTATGGCTTTTGCTGGGAGGTTACTCATAGCAACACTAAAGAGCCATATAGAAGTAGTCTAAGAGTAGGATCCACTTGGAAGCAAGCTGTCTTGGTAATTAGGCACACGTCTGCTGGAAAAGAGGTCAGTGGTTGAAATTTCTCAGATGCTCCTTGGGAGAGGGCCGTTCTTCTCAGCCTAACAAGGTCACTCTGAATAAGAATTGAAGGCAACAGGTATGGTTTTTGTTTTCCTTAATGGTTAGTAATTACTACTCAAAAACCAAACTCGCTACCATCAAGCTGATTCCCACTTCAAGCAACCCTGAACAGCGTGTCCAAGGCCGTCGATACTTACAGGAGCAGAGAGGCTGGCCTGTCTCCCATGGAGCAGCTAAGGGTTTTGAGATGCCAACCTGAGGTTAGCAATCCAGTGTTCATCACTTTCACCAGAGGTCCTTAGCAGTCACTACTAGTAGACAGGGAACCATGATTATGTTTATCTTTAGATTTATCACTTTTTGAGATCTAGACATGTTTTTGTTGATTCTCTGCGTGTGTCTGAGCAATGAATCAAATTATCTTCATGATACTCATATTACTCTCTTCCAGCAAATGTATCTTCCTTCTATGCTATGAACAGAGCTCCAAAATTAGACAACCAATTAGCTACTTGATTTCAAACTGGATGTCTAATAAGCATATGGATTTCCAACCACTATTCCCTAGGAGCATATCATCTATCCGTAGCTTAGTGGAAACAGAAAACACACTCAACAGTCCCGCTGATTCCTCTATGAACGTCCGCACTTTACTGCTCCCTTGGTTATCCTCCAACATGCACCTCCGTCACACCAACCTCCCCATCGCTGCTGCGATCGTTCCAACACCAGCAATCGCGGCAGCATGCCACTGTTTCTCATCTGAGCGGATGTAAGTCTCCTAACGACTTACTCTCTTCTGCACCCCTTTCCCTCTCAATAAGGCAGCTGGTGGTCGTTCTACAGTGTAAATCAGATGTAGACACACTCCTAAATGTCATCAAATACAATTTGATTAGAATAAAGATTAGCCATATTAGAACTAAAAAAACAATGCTAAGATCATGCCAGGGACAGACCAATGAGTGTTAGCCACAAGAACCATCCAAGACGGGAAACTTATCTGACGAGAACAGGCTGATCGATCAACAGGAGCAAGAGGGATAAAGATCGTTCTTCCATCACTTCATTACTGATTTCTTCACATTATGTGTTTACTTAGGTTTACAAATCTCCATTTCTACATTAGCTCCGCTAAATTAGGTTCTCCTCAATTTACAAAGAAATCTTGACCTCTCCAGCCAATGTAGATAAACCCCCTGGCTAATTTTGAAATCACACATATAAAATCTTTTCTATTTCTTTTTGGGTAACTTCCAATTAGTATTAGTTTTACTTTAAAAAACTATTGAACTTAAACTAAATATTGTAAGGGCACTTCAAAACATTTGTGGAAAAATAGAATTAATAATTATGGAATTTTTCCACAGGTGTTTTTTTCCTTGCATATATAAGCAAATACTTTAGGTATTATACAAGAATAAGTAAAAGGTTTTGTTATCTTGATGATTTTGCTATTTAATTTCTAACATAGAAACCTTCATTTAAAAAAATAAAACCAGAATGTGAAACTATTGTTTCTTGATACATTCTCCATATAGTTCTAAACTCTTCTGAAGGTCATTCGCGGATTTCAAAGACACTGTTCAAACACATTTTGCTTGGAATAAATCCATGCACGCATGGACTGGAACCGTAGTAGGAATACGTTTTTACTCACCCTTGTACTCGTGTTCGGTCGTCATTCTCAGTGCAGGATTACACTGTTCATTGTTCGGACATGTGTATCGCAGTAGCAATGGAAGTGGTCGAGAAAGGACAGCATAAACTATAAGATTCTCCAGTTTTACTCACAAAGTGATCATGTTCATGTCAGAAGTCAGAGGCATTAACAATAGCTTGAGTGTAGACAGAAGCACAACCTTATTGATTTGGAGTGACAGAACTAGGCTATTGCTGAGACAGAGAGCAGAGAGGATTAGAACCCAAAGCAGCGGATTTAGGAAGCCGATGAGAGGAAATAAGTTTAATTGGAGTGCATGAACAGCCTAAAACTAGTTACTAGTCGAAAGGCTCAACAGCCTCCCAGTTTGATTCTGGTACAAAATGATTGACATTACCCAAAGTCACAGCTAGACAAGCGCTAGAATAACGAAGATCCTAATGAAGTTGTTCCTACACAAACAAACGCTTTTACATTACCATTCTATCTAATTTTGCTTTTCAGAAAGCTACTCAGAGACTTATAATTTCAATCACAGGAAACAGAATAGCAATGTGTATATTATGAAGAAATATCATTCTTAATAGGGTTTTTGACAAGTTAACAGATATTCAGAGGCATATCCAGCATATTTTGTCTTTATAAATATTAAAAGTATTAAATACTAACATTTAATCACTATTAATCAGAGTCCCAGTTCTAGACATTTAGAATTAGGATGTCTTGATTGATGAAAAACAGCTTGGGTTGTAATTATTGTGTCCTTTGATGTTGTATTCATAGATTAATTCTTTGAGTCTCTCCATCTGATTCTTGGGCTTAAATGGCAACAAAAAAAGAATTTAGGCTAATGATGAAAAAAATCTTTTTTTGACAGTTCAAGTTATTAAACACTGAAATAAGCTACAAAAGAGATTATCGAATCATTTTCTCTCAAAGCCTAAAGAAAGCATAGATTCCCATCTCTCTGAGAGGACTTAATAATAGCGGCTTTTATTGGAGGCAGATACAGAACTGAATAACTGCCAAATTCCTTCAATTCTGATGATTTAAATCCTTTCCGATTCAAAAAACTCTGAGTCGTGTGACAAAATTCTTCAGACATCAGAAGTATGCATCTGAAAACCACTCTAGAGTAATGAGCCCATTGTCTCTGAATTGTCCATTCTGACTCAAATCATACTTTTAACAGGAAGAAGTAACAAAAGAGGAAGAGAGAAAAAAGAAATTACATCCTCTATATTTACTTATATAAAACTACATAGAATTAAAATTTAACGGAGTATCTTATGAGCTCAAAATAAAATTTTGTATGCACAATTCAACCTTAGGCACAAACTATCATTCGTTGACTATTATCAAATTACAATTTTACTGTGTACATTTAATTATATATATACATTATATAACTGCAGTTATCTACTAAAGGACATAATAAGCAACAAAGTCAACTCATTGCCACTGAGTCAATTCTGACTCATGATGACCCTGTAGGGCAAGATAAAACTGCCACTGTGAGTTTCTGAGACTTCAACTCTTTACAGGACTACACCATCTTTCTCCCGCTGGTGGTTTTGAACTGCTGACCTTGAGGTTCACAGCCCAAAGCATAACCACTACACCACCACAACTCCTATAATAAGCAATAGAACCGATTATTTGTAGACCCAAAAAGGATTTTCTCTAAATAGATGCTATATACAAGGGAGTTTCTGAAAGTTCTTGAGAAAATTCCGTTTTCTTTTCATTCTACTTTTCATGAACATTTTGAAGGCACTTTATGTGTACATTCATAGAAATACACATGCACACATACACATATCTAAATTCATGGCTGTGGGATCAGTTCTGACTCATCGCCACTCTTCAGAGCAGAGTGGAACTAAACAAAAGGGTTACGAGGATGTAAACCTTTTTGGAAGCAGACTGCCCATCTTTCTCCCAAAGAGTGACTGGTGGGTCCAGAGCAACAAGCTTTTGGTTAGCAGCCCAAAGTCTAGCACACTGCACCCCCAAGACGTGTGTGTGTGTGTGTGTGTGTGTGTGTCTACACAGGCAGATAAAGACATACGTGCACTACCATCCATGGATTCCAGTGCATGAAAAGCCTGTAAGACAGAGCGGAACTGCCCTTGACTTCTAAGGCTATCAATCTTCCCGGGAGTAAAAACCATTACCTTTCTCCCACGGAATGGCTAGAGGGTTTGAATCTTGGACCAGAGGTCCGTATCTATTATTTCATAAAAATTACATATCACTTTGATAAGGCACTGCAGAGAAAATGTTCCTAGAACATTTGAAAATTCCCATGGATCCTTTAAAAATGAAATTTAAGAGAATTGTTTTTAGTAGTTTGTGCAGAGTACCAGGTTCATCTAGAATGCTTGTTCTCACCAATGACTTGTTTTGAGTACATATACTTAGAAATGTATTGCTAAAGAGACCTCCTATGTACAACGAAGCTTTCCATTTTATCCATTTAGTGACAGAATGGGGAAAATAAAATCCAAGTTTAATAATGCCAATGAGGAAAATGCTTTAAAAGTGTGAGTTGCTTTTTGAGAATTAAATATTAAGTTGGGCCAGAGAGATGATATAAATGCAAAGATAAAAGTGGATGGATAGGGATTTCTAAGAAAAATAATTCAGATTTCAGTGACGTTACCTAATGCATTACAAACGACACGATTCTTAGAAAAAACAGGAAAGGGGAGAGAAGGATGCATCTTGAACCTCTGAAGTTTGGGGCAAAAAATATAATTTGCTTAGCAACTTTACTATATCCTGTCATTGTAGATAGCGTCTTGGAAGCAAACAAATGACTTGTAAATCTTAAGTACACCAAGCTGCTCGTGAACATGCAATTGTTTTGACAAACATAAAGCACAACAGAGTAAATGGTGTGTCACTCTGATTCAGTGCCTGCTGTCATTTTCACAAAGATACATACACATCCAGCGGCAACGTATGAATGATTCTAGAAGGATATCGCGGAGGTGCTAAGCAAATACACACAGTCGAATAAATCCATTCTCATCCAGAGATAATTTAGAACCAGAAATAAACCATGTTATTATAATGCAATATAGCTACTCTTGGTACTATAAAGACAATAAACATCAAAAAGACACTGTGAATGGTTCTATGAAGTCATAATGGAAATTACTTCCATATGAAAAACGCTCAAGCACTGTTTTCAAAGATTAATTCACTTGAAATTGATTTATTTAAAACCGTTTCCAACTCCAGCATCCTGACATGCTCGGTTCTTGGTCATTAAGCAATGAACCCCTTTGATGTTAGACCACATAATCACATTAGGAAAACTGAAAAGCACAGCAAAGGATTTTATTAAAAAGTACAACTGCCAAGAGAAGATGGAAATTAAAAGCGTGTCTACCCAATCACTGGAAACTGTATTCTCAGTAATTTCCAGGATTAGAGTGCTCCAACTACAATGTCGCGGCAGCAGTATTTGAAAATAAAGCACCAGCCTTCTATGGCTACCAGCTTCGAGCGCATGCGGTGGCATGTTCACTCGGGAAAACGTTTATGCAGAATCCAGTGTACGCAGCTCTGTGAAGCATGGTTTCAGATCTCTAGCAGTGGCCCAGGACAGGGTCACAGGGCGTCAGTGTTGCTGTGATTGGTTGCCATCAAGTTGAATCCAACACACAGTAACCCCATGGATGCCGAGAGCTGCCCCATAGACTTCCCAAAACTGTCACCTTTCAGAGGTTGATGTCCTCCAAAGTGCCTCTGGGTGGGTCCAAACTCCTAATGTTTCAGTTTGTGATCCAGCACTTAATTATTTATTATTGTTAGCTGTCCTCCAGTTGGCTCCGGCCCACGGTAATGCTCTAGAAAACGGAAAGACTCTTGCTTCATCCTGAGGCATCTCTATGGTCATTGTAGCTATTGCATCACTCCTTCCCTTAAACACACACACACTGCCATCGAGTCAATGCTGACTCATAGCAACCCTATAGGAGAGAGTGAACTGCCCAACACTCTGACTACTTATGGGAGTGGAGAGTTCTTTCTCCTTTAGGGAAGCTGGTGGTTTCAAGCGCATTACCTGTGCATCGCAAGCTAATATGTAACCATTCCACCACCAGGGCTCCTTAGGTTTCCCTAATTTTTGTTGATCCTCTACAAAACATGGCCTTTCTAGATAGAAGATCCAATATAAACACAACACATGTTTGATACCCCGGATTGAAGGAGGTATAGCAGTTCTATTTCAAGTCTGAATTATCCATTCTTTTTGGCTGTCCCCAGTATAGTCAATCGTCTTTGTCAACACCGCTATGTGAGCTTATCAATCCTTCTCTCTTGTTTTTACCTCGTACAGTTTTGACATGCCCAGGAGCCAATCAAAAATCCCAGGGCTCAGGTCTGACACATATTACTCATGGAAGTGATGTCTTTGATTTTTAGAATTTTAAAGGTGTCTTTTGCAGATTTGCCCAATGTGATACATCTTTTGATTTATTGACTGGTGTTTTCATGATCAATGAATATTGATCCAAACAGAATTAAATGTTTGACACATTTTTGTTTCCATTTTGCCATTTTTTCAGTGTGTGATTTCTTGGGGCAGGGTGAGATTGCATGCGCTTCATAAGCTTTTAAGTCTACGTCTTTCTCATAGGAAAATGGGACAGTATTGGGCCTGTGCTTTAAACTGTGATGCGCATCAAAGACTGTCACGTGTACGGAGCACTGATGGCAGAGTCCCCCCGAGGAAAAATACATTAAAAATTAAAGTATTATTATGATTCTGTGGAGCCAAATTCTTCAAACACATGTGAAAAAGAAACAAAATGTATTTGGTCTTTTCATGTGTGAAATAGATAAAACTTGAAATGCGGAATTCCACAGAGAAGTTTGGCATTTCTTTCCTTGGGGCCTCTTCAGTAGCTTCAGGCCAAAGAAGGAGAGGGGAGAAAGGAAAGGAAAGAAAAGAAAATTGAAGGGAAAATATTGACCAGCATCTGTGTTCTGGGTAACATCTTCCGTACCAGGCTTTCTGACATCACTTCCTTCAACCCTTGACTATGCAATTCAGTGTAGGCCAATTGTCTTCATGTTGGTTCCTGCCCAGGTACCCAGCCGCATGCCAAGAGAGCAGCTCCATCGTCTTTGTAAGGCTGTGACTTTTGAAGCAGAACTCCAGACCTTTCTCCCAAGGTCTCACTGGGTGAGGTCAAACCCCTAAGTTTTACTTAAGTGGTCACGCTCTGAACCATTTACTCTACCGTGGGACTCATTGCATGGGTAAGAATCTCAGAGAGGAAAATTGGGATTTTAACTCACGCTCAAGTTTCCAATCTCATAAGTCTTTCAGGAAGGAAGCTATCAATGTACAAATGCTTTGGTACTAATAGCAATAACAAGGGCTGTATCAGAGAGATTTTTGAAAAAATGCACAAGTTTACATTCAATGACAGGGATCAGTTCATTCTTCCTATTAACTCAAATTCTTATCAAATGAAGAACCTTGCTCAAATATAATTATTTAGTACTCCACTATAAGTTTGTAAAGGAAGTCCAATTTGTAAAAGCACTTCCTTGCAGGAAAAGGTAATATTTTATGCAAAAAAAGAGAAGGGGCTTATCACAGTTTGGCACAAAGCATAGTCCACTTGGGGAGCCTCCTCGGGTGAATGTGCTGAAAAGATAGCCAAGTTGAAGATTTCTGGGTCATGCAATTTGCAACAGTGTACCTAATTTTATACTTCTAATTAAGCCCTGGGCACTTTGTATCACAATCATAACCTTGAGGCAACTATGCCAGGTCCTGAATTCCCACTGGCAATGAAGTGATATTATCACTTACTCCTTTTGCCAAGCTCCTCACAGCCCTTCTGAGTGCTGTGTCCAGTAGCATCCTTTCCTAACTGACTCATATTTCCCTGTTGAGATGATAGGTTTCAGTACCACTTTTCTAAGTCTACCATGGACTTTGAGCTTCTGAAGTTAATTAACCATGGAACTGGAATATAAAAAGCCCACCACATTAAGATTTAGAGAACAGAAGAAAGTAAAAACAAACTGAATGCAGAGATTCAACCAAGTCCTACCTGAATTAATGATTTGGGAATATACTTTAATAAAAGGTGGAATAAATACAGAAAAGAAAAAAATATGAAATAAAAAGAAAAGATAAACAAAGGAGCCATAAACTTGATGGCTAATTGGAAATATGGCAGTGACATTTTAAGTACCATCTATACTCGCGTATAAGCCAAGTTTTTCAGCACATTTTTAATGCAGCTTTTGTGGTAAAACAAGGTGCCTCAGCTGGCGCTCGGCTTATATTCGAGTCTATATGGTAGTTCAAAAGTTAATGTACAACAGAGTGGAGGCATAATATGAGGGCAAGTCAAAAGGTATTGCAAAATGTTCCATTCAATAAAAGCATTACCATACGACCAGGAATCCCCTTACTGGGCACATGCCCAGAAGAGGCAAGAAACCAACCACGGCCAGACAGCTGTACGCCAATGCGGCACAGTTCACAATTGCAAGGAGTTGGAAACAATTTCCATCAACAGCCCAATGGATTACAAAACTGTGGTACATACATACAATGGAGTATTTACTATGCATCGCTAAAAAGCAGTGGTGAACGTATGAAGCATATCGCCGCATGGGAAGAACTGGAGGAAATTATGTGAAGTAAGCCAAGCACAAAGTATAACATGAGTCTGTAAGTTTATTTATTTATATATATATATAAAAGAGAGAACAGAAAGGTAAGTGCAAAAGGGGCACCGGGAAAAAGCTACTGTATACAAATACTCCAGGGGTGAGGTCCAGATAGAATGGCAGGGGCCAGACCAAATCCAGGGGTACATATGGTAGCCAACTAAAATGGGGGTGGAGGGAGGAAAGGGGAAAGAAAAAAAAGATGTGTGATGGGGGAATAGGGCACTGACTCACCCAAGGGGAGGGTATTGTTTGTGTCTCCACAGGGAAAAGGGACCAGATATAAAGCCAGTGCCAGATGAATGCAGTGCGCCGGCAAGGAGTGGGGAGCGAGTGGAGCAACCTGAGGGCTCAGCCCCCATACCAGCTATGTGGACAACTGCCCCTCACCCCAGAAGAATTTACTTGAGAGGATGGCACTGAAGCTGTAGCTAGGGGAGAGCGGCATGTTTGATCAGAACAACTGGGACCAAATGAAGGGGGAGGAAGAAAGAGTGGAGCACATCCTGGCCCATCAGGCCTGGGGGACTATATCTCCGCTCTAAACAGCCAATGGACAGAGTGGACAATATGGCTAATCCCACTATGAGACACGCTGTCCCTTGATGGCCCAGGGCCCTAAGGGGGACAACACTGGAGACTTGGGGTCTGGACTGACCCAGACTGACCCTGTGACACTGAGGCAAACCACTAAAAGCGTGCAGCAGAGGAACCATGGGAGCAGAGCAGGGAGTCCCAGAGGGAGTACAAAGGACAGACTCTGGAGCCAAAGCATGGTACCCCATTGGCCCTGACTGAAGGACATGCCTAGAGATCAAAAATTAGACCTTGATCTATTTACAGGTTTTTCTTTCTTTTTAAATTTTTTTCTGTTAATTAATTTATTCTTCTATGGGTAACTGGTTGTCATTGCTCTGTTCTCACTCATCACCTAACTTGCTTTGACTTGATTTTTGGTGCATATTATTATCCCTACAGATCTATCTAGATAAGATAAAATGGATGAATAGTCTGGAGGAGAAAACAATTGGACCAGTGGTTCTTGGGGGACACAGGAGAGGGGGAGAGGGGGTAAAGAGGTGGTGCTGACCAAACCAGCGACAGGGGAGCAATAAGTGATCTAAAATCAGTCGCAAGGAGGGTGTGAGAGGCCTGGTAAGGATTCAGCAAGGGCAAGGTAACTGAGAGAATTTACTGAAACCCAAATGAGGGTTGAGCATGATAGTGGGACAAGAGGAAAGTAAAAGGAAATAGAAGAAAGAACTAGGTGACATAGGGTATTTATAGAGGTCCGAAGACTGGAATGTACATATGTAAATATATTTATATGAGTGTAGGGAAACAGATTCATGAGCACATATGTACAGGGTTAGTATTAAGGCAGCATATGGACATTGGGCCTCCACTCAAGCACTTACTCAATGCAAGAACACGTTGTTCTATTAAATTGGCATTCCAGGATGCACACCTTCCTGACACGATTGCTGAAGAAAAATGTGCGCATAAACAAATGTGGTGAAGAAAGCTGACGGTGCCCGGCTATCAAAAGATATAGCATGTGTGGTATTAAAGGCTTGAAGATAAACAAGCGAACATGTAGCTGAGAAGCATCAAAGCCCACATGGAAGAAGCACATCAGCCTGTCTGACCATGAGGTGTAGAAGGGACCAGTTATCAGACATCAAAGAACTAAAAATCATATCAATGGGTGCCCACCTTCCTGATATGATCACTGTAGACAAACGTGTGCATAAGCAAATGTGGTGAAGAAAGCTGATGTTGCCCAGCTATCAAAAGATATAGCATCTGGGGTCTTAAAGGCTTGAAGATAAACAAGCGGACATCTAGTTCAGAAGCAACAAAGCCCACATGGAAGAAACACACCAGCCTGTGTGACCACGAACTGTCAAAGGGATCAGGTATCAAGCATCAAGGAACAAAAAAATCATATCATTGTAAATGTGGGTGTGTACAGAGTGGAAACTCAAAACCCATCAGTAGCCAACCAGACACCCCCTTACTGAAGAGTTGTGGGGAGGAGATGAGCCAGTCAGGGTGAAGGGTAGCAACGACAAAATATATAACTTTCCTCTAGTTCTTAACTGCTTCCGCCCCACCACTATCATGATCCCAATTCTACCTTGCAAATCTGGCTAGACCAGGTACAAATAGCAACTGGAAACACAGGGAACCAGGACAGATGACTCCTTCAGGACCAGTGGTGAGAGTGGTGATGCCTGGAGGCTGGAGAGAATGTAGGGTAGAAAGGGGGAACTGATTACAAGAATCTATATATAGACTCCTCCCTGGGGGAGAGACAGTAGAGAAGTGGGCGGGGGAGACATCGGACAGTGTAACATATGACAAAATAATAATAATTTATGAATGATGAAGGGTTCATGAAGTAGGGGGGAGTGGGGAGGGAAGGGGAAAATGAGCAGCAGATATTAAGGGCTCAAGTAGAAGACAAATGTTAGAGAATGATGATAGCAACAAATGTACATATGTCCTTGACACAATGGATATATGTATGGATTGTGATAAGAATTGTATGAGCCCCCAATAAAATGATTAAAAAATGTTTACACATACCTCTGTGATCAGTGGATAGCTACATACAGGTTCTCTTAGTGACATGCTTGTCTTGGATTCATTGAAATACCTTCAAAACTAATATTTAATTGAAAGAGTGGCTGTGGAGGGGTCTGCCAGTTCAATCCAGGCAAAGAGGTCAATTAAAAGTTTAAAGAGACTGTTTTGGGGGGAATTCCTAAACAGTAATCTTTGTAGGATTTCTCAAAGAACACAGGATGACCATGGAAGCTTAATTAGGAAGAAGTTTTAAGCAAAATGTAAACTATATGGGTGATAAACAGGCAGGAAGGTTGTGCCCAGGAATGCTTGCGGTCAAGACAATGCACCTGTTGAGTTCTCAGAGTAACAAAGCTGGCTACAAGGATTTAGTTGAAACTCTTAACACATCCACCCTCCAGTCCTGACCTTGGCCCATTCAAAATTCTTTTTAGCCCCAAACTCAAAGAACATTTCAGATAAATACCATATGAGGCTGCAGAGGATGCCAGAATTGCCATTTTAATGTGGTACACATCTAAGAATAAAGATTGCTTCAAGGAAGAGTTAACGAGATAGAAACACTACCTTCACAAATGTATTGACCTGGAAAAAGGATATGTGAGGAAACAGCAGCTTCTTATTTTATTTACTTATCAAACTTACTGTTATTGTGTCAATGCAACTCACAGAGGCCCTATAGGACAAGGTAGAACTTCCCTGTGAGTTTCTGACACTATGCCTCTTCACAGGAGCAGAAAGGCCCATCTTTCTTTCAAGGAGCACTTGGTGCTTTTGAGCTGTGAACCTTGTGGATTGCAGCAAACAGTTCACAGCTCTCTCACCAGGGCTCCTCCTTGGTTTACTTAGTACTTTACATATTTTTGTTTATTAAAAGTTTCCTCTGACCTTATCACAATATTTTTAATGTATCCTGATCTAACCAATCCTTAACTTCCTCGAATTGAAATTTCAGATGACTATAGTGAATCAAAAGAGGTATAATAGGATGGTAAGTGTCATTTTGTTTGCAGAGAGTCAGGGAAAAATATAAATATTAGTTAACAGACATGTAGACAAATATATTTGTTTAAATATCTATACCTGCTATTGTAAGAGTAATATTTAATAATAAAAATGTCACAGGTAAAGTCAAAATTGCAAAAGAAGTATATGAATTAAAAATTCAGTGAATTAAATATAATGCAGGAACAAGTAGAGGAATCAAGTAGGGCAAAAATATGGTAACTAGTTAATATAAAATAAAAGAGTAGACATAAATCGAAAGAACTGAATTGATATATCCACCTACGTGCTGATTCTAAAAGATGTAGCTAAAACAAAATGGCACCCAAACGCTGAAGTCAATGACAGGAGAGATCCATTACATAAGTGGAGGCAGAATAACAAATAAATGTAGCAGTAGTAATCACTCACAATTAAATTCTAGGATAAGAAAGAATATTTGATAATGATTAGTTATTTATTAGTAATGATTAAATTATTGATGATTAAATATATACCAAATCAAAATGTGCAATCCTTGACTTTTATACTCCAGATGACATCATTTCAATTAATAAGAATATATGATAGTCAAGCACAAAGGGCTTCAAAAAGTTGATGGAACAAATAGAAATGAAAGATAATGGAATTTTTCCATGGACATTGTAAAGCCCCTTCATATGTTCAAGGACAAACACAAATACTGAGAATCAGAAATACTTTTAAAACCTGAAATGATAACAGGTACAAAACATTTACAAAAATATACTGCATATTTGGGTCATTAATATGAGCCAATTTGCAAAAGTAGGAAAACTGTGCTATCATAAACATTATTGAAACAGCTTTTAAAAAGTATAAAGAAAAACTTCCAATAGGGCTCCTTATTCAAAAGAAACAAATAATCATAAATAAAATTACAACATATTTAAGAGGACAAGAAGAGTATTATAAGGCCTCTTTTTTGTCATCATTTGGGGTTGTCCAGTAGATCGCAACTCGTGGGGAGGGGTCCTCTCGCGGCGGTCCTCAGTACGGAATGAAGCATGGCCTGACCCTGTGCCATCCTCGCCATCCGTGTAGTCACGCGCCAATCCATTCTGTTGATGGTCTTCCTCTTTCTGTTTCACTCTGCTTTACCAAGCATGGTACATGTTCCAGGGACTAGTTTTACCTGATGGCATGTCCACAATATCTGAGTTCTGCCGAATCGGACAGTGGTGTGATTGTGTGGTGCGGTGTGGTTGGTTCCAACTCCTAGCAGCCATACCGAAGACAGAATGCCACGCTGCCCAGTCCCGCCCAGCCTCACTTTCATGTTTCAGGCATTGTTGCAGCCACTGTGCCAATCCGTCTTGTTGACGTCTTCCATATGGGATCTAGTCAACATTATGTGCACAGTAAAATATACACACCTAAGTACAGTTATTGTGTGAAATAAAGATTCACGCAACATTCTATTTAAATTGGGATCGATCTTCAAAACATAAGGTGGGTAGCTAAATGGATAGGTAACTAATTATCATTAAATACAGTACATAAGCAGAACTAAAGACCTCTGCACCAGAAACCTAAAAACAGATTCTAATCCTGACTCCTGTTAATACTTTGCTTATAAGGCTTGAGTCCACTATCCTTTCTGGGTCTCCATTTCCACATCTATAAATGACCAATGGTGGAATACATGCTCTTCAAAATCTTTTTCAGATGCTAATATGTATACTCCATTCACCCTTTTACAACATATTGCTAATGCTGTAGTAAGATATGTCTATCGCATGCTTAGGAGCCCTGATAGGGTACGGGCTACACACTGAATTGCAACCTCAAGGTCAGCTTTGAAGATGAAACATGAAGCTTTCTGCTCCTGTGTGGAAATACACAGGGTGGTTCACGACTGTCCATGCATCAGAATTGCCTCAATAGTATGAGTTCGGCTTAAAAAATTGGGGGAGGGCTGTTAATTGCATGGTTCAACACTGCATCATGTAAAATCAAGCAAAACTCAATTTCTGTATATGTCTGTATGTAAATGTTTATTTTGGACACTGTGCACTAAAGATGTTTAACGCTTTAATTTTCAAAAGTTAACCACAGGTTAAGGGCATCAAAAATAAGAGAAATGTTATGTTTAATTTTTATGGCACAAACTATCACTGTGATCTGTGATCCCAGAGTCCATTCACCACCTAAAAACGCCAAAACATGTTTGCTGCCAGGATGATAAAACTGGCAAACTAACTTCCAAAGTTAACTGTCCCACTTTCCCTTTGCTTTCAAATTAAAAAGGTATCCTAATTTCCCAAGTAGGGCTCTCTCTGTAATCTAATTAGGTTGCTCATTAATAATCGGTTCAGATCATATCGACGCATTCCTCTTCATTTCACTTTTCTCGTGGAACTGATGTTAGCGGTGCCGCCGAGTCCGTTCCAACTCATAGCGATCCCACGTACAACAGAGCGTAATCGTTGTTCTCTTTCCAATTCCTTACTTTCTGGACATGGAAGATACCGTGGGTTACAACTAATGAGCCTCTGATACCAAACACAACTTGCTTCATCGCCAGCATCCATACCTCCTCCTTCCTTGGGATGCCACGGTCTGCCTTTGTCCGCATTTCTACATATTCTCTACTTGCACCTTCCCTTCCTGCTGTCATCGCCACTACTTCGCATTGTTCACTTGGTTCCTTAAAAAGGGCTGAACGATCAAAACACTTTCTTGGAGATCAGTCTGGTAGAAAGATCTGAAAGGATACGTGTTATTCCCATCACAAATGCCAGAAATCCCTTCTTTGTTCAATAAGCGTCCCATTTTGATCATGGTAGGGCCATAGTACTTGGATTAGGAGCATTTAAATTTTATGTTAAACAAACTATGATAGGTAAAATAACATAAAGTTATATTACACTACTGGCATTCTTAGTTGTATCAAGCCAAATAAGGTCATTTGCATGTATTATATATTTCAACGAGGCACATTCTAAAAGCTTTTTAAAAGAGTCTCAGCGATGATGCTTATATAACTCCACTCAAGGGGAACGAATAATAGATTTGTAAGTGAATGGGTACATTTGATGGTCTAAGATACAGCTTACATATAATATATATATTAAGGGTTTATGGGAGTGGTAGTGTTGGGGAAGGAGGGGATAAAGGAGAGTTGACATCAAAGAGTTCGAGTTGAAAGAAAATGCTATGAAAAACATGGTGGCAGCAATTGTACAACTATGCTGATCTAATTGAATAATGGATTGTTAGAATATCTTCAGGAGCTCCTAATAAAATGATTTTTTAAAAAGGAGCCATCAAAGGAAAATAAAACTTCCTCTTATCTATATAAAATCTCACTGGATATTCAGAAGATGTATATGATATTTTTGAAACAATATACCTTTATTTATTTCCTTCAAATCATTTTATTGGGGTCTCGTACAACTCTAGCACATTTGTACAATTGTTGCCATCATCATTCTCAAAACATTTGCTTTCTACTTGAGCCTTTGGTATCAGCTCCTCTTTTTATGCCCTCCTTCCCCCAAGACGTATATAATTTTTATTAAGAAATAATTTAGGACTATTTGGACATAAATTATAGTATGTTAATTATAAGGTAATTACCTTATTATGAGTAATTTAATTAGTGCTTGCTATTTCAATATCTAGCAAAAGTCACACAGCAGAAAGACCATTAGGTTGTCCTATAAAGATCTTTTAAAATAAATTTTTAATTTATAATCAAATTGAAATTAGTTTTGGAAGGATGTACAAATGAAAGTTGATGTTTCTGGGGATATTTTAGATGCGTAGTGGAAAAAATGCCAGCCTTCCCTTAGTCTTCATGTTGAAAGTAGTATTTCTGTTGGTTTCCTTCTACCTCATTCTTTCATTTATCCAGCAAACATTTACTGAATGACTCATTGAGGTCTTAAGAATGTATACAACCTTTGAGGATTTCAAATGTTTTTGACAATGAAACTATCACTACAGATGAGTATAAACAAAAAATTAAAATGGGAGCTACTCTAATCCTAAAACAGGAACAGCTAGACCCAGAAGAGTACCACTGGGAAACTTAAGCCCCAGGGAATGAGGTTTAGAAACCAACTAACTGACCACCTGGTATATCTGAAGTAAAAAAGGATCTGATATCTGTCTGTTCAGAAATATCATTTGAGGAAAAATAATAACAGTATAATGCATTGATTTACTCATGGGTTTCTTCAACAAATATCTATGCCTATTATAATTTAAGCCATCATCTATTCTGAGCATATAGGGATAAGCAAAGCAGTCCTGGCAATCATGGCACTAATATTCCAGTGACTGAGAGAGGCAAAATACAATGGACAGATTATTAAATAAGCCAAGCAGTGAGATGTGTAATAAAGAAAAATAGACCGGGGTAAAAGGAAATAAAGGGAGATCTACTTCAGATAAAGTAGTTAAGTAACCTTTAAGCTGAGAGGGCCTTTGAAAAAGTGGTGAACCAAATAGGCATTAATGAGAAGAGCAATTGAGACAGAGAAAACTGCAAGGTTCAGCCTCTGAGGGAAGATTTTAGAGTCCATGGTCAAGAAAGAGCAAAGTTGCCTATGAGGGGAGGAGCAGGAAGTTCAGGTCTGAAAGGGATCTTACGGAGGATAACGCAAGATTGTTCAGATCATACAAAATATAGCTTCTCTCACTTTCCCAACGTCCTCTCTCTAAAGTCTGAATATATTTAGATATCAAAAAATTATAATAGATTAAATTTAATGTTGAATATGTTGAGAGCCAATTAGCACGTTGAGAGTAGGAAAACGAAAAGTACAATGTGCCAAACACTTGCTTAGGTTATTCAGTAAAGCTCTCAGTAACCCCAAGGGTCCTGTTTCCTCTCTCTTGTATAGGTGTTGGAAAGTTTGACAATGGATAAAGAAGACTGATGGCGACCTGATGTCCGTGGATGACAGCGCTGGTAAAAATGACTAAATACGCAAGGGGCTTCAGGAAGAACAAAGCAAAGGCTCTCCGTCTACTGTCATGGAAGCAGAGGCAGAAGTGGAGATGGTGAACGTGTTTATGGACATGGTATCAGGAGGAAACAGTCCTGATATCATGGTTAGTGAAACAGATGGTCAGGGAAAGACAGGATGACCCACAAAGAGATGGCCTGACACAGTGACTGCAACAAGGGTTGAAACACAGCAGTGACTGAATGTGACAAGGACTGGTAAGGTCTCACTGTGTTTTGCACAGGCCAGCTATAATCCAAGCAATTCTACAGCACCTAACAGCAACCACAAACAAGCAAATGGCGATTTGCTAAAAATCACAGTTAATGGGAGCCAGATTCAAACCCAGAGACCAAGCTCTCCATTGTATGCTATGTAAATCAGGACAACTGCAAAAGATATTACAAGTATTCATGAGATTTCAGGTAGAAATGCTTACTAATATAACTGGAGTCTTATGTCAGCCATAAGGAATGACAAAGAACAAAAGGGCATTTTGATTGCAGACACTGTGAATAAAGTCATGGAAGTGTGAAACAGCATGGTGTATTTGAGAACTAAGTCGTTATTCTGTGTGGTCTGACAATGGCTTGAAAAGCAGAGCCAGGGAGAGGCGTGAAACATAGAACGCCCACTATGCCACCCATGGTATCTGGATGTGAACTGTAAGAAATGAAAGCCACAAAAGTGTTTAAAGAAGGCAGTGTCATGATCAGGAAACCTGATACAAGTGTAGGTGAACTGATGTGAGCAAGGTGACATTATAGGAAGAAATATTCATTGGAGACTTACCATAACACATATACTCAGGTGAGAAATAAGGAGGACTTGAACTAAGTCACTAGAAGGAGGAGAAATATTGTAACATGTCAATTATTTGGTTGCTGTTGCTATGGAAAGAAAGTAGATGTATTATAGATGCATTTGGTGAGGATTAAATTAATAATTCTTATAACTTTGTAAATGACCGCTATGTGTTAGACCATAGTTGGTACATATCAAAGCGTGGATCACTACGTGAATGAACATGAATAACAAATGCTGGAGAGTATGTGGAGAAACTAGAACCCGCATGCTTTACTGGTAGGACAGTGAAACTATACAATGACTTTGGAAAGTGGTAGGACATTTCCTCAATCCAATATGAATAAAATATCAAATGTTGTAGCAATCTCTCTGCTCTGTACATACCCTACAGAAATAAGGAGCAAAACACAAGCAGATAGATGCACGCACATGTTTACTACAGCATTATTCACAATAACAAGATGATGGGAATAAAATAAATGCCTGTTGGTGGAGAAATCTTTAAAATACATATACAGAGAAATATTATATATTCTTAAATAATAATGATGAAACTGTCAAATACCTCACAATATGGGTGGCTTTAGTAGATATTATGCTGAGAAAAGTTAGCAAACCCCGCACATACACTGTATGAGGCTGCTATAATAAAAGAAGAAAAAAATCAAGATAAATACATTTCTTACCACAAGAAGCTGACTTTGATGATTGCAAGAAGGGTTGAGGGAGTAGGGAAAGGGAAGAAGGGAGAAAATAAATAAAGAAAATTTATTTAAAAACAAGATACATATATAGAAATGCACACAGATATTAACTTAGAGAGATAGATGGGTTTAAAATAAGAACATGCCGCTGCTAAGTGGATGAGGCAAGGTTCAAAATAAGATACATCTCCTTCTAAACCAAGTGATCTCAAAAACTGGGTTATGTATGCCAGGGAAAAATTCACTGGGGTGAGGGGAGAGGGGAGGAAGTGTGTTTTCTCCTGCATCCCCATCACATCTTCTGGGTGCCCAAGGGTGAGCCCCTTCCCACCTCCCATCATCCTAGTAGCTTAGGACACTCCCACCTTTCTATAGCCACCAATTGCTCAGACTGACTCCCCACACCAAAGGCCACCTTCAGCACTCATGTGATTAACTGGTGTAGCTCAAGATTCTTGCGTCCAACTATCATCGTCAGAAGTGTATACCTACATGGAACAAGCATCAGTATGCTGCTACGAAAAATTGACCTTGGGTATAAAAATTTTAAATAAAGTAAGCAGTAGAAGAATATACCAAGGTAATGGCAACCAAAAAAAAGAGTAGCAGTGGCAATACTGGTTTCTGTTAAAAGAGATTTTAAAGATTAAAAACAGCACAAAAGAAAAGACATTCTATTATGACTATAGGGTCAATTGAGCAAGAGAGAAAAGACTGTAAGAAATGTCTATGCACCAAATGAGAGATCTAAGATGCAGAAAGCTAACCTAACAGAAGTGAATGCAGAAAGAAACAAACAATATAACAGAAACGCTTGTGATGAAAGAGAGAACTGCTAAAAAGACACTCAACAAAGATTGAAAACATTTGATCTGTGAAGAAAAACCAGGTAAGGATGTACTACTAAGTCAGCACTTCTAGTCACCATTATATTGGAAGTCCTGTAGTTGTTGTTAGGTGCCATAGAGTGGATTCCCACCCATAGTGGTCCTGTGCATGACAACAGGAAAACTGCCTGGTCTTGTGCCACCCTCACGATTGTTCCCTTAGTTGAAGCCACCGTGTCAATTCATCCCAGTGAGGGCCTTCCTCTTTTTCACTTTCTCTCTACTTTACCAAGCATGATGTCCTTCTCCACGGACTGACCTCTCCTTATGATGTATCCAAAGTCAGATGAAGTCTAGCCAATTCTTTCCTATGAGAACTCTGGCTATCTTTTTTTTTTTTTTTTTTCAAAACAGATTTGTTTGTCCTTTTGGAAATCCTAGCCAGAGCAATAAGATAAAAAAGCAAAATGTAAGATATTTCAATGGATAATAAAGAAGTAAAACTATTCCTACTTGCAGATAATAAGATCCTATACATTAAAAATTTGAGATACTGCAAGAACAAGACTGGAACCAATTGAAAGATTCAGGAAAGTGTCAGGATACAAGATCAACATACAGCAATCAGTGTGATTCCTCTCTATCATGGATCATCAAATTTTTGAGACAGAAGAGATAATCTTGTCCCTCACAATTTAAAAAATATTAGAGAGCCATAGAAATATTTTCATTAACAAATGAAATTACCATTATCTGATAATATCCTTTAATTTTTGTCAATTTTACTTCAGAGACTCATATACATGCTGTAAGAGCTGCCTATGGCTTGCAAGCTGAAGTTTGCAGACCCTGGCTGTACACCAAAAACCAAATCTCTGAAAAGGAAGACAATAACATTTTTAAAATCTACCAAAAATATTTAGAAATAAACCTAACAAAATATATGAAAGGGTTATGCAAAGAAAATTATAGAACACCTCTTCAAGAAAATAAATGAGACCAACATAAATAGAACACAACATGTTCATGGACAATACGACTTAACACTGGAATTATATTAATACTACACAGTAAAAATAATATGTAAATCTCATTGAGGGCCCTGCTCATTTCCAAAATTATGTATAGATATCATGAAACCCTGGTCCAGATTCCATCTTTTATTTTTATCTCTAAAAGTAAAAGACCCGACTACTGGGAAGGTGGTGATGGAGTGACACATACCAGAGGGAAATTCAGCGCTGCTGAATGCAGGAGGAGAATCATAAGGATAAGTAGGCACAGACCCACGGGGTTTTGAGGGGCTGGGGACTTATGGCTTACCTCAGTGGAGGCCGGCTGGGGCTTTACCTTGGCACTGCCACTGTCTCTGCTGGATCTGGGACCATTTGGAGCCTATGGGGGAGCTTGGTCTTGACACAGCCACAGTTAGCTGCTGCCTGCCTTGGGGTGAGGAATGAACCCTTGCCGCTTGACAGGCAGGGAACAAAGTTCAACTACATTGTTGCTTTTGTTTCCATCTCTTCACTATATCCCTGCACAAGCTCAGAGGGCTTACTTTTTAATTTTATTTTCTCCTCATTGTCTCTTTCCTGTTCTCTTACATAGCACTGCTGACCTCCATTTCAGTCCCCTTCACCTATGGCATGTACGCCTGAGCCACACCCAGCTAGGTGAGCTCTGCCCTGTGCCGATATCTCAAGGCTGGGGAAAGCCCTGCTGACCTACACCAGGGGATACTCTGCCCAACTTCTTACAGGGGAATTCCTGCCTGTGTGCCTGGGGCCATCAGGCAGCTCAGCCAACACTCATCAACATTCCAAGCTGCTGCAGGAACCTCTGCCCAACCTCAGTAACACCAAAACAAGCAACCCATCGGCCTTCTGGGGCACTCCCCTGAGAGTGAAGCCACAGGAGGATAAAGTGATAGGTTAATTTCATAGTGAAATTAGCTGTAGGCAGTTCGAAGAAGCATTCTTACAAGTCTTCCAGAGACAGTGCTCTTCCACTCTCTGGAAAATGGCACCTGGCTCCTCTAAAACAACGCAACACAAACAGCCATCAGCCCCAACGACCTCAATGAAAAACCAGGAGGAAAAAAAAGCCAATGGAAGAAGATGTCCTGAACATAACATGCATAGAAGAAGCAGACATTGAGCTGCCACAGAAAGAAATTTTCAGAATGCTGTTTGCAGCCATACAGGATATGAGGGAAACAATACAGAAAAAGGATTAAATGATAGAGGAGATAAAGGCCATACACCAAAGGGAAATACAGGATCTTAGGGAGGAGATAACAAAAACCAGTAGCGGAAAGATGGACTTCTAGAATTGACTGGAGAAAGTAGAGAACCACTTCAGTGACGTGGATGACAGGCAAGCAGACTTTAACAAACACGAACAAAAATCTAATAAGATCATCAGAGAAGCTGAAGAAAATTTAAGAGCTATGTCTGATGTTATGAAGCAGAACATTAGAATTATTGGCTTATAAGAAAAAGACACACAAAGAAGTCATCTGCAATAATAGTGAGAGAATTCTTGGAGGAAAACTTCCCCAGCTTAATGAATGAAAACCAGGCAATCATTCAGGAGGCTGAAAAACCAACATCTGGACTGAATCCCAAGAAGAAGTCACCCAGGCACATAACAGTTAAACTATCCAACTTTGAGGAAAAGGAGAAAATCATGAGAGCAGCTAGGGAAAAACAAGCAATCACATATAAAGGTTCCCTCATAAGAATATGCTCATATCTATCAGCAGAAACTATGAAGAAGAGGAGAAAGTGGAGTCACATATTCCAAAAATTGAAGGAAAACAATGCAAACCCAAGAATACTCTACCAGCCAAATTATCGATCAAGATAGATGGAGAAGTAAGAGTCTTCCTAGACAAGGAAAAACTCAAAAAACACATTAGAAGAAACTCAGCCCTACAAAACATCCTTGCTGACCCAGTATGGGCAGAAGAACAGCACTCACCAAGCATAAATAAGAGACTGCCACATAGAACAGCATCAACCAGAGGGCAACAAAGAGAAAACAGACCCCAGATACCATTGACTTAATGATGGAAAGAAATCAAGAATGATACACAATACACACATGCACAACACACTAATGAGAAAGGAAGGTAGGAAAACACCCAACAAAAAAGGTATAAATGACATCACAGAGTCCACAGATGCAGACAACAACCCTGAATATCAATGGCCTGAACTCAGGCATTAAAAGACTGAGGCTAGCAGACTGGCTTATAAAACACAACCCATCAATCTGTTGCCAACAGGAGACACATCTCAAGTCTACAGACAAAAATAGGCAGAGAATCAAAGGCTGGAGAAAGGCATACCAAGCAAACAATTTTAAAAAAGCATGAGTTGCAATCCTAATCTCGGATAAATTGACCTCAATGTGCAAACCATAGAAAGAAACCATAGAAAGAAATTAGGAGGGGCACTATGTAATGCCCAAGGGAATGGTAGACAAAGAACCACTAAGCATTGTAAACATATAGTCCCCAAATGACAGACCCACTGAAAATGTCAACCAAACACTCCAAAAGATGAATAAAGAAATCAGTCTCAACAATTATAGTGGGTGGCTTCAATACACTGCTCTCTGAGAAAGATAGGTCACAGGAAAAGAAACTCAACAAGGAGGCCAGAGATCTAAACGCTACAATTAGATCATTTGACCTGATAGATATTTATAGAGTTTTCATCCAAATACAAATTAATTCACATTCTTCTCAAGCACACACGACACCTATTAGAACACAGACCACATGCTGGAGCATAAGGCAAATCTACATAAATATAAGCACATCGATATCATACAGACTTCTCTCTCTGACAACTATTTCATAAAGCTGGAAATCAACAAAAGGAAGATAAAGAAAACAAGAGAAAACAATTGGAAAATGAATTATTCTCTACTGCAAAAGGAATGCGTACTGGCACAGATCAGAGATGAAATTGGGAAATTTCTAGAAACCAACGAGAATGAGCACAGGATGTATGAAAACTTATAGGACACAGCAAAGGCAGTCATCAGAGGAAGTTTCATAGCAATACATGCACACCTGAGAAAGGAAGAGAGACTCATCATTGAGATGCTGGTACAAAATTTACAAAACCTAGAGCAGAGTAAGCAGGACAATTCTACTAATAGCAAAAGAAAAGAAATAATAAAAATCAGGGCTGACATTCAGGAAAGGGAAAATAAGAAAACTATGCGAAATAATTAATGCTGCTAAAAGTTGGTTCTTTGAAAGGATAAACAGAATCAACAGACTGCTGGCAAACCTAACCAAAGAAAGGAGGGAACAAATCTCAATGGCAAGAATAAGGGATGAAGGAAGGGACATTACAACAGACCCTAGTGAAATCAAAAGGATAATTGCACAGTACCATATAGGATTGTACTCCAATGAATTCAAAAATTTGGGAGACATGGACAAATTCTTAGAAAAACAATCCCTCCCTAGACTATCCCTGATGGAAGTCAAGAATCTCAACAGACCCAAAGCAATAGAAGAAATAGACAAGGTTATCAAGGGATTACCAACAAAAAAAAATTGCCTGGACCAGATGGCTTCAATGTAAAATTCTACCAAGCTTTTAGGGAAGAACTAACATCAATCCTACACAAACGCTTCCAGAACACAGAAAAAAAAGGCAAAGTCCCAAACTCCTTCTATGAAGCTAGTATAACTCTGATACCAAATCCAGGAAAGGATCACACAAGAATCAAGAACTACCAACCAATATCCCTAATGCACATTGATGCAAAAATCCTTAACAAAATACTAGCCAACAGAATACAAAAGTATATAAAACTAATAATTCACCACGTCCAAGTGGGACTCATTCCAGGGATGAAGAGATGGTTCAACATATGAAAGACCATTAGTATTATTCATCACATTGACATGAAAAACTATGAGAACCACATGATAATATCAATAGCTGCAGAAAAAGCATTTGACAACATCCACCACCAATTCCTGTTTAAGACACTTGAGAAATTAGGAATGAAAAGAAAATTCCTCAAGTCAATACAACTTATATATGAAAAACCAGTAGCCAACATGGTAGTCAATGTTGAAAAGACTAACACAATCCCACTGAAAAAAGGGGACCAGACAAGGATGCTCCTTGCCCCTACTCTTATTTAATATTGTGCTGGAGGTTTGAGCTAACAGCATAAGGTAAAGACATCAAAGGTGTTCATCTGGGGAATGAAGAGGTGATCTTTGTTAAGGGTCCAAAAAATATTCAATGGGAAGCAGATGCCCTCTTTAACAAGTGGTGCTAGAAAAAATGGATATTTACCTGCAGAAAAATGGAGCAAAACCCTTATCTCACTCCATGTACAAGAATAAACTCAAGGTGGATCACAGACCTTGAAGTTAAACCCCAAACTATTAGGGCCTTCATTGAGGGAACTGGGACCAACTTGAGAACTTTGGCACAGGGAATATATAGGGCATCAGAAAGAGGGAAGGAGACAAACACAGAGGAGACACATATTTAAAAATGGGATATACTGAAGACAAAACATCTGTGTACATCGAAAGAATTCACCAAGAGAGTAATAAGAGAATCTATGGACTGGGAAAAAATCTTTAGCAATGACGCATCAAAGGCCTTATTACTAAAATGTACACTACTCTGATAACTTCCAAAAAGAAAAAAAATTAATTTCCCAATGAGGAGGTGGGCAAAAGACCTGAAAAGAAGTTTCACAGGGGCAGAAATTCGAATGGCTAAAAAACATACGAGAAAATATTCCCGATCTTTAGCCATAAGAGAAATGCAAATTAAAACAACATTGAGCTACCACCTAACACCCTCAAAGGTAGCCCAAAAATCAGAAAGCAACAAGTGTTGGAGGGGCTGTGGGAAGACAGGAACTCTCATCCACTGCTGGTGGACCTGTAAGTATGTACAGTCACTATGGAAATCAATCTGGCGATACCTAAAACAGATGGAAATCAAGTTACCATATGACCCAGCAATCCCCCTACTGGGCATATACTCAGAAGAGGCAGGAGACAAACCAAGGTCAGACACCTGTGCTCCAATGTTCATTGCGGCCCAGTTTACAATTGCAAGGAGTTGGAAATAACCCAAATTTCCATCAACTGACGATTGGATTAAAAGCTGTGGAGTACTATGCATCGCTAAAAAGCAGTGATTAACGTATGAAGTATATTGCTGCATGGGAAGACCTGGAGGAAATCAAGCTAAGCGAAGTTAGTCAAGCACAAAAGGACAAGTACAACGTGAGTCCGCTGAAGTAATCTTTAAAAACAAAATGCAAAGGGGGCACAGGGAAAAAGCTACTGTATACAAACAAACATTCCTGGGGTGAGGGCCAGGTAATATGGCAGGGACCAGACCAAATACTGGGATACACATGGTAGACAACTAAAAAGGAGGTGGGAAAAGGAAAAATAATAATAAAAAAGAAATGAGTAGCAGGGGCACAGGGTACTAACCCACCTAAAGGGGGGGATATTTTTTATATCTCCACAGGGAAAGAGGGATCAGACTTCAACCCAGTGCTCCAAGATGTGAATGCAACATGCCAGCGTGGAGTAGGGAATCAGTAGAGGTCTGGGGGGCCTCCCCCAATCCAAACTAAGTGGACATCTGGCCCCTCCCCCTTAGAAGAATTTATTTCAAAGGACAGCATTGAATCTGCAGCTCTAGGAGAGGGACATATCTGATCAGAGCACATGGGTGCAGATGAAGGGGAAGGAGGAGAGAGTGGTGCGCATCCTGAACCACCAGGCCATGAGGACGATGTTCCCAATTAGAGCAGCCAGTCCACAGAGAGGACCACATGGCCGGCCCCACTATGAGACATGACGTCCCTCACTGACCCACAGCCCTACAGGAGACAGCACAGGAGACACAGTGTGGGAATTGCACCTGATCTAATGCCACCACACATCAGCAAGGTGCTAAGTGGGTGCAAGAGAACAGCAAGGCAATGGAGTGGTGAGGGCTCCAGTGAATGCTGAAGGTGGGCTTTGGGGCCAGGGCATGGTGCCCCAACAGACTGGACTGGAGAATACTTCTAAAGGCCAGCAAACAATCCTTGAACTGACGATAAGCTTTTCTTTCTTGATGTGTTTTGTTTTGTTTTCTGTCATTGTTTTGTTGTTGTTTTGTTGTATATCGTTGCTTGTTTTTTCTCTGTCTCGTTTTTGTGCATGTTATTATCTCTAAATAAAATAGGCTGGTTGAACAATCTGGAGGAGAAAACAACGGGAATGACAGTTCCGGGGGGACATGGGAGAGAGGGAGGTGGGGGGAAAGGTAGTGGTGTTAACAAACCCAGTGACAAGGGAACAACAAGTGATGCAAATCGGTGGTGAGTAGGGTGTGGGAGGTCTGGTAGGGAATGATCAAGGGTAATGTAACTAAGAGGAATAGCTGAAACCTTGGTGTGGACTGAGCATGAGGGTGGGACAGGAGGAAAGTCAAAGGAAATCGAGGAAAGAGCTGCGAGGCAAAGGGCATTTACAGAGGTCTAGATAATGACATGTACATATGCAAATGTATTTATATATGGCGATGGGGAAATAGATCTATATGTATATATTTAAAGGTTTAGTATTAAGGTAGCAGAAGAACATTGGGCCTCCACTCAAGTACTCCTTCAATGCAAGAATACTTTCTTCTATTAAATTGGCATTCTATGATGCTCACATTCCAGACACAACTGCTGAAGACAAAGCGGGTGAAAAGAAAATGTGGTGAAGAAAGCTGACGGTGCCTGGCTATCAGAAAATATAGCATCTGGGGTCTTACAGGCTTGAAGGTAAACAAGCAGCCATCTAGCTCAGAAGCAACAATATCCACATGAAAGAAGCACACCAGCCTGTGTGATCATGAGGTGCCGAAGGGATCAGTTATCAGGCATCAAAGAACAAAAAATCATATCATTGGGTGCTCACCTCCATGATACGATCGTTGAAGACAAATGGGTGCATAAGCAACTGTGTCAGAGAAAGCTAATTTTACCTGGTTATCAAAAGATATAATGTCTGGGGTCTTAAAGGCTTAAAGATAAACAAGCGGACATCTAGCACAGAAACAAAAAAGTCTATATAGAAGAAACACACCAGCCTGTGTGATCACAAAGTGTTGAAGGGATCTTGTATCAGGCATCATAAGAACAAAAATTCATATCATTGTGAATGACAGGCGGAGTGCAAGGTAGATAGCCAAAACCCATCCCCTTACAGATAGCCAAAACCCATCCCCTCATCTCAGGGAGGAGATGAGTCAGTCAGCGTGCTATGTAGCAACGTTGAAAAATACAACTTTCCTCTAGTTCCTAAATGTTTCCTCCCTCCACCCCCCCCCCCCGCGCCATTATCACGATCCCAATTCTGGCTAGACCAGAGGATGTGCACTGGTACAGATATGAACTGGAAACACCAGGGATCCAGGGCAGATGATCCCTTCAGGACCAGTGGTTTGAGTGGAGAAGTGATACTGTGAGGGTAGAGGGACCATGAATTGGAAAGGGGTAACCAACTACACGGATCTACATGTGACCTCCTTCCTGGGGAATGGACAACAGAAATGTGGGTGAAGGGAGACGTCGGACAGGGCAAGATATGACAAAATAAAAATTTATAAATTACCAAGGATTCATGAGAGAGGGGGGAGAGATGAGCAGGGAGGGAGGGGTAAAATGAGGAGTTGATGCCTGGGGAGAGCAAATGTTTTGAGAATGGTGAGGGCAATGAATGTACAAATGTCCTTTATACAATTGATGTATGTATGGATGTGATAAGAGTTGTATGAGCTCCTAATGAAATGATTTAAAAAGAAAAGCAAAAGACCCTGAATAATTAAAGTACTACTAAAATAAGACAGCCAAGTAGTAGGACTCACACTTCCTGATTTCACACCTACTATACAACTGAACAAGTAATATTGAGAGTCTGGACTATTATGTGAGGAAGCACACAACATGAGGATTGGAGGAAGGCATATTAACTCCAGAGATGCAAATGACACATACTTGCTTGCCGACAATGAGGAAGACTTGAAGTACTGACTGATGAAGATCAAGGACTGCAGCCTTCAGTATAGGTTACAATGAAAGGTAATGAAAACCAAAATTCTCGCAACTAGATAAATAGACAACATCATGATAAATGAAGAAAAGATTGAAGTTGTCAAGGATTTTATTGGACCTTCATTCAACCCTCATTGAAGCAGCAGTCGTGAAATCAAATGACAGGTTGCATTGGGAAAATCCACTGCACAAGACCTATTGAAAAGATTGAAGAGCAAGGCTGTCACTTTGAGGGCTAGAGTGCACCTGAATCAGGAGTCATCTAATATGCGTGTGGAAACTGGACACTGAATAACGATGAGTGAGGATGAACTGGTGCACTTGAATTGTGGCTTTGTCAAGGACTAAAGCACCGCGACTGCCTGAAAAGAAACACATTTACTGTGGAAGGAGCGCAACCAGAGAGCCCCTCTGAAGGGAGGGTGGTGGAACATCCTCTCACATACCGTGGACCTGTTATCAGGAGAGACCAGTCCCTGGAAATGGTCGCAAGCTTGATAAAGGAGAAAGTCGTTGAAAAAGAGTTAGAACTCATCGAGAGGATTGATGTAGTGGTTGCAAAATCTGTTTGAAACATAAAAGCAATTGTGAAGATGGCACATGCCATAGTTTGTTCCAACTAGACAGCGTCTAACAACAGTATAGATCTACTGTAGTCCAAACAACTTAGCAAATGTACAACACCCACATGGGCCAATTGAAGAGAATTGAGATCCTGGAGTAAATCCATGATCTATGAAACAATGATCTTCCACAAAGGGCAAGAAATCCATTAAGTGGGATACAGACAGCCTCTGTAACAAATGATGCCAAACTAGAAAGCCACTGCAGAAAGCAGAGAGTAAAAAGAGAGTCTGTAGACTGGAGAGAACTATTTGGTAATGGTATATCTGACAAGAAATTATTCTTGAAAATTTATAGAAAACTTCAAAACCTCAACAACAAAAATGATCCAATTAAAAAATTTTCAGAGGATATGAACAGATATTTCACCAAATTAGTCTTTTAGTCTGTCAGCAAACATATGAAGAAATGTTTTCAGTCAACAGTAATTATAGACATGCAAATCAAAACAACAATGAGATATAATCTCACCCAGCAAAGTTCAAAGAAAAAAACAAACAACAACACAACAATGGATGTTGGTGAGGGTTTAGATAGACTCATACATTTCTATCAGGACCATAAAATGTCACAACCATTGTAGAAAAAGTTTTACTCTCTCTAAAACCATTACAAATAGAAATACCTTAAAATCCAGCATCTCATTACCAATACGTTCTAGTGAAATTCTTTGCCACATTATTCACGACTGTATAGATAGAAACAAGAGTCCATAAATGGATAATTGAATAAACAAATTATGGTGTATATACACACAATGGAAAAGTACCGACAGTTAAAGAATAAAATCAATTTTTGGAACACATTATGATATGGAAAAACCTGGAGGATATTGTTCTCAGTAAGTCAGTCACAAAAAGATTCATCTTGTATGAGCCCACCTACTATTATAAAATATGAAGGAAAGGTTTACACATAAAATAAATATTCTTTGATGATTGACAGGTATGGAAGGGGTAGGGAAGGAACTGTCTAATTACGAAATAGACCCAAATTATTTGAGTAAGGAAATGGAGGACCCAGAGAGGTGGCCAATGCTGCATTCATCATCAGTCATAAGGAACACATATAGAAGCAAGAAGAGATAAACAAGAATGAATAGGCATACCACATGTGGTTTAGTAGATATTTTATGTAAGTATATATACGCATTATAAATGCATCCATATCTATATTAGAACAAACAGAAGGATCGGTTATGTAACCATCTTAGACATAACCAAACACCTTGAGCAAATGAGTCCCTGGAGTGTGAGGTTCAATTGACATAACATAGCCCATAAAGACAATTTTCTACAACTTACTTTGCCATGTAGCACTGGGGGATTATTAAAAGCTTGTGCAAGGCCATGCAATACACAACTATCAGTTTGGTCTCTTCCTGTCAGGCACCAAGCGAGGTGAAGAAATCAAAGACTCAAGAGAACAGTGCGTCCAAGGGCCACGGGAACCACAACCTCCAATACCCTGAGATTAGAAGCACTCCAGTCTCCAGGTACCTCTGCTGACTGCTCTGAAAGGGATCACACTTAATGGTCACAAATAATGGGGAGAAATGGGGAACAAACCTCAGAATCACAAAAGAAGCTCAGGCTTATGGATCCTGTCCTGGTGGCACCTCTGAGATGATAGCAGTTAGTCACCTGGAAGGGAATTGGCCCTCGTGAGTCAACATTCATCAAATGAGACAGACCTGCAAAATGAATAAACAACAAGGAGGTGTACATTCCTTAGAACACTTCCTGAGAACAGCTCCAAAGGGCAGCCCCTGCTAATAGATGGAGCTCAGAAGGCAGGAGGGGAGATGGCAAACTGGGGAGGAATGGATGTGGTAAACACAGGAGGCCGTGGGAAGAGCGCTGTTACTTTGCAGAGACGGCAATCAATAGCAGGAAACACAATGTGCAGGAGCCGTTCAATAGAAAGCCAATTTGCCCTGTAAATTTTCACACAAATCACAATAAAAGTTGTTTTTTTAAAAAAAATAATGGCTATTTTTAGAGAAAAATATGTAGATTTCTCAGTGAATACTCTGGACTTCCGTCTTAACTTGTGAAAAACAGGCTGTTTCCTCCTGTTTACTGGGAAGTGACCATGAATACAGCTGTGTCCTGGAGAAGAACTCTGAGAAGCGCTTGTTCGAGAGCTTACTCAACTACCCAAACCCTTTTTGATCACAAGAATCCAAGTTGTTGGGCACCCTTCACATCAGATGGGCATTAGGAGATGGAAGTCCTTCAGTAAAGTATCCAAGCAGATAAGGAAGCTGAAAAAAACACCTTCCCTGGCATTGATATTACTTATATTGTCTATAATAATAACAAAGTTACAAAGGAAACTATATTATAAAATAGAAATGAGTTCATTGAAACACTCAGTAGAAAATTTTAGATCCAGACATATTTCTTTTTCTAGCAAATCCACTTTACTAAAATGTTGGGCCCCTAGTCTTGTTAGGATCTCTATGACTTTGGACCGGAACCTTGAAGGCTCTGAGCAGCTGCATGAGGGAAAGAGTGGAGAAAGGCCCGTAACCCCGACAAAGCTAGTGAAAGACAGGTGGCACAGTCTGTGAGACAGGGCATCAGAGAGATTTGGAGATGCTTCCTAAGTGCCTGCTTTCTGTCTATCACCTGCACAATGAAGATGGCTTGTTTAGATTTCTCCTTATTCCATGGGGTGCCCCTGTGTTATTTTTTTCATTACATTGAAATTTCTAAGAGTAAATAACTGATAAAGAGAAGCAAAAGTTGTAAATTGATCTTGCAAAGATGGCACCTGATTAACAGCGAGCACTTTAGATTGGGTGCTATCTAACTGAACTAAAGGATGGAGGAAGGGTTTTGTAAACTGCAAGAGACTTTGCTATCTTATAGGAAACAGAGAATGAGCCAGCATGGTGAAGAGAAATACAAGCAAGGGAGAGAGAAAGAAAAAGTTCTAGTGACTGACTTAGGTCTCAGGGGAACTGGGAGGTGCTAGAATCAAGGAGAGACAGAAGATGATCCTCAGAAGGGAGATAGAACGAGCTTCCTCAGATCGGATGTATCTCAGAAAGGCCCAAGAGTGAGCCATACTGTTGTGTTAACCTTCTGAGACACGCGTTTGCTGTGTTTCTCACCATGTTGCTGTAACCCGTTTATTCCAGAGTAAGCTAGTGAAAGAACAAAGGAAGCAAGCTTCAGAGCCAGCTAAACAGCGTATCATAGTGAAGTCCTAGGCGGTCCCTTCTACTCATCTCTAAAATAGGGACGCTTCTCCCTATCTCACAGGGTTGCTTGCAAACTACTGTTGATCTAATGACAGTGTTTAGACCCATGCTTCCTAAAGCAAGCGAGACCTCCCCTGGGAGGGACTGGACCCATTCAGGGAGCTGCAAAGGCAGATGCTGGCTACACTTGAGCCTGGATTATGGGGGATTCACAAAAGTTTGTAATTGCCAGGGGGGTGCTGAGTAATGTTTTTTTTAGTATGTTTCTGAAAGGGGGTGGTAGGTCAGATAAATTTGGGAATATATGGTCTAGAATAACACATAATAAATGAATGGTGTTTGCTATTACTTTGGTGTCATGGGTGATGGATATAAATGGTTAAGCACTCAGTAAATGTTAACAGTTCAAACCCACCCAGAAGTGCAGTGCCTCTGAAGACAAGGATGATGATCTGCTTCCCAACAGTCATGACCTTGCAATCTCTCTGGAGCATCAGTCAAAATCGACTCTAATAACACCTAATAACAACAAGCAAATATAAATTTAACTCTAACTACAAACCGATGAGATAAGTGTTATATTATCTCCACAGTACACATGAGCCAGCGAGGCACAAAGAGTTTAAATGACCTGTCTTGTGCCAATCAGTTGGTCAGGAGGAAGTCAGAAATCTGATCCAGCAGGCTGATTCTAAATTACCATGATATATTAGCCAGGAAACTAGATTAACACTCATTTAACTGCAACGTCAGTAAACTCAATGGAAAATCTATATAATCTAGTAGCAAGGAGCAAGACCAGTCCTCCTAGTGCAATGTTGAAAGTGCTCAGCTGCTAACCAAAGGGAGTAGTTCAAACTCATCCATTGGACTGACCTACAGTGTTTGGGACCTGAGCCAATAGTCTGCAACATTGCATGCAGATCCCAGGGGCCATCTGACTTGGCAAGTTTGGATTCATCCACTTCTCCGGTCACAATCCTGACCTGGTAACCTGGATGCATCAACTTCTGCAGGCTGTGGTGTTCCGGTCAGTCTTGAGTTTTTCAGTTTAGGAAGCTGCATGAGTCAGGAAGGCTGCCCAGTGTAATATCTGACCCACAGATTTAGGCCTGGACTGGCTTTACCCACAGAGATACAATTTTTTTATTCATATTAAACTACATAATAAATATTTCATCTGAATTACAAGGAGCCCTAATGGCACAATAGCTAAGGGATCAGTTGCTAACCTGACATTTTTATTTCAAGCCCACCTAGCAGTTCCCTGGGACGGAGAATCCTGACAATCTACTCTCTTAAAGCTGATCGCTTTAAAAACCCTATAGAGTGGTTCACAATTCTGCCCTATTACCCGGGACCCTACCAGCTGAACTCAATTCGCCAGCACTGCAAGAACAGCAAGAGTGTAAATAGTGGAATATAGACTATTTGATCGAAAGCCTGGTGGCTTGAACTATCAGGTCACTTGGAATAGCATCAGCAACACTGAAGGTTTTTGTTTTAAATACCCTGCACCAACCCAATCTGCACTGTAACAAAGTCCCCAGGGAATTCACGTAAACTTTTATTAAAGTTTGAGAACTGGGGCAAAAATAAAATAGTTTTCTTCATAGCCTGAACTATCCACAATAGCATCTCCCAATTCAATTAAAAATACAGATACCTAGGCCAGGTAAAGAGTCCCCAAATCATCATCTCCCAGCACCCCGCCAGGAATCACCCTCATTAGGCCAGAGTGGGGCAGCCAGCAGTGGAACACAATCTCAGCGCATTCTGCTGAGATGCAGAGGCTGAAAGAGACAACAGCCATGCGCTTTAAAATGGAATATCGAATATTGGAATGTGCCTTTCAAAGTTCAGGAAAGCTGGGGCAAATTAGAGCCAATTACCAACAACAAGCAATTAAGCAGAAGTTAGCTGCAGGGGAAGAAGGTTGGCTGGATCACTGGGCTGCAGTTTGTCCCAGCAGTTAACAAGAAGGACTCCCGGGGGAACTATAAAAGACAGTTTTTCAACTTGAGACCTGGGAGATAGGGCCACTGAAGAAAAGCTTCCAGTGACCAGAGTTATATTTATCTTCCTGCCTAAGGCACTTACCAATTATGTGCAGTATAAATGCAAGTAGGCCTCCTTGCAAAGAAGAAGGCGAGAGGGTTACGGAATGCCGCAGTTCGAAGCCTTGGATTATTAGAGAAGAAAAAGTTCTTATAAAAACCCACAAAACAGAAAAGACAGAAATCCGTGTAAGTTGACGCGGAATTAAAACTCACATCAAAATTTCAAGGAGTGTAAGAAAATGACAGAGAAAAAATATTCACGTTTTCCATTCACTCTGGCTTTCCATTCCCCGTGGAGCCCAGGAACCAGCAGCAGCAGCACGAGCTAGGCGCTTGTCAGAAATGCAAATTCCACACTACCATTCAAGACCCACTGAACCAGGATCTGCAGTTTAACAAATCCACAGGTGTGTTCACAGCAAGTTCGGCAAAGCACTCTCAAAATTGGCAGCACATTAAAATCACCTGTGAAGCTTTAAAAATTTTTGGATACCCAAGAAGTTGTCTTCCTGAATCTCTGAGAACGGAACCCAGTAATTAAAAAGCAAAACAAAAATGGAACAGAAAAACACCTACGCTCTCTTGGAGCGGCCAAAGTTGAGCAGCACTGTTCTACACCGTAGATTCAGAAGTTGCATTGCAGGTATAAAACTCTGTGCTCTTTCAAAAACCAGGCTACTGACCCTTTGTGGTTGCTGTCATTGCTGTTTGTAGGCACCATCCAGGTGCTTCCAACTCACCTTATGGATAATCAAATGAAACTCCACCCTCTCCTGTGCCCACATCACAATTATGGCAGCTTGAGTCATTATTGCAGCCACTGCATCGACCCGAGTCTCTGAGGTCTTCCTCTTCATAATGTACCCTTGGCTTGGCTGCTGCCTACTGTTATATGCCACGGAGCTGGCTCTACTTCACAGAGATCCTATGTACAACCGAAGGAAACACTGCCCAGTCCTGTGCCATCCGCCATTCCATGTTTGAGCCGGCGGGAGGAGAAGCAGGACCAGTCCGACTCATCGAAGGACCTCCCTCTATCCTGCTGCCCCTCCAGAGAATCGTCCCCGCGAGAACATGTCTGAAGTATGTAATACAAAGTCTAATCAGACTCACTTCTAGGGAGCATTTATGGTGGTACCTCTTCCAAGACACAGTTGTTCATTCTTCTTGCAGTCCCTAATATATTACCATATTGAGGTAGTTAGTTTATTGTCCAAACCTGGCAGATAAACACATGCGGGGTTAATTGAAGGGCAGAGGGATAAATGGTTCAGTGAGCCTCGTGCCTTTCTAGTTGTCGGGTCTCTTGCTCTCTGATTGTTGGACCAGGGTGCAGCTGCCTCAGCCTGTTCCCTGCTTCAGCTGACAAGGCTCACTTCCTGCAAACATTCCTGAGAAGTCATGGACATACCCTGATGCAGCCCTGGGTGCTGGAGCAGCCATCTGGAGACCCCTGCCAGCGCGGAGATGCTGGCACATTCACTGATTCGGCTTTCCTCCTGCAGTCGGCATCATTGTGTCTAATTTGTGAGATGGAAGAGGACTTTGTGGACTGGTGTTGGACATATGAGTTAATGCTGGACTTGTGGGCTTGGGAAGCACTGGGTTGGGATGTTTTCTTGATGCATACTTAACCTTTATATAAAACTCTCTCATACATGAGTTTCTGTGGATTTGTTTCTCTAGAGAACCCTAACATATGTATATACTTGAGTTTAAGTTTAATTTTTCAGCACATTTTTATGTAGTTATTGCAGTAAAATTAGGCACTTTGGCGGATATTCAGGTAGGCTTATACTTGAGTGTATATGGTCATATTATTTACAAACACTGTAAAACTACTTCTGTTGGTTTCTGAGACTATTGCTCTGGATGGGAGTAGAAAGCCTTCTCTTTCTACTGCAGAGTGGCGGATCATTTCGAATTGCTGGCTTTGCAGTTGAAACCCCACCAAGATCCACTACACCACCGGAGCTTAAATATATGGAAGAAACCTTATACTTAGCAGCTAAGTGAGAGATCTGCTCTCTTACTGCTGAAATGCATCACATCTCTCACATGCTCAGAACTTTAGATTATTGTTTGAGAATGAATGGAGGAGTCTCAAAAAACAAAAATGTTGCTTTAGTGACTTAAGTTAAGATCATGAAATTGTAAGAGAGCTGAGGATTAAGATGTGACTATGCTGATCTAGGTCTAGGGTGATATACATATCTTTGTTCAAATCCACATGATTTTGGTTGTTGTTATATGATTTTTATTGAGATATGTCACAAATCTTATAATTCTATAATTCATTCATATTAAAAAGAGTTGTATAATCATAAATATATTTACGATTATGGGGGCAATAGACTAATGTGAATATATTTATAGGTTCAGTAGTAGGGTAGCAGATGGACACTGGGCCTCTTCATGCACACTCCCCCAATACAATAGCACCTGGCCCTGCTAAACAGTCATTGCAAGATACCCACCTTCCAGACATGATCACTGAAGACAGACATGTGTGTAAGCAAAAGTGGTGAAGAAAGCTGATGGTGCCCGGCTATCAAAAATATATAACGTCTGGGGTCTTAAAGGCTTGAAGGCAAACAAGCAGCCATCTAGCTCAGAAGCAACAAAGCCCACAGAGAAGAAGCACATGGCCTAAGCGAATACAAGGTGTTGAATGGACCATGTAGCAGACACCAAGGAACAAAAACAATCATTGTGTGATCACCTTCCTCACATAAACGCTGAAGATGAAGGTGTGCATAAGCAAGTGGGGTGAAGAAGGCTGATGGTGCCGGCTACTGAGATATATAGCATCTGGAGACTTAAAGGCTTGAAAGCAAACAAGCAGCCACCTAGCCCAGAAGCAACAAAGCCCACACGGAAGCAGCACACCAACATGGGTGATCATGAAGGGCAGAGGAAACCAGGTCTAAACAACAAAGGCTGGGTGGTGGTGGGAATCACATCACCATGAATGAGGGGGAGTGCGTGATAGGGACCCAATGCCCATCTGTAGACAGCTGGACATCCCTTCCAGAGGGGTAGTGGGGAGGAGATGAGTCACTCAGAGTTCAGTGTAGCAACAATGAAACTCAAAACCTTCCTCTAGTTCCTGAACGCTTCCTCCCCTCCCAATTATCATGATCCCAATTCTACCTTGCGGATCTGGTTATACCAGAGGATGTACAGTGGTGCAGTAGGTAACTGGAAACACAGGGAATCTATGACAGATGAACCCCTCAACACCAGTGGTAGGAGTGGCGATACCAGGAGGGAAGGGGGTGTAGAAAGGGAGAACCGATCTTGGAGATCTATGTGTAAGGAAATAGAGGAAAGAGCTAGAAGGCAAAGGGTATATATAGAGGGCTAAATAAAGGCATGTACATATGTAAATATATTTATATACAAGGATGTAGAAATAGATCTGTGTGCTTATATTTATAGGTTTAGTATTAAGGTAGAAGATGAACATTAGGCCTCCACTCAAGTACTCCCTCAATGCAAGAATACTTTGTTCTATTAAATTGGCATTCCATGATGCACACCTTCCTGACACAATTGCTGAAGACAAAGCTGGTGAATAAGCAAATGTGGTGAGGAAAGCTGATGGCTATCAAATGATATAGAGTCTGAGGTTTTAATGGTTTGAAGGTAAACAAGCAGCCATCTAGCTCAGAAGCAACAAAACCCACATGAAAGAAGTGCACCAGCCTGCATGATCACAAGGTGCCGAAAGGATCAGTTATCAGGCAACAAAGAACAAAAAAATCATATCATTGTGTGCTCACATTCCTGATTACTGAAGACACATGGAGGCATAAGCAAATGTGATGAAGAAAGCTGATGGTGTCCGGCTATCAAAAGGTATAGCATCTTGGGTCTTAAAGGCTTGAAGGTAAACAAGTGGACATGTAGTTCAGAAGCAACAGCCCACATGGTAGAAGTACACCATCCTGTGTGATCACAAGGTATCGAAGGGATCAGGTATCAGGCATAATCAGAACAAAAAATTCATATCATTGTGAATGAGGGCGGAGTGCAGAGTGGAGACCCAATGCTTATCTGTAGGCAAGTAGACATCCCCTTATGGAAGGATCACGGGGAGCAGACGAGCCAGTAAGGGTGCAGTGTAGCAACGATGAAACATATAACTTGCCTCTGGTTCCTAAATGCTCCCTCCCCCTACTATCATGATCCCAATTCTACCCTACACATTTGACTATACTAGAGGATGTACACTGGTACAGATAGGAACTGGAAACACAGGGAATCCAGGATGGATCCTTTCAGGACCAGCGGTGAAAGTGAAGGTGGAGGGAAAGGAGGAGTAGAAAGGAGGGTGGAGGGAAGGTGGAGTAGAAAGGGGGAGCCAATTACAAGGATCTGCCTATAACTCCTCCCTTGGGGATGGACAACAGAAAAGTAGGCGAAGGGAGATGTTGGACAGGACAAAATATGACAAAATAATAATTTATAAATTATCAAGGGTTCTTGAGGGAGGGGGAAGAGGGAGAGAGGGGGAAAAATGAGCTGATAGGGGCTTAAGTGGAAAGCAAATGTTCTGAGAATGATGAGGGCAATGAATGTACAAATGTGTTTTGCATAATTGATGTATGTATGGATTGTGATAAGAGTTGTATGAGCCCCTAATAAAATGATAAAAAAGAGAACTAGAACAAATTTAAAATGGGTAAAAGGGAGATCAAATGATCAGATATTATATTTTAACCTAAGCACATCTGCCATACTCAAGTTTACAATAATCTCTGTTTGATAGCAAGGCCATTCACATCTCTTGACTATTGTCTGAAGGGATTCACCAGACGCTTAATCCATGTAGTAACCCTGAAAATAGATTTTGTGCTCCCACTCTTCTGCATAGCCTTTTGCAAATTAGGTATTCAAAATTTGAGCTCTGATACCATTCCCTCTTTAAGATTTGGATTTTTATATGTATCATCCTAGGATCGCACAGGCTGGTGTACTTCTTCCTGGCTGACTTACTTGACACCACACTTAAATGGCTGAGTTTGAAGACAAAGGTTTAAAACCCTAGACACTACTTTTTTAATAGTGAGGCACCATCTTCAGCACACTTTGCTGTAGCACCCCTCTTTAAGGGTGACCTTTGAGCAGGGCGATGTCAGAAGAACAAAGTATTCTTAGATTGGGACTAGAATTAAGTGCAAGCCCAAAATCCATCCACATACCTATGATTTAAATATGTCTCTGGCTCAGTTTAGAGGCCGCATTACCATTTTGTGATAGAGCACACTATCAATAATCTCCCTATGGCATAATGTATTCACACTTGTTTTTAACTGCTTATGCCAGTACCATGTATAGACTGATATTTTTCAGCTATAGGAATTTATCTTCCAAATATGTAAATTGTTATGGTGATTCTAGTACCTTCTCAGAGTAAAGGAAATTAAAAATTAACATATGTGTGAGCATAAAATGGCTTCAAAAAGCTAGCCTTGAATGCAAGAGTGGTGAGAAGCGCATACACCCAAGCAGTGTGGTTCTGTGGCAGTCAGGGTGGTTCTGATACAGCACCCACTTGGCATCTAACAATCAGACCAACAATAGACAGAGACTGGACCAGAATCAGTCATTTACTGTACATTTTAACAAAATGATGCTTAGCATTTATTTACCAGACACGACACTGTATACTGAGAGTATACCCAATCAATCTAAGGATAGATGACCAGAAATCTGAATCCATATTACATTCCTAGCAATGAAAAGAAAGTGCATCCAGAGTAGAGAAAAACTTTAACTAGAAGCACATTCTCATCCAGCTAAACGCAGGGATCTGAGAAATGCTGTACCTGCTGGGTTAACTTAAGTTCTCACTTACTCAGGACCATCTATCTAGTTGCTTCCAACTCACATTCCAAGGTGTTGACCCATAGCCACCCTGTGCACAACAGAAGGAAAGGCGGCTTGGTTCTGCACCATACTCACAATTGTTCCTAGACTTGAGCCCATTGCAGCAGGCACTGGGTCAGTTCACTTTAAGAAAGGCCTTCCTCTTTTCCACTTTACCAAGCATGATGCCCTTCTCCAGAGAGTGGGTTCTCTTGAAAGCATGTCTAAAGCATGTAAGACCAACTCTCCCCATGTCTGCCGCTAACGAGCACTCTGGCAGTACTTCTTCCAACTTCTGCCGACTCATAACAACGCTGTAGGACAGGATAGCTCTGCCCCTCTGTGTTTCCGAGACGGCAACTCTTCACAAGGGTAGACAGCCTTATCTTTATCCCACTGAGTGGCTGGTGGTTTCGATCTGGGAGTCCTGTGGTGGCAGCCCAATGTGTAAACCACTAAGCCAATAAACAAAGCCTCTCTGAACATACTTCTGACACCGAGAAAGAACTCTTGATGAAGGAAATTACTGAGACCACAGGAGAAAAAGATCATGTATAGGACATTAAGTTGTTGTGTGTAGCAGCTTTCTTACAAATTTAGGAATGAAAATTCCATGATCTCAGAGAAAATGTGTGGGCAAATCTATAAGGCAAATGAAATGATTCAAGGTTTTGCAAGCTAAGTCTCAGAAATAAATTTGTTCCCATTAAAAGACCGTGGACAAGTCACTTATCTAAGAAAGTATATAGCAACAAGGGAAACAAATAGAGTAAAATGCTAAAATTAGAAAATTAAAATTTGGTGGGGAGTGAAGAAAAGTACCTAAGAAAAAAAATTAAGCCACATTATATAACAAATGATAATAAGTATGTTGGAAAACAACAGGGAAAAATGCTGTTAAAGGTTCTCTATATTGCCATCCAACTGTCCTTTTAAATGTTCAAAGCTGATAAATCCTCCAAAAGTACTTGGATTATTTCACGTTACACAAATCCTACATACCCTATTCAGGTAGAGTTACCCTCCTGCCCCATCATCTCCTCCCCTGTATTTGTATTTTTGAATATGCTGTGGTTTCAACTTCAGAAGAGAAAAAGAGAAACTGAAGCCAGTCACACTGAATTAACAATGAGATACACCTTTATCTAAAATGTCTAATATGATCTCTCAGAGGTCGTCTTTCTGTTAAACTACTCACACGTCCATGATTAAACTGCACTGAAGACGCTCTACTGTGAGACTTGTTTTGTTTTGCTTTGATTAGCAGATTTTTATATAAAGTTTAGAGCCTATTTCATGAAAAGGTTAGCCATAGAATTTTATTGTAAGAGATGGATGAAGGCTGGTATTTGAAATTCAGATACAGTCAAAATATTAAAATGGATTGAACTAATATTAGCTTCTAAAAGCAGCGAGGCATTGTGCGTTTTTATGGCTTTCATTTGAAAGGGCTAACACATTGAGTTGCCATTCCTTAAAATTATTCACTCCGCTGTCCCTGGACATCCATATGATCTGGCAATACATATTAAACCATCTAAATTTTAATATACTTTAAAGTGTGACTGTTCTTATTCAGAGGACAATAGTCATAGTTCACCCTAATGCAACACTAAAAGATTAAAAATCCAAATACAACCCCTTGTCTCTCTGGAATATTTGTCCATTTAGTTAACAAATACACAAGGGCTTCATTAAAAGTTCATGGAAAAATAAAATAAAAGGATAATTGCAGTGGTGAAGCCCCCATCTATGGGACACTTACCATGTGCCAACTATTGTTTTAATTACTTAATAACAACAGGATGAGATATTCTTATTATCCTTGATTAGCAAATGAGAGAACTGAGGCAGGCTAGAGTAACATTGTTTGCCCCAAAGTTACAGATAGTCAGAGTTAGGATCTGAAGTTAGGTAGTTTGGGTCCAAGAAGTCCTAGTAGGAGAATGGTTACACCCTTGGATACTGGTCAAATGTCAGTGGCTCAAACACACCAGATGCTGCCCAGAAGAAATTGTGGCAGTCAGCGCTCCTACAGGTTACATCTTTGCAAGAACCAGGGGGCAGGTCTACTCTGTCCTATGGCGTTGGGATGTGTCAGAATGGACGTGCTCACAACTAGTATGGTGTCGGTTGTAGTCTGATTGCAGATTCTGTACTCTCAACTAGTAAATCAACAACTGCATTTCACCAAGCTGAGACACTACATAAAAACCAAACTCATTGCCATCGACACTAGAGACAGGGTAGAGCCAATGACGTGGCTTTCTGAGACATTAACTCTTGGTGGGAGTAGAAAGCCTTCATTTTTCCCCCATGGAGTGAGTGGCTGGTGGTTTCAAACTGTTGACCATGCGGTTAGCAGCCCAATGTGTAACCACTAAAGCACCAGGACACCTTAGCTACAGCACCAGCTCTTATAAAATGCTGGCTGCTTTCACAGAGAAAAACTGAGGCTTAGCACATTTACTTCCTGGAAGTAGATGCAGGGAAGTTTAAACTCAAGATTTGCATGAATAGAAATGAACCAAGTTGGGATAACATGACATCTGTCAAGGAACTTCCATGTCTATGTTCAACTTACCATTTCCAACAGTACGAGTTAGGACTGTGATTGTTTCTCTTGTGGTTTCAGTGAACATTACCTACATCGAACTTATGCTATTGGTCCTAAGTATTAAATTTCTGATCATCATTTTCATTTTAATGCAACAGATAGATATTAAGCAATCAAACCAAACATTGATTCCAACTCATAGTGATCCTTGAGAACAGAATACAATCGTCTCTGCGGGTTTCTGAGACTGCAAATCTTTCTTTACAGGAGCAGAAAACCTCATTGGTCTCCCATGGAGCTGCTGGGGGGTTCGAACTGCCGACCTTGTGGTTATCAGCCCAAAGAACAACAGCCCATAAAAAAAGAGAGGCATGCCTATTCAGAAGCTATAAAGACACTCATCTCTTGCTACAGTCAATATGTTTGCAAAGTTCTGACCTAACTCTCCGAAAGCCTTGCCTCGGAGCTTAAACTCGAGTGCAAAGGGAGAGCATGCCATTTCAATAAGTCTTTGCTCTTAACTTAGAAAATGAGCAGGTCTTTTGGTTTATCTCTTTATATAGCGAGGCATAAAACTTCAAGGATGCCTTCCATCCAAAGACTGCTTCCTCATAAACCTATTTCACGGTGCATTCTATATTCACACATCATCCCAGAAAAGCACAAGGATGTGTTCACTGGGCTCTATGTCCAGAGTTGTAGTTACCGGCCAGCCTTTGACAATCATCAACACAAAGGCAATTCAAGGAGCTGTTTCTTTGCCCTTTACCCCATGCTTTGGATTTTTGGTGTGCTTGGGGTTTTTTTGTTTTGTTTTGTTTCATTCTGTTTTGTTTTTTCATACTGTGGGAAAAGTGAGTAGTTCCCAAGCATGTACAATTATTGACTTTTTTTCTTTAATCCTAATTTTTGCTAGTTAACCATTTTTCAAGTGGAAAATTAATAAGTATATAAATAGATTTTCTGAAGCTTAAGAGTTTATTACAACTAATGAAGGAAACAAGAAATAATCTGTGGAATGTTTTACAATTAAAATTTACTTCAGAAGGTAGAGAATTAAACCCCATGAAGCAAATTACAATCTAGTCATTCACCATGTTAGCTAACACATATCTTACCTGCCTATCTGTGAACGTGATTTATCTCAGGAAATAAATAATATCTCACTATGAAAGTTACCACTTTCTATCTTTTTCTTTCATTACCTCCAGACTTGACCCGTTGGGCCATGTTTAAGGCTACGGACAAGCAAGGAAATCAATTCATACTTCTTCAAAATGCTGTATTTAAAACTGAAAAGAATCCTAGAGGGAAACTACATTCCATCGTTGGCTGTAGGAGAGAAATTTCCATTTGTAACCTGCAATGCTTAAAAATACCTTTACACTATAAACTCTCCAGAGATAGAAGACATGGAAAATACGACATTTTGATGATAAACACTAAATTACACAATCACCAATGTGTTGGTTTTGTCAATGCAAAATACTGTATAAAATATATTTTTAACTAAAGTCATTTTAAGTTCCTTCCTATATTCCTTCAGACTAAGTAACACTCAAATGGAAGTTGAAGCCACCAATTAAAAGTTAAATGGCAAGAAAAGATTGATTAACAGCAGACAGGTGCATTTTGAATGTCAGCTATATTTCAGCATTTCATTTGTTACATGTATAAAAGCAAGAGCCTCTGATGTTTAAAGTGCGTCCACCCTCTCACTCCACATTCACCAGGGCACCCTATTAATTCTTCTTCCAAACTGCAACTACATTCATTTTAATGAGAGGAATCTGAAGCCCCATGGGGGGAACAGACATGGAAATAAAGGCTATTTTCTTTAGAACAGAAGCAGCTGTTTAAAGAAATGATTCTAGAAGTATGCGTGGGAAAAGAAGTATGCAGGAGTTGAATTCCCCTATCACCCCGAAACCTCGCTCCTTTTGAGTGCGCGCGCGCGCGCGCGCACACACACACACACACACACACACACACACACACACACACACACACACACACAAAACTAGTAATTCAATTGTTTAAAGGGAAAGCCAGGAGAAACAAAGAAAGTTTGTAGCACTACTAGGACTTTTCTTTTGTGGGTAAGCAGTTACAATTGTGGAGGCAAATGTTTCATTTCCCATTATATCCACTTGCAAAGAGAATCACCTGCAGGGCTGCTACCAATAAAATGGTCTCAGCAGGAAGAGGAGGCGCACACAGAGCCTGCTCAAGCCCTAGAGTGAGTCCAAGCCTCTCAGCCTTTGGAGATCTGTCTAAACAGCCGCTCTTTCCAGATCTAAGGCCAAACAGCCAGAGTACCCGTGAGAACCAGAAGGAAACACAGACTAGCAGCTGGCAGGAAAGCAGGTGTAAGAAAAGACCATCTGAGCGACAGGACCACCAGCCTTGCAGATCAAGTGCTTGGTGCTGTCAATAGCCGTAGGCACGGGCAAAGTTGGGTCAGATGAGAGGTAGCAGATACGCGGACACAGGTAATAAGATCAAGTTTCTTGACATATTTGTAGTACACTGAACTGATGAAGTAATTGAAGATATTGTTGAAAATGTACAAAATGCTGAGGTGACAAGATAAAGTAGATATGATCCCATCACTCACAGAGTTGATAAAATGTAGCAAATTAAGCATGAAAAAAAAGTTACCACGGAGGTGACTCCGACTCTTGGGCAACCCCATGTGTGTCAGGGTAGAACTGCTGCGTGGGGTTGTTAGTGGCTCTTTGCTTTGTTGGTGTTAGAAATAGCTCACCATGCCTTCTTTCCAGGTGCCCCTGGGTAGACTGGAACCTACATTCTTCCTGTTAGCAGCCGAGGGATCATTCCTTTGAAAACGATTTCCGACACAAGTGAGGCTCCCGGAGGATCAGGTGGTTTGTTCACCATCAAAGTGCTAATTGGTGCAGATCAGGGAACATCCCTGAACACTGGTAGTTTCTCACAGTGTATGTCTGGCACAGGGCTGAGCACAGCATGGCCTTGCAGTGGCTGTTTGTTGATTTGGCCAAATACCATCTCCAACAAAGTACACCATTTGAAAGGTCTCTGTAGTTGGTTTTATTTAAAAGACACAGCCTTGCTTTGCCTGAGCATTACTTTACAAACTTATTTAAAAATCACAAGAAATTACATAGACTTCCCTGTTACAGGAAACCTAGCACAGTAAAGCCTTATGCCACCCAGGGACTCCCAGACTGGTAAAGGGTCACTTACAATGTATCCAAGTGGTCTCTCTCAGGACAAAGGGAGTGGGTTACTACTGAAGACAACAGGAAACATCAATAGCAAATGAGATTACAGGCCGTGCTTCGCTTGAGGAAGCAAAATCTTTCACAAGAAAGTCGCCAGGTCATGAAAAGACCTGGGAATGAGGCAGGTTTGATAATGGTATCTCATAGGAGCTCACGAAGGTGAAAATACCGACAGCTCACCTGAGGACCTCTACAGAGTTTGATGCGTCTGGGCCCAGGATAGAAAAATCCCGAGAGACTAGAGATATCATTAGGCCAGGGTAGCATTATGAAAGGTTTTATGATCAAGCCAAGAGCTTGCATTTTATTCTGATGACTACTAAAAAAGATGGACAAACTTTAGGCACAGCATTAAACAGTTAGATTTGTGCTTCCGAACAACTTTCTGTAAGCCTCAGGAAAACCAGACGGGGCAGGAAAGAGAGGAACCATAGGGCGATAGGCAGGAGGGTATTGTACATAGATATTCAAGAGCTTAAAGTAAAGCGATGACGGTGAGACTGGTGATAAGGGAGTTCTTTTAGGAAATGAAATCAACAGGATTGGATGATGGATTGTAAACCAGAAAGCAAAAATTGATGGAAGTTACTGCATTTCTTACCAAGGATGTGCCAGGCACACATTTCGAATGTACAGAAGGAGGAGAATGTCCGAAGCGTCAAGAAAAAAATGGATTTTGAATTCTCATTGGGATATTTTAAAAGACCTTTTGTTAGGTAGTCTAGCAAGGGCTAGAGTGTCCATTAATACATGCCCAGAGGGTCAATCTATGGAAACAAAGGAGTGGCACACTGCACATGCTCAGAGGTTCAGATTTCCCTCCAGGTACGTGCGGGTGGGTGCTGCACCTGGACTGGCCCACCTAATTCAATTCAGCCAATGGGGTCGACCAGGACTCTTCCACCACGCCTCCCCACAGAATTATTGAAAAGGCAGAAGCCCAGAGTTGACCATATGACTCTGCAAGCAGCTTCCAGGCAGGCTCCACGTTTGTAACGCCCATAAAACTCACATGGATCACAAACCAGGCTTCAGCATGAATTCTTTCTCCTGCAGAGCCAAGGACTGAGGTATATCTATCCCCAGAGAGATCTAACATAAGTGGTGCCGTGACTCGGATATACAAGGTAAGCAGGCTCCAGGAGCGGGCCCTCCCATCCTGGTCTCACGGGTTTCGGGCACCTTCTGGATTCTTCACCTCACCACCCTCAGATGACTGCGTAGCTGGAAAGGAAGCCAGCCTGAACTCCTCCAGCAACACCTTGGATGTGGATGGCTCCCCGCAACGACTCAAGGGGACACTGGTAATGTACTGCCGCAGCCCCATCATTTTGTGTCCATCTTTTCGCCTTTTCTTACTGGTGTTCGGGATTTTACATTTGCCTTCCCAGGAGCTTGCCTGCCTTCCCCAGGCAGGATTTCTGGGAGGGGGCTGGGACACTGTTGCCTGCAGGGGTGGGGAGGATTGCGATCCCCAAAGCCTTTTCCAGTCTCGGTGGTCTGCTTTGTGCTCTGGCCATTGGCTGCTCATTGGCTGGGTGCGCCCCTGTAACCCTTTTGGTTTCTGCAGGACTCTGGCTCTGGTGGCTGGCCCCATGCTGGCATTTGGCTAGGCCGCCATTTTCCCCGAACACGAGTCTCCATTCCCTGGCAGCATAGCGCCACCGGGTGTCCGTCAATTTGGCTTCAGGGCAACGGAGCATGTGACACTGCCAAGATGGCACCCACCACTCCAACCACGTGGAGGGGCGGTGCTTAGGTAGCTGGTTGCTTAGAGCCCGGGAGTTAGCCCTTGCTCTTGTCCTGGAAGCCGAATGTTTCCCTTTCCCCCTCCATTCCCATTAGCTTTCTCCTGTTTTTTTTTTTTTTTAAAACAAGCTGCTTTAGTGTTCTGTAGTATGCGTTTGTCCTTTGCTAACGGCTAGTTCTCCATTGCCCAGGCCAAGGCCAAATGCATTCGGAAGCCAATCCCAAGGAACTGTTAACTTTTGCCTTTCAGTGATGCTGCCTCTGGCACTTTTTGGGGTGGCTCTTAATCCAGCTCCTCCACCACAATGTTCCAGCCAGAAATTCCAATTTCCCTAAAGGTTCCCCCAGCTGCCGGGTAGACATCACTTCCATTCAGAGATTTGAGGGTTTGCTCCTGCCGGCTGTCATCTTTGAAGGCCATGGGGTGACACCACGCAGTGGCCCTCCTAGCTTGTTGTCTAGAAAACAGTCGGACCTGATGTCGGCTGCAGCGGCTGCTCTTTGACCCCTTTCCTCAGCGGGGGCACCTGCCTGATGTCTCAGATTTACGCACTCCAGACATTCGCTCTGAAGCTGCAGTTATTGACCTTGAGGCATCAAGTTCTCAATAGCCTCCTTGTTGTGTGTTTTCTAGATGGGACTTACCAGCTCGATACCCAGGAATTGCCCCCTTGGATGTATCCTGACCAATTGGGATAGATTTGATCCGGAGAGGCTGGACAAACAGAAACTGATTACATTTTGCAACTCTATTTCACCACAGTATCTTTTACAGAAAGAAGAATCGTGGCCAGCCAACGGTACACTTTGCCTTCCAACCCTGAACCAGCTAGAACATTTGTGCGGAACGATGGGATGGTAGGCAGAGATCCCGTATGTTAGAGCATTTTTCCTTTTGAGGCCAGCAAAGATCTTCGTTCTCAGTGTACCCAGAACGCCATAAGGGACCCTGGATTTGGGGCACTATTACCCCAACCCTGAAACAGCCCTGAATATTCTACCTGTTGTAGAGGCAGCAGGGGAATTGGGTGCCCAGGCAATTTACAAGCCTTTACTCCAATTGATCTCAAGCAAATTAAAAGTGACTTAGGCAGTTACTTTAACAAACCTGAACAGTACCTAGAACACTTCCAGCACCTCACCCTAGCCTATGGTTTAACCTGGAAAGATGTGATGGTCATACTGTGACAGACTTTGACAGATTTTGAGAAAGAATGAGTGCTCAAAAGGGCTAGGAAGTTTGCAGATGAGCTACATGTGATGAATGAAAAGTACCCTGTAGGGGACACTGCTGTACCTTTAATAGACCCTGCATGGAATCATAGTGAGCCTCAGGACAAGTGCGCATGGGAACATTTCGTGGTGTGCATCACAAATGGACTGAAGTCAGGTAGGCAAAAGGTCATTAATTATGCCAAGGTGACAGTGATTCAGGGACCTACGGAGTCTCCTGTAAGCTTTTTGGAGCAGCTGAAGGAGGCCCTGAAGAATCATCCTGCTATAGATACAGAATCCCAGGAGGGGCAAGTCTTACTCAGGGACAGGCTTCTCACACAGGCTGCACCAGACATTCACAAGAAACTCCAAAAACTAGTGCAGACACCTGCAGGAGCTACCCTAGAGGAGATGGTTGCTTGTGCTGATACAGCCTTTTACAATAGGGAGCAAGAAGGTGAGGCTCGAGCCCGGGAGAAGGAGAGAAGAAAGGACATTAGGCATGCCTAGGTATTGGCTGCACCTAATAACCGACACCCATCGAATACCTCCCGGGTTTTTCAGACCTTTGAACCAGGTAACACTTTCTGATATCTAGTTTTGGGATAGAGAGATGTTGAACATGGAGAGCAGTCTGTGTTAGAGGTAGGCATTTGGTAGTCATCTAATCTCTCGATTTGGATGAAGACATGGTGGAGAATAGGAATACGAAGAGCCCCAGGAAAACAATTGCTGTGTCCAGTAACCCTGAGCATAGAAATCGTATAAACCTTGCTCTAGCCTAAAAAAGTATGAGTGAGTTTAATATAGGGTTATATGATTTAGCACATCCACTTGAAAGACTATGAGGGTAGGTGAAAAATATCACTGCCAGGGTTCCTGAGCAGATGGGCCTGTGTTTATTACACACACAATGTTTTTAAAAAATTTTCTGCAATCAGCGGATAGCTACAGACAAGGCCCCTATGCACGTTCACTTAACTTCATCCCTTCTTTAAGAGCAAAAATTCAATGAAAATAGTGGCTTCTGAGGGGACCTCTGGGGCCAGTTCAATTTAAAACAGAAAGGTCAGTTCTGGTCATCTTGATAGATTTTTAGAGAACACAAGGGCATCACAGGTGTTTATTGTAAAGAAGTCTTAGTTCTTCAAACTTCGAAAATTTGAAAATTACATTGGTGATAACAAGAATAGGAAAAGGTTGGGAGGATTTCCCCACCACGACCATGCACCTGCTCATTCTTCCAGGGAGCAAGGACTCTTCTAAGAGAATTTATCGGGAACAATATACCCCATCCACCCTACAGTCTGGATTGTGTTCTCACAGACTTCATTTGTCCCCAAAACACAAAGGGCGCTTAAAAGGAGCACAATTCTGGTCCCTAAGGGTGCCAAAGCTGTCAGTTTGACATGGCACATGTATTTTGGGGGGAAAGACTAGAGAGATGGAAACACATCCTTCAGAAGTTGTGTAGACCTGGGTGGAAAATGTGTCAAGGAAGGAAAGCTTCACATTTTGATAAACAAACAAACAAAACATCAAACTAACTGCCATTGAGTCAGTTCCTACACTATAAAGCCAGTGACCTCATAGGGCCTGGTAGAATGGCCCTGTTTCTGAGACTATACCTCTTTTTACAGGAGTAGAAAGCCCCGTCTTTGTCCAGAGGAGCAACTGCTGGTTTTGAACGCCTGACCTTGCAGTTAGCAAGCCCAACATTCAACCACTGTGCCACCAGGCTACTCCCGCATTTTGATATTTTTGTTTAATAAAGATTTCTGTGATTATCTAGCAATACATTTTAACACTTTTATTGGCATATAATTAACATATCATGCAATTCAATAGTTCAGTCACATCATGAAGAGTTGTACGATCATCACCACAATCAGTTTTAAAACATTTTCTTCGTTCTTGTACTCATTGCTATCAGCTCCCCATTTCCTTCCAACCTCCCCTGCCAGACCCCAACGAACTATAGATTTACCTATCCTGGATTACATGCACAGAAAAATACTTTTTAATGCTAAGAACAATAACAAAATAAAACATAAAAATCTCAATTGAAAAGAAAGCAGAAAATAGTTTTAAAAACTAGAACAAATTTAAGATGGATCAAAAGATAGGTCAAGTGATAAGGTGTTAAAGTTTAGCCTAACTGCATCTGAAATCATGCCCTTTCCAGTGCATTCTACATGACAGGAAGGCTGTTCACATCCCCAGTCTATGGTCAGAAGAAACTTACCAGCGACTAGTCCATGTGTATTTCCCCTTCGGTTTACTTCTTTTACCTGAAACAATTTTAAAAGGAGTCAAAAAGTGATGAGATACTAACTTCTAACTATGTCTGCCATAATTGACTGTACACTGCTCTTTGTGTGATAGCATGGCTCTTCACATCCCTCAACTACCATCACAGCCTATTTCCCAGAAGCTGCATCCGGGAGTGGATCCCGCAAATGGAGTTTAGGTTTCCGCTGTCATCTGCAGCATTCTGCAAAACAGCTGCTCACAGTTTAAGCTCTGATACCTCTCCCTCCTCTGGATTTGGATTTTATGATTTAAAATCCTTGGCTCACACAGGCTGATTGCTTCTTCTGTGTGAATTTAGTTGATACCTTATTTAGATGGTTGGTTTTTGGTTGTTTCTGTTTTTGTTTTTTAAGACAAGCCTTTAAGACAGCAGATGCTATTTCAAAGCACTACCAAGTGTCTTCCCCATATTTTGCTATAGCACCCATAACTTCAGTGATCTCTTTATGGGGACTGTCATCAAACAGAGTCATGTATAAGAGCTAATTGTTTTTAGATTGGGGTTTGAATTAAGTACAGACCCCAAATCCATTAATCCATCCGTTCGCCATAGAGACACCATTGTCCTTTTATGTTATCCATCATCCCCCTGGGCTATCACTCCCACTGCCACGAAGTCAGTGATGACTCACTGTGACCATGTAGGACAGGGCAGAACTGCCCCTGTGGGTTTTGGAGACCGTCAAGCTCTGCAGACGTTGAAAGCCTCATTTTTCTCCCATGCAGTTGGCAGGTGGGTTCGAACTGCAGCCCATTAGGTAACCACTACATGTTGAGAGTGTCATTTGTTCAGCCAATAGTATAACATTTTTAATCACTGTTGAGAAAGGGGATGATACAAGTAGGGCTCAACTATGAACCACAATAGATTAATCGTTGACTTCTACAGATTAAACTCAAGTGACTGGGCACTCTTTATACTAACAATGGTGATGGCTGGTGGGGCAAAACTCACAATAATATTCATTTACAATGGCAGAGCAGTGCCTACCAAGTTAATAGATGTCATAATGAATCAAGGAGGGCAATAAAATAACGAGTATATGTTAGTCCGGGGCTACCATTTAATGGGCACCGTTAGACAAGAGATTAACACCAAAGTCCAAAGTCCACCAGTTCTATGCCATCAGTGAGCAGTCATCTGCTTCTGCTCACACTAGGGAGTTTCAGTCTTTAAGCCCCAGGTTACAGGTGAATTTGAGGAAAAGCCCATTTCACTCAGTGGGGCTTCCACAGTGAGTCCGTCTGGTGTGACCCATGGAGGATGTTGCGAACCCTTAAAGAAGAGAGACCGAAGCCCCACTAGTCTATCGCACACAGCCTGGGTCACCAAAGGCTGCATAGAAACTAGGTCCAAAGTGTTCAGTTAGGAACTCGGTGCTAAGCGTATTTGCCCCTTGGGTGCTGGAACTATTGTTAGGCGTGCTTCCCCAATGAGAGGTTACGCCTCCGCGTTTTCCTCCCAGCAGAGCTGTAATGCTCCTCAGCAAAGGCACAGGTGCCCTCCTCCTGCATCTTGACTTGGATTTTCAATAAGGTTTCCTTATCCCACTGGTAGGAGTCTTTTGGAGTGGGATGACCTTGGCACAATTTTTGTATATTCATGAGACAGATGAAACTTATCCACACACAAAAAAACCCGTATAGGAATGTTCATAGTTACCTTTTCCAAACGGAGAAAACAGCCCAATGTTGTCAACTTTTCACACAGGAAAAACGAAATGGGGGGTAGCCACGAATGGACTACCGAGAAATGAAGTTCTGGTACGTTCCACAGGGGCGGGTGAAGCTTGAAAATTTTATACTTAGTGAAAGAGGCCAGTTGCAAAAAGCTACATTCCATGCCAGCTCATTTGGGTTTTGGGAATAGGCAAATCTATTCTGAAGGACCCAGTACAGGCAAATATACAGAAACAAAAACAATTCACAGGTTTTGGAGGACTGATGGGATAGGCAGAGTGGCAAAGATTTCAAAAGGGTGTGAGATTTCTTCTTCAGGTAGTAGGAATGCTCTAAAATCAATTGTGATGGTTGCATATTTCTGTGAAAATTCTAAAAGCCACTGAATTATATACTTTAAATGGGTGTATGCTATGGTATGTGAATTGCATCTCAATAAACCTGTGAAAACAGTGTACACAAGAACTTTTGAAAGCATAGATGAGTTAAATGTAAGATCGAAGCTTAAAAATTCCTCAAACTCTGAAAGTCTATCTGGAGAAGAGTAGCTTCCTTTCCATTCCAATGGGCATTAGAAAAACTCAGAGGTAGGTCAATAGTGGAGCAGGAGAACAAAGATGCCTGCAATCTTCCCCTCTGATAGATGAAAACAAACGTTAAAGAAAGGGAAGGAGCCTACATGGAGATGCAGTATGATAGTCAAAGAACACTTTTAAAGGATTTACAATGACAATAAAATGTGGACAGGTCAGATATTTCAGAGAATGGCGTGAACGTGTTATTTTAGGTAGACAAAACACACACATTGCTGTAGTTATAGCTAAAGAGTTGATTCCTTTTCCGGGCAATCCCCTAGCACTCCAACTTCCTTCACTGCTCTAAGCCTCCCTCACTCTCAGGATGGACAAAAGGAGGCATGGATTCCCAGTCAAATCGGCTTAGATACTCATTTGTTTCTGTAAAGACAGTCCTAAACATTGATCAGAATTGTCAATTGAAAATGCTTTCCTTATCATTTTTTATTCCAGCAAGGCAGTATCATTGACATTGTTCATTGGCTTCTGAAAGGTCTTTGCATTTCACACTTCCTGATTTGTACTCATGATCCCCCTCCACCACCTCATTCTACCTCCTTCTGGAGGCTCAACATTCAATCAGTTCTATAGCAGTCAACCCATAATCTCAATCCATCTCTAAATTTCTGGTCCACAATTTCTCCCTTCACCAAACTCTAGACTCTCACAGCTCGGTGCGTTCTAGTTTATGTATATGGGACTTTTTCCTTACCAGAAAGTAATGTGGGCAACAGCAGACAAGATAGTCTATAATCCTACATGGTATGGTCTCAATGTTGCACATGTAACAGGGTTTTTAAAATTCAATATACAAGCACTTCCTAAAACAATATAATGTTGAAGAATTATTACTGGCCAAAAATTACCTCCAGTATATATTTTGAAAATCATTTATAGATTTATTAGAAGGAATTTGCTCTCTTCACTTATTAAAAAGTTTCACTTGCTAACCTTCACTGTGCAGGGAATTTATTAAATTCCATATATACATAATCTAATTTTAGTTTCTTCACAGCTCTATCTTAGATTTGTTATTATCTTCACTTCGCAGATAGGAAAAGAGGTTAGTAAATTTAAGTAATTTCTCTGTGTTCACAATCATTTCCGCCACATTAAATGAACTACATTTATTCTAATATTTGTTCATTTGCCTTTTAATATTGGCCAATGTACTCCTAAGAAAGCATAATATACTATCAGACACATTAGGCTTGGAGTCAGGAAGATCTGCGTTTAAATTCTAAACTCTTAGAATTAGAGGTGATGCAACATACCAAAAGGCTAAATACAGCTTACCAGGGGCAGGAGAAACAAATAATTGTGAGTATTCCCACCAAGAATAGGACGAAAATAAAAATTAAATTCTCAATCTTGTTGCTTCATAAATGTCTTGAGATTTTTAACATTGTTTTTAGAAGAAAAATCTCAACAAATCCAGAGGCATGAAGATATTTTTTAGAGTATTAGTGCATATATATATGCATGTATATATCACTACAGAGTTGCATTTAAGTTATTTCTTCTAAAAGTAGGGGACACATTTGTTGTTGTTGTTGTTGTTAGGGGCCATCAAGCCGGTTCCAACTCCTAGAGGCCCCATGCACAACAGAATGAAATTATGCCTCGTCCTTTGGCCACCCTCACAATGCACCAAACTACAAAGAAGATATAAAATATGAACATGGTTAGCATCTAAAAATATAATTAGAATGTTGGAGCAGCAACAGGAAAAAGCCTTCATACATGTGTGCGATTAGCCTACTTGCTCATCGAGTCTGGGCAAAAGGTTCAGGCTGAACCGTGGCCAGAAAACCCCAGTGTCTCCTAGAAAAGACCTCCAAACCACTTTAGCTCACAAAGGGAAATCCCTGGACACTTGCTTACATGGGTGTCAAGGGGCCTGGTTAATTCTGCTGATAGAGTGCATACATAATTGAGGTTTGTCTTTATAGTAGCCTCAATAAATACCTATCGATGTATGACCATACACTGCAGGGAGACAACAAAGCACAAGAAGAGAGTTGCTTCCCTGCTGAATTTTAAAGTACAGGTGAGAAAACTGTACTTTAAACTAGAAAACTAGGTAGAGAAAGATGACCAGGGAATTGACCCACCATAATGGTGATACATTTAGAGAGTGAAGCAAAACCCAAATGCACTGCCATCGGGTCAATTCCAACTCACAGCAACTCTCTAGGAGGAGAGAAGGACTCCGTGGGCCGTTACAGAAGGAGATGGCCTCATCTGCTCCCGCTGAATGGCTGCTGGATTGGAGCTGCTGATTTTGCTCTCAGCAGCCTCAGATGTACCCCCTGTACTGAGTGTGAAAGTGTACAGAGAGTGAAAGGGTTTGCTCATAATTAACCTTGGTGAGGCTGAAGCAAACTCAGACATATACTCACATATCCCCCGCTACATAATACTAGAAGTCAAATAATTTTACATAAAAACATGATTAGAGGAGGGTGTCATCATTGTAAAACTCCATTCATTCTCATGGGTCATGCTTAACTTCTACTTCTCTCCCACAGTCTATCATGTTGGCCGACCCTACAATGTTTCCTAGTCAGAAGAAGAGTTTGTTTTATCAATTTTAATATTCACTACTGGGTGACAATTAAAACTCCCAACTTGACTGTCCTTCATGCAGTGGTTCTCAACTGGAGAGTAAGATCTTTCTCTCTGCAGATATTTGACAATGTCTTCAGACATGTTGAGTGGTCGTAACTCAAGGAGGGAATGCTGCTCAATCTGGTGGGCAGGTGTCAAGGCGGTTACTAAACAAGACAGCACCACACAACAGAGTCACCTACCCACACGTGCCAACAGGACTGAGTTTGAGAAATCCTGCCTAGACCTACTTGTTCTCCTCTAGTGGGAATTTACTGTAGACCTGAAAATCCATAAAGGCAATGGAGACGTGAAAAGATTCCTCCGTCTCTCTTCACTTCATTTCCTCTACCACTCTGAGCAGTCGTTTTTGAAACTATGTGCTACGGACTCTATTCTTGAGAGCTTTTGGCACGATTATATGGAATTATTTCCTTTCAGATGCCATGGACTTACCCAGATTATGGGCGTATGTACGATGCTTTTGTGAGTGTTGTTATTGGTGAAAACGACATGGGGACAGTTAACAGTGACGGATCTCTCTCAGAAGTCAAAAGATGGGAGAACAGTTGCTTATGTTTTGAAATAAATAAGTTTTTTATGACCTTACTTGAAGCTGTATAAAGTGTGATATTGTGAGACAGAATGAAGAATGAGTATAAGATAAAATACAGGCTTTGGATTCATTTTTTCTCTAGACATTTGCTTCAAGATGGGAGAGGAAAGAAAAGGAAGTTCAGGGCGGCTGCATCTTAAGAGGGGAGCGAGTGAGCAGGTTTAAGCAGAAATGGGAGCACAGAGCAGAAAAGAAGACTAGGAGGGAACCGCAACAATGAGGTTTGATTTGGGATGGGGTGTAGTAAATCTCTTTCATAGCCCTTTGTGACCTTGAGAGGAACTGACTTGGTTCTATTATATTTATACATTTGAGTCAGGTTGTTCTTTGATGTAAGTCAACGAGACAGCTGCCTACATGATAATCAGAGAGAGAAATGGCCTGAAATTTGTGTCAGTAGAAAAACTCCTTGGTGCTTTGAGGTTTTTGCTTCTTGAAGGTTCTCTATTAAAATGTAAATAAGTTATCTGAAAAGTCATCATCTGAAATCCATTAATATATTTGCAAGGATTAGGTTATCAATTCCCTGGCCAAAGATCGGGCCAGAACAAGTTCATTTAGTGGTGAGAGTGTCGGTAGGCGCACACAGGGTTCCCGGGAGAGGGAGAGGCTAGGGAAGAGAAAAGGAAACAGATCTGTCCCAGGAAACCATGTTGGAGATGGCTGTGTCAGGGACAGCCTAAAGATAATAAGATCCTGGAGGGGAGGACCAAAAAAGCACCTTCAGGGCTTCCCTACACGACCAAATGCAGACTCTGACGCCCCAAAAACCTTACCCCAGGTGACCCTCCTGGTAGACACGGCTTTTTTGTGAGAGAAGGAACATCAAGGTGTTGGTGGTCCACAAAATTCTACGTTCTCCAACCTAAGATTTGTTCTCTGGTTAGCAAGTTTGACTCAGGTTCTGGCTAGATTCTTCCAGAAGCCCTCAGGATATCCCACCCGTCATCCATTTTCGGAGTAGGTATCTGAGCAGAGACAAAAGTCTGTTATCAACCTATGACTTTCCAGGTCCATCGCCATTTAGGCAAATAAGGCTGGGGACCAAATCCCCAGCCCTATACCTCAGCGCCCTGCTATCTTGTTGCTGCTGCACTACCTGTCTTCTCCAGAACTCTCATCATGTACTGGCTGCCCAATTGTGACAGGTCCCACACTGAGGGCTCCCCAGTCATTAAGCCACTTCGTGGTCACACCGATCCTCTGCGCTGTGTCTTTTACTGTATTTTATTCTTATTTCACAAATGACAAAGTACTCGGAAGAATTAGCAATTAACTCGTTAAAAGTCCTCCAGCTATAAGCAATAGAATTGAAATCTGGTTCCTTGTGTTCTACCTTGTGGCTTTGGCCTTTCCTATGCCCCCACTGTCCCGCTGCCTGCCTATTCTTTCTGAAAATATCTACACCCCCTAGAACCTCATTCAGCAGTCAGTAACTACCCCAACAAGGAGATCAGACTCTGCGTTTCCAACCCACCAGTCATCTTGAATGAAACTACGTACGCCCTCGCAACGCTATGAACCAGAGAACCACTATACGGCAGCTCTATTCACCTTATTATTTGCAAATTATTTCCTTTCTGCCTCAGATGACAACACATTCTCCATTTAGATTCATATCTTCCAGCGGAACCATCTTTTTTTGTCCCCTTCATCACTGCCTTTCACCAAACTTCTTACCTAAAACTAGATTTATTCAAGATGGAATAATCTGGCTTAAAACATTCTGTTACCTTCAGAATTCTGTAATTCGGTGTTCGAGAGGGAGTCAGCTAGCGCCAACACACACAGTGCTTCTGCCTTCACCGTCATTAAACTTGAAATGCAGATGGCCACGGTCATTGGGGACATTGGTGCTTTGCTAGAATTCTCACCTCCCATGGGGGAGACTTGGGTTTGAGTCCTGGCCAGTGTGTGTCATTGTCGTCATCAATACAATCACCTCCGAGTGGTCACTAGAGGTTTGCGTGTTGCTGCTATGAAGCTTCCAGACTCAGATGGACCAGAAAGAAAAGACTGGACATCTATTTACAAAGATCAGCCAGTTAATTGCTAGAAATGACAACAGCCTGAAAATCAGACAGTGAGCATTGTAAAGGCGATTTTAGCAACTGCACACAAGGTCAGGATATAATGTCTGGTACTTTGATCTCCCTGTGACCTCAATGTGAATTTATTTCAACTTTTAATATTCTCTACTTTCATCTCTCTCATTTTTGCCTTTGTTGATAGATCTTTGCTTGGTGCCTGCCCCAGTCTTATATAATTCTCTGTGTAGGAACACTGGAATTGAAGGAAATACAAAGACGGTAACAGGATTAATGATTATCTGGGAACATGGAGGGAGAGGAAGAGGGAAATGAAGAATCAACATCAATGTGCAAAAGAAGGGGAAAATAGGAATTCCAAAGTTGATTATGATGACAATTGTACAACCCTTCTTAATATGATTGAACAACTGAATTCTAATGATATGTTCATTAGAACTCAATAATAAAAGTTAAGTAGAACATAAATAAAACAAGATAATACTGAACACAAGATTCAGAATAGTGATTTCCTTGAGTTGGAAGAGGTACAACAGGCTGGAGGGGGGTTCAAAGGTCTGTGGATTCCATGATCTTTTCATTTGATTTCTCCACGAATGTTTTGAAGTCTTCACCCTTATATAAGTTATTGTAGGGATCTTAGTTTTAATACTGGCTAGTGAATTCTAACTACTTGATTCTAACCACATCATTAAAAATAAACATGGAAAATATAAAGATAAATAAAAGTTTTTAAAGCAGCTAATGAAAACCCTCTGGACAGCCCAAACCCCAGCTAATCATGGGTATGATCCAACATTGGACAGTGTTTCATTACATTTTGCTTTCGATCAACAGGAGCTGGAGACTAACTCTACAGCAGCTAACAAACCATATTCTTCACTAGAAGAAACTCGCATTTTCACTCCTGAACCCTTTCCTTCTATAAACTGCTGTTTTCTAAATATCTTATTTATAAATCTGATGAAGTGGCTTTTCAGCCTTGGGGATCCAGGCCTCCAGCTTTCTGTTCTCCAAAGTTGCCCAGCTCGTCTTGTATTGTGTCCGTATTTTACTTTGTTACAAGCCACTCCTTCTTTGCCCACGTTTTCCATTTATGTGGATCCTAATCTTCTGTTGTAGCCTTCCTCCTCCACAGCCCATAACAATGATTTAATTCTAGATCCCCTTTTCTACTTGCATTCAGAGAAAATATTTTAAAGTATCTTTTTAGTCCCCAAGTCATGGAAACCTATGCTTTATCCATTTGACTGGCTTTTCTTAAATTCCTTTTAAGAAATTAAAAAGAAGGGTAGTATCATTGAGTTGATTCTAGGTCATATGGAGTCTAATAGGGTTTAAGAGGCTGTAAATATTTATTGGAGCAGATACCCCCATCTTTCTTCTGCAGAGAGGCTGGTGCGATCGAACTACAAAATTTATGGTTAGCTTTCCAACCGGACATCACAATCTAATTCCATTGAGTAAAGTCTCATTCCCAAATTTAAAATGATCAGTGCAAACTTTACTAAAAGAAGACAATACGCCTCAAGACAAAATCAGTTAGTGTTGGTTCTTTCCCATCTTCTCTCTGCTTAGTCTTTACAAAGACCTATGTCTGACTGGAAACTCACAGATGCAATTCTACCCTGTACTATTGGATCACTATGATCCGGCATTGACTCAATGGCATTGAGTTTAATTTGGTTAATGTCTGATTGGGATGTCTAAGAATGAAATTCCTAGTCCTCAGCTCAGAGACTGGAGCAAAGCACTGAAAAGAAGCAGCCTGGGAAGCAGAGAAATCGTAAAGCTAGAAACTGAGGGTTCTGGGCGTTGCCCATCTAGAATCTATGGCCTAAGAGTGCTGTACTTTCAGGAAACTTAAACGTCAGTTTTAATATTAAGCAAACACTGTCCTTCCAATGAAGAAATGGAATTGCCACACCATAATTCTTTGCGTAGTTATTGAAATATTGAGTTCAAGTTTTCACGGATAAGCATGTTCTTGTAACTTGAGGCCAGGATTCTACAAATGGAGGATGCATACAAATCACTAGGGTAGGAGTCTTAAAGTGCCGCTTTGGTGCTACTTCATTTCCAGTAATCTAGCTACAGTAAGACAGGATGGAACAGAGGAGCCAGGGTTTTCAGCTTCAGGTCCATCTCAGCAGCCCATGTAGATCTTTGAGAGATCCAACTTTTCCATTCATCATTCTTAAAATTAACACAAACTTTTTAAATGGATAATGATTATGTATCATAACGTACCATAATTTAATTAATGTGATTGTTGCTGTTATAGGTGTATGCTATCAAGTCAACCCAACTCATTGAGAGACTAAAGGACATAGCAGTGCTGTCGACAGTTGGGTTTCTAAAATTGTAACTTAAACAGGATCAGAACAACAGGTCTTTTTATTCCCATAGGGTTTTTTGTGAGTTAAAAATGGCAACCTTCAGTTAACAACCAACCACTAAGACTCCTTATAATTCATATTATATATATTTTTAAAACCTTTGCCACTGAGTTGATTTCAAGATAATACCATAAATAAAATCTCAGTATCATTTACTATAAATCCTTAATTCATACATAAGGAAACTGAAGCCTATGATGTAAAGTACCTGAAAAAATGCTTCCATAATTTACTTAAAAGGACATTGCAGTGGACAACTCAACACAAATGACTTACTTAAATGTATACAGTAAGGTCAATGTGTACTGTATTGATCTATTATTAAAATGGCTACATACGGAAACTCAAAGCACCACTGTTTTAAATGGAAAACACATTCTCTTAAATCCATGGTAAATGTATCCAATACAAATGTTCCCAAATGGTTGCCAACGGGCTTAAAGTCTGCGGCCATGCTTCAAACTACCCCACACACTGCCCACATTAGTTATTCGGCATCTGTGCATGTGCCTTAGCACAAATGTGTGTGCCATCCGGTTAACAATGTTATCTTATGTTTCTATAGTCTCACTTAATGTATTACCAAGCAAACAATTTAACACATGGCTGGCTCTCTGCCTTTCTCTTTTGTTTTACTTTCAGACAGAATTGAGTGATGCCTTGGTAGCCTTTAAAATTAGGGTTTTGCAGGTTTGAGATATTGCCTGGAATTGAGCAAGGCAAGCTCTAGTTCTCATAGAAGAGAATAAGGTACAGCACCATTGGTTTTTTTAAAGTATCTGTTATTTGGCAGACATTCAGAGAAAACAAGGGGGTTATGTACAGTTTAAATCAAGAGAGGTATGTGCCTGGGTTTTAGTCTTTCTTTCATCATATTTATGCAACCTCAACATTACGCAACTATCTGAAAATCTGAACGGTAAGAGAAAGAATACATCATCAGAATTGCAGGAAGAGGCTTATCAACTGCAACAGGGAAATGGCACAAGCTTGCTTTCTGAAAGGCAAATGAACTTGAAGCATTGGCTGATGAAGATCCAAGACTGCAGCTATTCAGAATGAATTACACCTCAATGTCGTTCTGCTGTACACAGGCTTGCGATCAATCAGAACCAACCTGAGAGCGCACCTCCCAACAGCAGCATGAAAGAGAGCTGGTAAATAGCGCACCAGTGAGTTGGCAACAAAACTAACTAAACATCCATTCAGGATCCTTGTAGGTGACTTACCTGCATTTGAACATTCAACACCTCGCAACATTATTGAACTCATATTTATTGAGTACACAAATGAGTTGATTTCTTTATTCTAAAATGCAGGTTTAATAGAACATTTTAACAGATCTTTAATCAGGGTGCCTCACACAAATGAAGGTATCTTCCAGGGTCAGGTCTCTTGTGGCAGCTGTCAATCTACTTCTCTATCTTTTGTCATCTGAGGTTAGAGCAGTCTCTGCTCTCCATTCCTTCTTTCCACCCAAACCCGAGAGCCATGGAGCCATAAACCTGCAGATGTTGTGCCCAGTCAATGACTGCAAGCTACAGGAGACTTCTTTGTATTTCTACTGGACCTCCTGTTTGCCCCGTAAGATTGTGCCTCTGTTTCAGATACTCCACTATCACCCAGAGATTCACATGACATTTAGAGGACCTTCTCAGAGAGCTTTTAAAACATCTAAAAATAACTTATAGGAAGAATTTTTAAACCATAATAAAATAAAAATTAAATAATAGTAAAGCTTTCACTTATTTGGCAAATTAGTCATTTATCTAGTGTTAGAAATAATGGCTTATCATGCAGGCTACTTCCATGGAGTATATTCTGACTCAAATATAGGCCACAGTAGAGCTGCTCCTTAATGTTTCCAAGGCTCTAAATCTATACAAGAGCAGATGGCCTCCTCTTTCCTATACAAATGACAGGTTAGATTTAATAAAGTATAGAGGATTATGGCAAATTTTATGAGCAGGTACCCCTCCCAGAGAAAATTTTTTTCAAAGCTATATATTTAATTTTTTTAAACAAAATAACCTTATCATCTTCAAAGTACTTTCCATTACACTTCATACATTTGTCAAATCGGTGATTACATTCTTGGAAACATTTTTCAAACTCCTCTGTTTGGATGGCGGACAGCACCTCCCTCGTTTTTTCCTTCACCTCTTCTACTTTGTCGGTTTGCCATCCTTTCATATCCCTCATCAATCATGGAAACAAAAAGAAGTTGCGTGGAGTGAGGTCAGGTGAGTAAGATTTGTGGGACAGTGAAGCAAGTTGTTTCTTTTGTCAAAAATTGGTGCACTGACATGGCTGCATGAGCAGGTGCATTGCTGTGGTGGAAAATCAGTGCCCCGTGGGCCACAAATCAGGAACCCCTCCCTCTCCGCAAACTGTTATGCGATCTTTTCAGAATCTCTAAGTAGAAAACTTGATTAACAGTCTGACCTGGTGGAAGGAACTCCAAATGCACTCTCCGCCTCACATCACAAAATCAAATGAGTATTGTCTTGATCTTTGATTTCACTTGAGAGCTTTTTTGGGGTTAGGTGATGATGGCGGCTTCCACTGGCTTGATTGATGTCTGCTTTCACAGTCATAAGAATAGCATCATGTCTCATCACCAGTAAGGACCTTGGGGAAAAGTTGGGTCATTTCAAAGCTGTTCTTTCAAAGCGCAGCATGCTTCCACTACATGAACCTGCAGCACAAGTTTCACAGTGACGCCTCTCATTCCCAAGTCTTCCATTAAAATTCACTGAACTGAGCTTCAAGGTAGTCCAAAAAACTTCCCCGTCCCTTCAGTGGTCTGCTGTCAGCCTTCAAGCATAAATGCATGCATTCTGTCAACATTTTCGTCTGCTGGAGAAGTTGATGGATATCCAGACGTGGTTTGTCATCAATTGACATTTCACCTTTTCTGAAATGAGAAAACAACTCATACACTTGAATTTTCCCATGGCTCTGTTCTTGTAAGCTGTGTTCCACATCACAACAGTTTCTGAACAATTTTCCTGACAGGAAACAAAATTCCACAGCCACATGCTGTTCTTTTAAATACACCATCAGAAAAAAAAATGAGAATTGAGTGAAATTCCTTTTATGAAAAAATTCACGGTGTGCAGAGAGAACCTTCCCCGGTGAGGCTACGTGCCATACAAACTTAGAGTAAGTGCCTTGCTCCATACTTACCCAGCAGGAAAAATGCATCCTGCAGAAGCTCCGCCCAGTGGAGGTTTTTTTCTTCTGGTTTTGGGGGGTATCCCTTTGTATAAATGGAAAGTTGAATCCGTGAGATGGTATTTGCTGATGTTAAGCACCATCGGTGCAACCTCAACACTCTGCAGGACAGACTGAAACATGGCATGATTCCATGACACCCTCATAATCGTTCTTATGCCTGAACCCATTGATGCAGCCACCACGTCAATCCATTTCTTTGAGGACCTTCCTGTTTTTCTCGGTCTCTCCACATTGCAAGCATGATGTCTTTCTCCTGGGACTGCTTTATCATGACGTGTTCAAAGTATGTGAGATGAAGTCTTGCCATCCTTGCCCCTGGGGAACACTCTGGCAGTACTTCTTCCAAGGCAGATTGGGTTGTCGTTTAAGAAATCCATGGTACTTGCCAAATTCTCCTCCAGCACAACTCTTCACGTTCCTGGATTTTTCTTTGTTCTTCCTTATTCAATGTTCAATTTTTCCATGGGAGATGGTAGTAGCAAAGGAAACTTTGGCCCTCTTAAATGGGCAACAGAGAAAAAAATGGCTCAAGAGCTTTAGAGCTAAATTGTTCTTTTGCTTTTCTGATACTGACTTCCACAATTTATTTCCACCTTTCACCAGCAGAGGCAGAAATAAAACCACTCACGAATGCTCTTGACCTCCCTCTTATTTCTGAAGTTTTTTCTCCATAACCAGTAATCCAATCAAATTTGTCTTCGCATCCAGTAGTCCAATCACATCCCCTCTGCATTAATCAATTCAGCCCTCTCAAAAGAAACCCTTGTTTCTCTGCGGCAGCTCTGATTACGTTCACCAAAGTCTGTCATTGGTAACTATCATTTTTGATCGTTGCTATTCTTCCGAATAGAATTTTTTTCTTGGTTAAGTTGCAGGCTATCTTGAGAAGCAGGTTCCAGAGTCATGACAAAACATTTGTTACCTGTGTAAATTAGCATTCTTCTTAAGGTAAAGCTCAGGGATCCATTTCACCCCTGGAAGCACTTCTTGACTATTTCTGAGAGTCCCAAGAAGAAGCAGGCCCTGACATCCATATGTTGGGGTCCATCCTTAAACAACTATGACAGAGGTGAACTAGCTGAGGGATCTTCCAGAGAATTTGCCATACTGTGTGGTGCATATTTTAACCCTTTATCGGCTTCTCTAGCCTGGAGGTCCTGATTACTAGAGTTCATTACTACTCAGTCTTCTCAAGAACTGGTAAACTCCTGGCACCCGGTGACAATAAACACCGTCTACTAAACATAGCAATGAATGATCATGATAAATGAGCACTAGAGTAAGCAGACTAGAACTAGAGGATGCTAACAATTGTCCAGCACAAACCTTTTGTTGAACAGATAGATTCTATTTTTTGAAGTTAGAAAACTTTCTCTTGTTCACAAATACAGCCGTTGTCAAGGCCATAAAAATTCAAATTGTGTCCACCAATGACAATTATTTGTTTCTCTCCAATACACGACATTGATGATTTCGTATACTGCCATTAACAGGCTAGCCCCATTTACTCATAAATGAGGATCGTAGTGTAGTTTCTGAAAGGACCAGAAGCTAGAAGACACAAGTCTCGCTCAAACTATCAGAAGGAAATGATGGTTATCACTTACAGACCTGTTATTTTTAGGTGCCCGTCAAAGACAACAAAGGAAATGCATGCTCTTTTTAAAAAGCTAAATTTTGATCTAAGTAAGAAACCGAAAAGATGCGCCAAATTAGCGTGAAATTGAAATGTGTCTCGTTTGTCTCGTAAGTATATATTTCAGTTCCTACCTTCAACATCTACTGTCACAGGGAGACCTACAAAGTACGACATGATAATCCTCACGCACCACCCACTGATGCAGAACGCTGCCAGTTTCCCAATGGATGTGGGATAACAACTCTGAAATATAGGCTGTGAGCGCCTGTTTTTATACCGCCTGGCGATAGATCCCCAACTTCCAAATACTATTGTCATCACCTTCTTATAATTGCAAATAGGAAAACTACAAGTCCTTATAAGCATAATTTTCAATCATTGTACAATTCAGGAAAAAAGGGAAAAACGATGTCTTCGCTGTATAGAAGAACATTCCCTTCCCGGGGCCCCATGGCAGAGAATTAGAACCACCGAGACTTACTGATTCCATACCTGGCTTCTACTCACATGGTAGGAAGCCTTCAAAATGTACCTCTACCCTCTCTCGCTCATTTTCACCTGATTTCCCCTCGAGGCAGCAGTCAGATTTACCTGGCAGTAAGTCCTGATGAAAGAAAACAGCAGAATATGATGGTACCAGTATGAAGTGTTAGCTTCTTCAAAACTGCACCAGACACTGATTGTTTTCCAAAATAAAATGCACTAAAGCATTCCGGGATCATTCATTTCCGCTTCATTCCTGGTAATTGATCATGCTGCCCAGAGGAAATCAGTCCATCGGCCTTTCATGAGCCAGAGGAGACCGAGGTCTCTATTCACATCTTTCCCTTATAATGAACTAATTATCAAAACAATAGGCACTTAATGAAAAGCCTGGCCAAGGAGACATGTTTGTCCTTATTCTTTTGCACTTTCTACCCATGCAGAGACTTAGACATAGATAGTTGTCTCAGTTCAGGCTCGCCACAACAAAACTCAAGTTTGTATCTTCATCACAAACTTTCTGATATAATGGATCCCAAAATTGTTTCTCTCTCTGTCTTGATTAGCGAATGCTGACATAACAAATGCATCAAGTTATGACTTCAACAAACAGACGTTTATTCTCTTACGGTTTAGGAGGCTCGGCGTCTGAATTCAGAGTGCAGAATTCCTCCTATGGAAGGTTTTCTCTTTCTGTCGGCTCTCGGGGAATTCTTTGTCTGCTTTCAACATTTGTGGACCGGGCTCCTTAGACATCTGCACGGGTCTTGGATCAGGCTTCCTCTGGGCCCAGGAAGTGCTCAGCGTACACAATCCAGGTCACCCCACCCATACATCGCTCCACTGCGGGCTCTTCTATCTCCTTAGGTCTGATTCACTTTCTCTGCTTAATTCTCTCTCTCTTTTCAAAACTTCCCTACTAAAAGTAAACCGAGCCATACTCTAGGAATATGCCTTTCCTTGGGATCATGGCTGCGACCTGAGTAAGTGTGTGACATCCAATTCTAACACTCCTACAGCAAATTGGCTGATCAGACCAGATCACTTAGTAAGGAAAGAATAGGTCGTTACATACCTTTCAATTAACATCATTACAGTTCCACTGAGAATGCCGGCTCAGCCAAGTTGACATAGATTTCAGAGGAACATAATTCAAACCATAATATGTTTTAGTACATTGGATAGCTACAGTAAACATTTAAAGAAAGTGTCCACCCTCAAAAACATTTGAACGGAACCTCACACCAACTGGTTTGCACGCCTTGCAAAGAAAATGCCAGCACAAGTACAAACAGATTGACAGGTTGTCTGAAGGTCCCAGTGTTGGGTGAGTTTCCAGAACATCCTCAGGCAATGCTCATTAGCAAAACACAGCTGATATCTCTCCAAAGGTAATTGGTTGTGGGTGGGAAAAGAAGGAAAGAGTATGTCTTTCTCTCCCCAGATCTAAATGTCACAAACTATAAAATCCTATACACAGTTCAACATTAAAATATTAAGAATCACTCAAAACAAATAAACAAAAAGCAGAAACTTCTATTCACCAAAAAGTTTGGCAGTCTGGTTCCTATCCCTTCAGCTACAGTTTCAGATCTCATTTCCTGCCTTTTGCCATCTCACAGATAAAGGGCAGACACATATTGGCATTATTCAAGGTACTGACTACAGATATTAACCCGTAGTCAATGATGACCTTTTCTGACAGATTTTAATATACTGACTTCTTACAGACTTTACACAGTCTTAATATACTATTACCCTATCCCCCAAAGGTTGTGATTCATTTAGTTACAACCACTTTAAAATGAATCCAGTATACATTGCAATATGTTCAGAAGTGGTTTAGGGCACCAGGGAGTGTATAATTATTCCCTCCCAGCTATTCAGTTTTGCTGACAGTAGATAATAATTGTATAGACCTACACCCTACATGACCCTAGGGGGCCTTTCAAAGCAACAACTTTTGGGGGGGGGAGGGATTTAATGAAATTTTTCTTAAAATGGCAGCAGCCACAACCAAGCACAAAACACTTAAAATACAATTTGAGCTTTGTCAGGGATAGTGTGGGCATGTAGAAGTGAAAGAAAGAAAGACAAAAATACATAGTATATATATATATATATATACATACATATATATCATATATAATTTAAAAGATACATTTGCACACAGTGTTTCTCCAAATCCCCATTTTAATTTTCTAAAGTTTTATTTCTATTGTGGGAATACGTTAAATAGCAGTGAAATTCCATCTAGAAAGCGAGAGTTGGTGTGTACTGGGCTGCTAGTACTTTGTCCTCCCTGTGCACTACCCCTCCCATCGTGCAAGTAGTGAGGTTGCAAACAAGTCTGGAAAATGTCACGGAAACAGACTGGAAATCTGTCCCACATGTCCCTGGAGATGAGCAGTAGATGCATCAGTCTCAGCCTTGACTTCTCACTCAGCCTTCCCAGCTAAGCAGCTTAGACACACGTTTAATTCCTTTGCGCACCAGTTCCAGTTTTCTGAAATAAGCTTCCTGACCAAATATAATAATCAACAAAGTAAAAGCAGTTCACTCTGTGGGGTAAAGATTCTTAAGAAAAGTCATCTAAGTACAGAAGGCTTAGTGGGACTCCTGTACCCGACAAAAAAAAAGTGACCTTTGAGAGGAAGAAAAGAAAGGTGTTGGTTTCTTCTACGATTGATAAATTATTCTAAAGGACTGATAAAGACAAAATAAGTAAGGCACAGGGAAAAAAAATAATGTGCTAGAAACTGCCCATGAAATAGGACAGTTGAGTGATAGATAGGTTTATTGTGCCAACATGGCGGATAAACACATGTGGGATTAATTGAAGGACAGAGGGATAAATGGCTCAGTGAGCCTCGCCTTTCTTGTCTCTTGCTCTTTGATCATCCGACCAGTATGTGGCTGCCTTGCTTGTTCTGTGTCTCAATTTGCAAACTACACTACCTGTGGGACATCTCACTCGGGGACTGTGTCGCTATAATTTGAGGTTCCTTCAAGACCTGCTATGGCATGCTACTGGAATATACATCTCTTGAGCTGGGGACTGTGGGACTCTGTCATCTGGCTGACTGTTGGTGACCTGCCTTGCTGTTTGGTGCCTGTGCCCGGATAGCCTGAATTGCTCTACAGAGGACTACATGGTGGCCCTCAAGACTCGAAAGACTGCCAGTGTCTCACAGCTGTCTCACGGGAGTGAGTTGCCCTAAGCCATTTGTACTTCTTTATAGATTAATGGACTGTCTATTTCTTATGTTACCTATCTAAAAAATTATTAGTGTCCTGGTTTTGTTTCTCCAGAGAACCCTATCTAACATAAGTAATAAGATCCAAATCCCTCGCTTGTCACCACTGTTATACGTCTCTATACATTCGATGGCACTACAGAAAATTCTTTTAGTTCTGTGCCTTGGATTGTACTGTTTCTTTCCTTCTGGGATATTTCTTGCATGGCATTCTGTCCAATGAGTGAGTAAGACTGAGCAGCATGGAACGACTTCAAGGTGGCTATAACATCTGCTTCTAGATGAGCAAACAAAACCGCCATCCAGGGAGAAGTGAAGAGGGTGGAACTAGCTCATGTTGCTGGAGAAAAGGTGCTATGGAGTTCCATTCAAAATCCCTGGCCCAAACAACGTTAGCTTATCATTTTCTCTGATCCCTTGGAATGGATCTGGACTTTCAGAGTCTCTATAAGAAGGTCCAAGCTGGATTGCACGGCTCTTACACTGATCATTATTTTTGTGTTTTTGTCCTTGGATGTCTGCCAAAATGAGACAAGTCATAAACAGATAGATAATTTATCGGGTGCAGTTGAAAAAGCTCATAATCATAAAATGAACAAGTGAGCTACAAATGTAGTCCAAGTGTCGTTGTGGTGGTGCTGGTGGGTGTAGTCATAGTGCCAGTGAAAGACGCCCCACACACAGCTCTGTGCTTCCTGGTCCACATGTGGAGCAGGAACTGTGGCAGACTAGTCTAGGTGTCACTCAACATGTAACAACCCAGGAGTCCCAGGTCATTCATTAGAGGAGACACATGTTCCCTAGTCTAATACTTGGAGATGAATTTGTCATGTGAATCTTTATCCAAGGATGGCCCCAAAGAGTAAAGGGCAAGGCCATCTCAGAGGCTGCTAATAAAAGCCGTCTTCGGATAGCCGTATCTTACTCTACAGCTCATTGAAATCAAAGGCATCCTGTGAAGGAACAGAGTAAAAACCCTTCTAAGAGTTGTAAGTGCATGGCCGCCTGAAAGTCTGACTTCATACAGGCATAGAACTTGGGAATTCAGAAGAAAGGCTATTGAATGCCTCTGCATTTAGGCCCAGAAAGAATTCCAGACTACTTCCAAGGAAGTGTCTAAGGACCATTTGGTCCACACAGCAGGAAGAGGCCACCTGTGATGGACACCAAAACTTGCCCCTTTCTCCTGCAAAAAGCGAAACTACAAGCAAGGGGAGGCATTGCAAGCCACTGGAAACAGAACTGCAATGATGACTGCCGTATATTAATATTGACATTTCAATACCGATTGTTAATATTGGGGAAGAAACAGCATAATTGTGGTTATGAAAGCCACTTCACAATACCTGTTTTACTTGTAACACACAAAAGCAACTGTGCTAACAATACACTCACTAAGAATTGAGAAAATTCAAATCCTGAGGAGATGAAATGAAGAACCATTTATAGGGAGAGTCTGAAAACCTGAATAGGCCCAGGGGTGATTACTAGAAGTCAACTCTGTTTGAAGAAAGAATGGTTGATGACTGCTGGGGATGTCAAGGATGTTTCAGAAATGTATATCAGGCTCCTCAAAAGCTTTACTCATAAATACTTCACCCAAGACCTGCGGGAGGCCAGGCTGATGAAAGTAATAATCAAGCAAGAAATTATTTAGCATGAGATCGTGACAGATGTCTGCTTTCAAAGCTAGAAGACTTTCAGAGACAGCTATCAAACCTGAGAATGTAGAAATGTTTAGGCTGATGGGCTTTGGAGCAGACGGATCTAAATTCAAATTCTACCTCTGTCCTTCACTAACATGTAACTTATATTTGAGACTGATAATGACAAGGACACCAGTTTTTAAAAAAATTAAGTTTGAAGACAATGAATGTTTTTTTACACAACTCCAAAAATTATCATCCAACGCAAAATGCTTCTGCTTATATGGGCTACGTCTGTCAACATTCACCAGATTAGAAATGTAAACTGAGAATTTAAAATATATCTGTACACTAATTCATTTATTTACATACATTAAGAATAAATTACAGCATGTTTTAATGGAAATAATCATATTGGCAAGATATAGTGAAGATGATAGCATGCCTTATATTGTGCAAATCTCTTTAATGTTCATAAAATTGAAGACTAGATTCCCATTTGTGCTTCTTCACTTAATCAGTTGTAATAGGTTGCTTTATATAAATCATATGAAGAAAATCCAGCTACAGAGACGTTGTTAGAAAAGGAAGAAATATTTTAACAACCTTTTATGATAATTGTGGGTATACTTTTTTTGAAATACACTGAATTTTGACAAGAGGCTGGTTCTTAAAAATTAGTTGCAATGCGAACTTTGAAGCCACCTTAACCAGCCTTGAGAACTTTGTTTCATTAAAGCGCATTTGGTCTACCTTGCACATGATGGACCTTTTAAAATCCAAGACAACAGGAGAAAGATTTGAAAGTGTCTTAGACATAGCCAAGTACCTTGAGGGAAAAAGTCAATGGGTCTGGAGCTGAAGAGCACAATTTAAAGGCATACCAGGGTCAAAGGGCATAACATAGTTCACAAAGATGATGTTTTATTTTGGTGAGAATTAACCTGGGTCTCAGAATCTTCTGAGTGGCTATGTTAGAAGCCTTCCTTGCCAGAGAAAGAAAAGTGAGGGAAATAAAAGAGACAAATAATAATTAGCCCTAAGGGGCTCTGTGAACTCCAAAGCTCCTGGCATTGGAAGAGTGAAGTGATGCCCTACCACCACTATCAACCACTCTGAAGACACAATAACTGGGTAGAGAGGACTTGAGTGTAATGTAGACCCAACCTCGACATCATGGGGGTGGGGAGGCCAGACTTACTGCATGATGGGCTTTAGACACCCCATCAAGACTAAAACAGAACTCACCCTTCCTGCTCAAATTTCAGCCCCAGGAGAGGACCATAAGATGAACAGCTACACTGGGAGGTGTGCACATCTTAGAACAACCAAGCCTGCGAGACCAGACCGGTGTCGGTTGTCCCAGAATCAAGCTCACACAAAGGAAGAGACAGGAAAATAAAGGAAATGGAAGTGGTAAATATAAGAGGGAAGTTGGAAGAATGCTGTTATATTGTGAAGATTGTGATCAATGTCATCAAATATATGTTGCTATTCAAAGAAAAACAAATTTGCTCTGTAAGTTTTCACCCAAATCATAATAAAAAGGGTTTTTTGAGTGCTAAATATTTTTCCTTGTTTGTTAGCATCAAGGTCTTATAGCTTAACGCTCCATGAAGTGGATATACTGACATACACCTGTTCAATATTCTACAAGGTTAACCTGTAAGCAGGCTGTCCTCAAGTTTCATCATGGTCATTGGCCTGCACTCTTCAGCAGGTCTCTGTAGGGCATATGCTCTTCCAATTGTTGGACAAGTTAATCCTTTATTTTAAAACAATGGCATCTCTTTGGTAAAAAAATATACTATGTTACCATATAACAGCAAAGGGGTAGAATAGACGCTAGTTCTAACTAGTTATATTTCTGTGGCTAAAAATTGCAGAGCTCCTTCTAACACACGTTAAGTTACGATTAGAACTGTTCAAAAGAAACAAAAAACAGCGAGGGATTTTTAAAGAGCAGAATCGATTTGGAAAACATTCCATTTTATTATGTAGCACATGAAAAAGTAGTGTATTCAAAAGCCGTGACATTGTAATTGGTGATTTGTGCTGCCTTGTGAGGGAGTATTCTTCTGTGAGGCTGGCCTTCGTGGAAGGGTTATGATTGTGTGGCGACAAAGACTGCAGCAACTACAGAGAGAGTCAGTGCTGTGCTATTGCTTTCATTTGTGCTAAGGGGCCAGAGGTTTTATACATTATTGTTTTTGTACACTCTGAAGTAAACCTTAGTGTTATTATTAAAATAGTATTCCATCATAAACCTTAGTGTTATTATTAAAATAGTATTCCATCATAAAAGCTGAAAATGTCTAGTGACACCCATGGGTGTTTACTTTGTGGACCACAATAAACTATGGTGTGCTAGTCTGGGTAGACTAGAGAAACAAATCCATGGACACATGTATGTGTATAAGGAAGAGGTTCATATACAAGAGCAATTGTACATTAAAAAATCATCCCAACCCAGTCTAGTCCAAGGCCATAAGTCTGATACTAGCCCTTATGTCCAATACCAATCCATAAAGTCCTCTTCAGACTCACGAAACACATACAATGAAGCCAAATGCAGGAAGATCAGCAGCCAATCGGTAGAAGGTCTTTGGGTGCAGTGGCGATGTAAGCATCTCAGCGCTGGCAGAGGTCTCTCTATGGCTTCTCCGGCTTCAGAGGCCTGGTTGCATCCATGTGTCTTGTCAGATGCAATGTCTCCCACGGAGTGGCAGAGAGAGAGAAGTGTCCCCACCTCCAAGGAGGAAGTACCGAATTTCCCAGAATTCACAGGAGAAGGCCATGCCCACACAGCGGCCCCATTGGCTATGATCTGATTGACAAGCTAGACTCCACCCCTACACTATTAATCCTCAAATTAACAAATGATTATATATCTAATACATATGGGTAGTCTTGAGAAGAATGGAAGTTCTTCTCATGAAAAACTTGTACATGGATCCAGAGGCAATTGTAAGAACAGAACAAGGGAATACTGCATGGTTAAAAATCAAGGAAGATGTACATCCAGTTGTACACGCCCACCGTACTTATTCAGTAAGAGATGTTGGCTTCTGCGAAGACCAACGTGGCACCTGGATTGGAGGAAAGACTACCAGCAACTTTGGGTCTACAGACGGCACAACTTCGCTTGCTGAAAGTGAGGAAGGCTTTGCAGCTTTCAGTGTGGATTAAAAGTCAATGGCAATCAATGTCAAGAGCACCAAAATTCTCACAAATGGACTAAGAGGCAATATGATAAATGAAGGAAAGATTGAAGTTGTCAAGGACTTTGTCTTGCTTGGATTCACAATCGATGTTTATGGAAGCAGCAGTCAAGAGATCAAATGCAAAATTGAATTAGGTAAATGTGCTGCACACACTCTCTCTAAAGTATTGTAAAGGAAGGGCATTAATTTGAGAACGAAAGTGCACCTGACTCAAGCCATAGTATTGTCAATCACCTCATATGTATGTAAACATTGGATAGTGAATAAGGAAAACCAGAGAAAATAAATGCCTTTGAATTATGGTGATAGGGAATAATATTGAAAGTGCCATGGGCTGCCAAAAGAATAAACAGATGTCTCTTGAAAGAAGTACAGCCAAAATGTTGCCTAGAGGTGAGGAGGGTAAGCCTTCATCTCATACACTTTGGACCAGGTGTCACAAGAGACAAGTTCCTGGAGAAGCTCATCATGGTGGGTCAAGTAGACTTGCAACAACAACAACAAAAAGGAGGAAAGTCCTTAACAAGATGGATTGATACACTGGCTGCAGCAATGAGAACTTAAGAACTATTGCAATGATTCACTGAACCAGACAGTGCTTCATTCTGCTGTACAGATGCTCACTATGAGTCAGAATTGTCTCAACAGCATCTAACACCAGGGTCCACAGGCTACATTTTGAGTATTAGTACTGCAGAGAAAAACAAAATTTGGACTTACTGCCATTCATCAATTCTCACTCAGAGGGACCCTACAGGACAGGGTAGAATTGCTCCTGTGGGTTTTCAAAGTAGTAAAATTATCCAGGAGCAGAAAGCCTCATCTTCCTCCTACGCAGCCCTAGAGGCCCTGCGGTTGTCAGGCATGTAATCCAACCTGCCACTAGGGATCCTTAAGGTCGGACCAGATGTGTAAAATCTGTGTGAATATTGAATGATCGCCGTTGCTGATGTTGTTAGGTGTCATCGAGTCATTTCAGCTCATGGGAACATTATACACGACAGCAGGAAAGGCTGCCAGTCCTGCACCATCCTCTCAGTTGTTCCTCTGCTTGAACCCATTGTGGCAGCCACTGTGTCAATCCATCGCATGGAAGGCCTTCCTTTCTTTCACTGGCCTCTGTCAAGCATGGTCCAGCTTTACTTCGTTCGAGACATGATTTGTGTGTCCTTTCGCCCGTCTCTGGTACTTTCAATAGTCTTCTCCATCACCACAATTCAAATGAACCCATTCTTCTTTCAAATGCGTTGATTTTTCTTGACTTGAGTCAGGCACATGGGAGTCCTCAAAGTAACATCCCTGCTTTCAAATACTCTGAGGGCTTGTGCATCAGATGCAAAGGATCTTTTGATCTCTTGACCGCTACTTCCATGAACACTGCTGGTGCATCCAAGCAAGACAAAACCCTAGCCAGCTTCAATCTTACCTCCACGTGTCATGATGTTGTTTAATGGTCTAGTTGTGAGGATTTTTGTCTTTTTCATATGGAGTTATAATCCATAATGAAGCCTGTCATCCTTTATCTTTATCAGCAAGTGCTTCAAGTCCTCCTCACTTTCAGCAAGCAAGGTTGTGTCGTTTGCATACAGAAGTTGTTAATAAGCCTTCCTCCGGTCCTGATACTGCATTCATTCATCATCATATAATACAGCTGCCCTGATTGTTTGCTCCACATACAGACTGACTTATGATGGTGAGATGGTACATCCCCATAGCACACTTTTTCTGATTTAAACCATTCTGCATTCCCTTGTTGTCTTGATCCATGTACAAGTTAAGCATTAGTACAATAAAGTATTCTAGAATCCCCAGTCTTCTCATACTTTGTTATAATCCCCTTCATTGAATAACTTGGCATAATTAATAAAACATAAGTAAACACCTTTCTAGGATTCTTTGCTTTGAGCCAAGATCCATCATCAGCAATTATATCCCTTCTTCCACATCCTCTCCTGAATCTGGCCTGATGGCTACAACTCTTGCTGGGTAATCTTCAGCAAAGTTTTACTTGCATGCACTATCAGTGATATTGTTGACAGTTTGAGCATCCTGTTGGTCACCTTTCTTTGGAATGGGGACAAAGACGAATCTCTGTCAAATGACCACGTAGCTGTCCTCCAAATTTCCTGGCATCTATGAGTAAGTACTTCTAGTGCTTCATCAGCTTAATGAAACGGTTCAATTGTTATTCTATCAAATACTAGAGCCTTGTTTTGGGCTAATACTCTCACTACAGATTGAACTTCTCCTTTCAGTACCATTGATTCTGGCTCTTGAAATAACTGAATGTCAACTAGTCCCTTTTTTTTTTTTGCAGTGACAACTGTGCTTTCTTTCCATCTTCTTTTGATGGTATCTCCTGCATCAGTCAATATTTGTCCATAGAATCTTTCAACATTGAAACTCTAGGCTTGAATTTTTCTTGAGTTCTTTTGGCTTACAATATTCTGAGCATGTTCTTTCTTTTTGATTTTCCAACTCTAGGGTATTTTTTTAAACAATTAACTGTAATATTTTATTTTTCCCTTAGATATTTTCTGCCTAGTTCTTTCACTTCACCATTTCTTCCATTTGCCTTAGCTACTCTATGATTAAAAGCAAGTTTCAGAGTCTCTTCTGACAGCCACTTCAATCTTTTGTTTCTTTCATGTCTTTTTAAGGACCTTTTGTTTTCTTCATTTGTGATGTTCTTAATATCATACCACAGTTCATCAGGTCTTCTGAAATTAGTGTTCAATTCAGCAAATCTGTTCTTGTAAGTTTCTCAAACTTCAGGTGGAATGTACTTAAGGTTGTATTTGTGCTTTTGTGGGTGTGTTTCAATTTTCTTCAGCTTCAACTTGAAGTTACATAAGACACATTGATAGTCTGTTCCATAAAACTGCCCTGGCCTACTTTTAGCTGCTGCTATCGAGCTTCTCCATTGTTTCTTCCAACAAATGGAGTACAGTTTGATTTTTGTGTATTCCCTATGGAGGAGGTCACATCTGTAGTTTCTGTTTGTGTTGTTGAAAAAATATTTGAGTTAAAAAGTTGTTGATCTTGTAAAATTCCATCACGTGATCTCTGGTTTTGTTTCTATCACTGTGGTAGTTACATAATCTGTCAACTTGAGACTATGAAGAGTGAATGGGGTGGAGTTTAGCCTGCCAATCAGGTCTCAGCTTGATGGCCTCATTTGGAGGCACTATGGAAATAAATAGCTCACTGGAGGCCAGACACTCACTCTCTCTGCTTCGTCTTCTGCTGACAAGACACATGGAGCTATGCTGATGGAGCCAGAGCCCTGGAGCTGGAAGAGAAATATGGAGACCCACGCCAGGGATGAGATGCTGCCACCACCACTGGATCCACATGACTTTACACCCACTGGCCTGTGATTTTCCTGCATTTGGCGTCATTGTATGTGTTGTGTGAAGAGGAATTTACAGACTTGTATCTGACATGTGGTCTAATATCCGACTTATGGGCTTGATCTGGACTGGGCTGGGTTGTTTTCTTAATATACAATTACTATTTTATATAAAGATTTATTTAAAATTTTTTAACATTTTATTAGGGGCTCATACAACTCTTATCACAATCCACACATATACATACATCAATTGTATAAAGCACATCCGTACATTCTTTGCCCTCATCACTCTCAAAGCATTTGCTCTCCACTTAAGCCCTCTGCATCAGGTCCTCTTTGTTTTTCCCCTCCCTCCCCGCTTCCCCCTCCCTCATGATCCCTTGATAATCCACAGATTGTTATTTTGTCATACCTTGCCCTATCCGGAGTCTCCCTTCACCCCCTTCTCTGCCGTCCATCTCCCAGGGAGGAGGTCACATGTGGATCCTTGTAATCAGTTCCCCCTCTGTTGAAAAGATTTTTCTTATGCACATAGTTCCTATGAATTTGTTTCTCTGGTCAACCCAGACTAGCACAATCACCAAAACCTTATTTTCCAACAACTGTTCCTTTAGCTTCATATCCAACTTTCGAATACAATTACCAATAATTATCAATTTCTCTCGATTGAATATCTTATAAATTTCAGACTGAAGACATTGGCAGAATTCTTCAGTTTCAGCATCACTACGTTTAGTGGCTATTATAACAATTTGAATAATAACTGTAGTGAATTAATTTCCTTGTGTGCTGATATATATTAACCTCTCACTGACAGCACTGCACTTCAAAATTGACCTTGAATTGTCTTTTTTGATGATGGCAATTCTGTATCTCTTGAATCTGTCATTTCTAGGATAGTAAACTATATGACTTCCTGGTTCAAAGTGGCCAATACCAGTCAATTTCAGCTAACTAATGATGAAGCTATCAATCATTATGCTTTCCATTTCATTTTCAACAACTTCCAATTTCCCTAGATTCATACATTGGAAATTCCAAGTTCCAAGTATAGATGAAGGTTTCCAGTTATTTCTTCTCATTTTGAGTCCTGCCCCATTAGCAAACAAGGTCCTCAATGTTTTACTCCAGCAGGCTTTATTCCATCCAAGTTATTATGACAGGTTCCACTCTAAGAAAGTAGCTCTTTCTCGGTCATATTTTGAGTGCCTTCTGACCTGAAGGCCTCATCTTTCGGGGCTACACCTGACATTCTTCCTCTAGTCATTAGGTTTTCAATATTTGGCGATGTTTGGTGTTCTCCATAGGTTGTCAGTGGCTAATTCTTCTTAAGTAGTCTATCCCTTCTTTGTAGTCTGGCCTTAGTCTGGAGGCTCTGGTGAAACCTGTTCACTTTGGGTGACCCCGCTGGTATTCGAAATTCCAGTGACATTGTCTCTGACATCACAGAAATACACAAGCCACCACAGTAATGCAAATTGACAGAAATGTAGAATGCCGTCAATGGCCTCTGCAGAACAGGAGCTCAGCATTTAAGCATTGATCTTGAATTTATTATTTCAATTTTCAGATCACACAGGCTGGTATATTTCTTCTGTGTTCACTTAGCTGACCTCTCACTTAGATGGCTGTTTGTTTAAAGACAATCTTTTATGAAGTAATAGTCAGGAACCATCTGATTTCTTCACTATACTCTGCTATAGCACCCATATCTTCAGTGATGTTCTCTTATATGCACTTTTTGTGCAGCTTTTAACTCTATATCATTGAAATTTACAAACATTTTGAGTAAACTCCTGACCAGTTATTTTGAATGAAACTATGACGGGACTGTCTATTCCCGAGGAGTCAGTCTTGGAAAGTCAAAGAAGCAGTTCACTCTGTCCGTCAGGGTTATTATGAGCTGGCATTGTTCTATGGCAGTGAGATGTTTCATGTGATGTTTTTGATAACATAACTGCTTGTGCATGTTAGCTGATTTCCTTAGATGCATTTCTGGAAGTGGGCTCACTGGGTAAAAGAATAAGAAGAATTCTCGGGCTTCACCATATAATGCCACATTGCTTTGAAGAAAATTTACACTTGTCAGTGTAAGTCACAGACCAAATACTAATATTTTCCCTCTCTTAGTAAGCTTACACGTGAAAAGTAGAAATGATTTTTTGAAAGCATAAAACCTAACAATTCTGATTGGGGAAGAAAAAAATACAACATACTCTGTGTGTTCAAAGAATTTCTAGAACATTAGAAATCAGATGTAAGCTACTATAGAAAAAAAAACACACAGCAGAAGAAAACATCTCTAACATCACTCCTAGTAGATTTTTCCTTAAGGAATAGGTCTGTAAAAGCTTCAAGCTCAAAGTCACTGAGCACAAGGACATAAAGGAGCCAGGATGTGTCATATGAGTAGATTAATTAAAGCACTATATTTAGAACCGCTGGACCAGGTAGCCATTCTCTTCCCGGCAGTTAGAGTTCAAAGCCTTTTTCTTTTAGGATGAAACTCACTCAACTTTTTTAATCATAAGAATACGGGTCATCTCCCAATGGAACTGTACACATACGGGTGTTAAAACCCAACAGAAAAGCAGAACTGGCTTAAGGTAATGTTACACCTCTGTGATGGAAGACGGAATATACCATTTGACCTCAAAATTAAGTTCATCAAGTTCTTCCTTGATTACGAAAGTCTTCCTTACACGATGATAGAGCGTATTGTAGTAACACATGCTTTCTGCTTTTGAGCACCACTGGGGAGTGCGTCCTGTCACCCAGACCTGCCTTTTCATATTTGAAATTACAATCTTGCATTCAATGGAAGTCTGGTGACAGAACTCTAACCTTGCATAAGAATTCAAATAATCCTCTGTAACACTAATAAAATTAGTATTTTATTAATAAATAATCAAGTGATGATCACTGGATCAAAGAGAAGTATTGAAAGCATAGAAATACAATAGTGAACACAGAAGACTGAATAAATGAGGTGAAAAGGGAGTTCTTCAAAAGTATTCTATTAATTATCTTTAGAGAGCTAAAAGTATATGACATCCATAAATCAGAAGAAGCCCTTTTATGACAAGTTATCAGTTACAGGACAGAAGAGGGACAATGCTTCAATGTAACGAATTAATTATGGATTAAATCAGTGGCATAAATGTCATACTTTAGCAGTAAATGTACGTATGTAGCACTGGGATCCATTGCATGCATATACATGAGAGCTTTAAAAATTTGTGGGAAAATGGAATAAAAAATAATGGCATTTTCCACAAACTTTTTGAAGCACCTATATATATATATAATACACATAAAGTTCTATAGAATTCTACTTTCTTTTATAGTCATGCACTATGTATGACCATTTTAATTATTTTTAAAAGTTCATTTTTCTAAGGATCCATTAGTTAAATTCAAGTCTCATTAATAGATTGTGATTCAGAATTTGAAAGTCAATTGATTTAATGGTAGAATAAAATAACTGAAAATCAACAGGATGGTTCAGAAAACAGAATTAAGAAAGCTTCTGGGACAAGAGGGAAGGAAAAAGGAAATAGAGGCCAGAACCAGGAGGGAAAGGACACTGAGGTCTAAATACAGGCATATATATATATATTTATATATATTTATAATGAGAGGGGATTGGAACTATACACTCACATCTATATATTAAGAATGAAAGTTGTAGATGGACAATGGACCTTGACTCAATTACTCACTTAACACAAGAACACTTTGTTCTAACAATCCAGCATTCTGTGATGCTCACCTTCCTGACACTATTGCTGAAGACAAATTGGGTACATAAGCAAATGTGGTAAAGATAGCCTGTGGTGCCCAGCTATCAAAAGATATAGCATCTGGGGTCTTGAAGGTTTGAAAATATAAAAGCGGCCATCTAGCTCAGAAGCAACAAAGCTCACATGGAAGAAGCACACCACCCTGCATAATCATGAGGTGTTGATGGGATCAGGTATCAGGCATCTAAGACCCAGAATAACACCATACCCAAGGTGAATGGTGGTGGTGGTGGTGGGGGAATGGAGTGGAGACCCAATGCCCATCTGTAGACAATTAGAAATACCCTCACAGAGGAGTCACAGAGAAGAGATGAGTCAGTCAGCATGCAGTATAGCACCAATGAAACACACAACTTTCCTCTAGTTCTTTGGTGCTTCCTTCTCTCCACTATCATGACCTCAAGTCTACCTTACAAATCGGATTAGACCAGAGCATGAACACTGCTACAGATAAGAGCCTGCAACACAGGGAATCCAGGGTAGATAAACCCCTCAGGGCCAACAAGGAGAGTAGGGATATCAGGGAATACAGGACAGATAAACACCTCAGGCCCAATATTGAGAGTAGCCATACCAGGAGGGGAAGGAGAAGGTGGGGGTAGAAAGGGGGAACCAATCACAATGATCTACCTATAACCCCCTCCCAGGAGGATGGACAACAGACAAGGGGGTAAAGGGATACATCGGACAGTGCAAGATATGAAAATTAATAATAATTTGTAAATTATCAAGGGTTCATGAGGGAGGAGAGGGAGGGGGGAAATGAGGAGCCGATACCAAGGGCTCAGGTTGAAAGCAAATGTTTTGAGAATGATGATGCTAACAAATGTACAAATCTGCTTGACACAATGGATGGATGGATAGGTGGTGATAAGAGTTGTATGTGCCCCCAATAAAATGATTTTTAAAAGAAAATCAAAGAGGTCCAATATCCCTGTAGTACAAAAGAAATGAATGGATGAGCGGGAAAATAATAATGAAAGGAAATAGAGCAGGAAAATAGATGTCTTTAAATAGAAATGGCTCAAGGAATCCTGAGCAACATTAATTAACCAAAGAAGAGAAAACGTGAGACGGAAGGAAAGAAACCTGAGAGGGAAGGAGGGAAATGAGAGGGGGAGAGGAAACACCTAAATCTCTCCGATATTACAGCAGCGTCACAGGGAGGAGACAAGCCACACACGGTGCAGTGTAGCACTGATGAAACATACAACTTTCCTCTAGTTCTTTAATGCTTCCCCCCCAATAGCATGACCCCAATTCTACCTTAAAAATCTGGCTAAACCAGAACATGTACTCAGGTACAGATAAGAGCTGGAAACACATCGAATCCAGGACAGATAAACCCATCAGGACCAATACTGAGAGTAGCCATACCAGTAGGGTTAGGAGAAGGTGGGGGAAATAGGGGGAATAGATCACAATGATCCAACTATAAGCCCTTCCCAGGGGAATAGACAACAGGAAAGTGGGTGAAGGGAGACAGCCATCGGTGTAAGACATAGAAAAATATTTATAAATAATCAAGGGTTCATAAGGGAGGGAGGATGGGGGATGGAAGAATGAGAAGTTTATACCAAGGGCTCAAGTAGAAAGAAAATGTTTTGAAAATGATGATGGCAACAAATGTACAAATGTGTTTGATACAATGGATGTGATAAGAGTTGTATGAGACCCCAATACAATGATTTTTTAAAGAAAAAAAATTGCATATAGCTATAAAAAACTTTCTTATAAAATTAAATTAGTAACATATAAAGCAATATGAATCATTGTAATTGAAATCACATTCTTTAGTATCACGAGTTTACCATTAAAATTATTGTATGATAGAACATTGAAGAGCAAGATTTTTGAAAACTCTATTATAGAATTAAATATCCCATAACCCATCAAACTATAAGTCAAATGTAAAAGAAAAAGAAAAAGAATTTTTGTAAATACAAATGCATACAGCTTTATATTCAAGCACCCTATGTGTGAAAAAGAAAAATTACTGAGCCTCATTGTTCATCAAAATAAAACAACAACAATAAAAAGAATTCCAAGAAAGATGACATAGGATGCAAGCAACTCAGGCAGCTAAGGGAAAATAAACAGTGAAGTAAAAAAAATTGGAAAGAAGTGAAAGAGACTCATTAAAACCTGATACCTAGAAGCATATCTTTTGAGAAGCATTTTTGAGGCAAAGGGTGTCATTTCCTTCTCGAAGGATCCAATTATACACTACAGTCGGCCAAAAAGTAGACTTAACTCCATAGCAATGGATGTTTTTGTTTTACAGTAGTATGCAGGAAACATAGAATCATACACTATACATATAATCATAATTTTCAAGAAGCTTTGATGGTTTTTAGTTTTTAGAATCAATCACAAACACAAATCATAATCACAAACAAAAAAATAAATAAATAAGATCATTTAAATACCATAAACCTCGACAATATAATGATATCAATTTACCATATTATATTAAATAGAAGATGAGAGAGAAGGAGGGTATTAGAAAATATCAACTCATAATCTAGACTGGGAGGAAATTATGAAACATATATGGAAAATAAATCAAGAAACTTAGAAGAATCAAAATAATAAGAGAACACACAAAGGCTGGCAGGAAATTTGGGTGTTTTAAACCTCTCGTCTTTTATAGGTGAAAGTGATAAATGCTGTCTAAGTTTGATAAACAAGGATGGGAGAGTTTCAAGATTCTAATAGCCCTCACCAATACAGCTAAAAATACTGGTAACAATGGTTGCTAGGGGAAGCAGGAGTAAAAATAGAGAGTAGATCAGAAAAATTTTCACTTTAATATTTGCATTTTTAACCACACATGAAGGATAAGTTTTCTTTAAAAAAACAAATATTTTATTACTTTATCCTATATTTCTTGAAAACTACAAATAAAAATAGTTTTGCTCATTCAACATCTCATTTTCATTGCAATTGATTTAAATTGCCTTTTAAATTTCATTTGTAAAATGATGCTGAAGTATTTCACTCTGTTGCACATAGAGTCACTCTGGGTAGGAATCGATGGCACCTAACAACAACATTCTAAATTTACTTTGATTTTATGAAAGAAAAATTATGATCCAACAGGATAGTGTGCTTCTGTCATGTGGGTTTTGTTGCTTCCCTGCTAGATGGCTATTTGTTTAACTTTAGGCGCTGTATCTTTTAATAGCAAGGCACCATCAACTTTCTTCATCACATATGCTTATGCCCCCATTTTGTCTTCGGCAATTGTTTAGGGAAGGTGAGTAGCATACATTGCCACATTAGTAGAAAAAAACCGCTCTTGTACCGAGGTAAGATTTAAGTAGAAGCCCAAACGCCGTATGCTTCTTTGTTGTATTTACATGTTTATATGTACATAGACAAGTACACTTATCTTTATATAGTTACATATGTATATATATATACACATACACATACATATATTCATATATGTAGCACACCAGCCTGTGTGGTCATGAGGTGTTGATGAGAATAGGTATCGGAAATTAAACAATAAACAACAAAATTAATGTGAAGGCAAGTGAACAAAGTGGAGACCCAAAACCCACCTGTAAGATAATTGGGTACTTCCTCACAGAAGGGCCACATGGAAGGGATGATAAACACAGGGTGTGGTATAGTTCTGATGAAACACACAACTATCCTCTATATAATATTTCCTTCCTTTACTATTATGGCTTCTGTTTTACCTCATTAATCTTGTTTGACCTGTGTATGTTCATTTGTATAATTAATATAATTCAATGCATGAAAGTCAAGATAGATCATCTTTTAGAAACAGTAACGGGAGTAATGATTCCCTGGGTACAGGAACAAAGTTGGGTGGAAGAAGAGGGAGCTGATAGAAATGATGACTGTATAACCCCACCCAAGGTGAATGAATTACAGAATTACAGGTAAAAGGATATACTGGATGGGGTAAGATATGATTAAAATATCTTAGGGGGTACCACCCCAAAATGGAATTTTTTTCAAAGCTATATATATATATTTTTTTTTACAAAACAACCTTATGACCTTCAAAGTACTCTACATTACACTTAATACATTTGTCAAATCTGTGATTCCATTCTTGGAAACATTTTTCAAACTCATCTATTTGGATGGCTGAGAGCACCTCCCTTACTTTTCCTTCACCTCTTCTATGTCATCCATTTGCTGTCCTTTCACGTCCCTCTTCATTCAAGGAAACAAAAAGAAGTCACAAGGAGTAAGGTCGGGTGAATAGGTGTGTGAGGCAAAAGAGGCATGCTGGGTTTTTGCCCAAAACTGGAGCCCTGAGATGGATGCTTGAGAGGAACATTGTCTTGGTGGCAAAGACAGTCCCCCTGGTGGCCGCAAACCAGGCCTTTTTGGTGGCACACTGTGACACACTCTTTTCAGAACCTCTAACTAGAAAGCTTGATTAACAATCTGACCTGGTGGAAGGAACTCCAAATGCACTATTCCCCTGACATAAAAAACAACAACTGAGCATCATCTTACTCTTTGATTTCTCTTTTTTGGGGCCGAGGTGATGATGGCATCTTCCGCTGGCTTAATTGATGTTTGCTTTCGGGGTCAAAAGAATAGCACCTGTCTCATCACCAGTAAGGTCCTTGGAAAAATGTTTGAGTCTTTTCAGAGCTGTTCTTTCAAAGCATGGCATGTTTCTACTTGATGCTCTTTTTGCTGGTCAGTCAGAACCAGAGGCACACATTTTACAGCGACTCTTCTCGCTCCCAAATCTTTCATTAAAATTTGCTGAACCAAGTTGCAAGATGTGAGGCTCGGGTGAAACTTGTTTTACAAGAAAATTCACTGTGACCAGAGAACCTTCCCAGGCAAGGCAACTGGGTGTACCAACTCAGCCAGTTGCCTGATGCTCGCCTAGTGGCGGGAAATACGTACTATGAAAGCTCCCCGCAGCAAAGCTGTTCTCTTGTTTTCTTGGGGGCCACACCCCTCATATGCAAGCAGGGCATGTGTGACACTAATTGCGGGGGCTGGTCAGTTCTTCTTACCATCCCCCCGGGTATAAGGATGGGGCGTCTTGTAGGCAGAAAGAGAGAGAAGCCTGAGAAACACGGAAGAGCATGTTCAAGACCTCTGTCCAAATTGGCGGAGGTCACCGAGGCCAGATGCATCAGAGATTGTGGCGTGGAGATTCAGGGGAGCAGTGAGAAGATGAGACACTATGGAAATGTGAGACAGAGTGACAGGTGGGCTGCCTGCCTGGCCCATAGAGGCAAAGGCCAAGGGGCCATGTGAGAGATTGGAGTGAGCATCGGTTACCATGTGGGTGAGAGGTTGAACATGGAGAGACAGACTTGGCTGCTGACTGAAGATAACAATGATTGTACTGTATACTCACTGCTTACAGGTCCTGATTTTGGGTAACAGATTAACTTCCCTAATAACAATAAATCCAAACTTCCTGCCATCCAGTCAATGCTGACTCGGTGACATCTTGTGTGTTTCGGAGACTATTTTGGGAGTAGAAAGCCCAGTCTTTCTCCAGAGGAGCTGCTGGTGGTCTCGAACTGCCGCCCATGAGTATCACAGTGAGTACCGTCTGTGGGCTCTGTGTGGCCATTACAATGAATTATGGAATCAAGAATAGCTGTAGCATGAGAGGTAGGATTGGTGTCAGAATAGATCAGGAAGGATGGAGCATGGAGGCATGTTTGACTCGTGCCTCGTGGCAAGAAGGACACCAGACGAGGTCAGCTATGTCCACTTCTATAATGTGTGCAGCACTGCGCAGCTGAAAAAAAGGGAGGAATTGATATAGAAGGCAACAAAGAAGTAGCCAGAAATAGACAGCAAATTAGAAATATCAAAACTGTCAGCAAGCATGAGGGCATCATTAAAGAGTATTAACAGTGTTAAACTGAGTTATTAAATTGAGACTTTATTACTTTGGAGGACACATTAACCCTCAACTAGCTTTTCCAGAGAAACAGAGCAGTACCCTAGAGGAAACACATAGTTAAGAGGTAAATGTTCATTGTCAAATAAAGATAATTACCTATAAGTAAAAAAGAACATATAGAAACCAAACCTTAGAAAATTGCCTTCAGGTCTAACAGTCTGGGGTGCGTGCATGTGCGTTTGAATTAGGGGTGCATGCATGTACATGGAATTAGATGGAAATCCTGGTTGTCTTACATTTTGGATCTTAACTCAAAGAATTATGTACACTCCCACATCTATTGTATGGAAAGTAGATTGCTGCATAATCGCAACGCTCATTAGAGCTTGGATGGCAGTTTAAAAATGAGAAGACCACGATTAGAGCACGGGTTTAGTGAGCAGCAGTGGGAAGGGCATCGATAGCAATACAGCTCACTTGCTTGGAAGACATTTGAGCCTCTGACGTGAGCAGCACTTGTGCAAATTAGTTTTTAAGACAAAACAACTCACTGAGAAATCTCACCCACTTAGTCCAAATTCCAACCCCAACTGCTACCGAGTTCTATGAGTGAGTGAGCTCATAAAAATATATACAACGTTCTCTAAACTTCTATCAAGAGGTAAACTCACGTGGGCACTAGCAGAAACAGGATGTCCTTCCACAGTGATCTGATAAAGCCAACAGTTCCTGACTCCCCAGACTTATTTAATATATTTCCCCAAGCACTGCAGATAATGTGATAAGATATTCATGGGGATTAACATGTTAATTATGTGTACAAGTTGGTAAATAAGCTCAGTGATTTTAACTGACTCATTATATGAGCTTGAATTATTATTACGGCAGTGAATGTCAACCGTTCATGATACATTACCTTCATTACAAAATATTGACAACCAAATTCAACCACATGGTCTCCGAAACTGAACAACTTCTACAAAATTATCTTCAAACAAATTTACTCCAATCAAATAATTCCAGAGAAGTCCTTCTGATACTGTAAGCATTCCACAGACAGTTCTACCCAGCTTTCCTTCCATCTAAAGAGCCCAAGAAAAATATAGATAATAAAAGTATCATTTCAGCTAGTTATTTTTTAGTATTTTACCAAGGCCCTTCAGCCGATAAGTGGCAAAGATAAAATTCAAAGACATTGTATCTAATGCCCAAACTTATTCTCCTTCCCTTAGGATTTTTCTCTTCCTTATATAAAACATAGTCACCAATTATTATTTACCATGTCGTACACATGATCATGTTTACATCCCATTACAAACATTCTACATAGGTCTTATTTGAATGTGCAGAAAGAAAATGAGTCTCATAAAAATGTAAAGATATCAGATTAGCAAGGAGAGAACAAAAGAAAACCATATAAACCCCCCAAGTCACTTCTACCTGTAAGTAGCCCAAGCAGTCAGGGTGAAAGCTGTCTTGAATGCGACATGTGAAGAAGAGAACTATTGTTTCGAGAATCTGGGGTAGTGAGAGACAAGTCGGCATTCTTATGTCAGTAGGCAAAGAGGGACCAAGCCAGGATGAATTCCAGAATGTGCTGGCAAGGCTTATTCTGCTGTGGCTTGTTGCTTTGGCAGCCAGAGGTAGGACCCAGCAGCACATCAGCGCTTCCCATTTATAGGCCTTCTAAATCACTCTTCCCTCTATGGCTATCTTCGTAGCTGCCCTCAGCATTTTAGGAAGTGGAAGGCCCCATCGAGCCAGTTACCGTTTGCTCCAGGCTAAGTGTGCATCCTTTATAGCCCCATCTTCTTGTCCACTGTCTGTGAGATGTGCCAACTTTGCTCATGTGAAACACAAATAACTCCCATGATTCAATTAAACACAGCCCCTAAAACAGATAATAGGATTGAATCCACGCTATTATGGGGCCACCAGAGCCCTAGTGGCAATCTCTGTAAGCACTGGATCACTAACCACAAACCAGGTCGTTCAAACCCAGCCTCTGCAGGAGAGAGATGAGGCCATTTGGGCCTTTAGCGGCACAAGACTCAGAAACCCCTACCTATGTTTACTATGAGTAAGAACAAACTCAGTGGCCATACCTTTTACTGGATATTAGCGAAGATAATAATGCTTACCTAACTAAGCAATAAAATATGTCTAATTTCCCTATAATATTGATTTCTGAATTATAACTGTGTATTTTAATTTGAACTCTATATCTAGAATCCCGATGGCTTCATTTAGATAATAGCTGTTTTTAAGTCCCACATTTTCTAAGTTAGTCACTGGTTAATCAGATATGAGATTAGCTAACTTGACCAGGCAGCTGTCCATTTTTTGATTGACACATATGATTTCAGCTTATTGGATAGATGAACTAGACTTCTGTACTATTTGAAGAAAACTCTGGTTGTTCGGTAAAGGATTCTCTGCTATAAATGTATTAATTTTGATTATTCAATCTCCCTCCCAATGGACTGTAAGTTTCACCAACTCTGAGATCCTGTCTTAAAAAAAACACCTATGTAATTCATCTCACTGCCACCAACTCTGGGGAGAAATAGCAACTCTCTACCTGTCATACAAAGTGTATGAGCACAGCCTCCATTGTAAACCCTTTCACTGACAAGGGCAGAATGAGCAAGGAACTCATTGTCAGGCATCTGGGCTCATCAATTGGCACATACCCTATCTGAATCTGTGATCCTGAGTCAGTATCTTGAATATCTTAATCCCTTGAGTAGAGTGAAAAGATACAGGCATAAACCCAGCCTTTGCTTCATCCACAGGATGATAGTGCTGATCAGAAGAGATCATGAGATGTCAGAAGAGCCCTAAAAATGTGAGAATAACATTATTTAAACGGGCATCAACCCATTTAAAATGGGCATCAACCTAAATACCCAATAAGAAGTGAATGTTTTCTTATATGTTATTTATATTCATATGGTAAATTATGTTTATCTATACTCTCCTTAAATTGAGTAAATGTTATTATAATATAATGCTACTGTGAAAGATTCATTTATATATAATGAAGTACACAGTTTTTAAACTTGGACAGAAAATAAAGTATGATATTAATCATTATTGTCAGTGGATAGTAAGATAAGTCGGAGCTCTGGTGGTGTACTGGGTTATGAATTGGTTAATAACTATATGTTCAGCATTCAAAACCCACCAACTGTTCCTCAGGTGTTAGGTGAGGCTGTCTGCTCCAATACAGATTGACAGCCTCAGAAATCCACCAGAGCAGCTCTACTCTGTCCGACATGGTTGCTAAAGGTCAAAATTGACCCGACTGTATGAGTGAGGTAGGGTGGTTTGGGTTTTGAGTAAGATAACAGATTTTAAAATGATAATTTTATTTATCCTTTTGTAAAACTATGCATGTTAGTAATTGTAAAAATCATGGTGCATGAAAAATATTTTATTTCCCATAATATGCTACAAATGGGCTAATTAACATAATTTTAATTATGCTCATCTTAGTTAATATAATCATCAAAATACCTAAGTGGTGCGAATGGTCAATGTGCTGGATAGCTAAGGTTGGAAGTTGGAATTCACCCAGAGACGCCTGGAGGAAAGGCCCGTGGAAGTCTAACATCCATGCCGCAGTGTCCCCCCCTCACCACCCCGCAGCTGAATCCCTTCTGACCACAGCCCAGGGCGTGCAGAGCCTGCTGGCCGAGACGATGCCCGAGGCAGCGGGCTTAAAATGCAGTGCTTTATCGGTTGATCCCTCTTTGGTCCCATTTTTAAATTGTTCCAGTTTTTAATGTTTCCTTCTTTCTTTTTGATAGAGATTTATCTGTTTTGCTTTGTCATTGCTGGGTTTGTTTGTTTGTTCTTCTATTTTTTGTATGATTTTCTATATATACAATCCAGGATAGGCAGATCTATAGAGGCAGTAACTGGATTAATAATTACGTAGGGGCCGTGGCAGGAGAGCCTAGGGTGGTGGGGGGAGATGAGGAGCCAAGAGCAATGAGTACAAGAAAGAAAACTATACTCTGAAATTGACTTGAGTGATAATTACACAACTCTTATTAATATGACAATTAATATTAGTTACACATTCATATTATTAATATGACTGAATGATTAAATTGTATGATATGTGAGGTATATGCCAATAGACAATTGAAAAACTTCAGCTTTTAAACACCCATGGAATACAGTTCTACTGTGATGGCCATGAGGTTGCCAGAAATAAAAATCACTTTAGGGCAACTGGTTATTTAAAAATAATTATGCTAGGTAACATAATTATTGAAGTAAAAATAAAGTAAACAAGAAAGCCTATTTTCTATCAATAAGTGCATTTCTAAATATAAATCCAAGTTTTTAGCAAACTATGAAAAAAGACTTATTTGAATAATACAATTAATATCCAATATTAATAGATGTCAAGCAATAGTAAGTAAAATATGGTTTCTTTAAATTACTTGGATTTTAGCAAACACATTTTCTGATTAAGTAAGAGTTCAAAACACAGCAGCTACCTACATGACTTCATTTATCTAAGAGTGGTGATCCAGGCTATTTAGTCAGTACTATTTTATGAGTTATAGATCTTAAGGAATTCAAACTCCAAACAAATCATTAACTAATAATCCATGCTATAACTTTTAAAATACAGCTTAGTCAACTTTTAATAGTTAAAAAGGTTTAAGAATTCAAAGTTATATAATTATTCCAAAAATTAAAAATATTGGATAAAATATTTCTGTAGAAAATGTACATCCAACTTTTGGGTTCAACAGGTGAATACTAGAAAATGAAACTAAAATGAAGAAAATATGCAAACATCATTTATTTCCAATACTTATTCAATGAACTGTTATTTATTTTAATGAAATCAGAATTGTGAGGAGTAATTCTTGACCTCGATTTGAAAATCTGATTCATAATATTCATATGATTGCATACTAATTTTCTAGAATAATTTGAAATGTCACAGCCACATATTGAAATAAATTCTGAAAATATTGATTTATATTCCATTAGGGCATACATCATAAATTACATGAGCTAGTTTCAAAATGTTAATCAAAATTGAAAAGATAATTAAATTTTTCCATCAACTTTTTGAAGTCCCTTCATTTATGTGCGTATGTGCACATATTTGATTAGTATTTTGTTACCAAAAAACAAACAAAAATATTTCCACTGCTCCACTCTACTGCTCTAGCTTTCTTATCTTAGTCAAACAAAGAAAGCAATGTGAACACCCCTGAGACATACAAGGGAGCTCCAAAAACAATTCCTAAAAAATTCCATCATTTTTTCAATTCAAATTTTCTCCTGAACATTTTGAAGCCCTCCCTCTTTGTTATTCCCCCCTCTCCACTATTAACAAAAGTGATCCTTAGCCAAAATTGCAAACCAGATATGTGGCAACCTGTCTGCAGTCAAGCCAATTCTCTTTCCACTGCCCTTCACAAAAGATGAAATGATCACAACAAAATGTGAGATAATAACCCTCAGAAAATCCCCACAACACATGGAATAGAAAATTTCCTATAAGGAAATAAAGGAATATATTTATAATAGAAAACTACCACATCGACAATGTTAAGATAACAGTTGCTCCTATTTTAATATCCCCAAATTGGGATGCATCTTAAAATCAATGGTATAGCAACTAATAATCTTATATCAGTACATTTCAAAATATCCATGGTGAAGGACTGATAATTAGGTTGTACGCAAATCCTTTAAAACTGTCTTGCTTAATGAGGGTCAACGTATTGTTCGTGTGGCAGCAAATTGCTGCTCATGCTTCCAAACATATCCACCGATGGAACAGTTTATGAGCCACATTTTCAATAGCACTATTTTTTAATCAATAAAATTTTTTAATAGCCAAAGCTTATTATACATGATTTTGAACCCCTTGTAATTACAAGTTTATTACCTATCTTTGTGAATTATTATTTTCAATTATATTTTTAATAGGCCAAGTAGTACAATTATTTTTCCTTTCCACAAAGAAACTAGTGGCTGAAGGCAGAGATCAAGAGAAAGGTAATATCTTGGGAGCAGAGTAGACATTCCACATCGTTGACTTCTGAATGAATGGCACAGAACGGTGCCCCCTTGGGAGGAATGGAGCCCGTTATATCTGCTGTTCCGAAGGTTACATTTTCTATGCCAGTATGCCTTGTACCAATCACAAGGAGACAGGAGAATCTGACTCCTAGTTACTCCACCCAGGCACAACATGAAACAATTCATGACAATCCAATCCTGGCCCTGTGACTGTAACAAAGATGAGTTTCCCTACAACGTGACTTCCATCACATCAGGCGCCCATGGTGAAACAATAAATTTTTCTCATTTAGAAAAGAATCACCTTCATTGGCCTGACTGGCTCTTAGGAATCTCCGGCCAGAACGACCATCAACTATAAGTCACAGCTCAGGATGTGCTCTGAAGGCTCATTATTTAATTAAGAGTAGGAATTACCAGAGTACTAAAGGCAATGAAGCAGCACAATTGGCAAGGGCTCCAAATTTATGGTTTTCATTAATTAACATAAAGCAGTGTAGGCACGCAAAATCAAGTGATCTGCTCAGCTATTAGAATTGTGAGAGTTAATTAATATAACAGCACAGATCATTGAGCTTAGAAATTATGAATAACATATAGAATTTTAAAGAGTATCATAATGTTTTATAATTGCAAGATACTCCCCTGTTCCTTCAAATAGTATTTTTCCTGAAGCTTGGTTCTTAACTCAATTCAAGATCAGATAGAGCCAAAGCTATCTCAAGCAAAAACAAAAAGTTTGTGAATTCCATTCTACAAACACTTCTAATAAATGATTTGCTTATTTACTTAATCAGCTGTGATGATTACAGACCATTAGTGGCTATTAATAAATTAAACTATTTGCATTCACAAGTGTGTTTGAATTTCAGGCTTCTGAAATTTCTCACTAGGGACAGAAACAAAGCCAATTTTTTCTCTGGCCACAGCTGAAAACACAGCTGAGTAAATTCTTATTCCTCCTCTGGAATCGAGATAAAGCACAGGGAGAATTAGAGGCTGTGCAAATTTGTTATCCCGTGGCACACCGCCATTATGCACATTCAACATACCCTCCAGTCGTCATTGGCCTCTCCCTTCAATAACGAGCTCTAGAATGCCAAGGGCTCTTCTTCCTCTGAACGAAGAACTCTGCAAATGATGGCCGACTTTCACTGGTCCCACATTCTCGTCTGGATTTAGGCATGCATTGTAACCTGAATTGTATTTTTTTTTTTTTTGCTGTCAATGATTTCATTTTACTTGGATCTACAGTTGACATCCATAGAAGCAGCAGTCAAGAAATAAGATGACATATTGCATCAGGAAAATCAGCTATGAACTATTTCTTTTTTTTTTTCTTTTTTTTCTTTTTCTTTTTCCTTTTCTTCTTTTACATTTTATTAGGGACTCATACAACTCTTACCACAATCCATACATATACATACATCAATTGTATAAAGCACATCCATACATTCCCTGCCCCAATCATTCTCAAGGCATTTGCTCTCCACTTAAGCCCCTTGCATCAGGTCCTCTTTTTTTTCCCCTCCTCCCTCCCCATTCCCCCCTCCCTCATATGCCCTTGGTAATTTATACATCGTTGTTTTGTCATATCTTGCCCTATCCGGAGTCTCCCTTCCCCCCTGATGTCTCTATAGTTCCCTATAACATTTTACTACATTTTCAATTACGGGGGAAGGCGAGTGGGGTGGGGGTTGCTCTTGTTGTCCAGACACCAATGATCTTAAAGACTCTGTCTAGAAGATAAGCAGAGGGCCGTATGCTATAATGACCATGTCTGAGTACTGAAAATGCGCCACACACTTTGCAAATGTTTTCCAGAGAAGATCTCTCGGTTGAAAAGAATCATGAAAGGAGGAGCCCGTTTTACACAAATGGAAACCATGGGGTTGGCGTAGCGGTGCAACTCTAGCAACGGGGCATTTTACCTCCCTCGGCTGAGCCACATCACACACGTGTAGGACACCCCGAAAACAGGCCCGAAGATGAAAAGCTGCACTTCAAAGAGGAAGTCTATTACGGCCCTCCAGTGATGTGCAATGAGCGTACTCTAGAGCTGTCAGGAGAACACTGAGGCAAAAACGGAGTCTTGAAACAAGTAAGACAATACTTTCGAATGAAGCATGAGGGATGGATTTGGGACCAGCTGGCCCACCTAGTTCCTCTTCACCTCGACCCTTCCCATGCTCTCACCCTCTTAGCAGGGTGAGGGATCCAGGGGGGCAGGTGCTGTGGCATCTCTGCCCTTAAGGAGATCTATCTTATTCCTAGATTTGGGGTTTCAAATATTGAAGATTTTCTGTAGCAATCTATATTTTCTTCCCACTTGCTATCTATGGGATTGTGTCCCCAAAACTATGTGCTGTAAAGTGTAGTCTCTATATCCTTGGAGGTAATCCCATTAGGGACTAGAATTTTCTTTGTTATGTTAACGAGGTTGTAGGAGGACAGGGAAGGTTTTTCCATCGATCATTTTTGAGATACAAAGGGCAGATTAGACATCAATCCAAACACCAAATCCACCGCCTTCACACATACTCTATAGAGCAGAAGCCATTCACGTGTAGACTGGTAACAACAGAGGCCATGCTATAAGGACATGACCAAAGAGGCAAGGGCAGAAACTGAAAAGAAAACAGGGCTTCACCCACCTACCCGCAGGCTGGCAGAAACATTCAAGAACTGCCCGGAAGTGGCCTGAAAGCACAGGAGGTTCCTGATACAGGCAGCGTTGCGCTTCCATGAGCTGTGCAGTTGGTTCTGACTCATGGAACCCTTAGCCACGTGCAGACCACCACAAAGTAACCTGTAGACAGGTGGGCGGTGGTGGGCCAAGGTGGGGGTGCCCTCTCATATAGGAGGTGCCGGCGCAGACTGGGTGATCTTCTCGTGGCAGCGTTGTTGTTAAATGAGTGAAGTACCCAGACATATATCTGGGCTTAAATTTTGAATTTGCAGAGTTTTGTCATTTTCAGGGAGAAAAGACCTGGTAAAATAATGGCTTATGCACTGGACTGTTAACCACAAAACCAGCCTTCGAAACCACCAGCTGCTCCATGGGGAAGAGGTGAGGCTTCCTACTGCCATAAGAGTTATAGTCTCAGAAATCCACTAACTTCTTTTCCATGGAATAGTTTTGTGCTTTTGTTTTAAATTTTGTTTAGTTTAGTTTTCTTTTCATTTTCATTGTTGGTATATTAGTTACAGCTCCTTGCTATTTTTGTGGTGGATCTTGTCTCTAATGTATACTGTTTACTTATCATAGTTTACCTTCATGTACTATTATGCTACCTCCACAAAAAGAATAAGAAATAAGAAATAAGAATTTAAATAAGAATTTAAAATATATATTTATCCATTTACGTAAATTTCCAGTGGTCTTTGTTTATGTATATCCATATTCTCATATTGTGTAATTTTCCTTCAGCTTGTAGGAAGTCCATTAACATTCTTTTTAATTTCAATTTCAGTATGCTAAAATTGAATTCTTTCAGCTTTTGTATATTTTTAAAAATCTCTCTTTTACATTTGGCTCTCAAAGATATTGTTGTGCACAGAATTCTAGGTTAACAAGTTTATTTTTTTAATTCTTATACATAATTTAGATACTGCTGTCTTCTCACTTCCATTATTTCTATCAAAAATATGCTATTATTTTTATATTTTCCCACTGTATATAACATATAACACATCTTTTTAAGAAAGATTTTGAACTTTACCTCTGATGTTAAGTAGTTGGAAAATGATGCACAGATGTAATGAACAAATATACTTCTTGTTCTTGGGGTGCACTAAGCTCCCTGAGTTTGTGAATTTATGCTATTAGGTGACATCAATTCAGTCCTGACTCAAAGCAACCCCATGAACAACAGAACAGAACACTGCCTAGTCCTGTGCACAATCAATGCTCCTGGGAGCAGCAGTCAAGAAATCAAATGAAGTATTGCATCAGCAAAACGTCTTTGAAGTGTTGAGCAGTAAGGATGTCACTTTGAGGACTCTGGTAGACCTGACCCAAGCAAACAGTGTTTTCAGTTTCCTCATATGTATGTGAAGGTTTGACACTAAATAAGAAAAGCCACATAAGAAAAGATGCATATGAATTCTGGTGCTGGTGAAGAATATTCAGTGTGCCATGACCTGCCAGAAGAACAAACAAATCTACCTTGGAAGAAGTACAGCCAGAATGCTTCTTGGAAGTGAGGCTGTGGAGACTTCATCTCATACTTTCTACATACAATCAGGAGAGACTCGCCCTTAAAAAAGGACGACATGCTTGGTAAAATACAAGGGTATCAAGAATGAGAAAGACCATAAAACACATGGATTGAATCAGTGGCTGCAAAATGTGCTCAGACTTAATAATTAATGTGAGAATGGAGCAGGACTAGGAGATATTTCTTCCTGATGCCCACACGGTAGCCATGAGGCAGAACCAACTGGTTTGAGCCCTGTGGACAATGTTGCTATACTTGATAAATTGAGTTCAGAACACTGTTCAGAGTCGATTACCTCCCACAACTGTGTAATAAAAAAAGCTCTTGAGGCACAGTGGTTAAGTGATATGCTTCCAACAGAAAGATCAATGGTTCTAACTACCAGCCACTTTAAGGGAAAATACCTGCTTTGTTGTTGTTGTTATTGTTCTTCGGTGACACTGAGTCAGCCTCAACTTGTGTACAACTTTATGCACATCAGAAGACAACATTGCCTCATCCTATGTCATCCTCGGAGCCTTTGTTGCCACCGCTATCAGTAAGACAAACTGATTGACAGATGAGTGGTGGCAATAAAGATGTCAGCAGTGGTCATCCTGTGGAACAATTGTACTTGATGCTATAGAACCGCTGTGAGCTGGCAGTGAGCCAAGTATTCCACGTATCCATTAAATCCCACTGTCATCAGTCAATTTTAATTCATAATAACTCACTGCCATCGAGTCAACGCTGACTCGTAGTCACGCCCTGTGGGCTTCCGAAGCTGTAACTGTTGACAGGAACAGAAAGCCCACTCTTTCTCCCATGGAGCTAAGGGTTTCAAAATGCTGACCATGTGGATCACAGCCCAATGCGTAACCACTCTAGCACCAGGGCTCCTGTAAGACATGACAGAACTTCTCAGATCTGATTGGTAGAAACATGCACTGCATGAGTCTCTGGCACTGGGTCATTTAATCTTTTTATATAATTATTTTTCAGCCTTGATGTCAAATACTCCACTATGATAATTGTCTGCAGATTTGATATTGCAGTCACATCCTTCTTAGTACTCTGAGCTGGGGACTCTAGACTGGTGTGTTTCCCAGGCCTCTCAGATCTGTCTTCTCTACTCAGAGTTCTGCAGGATCTGCTTGGGTTCATTTTCCCTGTGAAATAACCTAATAACTCTCTTAAGACACTAAGGGAGAGCACATCCCGACAGCCCAGTCCTTTTTTTCCCTCTCAGGTCCCTGTCTGTTGTAGTCTGGTGTCCAGTTCTTGAAAATCAATATTTTATATATTTTACCTGTTTGGTTTTTTTTTGTTTTTGTGGAGGAAATAGTATTTCAGGAAAAATCTTAAATCCAGTTCCTACTAATTTATTTTAATCAGAAGTAAAAGTCTGTTTGTTAGCATTTTAATTTTGTTTAGAAGGCATTTACTCCCAAGAACAATTATTTATAATGTAGTATTATTTTTTATGGACAATATGATGGATCTTTAATTTTAACCAGAGAAAACCATGAAATAAAAATATATATTTTGAGGCATTCTAATATTAGAGAAAACCCTCAACTATGATAGAACTATTGCTACGAATCAGTAATGCCTAAAAGAGTTGACAGCTTGGAATCGATATTTTCAAATGAACATGACAAGATTAAAGATGCTATTTAAATATATACCTACTAAATTTTCTAAACAGTGATCTTTCGGTAGGATAAAATTGGGGAGAGTGGTAGAAAACTTTTGACTATGCACAAAGAAATATGGGCATCTGAAAGAGGAAGCAACGAGTGACAAGTGGTTGTGAAAGTGTCAGGGTAATCAGAATACAAGAGTATACCGATTCCCTTTGGAAAGTGTTAAACCTCATCTCAAAGCATCTTCTGTGATAGTCACAGGTTGTCTAAAGCAGTGACATTACATCAGAGTTTGGAGGCTTTCAAATATCACCTTGCAGAGGAGTCTGATCTCCCCAGCATGCTCAATCCATCCTTCGTTACTGGGTCTTCCTATAGTACAATGTCATGCCATCTCTTTGTTCTGAGAGGACAAATGAAAACAAGAGAAAAAGAAAACAGAACAAAAATAAAGACATACATCTATATCTTTTCACAGAGGGAAAAGTCTAACACATGGATCATTTAACTCCCCACATATCCACCCTACCGTTCTGTGTCATTACTTAAAAATAAGGTGAACAAATGGTAGAAATTGACAAAAATAAACATATTTGGACCTGTTCTTGGTTTATTGAGACTGGTGGTTTTACAGCGATATGTAATGGTTTAATAACTGCAAGAAAATAACTGTTAAAGATAGCATTTATATTTTACAATATATTGTCTACAAAAATATAAAATAATTTTAGATTTAAAATAAGAAGAGTCAACCTTTCTTACACAGGTGAATCTTCCATTTACATTACATAATAGTGTGCCCATGATGTTTCGTACTTTCCCTTCTCTGCTGGAAGCTCAGGACTATTATAAGAGTTAATGGGGGAAAACACATGGCATGTGTGTCCACCCCACCTGCTCCTCTTCTAGACAACATTAATCAAGCATGACAGGCTTTTACCTGCTGGATCCCTGGGACTCAAAATCTGTCTCAACATTAGATTCTAGGTATTCATGACCAATTGAGCAGAATTTTAAAATGATATGAAATTGCCATAACCAGCCTTGGTGATAGCTATATTTGCTCTGTCTCCTGCAATTTGTTTCTTAAATTGCTCATATGTCTGTTTGCTAGATTTGGTGACATGTGTTTTAAAAAAAAATAAGTGTAATCAAATCATTTTTTGGAAACCAAAGGCTCCTACAGCTTCCACAATAAACAAAGATTACAAGTATGACGTATACTTGTGATTATGAATGGAGAGGACCCTGAAAATAATTTTCTGCCATTGAGCTGATTCTGACTCAGGGCAACCTTACAGGACAGGGTAGAGCTGCCCCTATGGGCTTCTGAGATGGCAAATACTCCTGGGAGAAGAAAGCCTCTTCTTTCCACAGAGCGAAAAAAACAGCATCAAATTCAATTAAAATGAGGTTTAAAATTCCATTGCAAGACAGTGGAGAGGATCAGAATGGCTAAAGCATTCTCTCATAAGAAAGTAAAATGATCAAAATGATTTTATCTTTAACATATATGAATGTTTCACATTCAGGAAATGCATAAGTAAAGCTTGCACCCCTCATCATAATTATATAATTTGTACACTGAGTAAGTAGAACTACTGAAGAAGAACACAGCGCCAGGATTGGAGGAAGGTTCATTAACAACTTACAGTATTCAAACAACCTAACTTTACCTGGGGAAAGCCAGTGGTACTTGAAGCACATACTGATGGAGATCAAAGATTATAGTTCTACAGAGAGCCAACAAAAATCCTCACAACTGGATGCAGAAGGAACAAAATGCTAAATTAAAACCTTTTGAATTTGTCACGAACTCCACTTTATGTTGATCCCCAACCAATGCCCATGGAAGTATCGGGGAAGGTTTTAAACCTGACATTGATTAGATCAACTGGAAAAGACCTCTTTAAAGGGAGAAACAGCAAAGAGGTCACTTTGAGAAACATCCTTCACCTGAGCTGTGCTAGGGCATTTTCCATTGTCTCACACGCATCTGACAGTTGGAACACGCATATGACAGTTGGATAATGCATAAAGAACGAACGCCACTGAAGTATGGTGTTGGCAAAGCGCATTGGAAGGACCATGGACGGCTAGAGAAACAAGTCTCTCGTGGAGGAAGTACAGCCATAAGGCTACTTAGAAATTAGGAAAGTGAAATGTTGTATCAGATACGTTGGACATGTACACAGGAGAGAGCATCGTGCTTGCTAGAGGCCGACACTCACGATGACGAGGGTCGAAGATGATGTGGTGCTTCATTCCACTGTACGAGGGATTGCTATGACCTTCAGAGCCCCCAATAACTAATAACTTTAATAGCTGGCTGGCTGGCTGGCTTGCTTTCTTTTACGTTAGGAGTATTCTCTATGATCATTCACGATTATTTTCGTCTTATTCAGCTGATATGTTGATAAGTGATGTGTGCCAGACACACATTTGCTAACAATGTTTAAAGTGCCTTAATCAGTTCTCTGCAGACAGAAGCGGCTTCCTACCCGGTGAAGGGTTGCGGTCTCAGAAACCCATGGGGCAGGTCTAGCGTGTTCTCCAAACTATGTCCTCCAGGCCAGATGGTACCGACTCCATGGCAGTCAGAAATCAGTTCTCCAGCTTTGCTTTCGTGAACTCTTCACGGTCTTCTATCTCTTGAATGAGAACTCTTTTCATTTTTAAATTATTTGTACTAAATTACATAGAGTGTTCATATCTAACAATGTAGGCGTCGCAGTGATCCAGTGCTGTGGTGTCAGAAGTGACACGAGTTAGTGGCTTTAGCAAACAGAAGTTTCTGTCCTTCAGACAAGCAAGCTAAAAGTCCAAACTCAGGCACAGGCACCAGCTCGAGAGGAAGCTTTCTGTCAGTGCTGGGGGAAGGCCTGGTTTCTTTTCCGCTTCCTTCCTCGGCAGTCTTTCTTCACACGGTGCATTTCCTTTGTGCTGCTTTTTCTGTGCCTGGACTGCTCTTTTTGTATCTCAACTGGTATTGGCTTAAAACACACGCTACACCGATATGGCCTCATCAACATAAAGTAAATCCTATCCCCAGATGGGATCACCTTCATGGGTACAGTGGTTTAAAATATGCAACGCATACTTTGAAGGTGCAATTCAATCCTTAAATGTAGCATGTACTGACCAGAAAAGATGTCGATAAGACGAGATGTGAGACGGTGAAAGGTAGGAAACACACGGCATACGTTCTTGGTTCTATTCCTTTATTAACCAGCTCTCACAGGTCCAGTGCGTCATGGCATAAGCAAGCCGCAGGTGGAGAGGCTTAGATCGTGGACGTCTACTTTCACGGAGCATTCCCATACCGTGATACTTGGTATGAGGAAACTTTAACATGCTCTTGGCAACTAAGTGCCAGAGCACAAATAAGGAGTGCAAAACCGGGAGGGATGCTTGTCAGTCACAGCGGGTCCTTCGTGCCAGTGAGATAAAGAAAAGAGTAAAACAGGCTCTCAGCTCAGGCATTTTAAAAACAAGGCTGGCCGCAGTCACCCCTCTCGGACCCTGGGGTCACTTTCTCTCTGTTGGCGGAGCCCACCTGGCTCCTATCAGCTCCTCCACAGTCGCATTCCTATGCATGAAAAAACGCCATGTCTATTGCCAAGCATCTTTATTAGGTCTAGTGTCCATGGCTGGATTGTGACAACCCAATAAGCATCTTTTCTGGTTAAAATGCATGCGATATCACATCCTCTTCTGCTCAGATGTGGTCAGTGGTTTTCCAGCCCACTAACAGTTTAAGTTAAAGTTCATCGGGTCTTCAAAAAGTCCTTCAGACCCAACAGTTGCTCAGAAGGGAAAAGATGAGATTGTCTGTTTCCACAGAGACTTGAAGCAGCGGTTCTCAACCTGTGGGTCGCGACCCCTCTGGGGTGAACGACCCTTTGCCAGGGGTCTCCCGATTCATCACAGTAGCAAAATTACAGTTATGAAGTAACAACGAAAATAATTTTATGGCTGGGGTCAGCACCACATGAGGAACTGTGTGAAAGGGTTGCGGCCTTAGGAAGGTTGAGAACCACTGACTTAAAAAGTCTCAGAAACCCAAAGGGAATTTCGCCTGTGCTGTAAAGGCTCACAGTGAAGCAGACATGACTCGTTGGCAGTGGGTTTGACCTCAGATTGTTTGCAGTTGACCCCTCGCCCTTGCGTGTGCCCACGTCCAGAGCCAGTGCCGCTGTGCTCTGCTCCACGAGCACCTAGAACAGCCGCGGCACAAAGAAGAGGGGCCACAGCCTTGGGGGGTTCACTGCCTAAATGCATGAGCGACTGGTTTCACTCTCACAAGATGGGCAGCAAAACTACCTCAACAGCTCTGCTCCATTTCCGAGTTAAAAAATTAAACATAAGGCATAATACCACATAACGATTGGCCTAAACTTTAAAGCAATCTTAAAGGGGAAATTTGAGGGGAAAATATTTTTAGGAATATGAGGGACGGATTACACAGACTAGAAAATAAAACAATGGGCTAACTAAAATGCTGTGTGTCTGTTCTTTATTTCAAGTTTACAAAGCTTTTTCCAGAGATAAGTTTATTTCGTCTGTCTCAGCATCTAGTTTATGACAGGAAAGTGAATTCAGAAAACACAGGCAGAAAACAAACAGAGGCCAGCTAAATGAAGAGTATCTCTAGGAAGATGAATTATTGTTAAAAACAGATTTAAGCAACCCTTCACGTCTCTAACATTTCCGGTTTCTAGTAACTTCAAGTCTTCAAACACGGCTACAGAGCTGCGGGCCCACAAAGAGGGTATCAGCTCTAACTTTGATGGAAACTGCTGGCAGCAATGTTGTCCTCCAGGCAGTGTTCTTCCAGTGATTCCTGCCGAAGCTGGAGCTGCTGGAGAAATTACTAGACGACACTGAAGAAAAGGCTCAAGATTTCAAGTGTCCATCTAAACAAGGCTCATATATAGGTATATGTTCACAAGACATATCTACGCATGTACACATTTTTAGTGAAACCTGCAAAGGCCACAACCTGTGGAAGGCAGAGGAGGGAACTCAAAATTTCCCATTAAAATGAGTGAAAGGAGAGTGGTGAGTCTGCACCAGGTCCGAGGGGGCAAATGTGACTGAGGGTGACTCAAGGCAGTCTGGTGGAATAGCAGCTCCTACACATCTCAGTGTGTGTGTGTGTGTGTGTGTGCGTGCATGTGTGTGTGTGTGAGAAAGGGTTAAAGATTGACTACTAATCAAAAATTGGGTAACTCAAACCCATACAGTAGAGGCACCTCAGAAGAAAACGTGGAGATCTGCTTCCAAAAGGTCACAGCCTTGAAAGTCGTTCAGAGCATCTTCCCTCTGCACATCGGGGATGGCTATGAGTCTAGACGGACGTGACGGCATGGGAAACACAAATAGGTGACAGAGTGTTCAGCAAACAGGCTGAATACACACACCTACTATCTATCTATCTATCTATCTATCCATCTTATCATCTATGACCTATAGCCAACCTATTGCCATCATGTTGATTCCAGGTCAGCAACATTACAAGATAGATTAGAGCTGCTCCTTTGAGCTTCTGACACTGAAAATTGTGAAGGGAACAGACAGGCCTACCTTTCTCCCATGGGTCTCAATCACCAGTCTTTCATTTTGCTTCCAAATGCTTAACTCATTGTGACACCATGGATATATATGTATACATAACACAACAACATAAACTACTAAAGAATATATGTTATATAATATACAGAATGATATATTGCGAGTTTACATATTATCTATAATACTAGTGTTGTATAAAGCGAGTAAGGGAATATGGATTTCCATCGAGGGTGCACAGCATTTTCCCAAACCATCTCTTGATCATGAACATCACCACCACCACCACCATCATCACCATCATTATCACCTATTTTTTTCCAGTGCATTTTTAGCTAAATCTAGTAGAAAGCTTGAGCCCATACACTTAAAATGGTGTATGATAGTCAAAAGGGACGTAGGGAATTTTGGCAAATGTACCTCACTTTTCTGGTTATCTTCATTTCTTTTATTAGGAAAGAAAAATTGTTTCGATACAAAGAAGCCCTGAGCAGACAAAGGTAGAAATGCAGGCAACAGGACAGCAAGGTGACCTGATGGCTGCCTCTGCGGGCACAAGTGGACCGTCCTGGCAGTAAAAGGAGAACAAATGGCACATACCAGAGGGAAAGGTGGCATTCCATTTACATGATGCCGGGTAAGAAGGTAGAGTACGTGTCATGCATTTTAGAAACATTTCATTCAGGATTATTATTTTTTTGTGAAGTAAAATTTGCTAGGTTAAAGAAGGAATTATTTAAAAGCAAGTACATGCACTGGGGAGGCTGATTTTTTTTTCCCAGTATTTAATAAAGGAAGGGTTTCTAGACTAATGCTGAAAATGATTTCTGAAATTGTTTTCAATGCTTTGAATCCTTATAAAATACTCTCAAAGGTGACTCATGTGTCATAGAAAACATGTAGCAAAAGAAGGGAGGCATACAGCTGAATCTTGAATAAAGAGGTTGTTTATGCGTACAATGTCTTCGTAAAACATTGCATCATATATTCTATGCAACCTCGGAAGCTTAGCACTTAAGACTACCACCACAGAATGAAACTGTCTGATTTTCATCTCCGCTACCGTGACACACACAAAATATGAATGCATCATTTTTCTTTTTACTTAGCAGCTACTGATGTTTTAAGTGGTTGATCCAAAGCATTCTTTTGTCTCTTCACCTGTTTTTCCATAAAAATCCCTATTAATTCTATTTCTGAATGAAAGATACAGAGGAAGACAAATATGAGAAGACTGAGAAGCTGGTCTCACCCGCTTTAGAAAAGGAGAATGCTGACTACGGGGTGCACTTAATGATTTTGATCAGTGTACTCCGGTGACCTTTCAGATTAAGCCAGTTGCACCCCCATCTTCAGAAGAAAAACTCTTAAAAAACACACTGAATGCCACTGGGAGGGGACTAAATCAAGATGGAATATCTGTAATTTGTAATAATACAAGGATCATCATATGATAAAAGAGGTTTAATCCCATTTAAATTAAAGTCCCTGACTTGTGAGTTCAATTATAAATACCTAGTCCTTCTGCCTCAAACCTACAGCCATGGGAGAAACACACACGTATTGATCCCATTACACTACACAGGAAGTTCCCAACTTACACCATATTTGAGCTACATGGTCCACACTTAACACCCTCTGGTTTGTGTTGGTTGTTGTTGTTTTGTACAACGTATTGTTACGTGTAAGATGCTACAGTGTGTACTCTATGGATGTTGGCATTAGGATGTACTGTTCAAACACTGCCAGACTCATAAAAATATTGATAATAAAAGCTATTAGTGATGAGGTATTGGACTTATCTCAGAACTGACTTATGATGACATAGTAAGAATGGAATCATGTTGTAAATCAGAGACTACCTGTATTTTAAAAATATAACAAAAATGGGAAAAAAAACATAAAGCCTACTAGGTTTCTGAATAAAAAAAGCAAGACAGTTCAAGGGGTGGGGTCAATATTGGCAGGAACCTGCGTTTTACCTGTTTGAGAGGACTGGGGCTCTACCCAGGATCTATAAAATGAGAGGTTGGTTTTAGTTTCCTTAACTTATAAAAAGAGGCTCAACAAACACTGGCCACTACCCAGAACTGGGATTGTATTAAGTTGCTATGAGGAAAGTGAGTGGAAGTCAACACTGCTTGCTTCCTTCTCACCCTTTCCCTAGGTTCAATTGTTCTCTGACTCAGTGACTGAACTTGAAACATATTAATATCCCTGCTGAAACAGACACCCAAGAAATCAGTGCATACCTTAGTCTGAACAGAGATCTCGATGTGTCAAAATTGGCAGACCAGGTAAATAAGCTCAAAATGAAAAGATATTTTAAAAGCCCCCATTCAAACTAATCATCTAACAAAATGTCATGACATATAATGAAACTTAAAAAAAATAAATATCTGAAAATTATTTTTAAATGTATATGAACTCATAGGACTATAAATAATGCAATTAAAATACAAAAATTATCAATAATTGCTATGCATTTAATAAAAGAACAGGGGTATAATAGAGAAACAATTTTATGTTCTGGAAGCAAAAGTATATTGGCACTAAAATTAATATTAAAAATGTAAATTAATCCTGGACAGAAATAAACTTAAGAAATCATTATTTAACTGAAAGGTTGCAACAGGGAAATAAATACACATTATAAAAGAGAATTTTAGGAGATCTGTGGAAAAGGTGGTGAATATATTTCAACAGATTATAAAATCAAAAGCAAATGCGATCACTTGACCAGTTCCCTTTAATTAATACTGTATCTCTAAGGGTACTTTAAGTAATTGAACAAGTATTTGATTGAAGATGCTGAGAAATGAAAAGTGGGACTTACTCTAAGTGACAATGTTTGCAAAGTTTCATCCCATTATGGTCTATATAATAATGATAATGGACAAATACAAAGTGCACTGTAACTTCAAAGGGAAATGGTCATGGAACTCAAGAAATTGTTGGTATCTAATTGAATTAAGCGGGCAATGAAAATGTGTGGTTGACGGTAGGGTGAAGGGACAGGCAGTCATTGCACAGGCAGAAAGGGCGTCAGCCGAGGCGCTCGCATAGAGACTGGCGTAGATGAAGCAGTCTATCCTGACAGTAGGTAATAACAACAATGCGATTTTAAAAGCCAACTACAAGTTGACCAACTTTTATCCCCTGCAACTTCAAGATTTTAGTGATAAAATATTGTTAAGAATACTTTGTTAGTCTAATTTCAAAATGTCCCATAGGCATTGGTGAGCACTAATAATAGTAAGCCAAACAGGACTGCTACAGAATCATAGAAACTTTTACTAAATAAAAATGTCCAAATGTGAAACTATTGCTTCTTGACATTTTTCCCGTCTAGATCTATGACACCTCTGGAAATGGTGTTTCTATTCCCCTCATCCTTCCAAAGCTGAAAAACAAGTCTACACTCTTCTTTCACTTTCTCTCTCTCTTGTTATATATTTGACCATTGTTGGGATGCTGGAAGCTTCTGAAGCTGGGACAAGGCCATGGATATTTCAAATTACAGCAGGGCAATCCATGAGAAACAGGTTTCAGTGGAAAATCTACACTAAGAACAACTAGGAATGAGTACTTAAAGAGCTACTTAAAAAAAAAAGAACAATGAAAACTTAGGAACAGCCGCGGAACCTTGTCTGACATAGTCCTGGAAGGCGAGCCCCTCAGGTTGTGAGACACTGAACTACAAGCAGGGAAGTGCTGCGTCCTCAAAGCACAGTCAACACGTATGCTGGGAGCGGAAGAAAACTTTCAGGACCTTCATTTACGGATGTGCCATGACTCAAAATAGCAAATAGCTGCAAACATATGTTAATAATCAAAACACTGATTGTAAAACGTATGCCCTTGGAAAATTAGAAGCCCAAAAGATAGTTATCTGAGACAACAGTGAGCTGAAATGAACTGATGTCATTTTTAATGAAACCAGTATATGGTCTTCTGTGCTAAAAAGACCATTTGAAGAGGAATAGCATCACATTCATTATCAGAGAGAATGTATCAAGATTGACTCTAAAGTATGAGGCTATCAGTGATAGGGTGATATCCATAAGTCCAATGAGTAAGACCAGTTAATAAAACTACGATTAAAACTTCGAAAGTCAAAGAAGAAAAAAATTCAAGCTTTTTCCATAAAACTGATCAATCATGAAAGTTGCCATGGTAATGATTGGGGATTGCAACAAGAAAGTTGGAAATAAATACGAAGGATCTATCTATGAAAACTAAGTTCCTGGTGGCTGAAACGATGCCCGCGGCTGCATGATAGAACTTGTGACTTACTTATTGCAGAATTCTTTTTTGAACAAGACAAGCACTGACTACATGAGTACATGGACGTCACCAAATTAAATGCACAGGAATCAAATTAAGTACGTTTGTGGAAAAGAGATGTTGGAGAAGGTCAATATTATCAATCAGAAAAGGCCAGGAGGCAACCATGAGCCAAACTATCGATAGTTCTCATGCAAATCCAAATCAACACTAATGACTAAAGACCAAGTGTGGGGTGACACCAAGGGCATTACATGTGAAGACAGTGAACGGTCATTGAAGAGACAGGAAAGAGAGATAAGACCAACATGTCACAGATACTCTGAAAAGGACTCTTGAAAGTGGAGTACCTAGAGCAAATGAACGAAATGAAGTTCAAAAGCTGAATGAAGTTTCCAAAGGGGGGCTTGAAAAGATAAAGGAAAGTTTTATAATAAAATGTGCAAAAACCTGGAGTTGGAAAAATCAGAAGGGAAGCTTGCAATCTCTCAAGCTGAAAGAACTAAAGACATAATTCAAGACTCAAGTTGAAACATTGAAGGATTCCACAGAAAAAATATTGAATGACCTAAAAAGCATCACAGGAAAATAGTAACAACACAAAGAGTTGACATTGAACTAGTTCAGAAGGTAATATATGATCAAGAGGTTATGGTATTAAAGGACAAAATCCAAGCGGCACTGAACATCCTCCATAGTAATAGAAAGCAAAACGCCCGGACTTCATGGACTAGCAGTTGTGATATTTCAGAAAACGTACGCCATGCTAGAAGCTCCCACTTGTCTGGGCCAAGACATTTGGAAGACAGCTACCTGGCCAACCAACTGGAAGAGATCCATCCGTATCTGTGCCCATCACACGGAAAGATGATCTAACAAAATGCACCGACTGTGAAACAATATCATGAATATCGCATGGAAATAAAATATTCCTGACGATATTTCAAGAATGTGTGAGAACAAGGGACTGCCAGAAGATTCACAAGAGGATGCAGAGGGCAGTACACCATTGGTGATGTCTGATGCATCTTGGCTTGAAAGCAGAGAACGTCACGGGAAATATATTTACTTTTGTTTTATTGACTTGCAAAGGCGCTTGCTTGATTCTGTGGATAATAATATATTATGGGTAACTTTGCGAAGAATGGGAATTCAAGAACATACAGGGTGGTTTAAAATGGACACACATACCCACTGATCTGTTTGGTGAGCAAATAATCTAAGAAGCAGGTCTTATGAAGAAGAATATAGCATCAGGATGCAATATGCAGATGACACAACCTTTTTTTGCTGAAAGAAAAGAGGACTTGAAGTACTTTCTGATGGAGATAAAAAAAACAGCAACCTTATGCATACCTTACACCTCAATATAAAGAAAAAAATCTTCACAACTGGGCTAGTGAGCAATATAATAATAAATAGACAAAATACTGACGTCAAGGACTTCCTTTTACTTAGATCTACAATCAACACCCATGGAAGCAAGTGGCCATAAATAGATGACATATGTCTTTGGTCCAAGTGGCTACAAAATAACCCCATGAAAATGTCTAAAAAGAAGTTACTTGATGACTAAGTTGTCTGACCCAAACCGGATTATTTTTAATTGACTAAAATGCATGTGAAAACTTAACAACGAATAAAGAAGAATGGATCTATTTGAAGTACGGTGTTGGTGAAGAACATCAAATATATCCTGGGCAGCCAGAAGAATAATTAAATCTATCTTGTAAGAAGTACTCCTACAGGCAGCGTGCTGCTTAGAGGCCAAGATGATGAGATTTCATCGCACATACAGTGGACATGTTATTAAGAGGGGAAGTCCCCAGAGAAGGACATCATGCTTGGTAAAGTGGAAGCTCAATGAAAAAAAAGACAGACAGTAAGATAGACAGACTAACAGAGTGGCTACAACAATAGCCTTAAACGTGGCAATGATTGTAAGGAAGGAGCAGGACTGTTACTGGGAGTCAGAGTCAAGTCCAAGGCACCTCTCAACAAAGTTAACGATGCACGTTCTTTAATGAGATTTTTATGATTCCCCTGAGAGAGTACTGAAATGGGCCGTTATATGAAATCTGAAGCACCTGGAATCTCCCTGGGAACTAGCCATCATTGGAATTCTCTCAATGTCCCACTGTCCTAGTTTTACTAGCTCGTCCTAGTTCAAGTGTATGCTACACGGTTGTAACAACTCACTCCCCCTTGGTTTCATATCTTCAGTCTTTTCATTTCTCATACTCAGCCACAGTACCTGTGTTTTCTAACACAGAAGAGAATCACTGCGACATGTGGAGCAAGGAGCTCCACAGTCAATATATCTACCATGGTTGAAGGGGTAGATCATCCAATAAGCAGGGTAAGTATGTGCTAGCAATGGCGTGGTGAAATTCATGTTCGTGGTCATGGTCACTGCAGATCAGTCAACAAACACCAGTAAAGGGTGCTTCCCCGGTTCCCTGGGTAATCTGGCACCTACCCTGACCCGTATTCTCCAGCTGCAACAGAGGCCTGAGAGCAGCCCAAAAAGCCATATCTTCTCCTGCCTGTCCCTTTTGCCTAAGCAGTTAATTTAGCAAAGAGTTCCTCTCCTCCTAATTTTCTACTTCTATGCCTTACTTGCTCGTAAACAACCTATACGTTCATGGAAGTGTGAATAGATAACGGTTTGTCCAGATATTGTCTAGTAATTGAATACTACTGTTATAAAAAGAAACAAGCCCTGATACATGCCCTAATGTGGGTGACCTTGAAAACATTATGGAGAAGGAAATAAGTCAATAGGAACAAATATATTATATCACCTACATAGATTAACAAGAATAAGAACGTGCATAGACACCAAAGTGTCTCAGTGGTTACCAAGGGTGGGAGGGAGGAGGAAAGAGAAGTCGCTATTTAGGAAAATCACTGATGATGGTGTTGGGAAATTTGGGAACAAGTATGGGGCAAGTTGCACAACACAGTTGTGCGACATGATTAATGCAATTGATAGGACTGGCATGGATACACGAAAACTGTTACATTGACAACTATCATATACATATCACAGTACAAGAGTGCTAAAATTATGACACTCATCTTATATGGTCCTTAAGACTGGGAGTTCATATGTCTTCTCCGTAAAGCCTCTCTGGTTGTCTTACTTCCCTAGTACTGCTGTAGCAAAATAGCCACCACCGCTGCCATCAAGTGGATGCTGACTCAATGCAACCCTCCTTAGCAAGTGCAAGGCTGCCCTCTTTAAGATAGCCCATCATTTCATTTTTCTCCCTCGGATGGATTTGAACTGCCAACATTGTAGTTAACAGTCTAATGCGTAACTGACAGAGCTGTAATAGAAATCCCATGAATAAGTGACTTAAACAAGCAAATATTTATTTGATCACAATATAGCAGCCTATAAATCTAAATTCAGAATTCTGCTCTAGGGGAAGGCTTCCTCCATCTCCGCTTACTTGTGTAATCTTTTATATCTCAAAGGAGTTGGACTGAGACACATTCAACAAGCATGCCTCAGGTGCATAACAAAGACAGCCCATACTTGAGTGGTATTATAAACAAAGAAATAGAGGTTAGAATTTATAGCACATAGTTTTGGGAAAGACAATTCAACCCTCAACATTAATCTGTCCTGATAACAACACCTCCTTCTATCCCATAGTTTCTTGCTTCCCAACTAAATGTGCTTGTGTTCATTAACCTCTTGGAGCTTCAGATTTCTAATCTAAAAATGGAGATAACAATTACAAGTATCTCCAGAATTATAAGTGTGAAATGTGATGTGACAATGCTTTAAAAACTATAAGACATCAATCATGGGCAATAGTCAATTTCCATGTCCTTTAATACACAGACAGAGCTCCACCTCAAAGTCCTGCTCCAGCCCTTCTCCAGACACAGAACTGTTCGTGGCCCATTTGAGGAAATAGATTTTTTTTTCTAATCAAATAAAATGTGGCCCCTTATTCTACTCAAAGTTTCTCAAAATCTGCTGACCCCATATTACTCCAATAATTTTGTTAAAATACTTTTCTTAAATGCATTTTATCTTAAGCCCTCTTTTCTCTCTCTCTCTAAAGCACAAAAAAATAAGATCCTTTCCTAAGTGTGTTTTTAGGTCAAATTTATAGGTAAGTAACAACAGGTGTATAGAGTTCTTTTTCAGCCTTGTTTTAGTGCACGAAAAGGTCCAAGATTTTTTGCTCTATGAGTTGTGTGATGGCTTCCAGTTGGGGACAAATTTAGAAGATGTTAAGTATGGATAAGTATGAGTCATCCCCAAGTTTTCTGTGAATTGTCTCCAGCCTTTTAGCTTTTCTGATTACTAGAGTTAACCCAATATTGCTGCTTTTTATGTGTTCCTGTCTTGAGTTCTTTAAATTCTGGGCACAGATTGAGAGCAAAATAGGTTTGTAATAACAACTAGTGACTATCATGGGAACAGAACGTTAAATCTGGTCAGGAGACCACCTGTGCCCCAAAGAAAATTAACTCTGGAGTTGAGGGATTCACTTGTCTCAAGTGCACCAGGGATGGGAAGATAAAGCATTGGCGGTACAGTGGAAAAATACGTCATCTTTATGGACTCAAAGTCACGTGTGACCACCAAACTGCTATACAACCTTGAGCAAGCTGCTGCGTTTCTCCAAATGCCAATTTCTCCTAAGCAAACTGGAGGCAGTAAGTACTTCGGAAGTTGGTCATTTGAACATTTATTTCAAGATTCCTTTACTCCATATAAAGTTGTGCTTTTAGTGGCTTTTAAAATCATGTATAGTTATTACATCTGTATAGTTCCCTCATGAAACACATGTACATTAAAAAATGTTGGTCACTCAAACACACAGTCTCGAAGATAGACTCACAAAAGCAATGTGTCCATTATGATTGATGATATTCTTAATATGTGGGCAAATCATTCTCTTAACTTACAGATTTTCAAATTTTAAAAATATACTATTTTTCTTTAGATTATCTTTTTTATGTTTTCAAATGAGGAATAATATCCCAAAAGAATGTAGAGAAACCATAAATATATATGTCTATGTATACACTTTTCACATGAACTCACAACCATTGCTCAGATCAAAAATGAGAACATCACGAACCCTTACTTTGTCTTCTTCCCTGTCACTACCTCTGGATTACATAGCACACTGATTTCTTTGGCCATACAATACATCTGCATGCTTTGGAAGTCATAGAAATGGAATTATAATTGCATGTGCTTTCTTGTATCTAGCTTCTATTCATCTTTGTTTCCCATCCCATATTGGTATGCATAAATGGATGTTTTAATGTGATGTTTTCAATTATATACCCATAATACAAAAATACTTTTATTCATAGTCCTCTGAAAACATAGTTATAGTGCGTTCTGGCTTACCTTTCCTTTCTTTGTTAATAAGCGTCAATATAGTCCAATCAAGTGCGACAAATAAACTAGCACTCATTGGCTTTCACATAAAGTACATTGTTCAAATCACGGGCGGTGCCATCTGATGTTGCTTCTAATGGTAAATACCCTGTGCTCTGGGACCCACGTAAGAGAACATGGAAGCTCGTGAAACAGGAGGACGCCACAAGGAAATCTACATGAACAGTAATTCCTGCTCAAGTACATCAAAGCTGTCATGAACAATAAGACCTGTGGGGGCTGTCTGCCAGGCATAACAAATACCTCCAATGTCACTGGTTTCCAAATTGGACTCTGACTTGGGGCAGAGGAGACTGGTGACAGATGGGCAAAATTTAGCATGCAGCTTGAACGGTCTTTGGGATAGGAGTCTTGTTATCTCTAACTTACTGCCAAGTCCTGCATGTTGCTTTATAACAGACACCACTGGGAAGCTCTGTAGCCTCAGCCAGAAAACACAGACTTAAAAGAACCAGATTTCCTCACTGTTGGTATTTCTAACATCTCACCCACTCTGGGCTCTGCTGCAATAATGACATAGTCACCACTATGAAATGGGATGTGAAAAGCAGTGTGACATTACAGACTGAGTTGGTGTAGGCACAGGACAGTAGCTTATTAGCCTATGGGACTTGCCTTTCTGAATCAGTTCTTCTATACTATAAGGTAGTATTCCAAATCCTTTAGTCTTGAGACTCTAGCTTGCTCCCAAAATCTTAATGGAACTTGTTTTCAAGAACAGTGTGGCACCTTAAAGTTGAATATCTAAAATAAATTCTACATTTAAAAAAATAAATATATATATTTATCACAGATGCAATATTCTATGTATTACCTATTTTGTTCCATGTAATTAATCATTAATAATCCATGACAGAATTAACCCATGTACTACAGCCCTAGATCCCTCTAATTAGCTCAGAACAAGTGATTACTGATTGATAGATAGAAATATGGACATTTTAAGGTTAACATTTTCAGGTTGTATATCATTCTCTCTCCTCTCCTACCAATTTGCCTATTTAATTGAGGGCTGACTAACTAGAACTATTTTCTAAATCATTAATAGAAAACTATTTTCTGGAAACATGGAGCATAAAAGAAAAGTGAACATTTATGGACCAATGGAAAGCCTTAGGTTGGATTTGTGTTAATAATACCCATGATAATGCTAGAATAAACTCTCATTTTATAAGAAAGCCTTGTACTGATTAAATAACCTATTCCTCATTATGCTAGAGAACAATCACTTCAAGACAAGCCAATCTATCCATCAGCCTCTCCTTCAGTCGCACTGTTTGCTAATCTTCAAATATCCTCCCCTTCTCTTCCACCATCACGTGTTCAAAGCCTGCTGTGAAGTAATGCAAGACAAATGGGAGTTTGTCACAAATAACTGTAAGTACAATGTGGTTGTAGTCTTTACACCAGCTTCTCAATGTGATAACAAACATAAATATGAACTTAAGTTGCTAGGGTTTGCTAAGTCCAAATGTGTGTGTCCTTTCAAGAAAGTAGAAGCTTCCCCAAGAGCTACGCTAGTCTACGCCTTATAGCTCATTGGTCAGAACGATATCACAGAGCTGAGAACACAGGGAAGGAGAATGTCATAAAAGCAGTGCATACTCAGGCTAGGCAACAAAGGAAATTAGCTATGCATAAGCAGCTAACAGATCAATTACAAAATCCTTCCAACCAAACTATAATACAGTATAATACATCAGTATTTTGTGTAGACTAATATTTCACCATGCCAGAACAGCATCTTATGGATATTTTACATGTGGCATACAACTGTTCTATGAATTGCTAACTATATGACATCTCATACTAATATTTTATAGACAGTTTACATTTCAGAAGATCCAAGAATTACCTCCACTGTCCCAAGGTCTCTCTGACTCTCTAGGGTCAACTCAAATGGAAAATGAGTCTTAAAAATATCTCTTGAGCCTGCTGAATTTCTACCCATATACCCTAAAGGCATTTCAAAAGGTCCCTGAAGTTAACACAAGAGTTCAATGGCAAAAGCCAGTAAAAGCTATCCTGTGATGCTGGTAGCTTCCAGCATCCTCTGGAGAGATGGCTGGAGTGACACAAATCCCTCACTTGCTAGAATAATCTAATTATACCTAAAGGTTTTCACTGAAAAAGCTCAACACTAAGGCCCTGTCACTTTCCCTGTGGGTGAAGTCAGCTATCTGGTGCCTTTCAAATACACTCTGCATGTGGCTTTGTTAACACATGAAGAAGTTCCTGAAATGTCAGTCCTAAGGGGCAAGTGTTCGTGTCACTGAAGAAATCTATCTTAACCTCTGCACTTGGATCTTTCACACAAAAGCCAAAGGCTAGGAGGGCAGAATGAAATTACTCTTGCCATCCAAGTGCTGGTATTTCCAAAGAAAAGTATATGTATGTTAGGAGATTTATAGGGATGCATTTGCACTATAGTAGCTTCTGAAAAGTCTGTCCTATGAATAAAAACCTCCAGTTCCTAAAGCCTGGAAATCCGGTACCATTCAGAGCATATGGATATCCATTTAAATAAGAAAAAAAAAAGTTGAAGTACAACTTTTCTCTTAACCCACAATTTTACAGCTGGAAAAAAATCTTTTTTACTCTCAGATGCGATAATGTGACAATCCAAGCAGCCAAACTTTAGTCTATAAACTCACCACTTTTCTTCTACTACCAAATTCCAAGATGTACTAAACATCTTCTCTCCCACCACGCTGGGCTTTTTCAACAAACCGGATGTACCCTTTAAAACAGCAGAAGCAGCTGGATGGTTTCAACCGATTTTCCTGCAGGTAGTTTCATTAGGTCCCTGTGGTAGCTTCAATTTTTACCCAGTGCTACACATACAATATGAGGCAGACAAAGAGATGCTTAATTAAAAATACCCGAGCCTCAATCTCCACACAAAACATCAAACTGTCCCCTTCCAGTCAGCGGCTTGACTGAGCTCGCTCGTTCCAATGTCAGCTAACACTTCTCCATCTCCATCCCACTGAGAAACGCTCTTTCTTGCCCTTGCAGCTGTCCTCAGAGCACCAGTCCATTGCGGCCCCAGGTCAGACCACCATGATCAAAGATGTAAAAAGAGAAACTTAACTTTGACTCAGTGTTACATGTTTCCATGATGGACATTCAGTCTTTCCCCCCAACATTTCAAAGGGATTCATCTTAATGGGCTTCCCTATTGAAAAGGTCTACTGGGATGTACAAGAGCCCCAGCGGTCTGTTTGAAAACTCAGGTCAACATCTAACGGCCATCCGGGACTCTGAAGAGATGGGATCAGATTAGAACTTTGAGGGAGAGCCAGCTCTCGCTGAACCAGAGTCAGGTGCGCTGTGTCTATTTAAATTCTTCAAAATGTCCAGGTTATCTATTTTCTCTTAATCCTAGGTTATCTAGAGATTAAATAGGAAACATAATGCTAACCATCCCACTAAGGAATTAGGATTCACATGTGGAAACAAACAAACAAAACAGAAGGTAAGCATGTTTTATGAAGTCACAGTAATGTAGCCTGCCTATGTTGCACTATAATTTCAACAATGTGCTTGTACCATCATTAAAACGAAACAAAACAGATGATCGTAGAATGATGAAAAACATACGCACGCGCAGACACATCTAGATTCTGCTCTGCAGTTGACCGTTTACCAAAGTTACTCTGAGCAAGGTTTTTCATGTTACCCTACGGTACACAAGGCAGATGACTGCACGGAGTCCTTTCAACTACTCAAGAGCAAACCGTTTGTCCATGCGGTCAGTAAACGTGGGGACGCTACTGTGCTCTGCGTTGTGATGGACATTGAGAATACTGGACATCACAAGGTCCTCCTGTAACACGTACAGCTGGTGACGCTCATCTCTCACCAAGGACCTCCGTGTGATTCTGGATAAGTACATAGGAAAAATAGACGTGCCACCTGGAAGGGGGACAGGGGGGTTCTTTGTCATCATCACCATGTTCATTAATTTCTCCTTTAAAGGGAGGACGGATGCATTTTACCTAACATGAGAAGTTGCAGACCTGCATTTTCAGTGCAGCTACAATAACAACGAGGACTCAAGCCCAGCGGCCACGCCATTAGAGAAGCACGTGGCAGCTGCTTCAGAGGAACGCATGGCCTCGGCAACCTTCACACAGCACCTGGCCGGGCACCTGCATTACCTTGTGCACCAGAGGCTGCTGAAGGAACCTCCTGAAGGTCAAATGTGGCACGAGACGCCTTCATCTGTTTAATGCTTAGAATATATTAAAATGACAAGACGACAAAACAGAATTTTGATCTATTTTATATGCACAATCGTGTTCATTGATCTCTGTGATTATCCCTATATCCATATTTGGGGGTGACAAGGCCTCAACTCTGGGTGCTAGTCAATGGGAAACAGTAAGATAGCGTGAGAAACTGTAACATGCAAACCTTACATGGCATGGCTTACAGTGGTCTAGGGATTGGATGTACTATTATTTCCAACTTCAAAGAAACAAAGGATAGAGACAACTTTACCGTGATCACAAATGTGAAAGTGGGACAATACTTTATTTTCTAACCTCTTGGCTTTCTCAAAACTCAAAAGGGGCCCTATCTCAAATGTTTTTTAATTAGCGAATACGAAAACCCTTTAACTTCCAAGAAATTAAATCATTAAATTGCCATATCTAGTAAGCCAATTAAATGTGAAGTTAAAATTAAAACCAAATTCCCTCCCCATGTTTCCCCTGAAGATGTCTGGAGTTCACCAGTTCTAATAAACATATTTAGAGACATTGTCAGGATCATCCTTTTAAAATATATTTAATAGAAATAGTGCTCAACTATGAGGATGCTTTGAGATTCCTTGTGTGCTCTACATTACCCAGATGCATGTTAGATTTTGCAGGAATTAGATTTGATATTATCTCCTTATTATGCAAAACCATAGAAAACATTTAATTAAAACTTAATTAAAATCTCCATGATGCTTCAACCCCATGGAGTCCATTTTTCAACAACAAGCAGCAAAGACAGCCTCCGGGACACGGTGCTTTTGAAAAACGATATTCAAGAATCCATTTTTCTCAGTGCCCATGCCTTTCTGATATATCCCGTATCGTCCTAAAGAAGTGTACCTATTTGCATCAGCCTGAAAAGTGACAGATCAATACTAAAACTGATCATTATTAGTTATAAATAAATATACAGAAATAGAACAACCGCTGATATCTTCCAGCGTTTTTAGATATAATTTTAACACAGAAGAGAAAATTCACACGTTATTAGGTCTTCAACATAATAGAATAACAATAAATAATTCTTTAATGAAGCTGATGAATACATGCGTATATCAAAAACGAAAGCACCAGATGTAACTAGCTCCTGAAATATTTATAGCAATATAGGTGAGCTATTAGCTATCACCATGGTTAGAATAATTTTGTTTTCCCCAAACTACTTTATATAATTGTCTTTTAATTTCTTTTTTTTTCAGGAACTTTTTGAAATCCCCTCATAATTGTAGCAAGCATTTGATTCTGCAGAAGATAAAATATTCAAATGTGATCATATTTTCTAGTTCTGAAGAGATACCCCACACGCGTCCCAGTTTTTAACTTAATAAAAGTAAGTTAAGAGCTCATAGCTATAGCATGCACACGTGACAATAAAAAGGCATGAACAGCCAATACATGTGACATCATGGGTGAATGTTAAAAATACGTGGAGGGAAAGTCATTTACATGCAATACAAATCCATTCCTACAATGTTCTGGAGCAGGCTGAACGAATCTACAGTGAAAGAGATCCGAAGACAGGTTTGCTTAGTTGTGGTGGAGTTTAAATTCAGGACCCGATAGAAGCACAAGAAAAAACTGATCTTGATGGAAATGTTCTGTAATTCGAGGAGGGCATGCCACACAGGTGTATGCAATTTTCAAAATGTACTGCATGGATACATATGACTAGCAAATTATATATATGTAAATTATACTTCAAGTTTTAAGAAGTAAATATAGGCACCAGACGTCAGTCAGCTTAAGGAGATTGGTCCTCTGAGTGCCATGCTCTGTGGCACAAAGGGTGGGGAGCCCCTCCTGTTCAACTTCACGCAGAGAAGACAGCCATGTCTTTGATATCAATGGCGGGTATCTCATGAGGGTGGACTTAAAGCTCAGAACGTCCAGCGTGATTCTAGGATGGATATAAGCGATGGGGATGAGCAGCAGCACAGCTTTTTGCTTGTTTGGTTTGGGTCAGACTCATTCAATGGGGCTGATTTTTCTCTTCAGAAGGACTGATTATTTGGTAAATCCAATGTAACCATTCCAAAAATGTGTCAACGCTTCCCTCAGTCAGCAGTACTTTAGAGTAAATCACCTCAATCACACGTAGAGTCAAAGGTGGATAAATTAACAACACCTGTTTTGTGATACACGGGCACAGGCATATCATGATTTGAAATAAGATCCGCTCTAGAAAAGAAAGACTGCTTATTTCTTCATCATATATTGTCTAGAATTTGAGTCTCAGATGAAAGTTAATTTGCAATTATGCCCAAATTCATCTCTAGGGTCTTCTCTATTGTTATGTTACTCACTATCTAATAAGCATAACTCAAACCTACTCTGCTCTACCTTTCCAGCCCCACAAGACTACAGCAGGACAGAACGAATCTTGAACTCTGGCGATGCTGTTAGACTGCTAGGTCAGTGGTTTGAAACCACCAACTGCCCAGTGGAAGAGAAATGACGCCGCCCGCTCGGTGAAGATTTTCAGCGTTGTGAGTAGGTATCCACTTGCTAGCAGTGGGGTGGTAAAGACTCAACTGTCCTGGCGGCACAGTGGTTGAGACCCTCTTACTAATCACAGGTTTGTGGTGGGAGTCATTCTTCAGGAGAGCCCTGGAAATTATCTGGGACAGAGTGAGCACTACGTGTCAGACTACACTTGGCCTCAATATGCTGTGTGCTTTTTATATTCTTTATGAGGTATCAATATTGGGATCTTAGTCCATCCCTTTATTCAAGTTTGTAAAAAATTTCTCATAATGCGCAAACATGTTGAGGCAATAAAACAAACAATCACAAAATGACTGTAGTCCAGCCCCTAAAATTAAGTTTGTTCTATACACAATGATAAATTCTTTGGTTAAGTACGCTTGTACAGCATGAGTGCAGACCAAATGAACAAGGGTTATTTTATGGGACAAACAATACAGATGAGATCTTCATTCTTCATCGGGTCCTGTGAGACCCAGGGCTCTTTGTCTCTCTCTTAAATATGAAAGATTTGTCCTGGGCATCTTCTAAAGTCCTTGCCCATGTTCTCATCATATTTGTCTGTGAATGACAGAAGTAAAATGATAACCGGAAAGCAAGGAGAAGTTACAGCAGACGTTGTCTTAAATCCAGGGCTTCAAAGGATTCACTTCAGTTCACCCTTCTGCTAATAATCTGAATTTCCAACCCAGGTATGCCGATTCAGAACCTACATTTTAGTAGTATCTTACGGAGGGTGTGTAAGAATCACCTGGGGATCACGTTAAAAATAAAGATTCTGAGTGTGTGTGTGTGAGTGTGTGTGTGTGTGTGTGTGCGCACATGCGCTGGGAATTCATATTCTCAGCAGGTAGTCAAACTGGAATGAATGTATTTGAAGCCATCGCTAAATTAGTGACCCAAGAAATTACTCTATAAGTAAATTTTAGTGTAAAAGCATTATCTTAATTATCCCCCCCCCCCTTCACTGAAGTACAGTTGTCTTCACAGGTAATTTAAGAGGACAGACACATGTGTTCTGGGATGTCAAAAGAACTGTAGAAAAACTCTGCTACGTGAGAAGCAATAACTGTTATGAAAACTGATGTAGTATTTCATAATCATTAAATATACTACTGAAAGTGTTGTGAGGCGTTAATCAACCTCGTCCGCAGGACCACATGGGCATTTCAGGAATCAGGAAAGTGGGCTCAAAATATCCTTTCCTAAAAATGCAAAGACAATGATCAAGTAATATGAAAATCGGAATTCTGAATTGTTAATCCAACCCTGTTTGAATTTTATTTCAAGCACAGTTCTACATGCCAAGTTATTCATCACCCCATGCTTAAAGATAATCATGTTCATATTTCTATAGAAAGCTATCTGAGAAAGATGGAAATTTATACTATTTTTATAGCCTTCCTGGGAGAGTCCGCAAACTACCTTAGTAATTTATTCTAAAGTGTAACTACTCTCATTGTCAGGAAATTAACTTTTATGTCAAACATAAATTATATCACCGAACAGCCTCTTCTTGGAGGAAGTGAACAATATGAGACGGCCTTCCTTGTGTGTGTTTTTTCCTAAGATCTCCTGTAGTGGCATTCAATTTTAATCACTTTTGTGATTGTTGTTCAAGTTCCTTAAGCCCCTTATAAAGCCAGACCCTGTGTTCTAATGAGTAATTAGCCTAGGTCTCAGCAAACCACAGCCCATGGGCCAAATCCACTTGTTTGTTTTGTTAATAAAACGTCATGAAAGAGAGTCATATTTATTCATTTGTGTGTTTATATATTGTCTAAGTCGGCTTCCATTTGTGTAACAGAGATTTACATGACCAACAAGACAAAAATATTTAATACCTGCCTCCTTCTAGAAAAGTCTACCAACCCTTGATCTAGGCAATGAAGCTGCTAAAAATACATAATTACTTCACTTTTGGTTTCCCTTACACTAAACAAACAGAGCCTGAGTAGCTTTATCATAGGATTTTCTGCACTCACAGCCTCTCTCACTCATAGATTCTATTCTAATTCGGGACTTATCACGTTCATTGGACAAACAACACCTTGAATTGTTGGCAGACGGCAAATGGCCAGGCTGTCGTCGGAAATGTGCGATACAAATTGGTGATCCACTTCCAGACTCTCCACCAAGCAAGAGGGCCCCTTTCTGAAAAGGGCTTTCCTCCACGTGAGCACGGAGGACCATGGAGAGCTACACAGTTTCTCAGCATGAAACACACGAGTCGTGTATTTGTAGCGCTCTGTCACATCTAGGACTGCCTTTCTCCATCCTAGCTGAAAGGCCGATCACGTCTCTCTGAGGACAAGGATTCCAATGCTTCCAGGGGTTAAAAAAAATAGAATGAGGAAGAAGTACATTTTTTGGGAACAGGTGGCATGATAGTGTAGAACCAGAGCCTGCAGAGAATCTGAGCACATGCCTGTCCAAAGGTGTTAACTCAGGGCGCTTCCAAACAACCACTGTGATGTGGGCCCAGAGGAAAAAGGTCATGCAATTTTTCTAAAGAAACCTAAATCAAAATTCAAATGTCTTCATATACTACTGGAGATAACATAATAGGGACCAAGAAAAACAGAACAAAACAAAATAAAACAAAACAAAAAAAAACCTCATACATGTCTGCATAAGTCACAAAGATCTCTACGATGCACTTGTCAATTAAGGTATATCTGGGAGAATTGGTAATTAGGTGCTATTTGAATGGGTTACAGCACATAGCACTTTACAGACAACAAGACAAAACACTGTCCAGTCTTGCACTATCCTCCTCCTCGGTGCTACACTCCAGCCACGGTGGCACCCATCATATTATGGCCATTCATCTTGCTGAGGACTTCCCTCTTTTTTGGCTGATCCTCTACTTTGCCAAGAATTATGTTCTTCCATAGTGATTGATCGATCCTGATAACGTGTCCAACATCTCATCATCTTCTAAAGAACATTCTCCTATACTTCATATAAGACAAACTTATTTATTCTACTCCCAGTCCGCGAAATATTTAATATTCTTCACGTATTCCATAACTGAAATGCACCAATTCTTCTTCTTTCTTTCTTATTCAGTGTCTAGCTTTCACATATAGATGAGGCCATCGAACATATCATAGTATGGATCAGATACATCTTAGCCTTCAAAGTGACATCTTTGTTTTTCAATATTTTAAAGAAGTTTTGTGGCAGATTTATCTCATGCAGACTATAGTTTGATTTGTTGACCGAAGACTGGGTGTTGATTGTGAATTCAAGCGAAATTAAATCCTTAAAAATTTGGATCTTTTCTCTGCTTAACATGATCTTGCAGTTTGGAGCAGTTGTGAAGATTTTTTTAATTCATGTTGACATGTCATCCGTACCAAAGGCAATAACCTTTCATCTTCCTCATTAAATACGAGTCGTCTTCACTTTCACGAGTTGTTCCAACCCTGCTTTCATTTTCTTCTTTATATAGCTCACCTTCTCAGAAAACTTGCTCTGCGTGTGGATCCAATAATTATTGAAAAGTGTACATTCCTAATGCACATGGTAAGCCATGGGAGTCAGACTCTGTCCTCCCTCCAGGCCCTTCCTGGTGCTCTGGGAGCGTCTGTGCCGATCCTCTCACTGAGGCCTTCCTTCCCTTCAACAGCCCTTTACGTTACTAAACGTGGAGTCTTCCTCTAGTGATTGACACCTTCTGATCCGACGTCCAAAGCAAGGCAGTCATGCAATGTTCTATTATAACCCATACCATTTTCACTGGCTCATTAATGGATGTAGAGGACAAGATCTTTCTTAGGAGTATGTGTTGCCTGGAAACTCCACCAAAATCAGACGGTGGGTAACCCTCCTGGCATTATTAAGGGAGCCACTGAGACTGTGATAAAAGCTATGGACCCTTTTAGAGAAAAAAGATACGTAAATGTAAACACACACACACATACGCACAGCTTAGCTAATCACTAAAGGATTTCATACACTTTATAAAGTTTAGTCAAGCACAGCCCTTCCTAAAGACTTCATGTTCATGGGTACAAGTTTTAGTACTTTTCATTCTTCAATACAAAGAACCCATGATTCTTTAATTATGTCATATAAAACAAACAGAAACCTTTATAATATTCTAGATTGATTTCATTTGTTACTTACATCCATTTATCTAACCACTGTGCCACCTCATTGTACAAGAGCAAATTTGTCCAATAGAAGATGTTCGCACACACATATCTGTTACTTGTTATGATTGAAAATGGCCAATATTTTATGCAAATAAATTACAGCCTTCCTTACAATAAATTATCATCTGACTGTACTCATTCTAAAACACACCGAGAAGCCTTTCCCCATAAGAGATTGGATCAAGTATGAGTTATAAATTGGGGGCTCCATTAAAGAAAATCACATCCTTGTGCAATCAAGATATGATCAATATTGAGTATTTTGCCATCTTATGACTTTTTAAATAAAGGAAATAAGATATGAATGATAAGGAATCTTGAGAGCATTATGGGTAAAGGAGGAGGGGTGTCATTAACGTGAGGATTATCAGGCCATCTTTAAGCCGTTTGTTGTTGTCTCTGAGTCGGTTCCAAGTACTGGTGGCACTGTTTGCAACAGGATGAAACACTGCCAGGGCCTGCGAGATCCTTCAAGGGGGTGAAGGAGTAGGGCAGCTCATTTCTATTGCCACTCATTGGACTCCGAGCTTCCCAGCTCCTCTTAAAAGAGAAAGTGGACACTTTACATGTAACAATTTTTTCTGAGTTATATTTATGTGCTTACTCTAAAATTTGCAAATACTTACATAAGGAATGTGCAATTGCAAAATGCTTTAAAGGAAAAAATCAACTAAATTTATATTAAATTAAAAGATAAAGTTTTGTCCTATCCATGATATTCTCATTTTGAAGAACACGAGAGGACTTCAAAAAGTTTGTGGAAAAATGAAAATAAAAGAACACTTTTTTATAAAAGAGACTTTTAACCCTTATTCCTCATAGAGGCGTTTTCCTGCATTTTCTTTAGAGGAACATTTGTTTTGGAGGACAACATTACAGAAGGTAAGGCAGAGGGCCTTAAAGAAAAACAATGCATGGGTTATTGGTAAACTCAGTACAGTTACTAAGCATCTACATTACACAAAACACTGCACTGTGGGGGAATACAAGCACAGTATCTTCCCCTGAGGGAGAAGTAGAAGTGTAGAAAGCCAAAGGAGTCATTTCAACAGGCTCGTGGACAAATCTTGAATAAATTGATCATTAAAATCAATAATGATAATATATTTTTATAATGCATTGGATAACCATCTAAGACCCAACTGATACATATCAATCAATAAAAAAGGGAAATTCTTATGTATAGTAGAAACAAAAAAAATAAATATAAACGGAATGATGAAATTATAAAACTTTTGGCAAGGTTCATCATAAAAAAGTAGTCGGTGAAAGCTTGAGAAATAACAAGATGTTTACATCACATCAAAATGTTTCCTCACCAAATATTGACTAATTTTAGGATAATAGATTGTCATTTTATGATTATGAGACTTGACAGTTATCCTAGTACCCAAAGCTAGCAGCACCAGCGACAGGAATTGCCCTCATACGTCTCCTGATAAGACGTCTGAGAATATAGTATCATGTATTTCTATGAATTAATCGAAACAGGCAACCTAAACCCAAAGTGGGGGACAGTAGTCAACACAACTATGTTGTATTATTCAAATACCTCTATCGGGTAAATTACAAAGACATGCTCTCCAGATGACGTAGGAGCTACACCAGGTTGTGAAGTCGGAAGAGACATGCGAACAGCACAAGGCCAGGCCCAGGGGTTTTCTTTTGCTGTAAGGGAAATCCCTGGAACAAACGGTGAGATCTGAGTAGGTCTGTGGGTTGGGGCATGGCATTGCACATCCGTAAATGTCCTCATGTTGAAGGTTAACCTATGAGTACAGAAAACAATGTCTTTGTTTCTGGAATCATCACTAAAGTGTGTAAGAACATCAGGTCTGCAACCAAGTCTATTCAAATTTTAGGAATATTAAATGTATAGATATACATGAATGTGCATGGGTGCACATGGGTCTGCTTCCATTTCCGTGAGGAGTCCCTTTGACCCTGCCAGGTTCGGAGGTAAGGAAGCCTTTTATGGTTTTGCAGTTAGTTTCCCCTGCCTTCGTTAGTTAGGAATTTGGGATAAGGGGTCCTGGTGGGGCCATAGTTGGAGCACTCTGCTGCCCACCGGAAGATGGGCTTGTTGAGCCCACCCATCACTGCTGGGGAAATAAGGATGTAGCTGCCTGCTTCCATACAGATGACAGCCTTGAAACCCCTATGGCAATAGTTCTCTTCTGACCAGCAGGCCCACTAAGAGTAAGACTCTACTCAACGGCCACGGGTATGGTTTGCATGTGGGCAACCCCGGCATCATCCAAATGGGCAGTTTGGGGTCTGCAGGACTACGGATAACCTTGAGTTGCAACAGGCAGGCACGATGCCTTATTTACATAAACCAAATTAACGACATAACAAACTAAAACACCAGAGGCAGTTAACTGTTGGTTTGTCCATAGGATTCAAAACTCTCTTCCTATGATCCCTCTTTGGGTGAAATGACCCACTTGGTGTCGTCTTGGCAGTGGGAGCTGTTGCCTCCCACTGGGGAACTGAAGACGCAGTCGTGGGGGGGGGGGCGGTAACAAGTGAGGGTTGATCAGCCCCTCAAAAGGCTGTCCATCAGACATGTAGGAAGAAAGCCTGGTAGTCTGCCCCCAGAAAGGCTAGAGCTAAGAAAACTCGGGGGCAGGGGGATGTGTGTGCTCTGTCACATGGGTCTCATGAGTAAGAACTGACTGGCTGGATGCACCAACTAATCCAGGGACCAGTTCCTATGACCTGCTCCCTGTAAGCCTACTGGGTACTTACTTCTTACAATTTACCCCTTGATTACAGTGCAGGGGACATTTGCAGGCCAGGTTTGTCGCGGCAGCAAGGACCATGTCGAAACCAGCTTCTACTAGTAACTGTAGCTCCTGCTTCCCCTAGAGCTCCTTGGCTTCTGCAAATTTTCAATATCAGACTTTCCATCTCTCCATCTATTTGTGCATCCCTCTCCTCTCCTCTCCCCTGCGACTGCCCAGTGAAATCCTTTTTGGCTTAAAATAACCAGCCATTTCCTCTTGCTTAGAACCAATGGACAAAAAATGACTAGATTTTCTGAAATCTCAACTGAAAATAAGGTACTGTTAATCTCTACTAATAGGAACTCAACAGGGGTCTGTTTACATGTGAGCAAATCTCTCTGGGGCACTTGCAAGTGTGGAGAAAAGATTGGCTTCACATTTGGGCATGGCCTCTCTGGCTATTTAGAGATAGGCTTCCACACAGATTAAGTCCTACACGAGGCAATTAAAGAAAAATTCTTTTGATGTGCTGGAATTTGAGATAAAGATGAAAAAATACCCGACACTCACTAAATTTGCTAAAACATTTTAATTGAACGTGTGGCTATTTTTCTACCGACTGTCCACCTGGCATATGCTCTACCTGGAAAAGGCCAGTCGCTGCTGGCCACCCACATGCTATCTCTAAAATACCAACCTCCAACACTACTTACAAAAATAACATTTTTGCCTCCAGGGGCTTTTATTTTTTTCTGCCACAAAGGAAAAGTCGGTCTTCACAAAGCAAACTTTCATATTTAGAAACTTCCCGTCACTTCTTCTTTATGAATGTGGACTGAAAAGTAATTGAAAATACTACTAATTAAATGGAAAGTTGCCACTTGCCCTTCAGCTGCAAGTAACTATCAAAGCATGTTCAATGATAATGAAATGCAGTAATAATTAGCCTGTTGTGATGGCAAAACAGAAACATCACATCAAGGGTCCACACGTCCTAAACATGTGACAGAGTCGATAGGCATTTCTTTTACACAGAACACTCAAAGCCTTGTTTAGGCTCAGATGTTCACATTTAGCTATGCCTGGAACTTTGATCCAAATTTATTTAGATTGTGAACCCTTCCAGGGTATTTTTCATGGCAATTACGTTACAGGAAAAGGAAAAAGCTCTCTCTATAGATTTACACATTTGAAATAATTCGGAGGGGTTTTTTCAAAAGACTTTACATCGCAGAGCCCCACCCCCCAAAGCTAGTGCTAATCAGAGCAAGTCACTCCTGTGTGATGCCTTTTAATACAGCACCCCTTGCCAGAAGTTCTATTCAAACAGCTACGTGTGATACACGAGAACTGGCTAATTTGGCTGCCTCACCTTTTGCTCTCCCTCACCGACACCCTTCCTACACCCTTCAGTGCGCCCACCAACACATCCTCCGACACCCTGCTTCCACCATGACAGGTCTTTGCAGACTCTCTTTCTACTGACTGAATGACACTTGGTTTTATGAATCTGTTCAAAGTTCACTCACGAGTCAAACCCTACCTCACATAACAAAGTGTCCGAGAAGCACAGAGAAGGATGAAACTAAATAATGGAAGTGAGTGAATATACAGTAAGGCAGGAATTAATGAGAGCATTCTTATTTTAGCATAGGCTCTGTTCCAAGCCCTGTTGAAGCTGGGAATCTGGCATAGAACAAAGCCAGCAACAGATCCCTGCCTCCACAAAGCTGGTGTTCCAGCGTATGGCTCCAGAAGACCCATATAACAAGTAAATTATATAGCTTTATAGAATATGGTATTTGCCGATGGGGAAGAAACGCCTACTCACTTGTCCATTCACCATGCTTGGCTGGCTTGAAGCTGTGCCACCAGTGCTGTGAAAACCACCACGGTCCCCCATGGTGACCAGGTTACAAGGGAGCTCGCAGAGGAAGCTCAGAGCAGGAGTAAGGGGTGAGCCAAGGAAAGTGTTACAAGCATGAGCAGAACATCGTCTGATACAGTGCAGGTCGAAAATCCCCACGGACTGGGAGAGCTGCCACCACGGAGTAGAGTCAACCTTAACGATAGTACAAGACAAAGTCTCCAGGACCGTCGTTGCTGAGGGAGCATGCCTCAGAATGAGAAGAAACCACTAAAATCATCCATTGATCACTGGAATGTGAAAAAAATGAATTATGAATGCAGGACAATTAGAAAGGGGTCAAAACTGGAATGAAACACATAAAGGTCTTAGGCTTTAGCAATTAAAATGGACTGGTATAGGCCACCGTGAATCAGACAAACAGAAGTTTTGTTTTTTTATTCTGGGAACAAAAATTTTTAAGAAAAATGGCATTGCATGCATCGTCAAAAGAAGTACAATGCTGTCTTTAACGAAATATATATGTGTGTGTGTATATATATACACACATAACTACAAATAATACCCACCACGTACTCTTCTGAACCCAGTCAGAACCTCTGGCAGCTCCCTGTCCATGTACTATTGCAAACTTTGTTGAATTATCTTAAACAAAATTTTACCTGCATGTGATATCAATGACATTGTTCTATAATTTGAGCGTTCTGTTGGAACAACAAGGCAGAGATAATAGTAACTCTTTGAAGACATGGGGCAGGGTATTACATATAGGGATATCATTGCTGCTGTCAGATGGATCTTGGCTCAAAATAAAAAATACATGAAAGATGTTTACCTGTGTTTTATTGACTGTCCAAAGATATTCAACTCCGTGGATCATTACAAATTACGGATAACCTTGAGAAACTGAGATTTCCAGCACCCTTTATTGTGTTCATGCAGAACTTGTACATGGATCAAGAGGCAGCTGTGTAAATGGAACAAGGGCATGCGGCATACTTTAAAAGCAGAAAAGGTGTATGAAAGGGTTGCATTCGCTCACCATATTTATCCACTCTGTAAACTGAGCATATCATCAAAGTAGCTGACTTATCTGAAGAAGAACATAGCATCAGGATGGGATGAAGACTAATTAATAAACAACCTACAATATGCAGATGACACAACCTTGCTTGCTGAACGTGAAGAGGACATATAGCCCTTACCAGGATCGAGTATTACAGCCTTCAAAATGCATTACAACTCAATGTCAAGAAGATCAATATCCTCTCAACTGGAAAAATAGCTAGCATCATGATAAATGGAGAAAAGGTTGAAGTTGTCAAGGATGTTGTTTTGCTTGGATGTTACATTAGGTAAATTTGTTTCACAGACATCTTCAGAGTATTGACAAGCAAGGGTCTGACTTTGAGAATTAAGGTGCACCTGAGGCATCACATGACATTTTCACTCGCCAAATATGCATCTGAATGCTAGACAGTGAATACAGAAGACGGAAGACGAATCAGTGCATTGGAATTGTGGTGACGCCAAGAATATCAAAAAGTGCCACGGACTGCCAGAATGCCCCTTGGAGGCAAGGATGGGAAGACGTCCTCTACACTCCGCACGTTTTGTCAGGAGAGACCCGTCCCGAGAGGAGCACACGGGGCTTGGCGGAGAGGTGGTGACAAAGAGGAAGGCCCTCCACAAGATGGACTGACACAGTGACACCAACAATGGGGTCATGCCTTGGGACAACTGTTGTTGTGGGCAGTGTTTCATTCTTTTGTGCATAGGAATGCTATGGGTCAGAATCAATGACACCCAACAACAAGAACAATGACAAGGGAGACCCATTAATACAACTATTATGGAAATTTATGCAGCAACCACGAAATCCAATGATGAAGAAACCAAAGAATTCTACCAGTTTCTTCAATCTGAAATTGATTGACTACTCAGTCAATATGCACTAATGACGGCTGATGATTGGAATGCGAAAGTTTACATCAGAGTGGAAGGACCAGTAACTGGAACATAGGGCATTGCTGATGAAAAGAAGTTGGAGATCACATAGAATTCTGAAAGACCGACATCATCATTGGAATTTTTTTTTTCCCAACAGGACTGAAGAGAGTTTCCTTTTATTGAGCATGGGGTGTGCTGAGCGAGCTGACTCCAGGGCACCAAAAACAGGGGAGAAGAATGAGTCATGTAAGGAGTAAGAGGCATGTCAGGAAAAGAGTTGCATTTTAAAATAAATGAACCATGAGAATGAAATAGCTAAGTATAGCGGGCATCTCCCAGGCAAATATTAACTAGGTGGTTGATGGCAGGGTCGGGGGGGAGGGGAAGTGGAGTTGGCGTGCAGAAGCAACTGTGGCAGAGGGAGAGCCAGGGCAGAGACCTGCAGCAGGAACATGGAGAAGTCAGAGGACATGAGGTTAGAGATGTGAGGAAGTAAGTGGGAGGGCTGGGCTGGAGGAGACAGAGTATGTCGACTGTTACACACATTGAAGAAATGAGGAGCCACTGCAGGACTTTACTCCGAGAAATGACCTGTTCCAATTCATCTGGACCAGGGTCACAGTAGCTGCTTTGTTAGGAAAGAAAAGCAAGCCTGGATGTAGACACGCCAGCTCGGTGGCTCCTCCAACAATGAAAGCAGAAGGTAATAGTAGCATGAATGAAGGAGGCTGAAGTAGGAGACGTAGCACGCGAGCCTGAAGGAACAGGTTGTGAACATAACTTGTACATAAAACCAAAAATATTTTTTGAAGGACTGGATGTGTAAAACAGAAAGCCAAAGAAGTCCAGGACGACATCCTATTGCCTGGTTTGAGACACTGGAATACATATGATTCCATCCAGGAAATGCAGAAGACTCTGGAAGGAATACATCTGAGCAGAGCTATGGTCAAGTTCAAGCCTCTCTAAGAAGCTGGAAAACATAGGGAATGGTCTTTGAAAATTATTCTAGCTTTGAAACTATTTGAGGACTAAGGAAATGCTAGATGTCACCACCTCGTGTCTTCAAAGAGTTTATGGCACATGTACCATCATCTCCACTTTCTTAGGGGAAAATACTTGAATAACAATTCAGTCACAAAACAAGGTTTCTAAAATATGATATTGGATATTAAATATTAAATTAATATAAAATTAAATATTATATTATAAGCACAAACAGTTTTAGGAATGTCAAGCAAATGAAGAAACTTCTCTCCCTGGGAATTTTTATCTAATGATACAAAACTTTTTGGTACACACTCATGTACCTGTATTGTCAAGGATTTTGTCTTGCTTGGAACCACTATCAATTCTCATGGAAGCAACAGTCAAAAGATCAAAAACACATTGCATTAGGTAAATCTGCTTCACATAACCTCTTCACAGAATTGAGAAACAAAGAGGTTGCTTGGAGGACCGAGCCGAAACTGTGGTATTTTCATTTTCAATTGCTTCATATGCATGTGAAGGTTGGACACGGAATGTGAAACACCGAAGATGATTCGATGCATTTGAATTGTGGCATTGGCTGCTAAAAGGACAAACCGATCTGTCTCAGAATAGGTGTGGCCAGAGAGCTCCTTAGATTAAGCATGGCAAGACTTCACCATCTTACCTCATTTGGACATACTGTCAAGTGAGACAAGTCTCTGCACAAGGACATCATGCTTGGTAAAGTGGGGGGGCAGCACAAAAGAACTTCAACGAGGTGATTGACGCAGTGGCAGCGATGACGGCCCCAAATAAGAACGACTGAGAGGATGGCACAGGCCGAAGGCAGTCCTTTGTTCTGTTGTGCATAAGGCTGCCATGAATCAGAACCGACTGGAGGCACCCAACAACTTATGGCTGTTGTGTGTGTGGTTGTGGTGGTGGTTGTCAGGTGTCTATTGCTGGTTATAAATATGATATAGAGATAGAGGTGTATATCAGGCCCTTATATTTTCGCTTTAAAATCTGTTTTTTCGCGCACACCGGCAAGAACCTAGCTAGGCGATTGTGTCATCGTGTCACTGAATACCGAACTGTCCACAGGGCAAAGAAGGGTCCTCGACAGACTTTCCAGGAACACACGGTGAGCGAGGTAAGGAATAACATCAGCACTCAGCTGTAGAGACCGGCTCGGTGCACTGTACAGCATTTGCTCTCCCATCGGGTGATCCGCGCTGGATTCAGGATGGACTTCTTGGATAATTTACGTCTCCTTGGCCGTCAATCAACACGGAGTGAATCACCTAAAAGTCAACCTTCTGCAATTATTAGTTTGCCATTTCTCAAAATGGCAAATTATCATAAATATGATATTGCCTACATTTTTAAATGGCTAAATAGATTTTCTGATTAAATGTTCAAGTTTTAAAATATTCATCCAAAAGATTTTAGAAAGTATAAATTAAAACTTCCGGTCAACACACGCACAGGGCCACACCTTTGAAAAGCTATCAGCTCCGTTAACCAGTTCGAGGGTAGAGACTCACTGGCTATAACCGTCACCATCATTTTTCACTAATGTTCCACCAGATAGAGCTTTGAATTTCAATTAAATTTTACCAGAGCTTAAGTCACAAATCAACTGACTTTTCCCTTATGATTTTAATCACTACTATTATTTTTACCCTTGAAGCTCAGAGGTTGAGGACCACTAGGCAAAGGAACAAAAATATTCTGGTTTTCATCCATTGCAGACAGAAGCATAAATGTGCTACTTCATTTGAGATGAATTGCTACCACTTTTCCTTCATCTGCTAACGCAGAGAGACTGGCGCACAGGTACCTCCGCAGTCTTTGGTTAAAAGAACTGGGACGCACGAAGCTTGTGGGATGTTTCCTATGAATCTGCTAAAACTCTACTCAAGCCAATAAAACATTGAACTGTGTGTCCCCTGGGACTGAGAAGCACAAGGGGGGCTAGAAAGACATGGCTATTAATGCAAGGAGAAAGCACAAAGCCAGGTGTGAGGTGGGTCCTTTTTTAATATAAAGTGACATTTCCTATGACCTCTGGACCCTGAGCCCGCATGTCTGGGATAGCTCCTTTGTGTGCAATCTTCTAGTTGAAAACGAGGGAGGTTTAGAGTTCTGTTTGTCTGTGAATCAGCTCGGCAATGTTCTGATTATATTTTCATGCATCAGCCTGTAGTTGGCATTAATAAGGTTTTTTTGACAATTATGTGGAAAAGATGGAAAAGCAGCCCCATAGTTTGATGAATATCGTCTTTTCAAACTCTTGTCAGCATCCCTAAGCTTGAAAACAGCACACGATTACTTTGAAGGAAAACAGATTCAGGTCGGCAACCCTGAATCTGAAAAGCCCACTTACAATATGTTTGTAATAGTGAGAAAAGCAATTGCCCATGAATTCTTGGTGAACCGAAAGCAATTAGATTTTCCCCCAAAAAAGGAAACTGTTAGAAATGAGTTTCCATAAAAACAAAACAGCACAGGCACGATTCAGAACTGAAAGTGTTTGCAGCCGACTGTCCCACACTTGTTAACAAGGAAAGCCGTCATTTTTATTCGAGGTGACTACAAAGTACAGTTACTGTTTCCACCTTCGGTGCTGCTGTGACTGGGGCTTATAGGAATGCACCTTGGGGTGAATTCAAAGTCCACCAGACATGGTAGGCTTACACCTCTCAACAAAATGAAGTCTAATACCGTTCCTTTAATGCAAGCTGGGAAGGAGAGTGTGAGTAACAGTCTAATCAACCCCCAACAGCTAAATGGATGGATGAGAGTAGACAGGCGAGGCAGAGCTGCCTGGCATGGAGAAGGGAAGGAAGATGAAGGGGGGCGGGGGACACAAACAAGTAATGTCTTGTATTATGTATGGCGCTTTTATTCAAGACTCACAAAACACCAACCGCGCCTTCTCAGTGAATCCTGTAAGATTTGGGGGTGGCAGAGTTTATCCGCTATTATAGAAAGGAAGCAGGAAGAGTTGTGGGCAGCCTGTCCCGGGCGCTCCAGGTGAGCCACCCAGAAACAAAACAGCAGCGCCGTTGTCGTCTGGCCTAAAACTTCCCAGATCAGTAAGTTCCTCCTGTGCTCTTTAGGTGGAGAGAGTACTGAAAACATAGCCAAGGACAAATAAAAGCTGACAAATAGGCGTAACCTTGAAAGCCTTCTTCATTTAACTTGTCATATTCTTTTGATTTATTGGTTAACACAATGCACGACCAATTCCCCCACACGCACATTTCTGAACCTCAGAATGCTAATACACTGGTAACTCTACGCTACACGTAAAGGGAGCTGTGATTCAGACAGTTAGTGTTACTACACTTCAAAAAATGTATTTATTTAATCACACAAAGAAATTAAGAAAATGATTACCAATTATCTTGGCAAGGATTCCTTAATTAATTGCCAGTAAGAATACTGTGTTATCTTCTCCATTATTAAAACAATGTGACTTCTATTAAAAACTATTCATTAAAGATTCATTTGCTTCTTATTGCATCCTGCTGCTTCGTATCGTATGTAGCTAAAAGGCTCCTTCCTGGAGTGTAAAATGTTGCTGCATGGAAAAGCAACACCAACTATGGGATGAACGTTGAGAGATCTGATGCTTCTAATGCTCTGCCTAGAACATCATGAGGCTATGGTTTATAAAAACCGGCAGGAGTCACGTGTCACCTTGCCTTGTCCATCTTCTCGAGGTTGCATGCATTCCTTGGCTAGCAGGTGTGTGTGTCATCTGGCTGTGTTCAAGAAGCAGGCTCTGAGATGTTAGTATGTTCTGCAAGGATTCCATCCTCGTGGGGATATTAAAGCATGGGCGCTGCCCTTCTCATGGAAGAGAGAGCCGACAACACCAAGACCTTGCTAGGAAGACACGCCTGCAGCTTCCAAAGTAACTGTACTCCATGCTTCTCATAGGTTTGGAGTAATGGTTCCTAAGGAGAGATGGATTTGACTCCAGGGAACATCTGGCAACATCTAGAGACGGTCTTGGGTTTTACAACTGGGAGAGGGTGCTGCTGGCACCCAGTGCACAGTGAGCAGGGATGTTCAGAAACACGCTGCAGCACACAGGGCAGTCCCTCGCTGCAAAGGATGAGCTGGCCCAACATATGAAGCATGCCATGACTGAGACTCAGCGTGAGAGGGAAAATATTGGATTTCTGCTACTCTAACTGCTGTTGCTCTTGGCCACTTCAGTCTTAACCGTGACAGCATTTAAGTTGGTACTTAGGTAATGCTACTAAGATAATTAGGACTTGGGGATCCCCCCCTCCCCCCGCCACCATCCAATACACATCTGACTATAAATGAGCTGAACAAGGAGTGAAGTAATTAGCCAAGTAAGGATTTCTATAATTGCCATGTAATGCCCCCGCCCTCAACCTCTTCCTCCAACCAATGCTAGTGATAAGCATGGCGAGCATCACGTTGGGTAAGAAAGAATCCGACCCTGCCGGCCTGACATATTTGAATGAAAGCCAAGAAGACAAAACCAAACCTCGGTCTGCAACCTCCCTTGGGAAATCTTTGTTCATTTTAATACTTGTTCAGTCAGCTGTCTGCCTGAATGACAAGGTTTTTATCTCTCATGTGAGTGGCTTTGAAGGCTACTTGCATTACCCATTGCTCGGCAACTGCTGCTGAAACCGCCACATGGCAGGCTGATCATTAAATCCAGCTGCCTCTACTATGCATTCAATCGCATCAACATTAGCAGCAATCTTGGTGATTGTTGATGGGTTTCTTTTTCCATTTCCTGACAACATAATTAACTTCACTAGCCTTCTCAGATTAAACAAAACCCAAAGCTGAAGAATACAGCGCATCACATCAGCACAGATATTACTCACACAAAGGAATGCAGTTGGGTCGCCGGGACCCCAAATTGGTGCCAATGTATTGCTTACTGGTCTTTTGACCTAATATTTAGTAATATTATCTCCCAAATATAGGTATAAACTCAGATTTCACAAGTAAATGCTCGTGTTAATTGCCATTTTTCTTGCTAATGAAAAACTAACTCGAGAGTATATACACAAGACAGTTCACAATGCAAAAGAGCCACCTTGTCAAACATCAGTGAGATGTGCCCATTAAAACAATACCCCAAATGCTCTCCTATTGCGCGGGTTACAATGCAAAAGAAATGTGTTCTAACTGACTGCAAACTAAGTCTGTCACTGTTCAAACATCTCAAAGCCATTTCATTTTTATACTGTGATGGCTCTTGAATAATCAGTTCATGAGTGTGTGATGTTATTATTAAGGAAGAAGGGCTTTCTGAAATTAGTTACCTGTAGTTGTCTTATTTTTACAGATCTAAAGTTTTAAATAAATAAATACAAGGACAAATGAACATCACTACAACCTCATTATAAATATGATTTATTCAATAATCGGTGACTACTCATTTCTATTGTAGCTGCAACAAATTACCACACATTTTATGGCTTAAAAGAATATGAATTCGTTTTCTTCTAGAGCTATAAATCAGAAATCTGACACAAGTCTCACCTAGGTGAGCATTGGGTGTCAACAGAGCTGGGTTCCTTCTGGAGGCTCTAAGAGAGAATGAGTTGCTTTGCCTTTCCATCTTCTACAGTTCACTTGCATATCTTGGCTAGTGGTCTCCCTGCTTTTATTTTCCAAGAAAGAGCACAGTGTCTTCATATCCCTGAACCCCTCCAGAGGAGGGCTTCCACGTTTAAGGTTTCGTGTGATGTGATTGCACCTGCTTGGATAATCTGGAATCACATCTACAATGTCCCTTTTTTTCCTGTAAACTAACATAATCATTGGTTGTGGATTACAGCTACAAAGTCTAGGTATTAGATATTGCACATCTTTGCTTGGCCATTATTCTGCCCACCACACTTATTGTTTTCTGAACTTTACATTAATTTGGATTTTTAAAAACCAAATATATATGACTCTGGGAGTAAAAATGGCCACTGGACATAAGAATACATATTTTTAGGAATTCAACATTCTCTAAATACCTGATATATTATATTTACATACCATATTCACCATTCGCGGCCATTGAATTGACTCTGATTCACAGAGACCCTGTATGAGTTTCCAAAGCTGCTCATCTTTAGTGACTGAGAGAGGGTCATCTTTTCCCCATGGAATGCCTAGTGGATTTGAACCACGGACCTTATGGTTAGCAGTCTACTCTTTTACCCTAGAGCACCACCAGAGCTCCTAAATATCATATTAAGAGGTGGAGTAGGGGTGTGGAAGCAGCTTTTTCTAGGGCTTCTGGATCCAATCTTGGCATAAAATCCTTATTTGTCTTGTCTTGTTCATTTCTGGGTGATCTGTACCAAGACTGATCCATTCATTCTTGAAACTCTGCCCTCAGTACTAATAGATTTTTTCAAAGTTCCATCTTTGACGTCCACTGTGCATCTACAGCTCAAGCTGCTTCATTACCTACTTATGCTGATTTGGACAAGTACAAAGGTAGACATTTTTAGGGGGCATAACTCTTCTCCACTGTTTGCACTTCAATAACCTAGAATCTTTGCAAAATCTCTCTCTTGACTATGGGAGGGCTGTGTTTCCACAGCAGGGTGCATAGCACATTAACTCGAAGCCATTTCTGGATGGCGGCACAGGCCTGACCTAGAGCTGATGCTCGGGAAATACTTGTTGAATAGATGTCACCTCGTATCGGGTGCTCAGCTTACAGCAGTATCCTCATTTTAACTCTACATGGTGGGATTTACATACAGCAAAACAGGTTGATTATAGTTAAACAATCTCCTTCAGTTACCAAGTAGATAAGCAGAAAGGTGGGAGATCTGCCAAACTCCATGTCCTCCTCCCACCTCCCCGCCCCCCAGTCGAATGCCGGCAGGCATGTTGATTTAACTCTCCTTCTTGACCTCCATTTAAGGATTATAACAGTACTCCCTTCCTCACCAGAAAGCAGCTGTGGGAGAAGCCAGCTCTCCTCTTTCTGGGTTTGTGATCGAACTCATCAATCTCCACTGTATTGGGATGTTAAAATGGGAGCACCTTAGATAAAAAGTAAATTATGTGCTATTAGGAGTCCTTTGGGAATGAACAAGTCCGATTTTGTTTTGTTTTTAATTTAAATAGTTAAACTATAAACATCTGCACCACAAATATAATTTCACTTTTTTCAATAGAAATAGTACTGAACTACATTATAAGTGTCCTTTGCTTCTTAAATATAGGACCCCAAATACACTTCAGATAACATCTTTATTGCTCAGATAAATGAATAATCTGAGATTGATCAATGAGTCATTAATTATTGATGATGTTCAAGTGCCGGTAGATATAGATGCAGGTTACAAGTTGGGCTGCTAACAGCGAGGTCAGTAGTTTGAAACTACCAGCAACAATTTTGGAGAATGTAGAGGCTTTCTCCCAGACAGAGTTACAATCTCCGACACTCACAGGACCAGTGCTACCCTGTCCGACAGGGTTGCTATGAGTTGCGATTAAGGCGGCGGCAGTAAGTTTGAGTTTTTTAAAGGTAGTTTGTCCTATGAAGATGACCTAAACTAGGAAAAGCTCACTCGATCAGGTTATTCTGTGATTGACTTGTCCCTTTCACCTACACACAAGTTAAGAATGTAACAAGCAAATGACACTTCAGCATAGTGATCTTTCTTCCAAATGGATGATGATGATGATGATGATGATGATGATGATGATGATTGCTGCTGGTGATCAAGGTAATACCATTTATTGAGTCCTGGATGTATGCCAAGACGGCCTGGTGGTGCTGTGGCTTAAGCACTGGGCAACTGTAGAAGCACAGGGACAAAGAATGGTGAGGAGCATGAACTCGAGGCAGGCTGCCTAAATTTTGAAAACCAGCTATGTGATCATGGGCAAGGTATCCTACTTCTCTATGCCACCGTGGTAAGTCCTCATAATATCTACTTCTAAAGACCTTTGCCACACAGTGACTTAAAAATGGGCAAAAAGTCCATTATCTCTTAATGCCATTTGCCCACAACTTTTTAACACTTGCCCATATTAAATAAGCAGTTCACATGTGAAGTGCTTGGAACAGTGCCTGACTAATAGAAAGTGCTAAGTAAACCAGTTAGGGTCACTCCGTCATGCACATGTGTACAGAAACACTTTTCAATCCAAAACACTCATGTAGTAATACTGTGGAGGTAGTGTACTCCATTAAATTCAGTAACCATAAAGTTCACCGGAACAGAAAACAGAACCATCCCAATCCCACTGATAGTCCAGAAGTTAGTCTTGGACTCCACTAGGTAGGCTCTAGTCTCAGTTCTGTCACGAATCAAAACCAGAGCTGGCACTCAAATGTGCCAAAAGATGGTGAAAATGTGCCAGAGGACACTGAGCTCTTCGGTGGGCCATATGTGTTTATATGTAAATTTGTAAATTATACTTAATGTTCAGCAAATCAGCTTGTGTCTTTATGGATAGTTTAGGCATTTTGTAATAATATGTTCGTTGTTCAGAAGAGTTAGGAAATAAGTATTTTAGAATTTCATAGTGATTCAAAAAGTTTCAGTTCAAATAGTTATGAAAACATCCAAAATCTGTTACATAAGTTTCTGAGTTAGTATCTAAAATAGAGTGAAGATATCATAACAAATCAACCCTGTGCTTCCTGGTTAAGTATGTACTAGAAGGAAAACAAAGATTCTGACGACAGTATCTCAGATTCAAAGAGTCCATTTTAATTGGGAGCATAAGACAGGCAATAAATAAATCCCCACCTTCATAAAAGGTGGCATTTGACGAGGCAAACAGGAGATGAACAACACTACAGAAGCTGGGGCACGGTTTGTATGTGCCAGTGTGTCAGACTGCAGTGGTTTGCAAATTGTTGTGATATAGAAAATATGACTGAGGGAGAGCTACCTCCTCGGTGACCTTAGTGATGTGGTCGGAACCAAGCTTTTTCTATTGTTATCTGCTAATCTGGACATACTCAAAATGAGAATTAGCTGCAAATATTCATTACTAATCAGAAAATAGACTATCTAGCACATGAACCTAGGGAAACTGAAAATCATAACAAATCAAAGGCAATGCCTAAAGATATATTGTAGGCCTTAGTGAGCTAAAATGGACTGGTATTGGTAATTTTGAATAGGGCATTCATACAGTTCGCTATGCTGGCAGTGATTAACTCAAGGGCAATGGCAGCACATTTGTTACAAAAAGAACATCTCGAGGTCTATCACACAACACAATGCTGTCAGCAGTGAGACAATCTCATACACCTGTAAAATATCAATTACACAGCTACTATTCAACATTTCACACCCAACGCTGATTCCACAGATGAAGAAACTGAAGATTTTGGCCAACTTCTCGCATTTGAAATGGAAAAGCATACAGTCAAGATGCATGGATAATTATTGGTGATTGGAATGTGTAAGTTTTAAAGAAAGGAGAACTGGCAGTTATACAATATGATCTTTGTGATATAAATATCACCAGATATTCTTGAATAAAATTTGGCAGACCGTATTAATCATTGAAAACGCCTTTTGCAAACAGCATAAATGGCAACAATAGATGTGGATCTCGGTCCACAGAATACACAGTATTCAAATCAACTACACTTGTGGAAAGCGATATTGGAAAAAATCATATCAATAATCAGAACAAGAAAAGAGTCTGACTGCTGTGTACCATTAATTGCTGTTCAAGTAGAAGATGAAGAAAATTAAATCAAATTGTACCAGAACCGGTGTGCAGCGCTGAGTATATCCCACCTGAATTTAGGGTCTAGTCCAGAATGTGATGCACTGAACTCTAATGCGTGAAGACCAGACAAGTTGTGGCAGGACATTGTGAACCTCATATAATAAAAAGCAAAGGGTCATTAGATAGACAATAAAGAACATGCCACAGTGGATATCAGAAGACTGAAATTTTCTTGAGAATTTAGGGTAGCTGAAGTAAAACGGGAAGATGATGAGATAAGAGAGCCAGAGATTTCAAAGCGCAGCTGAAGGTGACGAAGAAAAGTATCATACTGTAATGTGCAAGGTTCTAGATTAGAATACACAGTTAGAAAAGCAAAAGAGTATAACACATTTGACATTTCTCAGGCCAGAAGAACTAAACAAATTCAAGCCTTGAGTTTAGATGCTGAAGAATTCTATGTGCAAAATATCAAACAGTAGAAACTCACTCTCCACTGGCATCAAATTGGCATAGAATACGGTAGAGAAAAGCCCTATATTTCTCCTGAGATGTGGCTGGTGATTTTGAATTTTAAAACTACAGAGCCTCAAAAAGAGACGGAAGGAATATGCAGCTATTACGCCAAAATTAATTGGCCATCTCAGGAGGTGATCCTATAATTAGAAACTAATGATACAGAAGGATCGAGCCCAAGTGGACTTAAGATAATGGCAAAAAAAACAAGACTTCAGAACCTGTGGAACAACTGAAATGCTTCGACAAGTGGATGCACTGATGGAAGTGGTCACTTGTATAGCCCAGTAGACTTGTAAAGCAGCTGCCTGGTCCACAAACTCGCAGAGAAACCTTCTGTGACCATTCAAAATGAGGTAACCCAACAGAATGCGGAAATGATCTAACAATATCATTAATATCACATGGAACTAAAGTGTTGCTGAAGATATTTCAAAAATGATTTTTAAATAGGGTTGTTTCCTGTCGCTATACATATTCAATCCGCGTGCAGACCAAATAATCTGAGAAATGGACTAGACAGGAAAGAACGCAGCACCAGAATTGGAGGACTTCTCAACAACCTGCGACATGCAGATGACACAAGCTTGCTTGCTGAAAGTGAAGAGGTGATAAAGCTTGGAGGAAGATCAAAGACTACAGTCTTCAATATGCATTGCTCTTCAACATCAAGAAAACAAAAATACCCCTCATTGGACCAATAAGCAACATCACGATGAACTCAGAAAAGATTGACGTTGTTAAGGATTTCATCTTGCTTGTGGATTTCATCCACAATCAATGTTAATGGAAGCAGTAATCAAAACATCGAACAACATGCTGCATGGGGCAAATCTGCTGCAGACTCTTTAAAGCATTGGAAAGCAAAGGTGCTGCTTTAGAGCTTAGGGTGGGCCTGACCCACACCACAGTATTGCCAATCACCTGATTTTCCTGCGACAGATGGACAATGAATAAGGAAGACCAAAGGCAATCTATGGTCTTCGAAGCCTGGTAGAGCAGAGTCAGGAAAAAACGAGGAAGACTTTCAACAAGCTGAGCTGATGCCACGGCTAACAGTGCATTCCGAGAGCGCCCCGGCCAGACACGACTTCATTCTGCTGTACGCAGGGTTGCGATGACGCAGGACTGACCCGATGGGGCCTAACGGCAACAACCTAGGAGTTCAGAGCACTGAAAACAGGAATGATTTGGCGCTGTCGGGACAAATTTCATGGAAAAATGGAATGAGACAGACCTGAAGAACTCCCACTCTTTAATCGCAACATGCCTGTTGACAGTGTTTGTGACTGACTCCTAAGCCGAATTCAGAATGATTTATAAGCCCAATCTGGTATCAAACGTAACGGATTCTATCACTGGTTCTAAGAACCACTGTGGGGAGAGGGAGAAGAGGTGGAGAGGAACCTAGCTCCACTTTCATTTGACCCAATCTGCTCCCTCCCCACCCCCGCTACCTCTTTTCCTTTCTTTCTTGGAGTCACTAGAGACTAACTTCTTCCTTCCCTTTTTTCTTTATTCTCTTCTGTCCGATTTTCTTACTCTCCTCGGCTTTTCCGGAAAAAAGTGATGCTTCAGCTTGGCTAGTGGATGAGCTAACTAGTGTGACAAGTCCCTTTTCAACACTTCAACACCATCAGTTCAACAAGCCCGGCTCTTTCTAACACTCAGTGCCTCACCCACGGCCCAGCCATTTACCCTGTGGTCGCCCTATTTCGGAAGGGCTCTCAATGACATGAGGAGTATAAAGGTAGTTGATGCTGAGACAGCACATTACCTGTACTATTTCTTGCCTCAAGACAGCACAGGTCCAGCCAGTGTTTTGGCCTCTTGCACACCAGGTCGCTGTGAGTCAGAAGTGGCTTGAAGACACCTGATAATAGCAACTCCTGCCTTTGTGATTCATGGAGTCCATAGAATGTGACAGCAGGAAGAGATCTTCCAAATCAAGTTCATTTTCTCCCTTGTATGAAAGAGGGCAATAATGCCCCCAAAATGAGCTTCCCAAGGGGAAAAAAATTAAAGATGTTATACATATAATAGAAACAGGACTAGGACCTAGAACTTCTCAACCCTGGTTTTATAAATGCATTGCTCTGCCTCCCCATAAATCTATCTATGAAAAGATATATCACCTCGCTTCATCTGTCTAATTCTGTATTTCTTTTGCCCTATCTCTCACTCATCCTGCTCCTAGACAGCTCTTTGTATACAAAAATACATATTTTATTTGAGTTCATCTATAAAGCTTCCTAAATCACCAGCATGTTTTCATCCTAGAACGGTATATCATATGCATTAAGCTCTTGGCTGAACAGCACTTGATAGGAAAGGAATTAAACTAGTGGTTGGAGAATTCTACACTAAAGCCTGTCCTATCTATCCCACCACCTGGTAAGGTCATGTCCGATTTCTGAGGTCCATAAAACCCAAGTATTAGCCTGTCATATGTTATGTCACATGGTATTTCTGTTATATCATATACACCCCTTAAATTAGTGTTTTACTATATGTGGTCCATATTGGCATTTTTGGAGATTACAAAAGACATCATTATAGACTCAAGTTTGGAGTTACTTATTGTCGGGCACCACAGTGCGTGCTGCCCAGACGTACATTATTTAACTCTTTCAGCAACCTAGAGACAAGGTGTAATGGTCCATTGTACAGAGACGAATGTAGAGGCAATTTGAAAAATGTGCACTCCCGTGCTGTAACTCTGTGAATGTATTCACAAAGTCATGTGTTCAGGTAGATTTCGGTTTTGTGTCTCCCTTTCCCTTGGAATCACAGAATGGATCCCAGACAACCTCCGACATGCTTTCAGGGACACATGACAAGTTTCTCTCGGGGTAAAGTGCACTGGCCCAGACCATGGTTGAAGCTGTGACCCATAGTTTCATTAGTACTGGCTTCAAACTGCTCTAACTGTCCCAGACAAATTTACATAATTACATGACTGCTGAATATATACTTGAAAAGTCTTCAAAGAAAACAGTTTACTCTCTATAAACATCAGTTTTCACACCTCAAAACCATTTCCTAGACTCTTTATTCTAAATAAAAATTGCCTGAGAAAATGTATACAGGACATTTAAGTGGCTCTTGTTGAGGCTTGCGATGGGATGTTTATGCCTATTTATAAACTTCTGCCATCAGGAATCTCAGTGCTGCTATGGTCTCTCACTCGGTCTCTCTCCCATTTTGATTAGGAGAAAATGCAAACGACTCTCTGCTGTGCTCCACTGCTGCAAGGTGAGCTGGCACTTTGAGCCAGTAGCAATTGAGAGCCAGTAGCTAGAAAGCAATTTACTTCTTTGAGCCTCCCTCTTCAGAGCCAGTACAATCTGAGCACATTTTGGCACCAGAGACATGAAGGGAGAATTCCTTTTCAAGTGGTTATTCTTGAATTCATTTACTTCTGACACACACAATGAAACCCCAATTCTCCTGCAGGCTGCAGCGCCTTTGTTTGCTATTTTGTGCGCTGTCTATCTTGCTGCATCTTTGAAAGAACAGCCTCGGAAGTTTCAGAAACTTGTGAGTGCTTCTTCAAGATGGACTATTACCACCATGACAAAGCTGGCTGATGATTTTTCAATCACCATTTTGCTGTCTCCTTTAAGGGTGAGAAATGACAGACAGTGCTCACTTTTAAACCGGTGCCATAAACCATTCGAGTCAGTGGCAAGCACACTTTCAAGCAATAAAAGTATTTCTGATAAATGGCGTTAACCATGATCTATAATGTGGTACAATCCTGAAACACCTCTTCATATCTATATGAGAGGTTCCCCTTTGCCTATGGGCCATTTTAAAAGCCAGAGGCAAGCGAAAAGGTGAGTTTGCATTGCCCGGTTCAACTATGAGATCTCTAACAAGATGGATGACAAGAACACTCTGATCAGCAGCACAGGGGTGTCAACCACAAACGCAGCACCGCATCACAGAGGCAGAAGAGTGTTAGGACCCTGGAATCTCAGCCTGAGTCCTTAGTGATGTGACTTTGGATGGTTCATTTAGTCTATTCTTGCCTCTATCATCTCTATGAAATAGGAAGGATGACAATGAAAGGCATTATTTCACACGGAGGCTGTGGGGAGTAACTGCAATAACACACATTAGAGAAGAACTTGGAGTCATGTTCATCCTGATAGCGACAGCATACGTTCAATGCCCAATATACTTGCACTAGTATGCACGGCATTGGAGATCGCTGGGAGGAGTGGGTTACAAGGAGCTCCTGCAGAGGACTTTTCCGACTATATGCTAGCTTGGGCTTCGGTCTCCTACCCATTCCTTTCAACAAAGAAAACAGGACGTTACGCCGCGTGATTAATCAGTCTCCTTGCATCTGCGAGTGGCCTGGAGAAATAGCTTTGAATAAAATTGGTAGACTCTTGCCCATCATCCATTCGATGAACTTGAAAAAAAGCTCTTCTTTAGTTTATCCTTTCGTTTCAGACATTGGCGCTCAAAAAAGATCCGTGCCCTTCTGGTTCTCATCTTTATCATGGTTTTTTTTTTTTAATTTAAATCATTTCGTCAGCTTTTTAAAGCCACATTTTAAGATTTTAAAGGAAGTTGAATAATTATAGTAATCTCAGTCCTCAGCATTCACATTTTAACCCCAAAATCATTCAGCAAGACAACAATAATGTCACTGGGTTGTAAAAAGAAAAAAAAAATCCCAACCCACTGCCATGAAGTCTATTCTTACTCACAGCAAGCCGATGGGACAAAGTAAAGCTGCTTCTTTAGGGCTCTGAGACTGGAAACCTTTATGAACTAGACAGCCTCATGTTTCTCCCTCAGAAAATCTGGTAGATTTGAACTGCCATTCTAGCGGTTAACAGCCCGACACCTAACCCACCATGCCATAGAAGCTCCTGATTATGCTGTAGGGAAGAATAAGAAGGGCTAACACTTCAATTCCAGAAATTTGACATGAAGCTAAATTGCTGACAGAAACTAGCAATTTGCTTTTTCCTATTTGAAAAGAAAGCAGCGGCAGGAGCAAAACGGAAGAGAAAGGATTCCGCTAGAGCAGAGCTGATTTCCAAAGGCGTATGCCTAAAGATATGGGCATGTACACCCAATACAGGCCAACCACCTGTGAACAACAATCAAGCAAGGGCATTGGCTGAATCAGTCCCCTCAGGCAAGCCTGCACGGAAACTGAAAGTGTGTTCTCAAATATCCGCATCCTAAAAGAAGTAATGAGAAAGACATCTTGGCTATGAAGAAAGGACATCAAAGGCAAATTTATACTAAGAAGATTAAATAAGCAGATTTGCATCCAACTAGTTTCAGTCTGAAATAAGCCAATTGGCAAAGGATGTCATTTTTAAATGTCCATCACAATGTCATCCAAGGAAAGCACAAGACAGAAATGCATGTTCTTCTATTCTTTGAACCCAAAAGTTTCACTGCAAAAATAAGTGAAGAAAAACTGGGCAAGCATCTCAGATTCTTATTCTCATTTATTTATCCAATAAATATACACTGAGCCGCTATAATGGGGCAGGAATTATCCAAAATTACTGTTTACTGGTTGACTATATCTGCCTTATAAAACTTACTTCCATTCTACCTAAATATTTAGAGGCCATAAAGGGAGGAGAGAAATGGACTTAATATGTAAACAACCCTGCCTTCAATTTCTCTCTTCCAACTGTTTCTCATAAGCTCAAGAAACACCCAAGAATTGTTAAAATCTTCACTCGATGCATAAGTAATTTCACAACTGCTAGCCAGAAACTCCCTGCCATGGGAGTCAACCGAAACTCATAACAACCCTATATGACAGAGCTGCTGAGGCTGTGAATCTTCATGGGATCAGACTGCCATATCTTTCTCCCGCAGGGCAATTAGTGGATTCAAAGAGCTGCATTTGCGGGTAGCATCTGGGTGCTTGAACCACCGTACCGTTAGGGCTCCTGCTGGCAGGCAGAAGTGACAAATTGGACAAGGACAGCAATCCAATGACGTGAGGACGCAAACAATGGGGTCATCCTGGAGACAAACACCCGAGTGCTTCGGCAACCCCCCTCCCAGTTACTGAAGCCAAGCACATAGTATCAGAAAAGGGTGTTTATCTTTGTTGAGGGGGAAAAAAATTGCAGAGTAGACAAAGAAACAAGAGAATGAAATTGGAAGTCTTCCGATGGCAAATTATTAATGCCTGTTCTCTGAGAAATTGCAAGCAGGCAGAAAAAGGTCTAACCTGAAGAAAGAGATCAAAGGCTGAAATACAAGCTTTGATGCCCAAGTTGCTCTGTAGCCCCACAGCACCGCGGAGGCATGAATGCAGCCGGGAAGATTGTTAACTCCAAGAAAATTTTGAAACGAATCAGGTACTCAGGTCCTGGGAGGATACAAGAGTAAGACTAGGTAATGATTAGCTTCCTATGGAATTTAGTGATCACATTTAATTTGAAGCTAGATGCTTTTCTATTTCTTTCAGTAGCTTAACATCTTTGAAAACCTATGCTGATGTGAGCGACTGGTTGATAGGGCTGCGTTCTGCGAATGAAAAGTTCATGTCTCAGAAGGAAGAGTTCCTGACTGGGTCGTGTGTTCCAATCTGAAACTACGAAACCCGTCCCTGGAAAAAGCCAGGGGCCTGCCGAGCAGCCCCAACCTTGCAGAACTGTTTGCCAGGAAATAATGACCCCAACTCCCGACAGCACAACACAAAGAAAATGTACACTGTTTTGCAAGTTTGTTTCCAGCCTCTGACCCACAGCTACACGAGTTCCAAGTGAAATGCTTCAATATAATTTGGATTAATCCACAAATTCATTTGTTCCACCCACACATTTAAATCTTAAACTGGAGAGATGGTAGGATGGGAACAGGAAACACTGAGAGGAGGTGGGAGAAGCAAGGGTATATTGAGGGGATTGAAAGAGATGCATGGGAACAAAATGTCTCTAAATTCCTGAATGCAAATCTTGTTATCTGCTCTGTAAACCCTTAAGGAAATCAGAAGAGAGTTAAAACAGAACCGAAAAACAGAAACTCACTTATACCAAGCCCCTGGCTGCAATCCCATCCCAAAATGCCAAGATTCAGTCCTGGCTTTAAAAAAAAAAAAATCACCATTCATGCTAACACTTTAATCTCCTTTAAGCCAATCCCAACTGATGGTCATTTGGGATCTGGCAGCACATCTCCAATGAGAAAAACTCGATCCTTTCACTGAGAAGATAAGTCTTTCTTCCTTGCTTCCAAAACATGCCGCTAGGTAAGACTCGGGGCCATGCCCAGGCAAACGAGTCAGTCCACGATGGAAGTAGCCACTCTAAGTAAGCATCTGAAAATGGATCCCATGCAGTTGATTTTTGCTTAGCACAAGTGTTCTTGTTACTTGAAAGGCAGCACATATACCACTTCCTTTGTTAATGATCAGGTATCAAAGGGCTGTCTCTAATGTTAAAGGTTGTTCGGAATCTCAATATTGAGTCTTACCTATTGATTCCACAGGTGACATTTCATAACCGATAAGGTGAAACCAGAAAGACCACTTGCCAGTTTAACACTACAAAGAAATTTCCTAGAAGCCTTTTCATATCTGCCCTGATTATTCTTCCAGGGTTTAATGTGGCCAGGTGAATACACATTGTACTGCTTTTCATACAGAAAGGCAGAATTTGGGCAATGAGTTTTTAAACCGAAGAGCGGACACTGTGAGTATAATGCATAGGCAATAAAATGTTTATTTCTAGTTTAAGTGGACTAGAAACTCCCAACTTCTGGGTGAGCAGCCAAATGCACCCCCATAAGCATCACTGATAACCCTAAAGAAGTTTATACCAAACAAAATATTGCTCAAAACTTCAAAAGGCATCCAACCAGGTCTCTTAAACGCAAAGAAAACCTCTTAACCATTTGGAACAGATTACCTTTGTGATCGCTGTCACAAAGTCATCATGATTAATAAATAAATTAATGTAGGAGGGAATAAATGGATGAGTATAAAATATCACAATTAGAGTTGCAGAAAGGCATTTTATACAAGCATCATCATACCATGGCTAGAAATTCCATTCCTACTTAATTTTGTTTGATTCATAAAAGGCTTCTACATTCTTTTTCTTAACTTTGGACCATGTAAAACATCATATATCATTCTCTATTTAATAGACTATTAGATTTACTCAGTTTAATTTCTATATTACCCAATGCCATTTGTTATTTGGCTATGAAAATGTATTCTTCACTCTAAAGTACAGTATCTTTCCCAATGTAATTATGAAACTTTAAGCATAACTTGTCATGAAAGAACAAAAAAAATTAGGGATACTCAGAGAAAAGACATGTTTACCTTCTCAAGTTATATCACAGTCATAAAAAGGAACTATCTGAATGGTAGAGAAAATTTGACTCTATATTTTTCAAGATATAGCCCCAATATATCAACTTCTATAGTTTTAAAATTTGCCATATTTGCTGAATGTTTTTATTGCCTCCTGATTGACTCCTTTTTTTGACTTGCTTCCTTCTCATTTTTATACCTGCCCTTGGATCCATTTGCAGCACTGTTTCTTTGGATGCCAACCTTGACCCACAAGTCTCTACATGAACAGTGAAGCTATCATCCTGATGTTCTGACCGTCACTCACTCACGGACTACCACAGCCTCTGTGCTGGTAACACAGAGGTACCCGAACCTTCTGTGGTACTTTGATGCCGTTGTTTCAGAGGAAGGGAAGAGGTCACAGTTGATGCCTTTTCTGAATAGCTCCTCCCTGGTATTGGTGGGCAGTGCAGGGGCAGCAGTAATGTTAATTCTCTCGTCTAAGAATGAAGAAGGTTTCAGGGGCATTTGCCCACATTAAGACTCAAATGAAGGACAGCAGCTCTCTACTGAACTCCAGCTACAGGAAGCCCCATCAACCTGTACACAGGCCAGAGGAATCAAATTAAGGTTTCATTTTCTCTTCAGGTATTCCTGACACACTCTTCAGCCAGTTGTAATGTATTTTTGCTTAATTCACAGATTCATTTTGACCCCTCTCCAAGGTTACATGTATTATAAGCATCTCAACATTGCAGAGATTTCAATATCCTGGAGATTATTTGTGATAAATGAAAGCTAAGCAGGGGTCACTCACAACAGAACAAAACATATCATCACTTCTGTCAAAATTGGAAAAATTGCCTTTACTTAAGTTACAGAACCAAGTCCCCAGTTGCTAAATTTCTCTCCCATGCAGTCTTTAAAACCATTCGTATGCCATTTCAATCACTGCAATGACTTCGACAAATGTTCATTCAAAATGTAGGCAAGTTCTTAAAACTCGAGGTCTTGGGTGCTTTTTCCTCCTATGCCCCCATACTTCCTGGCCCCCATGATTGTTCAGAACTAACATCATAAAAGTGTTATTTTTGCACTTGCCTTTTGTGGCTTGCCGTCTGATTCAATAATGGGTGGGTTAAGCCATTACTCTCCACCCACTTAAGCCACGCGACACGATGGTTTGTTCTGCAGCAAGCGTGAGCAAATCCCCCACGTAGCACCAGCGTGCAAAGTGAGCAGGCCCGGGGTGCTGCTGCTTTCTCTGTCCCCACACTCACACAAGCAAGCGCTTCATTCTGGAAGGAGACACGGGCAAAGACAGCCCTTTTGTGGTTCTTAAGCCTTTCATTTGGGCCACCCAGCTCAATGGCAAAACATCTGATGGCTGTTATACAATAGATTCCGCCTCGAGGATGTGAAGATCAGGGAGATGGGTAGGAAGGAGGGAGAGGAAACAGTGTGTGGAGGCAAGAGGAAGGACAGGCTGAATGAACCGCAATGACAGCTCATCAGACACCCAGACCTTTGTACTGCACGCATGGAACAAACAAGGCAGGGGCTTTGTTGGGCCACTGCCATTAATAAAGGAACGACTGACATTAAGTGTTGAGGTTGCCTCAGGTCAGCCTTGCACCTCAAGATGGAAAGAGTATGAAGAGCAGCCTGCACATGACATTCAGATGATTTATTTCTCATTGCTCCCACATATAACGAACTGTCCTCCCGCTGCAGGCAGCGGCGCTGCCATCGTTAAGGTTCAACCTTTGTGTTTCCGTTCATTGTTCTTAGCGTCCCTCAAGTCTGCCCCCAACTCAGACCTAAGGTCTCAGACCCTTGTGATCCATAGGGTTGAACTTGGCCAGTTTATCTGGTCGATCCCAGGTCCTTCTGCCTAGTCGGTTAGCCTGAAAGCTCCCTGGAAGTTTCTCAGCATGCGAACAACCCCCGGGGATCCACTAATGCAAGACTGGGGGCTGCTCTCAATATCCACTGGATGGAAATCAAGCTCAGATCGCCCACACAAAGGGTGAGAATTCTACCACTGAATCGCCGTTGCCATCTTTGTCACCACATTTGGTCAAACGGTCCACACGTTAAACAGGAGGCCTAGGGGCATAGTGCTGACAGGATGGGCTCCTAACTGCAATGTCAGCAGTTCGAAACCACCAGCTTATTTGCCAGGAAACGGCTTTCTACTCCCATTAAGTTACAGCCTTGGAAACCCAAAGGAGGCTCTTCTACCTTTCCCTGTAGGGCCGCCAAGAGTCAGAATTGACTCGGTGGCAGTGAATGCGAACCTATGCACACGCTCGTTTCAAGTGGTTCATTGAAAGGAACAATGGAACCAAATAGTGATGGGCCAATGGGAAGAAAAACATAAATCATAACTATGGCATGAGGTCCTGGAGGAAGGAAGAGAAAAAAGACCCCCCAGCCCCACCCTGTTTTGTCCAGCTCAGTGCACAGTTTGGGGAGAAAGGGCCACCGACCCCACGGCTCGCGGCGAGTCCTGCTGGCTCCAGGCAGGTGTAGGATCCGAGACAGCATGCCATAAGAGCAAAGACTCAGGGTTCAAGTCTTCACTCAGCAACCTACAAGCTACAACTTGGGCAAAAATAAATTAAGCTTTCTGGGAATCTTTCACCTCGACTCTGATTTTGGAATAATATGAACACCCTCACAGAGTGAGTGTAAGGCCCAAATGAAGTAACCTATACGAAATCACCTTATCAAACGTGTTTTTAAAAATGCACTATGCGTGTATGTTATTACTAGTTACGCTGATCGGGTAAAATGGGGCTAGCTTCTGTTCTTTCTATTGAATTGTGAGAAACGGAGATAGCTGTCTACACACGCATGTGTGCACGTGCATCTTTTGTTGTTGTTTGGTACCATGGAGTCAGTTTCGACTCATACAGTACAACAGAACAAAGCACTGCTTGGCCCTGCACCTGCCTCCCGTTTGTTCTCAAGTTTGAGCCCATTGTTGCAGCCACCATGTCAATATGTACACATATCATTGCATATTCATTCATCACAGTCACATATCTTAAGGTGGTCACTATAAAATACCGGTGAGAGCCTTCCAAGGCACTGTCATGGAAAACAGCCGTATAGCCCCATAGGCTTGGAACACAGGGAGTCTCTGATGCAAAGGGCATTGGAGTTATGACAAACTATACTTTCAATCATCTCTCTCTCTCATTCTATTTTGGCACATCTTAATGTGAGTAGTGTGTACTATGTACCATCTTGAATTTGCTGATATCAATCTCAGATGTCACTCACAGATGTTCAATTTTATGATTTACTGTTCAAACTGATGCCGCATAGATTTAGCTTCCTAAACTAAACCAAGGACTTCGATTGTTTGAAAACCTGAGCCCAAACGCTGTTTGCTTTGTGAAAGATAAAGACAAGTTCAAGGAGGAGGGAGAAAGTACCGTGAAATATATAAAGAACAATAGGAAAGGGTCCTATCAACAAGTCTCACAAATTTTCTGACGAGAAATACCGTCGCCATGCCCAGGGACAATTCAAACGACCCAGAACGTGTACAAGTGGAGTTAGTACTGCAACTGATAAAACGCCTATCTCGTCCTCTCCTCTTCATCCAGGTACACTTTTATGACGTATGTATTTTATGTACATATAGCAAAGTATATCTACAAATGAATGTGCAGTTTTCCAACCTCAAAGACAAATTAAAATCAGATTTACAAAGATACTGATAATGATAGGCACTAAGAATAATTTGCAAGTGGTGTTTGGTTTGCATCATAAAGCTGGTTTCATGGACTCGTTGGGATGAAACTGTTTTAAATCAGTGTCTACCTGAGCATAGGAAGCTATGCGCACATATCCCTGGAGGGGAGTCATAAATACCCTAGTGCTTCAAAGATCTACAAAGCCATGAGGTCTGCCTATAGACCTGCCTCTAGGTCTGCCTCTAGCTCAGGGTAGGGCTACACTGCGAGGTTCTGACACTGAAACTCTTTCTGGGAGCGGAAAAACCGCAGATGGCGGTTTCAAACGTCCGACCTTGCACTTAGCAGCCCAACGCATAAGCACTAAACCTCCAGCGATGCAGGAACAGGTGCTTCACACTTTATTCTGGACCGCGGGCTAACGTACAAACGTTTTCAATTACCAGGACACTAAGCTGTTTTGGTTTTGTTTTTCTGAAAATGGGGCAGTAGGCCAAGGAAGTCTGGAAGCCTGTGCCCTCCACAATAAAATGGGCCATCTCAATATCCACATTGGCATGACATGTCCGAGGAGGTGCCATCCATACTGAACGTTTGTCAACGATGTTTGGAACGACATTAACATTTTGGCTCCCCATGAAGTGGTTCTGATGCCCCTCGGACGAATACCTATTTCCAGGAGCACCATTGATAAGTATTTGCTGTTCTCTTAACGAGAATGTGCTCTTTCAATGGGAGAGCTCTCTGGTTCTTCCACAGGTCCGTGCATAAGTGCATGTGTAACGAGGGAAACTTTCAAGAAAATCATTTAGCTTGTATTTTTCTATAGGAAGATTACTCTCGAAGTACAAGCATAAGGTTTACGTGCTAACGAGAACAGCGTAAGAAATGTAAGACCCCTATGTCACGTCCGAGTCAATTATAAACTATAGTTTGAACCAAAAGTAACTGCACTTTAAAGAAGCACTGCTTAGTGGGTGCAACAGGTCACGCTGCTGGTCAAACACCTAGGACACATCACTCACTACTGGATGATCTTGGGCAACTTACTCAGCTTCTCTTTGCTGCGGGTGTATCACCTGCAAAACCAGTTGACCGGTTGCTAAGAAGCCTCTTCCAACTCAAGCAGATGCCCTGGCTTTCAGAGGGAAGTGTGTGTCATGGGGTTTCCAGTGGTTGATATTTTGGACGTAGATTGCCAGGCCTGCGTTTGCAACTAGATTGCAAGATACTTTGGATGCGCTTCAGCCTCCCACCTTTGGTAAGCAGCTAAGAATATTAGCCACTTGCAGCACCCCGGACCCATTATCTGTAAGAAGGGACTAATAATGGCCGTTCCTTTACAGGACTGTTGTCCTCGATGAGCCACCATGAGTAAATCTCCTAGGGTAGACACTCGCATGCACAGAGTGCAGTGTACGAGTTAGCATTGTCGTTGTCATCCACCTTCAACTGTTTCCGGTTCATCAGTAATTATACTCTGTGGAATCAAATAACCTTCAATAGTGCTAGGTCATTCTCCTAAACTAAGCAGTTTACTCCTGTAATATGATCGTATTTGTAATACCGAATGATTCCTGAAGTCTTTTAAAAACTGCTTCTTACTCCGCCCATACTGTCCACGCAGAGTGTACCTGAAAGAGTGAGTGAGTAAACATGCTTCAAACGCATCTGTTTTGAAGTCAATGTCAGTAGAGTAGGTGCCCTGCTTGGATTCGAAATAGCAGGATGCTCCATTATTAGGTCCACAGAAAGATGTCCCATAGCTGCTGCTTTGCTTTCTTTCTACACAGTCCATCTACCCTTTGTGCCCTTGCTTGCCACTGTTGCCATGTCCTCTGTCAAGTTACATAGAGCAGAATGTGGTCGCTCTAATATGGATTCCCGGGAACCCTGCTGAGGCCTTACGGCTCTACAGCATCTTTAGAGGAGGAACAAAACAGCACTGGATTTTACACTGTCAGCTCATGCTAAGAATGCACATCAATTTATCCCCACAGTCTAACCTGTGTTTCATTTCATGCCATTTCCCAGTAAGGCTCATTTTAGAACTGCAGATTAATACGCATGTTCAATTAATGATTTTGAATTTTTTCCAAATTAAATCGCCTTCCCACACTAATTTTATAATTCAATTAAAATAAGCCATCAAGTTTTCTTAGCATGATTTGCTCTTATAAACCCCCTGCCACTTTCTCCCATTTGCATGGTTTCAGTGGGCCAACTGTGGAAATGCAGCTGTGGATAAAGAGAAAATGTAAACTCCCCCATTGAAAATGCTCTTGGGGAAATGCCAGTTTAAGACTATCCTTTTTGCAAACCCATTCTCCACACAGAACAGACACAGCATGCAGGGAGTCCATTTAACCCCTTGGCGGGGACCTACTGGTTGGCTCAAAACCGTCCCTGGGACTCAGAACGCAAGGCGTGCTTGCTCAAGTTTCTCACAAAGCAGCAGCAGCCTACCTCCCCGCACCTTTAACGCTCTCCCCCAAAAGACTGCCAGGCAACTTCCATCAACAAAAGGAGGGACTACTTTGAGAATGTTTTCTAGCTTATGAATGATGTGTCACCTTCGTTGGTTCTCACAAATAACAACTTGGCAGGCAAATAAAAATTGCCAAGTATTATTATAAACCAGTACCATGGCTTGAAGATTAATCTTGCAGGTTTGGATCCAGAACACTTGAATATGGATCCTGGGTCCTCTGCTGCTTGGCTGTTAAACCTTCAGCAAATTTACATGCCTCAGACAGGTGCTACATGGTATGAGTGAGAGGATCCGGCTCACAGATTTGTTGTAAAGATTAATAGCGCGCTATGAGTAAATTGTTTAGAAAAGTGTTTCGTGCCTGGTAGGTGCTCAGAGATTTACAACCATGATCATTATTGGACAAATGAGGAACTGCAATGTCTTCAAGAGATTATAGTTGAGACCCACCCTCAAACCCAGAACTCCTGCACGCTTGGCATGTCACCAGATACATCCCAGTCACGCTGATCTTAATGTGTATAAAGAGAACACTGTGCACAGACACAGAAGTAGAACACTGGGGCTATTGTGTGTTGAGAACATTCCAACTGCCGGATGGCCTGCTCAGAGGACTGGACATGGGGGATAACACAGTGGTCACTGAATTCATCTTTTGACACCTTTTCATGAAGTTTTAGAATGGCTGGCTTGACCAAACCAAAGATGACTAAGGAATTGTTACACTAGACCACAGTATTTGACTTGCTCCAGGTGCCCTGGTGGTAAAATGCCTTGGGACTCAGCTGCTAGCCACGAGAAAGGTGGTTCAAAGCCAACCAGTGACTCATGGGGGGGGGGGGTATCTGTTCAGTGACTCCCGTAAGTATTAGAGCCGAGAAACCGTCTGAGGCCATCCTACTCTGTCACACAGGGTCACTAGGAGTCAGAAAATGCTGCTGAAGATCATCCAGCAGTAGCAGCAGCAGTACATTTCCTGGGAGCTCGCAGAGGTTCAGGCTGGATTCAGTAGGGGACATGAGACAAGGAATATTGCAGATGTCAGATGGATTTTGACTCAAAGCAGAGAGTGCCAGAAAGGTGCTGACTTGTATTTTATTGCATATAAAAAGGCATCTGTATGGATCATAATTCACCATGTATAACCTTGAGGAGAATGGAATTCCAGGACACTTTACTGTGCTCATGCAGAACTCGTACGTGGATTAGGAATCTGATGTTCCAACAGATTGGAATACTGCAAGGTTTAAAATCAAGAAAGGTTTGCAACAGGGCTGTATCAAACTTGTTCAATCTGTATGCTGAGCAAATCATCAGATAAGCAGCTTATATGAAGAGAGTGTGGCATCAGGATTGGACGAAGGCTTATTAATAACCTGTCATATGCAGATGATACAACTTCGGTTGCTTAAGCGAGGAGGACTTAAAACACTTGCTGATGAAGATCAAGGATCGCAGCCTTCAGTGTGGACTACAGCTCAATGTAAAGACCCAAATTCTCACAACTGCACCAAGAGTTAACATTACAATAAATGGATAAATAGTTGAAGTTGTCAAGGATTTATTTTATTTTGCTTGGATACACAATCAATACTCATGGAAACAGCAGTTTAGAGATCAAAATATGCATTGCATTAGATAAATCTGCTGCATGAGACCTTTAGAGTATTGGAAAGGATGTTACCTTGAGGACTAAGGTGGACCTGATCCAGGCCACGGCATTTACCATGGCCTTAGGTACGTGTGAAAGCTGGACACTGAAAAAGACAGACTTTAGAAGATTCCATGCAACCGAACTGTGATGCTGAAGAAGAATACTGAAAGTGCTATGGGCAGCCAGAAGGATAGCCCGGTCTGTCTCAGAAGCACGGGCAGAGTGTGCTCCTTCAGGGACAAGAAGCAAAGTTTTGTTTGACATACTTTGGTCTTATTATCAGGAGAGACCAATCCCGGCGAGGAACATCATGCTCGGCAAAGTGGAAGGGCCTCAAAAATGAGGAAGGCCCTCAACAAGATGGGTTGGCACAGCGCTTGCAACAATGAGCTCAGACACGGGAGCCACTGTGAGGATGACGCAGGACCAGGCAGTGCTACCTTTGGTTGTGCGTTGGGTCACTATGGATCGGAACCCACTTGATGGCACCTAACAGCAACATGAGTCATAATGGACTTGACAGCACCTAACACCAACCTGTGCACCTCTCTGGAGCCAAAGGAACCCTTTGTTTTGCTATTTTTCCTACAACGTGTGCTCTTTCATCTCTCAAGCAATATACAATTCCCACTGCCCTACTGAATATTATTGTTCTGGTTATCTGTAATGACTACTAACATATTCATATTTCCTGAGAAATTTTCCGGGGCCTCTCAGTAAGACACTGATTGGACTCCAATAGAACAAAGCATCCCCCATCGTAACTCTTGAGAGCAACATTCTAATAACTGGATTCTGGGTTTCAATTTCCCACATGGTGGGGAAAGGCATTCTGTTTGATATCTGGAGAGCCAGCATAGAGCCTGATGTGAAATATTTACTGACTGACTAGAAGTCTGAATGAGTGAATGAATGAATGAATGAATCTTAGTATCCAACCCCCAAGCATGTTATCATTTAACTCGGCTTCCTATCAGAGATAGGAAAGATGGAGTAAATGAGGAAGAGTAAAGTATGAATGACTTTGTGTATGCTATTAATCAGTTAATGAAGTTCTCCTAGAACCTGAAGAGAATATTTTGCCACCATCCTTCTAGCCTGATTTGCATGTGTGTTCAAATCTTCAAAGGATTCCTTTTGATTCCTTTAATCAATAGCTATTTGAGAAAGCCCTTCATTACTTCCTAATTGTCCAAATTCATTTTCTTCATTTTTCCTTATTAGAGGCAGATTTTTTTTCCAAATGAGTTAAGTAGATTGGCAATTTTCAAATCATTATTAACTTCAAGCATTTCTCTCAGCTATTAGCATGCCCCTGCTTTCTCCAGAACTAGGACTTTTCTCCGTCTGTAAAAGCCTGTCTGGCTCCATTTCTGGACCTCTTTTATACATCATCTGAAACAAAGTCAACTTTGCCCAAAACAGCAGTCTATGTTTACAATACCCTCATCCTAGACAATTTAATTTGCCATGTCTCCAATTTGGGGTGAAAATGTGATTTCCTATAATGATATTTCCAAAACTAAGCAAAAGTCTTAGGATTAATCCATATTTTAATTTAATCCAAACAAATAAATTGATAAATTCATTGCAACGATACAAAAATATGCCATGAATCATTTAAATGAGTATATTAGAATGTAAAATGCATGCACTTTTGACGCCATAATCCCAGTCTTCAGAATCACTTCCACAGAAATGAAACCACAGTATGTATGTAAGAAGATACACGCAAAAAACGCTTTTATTTATAGCCTTGTTTGTTGTGACTAAAATCAGGAAACAGTGAAAGTCCATCAATGAATGAATGGTTGAAAGTCTGTGGTATATCTATACTAAAGAATAGTATCCAGCTATTTATATAAGATTACGTTAGTGTGGATGCAAATACAATGTCATATTCATCAGGGTGTCCTGTGGGAGAGATTAGACACTTGAAGGCAGAGAAGAGGATATGGGAAGGTAAGGAAAAATAATATTCATGAGAAAACATTCCACAAGACATACTCACATGTATGTAAAACTGCATAGTCTTATGTGACTGTGAATAAATATACATTTAAATTTTACCATCTTGATTTCTGTGAGGATAATGGGATTGCACATTTTTATTTCCAAATGCTGCATAAGCTGTTTAATTATTATCTGAATGACAATCGTTGGGATTATTGGCTTTTTATCATGTGGATTGTTATTTTTAAACTGTTTTGTTGACAATTCATATTTCATACAAGGCAATGTTTATGTTTATTAAAAGCAGCACCATCATTGTCACTGAAATCAATTTTAGATCATTCTCTTCATTTCTGTATCTATTATTAACTCTCCACCCTCTCACCCCAACTTCCCCTGTGATAACCCTATGGAAATATGAAACTACTGTCACTATAGATTTACTTAACCTGGATTTCATATAAAGGAAAAGTATTTTAAAAAACCTACGACAACAAAATAAAACACAGAGAAACCTCAATCCAGTGAGTGCAGTGATCCACTTTTCAATGAACTCTCTCTGAGGACTACTCACGGACCTGGCCAATGAGCTCAGGGAGTTCAGTGGATGCTTAATTCATGTGGGGATTCATTCTGCAAGTGGATTTTTGGGTTTTTTCTGTCATCCACAGCGTGTTCAAAATTCAAGGTCTAATACAATTCCTCCTCTGATTTTGGTGTTTATTATTTACAATCATTGGATCATGTAGGGAAAGTGTGTCCCTTTCACATGAACATCAGGTGGCTGCTTATTTTAAAGTAGGCCTTTAAGACCCCAGACACTATTGCTTCTGATAGCTAGGCACTATCTGATTTCTTCACCACACTTTGCTACAAAAACCATATCTTCAGCATTCACTTCATTTATCAAGCAGGGCCATATCATAACAATCAATTGTTCTTAGATTAGTGCTTATAATTGGTATGAGCTCAAGATACATCCATATAGAAAAATATATATATTCTGAGCATATGAATTATTAATATATTATCTTGGAAACAGTATATTTTCTATATAATTATTATATATTTGAACAGGCTTCAAAATGTAAAAATGTTCATGGGAATTTTTAATTATCTTTTCAATCCTATATTTCCAAAATACTTTTAAGGCCACTGAGTACATGCATATTATTCTACCATACTTCCATACACGTATATATATTGATAGAGTGTGCCTGTGTGGACACATAAAGAGATAGAGAAAATGAGAAAGGGGGCTTAGGTAAGACCAAGGAACATGTACTTAGGCATCAGAACCCAAGCAGTAGTTTATAAGCAGTACCACAGGAGCTGGGTGGTACAAACAATTAAAAAGGTTAGTGCTTGGCTGTGAACCCAAAGACCTCGTGGTTTGAACCATGTGCAGACACCCTGAAAGACTGTCCTGGAGATACACATCTGAAAGACTGCAAACATTAAAAATCTATGGGCTACAGCTCCACTCTTAAACACATGCAGAAGGCAGGAGAGGGCACCTGGTTGGGCTGGTTTACAGGTCACCACACCAGCACTCTCCAGTCAATGTGCCTGACTGAACATATTCTTTTTTTTTTAAACATTTTATTAGGGGCTCATACAACTCTTATCACAATCCATGCATATACATATATCAATTGTATAAAGCACATCTGTACATTCTTTGCCCTAATAATTTTCTTTCTTTTTCTCTTTTTTCTTTTCTTTTTTTACATTTTATTAGGGGCTCATGCAACTCTTATCTCAATCCATACATATACATACATCAATTGTATAAAGCACATTCGTACATGCTTTGCCCTAAGCACTCTCAAAGCATTTGCTCTCCACTTAAGCCCTCTGCATCAGGTCCTTTTTTTTCCCCTCCCTCCCCGTTCCCCACTGCCTCCTGAGCCCTTGATAATCCACAGATTGTTATTTTGTCATATCTTACCCTATTCGGAGTCTCCCTTCACCGCCTTCTCTGACGTCCATCTCCCAGGGAGGAGGTCACATGTGGATCCTTGTAATCAGTTCCCCCTTTCCAACCCACTCACCCTCCACTCTCCCAGCATTGCCCCTCACACCCCTGGTCCTGAAGGTATCGTTCACCTTGGGTTCCCTGTGCCTCCAGCTCCCATATGCACCAGTGTACAACCTCTGCCCTATCCAGTCCTGCAAGGTAGAATTCGGATCATGGTAGTTGGGGGGAGGAAGCATCCAGGATCTGGGGGAAAACTGTGTTCTTCTTCGGTACTACCTCACACCCTGACTGACCCGTCTCCTCTCCTAAACCCCTCTGTGAGAGGATCTCCAGTGGTCGACACTTGGGCCTCGGGTCTCCACTCTGCACCTCCCCCTTCATTCACTATGGTATACACACACACACATATATATATATTTTTTGCATGATGCCTTATACCTGGTCCCTTTGGCACCTCGTGATCGCACTGGCTGGTGTACTTCTTCCATGTGGGCTTTATTGCTTCTGAGCTAGATGGCCACTTGTTCACCTTCAAACCTTTAAGACACTATCTCTTTCAATAGCCGGGCACCATCAGCTTTCATTGCCACATTTGCTTATGCACCCGTTTGTCTTCAGCGATCGTATCCTGGAGGTGTGCAGCCAATGATGATTTTTTGTTCTTTGATGCCTGAACATATTCTTATCAACCATATGTTTTTAAACATCCTTTGCTGATTTCAATTTTTAAATCACTACAAATCGCAGCTAATGCCATTCCATTTTAATTGGATCCTCCACTCGTTTTCTTAGCTATTTGGTTTCCTAGGAAGACCTCTGAATTCCTCTCTAAAAAACCATCTTAGGTTTACATACGAACTGATGTTATTTTGCTAGATAAAGGGCAATACTATGGAGAAACTAATATTTCGGGTTGTATATTCATAAAAAAAATCCGTTTCCTGCTCAGTGTAACAGGAGTTATTCAGTGAGAGAATAAGCCTTTTCAACAGATGAGTCAGAACTGCTTCAAGGCCCCAAGAACAGGCAAACACATAGACAGTACTGTAAAATGCAATCCAGGTTCCTCAGGTATTTCATTTATTTGGTCTTCTCCAAACACTTGTAAACCTTGTTTGTGTACAAATAAGCATGTGGAAAAGACACACTGGTTGAATCTCCCCTTATAAAAATACTCCAGTGTTTCTCATCAACCTCAAATTGAAAAATATAATGTCCAGCTACCCAAATTTTAGAAAGTAACTAATTATTTTGGTGTGTAAAAGTTGTTATGAAATTAGAATAATCAAAATACCCAAGGACTGATATAAAGAATAAATTAGTTCCAGGTATAATTTCTAGGCCATTTTCATTTCCATATGTCTCTTTATTATCTTTCCCCTCAGAGACTTGATGTTTTACAAGATTTTTTCTACCAAAACAGATGAATTTCTAAATACATATTTTTCAAAGGGGCCTTGTAGTAAATGTTCTTTAATTGACCATCACATCTACTAATCAACGTGAAAAAAAATCAGTATTTCCCATGTAGCTGCAATAATTTTGTTAGAGACATAATTTATTATCACAAATCAGTATAGCTTCTTGTTACAATGTAGCTTCTTACAAATAGTGAAAATAGTTGATGAAGGTACACTTTAAAGCTCAAAGCATCCATCAGTCTCCATTTCAGAATCCCGGTTCCATTGTCAAAGAATAAACTACGGTTAAAAGCTTTGCTCTAATTTCCTAGTTTGGTGAGGCAGAGGCGCTCTGAGCTGACCCATGAAAAGCCTCATGCAAGGGCAGAGGAGACAAATGGACAAAAGTGATGGGTTCTGAGCAACCTTCCAATTTCACTTACTGAGATTCAGTAACAGGTAAGAGAAGGCAAATATATCAGCAGAAGATAATGAATGCAATATTTTGGTTTGCTTTTTACACCTATTTCTCTTGCTTCTACAAGATAGGTTTGTTTTGTTTTTCCTGCTCTGAAAAGATAAATGCCGACGCAGACACGGTCTCTGGAGACGAGAAATCAGATGATCGAGTCAAAACAAATCCTTCTGAAAGCACCCATTTCATGGCAGATGCAGCAAAGGATAAATTATTGGCTATCCTGAAAATTCTCTGCACAAGAAACATCTTAGACGCATGTGTCCAAAGTTCCAAAGTTTGAGAGCCATGCAAGGGCCTTTTCCTATTTTGGTGGGAATTTTCTGTTGTTGTTTTTAATAAAGGACATAGAATTAGTAAATATCCCATCCTATTGAATTCCTATTAATCCCCACTTTGTTCATTTACAAACCACAGAGATCCTAATGAAGCATTCTATACCAGCAATTTCAAACCTTGGCTCCGTTAAAGATTTAACATCTGAGGTCAGAATGAGGTTTTCTTATTAAGCTGACATTTCCTTTACAAAATAGACGATTTTGTACTTACTGCTACCCTTTGAACTTTTATAATGAATAATTAAAATTAAACTGCAAAGCATATTTTGTGATGCTTATTATACCATAGGTTGTAGGTTTTTGCTTAGTGGCTCATTTTAAATGCGCCCTGATCCCCAGAGAGAAAACCCTGCCATTAGTCTGAATCGACAAAATTGGCTGGCCCCTAAAAGCAGAGACGACAGCTACAAATCATAATAAAATGGTCTTGTTGGTGACTCACCATACTGAGAGCACGGCCCACGAAATCCCTCTGCACATGGGCACTGCCGGGCTTCCCCATCAGAGCATCCCCCTTGATTGAAAGGGGTCCCACTGCAGAGATGGCTGAAATGAGGAGGGAGGAAAGTGGTGAAGTGGCTGGAGTTGAGGGAAAGAAGGAAACCCACTGGTGTAAGCACCATTTACTAACACGAAGTAATCCAAAAAATTCTCCCAGGTCCTCCAGAGCAAGGTCAAACAGTGTTTTCATTACCAGAGAAGACTTCGCTATATAAAGGCTTGAGTTCTGTGTACCGTGTGCATCAGTATCACCTGGAAGCATGGGGGAATGAAAACTCTCAGGGCCGACCCCAGCCCTGTTGAATCAGAAGCCACAGTATAACAAGATCCCAAGTGATGTGTAGTTCCACTCAAGTCCTAGAAGCACTGGTCTGTAGTAACTCCACAGATAAGACGCTTGTGTGGCCAAAGCAGTCTATAAACCAAACAGGGCATATTAATGCTTACCAGAGGCAGAGGGCTGGGAGAGGTGCTAGGCAGCAATTCAAAGAGACTGTTTCTTGCCCTATTCGGGGTCTCCCTTCCCCCTTTCTCTGCTGTCCCTCTCCCAGGGAAGAGGTCACATGTGGCTCCTTGTAATCAGTTCCCCCTTTCCAACCCACTCACCCTCCACTCTCCCAGCAAGATATGACAAAATAACGAGGTATAAATTACCAAGAGCATATGAGGGAGGGGGGGAAAAAAAAGAGGACCTGATGCAAGGGGCTTAAGTGGAGAGCAAATGCCTTGAGAATGATTGGGGCAGGGAATGTATGGATGTGCTTTATACAATTGGTGTATGTATATGTATGGATTGTGGTAAGAGTTGTTGGAGTCCCTAATAAAATGTAAAAGAAGAAAAAAAAAAAAAAGACTGTTTCAGAATCAGTAATCTCCAGGGGTTGATACCATACTGGATGGCATCGTGGGCTGATGTTTTCACTGAGCTTAAACCAGTCAGCTGCAATGGTGGAGCACTGCACACCAACACACACGGCGAACCTCGGTGCACGGTTCAACATTAAACCCACTTAACATGGAAAGCCGGCAGCGGCTTCACTAAGACATTTCAAGAGCAGAAAGTACCGTGGGAGCGAACGGTGACTGCCTGCAAACTCCCAAAGGTGCGGGACAGCAGGGGAGACAGATCGTTATGCTCTGATGCTGCAGTGATTCCAACACATCGAAGCATTTTAAGTGACTTCACAATAACCACAACAGTGTCTGGGATAAGGAGTCACTTTTCTCCTGGTGTGAAGGAATGATACCATGCCACTAGGTTGCGGTCTGTGTGCCATCCAACACCCTGCAAACCTTCACCAGAGGTTTGCCAAAGGACTGCATACCCCTCTGAAAAAGGAAACCGCCCCCAGAGTGCTGCAATTAATCCTGACAAGCACAAGTTGAGGAATCCCATTTAGATTTAGCACAAGGATTTCCCTCCAGGCTTTGGAATCAACTTCGGATTACAAATTTGTTGCTCTGGGGAAAAAGACAAACAGAAGAGGGAGATGGAAGGCCAGGTCTAACCTGGCTGGCTTTAAATAAACTGGCTTCTAAATACAAAGGCAGCACGTCATGGGCCCTGAGTCCTGACCGATCATTAGAAACGCTTAGCAGAGAGGCTGTTCGTGCATGTTTGGCACATGTCATCGGTGCATTTTCACTCCAAAGAGATGCTCTGGGTCTGTAGTGATTCTGAAAATGCCTAAAACCTGTCAGGCGTGATACGATTGAAGCCCAAAACAAGGCGGGACCATTACTTTTGGTGACAAAACGTCAGGCAGGAATGATTGTAACTTACCACGTAGACAGGCTGGATCATTGCGCCACCGGCTCCAGCCCGGGCAGCAGCACTGCCAGACTGGCCGCAGCTGCACACTGTACGCCGCTCTATACACAGTGCAGTAGCGGGTCCTACAATGCACGGGAATCGCCATCAGAGGCTGGGATGCTGCCAATGGCCTCCTCCCACCCATGCTATCAAAACACATATGGTCTGCATGTTTGTGTGTGTGTGTGTGTATCCATGGCTGCCTGGACCGAAAATGCAGTCACTGAGTCCACTCGGCCTCATAGTGGCCCTTTCCAAACCCGATGCTGTACACATAAAAGGTCCTCTACACATATCTGTTTAAGAAAGGATGTATAAAATCATTAGGCTCTTGAGAACAAAAACATCAGGGCTGTTTTAATTATTCTTCTTTGTCTTCTCAAGTCCAAGCGTCTACATAAGCGAGTGGTTTCCAAATTAAGAAAAGTTCTTTTAGAAATTAACTTGGAGATGACCCCGTGACTTATTCTTCAGAGTACCGGCTTTTGAATATATATATATTGAGTGCCTACTGTGTATGAAGCATTGCACCACATGTGTTAAATATATTTTTATATTTTTATTTAACCCTCATGATATCCATGCACGAGACTACTTTTTCCAACTTTACAAAACAAGGTAGAGAAATGTAGAGACAGACTATGCCTAAGACCGCACAGCTAGTTTGAATCAGAACTTCTCTTATGTACGTTTCATAGAAGGTCTTGAGTTTAAGTCCAAGAAAAAAAAGTGCCCTCTGGAAGCACAGGTAAATAAGCAACATTCACCTAAAAGCCCGTAAGTTAGGCCACTAAAATATTTTCCTTGTGAAATAATAATCAAACAAACGGTGTATGGAAATATTGCCATGGTGGTTTTTCCACTTCAGAACATTTTGTGTGATCCTATGTTATCAGAGTTCTAAAGAGCGTTGGTGGCACAGTGGTTAAAGTACTCCACCGCTAACCGAAAGGTAAGCAATTCGAATGCACCAGTCACTTCAGGAGGCAGTCTGCTTCCATAAAGACTGGCAGCCTTAGAAACTCTGTGTGGCATGTGCCAAACCAAAAGGACGCACTGCCATCGGCTCCTAGTGATCCTCTAGGGCAGAGTGACACTGCCTTTGTGCGTTTCCAAGGCTCTAACACATTAGGGGAGTACAAAACCCATCTTTCTCTGAGAAGTGGCTGGTGGCTTTGAACTCCTGACCTTGTGGTCGGCACCCTACCACTGCTTTGTGGCAGTCCTTCTGGGTCCTATATTGTCACCATGAGTCAAGACTGGTTTGCCAGCAGTCAGGCCTGGCTTCTGGTTTATCAGTGTTGTTATATTTCTATATAAAGGTGAACGCAGTTTTCTAAATGTCACCGAATTTTCTTTGGCAATAGTGATAACAGTAGCAGAAATTTTCCCCCATCATCCTAAACTATACTTTCTAATTAGACCTTAAGCATCCTAAATTCAGATCAAGTTCACTTGTTTACATAAAACTCAATGCATTAACAACTATTTGTGTCATTTTATGACCACCGAGGCGTTTTATAAAAATAACCTATAATTTGATGGTAGAGGGCTTCATGAAGCCTTGGTGCTCCGAGAAAGCCTATGGGCAGGTGACTTTTCTCCAGTTGCACAACCTGTCACGTCAATCCTCATTCAAAGGCCCTAGCCAAGTCAGTGAAGCTCTAAGTTTCAAAGGGCTACAAGAGCACAGAGGGCAGGTCAGCCATTGGATCTGCTGGATCCAAGTCAGATGAAATTTAGCAAAGCAACACGATAGTCCTTGTTTCTCTCAGTCTTCTCATCTTCAGCTGTCAATGGCATATCATGCCATGAGGTAAAATGACCTCATGCGTGCATGCAGCCCAAAGTAAACTCATGATAGTATCTGTCCATAAATGTCTCAATATATGCAAATAGCTCTGAAAGTTCCTGGGGAGCAGAGTGGATTCTCATTGCCTAGTCACATAATTGCTTAATACAATGTACTGGATGAAAGTATTGAGAATCAGCAGAGGTTTTTGGTTTTTCAGTTTCAATACTAAGGAGGAACTAGGGGAAGCCCACTTACCTTCTGGCACAAACCACACACCACCTTGGGTCTGTACAACTTTGCTTCCTGAGTTTGACAGCCTGTGTAAAAGCCTGGATGCACGGGTGTGGAAGTCCCACTACAGACAGTTCCTGGTCTTCAGAAACATTTGGCCTGGAAAAACAAAAAAAGAGTAGTAATGTAATAAAAAAATATACTGTTTATATTTTATGCATGCATCAATTCTTCCTCTGATTTCCACAAAAAGCGTGTGAAGGCTTACAAATATACATAAAGTAAGGAAGAAAAGCACAGGCAGTGGTTTTCAAATTCAACACCAGGTAAAGGAAAAATCTGAGTCTATATTACAGAGTAGGAAAATTTAGAAGATATATTTAAAAGTCAAAAAGTCCCTTGTGGTTAGAAAAATTGAGCTGCATATTAATTTCAAATCTCTTTGATAAGCAAAATTTTAAAAGAAACACAATAAAAGAATATAATATACATGAGTGAAAAGCAAGCCAATTCATCAAAAGAAGTTAAATCTATCCAGGAAGTGATTTCTGGAAAATATTTTCTAATGGGAAAGTTAATTAAATTATACAAGTATTTCTTTTAAACACTTTCTTTTCAACCATCATATTGCATTCATATTTCCTTAAAGAAAGGGCTTACCACCCAAGGGCAGGGTGTTGCTTGTATCTCCACAGGAGAGGGAGAGAGGGACCAGACTTCAACCTGGTGCACCAAGACATGAACGCAACATAACAGCATGAAGCAGGGAACTAACAGGGAGGTCTGTGGGGTCCGCCCCAATCCCAACCACATGGATAACTCCCCTTCCCTCCCAAAAGAATGCACTCCAGAGGACAACACTGAAACTATAGCTCAGGGAGCAGGGTGCACATAGGAGCAAACAAAGAGGAAAGGAGAAAGTGAAACATCTTGGCCCACCATGCCCCAAGGACAGTATTTCTGCACAGAGCATCCCAAGTACAGAGAGGACCATACGGCCGGCCCCATCACTAGAGAAGACGTCCCTCGTGGACCCATATTGGTCTGAGAGACAATACTGGAGGCACAGCGTAGAAATTGTGCCTGATCTGACCATACTACACTGGGCACAACGCTCAGGGCGCGCAATAGAGCAGCAAGGGGAGCAAAGCAATGAAGTCCCCAGGGAATACCAAATATAGACTTCAGGGCCAGGGCATGGCACCCAAGCAGACTTAACGAGAAAACACTCTAAAGGTCAACAAACAGACCTAGAACTATTTATAGGCTTTTCTTTCTTTCGTTCTTGTCACTAGTTTTGTTTTGGTTGTTGTTTGGGAGGTTTTGTTGTTTTTGTTTTGTTGTTTTGCTTTTCTCTGTCTTGTTTTTGTGCTTATTATTGTCTCCACATGCCTATCTTGATAAAATAGGTGTCATAAACATTTCAGGAGAGAAAACAATGGGACTGATGTTTGGTGGGGGCACAGGAGAGGGGAAGGCAGGGAAAGGAAGTGGATGTTAAGAATCTCAGAGACAAGGGAAAAACAAGTGATCCAAAATCAACAATGAGGAGAGCATAAGAGGCCTGGTAGGGCTTGTTCAAGGGCAATGGAACCAAGAGGAATTAATGAAACCCAAATGAAGGCCAATCATAATAGTGGGACAAAAGGAAAGTAAAGGGAAATAGAGGAAAGAGCTAGGAGGCAAAGGGCATTTATAGAGGTCTAAATACAGGCATGTGCATATATAAATATATTTATATATATAGGGAAATAGGTTTATGTACATATATTTAATTTACATGTTAAGTATCAAGGTAGCAGATAGATATTGGGCCTCTACTCTAGTACTCCCTCAATGCACGAACACTTTGCTCTAATAACCTGGTGTTCCATGATGCTCACCTTCCCAACATGATTGCTGAAGACAAAATGGGTGCATAAGCAAATGTGGTGAAGAAAGCTGATGGTGCCCAGCTATCATAAGATATAGCATCTGGTGTCTTAAAGACTGAAAGACAAACAAGGGGCCATCTAGCTGAGAAGCAACAAAGTTCACATGAAAGAAGCACACCAGCCTGTGTGATCATGAGGTGTCAATGGGATCAGGGATCAGGCATCAAAGACCCACAACAAAAAATTATATCAATGTGAATGAGGGGAAGTACAGAGTGGAGATTCAAATACCATATGTAGATAATTGGATACCCCCTTACAAAAGGGTCACGAGGACGAGATGAGCCAGTCAGGGTTCAGTACAGCACCAATGAAGCACACAACTTTCTTCTAGTTCTTTAGTGCTTCCTCCCCCCACTATCATGATCCCAATTCTACCTTACCAATCTGGCTGGACCAAAACATGTATATGGGTACAGATAAGAGCTGGAAACACAGGGAATCCAGAACAGATAAACTCCTCAGGACTAATACTGAGAGTAGAGATACCAGGGGGAGAAGGGGAAGATGAGAGGAAGAAGGGGGAGCCGCTCACAATGATCTACATATAACCCACTTCCTGGGGGGCAGACAACAGAAAAGTGGGTGAAGGGAGACATCCGTCAGTGTAAGATATGAAAAAATAATAATTTTTAAATTAGCAAGGGTTCATGAGGGAGGTAAGGTGGGGGGAGGTAAAAAAATGAGGAGCCAAGGGCCCAAGTAGAAAGAAAATGTTTTGAAAATGATGATGGCAACAAATGTGCAGATGTACGTGACACAATGGATGCACGTATGTATTATGGCAAGAGCTGTATGAGTCCCCAATAAAAATGATTTTAAAAAAATAAAAGCATAATTTGGAATTTTTTTAAAAGAAAGGGTTTAATTAAATGTACAGGATTTTAGGAGCCAACTGAGGAATAGATCATCAATATGCAAGTTCATGTTGAAGATGGGGGGGGAAAAGTTCACAAGAACCGAAGTATAAAGTTAAGTATATACTCCCTGAATTTTGAGACCATTATCAAGAAAAAAATTGAGACAATGAACACTGAATCCCGATGAGTTGTGATCAAGAACATCATAGAAGAAGAAAGTGAACGTCATTAATGAAGAGGAAAAGGAGGAAAAGTCCAGCATAAATGTGACAAGAGGCGGTGAAGATTGCTCTTGAAAGCAGAGCTGCTAAAACAAACGGAAGAAGTGATGAAGTAGAAGGGCTGACTCAAATGCCTCAAACAACAACTCAAGAAGACAAAGCACTGTACTGCAGAGTGCCAAGAACTGGAGCTAGAAAACAGAGAGGGGAAACACACATGACATTTTTCAAGCTGAAATAACTAAATACAAAAAAATGCAAAGCCTGAGTTGAAATATTTAAGGAAACCATGGGGGAAATATTGAAAAATGCAGGAAATATCATCAGAAAATAAAAGTAATGCACAATCCATGTACTAAAAAGAATGGCTCAACATGCAACCATTTCAGGCATATTATCAAGAACCCGATCGAAGCACCGAAGGAATATGTTCACGTTGCGCCGAAGGCAATGGCATCCAGAGGCTCCAGAAATTGACAGAACCTCGAAGTGTTTCTAGAAATAAATATAATTCTGGAAGCGTCCATTTGTCTATTGCAAGAAATTTTAAGGCAGGTGCCTGGCCAACCAACTGAAGGGAGGCATATCTGTGACCACCAACAGAAAAGTGATCCAACGTAATGTGGAAATTATCAAACAAGATCATTAATACCACGATCAAAGAGCAAGGGACAAGAAAGGCGAGGCTCACCGAGCCGTTTATCTCTCTGCTGTCCTTCAATTAACCCCACATGTGTTTATCGGCCAGGCTGGCACAATAAACAAACTATATCACCCACCATCTGATTTTCCTTAAAGCCCAATTCCCACTTGCCTTTATTTCTGAAAGGTGACTTTTGGACAGTTAATTTCACCTAATTTGAATAAACTTCTTGCTGAAAGTTATGTTTGAGTTTTGCGTAGCTCACTCTAACTACATATTATTTGAGGTGAATATCGTAATAAAATAATATAAGTAATGCATATAAACCAGAGAATAAATCATAAACTCAGGAATTGGGCAGGAGCTCTACAGAAAAATCTTCTCCTTTTCCCTTCAAAACTTTCCATAACTGATTCTGTACAAACTTCCATACCTACACCTTTATTTGTGCTTATGTACATTTTTGTGAGCCAGCTGACCCCACTTACAATGAGTGCACAGCATTTTTCAATCAGTAGTTGTGTCTAATCCAATCTTGAAGATCATTTTGCAGTGTATTATTTATCCACCCTTCCACCAATCCACCTAACCACCCACCCATGCCTTTAACAGTATGATGCACCTATGTACGCATAGGTGTGTAATGCCCTGTTCCAGAAGCTTTCCCTCAGAAAAGGTTGAGTCTAAGTAGTTTATTTGGGGAGGTTCAGAAAACATTGGGAAGGAACTGAGAAAATGAGACAGGGAAGAAGAGTGAACCAATAAGAAGACTTAATACTGATATCCATTATGACAGATTAGTCGCAGGAGCCCTGGAGGCAGTGTTGAAGTGGTCGACTGCTAACCTGAATGTGGGAGGTTCAAACCCACCAGGACCTCTGGTGCAGATGATTTGCTTGCATAAATATTACAGTCAGGGAACCCTGTGGGGCCAGTATGTTCTGCCACCTGTGGTCATGATGAGTCGAAACTGATCCCATGACACCCAACAACATTCCCCAAATAACGTGCTCCAAAGAGTGTGGAGTCCTAACATTCATCTAGTAATTCCATTTGCGATTAAGAAATATTCGCTCCTCAGTATTTCAGGTCAGGTGAAAGGCAGAGTCCAAGAGAGAGATCAACGCTTTATCAAAGAAATGTACAGGTGCTGGTGGATGCAATAGTTAAAGAACAGGGAATGTGAGTGGGGCTCCAACAGTTTCAGCTGCAGGTGGAATGAACCAAACGAACTACATAATCTCTTTGCATTTGTGTATCGAAGAGAAGTAAGCAATGTCAAGTTCTATGAAGGGAGCAATCCCCGAGCTTAAAATGGAGGGAAGTTCACTTAGACTCGTTAATTAGGAAAGGCGTCACTAGAGAGGTTAACACTGAGTCTAAAGGATGGAGAGAAGCCAGCCACAGAGAAACCAGGGCCATTTCAGGCAGAAGAAATATAATGAGCAGAGGCTCTAAATGGCAGAAATCTTTGGTCACGCTAAGGATGGCCCAAATGATGAGGTGCTCCATGAGACAGAAAGGACCGTGTAGACCAAAGTAGGTTGTCAAAACTCCTCTCTTCCACTCTTTAACAAGGACAGCTCCCTCTGTTCTTAGGCACTGCAAGAGCCCCGCCCCAATTCAGGGTGGCCCCAAGCCCTGCATGGTTGGCATCCCTCTTCCTTCACAGGACGAATTTAATGATTCCCTATAAAGAAACAAAAGAGGTCCTGCAGAGACAGCTGCACCCTCAGAGAAACAAGGCCAAGCCAGCAGCACTAGTGCCTTTTCAAGATGTCGTACAATACTTTTCATAGATCTGAGGGGAAAATAATCATTTCATTGTGTTAGGCTGGATACTCTAGAGAAACAAATCCACAGAAACTCATATGTATGAGAGTTTTATAAAAAGGGTAAGTGCATATCAAGAAAACATCCCAACCCAGTGCTGCCCAAGCCCACAATTCCAACATTAACCCATATGTCTGACACCAATCCACAAAGTCCTCCTCTATCTCACAAAACACACGCAGTGATACTGACTGCAGGAGGAAAGCTGAATCAGTGAACGTGTAAGCATCTCAGCGCTGGCAGGGGTCTCCACATGGGTGCTCCAGCACCTAGGGCTGTATCAGGGTAGGTCCATGTGGCTTCTCCTCAGGGATGTCTTACAGGAAGTCAGTCTGGCAAGCCGACACAGGGAACTGCAAAGGCAGCTGCCCCCTGGTCTGACCATCACAAAGCAAGAGAACTGAGAACTCCAGAGGCGAGGCTCACTGAGCCATTTATCTCTCTGCCCTTCCTTTAACCCCACATGTGTTTATTAGCCAGGTTGGCACAATAAACTAACTACCTCAATCATATACTCATTATATCATATATAATAATAAGTATAAGACTAAGGTTTCTGGAAGACTACAATCTTGATTGTCACCAGGTAATTTCATAAGATAACATCATAAGGAAGGTTAGCATGGTCTTTGACAACTGTGCATATCATGTCACTGAACCAGTGTTAACAAGACACGTGTTTCTGGTGAGATGAGTTTGTAGTGAAAGTAATTCTACTGCAGTCAAAGTGTTAGCAAATCAGTATCACTGTTGACGCCTAAGCATATACGGTTGAGTAACGTCAGTCACTTGGTTATGCTGCTGTCATCGTGAGTATATTTCAATAAGGTCTTAATCTCTTTAACTGTGAAAGCAATCTATACAAGTGGTAAGATGTTTTAACAATGCAAAACGCTAGGGAATCAAGGTCACAGTCCCCACGGTACTCCCAGATCTACTGTTGAAAATCTGATATATTTACTTCCAGCTCTATTTTTGAACATATGAACATTTCATACATACATCACCTTATATTTACTATTGTAAAAATTATCTAACTGGGCTTTTTTTTAGTTCATAAACATCAACAAATACTTTCCCACTTCAAAATATATAGAACAATTTTAAACATTTTGTTGTATTTCAGAGTGTGGAATTACTAGAGAATCAGAGCAGAATTAATTTAGCCAACCTCTAATTGATAGACATTTAGGTGCTTCCAATAATTTGTGATTAAAAGCAGCTCTAGTATCAGCACTTATGTATGCAACTTAATTCAATTTCTTTTCACTTTTTTATATTTTTTTATGTTATCTGTCATATTAATTTCCTCTGAGTCCCTTGTTCTTTTCTTTTGGGGTGGGTTGGGCTCTTGGGAGTTTTTTTTTTTTAATCACCTTCTTCTGTTTTGATTATCTCAAATTTCTACTTGTTATTGATAGTCTATCTTAAGCGAGAAGGCCTGGTGGTGCAGGGGTTAAGCACTAGATTGTTAGCCAAATAGTTGAAGATTCAAATCCACTAGGACCTCCTTGGAAGCCAAGATGTGGCGATCTGCTCCCACAGTGAAGACCATCTAGGAAATACTATGGAGCACCCGTGCTCTATCTTATAGGGTCAATATGAGTTGGGATCAACAAACACCACACAACAGCAGACCGACACATTGTGGCCAGTTGGTGTTGGAGCGCATTAGGAGCCCTCTCTGGCAGAGGAGCCCTGGTGACATGGTGATGTGTTGGCTCGAGATGGGCAAGGGGTGGGGAGATGGTGTTTGCAAGTGGGGGTGATGTTGGCAGAAGTCCTAATACGAAGGAAAGGTGGAGACTAGTTTCCTCCCCTCCCCCTCCAGGGCAAAGGAAGGTGAAGGCAGCTCAGATGCATTTCCATAACTGAGATAGTGAACCGGTGAGCTGTGGAAAGAGAGGGCGTTCACATGATCCTCACAACGGCTTCATAGACTCTGGGGTTTGGGGTCTGGGGACAAGGGCACAGCATGGAGTCTGGAGTTCAGAAATGCACATACAGAAAACGAGCCAACAGCAGAATCCTACTAAAAAGCCAGCCAGTGGGGGGAGCTCTTCCATTAGCTGAATGAAAGGCCTAGCTCTACATTCTAACATGCCCTTGGACCAGCGGGGGGACCATTTGGAGTTCTATACCAAGGCCCCCTACAGTAAACTCCCTCTTCTGATCACACCTTCCCTCTGATAATGGTCTGAATGTTGTCCCTCCTCTGAAATTATTCTTGCAAGTAAGACAAGAACTCACAGTGTAGAAGCTAGCTCCTCCTGGTATAAATGGATGGAAGGAAGGAAGGAAGGAAGGAAGGAAGGAAGGAAGGAAGGAAGGAAGGAAGGAAGGAAGGAAGGAAGGCAGCCAAGGAGGGAAGAAAGCTTACTTTGTTGATCTTGAACAAGGGGAAGCCAGGTGGTAACCTCCCCAAGCAAACCAGGCCCACTACCTACAAAAGACGCCACCAACTTCAAGACACACCAGATCAAATCCATGTAGCCTCAGTTAGTGCTCCTGCTAGCAGCAAGAAACCAGGCTTCTTCACTGCTTCTCCCTACCTCTCCTAAGCCAGGAGGGGATGATGGCTGGATGAAAAAAGAGAAAGGACTCATCTCAGAAGAAGACTACTTTTGGCCTTTGCCAGATTCCACCAAGGTACCACACAGCTACACTCCCAGCTTCTGGGGGCAGAGCAGAGGAGTCAGGTAATGGAATTTTAAGTTTCACACTAAACTGGATTAAATTAATAAATGTGACTGGAAAACTTAGGGATCCAATATGTGGAAAGAAAGGGAATTAACCTGATTGAAGCAAATGATTAGAAAAATAAGTTTGGTGTGATACACCCCACCCCACCCCCGCATGCTGAGACTCATACTAAAGCAGTAACACCAGTTAATCTAGTTCCCTGTACCTCACTTTCAGTTCAGACGCAGATGTCTTATCATGTGAGCTCAGGGGTTACTGCCCCATGAGATGCTGGGCACTTCAGAAGGCCCTGCAACCATGGCAACCAGTGGTGTGGCTCACATCTGTGAGGAAATCTGCCCTCTTGGTACAACACAAGGCTTCCTGGAAATCACTGCCCTTGGCAGCGTTGGGGGGAGAAGAGGCAGGCAGGGATACTGCCTAACTTCCAGCAGCGAGCCCAGTTGGGAAGCAGGGATTTTGCTCCAGCAAGAGCTCAAGGCCTATCACCTAAGCTACCTCTGCCTGCGTCCAGCCCCCACTGGAAACCAGTTCACCACTGCTGAACATTGCGCCTCCTTCTTGGGCCCACCCATTGGTCTAATTTCCATTTTCCCACCATGTGTTTTAAATGATCGTTTAAACTATTTTATCCAGCTTTGTGAAATATGTTGAGCAGAGGGGTCTCAAAACACAAACTTTTCAGGCCAGATGGACTGGAACTTCCCACGGGTTTTTATAAACTTAAATATGATTATTATCCTACAGTCTCAATCCCCAGCTCTTTCAGTCGCTGGCCTGAGAGGTATGCAGGAAGCAGGGCCAGAGGGAGTGAATGGCAGACTTTGCGAAGCACTGCTGCCATCAAGACTACAGCAGTGAATCCACACAGAAAAAGCAGTAAGAGCCATGCCAGACGCACAAGAAGCACCCAGGAAATACTAAACTCTCTAAGATTTCAAGCTCCCAACGTCTGAGGATAAATCTCTTGAAGAAAAATTATTTACAGAATTTAACTTCCGCGTCACTGCCGATTTGCAGGGCCGTGAAACCAATGAAAGCAGATATATCATTTCTAAAACTCAAAATCTAATCTGACACTTCCTAATGAAAACATTAATTGAAATTAATAAAAGTCACCGTGTTGCCTCTGCTGCTGCCTGGCCCTCCATTCCCCTAGAGATGGTAATCACGTGTACTCCACTGTTAGGACGTAATTTGAAAACAGGGGCCAACTTTCCTGTTCTGTGAGGGATTCGTGCACAAGTCGAGAGTCCACAGATAAAAGCAGCGACCTGATGGGGAGCATAAGATGTTGAGAAATCAGAGCGCAATCTAAAGGAGGTGCAAAAGCAAATCCACTCTTATGTTCTAAAAGTGTATTTCTATATGCCACTTTTGTCTTTGTTTTAATGTGCTGGATCCCTCTACAGCTGCAAATTAATTTTCTCTCCTCCCTAAATGAATTACACATAACTGTTTCTAAAAATGACTACAGACATGAAAGTCATTTTCACTTAATAACTAACTATTAATCTCATATTTCTTGGTGTCACTTTAGTATGAAATGCAAACGAAAATTATGCTAAACATTGCAAATTTATGGCAAACACCAGCCCTTGATTTATATTATTATAGATGGTTTATCACCAGAAGCAATCTAAACAAAATTCCATCAGATAGATGTTACAATTTGTATTTATTTCTCCCGGCATTAAATGGTTCTTCAATTTCAGAACTATCATTAATTTCTTATAAATGTAAATCTTTATTTCTTCTTCTAATCTACAATGATTTCTCTAAGTCTGCAGAAGATTAGCTTTTACATAAAATATTCAAATAACAATTATAAATGATACTTTGTTTTCCCTGGGCATTCTATTAGTTATGCATAAACTATTTAAAAGGAATGGGTGGCCTATAAGTATATTGATCAGGGATGAAAATGAGCTAATAAGATACCGTCCTTCTTTTTAGAAGATCATCTCACAACTATAAATCAAAAACAATAATAATAAATGCATCCTCGTTTGAAAATATCTTTGAATTGCTTTGGCAACCTCCTTGATCCACTATTATTATCACATTTTCTTTCATGCTGTCTGGAAATATCTAAGCTACTATATTTACCTTAATTGTGAAAATTCAACTATTTTTTTCACTTATTCCTTATAGCCCCCGTGTACAGTCACACACATATATTTTTTCACCTGATCTCACATATGTATGGTCACAAGCAAAGGAAGCAGAAATTCTGGCCAGTGCCATTCTGCTCCAAGAGTTGACCACAATATGCATTCATGCTGACAGCAAACAAAGTCTGCTAAAATCGCCCTGATTTGAGGGCTTCACTAGCAAAAACATTTCATCATCCCAAGCTTCTGGATGCTAGTTGTGTTGACTAGAGAAACAAATCCAGAGACACTCATATATGTGTAGGAGAGAGCTTTATAGCAGAGTATATGTTATATTAAGAAAACATCCCAGCCCAGTCCAGATCAAGTCCATATATCCGATATTAGCCTATAAATCTGATACCAGTTCATAAGTTCCTCTTCAGTCAGCCGGCAATGATGCCGAATGCAGGAAGATCACAAGCGAGTGGGTGGAAAGGCGTGTGGCTCCAGTGACGGTGGAAGCATCTCCCGGGCTCTGGCGGCCATCAGCATTGCTCCATGTGGCTGTCCACAGGAAGATGAAGCAGAGAGAGTGTGTGTCCCGCCTTTGGGGAGGAAGACAGGACTTTGCAGAATCCTCAGGAGAAGGCCATGCCCACACGGAGGCATGATTGGCTAGTATCTGATCGACAGGCTAGATTCCACCCTTATATCCTACTTAATAAGTTGACAAAAAATTATGCAACTGCCACATTATTTCTAAAGATTAGAAGATAATGTTATTTTTTAAAGTTGACTCCAATAGAATCAATTCCAATACACAGTAAATCCATGTGTCTTTGAGTGGTACAAATGTTTAAGCACCCCAAAAGGCTGGAGGTTTAAGTCTACCTAGAAGTACTTTGGAAGAAATACCTCAAAATCCAATTCCAAAAAGAACAGTCATTGAAAATCCTGTGGCGCGGAGTTCAACTCTGACAAGGCTTTGCTGTGTGCCCCTGGTTCGTCTCACTGCTTGTCTCCTTAGTTTATGATGCGAAGTCACTAAGTATGCTATTCATTCTACAGAGATAGATCGATTGATTTAGGTCATGTGTTTTATTTATCTTAAAAGTGTTAGCTCTGATGCATAAGGAGACTACAAAAAGTGTGTGGAAAAGTGGAGTTAAAACGTAATGGAATTATTACTAAGAAACTTTTGTTTCTTACTTAGGATTTAATGTATATATCATCCCATATTTCAATCATATTGAGTAGAATCATACAATTGCTATCACACTCAGTTTCCAAATACTGTTTTTCTACATGGACCCCTTGAGATCATATCCATTTTACCCCCTGTACCACTGTAACCCCCTCACCACTGTACCCCCTGGACCACTGTACCCCCTCACCACTATACTCCCCTCACCTGCCAACCCTTTATTCTACTTTCTGCCCCTATAGGTTCATCAATCCTGGGTTTCATACACCGAAAATTGGAAAAGCATGTAATACAGCTTCAGGCCCTCCATTAACTTTTTGAGGCTCCTTCACACATTGTACTACCAAGTGCAGATGGTGGCATCATGTAGTTCAAAAACAATGGAGACTGCACTGCTTTGATGATAATGTGATTTTTAAAATTCATGAATTTTCTCCAGAAAACATCCTTGAGCCTCTACAATGGATTGACAATGTGTCAGGGACGACTGCCCTTGAATTGCCCTTCAGGTTAGGCAACTTAACCATCATCCCTCTTTCCTTGAACAGGCTACTGCCATTATCCAATGGAATAAATAAAGATGTATTTTTTAAATGATGATTCATTTTCATAAAGTTTGAAATTATAAAATAGATTTGTGTGCTTTTTCTTAAAGAATCAAACCAAACCAAACTCATTGCCATCGAGTCAATGCCGACTCTTAGTGAGGCCCCGTGGGTTTCTAAGACTGTGTTTACACAACTAAAAAGACCAGTCTTTCTGCCAAGGAGCTTCTGGTGGTTTCGAACTGCCGATCCTGAGGATCACAGCTCAACTTGTAGCCACTATACCACTTTGAAACCCTAAAAACTAATAATAATAGCCAAACTCATTGCCACTGAGTCAATAATGACTCATAGTGACCCTAGGGGATAGGGTAGAACTGCCCTGTGAGTTTCCTACTCTATAACTCTTTAAGAGAACAGAAGGTCCTCCAGCTTTCTGGCTCTTTGCAGCTGGTGGTTTCCAACTACTAACCTCGCAGTTAGCAGCCCAACTTGCAACCACGACTCCTGCAGGGCTCCTTACAAATCGTAGGCTTCAGAAAAACTAAGATTCACTACTCATGTTAAAGAAAAAGTTTCAAGCCTATTCCACATATTAAATATCATAACAGGCATTAATGTACTGGTAGGAAGACATAGAGGAAAACATAATTGGCTGCAAAATGTATCAAATAAGTCTCTGGCATAAAGCTATCGCTAAAGACATATGCTAAATTCAAGTCATGACCGTCCATGTAGTATTTAGATCAAAGAAACTCCTCCAGAACCTTAGGCGATTTCTGTAGACCTTTTTATACTGATTACATGAATCTCACCTTCCTTCATTGACAGTAACTGGCCTTACTCCTGAACACATTTTTGGTTTTCACAATTAAACTAAGGTCATGACTATGTCACCAATCCTATATGGAGTTGTGGAATGGGGGGATATAGAGCTTCAAATTGTTCATTCTGGTTTGACTTCCTACTGATGATCTGTATTTCCATTTCAGGTATACTTACTGAGTATCTGCGAGTGGAGATGGAAATTCTCAGCAGGGTGCCAAACCAGAATGAACCACGTCCCGAAATGAGAGAGTATGGAAAGTGTCTGCAATGACTCGATGCCAGTCTTCAGGGTCAAAAAGTCTAAAACGAGAGATAAGTTTGGGAGGCAGGGGGAATAGAATCCATTTTTCTCACTGAAGAAATGTTTGAATAAGTCAGGAGGAAAAATATTACTCCGCCTCTGAAAATGCTTAAACACAGAGTCAGTGTTCTGATGTTCCAGAGAATGTCGCTAATCCAAATGAGAATTTGTTCCCCAGTAACTATTTTATTCAAATTACTGCGTTGAAAAGTAGTTTTGAGCAGTAATGGATTTCCTAGCTCAAGGACTTCAAAGGTGGAGTCCTAGACCATCAGCATCAGCATTGCTAGGGAACCTTCAAGAAATGTGACTCTAGGGCTTCAGCCAGATACGTTGAATCAGGAACTCTGGAGGTGAGAGGCAGCAATCTGCCTTCAACCAGCCCCCCTGCTGACTGATTTTTCATGCATCCCAGTTTGAGAACCACAACCCTAGAGGCCAAAAGATCAATCAGTTCATCAGCATCTACTCTGGTGGTCGTACATCTGACCTCAATCACCTCAGCCCTGTGATTGCAGAATATGGAGACAATAAGGAGAAGGGAGACGGGGAGAGCAGGGAGAGAGGTGAGATTAAGTAGAATCAAGAGGAAGAGAAGGGATTCAAAAAAAGAAAGAGAGCAAAATCAAGAAAACCAGCTTATTTCCATATATATATATATATATATATATATTTATATTTAAGTTTTTACTCTGCTTTGGTCTATAATGGCAAGTTCGTATTGTGGAATGTGCAGGCATGAAATATATTTGTAACTGAGTTGACCTATATGCAGTTTAAGGTCTGAAGTCCCAGCTCAAAGTCACCAATGATTTTCAAACTCTGCAAAGCTTCTGGTCCTCTACGGACCTTGTCAAATGTACTTGGATGCGCGCCCACCTTCTCCCAACGCTGCACAGCCATCCCTCGGTGCATCTGTCCCATTTCAAAGTCTCAGGAACTGCTACTCTAATCCTGAAACCTGCGTCTAAAGATCACGAGAGGAAGAGTAAAAATGGCAATTTATCACATTGAGTTCCTGGTTTACTTGGTTATAAATGAGATAAAATGCTGTATTAAGGACCACGCAGGATGTCAAAAAGATATTCCCAAGAAGCACAGTGTGAACACAGCAGAGGGAAGATGACAACAGTGCATTCACCCAGGTGTCAAAACAGAAGTGATACTACAGGAGATGCTGAATAACAGGAGCGCAGTGTGGCGTTCTAGTTTTGATAAAAGACCGTGATTCCCTCCTGTTCAGCAGCTGGTGGGTTTGAATTGTCTGAGCCTTTCGTTGGCAGCTGAAGATTTTAACCACGATGCCCTCAGGTTTCCTTCACCTTCATCGTTGGAGAGGTGGTAGGTGCCATTGTGTCAGTTCAACTCACAGCTGCCCCGTGCACAACATCATGAAACACGACCCCGTCCGACGCCACCCTCACGATCCTGGCTCCGTTTGAGCCCATTATGTCAGTCCACTTTCTCTTACTCACTGACGATTATTTGTCAAAATTGATGTCTTTCTCTAGTGATGGTTCTCTCCTGAAAATGCCCAAAGTGCTGAAGAAGCAGCCTCACTTTTAGGAAGCCTTCTGGCTGTCCTTCCAAGACAGACTTGTTCCTTCGGCAGACAGTTCGTGGAAGGTTCCGTATTCTCCGCCTGCACCATAAGTTAAATGCATCAGCTCTCCTCTGGCCTCTTTTTTCACTGCCCAGCTTTCTAATGCACACGAGTTCACTGAAAATACCGTCATGGCATGAGCCAGATGCACTTTGTCTTCAAAGTGACATCTTTGCTTTTTAACATTGTAAAGAGATCTTTTGCAGAGAATTTTAATCCCTTTGGATAGATAAACCTCCCAACACTACCTCCAAGAATTATATTAATCTCCTTACAAATCTATACCCCCATACACTGATTTTTTTCTTGTGCATAGGGATCTTGTCTATTAATCTTTTATTCCTAGTATTCTGTACAGCATATTATATGTAGTTGGAGATGAATAAATATGTACTTCATATAGAAATAATCCATATCGGTCATTCGATGTAATATTGGGGGAAATATGTCATCATGAGTCTAGGACATTCAATGGCACCACTGTTCAATTCAAATGATAAAGGGGGCACCCACTCGAAAAGAACAGCAGGCCGAAGCTCCAATGGGCAGAGCTGTCGCAGTGTGCATTTTTCCTGCTAGGTGAACATCAAGTAACTGGCTCTGAGGCAGTGCACTCAGTGGCGTTGCCTGGGAACTTTCTCTCTGGTCACAGTGAATATTTTTGTAAAAGCAATTTTGCTCAAACCTTGTTTTTTGTGACGGTTGATCACAAAAGAGAACAGTGTACAGCTGTGAAATTTTGTTTCCTTTGTTTCCAGGAAAATGCCACAGAAACTGTTATAATGTTGAACACACTTTACAAGGGTGGTGCTATGGGGAAAATTCAAGTGCACAAGAGCTTTTCTCATTTCAAAAACGATGAAATGTCAATGGATGACAAGCCTCTTTCTGGACATCTGTCATCTTCCCGAACGGACAAAAATGTCGACTCATTGTGCATTTGGAGTTCCTTCCACCAGGGCAGACTGTGAATCAAGCTTCCTACTTAGAGGTTCTGAGAAGATAGTGTAACATTGCACGACCAAAAAGGCCTGATTTATGGCAGATAGAAGACTGTTTTTGCCACCACGACAATGTACCTGCTTATGCAGCCATCTCAGTGCACCCATCTCAGTTTTTAGCAAAAACCAGCATGCTTCTCTTGCCCCATGCCCCTTAGTCAACTGACCTCATTCCTTGCGACTTCTTTTTGTTTCTGTGCATGAAGAGGGACACGAAAGGACAGCAATTTGATGGCGCAGAAGAGGGGAAGAAAAAAATGAGGGAGATGCGCTTAGCCATCCAAACAGATGAGTTTGAAAAATGTTTCCAAGAATGGCATCGCAGATTTGGCAAATGTATTAAGCGTAATGGAGAGTACCTTGAAGGTGATAAAGTTTTGTAAACAAAAATTTTAATACAGAGCTTTGAAAAAAATGTGGGAGTAGTACTATATATATACATACATACACATATACATACATACACACATATATACATGCATATACATATATACATACGTACACACATATATACATACATAAACACATATACATACATACGCACACACATATACAGGCGTACACACATATACATATGTGTACACATATATACATACACATATATACACAGTGCACATATATACATACACACATATATACATACATACACACATATATACATACACACATATATACATACATACATATATACATACGTACACACATATACATACGTGCGCACACATATACACACGCGCACACATATATACACATGTGCACACATATATGCATACATGCACATATATACATGTGTGCACACGTATATACATACACACGTATATACATATGTGCACACATATACAAACGTGCACACATATATACATGCACATATATACATACATGCACACATATATACATACATAAACATATATAGCTATAATTTTATGGGGAAATATTAACAAGTTTTTATCCAAAGATGCAGCTTGTTGGGTTTGAACCCAACCTTATACTTAAGCAGGTGATAACACCTTTGACGTATCAAACACATATGATGTCTGTATTGTAAATAAAGGGGCCACGGGGGCCTGTGAAACCCCATGAGACATTTCTACTCAGTTTTATAGAATTCGTATTATGAGCATTGATTCAACAACCGTGGGGTCTCTGTGTGAGTGACTGGTTTGGTTTGGACTTGAGTTGGCGCACAAAGGGGTAAGGTTAAGCACAGGCTACAAACGGAAAGCGCAGAGGTTTAAAGCCACCCCGTGACACCACATCATGGCGAAGGCCTAGAGATTTCTTTCTGTAAATATTCGCTACTCTTTCTCACTTCCACCAAGTCAATCCTGATGCAGAAGACCCTGCAGGTCAGAAGAGCCCCCGGGGGCTCTGAAAGGGTGAATCTTACTAGAGTAGAAAGGTTCATCGTTTTCCTGGAGAGCAACTGGGGGTCTTGAAATTCAGAGCTTGTAATTAGTAGCCCAAAACATAAATAATTAGAGTCGGGAAAACCCTCTGAGGCAGTTCTACTCAGTTACATGTTATATCCGTGAGTCAGAATCTACACGACAGTACCCAACAGCAACATACTGGAAATTAACATAAAAATACTGGAGAAAACTGGGACTTGAGGACTACTTGTTGCTTTCTTCTGCTCATAGGACGGCAGACTTTCCTGTTTGTTTTTGTTAGGTGGGGCTTTTATATATGTCCTTTGCTTACTTTATAGATTCTCTATGATGAAAGTACCCATTAATATAAATGGAAGAATATATATTTTTTAAAACTTCATGAAGAGGCTGAGTCTTGAGTGTAGTCAGCAAGTCTGACTGGCTAGCCATAAAAACTTGTATCTGTTTTAAAATTGTTGCTTAATAAAATAAAAATGTATTATAAAATACTTTTTCCCAAAAATAGCTCTTTCAGTTACTTAGCAGTATATGTGGTTTCCTTGAACTTGATGAGGCTGCCTTGTTTTTGTGTGTGTCGGAGTGTGGGGCGGGTGGAGGGGGGTTGTCGCAGAAGTTTCCCAGCTGTGACAGAATGCAATCTCACTACTGTCTATTGCCCCTTTTAGGGAGAAAATGTGCTGCTTTGTTCTCTTACAAGCTTCTGCCTAGCATAGGTTTCCATTTTCACAGGTTTTACTGTACTTAAATTATGTCCCTCAATGAGGTTCAAAACCAAACCAAACCAAAAAACCTCACTGCTATTGAGTCAATTCCAATTCAGAGCAATTCTAGAAGAGCAGAACTCCCTGTGGGTTTCCAGGACTGTAACTCTTTCAGGAAGCAGAAAGCCTCTTCTTTCTCCCAAGGAGCCACCTGTGGTTTCGAACTGTTGATCTTCTGGTTAGAGGTCCAACACAGAGTTCTTCAATAATGGCTGGCACAAATGCTATGATGTTGAAACACTGGCAAGAATTAACTGTAAAAAAATGAAAGTTCTTACAAATGTGTCTTCCTGTATTTAGTTTTTGTCTGCTACTTAAATAGTAGGTTTTCCATTTTCTTACCAGACTAGATCAATGGTGAGGCTATTTGGGGAAGGAGGTGCGAAAGTTAAGGTTATGTGTCAACTTGTCTTGAGTGGTGAAGTGGGATGCTGACCACAAGATTAGCAGTTTGTAACCACAAGCCACTCTGCAGGAGAAAGGTGAGGCTTTCTATGCCCATGAAGATCTGCAATCCCAGAAACCCATCTGGGCAGTTCTACTCTGTCCCATAGGGCCATTGGGGTGAGCAGAAAGACACACGGGTAGTGCCTGCTTAGCTGCAGTAGCTAATTCTGGAACATGAACTTGAGGCCATCAAGTCCATCCCAATGCTTCAAATGCAAACACTGGCTTCAAGTCTATTCTGACTCATAGCGCCCCATGGAACAGAGACGTCTCTCAGCTATGTTCCAGGCAGGGTCTCAGTCTTACAGCGTCTACACAGAGGAACTCTCTCCGCTTTGGGGCTCTAACCCACACAGCAGATGACTGCCTTACAAGGGGCCCTACTAGTGCAGTGGTTAAGCATTTGGCTGCTCGCCTAAAAGTTGGTACGTGAATCCAACCAGCTATTCTGTACTAGGAAAAACATCAAGACCTTCTCCCGTAAAGATGGTGGCCCAGCAAACTTACAGGGTGGAGAAATATTGAGACTAGCTTGACAGCACACACAACAGTAAAAACAACTGCCTTCCAGGAAATCATCAATATGAGCTCACCCTTGCAGACACCCATCAGCAGGCAGAGTCGAAATCACAAAGAGCGTGCTTCCTAACGGTAGCTGCCTGACACTGAATTGTGACAAAAGCCATACCCGTTTGCAGCTCTAGTCTGCAGCTGTTCCCCCCACAACCGTCTCCAAGCTTCCAGGAGCTGTGCACGGCATGTCTATCAACTGTATTTAAGACAGCATCTCAATACATACATTTTAAATCAGGCCTGAAATGCTGATCAAAACTGTTTGAACTTCTCCAGATGCAAGTGCATTTATCTACAGTACTTCTACAAACGAGGGGGAGAAGAGCCCGAAGCCTGTCAGAGTTAATTAGATTCATACCAAAAAGCTTCATCGTCCTATGCAATGTTTTTACTCTATTACATATAAATGTGCAATAATTCCATGAACACTGGGTTTAATTGCTCATAATATTTTAATTAAGGTTATGCTTTGTATAAATATCAACTCATCATTTACTCTGACTACAGTCCTATTTAAATGAAGTTAATTTGATGGTGCAGTCATGAATAGAGCCTCTTAAGAGTTTTGCTCTATGCGCTGTCGAATATAAATAGGGGTTAATTGTTAAAACAAGTCAAGTACAGACTTCAGAATGCTCTTCTTATTTTAGCTAGCATGACAGTGTCATCCTCATTTTTACATGACCTGCTGACCCCATGCCATGAATAACATAATGACCATTACAAGTCCCCATGTCCGTCTCCAGAAAACCAGAGCGCTCCTCCCTCATATTTGCATTTTGAAGCTGCCCTTTAAACAGACACCCTTTACCTGCTGTATTTGTGATTCAGCCGATCAGATAATTAGATGTAAGATTAGATGCGCCGGAAGAGATGGCTGCCTCAATTAATCTTGCCGGCTGTGCCTCTGCGAGCCACTACGCAGTGCGGAACAGACAAGATCAAATTAAGGTTTCAGAGGCAGGGAAATTTCAAGTCTGCAGTCATTTTAATTCCATCTGAGGCAAGGGTATAATTTATTACTGTATTCAGAATTCGTGTTCTCTTTTTCCAAAACACCAATTTTCATTAGAGAGCAGAGCCCTCAAAAGAGTAGAAATAAAGGGAAAATGTCTTCAAGTGTCCCACAGAACCACGATCATACTCTTTCTATAAAAAAAAATTTTTAAAACAACAACCAGTTGCCTTCGAGTAGGCAAATGAATCCCTAGACCTCCAGAGTAAGTGGGTGAGTGCTAACTCCTTTGCACCAGGGACACCCCGAGACAATACCTGGTCTGGATCCCTGCTTGTGTGAGTGTCTTACATTAGAAGCAGTGAGACTTTGTCTATCAAGTGGCACTCAACACGGCCCTTCAAAAGCTGGCAGATAGATGGCTTTTCTTCCCTTTGTTATTAGATTTCATATTCAAGACTTACAAATCACTACGCCTTCCAAGACCATCTCAGAGTGAGTCAATCAAAATACACAAAGATCTCAAAATCTCATATGGCCAACTTTGTGTGCTCTTTTAGAAACCGAGCAGAATCTTTAATACAATGGAACCGAAATAAAAATACACCGAGAAAACAGAGAGCAACAAAGGAGCCCGGCACCTTTCCAAGGGGTGCTCGTCTTAAGAGAGATGTGCAAAATACAAAACAGCCAGCCCATCTGGGATTCCTCGAAAACTTTTGAAAACCACATAGCCTAAGAACAAAGCGACTTCTGCAAGCTTCTACTGAAGTTGCAAGATCTTCCAAGAAGGGGCATGGTAGCCTATTTTAATAATTCTGGTTCACAGCTCCCAGGTGTGCAATCTAAAGCTTGAATGCCATGCTAAGACATCACCAGGACATATTCGACCCAAAAATCATTCACAGCCTTAGCTTCATCTGGGATTGCTGTATCTGAAAGCTGGAGTTAAATTAATTGGAAAGTCGCCCTATTCAAGCCTTCAACAAATATTTATGAAAGACAGGAAATCTTTCAAAAAGAAGCATCTGCAAAGTAATTCCTAGGAGTAAGGAATCTCCATAAATAACAAGGGGGCAGGAATAGCTTGTCATCAGCTCCTGTAGTAGTCTTCTGATCTCCGAACGCAAGGGTGACAACACGGGGAGACACGCTATCTTCTTCAAGGACACCTGAAAAGGAAATTGTAATAGCAAACTGCAGCCAGAACCAGTACGTTTGACCCGGTTTATTACCTGATATACCAATGAAGAGTGCAGTTGGCCCTTGCATCTCAGGTCAGAGTCCCTAACGGATCATCTTTCTTTTATGCACTTACACAGGCCCACACCCGCACACATTGATTTGCCGGTAGCTGCCCCTTTAATTATTCCACATGCACGGATAGATGCTAGTCCCTAAAGCAGACACTGCCATTGTTTGGTGTTCATGGGCAAGCCCTGTGAGCAGCGTGGAACCGCTCCCTAGGGGCCAGCCTTGTCTTCCAGTACTCTCTGGGTGGATTCAAACTGCGAAACTTTGGGGCAGTGGTCCAGCAAGTAACCATGTATGCCACCCACAGACTCCGATGGCAAGCTTTCCCAAGGCAGAAGGCTTCTCTGCGCTTTATTTTCCCCTCATTACATTTTCCTGCACGAAGCCAAGCCCAGGCAGAGGCTGATTTTGAGCGTTAGAAGAAAGAATCAAATAAGCCCAGCGGGAAGCAAGCTTTGATTCTTATATCTTGCTTATCATTATCCTATCCTCAGAAATGAGTCTCCATGTCCCCCAAAACCTGTTTATTTCTTCCCTTATTTCCAATGTTTTCCAAAATTTCAACATTTTTGCAATCAATCATCCTGCTGTTTGTGTGCAATCTCCAAATTCTGCCAGGTCTTTCTTAACCACCTCTCTTTCATGACTCCCTCACTTCCATTTCCTCCATGGCTGACGTAGGACAAGCCAGTAAAAACCCACACGATCACGATGACCTCCATAGAGTTTCAGTGGGAGGATTTGGCTTGCATTAGTATTGAATGACAGTTTCAGAGCAAGTTGGGTTGCCATTGAGCAATTTTACATTCTGTTTCAAGATATAAGTTTCGATCCCTCAATAGAATACCACTCTGCTCACTTCCCCTGTGAGTCCCCCGTGTCCATCCATCCCTCATCCCTACTGCTGCCAGACTCCTGAGCTTGGAACTTGGGCAAATGCTGCCCTTTGGGCATCTACTCTGGGGTACATTCCTCCCTAGTGTTATTATACACTCTGTAGACTGGCTATTGTTTGACTGCAAGTTGATACCAACGTGGTTTTAGTCCCAGGTTGTAAACGTATCTAAGGACCACAGTCTGAGGAATTCCATAATTCTCTACAAAAAAAAGTAAATCTGGTCTTTTTTTTAAGTTATTTCATTTTTTCAGAGACATTTTCCTCCCTTTATAACCAGGACCATCTATCACACCCCTGATCAGAATGAGAGGTAGGGCCCTGGCTGGGTACCATCCAGTTCTTCTGGCCCTCGCGTAGTGAAGATTGCAGTCCAGGCGGCACAATAGCCCGTAGGACTAAATGTTTTGTTGAGTCTTTTATTGTCTTCATGTTTCTTAGCTTGGGACTAGTAGCTGTATTTTAGACGCCTTCTTACAAGCTTTTAAGAGCCCAATGACTACTCAACGAAAAAGGATATTGACCCAGAACAGTGGAATGTGTTGTTCCCACTGACCTAGATGCCTCTGAAACTGTGGTTCTTATGTCCCTGAATCCACTGGGCCACTTTTGGCTATGACTGGGAAGTTTTCAGAACTTTGTTCCTTGAATGTTCGATCATTGAATATAGTGATAGCCCATAGACATATACAGTAGAACTAGCCTCTGCCAGTATGTATCTGTGCTCGTGGATGAACTGCCATTCCGTTGCCCACCTCTGTGTATTGTGCACAACTAGCTCCCTATCAATTCACGGTGCTGGCTGTTATTACTATTGTTGCAGGACTGCTTGCATAATATCATCTATCTTTGTGGTCTTGTACTCTTGTGCCCTCCTGATGCTCCACTTTGGCAGTGATCACACTGCGCTGCTCAGCATCTTACTGTATCCTGCCTTGCCCTTCACCCGTGTCGACAGGTGTCTACTCACTAGTTCATAATGTACCCTTCTCTCCTCTTCCATCCTGGAAATCATCAAATAATCTTCATTCCTGTGTGTAAACGTTTTCATTACTTTTTAATAGCGACCTCATACAAAGTGTATCCTTTTTCACTTATTTCATTAGGCACAATGTCCTCCAGGTTCATTCAAGGTATGAAGTGTGTGCCGATTCTTCCTTAAAATTTTGGGAGAAGATTGACAGAGAAAATCATCAGTTTGACACTCAACAATGCATGTACATTTTGTTTCATCTTATTCACTGGAATCTTCTGAAGGTAACGTAACATGTTCCACTTCCTCCTTGCTTCCTGTTTCCATTCCGCCTTCTCTCCTACCACTTCTGAACTTTGTCCTTGGTTAAAAGTTGCCCTTTTCATCATCTCCAATGGTTTATTATTCTATGGTGTGAATCTCTCACTGATGTTTTTAGTCCTCTTACGGACCTGTCAACTGTTTGCCTGTAAACTGAACCACAGAGTAAGAGATGCTCCCTTATTTTTTTAAGCTGCAGAGCATTCCGCTGTGTCTATACCATGGCTTGTTCATCCTTTCATCTGACTGTGAGCACTTAGGCTGTTTCTGTCTTTTGGCTATTGTGAATAAGAGCTCAGTGGATACGGGTCTGGGTACATGTGTTCACGACATGCCTCTTAATCCTCTCGGAAATAGGATGACTGTGCGGCCTGGTGTTCCTCTCGTCACCTAATTAAGGATGCATCATTCCCTTTCCACCGTGGTTGTCCATTTAAAGGTCCCACCAGCACTGTATGAGAGATTTAGTATCTCCATACCCTTTCCACCATTTGTTGTTGTCTGTTTTGCGTATTGTCCATTTGTTTTGTCTTTTTTTACTTCACTGTGAGTTTAACTTCACCAACTATGTTGATGATATCTCACTGTTGCTTTGATTCTCAATTCTCTGTGGGGTTGCTTTGTGTCAGACTCAGTTCAATGGCAGTGGATTTGAGTTTAATAACTAAAGATTGTGAGCATTTCATCATGTGTTTCTTGCTTGACTGTATGTCTCATTTGGTAATATGTCTGTTCATGTACTCTACCCATTTTTAAATTGGATGGTTTGTCTTTTGGTTGCTGAAGCCTTGATATTTTCTATACATGTTTGAGATTAGTACCTTGTTAGATGCTCCATAGACATTTCTTGTTTTGTTGTTATATTCACCGTTAACTATAAAGCCCCCACTTTCTTTTCTATTGGTCATGTTATTGGGGGCTCTTACAGATATTGTAACAACCCATAAATCAATTACATCAAGCAAACATGGATGAATGCTATATCTTCATTTTCAAAACGTTCTCACTATAGACTTTATGGCTGGCTGTTTAGAAACAGGTCAAGAGGCACCTATGTGTCGACTGAACGTGCCCCCCTCATTGCCCACCACACCTCTTGGTCTTTGGTATAGTCATCAAAGTGTACAGCAGCACTCAGTACTCCTATTTCAAATAAACTGTCGTAACTTTGGCCTAGCTTATCTTGTGTCATTTCTTCCCCGAGGTTAGCTCCTAAAACACTGATAACTCTTTCTCCTCAAAATCCTTTGTTACTCTCCAGAAAGCATGAAGAACACATTGCACCGCCCAGTTCCTAAGGGCCTAAGATTCCCCATCTCTCTCTTTGCCTCCCCTGCCCTGTTAGCATTTTCTCCTCTACTCCAGACTTAGTCCTAGCGGAGCTGTGCTCTTGTGGAAATGCATGCAGATTTCTCAGGCCACCCTCCCTCTATCTGCTAGCTTCATCGCTCCTTGATGCGATTGCAAACTTTTTATAAAAGGCCAGGCTGAACTTAGTGTCCCCAGACCTTTGTTCCCAAGTAGAGGCTTAATAACCAAGGATTAATGACACTCCATGTGCACTTGGAAACTAGGAATACACACTGGCACTAAAGAGTCTCAGTAATGATCAGGGAGACATAACGTAAGCATTGATGGTAGGAGAACACCGAAGTCCTCCTTTTGTAGGAAAGCACATGACTATCTCGGTCCATTGAGAGCCCGTCACTGTTTACAAATGTTCTAAGGCACCCATTGAAAAAGTGTGACATACCAAAGATATTTACATTATATCCATAATTTCAAGCCACCAAATCAAAACAGTTCTACAATCACATATCTACTGCCTATAAACATACCAAGCTCACTTTCAGATGTCATTTCTTCTTCTTTCTGCCAGTGTTTCGCTACCCAGTTCCTCCATGACTCTCTCACATTTTGAGGTGCCCGAGCACAGTGCTCCTCCACTGTCCCTGAAATTTCCCCCATTTGGCCTAACAATACTTTGCTGTTTCTTTTACTTACTCACAAAACCTCACCAAGCCTTTGTAGCCATGATGTATTTATGGATTTTCACATAGCCAGAGCCAACAGCTTCCAAAGCTTTCCGTTAATGATGTAGAGGTGAGTTCTACCAGCATCTCCCCCAGCCCTGTTTCAGGTTTGCACTGTCCTTCAATGTACAAGGGGGTACCCCCCTCCCCACCAAAAAACACAAAAAGTTTCATTCCAAAATTTTACAATATCTAACCTAAATTGATTATCCTACATTTTAAGGGCCTCGTTACCCCTTTTTCTCATCTCAGTGGTCATGGAGCACAGTGATTTTTCTCGTTATAATTAGGGTGAACCTTGAAGTTGTTAGGTGCCACTCAGCTGGATTCAATTCACAGCAACCTAAAGGATAACAAGACAAAATGCCTCCTGGCCCGGGCCGTCTTCATGAGTGCTTGTTGCTGTTCTCAGTGACGGCTAGTCAGTTCCACCTCGCACAGCTCACCTTCCTGACAGGAGGAAGCACTGCCCAGTGCTGCGCCGTCCTCAGAATGGTTCTCCTTGGGTTGGCATACTTGAACCTATTGTCTTAGATACAATGTCAACCCACTTCAGTGAGAGCTTCCTTCACTTTCACTGACCCTCACCTTTAGCAACCACACTGTTCTTCAACTACTTAGAAATCACTTTGGTTTTTTATTTGGCCAATATTGCCATTCATATTACTTAGCCACTGAAGAGAGTATCAAACATTGCCTTCCCCAATGACATCCTATTTCTTTTACCATGTCTGCCTAGTTATCATATCCATGCTGGTGGCTCTTAAAATGTATGAATCAAGTATGAAAGACTGAAATTTTCAGCTTTACGTTGAAACATCCCACACAATAGGGTGGTGTAACCCACTCACCTCAAGATATTTACGATCTGCTTCACTGGTTGTAGTGAGTTGGTATCAACTGCCAGGCAGTGAGTGTGGTTAGTTGTTGCTCCTGTTTTAAATTTTCAGTGGAGAAATCTAAAAGAGCTTATGGCTTGGAGAGCTTTCATGTATTAGCAATATACTTAAAATATTCAATTATTATTGCGTTCTCCAGATCACCAGGTCCTAATAAAGTGGACAATGACTAAAGTCTAGGCCTAGGTTCCCAAATATGAGTAACATATCACCCCTTTTCAGAAAAAAATATTACTCTGCAGGTCCCTGGACCTTAGAGGCCTTTGTCCTGTAACTGACGCGGCACTTAGCGTTGATGTCCATTTGCTCTAGTGTAGGGGTAGAGGCCAACCTCGTAATCAGCTCACGGCCTCATGACACGTCTTGAGAGCTGTTGCCTTTTAGTAAGAGAGACCTTGTGGGTCCTTCTTTTCTGCCTCTCTACCCTTTCATCTGCTTGCTTTCTGGGACTCTTTGTCTGCATTCAGGGGCAGCCCCATGTGGGCTGTTCAGTCCTGAAAGCTGCCGGTGCCCTGCCGTGTTCCTACGGACCTTGTATCCGCACCACTCTGCATGCACCGGCTGTGACCCTCATGGTACCCCACTTCACCTTTCTGCATCACCCACACGCAGCTATACGAATCAGCTAGCACGGGACCTACGAACTTAAGTTGGACTCAGCTGGGATGCCTTCTTGATGTAAGAGTACTTCTTAATATAAAGCTCATTCTTAACTTATGTGCAAGTTACTTATTTTGTTCATCTAGACAACCCAACTTAACACAGCCCATAATCTAGGATAAAGTGTGGTATCTGCTTTTGCAGCTCCCATCCCGACCCCTGATCATTCTGGCACCCTAAGGGGACAGTTTTGCCCATTGGGGGAAACCCTGGTCTAGAAATTCTGTCCTGGACAATGTTGGATACTGTACAAGTCTTATGAAATTCACACACAGGGCAGGAAAAAAGGCCGGGGAATCTACTCAAAGAAATCCCTGAGGAACACTAATAAAGGATATTTCTTGTCTGATGTGCCTTGAAGACGACATTGCGTTTTGTTTCGTTTTAAAGAAATACTTCTAAAATGGTGGCCTATGCAATAATCTTCCTTAAATTTAAGGAAGTGGTGTTAACAAACCCAGGACAAGGGAACAACAAGGGATCCAAATTGGTAGTGAGGTGGGTGTGGCAGGCCTGGTAGGGCATGATCAAGGGTAACGTAACGAAGAGGTATTGCTGAAACCCAGGTGGGAACGGAGCATGATAGTGGGACAGGAGGAAAGTCAAGGGAAATAGAGGAAAGAGCTAGGAGGCAAAGGGCATTTATAGAGGTCTAGAAAAAGACATGTACATATGCATATATATATATACACATATATATGGTTGGGGAAATAGATCTATGTGCCTATATTTATAGGTTTAGTATTAAGGTGGCAGAAGGACATTGGGCCTCTACTCAAGTACTCCTTCAATGCAAGAATACTTTCTTCTATTAAATTGGCATTCTATGATGCTCACCTTCCCCACACAACTGCTGAAGACAAAGCGGGTGAATAAGCAAATGTGGTGAAGAAAGCTGATGGTGCCCGGCTATCAAAAGAGATAGTGTCTGGGGTCTTAAAGGCTTGAAGATAAACAAGCGGCCATCTAGCTCAGAAGCAACAAAGCCCAAATGGAAGAACACACCAGCCTGTGTGATCATGTGGTTCTGAAGGAATCAGTTATCAGGCATCAAAGCACAAAAAATCATATCACTGGGTGCACACCTCCAGGATACGATCACTGAGAACAAATGGGTGCATAAGCAAATGTGGCGAAGAAAGCTGATGGTGCCCGGCTATCAAAAGAGATAGTGTCTGGGGTCTTAAAGGCTTGAAGGTAAACAAGCAGCCATCTAGCTCAGAAGCAACAAAGCCCACATGGAAGAAGCACACCAGCATATGCGATCACGAGGGGTAGAAGGGATCAGGTACAAGGCATCATCAGAACAAAAACAAAAAAATCTTACCATAGTGAATGAAGGGGGAAGTGCAGAGTAGATACCCAAAGCCTATTTGTCGGCCACTGGAGATCCCCTTGCAGAGGGGTCTAGGGGAGGAGATGAGTCAGTCAGGGTGCGATGTAGCACCAATGAAGAATACAGCTTTCCTCTAGTTCCTAAATGCTCTGCCTTCCTCCCCCACCCCCCACTATCATGATCTGAATTTTACTTTGCAAGGTTGGATAGAGCAGAGGATGTACACTGGTGCAGGTGGGGGCTGGAGGCACAGGGAATCCAGGGTGGATGATACCTTCAGGACCAGGGGTGTGAGTGGTGATACTGGGAGGGTAGAGGGAGAGTAGGTTGGAAAGAGGGAACCGATTACAAGGATCTACATGTGACCTCCTCCCTGGGAGATGGACAACAGAAAAGGGGGTGAAGGGAGATGTCAGACGGGGAAAGATATGACAAAATAATAATTTATAAATTATCAAGGACTCATGAGGGAGGGGAGAGGGGAGAGGGAGGGGGGAAAAAGAGGACCTGATGCAAAGGTCTTAAGTGGAGAGCAAATGCTTTGAAAATGATGAGGACAATGAATGTACAGATGTGCTTTACACAATTGATATTTGCATGGATTGTGATAAGAGTTGTATGAGCCCCTAATGAAACATTAAAAATAATTAATTGATTGGTTAATTTAAGGTATTGAGCTAGGATTGATTTGGGGTTGGTTTTTACCTCAACAGAGTAAATAGAAACAATAGAGTAAATAGAAATTCCTCTGGTGCTTCCCATAAATTAAAAACACAAAGACCTTCAACAAAGGCCCTAAGATTGACTTGTGATTCCTGAGATGGATTATAATGGGCTACAGAGCTAGTGGCTGCCTATGGAACTCCAAAAGGATAATCATGATAGATTTACGTATTTTCTCAAAAGACACAGGACCATCATTGTGATTTATTATCAAATTTTTTTGAGAAAATCAACAACCACATTGACCAAAAAAGGCCAAGAAAATGTATACTACAGAATTTCTGTGGCTCATCATTCGACTGCTCATTCTTCAAGGGTAGCAGAGGCTACCCTATGAGAATTTCATTGAGATAACTTACACATCCACCCACAGCCTTGCTCTTGCCCCTTCAGACTTCTTACTGTTCCCAAAACGCAAAGGGAATTTGAAAGGAGCACAAGTTGAGTCCCTTGAGAAAGGCAAATCATTCTGACACGGTGTAAATCCAAGAACTAAGATCCTTAGTGGGAACCATTAGAGAGACAGAAACAAAGCCTTCAGAAGTGTGTAGCCCTACAAGAAAGATATGTTGATAAACCATAACTTCATATTTTGAAAGTTCTGCTTAATAAAGATTTCTTTTGTTCTGTAGAAATATTTTTAACTTGGTCTCATATGTAAATTCTGTCATTTCATAACAGATTAAAGATAGATTTTTATTAGCCTTGAATTTGCCTTAATCTTAAGGTCAGGAACTAGCTGTGACTTCCACTGACTGGTATAAATCTAGACATCCAATTCTAGGTACTTATGTAAAATTTACATTTTCATTAAAAGGATCAGTTACCCATTCAGAAAAAATAATATCTTTATGAGACATGGTTTTGTGTCAGTGTATTAAGTATTTCTTAAATAATTGGATAAGTTAGATTCTCTATTTCTATAGATATTAGAATAATAAATATTCTTCTGTATGTTAATTTATGTTTTTATTATACTTATTCTAGTTTTGACATGCTGTGTAATTAGAAGAAACTCACTACGGCCATAGAAAATAGTAGTCATGTTCCAACATTTTTAAGCAAAATAGCCTCTCTAAGTATTTGTCACACAAAGTCTTGCAAAATCTCAGCATTTGAAAAGTAGTAAAGTGGAGCTGTGCAATCCTACCTTTCAGGTTTGTCTCCCTCGCTAAGTGTCACCAGACACCCTGCTGTCTTCCCGGAGCAGCAACATATGCCTGCAGTGACTTAAAAACCTTTCACGTGGCTCTTCTGTCCATAGTCTTTGTAACACTTCACAAGTGTCTGAATGAGATCATACCGCATACAAATAAGGTGTAGAGGGCTGTAAGTGAGGGAGTCAGACTGTTTAGGCATCCCCTGGGGATAAATGAGCCATCTCAAAAGCAAGAGCAGAAAATCCTGGATGGTCAAGCAAGAAGAGCCAACAGTGAGTTATTGGCAGCTGAGGTGCCAGAGGCCACAGCACAGGGACCAGAGACCACAGCACAGGGACCAGAGACCACAGCACCGGGACCAGAGGCCACAGCACAGGGACCAGAGGCCACAGCACTGGGAGCAGAGGCCACAGCACAGGGACCAGAGACCACAGCACAGGGACCAGAGGCCACAGCACAGGGACCAGAGACCACAGCACAGGGACCAGAGGCCACAGCACCGGGACCAGAGGCCACAGCACCGGGACCAGAGGCCACAGCACTGGGACCAGAGGCCACAGCACAGGGACCAGAAGCCACAGCAATGGCTTTTAAGGTCTTCCACCAGGAGGCTGGCTTGTGGAGTGGACTTGCCTTTGCGCATTTATCAAAGTTCAAGGAGGTTTGTAAGTAACACTTGCTGGAAAAGAGCAGAGGTGAACAGATCTGTGGCTGAGAAGCAGAGGAGCAGAGAAACGTGCCTGCTGAGATGGCTGAGAAGAGGTGCCGCAAGCAAAAGGACTACAACCTCAGTGGTTTTTTGACGATTTGTTGTGATCTGTTACCTCCCCTAATAAACCCCCTTCATCATGAGTCTTGTCTGTGTGCTCTGTGTGGCCAGTGCAATAAATGATCAAACCCAGCAAGAACTGGAGTGCCATGGCAGAGGAGCAGTTCGTATTGATATCATGAAGGATGGAGGGTAAAGGCAAGTCTCCTCTCTGCCTCCTAGGACCCATCCTTAAGCAGATGTGCAATTGGATGCTCCTTCCCCTTTGTACAGCTTGAGGAGGTCAGACAAGGCCCATGCCCTTCCTCAAAGCGGTAGAACATTCTACAGTTTTCTGAGAGGAGGTCAAATTTACTAGCTTCTCAGCTGAGTTCTAAAGCACACTGGTCCTACCTAACTCCAGACCTAGAATATTCATTTGCCTGTCCTTTTTCAGCTGTCAATCATCTCACTGAAGCTTTCCCTCAGAGAGAGGACACAAGAGTCGCAGCAAATGGCTCAAGCATAGCAAGGATCACAAAGATGGGAAACGCCAGAGCAATGCTTCATTCTGTGAATATTTAAGATCACAAGTCAAAAACTACTTGACAGAAACTAATAACAGCAAATCCAAATCTAACCAGAAATTGTTAGCTAGATTCTCTGCTGGGCAAACCACTATCCAGAACATCCTTGGAAGGACACAGAGGCAAGCCACTATTGGAGGTTCTCTAAATTATACTTTCGAGCAAATCAAAGCATATATACAAAGCTCATGTTCAAGTACCCGCCTAGCCTTTCAAATCAGTACCTTTGTTGAATGCACACTTAAAGATCATCTTTAGTATTTTCCTTCTTAAGTGCGTTCTAAGAAAGAATATTTGTTTCAAAAGAGACATTTGAATAAAGGTTTGCATCAGTATTCATTATTTATGGTCCTATGTAACAAATCTCTTTTAAAAACCAGTACTAGAAAAATTTACACTTGAGGAAATGACTTGCTTTCTTTTCTTGGATAATAATACAACTGATTATATCTCTGTTGTCATCCTGTCTGTCAAGAATCTTAAAGCTAAATCTGAAGCTAAATAATAATTTCACGCACTTCATTGACATAGTTCATTCTGATTCTTGCATACTGCAGTTCTGTAGTGCTGGTTTCCTATTTCTATGAACACCGTTTTTATTATGTTCTTACTGCTTTTGTTAACTGCCACAGATAAGACTCCTGACTCCTGCTGGCCCATGAACAGTGGAACAAGCTGCTGCCCCCGCCCACCTTTGATCAGATATCAGCTGCAGCTCAGACTTTGGTGGTAAACAGGGCTTTTATTGACTGATTTGAGGAAGTAAGTTGCCAGGCTTTTCTTCCTAGTGTTTTTGAGTGTGAAACCTGTCCAAGGATGAAACCATAGCAACACAGAAACTTCCACTGGCAGGTGGCTGGAAACCGTGCACAAGGAATACCTGCAAAGTTAGAATCCGGGATTCTGTCACAGAAGGTCAGAATTCTACCTCAGAACCACTAGTGCCTCACATCCTTATTGGAAACTCTTTCAAATCATTGATTAAATAAAATTTTTACAATCACCCTAACCATGATCCATTAACCATCACTGTAACTGTATTAGTCAAATTCTATAAATCCAGCTAACTGTATTAAAATCAAATCATTCTGCTCCACAAGGTCTACAAAGATATCATTGGGTTTTATTGGCTGTTTTCTAAAAGTAACTATTACTTTCTGCCTGCCATTAAAAAGATCAGTAAAAACGGTCCTATTGTAGCATATTCACATGACCTTTGGTGATCTGGAATATAGCTAATCTATGACTGGAAACCTCAATTAAATGTCTCTGGATCTCATGAGATTCTATTACTTAACTATTGTTCAACCCCTTCTAATCTAAAGATCATGGTTTTACGTCAGTGGATGTGCCTCATCTAAAAACAATGATTTAGTTCTTATTGTGTACCAGGCAAGTTCTAAATAATCTATAATACCTCACTTCATCTTCACAACTATGGGGAGGGCTTCAAATTTTTATGAAAACACTGAATTAAAGGCTAATGAATTTTTTAATATACTTCCTCTGGCTCCTGTGTATATTCACACGATTTTAGAACTTAAAATATTACAGTTAAATATCTTTCCTGGTATCCCACAGCTAGTAGGTGGCCATGGCTTGAATGCAGGTGAAGTGACTCAAGAGTCCGCTCTCTAAACCACTATTGTATATTGCTCCTTTGAGAAGGATATGGAATCACAAGCTTGAATTTGTATGCAAGTGATTAAGTAAACTACTAATAGGAAAGGACCAAGGGAATGACTTATTGCAATTTGGAAAGAGGATATCAGAGAAACTATATATGATATCCTAATGACTTCATGGATTATTAGCCTTAATATTGTTAAAATGGAAATTTTATCAAAGTTTTCTACAGATAGAAAGTAATTTTTATTAAAATCTTAGCAGTTGCTTCTACAGAATTGGAAATGTGATTCTTATATTTTATGGAATTGCAAAGTATCCTGATTAGTCCAAATAGTCTTAAAGGAAAAAAATGCAAAACAATAAAGTCTGACTACTCACACTTCTTGAGTATAAAATAAATCACAAAATTATAGTAATAAAAAGTATGGTAATGATATAAGGCTTGACATTTAGATCAATGGACACAATTAAGAATCTAGTAACAAGTCCGTCCATTTACAGCCAAATTGGTTTTCTTTTATTAGGATTCCCTATCTGTGCTTGGCTGGTTTTCTAGTAAAACAAAACTAGTGACATTCATATATGTATAAGAAAGAATTTTACAGCCTGGTTGGGTCCGATGCTAGTCAGAGACACTAAGAAACAAGTAGCTACAGGTAGATGAAGTTGGAAGGCAAAGCTGGAGGCTGGGAGCTTGGAGATTACAGGCCAGTGGGTGCAGATGATTAACAGAAATATGGCAGGGCACTGATTGTTCCCAGAGACGACAGGCCACGTAGATTACCCCTCAATGGAGCCAGATGGAGAATCCAAGCAAGCAGGAAGGCAGGGGCAAGAAAGAATGAAGCTCTCGGTGTCTTTCTTATAAAAAAAAGCCACATCCCCAAAGAGGCATCAGGCTGTGACCTGATTGATATGTTGGACAACCCCCTACCCTCCACACAGTCACCATCGAGCGAACATAAACTCTAATCATCAGACTAGCTAGTGGAAAATCAAACGTCTCTTCAACAATGAAGCTAGACCAAAACCTCACATCATCTATGAAAATTACTCAAAATGAATCAATGACATGAATATCAGCCCTAAAAACCGTAAAACTTTTAGAAGAAAATGTAAGGGTAGAGTTTTACGGTGTTCTTTAGGCAGTAGATTTTTTAATATGACACCAAAAACATGAACAGCTAGGAAAAATCAAGGACATTTTCAAGAAAGTGAAGAGATGATCAACAAAATGGGAGAAAATATTTGGAATCCATAGAGCTCATAGAAGCCAATATCTGGAATTCATATTTTAAAAAACTCTTAAAACTCAACAACAAAAAAGCCTAACAACACAATTAAGAAATGAGCAAAGGGCATGAATAGACAGTTCTTAAAAGATGATTGGCAGATGACTAACAAGTACATGAAAAACACTCAACCTCATCAGTTATCAGGGAAATGCGAATCAGAACTACAATGAGATACCACTTCATATCCAGCAGGCTAAGGACAACCTAACCAAATCCACTGCCGTTGGGTGGCTTCTGACTCACAGGGAACCTTCATAGGGTTTTCAAAGCTACAAACCTTTGTGTAAGCAGGCAGCCTCATCTTTCTCTCACGGAACAGCTAGTGGGTTTGTACCACCAACCATGCAGTCAACAGTCCTACACTCTGCCCACAGCACCATCAGGAAAGGAAACAAGTGCTATCTGGGATGCAGCATGATCCGAGCAATTGCACATTGCTGGAGGGATGTAAAGCAATGTGATAATTGTGGGGGAAGTTTGGTGGTTTCTAAAACAGTTAAACATAAAAAGAATATATGATCCAGCAATTCCAGGTATGGGTACACGCTTAAAAGTGACTCCAAAGACACACCGGTATTTGTTGCATGGATGTTCACAATACCTAGAGGGGATAAACAAGCCAAGTCCCCTCGACAGATGAAGGGATAAATAAATGACGAGGTAAACCGACGAAACTGAAAACTAAGCCCAGGGCTGGCAAGTCACTTCTGACTCATAACCACCACAAAGGACAGAGCAGAACTGCCCGGCAGTGCCCCAATAAGTCTTCACAGATGCAGACTGCCACATCGTTCATCTAGATTCCTTTAGGGTATTTATCTAGAGACCTATAGGTTGCAGACCAGTAGGTTACTTCCCTAAAGGTCTCTAGATGAAGGAAGACATTTGAGTTCCTTGGTAGCTTAGTCACTTTCACCAATGCGCTGTCAGCACTCCTTAGTGTGTACACAAAGTTGTGCTAGACAAATGGCGGTTTGCTTTTTATGAAGTCTGGTTCATGCTACCGCAATGATGAATCTTAAAAGTATTGTGCTAAGTGAAATAAAACAGACACAAAAGGAAACGTTTGTGTGTTCTTTTTTTTTTGGCCTGATAAAAAGGTAGTTTTTAATTTCATATGTTTTGTGGCTGTACATTTATATATTTTTTTAATGTTTTATTAGGGGCTCATATAACTCTTATCACAATCCATACATATACATACATCAATTGTATAAAGCACATCTGTACATTCTTTGCCCTAATCATTTTCTTTTTCTTCTCCTCTTTTCTTTTTTTTGCTTTTCTTTTTTTACATTTTATTAGGGACTCATACAACTCTTATCACAGTCCATACATATACATACATCAATTGTATAAAGCACATCCATACATTCCCTGCCCCAATCATTCTCAAAGGATTTGCTCTCCACTTAAGCCCTTTGCATCATGTCCTCTTTTTTTTCCCCCCTCCTTCCCCACTCCCCACTCCCTCATGTGCCCTTCGTAATTTATACATCATTATTTTGTCATATCTTGCCCTATCCCGGAGTCTCCCTTCCCCCCCTTCTCTGCCGTCCCTCTCCCAGGGAGGAGGTCACATGAGGATCCTTGTAATCAGTTCCCCCTTTCCAACCCACTCACCCTCCACTCTCCCAGCATCGCCCCTCACACCCTTGGTCCTGAAGGTATCATCCACCCTGGATTCCCTGTGCCTCCAGCCCCCATATGCACCAGTGTACAACCTCTGCCCTATCCAGCCCTGCAAGGTAGAATTCGGATCATGGTAGTTGGGGGGAGGAAGCATCCAGGATCTGGGGGAAAGCTGTGTTCTTCATCGGTACTACCTCGCACCCTAATTAACCCATCTCCTCTCCTAAACCCCTCTATGAGGGGACCTCCAGTGGCCGACACTTGGGCCTTGGGTCTCCACTCTGCACTTCCCCCTTCATTCAATATGGTATTTATATATATGTATATATATATGTATATATATATATAAAACTATCTGAAATAGTCGTTAAAGCCATCAAAACAAAAGTGGTAGTGATCAGGACATAAGGAGAGGGAGAAAATGGAAGGGGAAAATCATTGGCATGTTCATTCAAAATTGGCAAGGCTTATTCCCAAACAAACAGCCATCTAAGAGATGTCAACCAAGTCCACATGGAAGAAACACAATATCAGTCACCAAAGGATTGTAAATCATATAATCCAAAGTTGAAGGGGGGAACAGGGTCAGAGCCTAAACTGTGAGAATCCAGTTTCCCAAAGGCTGTGGATGACAGTGGGAACCCAAGATACATTTGAGGAACTACATAGAAAGAAGCCTCTGATAATTTTCCTCTCTCCATAGTAGAGGGCTGGGAGGAAAGTGGTTATAAACAGAGTGCATTGGCGAGATGACTACAGAAGATCAAAAGGATACACCTGTCACATCACCTTCTCTCTCCCAGTCTGCACCTGGGGCCTCCAGGGGAGTTCCTTACCATACTTTAACTGAAGACCAAAAAAGTCATGCTTGGTTTATGATGGCTCTGCACGATATGCAGGTGCCACTCGTAAGTGGACAGCAGCATAACTACAGGCCCTTTCTGGGATCTCCCTAAAGGACAGTGGTGAAGGGAAATCTTCCCAAAGGACAGAACTTCAAGCAGTGCACCTGGCCGTTCAGTGTGCATATAAGGAAAAATGGCCAAATATGAGACTATATACTGATTCATGGGCTGTGGCTACTGGCTTGGCTGGATGGTCATGGAACTGGAGTGACCATGATTAGAAAATTGGTGCCAAGGAGGTGTGGGGAAGAGGTATGTGGATAGACCTCTCTGAATGGGCCAAGAAAGTAAAGGTAATTGTATCTCACATGAACGCTCACCAGAGAATTACATCTGAAGAGAAGGACTTTAATAATCAAGTAGATAAGATGACACGCACTGTGGAAGCTGGTCTTCCTCTTTCCTCTGCCACTCCTGCTATCGCCCAATGGGCACATGAACAAAGTGGACATGGTGGCAGGGATGGTGGGTATGCATGGGCACAGCAACATGGACTTCCACTCACCAAGGCTGACTTGGCCACTGCCACTGCTGAGTGTCCCATTTGCCAGCAGAAGAAACACACATTAAGTCCACGATATGGGACCATTCCTCGAGGAGATCAGCCAGCAACCTGGTGGCAGGTTGGTTACATAAGACCACTTCCATCATGGAGGGGACAGCGTTTTGTTCCTACTGGAACAGACACCTACTCTGAATATAGATTTGCCTTCCCTGGACGCAATGCTTCTGCCAAAACTACTATTCGTGGACTTCCAGAATGCCTCATCCACCGGCAATGGCATCCCACATAGCATTGCTTCAGATCAAGGAACTCTCTTCACAGCAAATGCAGTGCGGCAATGGGCCCATTCCCATGGAATCCACTGGTCATATCATGCTCCTCATCATCCTGAAGTTGCTGCTTGATAGATGGAATGGGCTCCGAAAGACACAATTACAGTGCCAACTAGGTGGCAACAACTTTTGGGGCTGGAGCAATGTTCTCCAGGAAGCTGTATACGCTTTAAACCAGCAGCCAGTATATGGTGCTGTGTCTCCAATAGCCAGAATTCAAGGGTCCAGGAACCAAGAGGTGGAAGCTGAAGAGGCACCACTCACTATTACTCCTACTGAACCACTTGCAGCATTTTTGCTTCCTGTCCCAGCATCCCTGTGCTCCTCAGGCCTGGAGGTCCTGGTCTTGAAGGAAGGAACTCTCCCACCTGGAAATACAGCACAGATTCCACTAAACTGGCAGCTGAGAATGCCCACTGGCCACTTTGGGCTTCTCATGCCTTTGGATCAACAGGTCAGGAAGGGTGTCACTGTACTGAGTGATGTGATTGATCCTGATTACCAAGGAGAAATTGGACTGGTACTACATAATGGAGATAAAGAAGAATATGTCTGGAATCCAGGAGATCCCATAGGCCGACTCTTAGTGTTACCATGCCCTGTGATTAAATTAAATGGTAAGTTACAGCAACCCAATCCTGACAGGACTTATAATGACCCAGAGCCCTCAGGAATGAAGGTCTGGGTCATCCCACCAGGCCAAAAACCACAGTCAGCTGAGGTGCTTGCCGAGGGCAAAGGTAACACAGAATGGGTAGTAGAAGAAGGTAGTTCTACCTATCAGTTACGACCACGTGATCAATTGCAAAAGCGAGGCTTGTAATTGTCGATGCATTTTCTTTGTATGTGATTATTGCATATATTTCCTTTGTTCAGGTATGATATATCAGATACAATTGGACTCAGTGTGTTTTCATTCATATGTATGATAGATGATTGATGAGAAGTATAAGTGTGACTTCATCAATGTCCGGAAATTATATAATTATATATGGCTAAATAATTGTGTACAGGAGCCAGGTTTGGTAGTTAGTTTATTATGCCAGCCTGGCCGATAAACACAAGTAGGATTAATTGAAGGGCGGAGAGATAAATGGCTCGGTGAACCTCGCCTTGCTAGTTCTGTGCCTCAATTTAAAGGGTACACTACCTGTGGGACGCCTAGTCTGTGGAATGTGTCGCTGTAAGTTAAGATCCCTTTAAGACTGCACGATTGAAATGTACATCTCTGGACCTGGGGACTGACTGTTAGTGACGTGGCTGACAGTTGGTGACGTGCCTTGCTGTTTGCTGCCTGTGCTGAGATAACCTAGCTCTCTCTACAGAGGACTCAAGACTTGAAGGAATGCCAGTGTCTCACAACTGTCTCACGGGAGTGAGTTGCACTGAACCAATTTTACCGCTTTATAATTTAATTGTTCATTTCTTGAATTATATATCTATCTATCTGTATATAATTAAACTGTTTATTTCTTGTGTTATCTATATCTATGTCTATCTATCTATCTATCTAGATAGATAGATAGATAGATAGATAGATAGATAGATAGATAGATAGATAGATAGATAGATAGATAGAGATATATTACTAGCAATCTAGTTTTGTCTCTCTGGAGAACCCTGTCTAACACAAGCAGTTAAAACCTTGTCAGTTTATATCCACACTGATGTACATTAGGCCTGATCTGGTTTTCAACGTTTTCTATATTTTTTGTTTGTTTGTTTACGTTAGGGTTTACTTCTGATGTGTTATATCATTGAGGATCAAGATCTTGAATTTTTGTTATGTTTTTTTCCCAGTATACTCATGTGAAACATAATATTCTTGAACCTATAGCAACACCGAGTACAAGAAGGGTTTCTAGGGGGTGCACAGTGCTGGTGGTGGAGGGGTAAAGGGGAGCTGATGCCAAGCTGTTCAGGAAGGAAGAGACTGTTCTGAAACTGACTGTAGTAGTAATGGTATAATACTGCTTGATATAATTGAACTATGGAATGACATGATAGCTGTATTAACTCCCAATAAAATGGCCTTGGGGAAAATTTTGGCAATTGCATTTTATGTGAATTATTCCTACAGAAAATATGTTTTCCAATGGGCAGCCTCCCATCTTCTTGAACTCTTAGTATGAAGCTGCTTGAAGACAAGAATGGGAGCGACATTGTAAAGGTCCCTTCACATCACTCTGACTTTTATACTTTTGCATGAAAACCTTATACAAATAATGGGCAATTCTTGAGCCTCCATTTCTTTGATTCTAGTCCTGTGCAGTTTGGGGGAATAAGCAAGTATGGTTATTAGAGCAGATTACAAAATATTATTACAAGTCAGATGCCATTTTGTTGGAAGGGGGACAAGAATGACAATAAAAGGCAATGAAATGGAGGAGGTGGATTCTCTAGAGATAAAATTCTTTTGAATGTATATTTTGCAACCAGGGAAAAGGCACCAGCACCCGGAGGGATAAGGGGAACTTTACACCACATTTAAGCGCAAGCACATTTTCCACTTCTTAATTTAAAAAGGACAACATTAAGATGCGCATATGAATAAACAGCCCATCTATTTACTTCCACTAATTAACATCTCCGGAGATCTCCAGAGTCTTTAAGCATCTCTAGGGCCTCTCTCAAAGGATGCTCTCCACAGCAGGAGAACCAGTGACTCAAAAACTTGCTGAGTCCAGAGGGAGAAGTGGTGAGAACAGACACACTAAAATCAAACATGTTAATTAAAAACACAAAATAGACACCCGCATCTTCTATCTCTACCCACTGCTGCTGGGAGGCTGGGGCAAATTGTCCTTCTGCATAAAACTTTCAGAGGACCAAATTAGTATAAGTCCTTTAAAGACAGTTAACATTTATTCCACAAAGTATTGCCTCCAAGAAATATAATTCACAAAATGAGCGTCATGGAATGGGAGTTTAGAAAATGCAGTGGCTCTGATTTAAAATACATGAACTCAAGGAGCGTCACATCAAAAGAGGGCTGGAAATCCCCTTGGCTGGCCCCAGCTCTCTGAGCACAGAGTCATTTAAGAGAGGCTGCGAGCAGGCATGGCCACGGTTGGTCGAGAAAAGAGCTGGCAGGAAGAGCAGAGGAGGCTGGGGAAGAGGTTATTTGATTCGCCACCCAAACTGAGTCTTAGTAGATATATGATTCTTTCTGATTAAGAAGTAAAAGTAGGGGCAAGAAAAAAAAGGACAAGGGGGAGAATTAATGAAGACGTGTAGGAAGAAATCAAGGTAAAACTGAGCGTTTAAAGTAGAACAAAAAGTATAACAAAGAAAGGGTTTATGGTACCATTCTAGCTTGCTTCTTAATCTTCATTAAAATATATTTATCCTTTAAGGACAGAGGCAAGATAACATATCTAGTGTAACATTTAAGACATGTTCTTGGTAGGCAGGCATCCCTGGGAATAGACCAAGCCTATGTATTGATCAGCTGTGTCGAGTTACTTAACTGCTCTGAGCCTTAGTTTCCCCATCTGTAAAATGTTTATTTTCCTTAAATCTACTTTCATACCAGCATCAGCATTATAAGGCATCTACAATTTCAAATGCATAAACTATTTCACATGATGTCGTATGAAAAGTCCTCGTGACATAGTGCTTCGTGCTCTCTTGCGCAAAGGTCACGGGTTCAAACATGCAGGCCTCAATGTGAGAGAAAGATGTGACTGTCCATTTCCATAAAGATTTGCAGCCTTGGAAAATTGTATCGGACTGCTCAACTCTGTCCTACAAGGTGGCAATCAACAAAAAGGCAGTGAGTGGGTGGGTTTACCATCATAGCCAATCCATGTCCACGTCACTAAAATTTCACAACCAGAACTGTGACTGCCTACACAAAATTCTATCAAATGGATGCATCATGTGCTATAAGGTAGCTTTCACGCAAATGAAGTCACTGTGGACATCTGCATGCAGCTTGGCACATATTTTGGATGATCTTTTTGAATTAAAAGGCTTCCCCAAAGAGGGGTGCTGCCTGGGAAAAGGCCACAGATGCCGCTCTTCACATTGAACAGGAAAGGCAGTAGAAGTCTAGCCTGCCCTTATTAATTAGTGGTGTATGATTAAGCCAATAACACTAATCACCATGATTTGTACCCGGTGTTTCAGTTTATGCCATTCTATAATCTTCACAGAGACATCTATATTCTTCAAGAATGGTCCTACTTCAATTGCATATTCCAGATTAATAATCACTCCAGGAACCTTCTCAGCATTCTCACCCCACCTTCACAGATAACATACTTGCGCACACACAGTGCAGATGGAATTTCTCTGGAGAGCTATTTTCGTGTTTGCTTGCAGTCACCAGGCTTCCAATCAATGTGAAGTGAAAAATTGCAGCACTGTGTATTCAGCGAAAATTCAACGATGAGATGTTTGTCCGTTGCAACTTGTATATTATTTAATCGAGACCTTTACGACAACGTCTTCTACTGTGGTTTGTGATCAATGCAATCAATCAGCAAATATACACAGATCGATTATCCAACTACTCTGAGTCATCTCAAAACTTGGTTAAGTACTAAAATAAAATAAAAACTATAATCAATGAAATTGGTAATGCTGAAGGGAAATCAGACTTTGCTGCTTTAAGTAGGTAGATACAAATCATGACTTCCAATCTGTCCTTGACGCTCCCCGAGGGCATGTTGCATTCACTCTAAGTCAAAAGTTCACCAGATGATTTTTTAGAGAAGCTGGCATTTTCATTGTAATATCTGCTACTTCATATTACTAGTATTTATCTGCCAGGTTATATCTATCTTCTGTCATATATATAAATCTCATATTTAATAGCTTCTTGGACACACAGCATTGGGAGTGTGTTACTCTGCTTTTAACCACAAATCTTTGAAAGATCATGATCTGCAAAATAGAAGTCAAAAATGAACAGAAAATCATTTTAGCAACTTATAAAATATTTGTGCCATCTGAATTTTGTGTGTATATATTTATTTTAAAGCATTGTAAGTTATTCAGGGAGGTAGAGCAATATAATCCCATCTTACAGATCAAAATGGGAAAAATAGAGTGTGATTTAACATTCATTTTAGGGTCTTGGTGGTGCTGTAGGGTAAATTGCTGGACTGCTAATCAGGAGGCTGGCAGTTCAAATCCACCAGTTGCTCTTCAGGAGAAAGTTGAGGCTGTTTGCTCCTATAAAACTTTTAGCCTCAGACACACTGTAAAGGGTCTCTTGGGTAAGATTGACTCAATGACAGTAGGTTTCTTTTTGTTATTTTATATGGTGCTGGTAGTGTTTTTTAGGGTCTTATTAAAGAATAAACCCAATAGAGTAGAAGAAAAAATGACATGAAACAAATAGATTATATAACTGACTTAACTAAAAAGCAAAATTGAAAATGGCAAAATTTACAAAATAAAGCATGTACTACATATTCTTAATGACACAAAGTACAGTACTCTTGAAAATAAGTGATATGATGGAAACTCCCCAGAATCCAGAATTAGAAAAACATTGCATTATATGTCTATCTACCTATGTACTATCTCATTGCCAAATTGAATCTGACTTAAAGTGACTATGTAGAACAGAAAGAACATCCCCTGTGGGTTTCTGAGATCATAACTCTTTCAGGAGTGAAAAAAACAAAACCAAAAAAAACCTCATCTTTCTCCAACAGAGCAGCCGGTAGTTTCAAACTACTGACCTTGTGGTTAGTAACCCAACTCGTAACCCACTATGCCATCGGTGTGAACTTGTTTAAACCCACAGTCATCCTAGACTTTTTGAAGGTTTCTCTTCTATAAAATAGGATTATATCTCACTGCATTTTGTGTGAACCACTGGTAATTTATAAAATTATCTCTGCATATTAATTATGATGCCTGTTTCTTTGACTTTCTACAGATATCTTCAGCATTTCCACTTCAGAGATCATTTTTTCTCTACACCGTGCCAATATTCAGTTGTGCCTGAATGGTTAGCAAGTGTTCCATGATTTCTCTTTCTCCTTCACTGTGCAGTAATAACTGCACATTGAGATAGGCTACAGTTTCTTCCACGCTTGGACTCTTTATCATGGAAGTCCGGGTACTTTCTATGGATTGATTTCCTTAACAAACATTTTGGAAATCCTGCCCAAAGATGATCATGTCTAGTGCTTTGTCTTCCAGGTGCTCTCTATCTTGCATATGATACACCTATATAAGCAGACATTTATAGAAAAAATCTAGTCATTAATAAATTCTAGTACTTTGGGCACACGCAAACAATGCATTAAAAATTATGAGCCCTGGTGGCCTGGTTACATGTTGGTCTGCTAATTGCAAGGTCAGCAGTTCAAACCCACCAGCTACTCTGTGGGAGAAAGACAAGGTTTTCTACTCCATAAAGAGTTGGTCTCGGGGTGGGGCTGTATAATAAAAAGTATGTAAAAAAAAAAGAGTTAGTCTCAGAAACCCACAAGGGGAGTTCAACCCTGACCTATAGGGCTACAACAACTTGGCATTGACTCTGTGACAGTGAGTTTATTTGTTTGTCTGGTTGGTTGGTCGGTTGGTTGTTTGGTTTAGAGGTCAAAGAATCCTCACCAAGACAAGTCCCCTTAAAAAATGGCTTTCTAAGAGCTAGGAATCAAAGGGCATTTATGGAGGTCTAGACAAAGACAATGTACATGCAAATATATATAGGAGGTTGGGGAAATAGATCTATGTGTCTATATTTATAGGTTAAGTATTAAGGTGGTGGAAGGACATTGGGCCTCTACTCAAACACTCCCTCAATACATGAATACTTTCTTTTATTAAATTGGAACTCTATGATGCTCACTCTCCCAACACAACTGCTGGAACCAAAGTGGGTGAACAAGTAAATGTGGTGAAGAAAGCTGATGGTACCCGGCTATCAAAAGAGATAGTGACTGGGGTCTTAAAGGCTTGAAGATAAACAAGCAGCCATCTAGCTCAGAAGCAACAAAGTCCACATGGAAGAACACACCAGCCTGTGTGAGCGAGTGGTCCTGAAGGGATCAGTTACCAGGCATCAAAGAACAAAAAATCATATCATTGACTGCACACCTCCATGATAGGATCGCTGAAGACAAATGGGTGCATAAGCAAATGTGGTGAAGAAAGCTGATGGTGCCCGGCTATCAAAAGAGATAGTGTCTGGGGTCTTAAAGGCTTAAAGGTGAACAAGCGGCCATCTAGCTCAGAAGCAAAAAAGCCCACATGGAAGAAGCACACCGGCCAGTGCGATCATGAGGTGCCAAAGGGACCAGGTACAAAGACATCATGCAAAAAAAAGATATATGTGTGTGTATGAATGTGTATATATATATGCATATATGTATATATATATATATACCATATTAAATGAAGGGGGAAGTGCAGAGTGGAGACCCAAGACCCAAGTGTCGGCCATTGGAGATCCCCTCATAGAGGGGTTTAGGAGAGGAGATGGGTTAATTAGGGTGCGAGGTAGTACCGATGAAGAACACAGCTTTCCCCCAGATCCTGGATGCTTCCTCTCCCCAACTACCATGATCTGAATTCTACCTTGCAGGGCTGGATAGGGCAGAGGTTGTACACTGGTACATATGAGGGCTGGAGGCACAGGGAATCCAGGGTGGATGATACCTTCAGGACCAAGGGTGTGAGGGGCGATGCTGGGAGAGTGGAGGGTGAGTGGGTTGGAAAGGGGGAACTGATTACAAGGATCCACATGTGACCTCCTCCCTGGGAGAGGTATGGCAGAGAAGGGGGGGGAAGAGAGACTCCGGATAGGGCAAGATATGACAAAATAACGATGTATAAATTACGAAGGGCACATGAGGGAGGGGGGAGCGGGGAGGGAGGGGGGAAAAAAAGAGGACCTGGTGCAAAGGGCTTAAGTGGAGAGCAAATGCTTTGAGAATGATTGGGGCAGGGAATGTATGGATGTGCTTTATACAATTGATGTATGTATATGTATGGATTGTGGTAAGAGTTGTATGAGTCCCTAATAAAATGTAAAAAAAGAAAAGAGGAGAAGAAAAAGAAAATGATTAGGGCAAAGAATGTACAGATGTGCTTTATACAATTGATGTATGTATATGTATGGACTGTGATAAGAGTTGTATGAGGCCCTAATAAATGGTTTTAAAAAAAAAGAAAATATAAATTGGACTGAAAAAAATGGCTTTCTAAAGTCTCCATTTCTGATGGTGTGGCAAACTAGTTAGAAATATTTAATGCTTCAAAGTAATTATATAATTTTCACAATCACACAATCTCTTCTTAAAGTCAAAGGGTCGCATTTCCTTCTGTTGTACACAGGTCTGTTATAAATAGGAAAAGACTCGACAGAACCTAACAAAAACACAGTAGGTAAATTTCCAAAAGTTAGAGAGACAGAGTGGGGGGGGAAAAGGAAAGGACAAAAATGTCTCCTCAAGTTAACATTCCAATGGAGAAAGCAGACAATAAATAACAAAATAATTAAGAGTAGTTGAAATTATTGCAAGTGCTATGGAAAATAATTTTTTAAGAAGTTGGAAAGTTCACTCGGAAAGAACATTTAAGCAAAACCCTGGCTGAGAAGCGGAAGTAAGCCAAGCACAAAGCTAAGGGCAAAGCCTTCTAGGGATAAGTTCTAAATGCTGGGGGATTTTTTTTTTTTAATCTCAGTGTGCTGAGCAGAGAGTGACTATGGAAGAATCTAGTTAGAGATGAGTTTAAAGTGCTTAAACATGCATGCTTGTACATTATAGCGAGGTTTGACATTAACTTCATGAGTCAATATTTCCCCATGAAATGATCTAACACAGCATAGTCAACTCCATGATAGGATCGTCTGTGAAGCAGCCAAGCAGTTGTGGGAAGAAGAGACTTCCTTAATACACTCACACACAACCTTATACCACTAAAGAAGGTTTCATTCAGGCACTGCCTAGTCTGAGTATAGACTGACGATGTGCAAAAGCTAGCTCACATCTGCTGGATTCTGATCCCATACCTGGTGTATGCACTCCTGTTATGTTACCTGCTGATCCCAGGGACCAGCAACAGAACCTTGGATTCTTTGGACTCATCTCAGATTCATCCAGTTCTACACCCACCAGCATGTGGTTTTCCTGTTTCATCTTCCTGCTTTCTGTTCATCAGGCCCTGCACCTACAGAAGTTAGGAGAAGCCTTCGGCTTACATCTGACCCATGAACCTGAGCTGGAATGGATATACCCACTTCTACATCTGTGTGAGCCATTTATGGATAAAAATTTCTTTCTATATACATACATTTAAAAGAGCTGCTGGAGAGCTAGATAAAGGGCAATGTAGCTGAGATCAATTCTTAAAACCCAAATGAAGGCCAAACATGATAGTGGAACAAGAGGAAAGTACAAAGAAATAGAGGAAAGAACTAGGAGGCAAAGGGTAGTCATAGAGATTTAAATACAGGCATATAAAGATGTAAATATATTTATATACAAGGAGGAAATAGATCTATGTACATATATTTCAGGTTGAATATTAAGAAAACAATTGGACAGTGGGCACCTGCTCAAGTACTCCCTCAACACAAGAACACTTTGTTCTAAAACTACCTTCCTGGCATGAATTCTCAAGACAATGGGTGCACAAGCAAATGTGGTGAAGAAAGCTGACGGTGCCCAGCTAACAAAAGATATAGCACCTGAAGTTGCTGAAAACAATGGGTGCACAAGCAAATGTGAAGAAATCTGGTGGTGCCCAGCTACCAAAAGATATAGCACCTGAAGTCTTAGAGACCTGAAGATAAACAAGCAGTCATCTAGCTGAGAGACAACAAAACCCACATGGAAAAAGCACACCAGCCTCTCCGGACTCGATCGCTGAGGACAAAGAGGTTGCATAAGCAAAAGTGGTGAAGAAAGCTGATGGTGCCTGGCTATCAAATATATACCATCAGGGGTCTTAAAGGCTTGAAGACAATCAGGCAGACATCTAGCTAAAAAGCAACAAAGCACACATGGAAGAAGCACACCAGCCTCCCCGACACGAATGCAAAGACAAAGCGGGAGCAAAGGCAAATGATGTGAAGAAAGCTGATGGTGCCCAGCTGTCAAATTATATAGAGTCTGGGGTCCTATAGGCCAGAAGATAAACAAGGGGCCATAGAACTAAGAAACAACAAAGCCCACATAGAAAAAGCACACCAGCCTGTGAGATCACAAGGCATCAAAGGGATCAGGTATCAGGCATCAAAGACCCCCCCCCCACTCAAAATCATAGCATTGTGACTGAGGGGGAGTGCAGAGTGGGGACCCAGGGCCCGTCCATGGGAAATTAGACATCCCCTTGCAGAAGGGCTGCAGGAAGGAGACGAGCCAATCAGGGTGCAGTGTAGCAACGATGAAATGTACAATTTTCCTCTAGTTCTTGAATGCTTCCTCTTCCCCACTATCATGATCCTATCTCTACCTTACATATCCGGCTGTACTGGAGAATGTACACTAGCACAGATAGGAACTGGAAACAAGGAATCCAGGACAGATAAATCCCTCAGGACCAATAATGAGAGTGGCGATATTGGGAGGGGGAGTCAAGGAGGAGGGAGAAAGGGGTGAATAGATTACAAAGTCTGCATAAAATCTCCTCCCTGGGAGACGGACAGCGGAGAAGTGGGTGAGGGAGACATAGGAGGGTGTAAGATATAACAAAATAATAATTTATAAATTATCAAGGGTTCAGGAGGGAGGGGGGAGCTGGGAGGGAGGGGGGGGAATGATGAGGGCAACATATGTACAAATGTGCTTGACACAACTGATGCATGTATGGATTGTGATAAGAGTTGTATGAGCCCCTAATAAAATGATTTTTTTTAAAGAGCTGCTGGTTTTGCTTCTTGAGAAAACCCAGGCCAACCCAGATGCTGAGTTAAGTTAAAGAACTATGTGAAGTGATGCGGCAGAGGCAAGGCTGTGAGGCTTTGAGGTGAAAATAGGCACCTTGGGGGACATGCCAATCAGTGGAGGGCTATGTAAAGGAATAGCTTAATCTGACTTATATGTTTCACAAAATCACTCCAGGGCCGAGCAGAGAAAAGGGACAAGGGCACAAACCGGAAGAGTAATTACAAGGTTATGAGACGATGATGGCTTGGGCCAAGGGGAAGAGTAAGGCAAATTGTGGTCAAAGTCAGGATATATTTGGGAGGTAAATCTCACAGGTTTGAATGTGGTGCAGGGAACAAAATCAGGTGGTTATACGTTTATCAAGTATTTATAAAGTGAACACTTCCACTCCAATATTTTGAAGGATAAGTGATTACTGTTGGTGGAACAAAATAACATAGTTATTTTGAAAAGTGAAAAATAGGTGGCAACCTTTGAAATGGAAGGCAGCTATGAGCAAAAATAGCCATCCCTGAGCTGGAGGCATGGTCAACGATGGAGGTCATATGTAATAGAGTTTGGTGTTCCTATCTCCCTAAGAGAAGTGCTAACAAGAACTCACCCTCAGGTAAAGAATCCCGTGAAGCACGGAGGGGTAGAGGCAATAAAGGGGTCTGGGTGTAATGGATTCTCAGTATTAGGAACCACAAGTCCAGAGTGCCCTTTGAAGACTGTCACAGGGTCCTTAGGTAGTAAGAGTATGGCTAATAAATAAATGCAATGTGTCCACATCCTTGGAGGGGAGCAGAAAGACTGGGATCTAAACAAACAACCTGGCACTGTGTCAGGAGCAACTCAGGGAAGCCTGTATCCACCGCCGCCGCCGCCGCTGCCACCCCATACACATACAGACACCATCCCAGAGTGGGCACGTGTAACTGCTCAAATACAAGCAAGCCCTTCCCAGTAAACACAGATCTGTTCTCAAGAACCTATTTATCTTTCCATAGCGTTAAAACGTCCATTTTTCATTGAGAGAGGAGAAAACTAAGGAGAACTGTCATTACTTCTGAGAAGCCATCCTGCTTCCTTGCCTTGGGGTAGGCTGCGCCTATGGGAACGGACAAGGAAGACAAACAATAAGTGAGGATGGATGAGAGAATGAGGAGTCACACCGTGCACCCCACAATTCACCTAACAAAGGTATGTGTTTTGCTTTATCTTCTATCAATAGATGTCAAAGATTCTATCCCTTCCCATCCAAAATGGAAGAAAACACACACACTACAGAAGGCTGCAGTCTGCAGAGACAAAATATACTAATTTGACAATCCAGTTCCCATAGCAACCACAAACCGGTCTTTTGAAGGACACATAGGAAGGATAGTCTGGTTAAAAGCAATTTTCTCTAACCATTGAGAACAATGAAACCAAAGCCAAACAATAGCCCAACGAGGCACTACTTTAAAGAACCATCCCAAGTTCTATTCACTGACAGTAGTGCTGACCAACAAAGCAGGCAGCTAAAAATATCTTAGTCGAGGCAAGTGGGAAGAGAGGGTCCAAACAACAGGTACCTACTTGGGCAGCCTAAGTAAAGCCCATTTGTACCCTCCTTTACCTCCACTGCATACTGCACCAAGGTGGATTAAAAATGTATTTGTCTCGGTCAGGCTATACTCTTTGGGCCAACTTCATTCCCTATTTAACACAGAGCAGAGCATTTCACAGCACCTTTCCATTATTTTCAGAATTTTAAAGCTCATCAAGAAAGCTACTGTCACTTGTCTGTCAATCTGTCACACACTGTACTGGGTTGGGTACTGCTGGGACCCTGGAAGCTATGCCGTGGGTATTTAAATACCAGCAGGCTCACTGATGGTCTCAACGGAGCTTCCACACTAAGCTCCACAAGGAGAAAGGACCGAGTGATCTGCTTCATTAAAAACTGGCCGGGGAAAGCCTTCTGAATAGTAGCGGCACCCTGTCTGTTAGCACTTCTCTTAGGGAGACAGAAACACCAAACTCTATTGTACATTGTTAGGAGGAGCGAGCTGCTTCCTCAGAGTAGAGTTGACCTTAATGATATGGATGGAATCACTGTTTCTGTGTCATCATTTGCTGATGTGGAACGATGCAAAAGGATTTCAAAAATCATCTGCAAGCATTCATTAATAATAGAACATGGAATGTATGGCAAAGTATGAAGCTAAGAAAAATCTTGATGGTCATGTTTGCTTTTTGTGTTCTTACTGAAGAGAATTGGAAGGCACAATTGTCATTAGTGAAATGGGACAAATGAAGTTGGAATTGAGCTGAAATGCATAGGTATAGGCCATCCTGAACTGGGCAATCATTTGGTGTACTCTGTCGGAAATGACCTATTGAAGAGAAATTGTGCCACGTCCTGGTCAAAATAGAACATTTCACGATTTATCCTGAAGTAGAACACTGTCTGTGATAATACCCATATGGGACAGCAGTTCATAAGTCTATGATCTAAATTTATGCACCAACCATTAAAGTCAAAGATGAAGAAATTAAGGATTCTTATCAACTTCTGCAATCTGAAACTGATCAAACATGCAAGTAAGATGCACGTGTAATTACTATGATTGGAATGCACAATCTGAAAATAAAGGAGACAGATCAGTAGTAATAAAATATAACATCACTGACAAAAATGATGCAGGGTCACTATGGAATTATGCAAAACCAATGACTTATTCATGAAAAATGCCTATTTTCAACAACGTAAAGGGCAGCTATACACATGGATCTTGCCAAAGGAACATACAAGAATCGAGTTAACTATATTTGTGGAAACAGACAAGGGAGAAACGATATCATTAGTAAGAACAGGGTCAGGAACTGACTACAAAACAGACCGTCAATTGTTCATATGCAAGTTCAAGTTGAAGTTGAAGAAAATTGAAACAAATTCACCAAGTCAGATTATGGCCTTGAGTATGCCCTCAACTGAACTGAGGGACCATTGTGAGAAGAGATTTAACACTTAAACGCTGAGGACCTAACCAGCTGAGTTGTGGGATGACATCAAGAACATCCTACACGAAGAACACTAAGGTCAATAAAAAGACAGAAAAGAATGAAAAAATCAACCTAATTTCAGGATAAAAGAACAGAAGCAAGTTCTGTAAGGGAGAGCATGTAAGTAAAATTGAAAAATATGAAGTAAAATAGCTGAACCAAGATTTCAAAAAGAAGTTTGAGATGACAAGATAAAGTATTACAGTGAAACATGGGAAGACTCGGAGCTAGAAAATTAACAGAGAAAAACAAGCTCAAAATTTCTCAAACCAACAAAGAGCTGAATAAAAATGATCGAGCCTTGAGTTTTAATACTGAGGGTTCTATGGGCTAAATACTGAACGACTCGGGATGCATGAAGAGAAGATGGAAATGATGCACGGGTTCACTACATTAAAAAGAGTAACTTGGCCATTGACTCGTTTAGTGCAAAGCAAGATTCCAGGTTTTTCCATAGTCAAGGGATCACAAGTAAATATCTTTCTGGTAAGCTCTGCTTTGAGCCAACATCCGTCTGACATCAGCAATGATATCTTTTGTTCCACATCCTCTTCCAAATCCAGCCTGAGCTTCTGGCAGCTCCCTGTCGATGCGTTCTTCTAACCATTGCAGGAGAATCCCAAGTAGAAGTCTACTTGTGAACGGCAGCAATGATATCGTTCCACAGTTTGAGCATTCTTGGGGATCAGCTTTCTGGAATTGGCACATAGATGGATCTCTTCCAGTCGGTGGCTAAGTAGCTGTCTTCCAAATTTCCTGGCATAAGCGAATGAGTGCTGAAAACAGCTTTCTGAAACCTTTCAATGGATATTTTGTCAATTCCTGGAACCTTGTTTTTCGCTAATGCATTCAGTGCAGTTTGAAATGTTTCCTTCAGCACCACTGGCTTTTGCTCATATGCTGCCTCCTGAAATGGTGGACTGTCGACTAATCTTTTCTCATATATTAACGCTATGGGCTGTCCATGTTTTCCTGATGCTTCCTGCCCATTCAAACTGTTGCTCATAGAATTTTTCAAAACTGCAATTCAAGGCTTCATTATTTTTCCTGAGTTATTTCAGTTTCAGACATGTTGAGTTGCAGTTTCATATATTCCCTTTTGTTTTTCTAATTCTATATCTCTGAACATGTCGTTATAATATTTGACTTTTCCAGAAGGATCTTGGATCAAAGGAGAGAATACCAAATAAATATTTACCTGTGCTTCATTGAGTATGCAAAGCCATTCGACTGGATGGGCCATAATAAAATGTGGATAAACTTGAAGAGAATGGGAAGCTGGAACCCTTCATTGTGCTCATTTGGAACTTGGACATACAAGTACATGGACCTAGAGGCAGCTGTGCAAACAGAACAAGGGAATAGTACGTGGTTTAAAATCAGGAAGGGTATGAGTCAGGGTTGTAGCCTCTTACCATACTTGTTCAATCTATATGCTGAGCAAATCATCAGAGAACTTGGATTATTTGAAGAATGCAGCAGCAGCATCAGTGGAGGAAGCCTTACTAACAACCTGCAGTATGCAGATGACACATCATCGCTTGATGAAAGTGAGGAAAACTTTCATCAAGGGATGAAGAATTTGCTAATGAAGATCAAGGACTGAAGCTATCAGCATAGATTACATCTGAATTTTAGGAAGACCAAAATCCTCACACTTGGACCAATAGGTAATATCACGATAAATGGAGAAAAGTTAAAGTTGTCAAGGATTTTGTATTGCTTGGACCCACATCAATGCTCATGGAAGCAGTCAAGAGACCAAAAGATATATCGCATTAGGTAAACCTGCTGCATGAGAGCTCTTTAGAGTACTGAAGAGCAAGGGTGTTACTTTGAGGACTGTGGGTGTGGGAGGGAGCGTACATACCCACAATTAAATATACGTTTGATAGAGGATATTTGTACATAGGTACAAACACTTTGCTGCAAACATATTCATGAATGTGGTGGAACAAAGTTATGAAAAGTTCTAAACATAACCAAGCACCTTGAGGGATGAGCTGATGGGTCTGGGGGCTGAGAACTATGGTCTTTGAGGATAAGGAGGTCATTTGGCGTAGCATAGCCCCAACAGACAATGTCCTACATTCTTTGGTAAGTAGCAACTGGTCTCTTAAAAATTCAAGATCGAACATCAAAGATGCAAATATTTGTTTCTCCCTGTTTGAAAATCAAAGGCTCATAGACGAACAACATATTTTAGCCCTCATAGAATATTGCCACCTGTAAGAATTAATAAAGCTCAACTTCCCTAGGGAAATGTCTGCCTGGGTGAATTTTGATGACATAGACGTCCTGTCACACAGAGACACCTACTTATTCATGAGTTTGGGTTCTTTCCTTCTTTTAAATTTCCTTTGGTCATTACTTCATTGGTGTAGAGCTAAATCTATAGAATGTTTGCCATGTGCCAGATAGCACTGCGTTCCTATGCTGCTGTTGCATGTCATCTTAAACAATTGGGATCCCTGAAGGTGCTTCAGAATCCATAGGATATTGCCCAACGTACACCCTTCCCTCTCCTTAGGACCTCTTCACAGAACTTCCAGAGTGAGTTCCCTAAAGCAATTCATTCTCAAGGCCCCCATGACTCCTCCTCCTTCCAAATTAAAACCCCACCTCATTGGCACGGCACAGCAGGCTTCATTGATCATTTCTTCCCACTTCCCATCCCAGCGCACATGATCCTGAACACAGCATGCTCAATTTCTAGCCACCAGACCTTTGCACAAGCAGCCCCTTCTACCTGAAACATACTTTATCAGCCTCCTCTCCCCCCATACGTTTATCTGACTCATCTCACCCTGCCTTGCCAGTCAAGTATTATGGCACACGTGTTCCAGTAGCCCAGTGAATTCACTTCATTCCCTGTCCTTATCACACTCATACCATCTTCCATGAAGTCAACTCCAACTCATGACAAGGCATGTGTGTCAGAATATAACTGTTCTCCATAGCATTTTCATGGTTGACTTATTGGAGGTGGATGGCCGGGTATTTCTACAAGGACACACTACCAGCATTTCTCTTCCCATCTCTGTGTGCTTTCTTTAAGTTTGAATCCACAGAGACCACGTCTCCATAGGAATACTCTTCCCATCTCTGTGTGCTTGCATTTCTAAATTATCACTGTGATTATTGATCCTTTCTTTGAAAAGAAACTCTTACTTTAATATGTTTAAACAAGAGAATAATGAAAACTGATATGTAGTGCTTTGTTAATAGTGTCATTAAAAATGAGCTAATGTTCATCAAATAATTTTCTGGATTACTACATATTTTTTTCCTGAAAGCATCAAATAAATGATTTGTTTGTTTTGTCTTTTCAAATGTATTATGCACTTCTCTAATTTAACCCTGAAAGAATATTCAAAAATATGTTCACAGAATAGTACGTGGAAGTTTTAGAAGTACAACATAGTCCCTTTTGATAAAACATAAGAATACAAAGAAGCTTCCAAAAGTTTGTTTAAAAAAATAGAATTGAATGAAAGTGGTTTTACTATAAAATTTCTGAAGCTCTCTTGTATATATTTACATTTACATTTTATGGCTATTCCAAAATTTAAACAATGACTACCTCTAGCTGTGATCTTATAGGAAAGTTTTATTTAATATTGTTTCATCTGTATTTTCTAATATTTCTACAATAAAATATGTGAACATGTAACAAATATAAGGTTTTTTAAATGGACTATGTTGAATTTAATATTTGGTAATATGAATGTACTGTGATCAAGTTACTATATTGGTACTCCTAGAAGCTAATATCATGAGCAAGATAGCTTAACCCAACCAATCCAGGGAACTATTTATGCTTTCATATGGTCTTGAGAACACTGTTTAGGTTTTCAGCTTCTCTCACAGCTTTCAGTAATGTGTTCTTACTACCTGCCTATGGGTAGAAGCTTGCTTTCCTCTGTTCAAATATGGTTTGGGGTATTCATAAATGTTCTAAGAGTACTTCTCATTGCTGTTAAGGGCCGTGGAGTCAGCTCCTAGAGAAACCTTCTGCGTGACAGGAGACACTAGTGTCCTACGCCATCCTCACAACTCTTTCCATGCCTGAACCCACAGAGGGCAGCCACTGTGTCGATCCATCTTGTCGAGGGCCTGCCTCTTTTTGGCCACCCCTCCACTTTACCAAACAGGATGTCCTTCTCCAGGGACTGGTCTCTCCTATGTCCAAAGTTCAAGTGTTTCAAGTAAGTTCAAGTATTTCCATTCTTGCATCTAAGGGAGCGCTTTCTGATAGAGATCCGTGGTATTTTCGATATTCCTCTCCAGCACCACAATTTAAAAGCATTGGTTCTTCTATGGTCTTCCTTATTCCGTGTCCAACTTTCACATGCACATGAGGCAATGGAGAATGCCATGACTTGGGTCAGGTGCACCTTAGTCCTCAAAGTAACATCCTTATAAAATTACTTTTAAAATAATAATGGTCCTTTATTAGTACCATGAAGCATAAAATCTAGCACTTTTAGAGTAAAGACTTTGTAATATCTAGCTGCACTTTTTATTTACTTTAGTACTGAAGGGTGAATTTTGGGAATGAAAAATTGTTGAACTCTGAGCTCCACAGAAATAAGCTGTGTGACCTAGAACAAGCTACTTGACTTTTCTGAACCTTGGGTTCCCCTCCTTTAAATAGAAATAACAACCACAAGTGTCCAGGGTTGCTGCAGTAAGGTAAACAGAGGATTGAACAGGGGATTGAAAACAACAGCAAGTGCTACGGAAGGCTACCGTTGCTGTTAGTTGCTGAAGAGTCCACACCGACTCATGGCAGCACGTGTGAGCGGGGTAGAATTGCTGCAGAGGGTTTTCAAGGCTGTGTGTTTTTTTGTTTTGCTTAGCTTTTGGAAGCAGATCGCCAGGCCTGTCTTCTGAGGTACCTGGAGTAGATTCTCATCATAGGTTTTCAGCTAGGAGTCAATCACTTGTTTGAGCCCTCCAGCGTCTCCCAATAAGCACCGGTGGTTATAATTTCTGTGCTATTATTGTGTACCTCCAGGCCCTCAGTTATTTCCCAGAGAGATAATGTAGATTCCCGTAAGCAACTGGATACAGAAGTAAGGATCATCTAAAACACAAGTCGGGTTCATCTCACATATGAGAGCGAAAAGGGGAAAAATAAGAGAAAACATGTTCAAGTGTTCAGCTTCCTAAAACACATCCAGCATGCAGTAAATCACTTCAAAGAATGATTCTGAGCAATATATATGTGCGTGTATGTTTGTATATGCATATGGGTATGTATGTGTGTATGTATCTGTACACCTATACACACAGACACACACACCATCAGGGAAATGTACAAAGCACAAGAGGAATGAAATGTATTAAAATGTTTTAATAGTGCTTATGTCTTGATGGTGAGTTTTGGATAAATCTTATTCCCTCATCTATAGTTCTCGGTTGTTATATAAATAAAATCACACTATATCTAAATATATGTACATAACAGAATTATAGATGAGGGAATAAACTATAACTCATATATTATATGTATTTGGAAATAGATGGTATGAAAAAAAAAAACCACTCTAATTCAGAATCACTACCTACAAGTCTGAAGAAGCCATCCTTTGACCCACTTGTTCTTGAACATGTCTACTTACCCCACCCCACCCCCAGCCCCCTGTTGTCAAGCAGTGATCTTGCAGGCCTGCTTCCTAGGGTTCCTGAGGCTGCAAGTTTGGAAAGAAGCAGGCAGCCTCATCTGTCTCCCACAGAGTGGCTGAGCAACTGGTAGCTTGGCACAGGCTGACCTTTTAATTATCAGCCCAAGACTTAACTTCCTGAGCACCGCTGCTTCTTATGTTTACTTAATGGCTATTAATTTAAAGTGATAAGCTTGGAGCCTATGTGTTACGGTCGTATCTTTTTCTCTAATCTGGGATACATCCCAGAGCATTCAATAGAGGGATATCATCTTCATTTATTATTTTACAGACACTAGAATATTAGATAAAATAATTCTAGGAGAGAATACCTGAAGACACATTTAGACGGAAATACAAGTGCCTGACAAAACTTCTTATCAGGAATATAGCTGAGTGGTCTCACAACATTTTCTTGGCTATGGGAAGCAGCAGATCATAAATCAGAAAAGAACATCAGAAACCAAGTTTCTTTAAGAATTTTTCCTAAGAAAGTAATAGATATTTATTATAGAAAAGTTTGCAAAAGAAAAAAATAACAACTGAGAACCACAGATGAGAGAATAAAATTTATCTATAAGTCACCACCACTATTAAAACATCTTGATACATTTCCCTCCTTTAGTGCTTATTGTCTTTATATTTATACGTTTACATATAAAATCATGCTGCTATAGGCATTTGTATCCTGCCTCTTTTCTGACTTATTATAATATAAGAATTTTATAGGGCATTAAAATTCTTTGCAAACATCGTTTTTAATAGCTGTGTGAATGTTCTATGGTAAGGATATACCATAATTTACCTAACTGTTTTCTCATTGTTGGACACTTAGGCTGTTTCCTTATTTCATCTTATTTTTTTGGCTAATACACAGAAATTTTAAAGATGGTTTCCAAGAGAAAGAAAGTTTTATTTCATAGGCAAATGAAGTACTCAATGAAACAGACAGTGATGATATGTTAGTGTAATAGATTCACTGCTGGCCTCAAGTTCAATCAGAATAGGCATTTCTCTTTCCTTCAAGCAATAATTCATTGTAATTCAGACTTTCCATTCCTAGCTGCTTCCTCACAAATGTGTTTTCTGTCTCACACAATTGCAAAAACTCAGCCACAAAGCTTACTTTTATGACAGGTGGCATTTAATTTGTCTGTAGGTCAAAAGCCTGACTATCTCTTGTTGCCACACTGAACAAGGGTGGGTAGCTTACTTACAATCTTCCCGGTGTGTAACCCTCCCCTTTTATGAGATTAGCTCCCTCTTCTCCAAGTTCAATTCCTGGACAGTCTGCCACATGCAAGCGTCTTCCTTGTACTTATGAGATCCTGTAACTGTCACTTTCCTTCCTTGGCCCTTCGGCTCTCTTAAAATGTGTCGCTCCAGGGACCAGCACTCCCTGTCAGGGGACTCCATCCGACCCCAGGAGAATCTCTATTTCCTTCTGACCAGGTTTCCTTCCTGACACCCTACAAAACCCTTGCAGAAAAGTAAGCACCCTCCCTCTACTGCCAGATGAAGAGCTTCAAGTTGGAGCTAATTGAAGTAGTCACGGCAAGAAGCAAAGCCTGGGGAGGCTATTAATAACGCAACATGTGGGCATGCAGATTCCACGTACAGAAGAGAATATCAGACGTTTGCTTAATATGAAATGCGGTGGCTACAGCAAAGTAAGCTGGGCATCTCAGCTGAGTCTCCTTGGAAACTAATACTTTGCCAGACTCCACCCGGCTACAGGTCCATTGCAAAGGCAATCTAAATTAAAGGGATAACAGCTTGTTCAGGCCAAACTAGGACATCACGAAAGAAATACAAAAGCAAAAGGCTGTGTGGAGTAATAGATAGGGACGGTGTGAGGCAGAGGAGAAAGAGAGGGTTCAAGGCCTATCACTAGTGACGCTGGTCCTGGAGGTCCTGGGCAGTGATCCTAACCAGACCACCTCACCCTTCAAATGGCCAGCACACCCTCTGGGAGTGGACATCACAAACAGTAACCCTGTCTTCTTCAGGAAGGTAATCAATGTCACTTTGGCTGGTGAGAGGCCATTCAACCAGAGAAATGAAGAATAGGGCCAACGAAGGCTCTTTTAACTTCACTGATTCTAAGAATTCAGGAGAAAGATGAGGCTTTCTACTCCCATAAAGAGTTACAGTCACAAAAACTCACAAGAGCCCTCCGTCCCTGTCCTATAGGGCCACCATGTGTAGAAATTGACTTGATGGCAGTGAGTTTGCTTTCGCTATGTACATCAGGTAAACGAAGGGTGGCTGACTCCAGAAAGCAAAGGGTCAGGGCGTATGCAGATAGCATAGAGCTAAACCACCACTGGAAATAACAATGCCTTTCATAAAAATTAGAAGACACAGAGAACTGGTGAAAATTACTAATGCACCAAACCCACCTGAAATAAAAATGCTTCCAGGGTCTCATGTGCAGATTTGACTCGCAGTAGCCCTATCTTGGCATCATACACCTTAGATCTATTCTGGTAACTATCTGCTACCATTAACCAAAGTCTTCCTCCAGCCATGAGTCCAAAATCATATTCTTTAATGCAAACTCACATGACTGGAAATAGAGCACCTACGGTGAGGAAAGGTACATCCAGAAAGGGACAGCAGCACAAACATATTTCATGTCACACAATACTTATAAATGTATAAGAGCTGAAACACAGGAAATCCAGGACAGATAAACCCCTCAGGGCTAATAATGAGAGTAGCGATTCCAGGAGGGGAAGGGGAAACTCGGGGGAGGAAGGGGGAACCAATCACAATGATCTACCTATAACCCCTTCCCTGAGGACAGACAACAGAAAGGTGGGTGAAGGGAGACATTTGTCAGTGGAAGACATGAAAAAATATAATTTATAAATTATCAAGGGTTCGTGGGGGGGGGGGGATAATGAGGAGCTGATACCAAGGGCTGAAGTAGAAAGAACATTTTTTGAAAATTAGGATGGCTACAAATGTACAAATGTGCTTGACACAATGGATGTGAGTATGGATTGTGATCAGAACTGAAAGAGCCCCCAATAAAACGATTTTTAAAATTTATAAATATACAAAAATCACCTGGTGAAGGGGATAAGTGAGTAAATACCCCCAGTTACTGCTGTATTTAAAAATAATCTGCATCCTGTGACTACTGAAAATTTCCAGGGCTAAGAAAGATCCTTACCGCCCCCAAAGAACAATTTAGAGTAGGATATTATTGGGTCTTCTTGATTTTTTTTAATTCATCTGGATGGCATAAAGGCTTTGTGTCAGTTTGGGGTTTGTCTCCACCTTTCTGAGTTTCCCCACAAAAATTTAGAGGTTTTCTCTTTCTTTAAAACAAATATTTAGTCAACTTCAAATACTATTCAGTAAAAAAAATAATAAAACTTAACAATATCTTGAGAGAGTACTTAACACAAATTAGAGCCAAACCAAAATACTGCTCTCTTTTTTTTCCACTAATGATTTTATATATATTTAGATAGATAGATAACATAAGAAATTAACAGTTAATCTATAAAGCAGTACAAATGGCTCAGTGCAACTCACTTCTGTAAGACAGCTGTGAGACACTGGCAGTCCTTCAAGTCTTGAGGGCCGCCAGGTAGTCCTCTGTAGAGCAACTCAGGCTATCCGGGCACAGGCAGCAAACAGCAAGGCAGGTCACCAACAGTCAGCCAGATGACAGTATCCGACAGTCCCCAGCTCAAGCGCTGTACACTCCAGTAGCATGGTGAAGCAGGTCTTGAAGGAACCTCAAACTACAGTGACACAGTCCATGGATCAGGTGTCCCAGAGGTAGTGTAGCTTGCAAATTGAGGCACAGAACAAGCTAAGGCAGCTGCACACTGGTCTGATCGTCAAAGAGCAAAACACAAGAAAGACTAGGCTGGCTGAGCCATATAACTCTCTGCCCTTCAATTAACCCCACGTGTTCATTGGCCAGGTTGGCACAATAAACCTACCTAAACCAGAAGAAGACCTGTTAGATCTCTCTGGGGATAAATATACCTCGGTCCTTGGCTCCTTGCAAGAAAGAATTCACGCCGAAGCCTGGATTGTGATCCAAGTGAGTTTTATGAGTGTTAGAAGAAGTTTCAGGTTTACACAGGCATCCGCTGGGCTCCTCCCGAATGTGTAGCCTGCTGGAAGCTGCTCGCAGAATAACGCAAAGTCCTGGTTGACTCTGGGCTCCTGCCTTTTCAAGGATTCCGCGGGGAGGCGTGGTGGAGGACCCCTGGCCGCCCCATTGGCTGAATTGAATTCACCTGGACTAGGTGGGCCAATTCAGCGCCCACCCATGCGTACCCGGTGGGAAATCTGAACCTCTGAGCATGTGGAGTGTGCCACTCCTTTGTTTCCTTAGCTCGGACCAATGAGCATGCGTTAATGGATGTCCCAGCCCTACTCTACCCTGCCTAACAGACCCTGGAGGAGATGGATTGGCACGGTGGCTGCAATGATGAGTTGCAAGCATGAGAACCATTGTGAGGCTGGCTAGGACTGGGCAGGATTTCATTCTGTTGTGTCCAGGATGACTGTGTGCCAGAACGAGCTTGATGGCACCTCTGCCCCGCTTGATGGTCCACATGGAGGGAGAGAGAGATTTTTCAATACTGCTCTTTTGGGCGTATATTCAGCTATATTTAAGTGATTAGTGGTACATAACTGAACATATATCAAGTGTTGTTATGGACATATTTTAAAGCTAACTTGCTCTTGAAAGCCCGTGCATCATAAAAGCAGAACAATCTCCTGGACTGTTTATCAACTTTTAACAGACAAATTAGAAACTAGACACCAGAGAGCTCACAATTTAGGCCAATTGCTTTGTAGTATATCCAGAACAATAGTTCATGACACTTATAAATAATTTAAGTTTGGGGTTAAAAATTGAGGTGGTAGAGTACATGGAAATGGAGAAAACTTGGCAGAAGGCAGACCTATTTGATTAGCAAATAATATGATTAATATCGCATGCAAGTATGATTTTGCTGAAGATAACTCAAAATCGGTTGCAGCAGTACATCCACAGGCTAGAACGTCGAGCTGGATTCAGAAGAGAGCATGGCATGAGGGATATTATTGCTGGCATCAGATGGATGTTGGCGGAAAGTAGAAAATATTAGAAAGATGATTACCTGTGTCTTATCAAATATACAAAGGCATTCGGCAGTGTGGCTCATAACAAAGTATGGGTAATATTGGAAAGAATGGGAATTCCAAAACACTTCATGGTGCTCACACAGAGCCTGTACTTAGACCAAGAGGCAGTCGTTGAACTAGAGCAACGGGATCGTGCATGGTTTGCAGCAGGATAGGCGCTTGTCAGGATTGCATCCGTTCACTCTACTTGTTCAGTCGCATGCTGAGTAAATAATCAGGAAGTCTGGACTACATGAAAAAGAATGCAAGCTGGGAGCGTAGCCTACTAACAAACTGAAAGATGGAGATGAACTATTCTTGCTTTTGCTGAAGTCAAGGAGGAGTTAAGGCAATTGCTGATGAAAATCCAAGACTGCAGCTTTCAGTATGAATTTCAATTCAAGATAAAGAAAACCAAAGTCCTCACAACTGAACCAACAGACAGCATCAAGATAAATTGGTAAAGACTAACAGTGTCATGTATTTCCTTTTACTTGGATGCATAATCAATGCTTATGGAAGCAGCAGTCAAGAAATGAAATGACATACACATGAGATAATCTGCAAAAGACTTCTCCAGAGCATTTTCAATCACTCCATATTCATTTGAAAGCTGGGCAATGAATAAAGGAGACAGATGAAGAAATGGTGCACGTCAGTCAGTGTGGCAGTTACATAGTCTGTCAATTTGTGAAGGGGTGGATTCTAGCCGGTCAATCAGGTCACAGCCAGTGAGGCCTCTGTGTGGGCTTGACCTTCTCCTAAGGATTCTCGAACTCTTGTCTTCCTCCCTGGAGGCTGGGCACACACTCTGCTTGTCTTCTTGCCGACAAGTCACATGGAGACCCCTGATGGAACCAGAGCTCTGGAGCTAGATGAGCCACATGGAGACCCACGCCAGCACTGAGATGCTTCCACTGTCACTGGATCCACACACTTTCCACCCACTGGCCTGAGCTCTTCCTGCATTCAGCATCATTGCATGTGTTGTGTTAGTCTGAAGGGGATATTATAGACTGTTATAGGGCATATGGGCTAATATCAGACTTAGGGACTTGATCTGGACTGGGCTGGGATGTCTTAACATACAATTACACTTTGATATAAAGTTGTCGCTTACACACACGAGTGTCTCCTTGGATTTGTTTCTCTAGTCTACCTAGACTAACTCAGTGAGTTATGGTGTTGGGAAAAAATTTTTTTTAAATGGAAAGTACCACAGACTTCCAGGAACAGCAGCAAATCTATCTTGAAAGAAGTACCACCTCAATGTTCCTTCGAAATAAGCTTGATCAGTTTTCATCTCAGACACTTTGTGCATGTACTATAAGCAGAGATCAATCCTTGGGATAGGGGGTACCATGATTGGTAAAGTAGAGGGTCAGCAGTCTGAAGGAGGACCCTGAATGAGATGGATTAACACAGTGGCTGCAACACTAGGCTCAAGTATAATAACAATTTTGAGGATGGCCTGAGTTTGGGCAATGTTATAGGGGCGGCTCAGAATCTTCCTGGAATGGATGGCACTTAAAAACAGTGTTTATTCAACACGTATTTGGCTCCTCCTCTTCCTTCAAAGAAGCTAGTATCCAACTTTAGAGTTAACGTGGGTCACAAAATTCATGTTGACAGCAAATACTGAGACTGTACCAGACTGAAAGAGATTCAGATGATCTAGAAAAGGGAGACCAATACCTGGTGAGGTTGAAATGGGGCGATGCAAAAACTTACTTTGGAACCACTGTTCTTCAAATTCTTCAATTGTTCAATGAACAAAAATATATTTTGAGTCTTTACAACCATCACGGGGGCATTACAATAGTCTATGGACCCCTTGGTCCCATAAGGAACCTGAGCCCTATAAAGGTGGCACTGAAAGCAACTTTAGTGGTGGAACAACTAAAATGTTAATGGGTTTACTACAGTAAATAGATTTATGATGAAGGAGATTGCCGACCAAGTTGTTTCCTGGACCAGACTTGTTGCTGTCAGTTGAATTCAAGCAATATTTGCTTTAAAAGAGATGTAAGGCATACTTCTTAATAGTCAGTGCCTATGGTGTTTCCTATTTCAAAACTCATTTCAGTATCGCACATAACATGCCTAAAGGCCCAATACAAATACTATTCTGTTATCACATAATTGGACAATGTGTATTGCTGTGTCTTGAGTTTTGACTTGTTTTATTTTACACGTGGTATTCCAGTATATTTAAAGGAAACCCATGTTCATTTTTGCTCATCCCAACACAAAGAGAGTTCAAAAGTTCACAAGATAAGAACTGGTTCTCGGTGTGAATAAACCGTGAAATGCATTGGAAAATAAATTTTTGATGTCAAGAAACATTCCCAGCTTATTCATGCTGAGAATGGTTTTCTTATCTTTTGGATTTTGTAAAGTGGGAAAGTCAAATTTTGTCAAAGCCCACAATAAATAAAGATGACTAATATCTTGAATATCATTTTATTTTCACATACTTTTTTTCTACGAGCCAAATCCCTTATGGTATAACAAAAAATTTGCAGGTCTCATAAGGAAAAAATATTCAAAACAACATTGTCTTTCTCCTGGTCAGCATCCATAATCCTAAACAATGAAAAGAGTTTTTTCATAATTCAAAAGAAGGAGGCCTCAAGTCTCATGGGATTGCCTTTCCCTCAAGAGTAAAATCCATTAAGGATTGGAATTACTGACAATTCTTAACCATGTCACTGAGAAGAAACATGAAAAGCCATGGAAAACTGTCCACTGAAAATGGCTGCAAATACTTCCCAGACCATGAACTGGCAAGACACATATTTATGCCCATGGATACCACTTTACACAGTCAGCTGCCAATACCTTTACTAATTCTAAACATGTCATCATCATTATCACTATATTCTCAAATAGATTCCTTTAAAGAACCCAAAGCTCTCTAAATATGCTATCAAATAAAGTTATAACAGACCTTCAATTAATCTTATCTATATCATGGGAATACTCACGTGTGACCTATGTAACATATGAGCTGGGCCCCAGAGATTGGAAATGGAAGAGACCAGGAGTACCTTTAGCACAGCGAAGGATGGCGGACACTTGGGCTAGCTAGTGAAGGTAGACGTGTGAGTGCTGGGGAAAGCCATCCAGTGAGCATGTCATCCCCAGAAGACATCCCCTTTCTCATAGTCCCCAGGAACTTGCCATACCCTGCTAATGCAATCATGGAGATTTCATGATCTCTAGTGAATTGGTTTTCCTTTTAAATCTGGTCTAAATCCTTGATGGTACTTAACTATATGAAAACAAAAAAAAAATGACACTTGATTGCAACTTGCCTGGTGTGAGTGCTCTGTCTTGGTCATCTTAATAATTTCCATCCAGCCAACAGACATGCCTCGATGCCTATGACCTGATGTTAACCTGTGCCCCATCTGTTCAATAATTTTATTGGAGAAGTTCCACATACTGATGCTGAGAAGGATGGTGGACAATAAGTACCGTATGTAGACAAGCAAGAGTACAACCTACCTACACATGGGGTTAGCCTATAAGGGCATCATTTCTTGTCACCGTGTCCAATACCAATGGTGGCGAGAGTTAAGTTTCCAACTTCCAATGGCTCGAAATTAGTTCTTTTTTCAGAAGTGACTCTATATACTTTCTCGGTATTTTACTCACTGTGACCTTTAATAGCATTTAATACACCCTCTTTACTTCCTTTCAGGTAGTTTCTTAATGCCTTTTTCATCTGTTTCTCACTTGTCTTCCTCTCATACATTAGATGTCCTCAGCTTTCCTTCTTCAGTCATTTCCCCTCACTTGGTATATGCCCCCGCTCTCAACATCTAAATAAAGCTCTAATTCACATTCTTCTCCTGAACCTCAGACCCTGATGCAGAAGGCACCCTCAAGTCCTTCTCTCTCCCTGTCCCACATCCAAGCACTCCTAAATTCCTCTCAACACTCATCTCTCACATCTCCTTCCTCCGTTCATCACTACCTCAATTTCTTTTATTAGCCTCTCACCACATTTATGTAAACTACTGTTAAAAAAAATCTTCCTAACTGGTCCCTCTACCTCTAGGTTCATCTCTCCAGCCCACCCTCCTTTTTGTCCAAAATAAAAATTTAATTTGATTGTTTTTCTCCTGTTTCCAAGTATTTCCTGGCTTCACGCAGGTTCTAATTCAAAGTTCAAACTTCTTATCTTGATATACAAGATCCTTGCTGAAGCCCACATGGAAGAAGCAAATGAGCCTGTCTGACAGTTATCAGACATCAAAGAACTAAAAATCATATCAGTGGGTGGCCACCTCCCTGATACGATCCATGAAGACAAACGTGTGCATAAGCAAATGTGGTGAAGAAAGCTGATGGTGACCAGCTATCAAAAGATAGAGTGTCTGAGATCTTAAAGGCTCAAGATAAACAAGTGGCCATATCGCTCAGAAGCAACAAAGCCCACATGGAAGAAACACACCAGCCTGTGTGACCACAAGCTGTCGAAGGGATCAGGCATCAAGCATCAAGGGGAAAATAATCATATCACTGAAAATGTGGGTGAATGCAGAGTGGAGACTCAAAGCCCAATGGTAACTAACCGGACACCCCTTACTGAAGGGTTGTGGGGAGGAGATGACCAGGCAGGGTGCAGGATAGCAATGATGAAACATATAACTTTCCTCTAGTTTTTAAATACTTCCTCCCCCTCACTATCATGATCCCAATTCTACCTTACAAATCTGGCTAGACCAGAGGATGTACATAGGCACAGATAGCAACTGGAAACACAGGGAATCCAGGACAGATGACTCCTCCAGGACCAGTGGTGAGAGTAGTGATGCCTAAAGGGTGGAGAGAATGTGGGGTAGAAAGGGGGAACTGATTACAAGAATCTACATATAGGCTCCTCTCCAGGGGAGGGAGAGCAGAGAAGAAGGTGGGGGGAGATGTCAAACAGTGTAATATATGACAAAATAATAATAATTTATGAATGATGAAGTGTTCATGAGGTAGGGGGGAGTGGGGAGGGAGGGGGAAAATGAGCAGCAGATATTAAGGGCTCAAGCAGAAGGCAAATGTTTTGAGAATGATGATGGCAACACGTGTATATATGTTCTTGACACAATGGATGTATGTATGGATTGTGATAAGAATTGTACGAGCCCCCAATAAAATGATTTTTTAAAAAAAGATCCTTGCTGGAGCCCTGTTGGCATAGTGGTTATGAGTTCAGCTGTCATCTAAAACGTAGGTAGTCCAAAACCACCAGCCACTCTGAGAGGCCTTTCTATTCCTATAAATAGTTACAGTCTTGGAAACTCACAGGGGCAGCCCTGCCCTATCCTATAGAGTCCCTATGAACGGTTGGCATCAACTTGATAGCAGTGAGTTTGGTTTTGGGTTTCCTGAGCTAGTTCCTCTCACCTGCTAGCTTAGGTGGGGTTCTGTGTATACATGGAGGTGGTCGTGAGGAAAGAGTGAGATTTGTCTCAAAGAAATGGCTCCTGCAATGATGGAGCCTGGTTAAGTGCCAAATCTGTAAGTCAAAGTCAGGCTGGACTCATGTAATTGCAAAGACTAACAAACCTACCTTCAGAAACAGGCTATTGGCTCACAAGGTTACAAGAGCTGGCAAATCTAAGAATTAGCAGCTCACACCAAAGGCTACTAGCTCAAGCTTAAAGAACCAGAAGGCAGATGGCGATGAGCCGGATGCAAGACCCAGAGTAAAAGTGGGCTTTGCCAGAGCATCCAAGATACACTGGATGTAGGGCACACTCTCAAGGAAATTCCCCAAACCTTAGGTACTTGAGTAAAGGTATAATCTGAATAGAGATGTGATTTGATTAAGAGCATGAATCTTGTAAAGATCTAACTCAGGATACATCCTTCAATAATCCTGTGTCACTGACATGAATTAGTTAAGATTTATAGCACATAAAATTCAGTATATTTACATACTTCTGAGAATAATGACCAAGCCCTTAGCCATCACACTGCTGATTAACCTTCTACTGCTACTGCATATAGAAGGCTGCAAAAAAAATGTGTTAAAACTGATTTACCAGACACTGGAACTTTTCTCATCTCCATAAATACCAATGGAATTTTTAAAAATAAAACTACTATGGTTTCCCAAAGGAGGGACCAGCTTATACCTGTATTTCTCACCAACTGAAACCCACAACCATCATGACCTTCAACATCTGGGGCTGGGCGTGTTATAAGTGTGTATCAGTTCATAAAAATTGTTCCTGACACACTCTGAACAATATTCCACATGCATAATCAAAGGGTTTTCTTTTTAAGGATGAGCTGTTATGGGGTCTTTGTCTCAGAAACGGGCATTAATAAAAACCCGAAGATGTAGACAATAAAAATAAACAGATCAAAAATTAGATTAGTCAAGAGATCATTGTAATCATCTAGGAGTAAAGGGTAGCCTCCCTCAGCTTGGATGTTGGCAAGAAGAATAGAAATCAATCGCATATTTCAAGAAATACTTTATTGCTGGTGTTTATAGGATTTTACAACTGATACGACTATAAACCATCGCTCGCCTGTGCATGCTTCAAGTTGTGGTGGCGTGCATACTGCTAACATGCTGAAGGGTATACCATCAGTATTCCAAATACTAGCAGGTGCTCACGTGTCTATGGTTCAGCAGAGCTTCTGAATTAATACAGACCTGGAAATCCACTTCTGAATAATATCAGCCACTGAGTTCCACATGAAAAGCAGCAGATAGTGTTCGAGGATGAGCCTCTTAGTTTAGAAGGTACTCAAAACACGACTGGGGGAGAGCTGCCCCCTCAAAATAGTCGACCTTAAAGACACAGAAGGAGCAAAGCTTCTAGGGCCTTCACTTTCTGATGTGTGTCCTTACTAAAAATGAGAAGAGCTGCTGAAAACATTCATTATTAATCAGAACATGGGATGTACAAAGCCTGAAAATTGAAAGTTTGTCTGAAATGACATGGAACACATAGAGTTTGATATCGGACATTAGTGACCTGAAGTGAACTCTTATTGGCCATTTTGAATCAGACAGTCATATGCCAGGATGCTATATTAAAGAGGGATGATGTTGTATTCATTTCTAAACAGAATATTTCAAGATCATTCCTGAAGTGAGATGGCAAGACTGGTCTCATATATTTCAGTCATGTTAACAGGAAGGGCCATTCCCTACAGTGCTTGGTAAAGTGGATAATCAGTGAAATAGAGAAAACCAGTCAAAAGGATCATGGACACAGTAGCTTCAACAAGGGCTCCAACACGCCTTGATCATGAGGCTGGTGCGGCACTGGGCAGTGTTTCATCCTGTTGTGGATGGGGTCACTTTGAGTTGAAATTGACTCAACAGCGCCTAATGACAATACCAATAAGAATGTAAATTAGCACAGTTATCCAATTGCCAGGAATTTATTTCACATAAAGCTCATAATTAAAGCTGCAAGTTAAACTGTCAGAAAAGTAATAGATACAAGATTTTTTTTTGCTTTTAAAATTTTATGAACAAGGGACGAGTCTTCTTAATTAGATATTTGAAATACAACTTTATTCTAACAAAAAGGAATAGGAATGACAGTTAACAAACAAAACATCACCACTGAATATTGTGATGTGACTGTAGCAGTCTTGTAGTTGAATTTCAAGAAAGAAAAATGCGTTCCCAAACAGCTAGATATGTGGGTTCAAAAAAAAAAAAGAAGAAAAGGTTTTTAACTGCCACACTCACTCCAAAGCCCATTCATCTCCTTCAGCATCCCAAAGATGAGCACATTCTGCTTAGCTATGTAATAAGAGTGGCAAACACGCTGCACCACTGACGTCACAGGACAGTTGCCTATAAAACTAGACTTCTGACGCTGGGCTCCAGCTTCGTTCTCTCACAGGTCATCATCTTCATCCGGGAGAGCGGTTGTCTGCGCAACCTCTAAATCATGCTCATACTGGGCTGCCAAAGCTGGGTCCATAACAACCTCTGGTGGGGCCAGAGCAGGCATGGCAACAAACTCCAAGTTAGGATCGCCAATGAGTTTTCTAGCAAGCCAAAGGAAGGGCTTTTCAAAGTTGTAGTTGCTTTTGGCAGAAATATCATAGTACTGAAGGTTCTTCTTTCGGTGGAAGACAATGGATTTTGCCTTAACTTTCCTGTCCTTAATATCCACTTTGTTGCCACACAGCACGATGGGTATGTTTTCACACACTTGAACCAGATCCCTGTGCCAGTTAGGCACATTCTTGTAAGTAATCCTTGAGGTTACATCGAACATTATAATGGCACACTGGGCTTGAATATAATAGCCATCTCTCAGTCCTCCAATTTTTTCTTGAGCAGCTGTATCCCACACGTTGAATTTGATAGGTCCTCTGTTAGTATGGAACACAGGGGATGGACCTCAACACCTAAGGTAGCTACATACTTCTTCTCAAATTCACCAGTCAGGTGACGTTTCACAAATGTCGTTTTTCCAGTACCACCATCACCCACTAGTACGAGTTTGAACTGGACTTGGGGTTCTCCTTGGGCGGCCATCGTGATGGATCTTCCAGAAGCGTCTCCGGGCCGCGTCTGACTGACTAGATACAAGATTTTAAATGTGAAGGAAAGGGAAGGATGGCCAAGTATCCAAGAACAAGCTATATAGGAGAGACAATGATGACTAGAAAATGTTCATGAGTATTTTGAGCCTGATGTCCATGTAAACGATACATCCATAGTTGAAAATGCAAACTAGTTCTGAAGAGAAACTGGACTTAGAGGAACAGATCTGGATTTCATCAGAACAGTCAATGACCTGGTTTTGAGAAATTAATGGTGAAAAAGAGAAAAAACAAGGTAGGAATAATCTGCATACAGCTATAAACACACTGTAGGCATATACGAGGGTGTAGCCATAGGTTTGTAAAGAGATACATGGCTACATCTGGAAGGAGAGAGAAAGCCGGGAGAAAGGAAGCAATGATAAAAGGAAGAGAGTGATATTAAAAAAGGTATACATGTTGTATTGGAAGATAACTTTAAAGGATTACCTTGAATGAAGAGTGGGAAAATGAATCTCCTCCTCTGAGATACAGAAGAAATTAGAAAAGCAAATATAGAGGGAACATATTGAAAGAAAAGACAGGAACATTGAGAAAGGAAATAGAACATCAATAGTAATAAAGTAGGTATTGAAGTTGGCTGTTGAAACTGCAGGGCAAGGGAGAGATTTGGGTCTCCTTGGGATGATAGGGAAAAAAGCTACTTCTGAATAAAAATGAATAGACTCAGAACAAGGAGAAAACCCAGTGTGTTAGGGTTCTCTAGAGAAACAAAACCACAATGCTAATAATTTTATATATATTTATACAGATATATATATTTATACAGATAGATATATAACATAAGAAATAAACAGTTAATTAAATTGTAAAGCAGTACAAATGGTTCAGTGCAACTCACTCCTATGAGACAGTTTTTAAACACTGGCAGTCCTTCAAGTCTTGAGGGCCACAGGTAGTCCTCTGTAGAGCAATTCAGGTTATCTGGGCACAGGCAGCAAACAGCAAGGCAGGTTGCCAACAGTTAGCCAGATGACAGGGTCTGACAGTCCCTAGCTCAAGAGATGTAAATTCCAATGGTGTGGCAAAGCCGTTCTTGAAGGAACCTCAAATTACAGTGACACAGTCCACGGGTTAGGTGTCCCACAGGTAGTGTAGCTTGCAAATTGAGGCACAGAACAAGCAAGGCAGCCCCACACTGGTCCAATGATCAAAGAGTGAGAGACCAAAAAGGCAAGACTTGCCGAGCCATTTATCTCTCTGCCGTCCTTCAATTAACCCCACATGTGTTTATCAGCCAGGTTGGCACAATAAACTAACTACCTACCCAGGAATGATGAGAGGAAGCTGGCAGTATGGGGAGCTGAGCAGGAGTGTCCAAGGGTGTAGGGGTGTCACAGAGTACAGCAATTTGGACAGGACCCTGGAGCTGAATAAAGTGATTCAAAACCTCATTCCACCACTTCTCAACTATGAAACTTTAGACAAATTATTTAACCTCTCCAACAGTGTCAATAGAATTTACCACCCAGTGCACTCACTCATGAGAGTGAGAGAAAGCAGCCCAGCCCTGCCTGCCCTGCCTGCCCCTTTGCAAGGTGAGCTCTCCACGGTGCAGCCCTGCCTCTCTCAGCCGATCCCTGGTGGTCCCAGGAGTCTCACCTCTGATCCAGAAAGAGAGCCCAATGAAGGGACCACTAAGGGAACCCACCTGCATCCTGACAGGTAGGCGATGGGGACACAGGGATGGTGAATTACGAATAGCAAAATTCAAAGGGCATGGGGCTGGGACCTGACTTCCTCTGATTTCACCAGGAGAAAAGAGACTCAAACTGCAACCCAGTTCTAGGTCAAAATCTATGCAGCGGTGGTGGTCTGACATGTTTCAACCCCCGAACCTTCTCCCTAACACCCACCCCAACCCCTCCACCACCCATCATGGCACTCTACTTCTACTCCTTCTCTGCCACCATTCATTGAATGGCCACAGCTCCCAAACCACCCCTGTGATTATGGGGTTTATTAGGGAAGTTATCATTCATGGTGTCTTTTTTTTTTTTTTATCAGAACAGCTTATTCTCACTGTGTCACCCAGCACACCTCTTTTTAGTCTCCTGTCTCCGCCCACAGCCCTTTGGGCTCTGCCCTGCTTGGGTAAAGTGCAAAGCCCTGTTACTGCTACCGACAAATGTCCACAGGCCCTCTGCTGTGCCATGCGCCTCTGTCGAAAGGCATTCAACTCTAGCCAGCAAATCTAGCTCCACTTCTAGGGAAATTAAAATAATAATAATTTATCACTTATCAAGGGGTCGCCAGGGGGGTTGGGAGGGTGAAAAGAGGAGCTGATACCTGGAGGCCACCCACTCCACCCACTCCACAACTGAGCCTCCTGATCAAAGGTACTCAGCTTGCTGATTGCATGGGCCGGGAAATCCACCACTCGGTCTCTTATTCTCGGCTTCTCTGCTGCTCCTCTGGCATCGCAGTTCCCTGTCTTCCAGATAGAGGAAGTTCATTCTCCTATGCATGACCCTTACGTATTTCGCATCTGTATAACTCACACAAGGAAGTTATGCCAACGAATTTAACAGGACTTCTCATATTGTTGCTTGATTTCCATACACCATATGTGCATGGCCCCACCCAGTCTTGATGAGTGTTAAAACGACGATAGCTAGAAGAGCCATATCAAGTAAATCACTGCCCCACAATGGTGAGTTCCCGCAATGGGGGGTGAATGACATCAACTCTAGTGACACATTTGCCTTGGTGGACTTAGTCCGGGTGTAGGCTAGCAATGTCAGTGGGTGTGCTGCTTACGTCTCACACACCCCCAGTGAAGCCACTGACCCTCATTGCCTCTCACTGGCCTCGTGGGAAAACCAGAGATGAAAATATGATTATGGTTAGGATTGTGATTGTTGAAGGTTGCTGTTGATTCAGTTCCGACTCTGAGTGGCCCTAGGTACACCAGAATGAAACACTGCTCAGTGTCTTCCACCATAGCAATGAGGGTGGCTTTGTTTGGGCCCCCTGTTACAGCCACTGTGTCAATCCACCTCATTCAGGGTCCTCTTTTTGGACACTGATCCTATACTTTCCCACGAATGGCATCTTTTCCCTGAGCCGAGCCCTCCGGATAACATGCCCAAATTGCATAAATAGTCTTATCCTCTCTTCTGAGGAGCATTCTAGCTACAGTTCAAAGACATATCTGTTTACTCTTGGGAAGTCCCTGGTATCATCACTATTCCTTGCCAGTATAATACAAATGCATCACTTCTTCTTCATGTGGCCTGATTCACTGTCAAGTTTTCACATGCATGTGAGGTGGCTGAAAGCACCGTGATGGCTTGAGTCAGGTGTGCCTTGTGCCGGTTAGCATAAGATATTATTAAACACAAATTCTAGAAACAGGGCTTTTCCCAAAGAGAAACATCACAGCCTTTTCTTTTCTAGTTCACTGTATGCTCATTTTACATGGCTGATTTCAGAAGAAAGAAAAAATACCTTCTTGAACTTATATTATTAAGTAAATGACAAGATCTTAAGCAATACTCAACTTATTTGTCAATGTGATACCAGACATGACTAATTGGCTCAGCTCTAGACTTTATGGAGAGAAAAATAAAAAACAAAGAAAAAGCAAAAGTGCCAATATATTGTGTGGTGTGAGCAACAAGTACATACACTCCCTTTCATCATTTGAGGCTGATTTCATGACATCTTGCCTCTACTTCAAAATCTGGTGGGTTTTTTATGGGTTTTTTTTTGTTTTGTTTTGTTTTTTCCATAAAACCTCAACCCACGTTTTCTCTACGAGTTACAGAGGCTAAGGTAAAATGTAAGCTGCCTGAAACTGCATTGAAGCAAGGGACAGTTTAGATTTACATGTCAAAACTGCTTCCATCCAACGTCAACCTTAGGGTGCAGACAGTAGATGCTCTACATCAGTGGTGGGAACTTTTTCTGCCAATGGCCAGTTGGATATTTATAACATAGGCCACTGGCCATACAAAATGATCAACCTTAAAGAGCCTGCTTTATTTGGTCAAACATTTCATTGTCTCACGTCTAATGTGGTGCTGGAGCTGCTTCTCTTTGGTGAGGCCTGTGATGGCAGCTGGTGTGGATGACTTCCTAGGTCTGTACAGCACAGTGGCCAGGGGTGCTTCCTACATGGCTCTACATGGGTTAAGTGACTTCTGAGTCACAAAGAGGACACAACTATTTTAAATTCCCTCAAGTACCAGAGAAATCCAGGATTTGGGATGGTGTTAGGGTGCTAGGCTTGGTGTCTAGGAAAGCAAACACAGTGACAGTCATATGGGTATAAGAAAGCACATTATATTGAGGGCTAATTGTACACTATGTATATACTATTATAATTTAATTTATATAGTTATAAAATTTTACAGTGATTTTATATTATATACAATGAAGAAGGCATCCCAGCCCAGTTCAACTGAAGTCCTTAGGTCCAATGCTAGGCAGAGAGTTCTTCAGACTCACAGAGCTACAAGTCGATGATGAAGAAAGGTGAAGTGGGATCACAGGCCATTGGGTGCAGAGTCATGTGGATTCAAGGTCATTGCGTAAATAGCAAGATGACAGCTGCCAGGGTCAGGTGACACACCTGGAGCCACCCCTAGAGATGGACACAGTCTCGGGGAGGAGGAAGCCCAGGGGCCACAGAAAGGAATACCTGACTGTGTTTCTTATAGAAAAGGCCACACCCTCAAGAAGGTATCATCAGGCTGTGGCTTGATTGATAGGTAGGACTCCATCCTTACACTTTCACACTGGGTCAAGTGGACGCAAAACCTTACTGCTATACTCCGAAACATGAGGAAGCTCAAAGGAGCTTAAGCTACCGGTCTACTTAACTCACTTCCTCTTGGCCTATCAGCAACATGTTCATGTTTACTACTTTTCATGAAGTTGTATACAATAACTATGCAGAGGTTTACAAGAGAACATTACAGAGGATATATTTTAATAGAGTGATTATAGCTAGTCATTTTCCTTTGCTGCCTCAAAGATCCAGAGCAGATTTTGTTTCCTTCTATTTAATCCTTTAGGAAACATTTGCAGAGGCCTCTACTATTAACATAAGTAAACTCTTCGGTATCCCTTTATCAAAATGCCATCAGCAGCAACTACTCTCCAATTCAAATGCATTTGCCAGGGATATCTTTCTTCATTCCACAAGGCTCATCCCATTTTAATATGTCAATGCCTACAGAGACCAAGAGAATTATACCAAGAGTCTCTGTGGAAGAGAAAAAACGAGATCTTCCCTGTGAGAAATTACCGCCCCCCCAGCAAAAGAAGCAGCACCCTTACCACTCTCCATGGCCAACACCAAATGCCAGGAGAACCCTGGAGTCATTGCAACAATCAAGCAAGGGAAGAAAAAAGGAGGGGCGGGTAAGGTCAACAATTAAAAAAGCCTCCCACAGATTTCTCAACACTAAGCCCCCTCCAATGGAGAAGATCTGCGCGTGATTTTAAATGAACTTTTTAAAGGCAGAAGTTGTGTCTGGGTTTTCTGAAATAGATCTTCTTTGTTAAGAACTCAAGCTCTCTAAATCAAATTGCCTAAGTCCAAATGTTGTGCCTTCTTAGAGTGTGAATTAACCCCACTGTGCCTCTTCATTATAAAATGCAAATCATGTAGTAACTACTTCATACAACTACTGTCAGGGAGCAATGAAGGAATGCATGTATGAGGAGGCTTCCGAACTAGTTTGTATTTCAATTCCGTTTTTCCATGAACTTTCTGAGCCCCCTTGTAAAGTAGCAAGCTAGAAAAGGTGCCTGACATCTAGGTGAGGGGTTCCTTGTACTCTGCTCGGTCTCTGCTGCGCAGCAGACAATCAAGCATGCTGTGTGGAAAGTGTTTACAAATGCCTATCTGGGTTTAGTTTTCTGAGGTTTCCTACAGATGATAAGACAAGATCAAGAGAGACGAATTGCCATTAAAGTTTGGGTTTCCATCTTTTGCTTAAGTAATAAAATGTCCTTTGAGAACAGCCTTGCTTGTAGTAGAACACAGCGTGAACACATTACCTTAAAATGAAGGTTGGCCAGGAGTTAACGGCACAGAGACTTCCTATTCTTACTTACTGCCCCAGCTCCAAAATCTGCTCAAGCGCCCAATCAACTGCATAAAAGTTTCACCTGTATTAATGACCTATGAGTGCCTGTCAGTAAGATGGTGCATTCTCATTACTGGTTCTCATCTCATTAGAACGCTGCTCTCAATGATAATGAACCTCAGAGGTCAATAAAAATCTCAGGAAGAATTCTTTTTAATTTAATAGATGGACAGGTGTGTGCATCTGCATGCCTTCAACAAGTGCAACTGCAGAAACCTAGCGCCAAATCCCAACATGATTCCTGCTGCCTGAACCACCATTACCTCTAATACAGGGGAGGATTCAGTGCAAATTGGATTTAATTGTTCCCGGTCCGATTTGAGAAAGTACGAAAAGCCACCAGAGTGATCCCAATAACTCTGAGATGAGCATCTCTATTAAACACCAAAGACTTGATATTCATTTTAATACCTGATCTCATCACACCTGATAAATAAACGAGTTTCACTGGCAGACTCTTTGAGGAAGGATGGGAGATGGGGGGTGGTAGGTGGGGGGACAGGCAGCAAAGTCATCCCTTCAGTCTTTCCAACAAGAGAGTTAATATTGAAACATGAGGTGAAACAGGCAATTTAACGAGTGACTCAGGCTATCTCAGCGATTTCTCAGTGTCCTTCAAAGGCATCAATCAATCTCAGTGTGCAGGAGTGCCTCCATGGCTACCCAATAAGCCAACTTGGGATCGCTTCATAAGCGCACTTAGAAAGGTAAGATCATTGCTACACAGCAAGCTCACTGAACAACTGCTTCGAACAAGTGATGGCTCAAGTTTGCACAAAATATACAAAGTAAGACATATATTTTGTGATAAACTGAAGAGAAAAAGTCTGAAGAAACCGCTTCAAAATAAACCGAATACATCTTATTTGAGAGACAGAAAAAAGATACCAAAAAGATCTTTGCGTTTTTCTCAAATAGGTAATTTACCAAAGATGTAGAGAAGAAAGACATAGCGATGTCACCAGACCCTGGCTATGTCCAGGTTCATATTTAGTCGCATTTGCCATAAGCAGGTAGCAAATTGGACCTCACATGACAGCTGAAATATAAAAAAGTGCGGTGAACCCCTAAGTAATATTTTTCTTACAGACAAAATTAAAGCTAACCTAAACCATTTTTTCTATCATAAAATATTCATATTTCAGAAAGGCAAAGAAGTAATAAAGACGTTTAAATGTTCAAACGAATCTAGCATCTATTAATAAGCACTTAAAGGGGAAACCAAAAAGGAAAATTAGATCTGGCCTCTCAGACCAGTGGGTGCTCATTTCCCTGATGTTAGAGAATTTGGTGAAAACTTGCCCAACCAGTCCATGGGCAAGACGACCTATAAAGCCTGACTTCCTGTGAACTGCTTGGTAAAGTTGACTCTGTGATGGAATCGGAAGTTGAAGAGAGAAAGCTTGAGGCTTCCTACACCCGTAACGAGTTACGGGTTGCTGACCTACAGAGTCACTATGAATTGGAATTGACTCAATGGCAGTGAGTTTGGCTTTGAAACTGTTGAGCCTTCATTAAAGTAGCTCTTGTGGGAATGTCAACTAAGCTTTGCACTACTGACTGCCATGTCTGGGGATCAAATCCACCATCGTTCCTGGGGGAAAAGTTCCGGTTTATCTGCTCCAGGAAAGATTTACAGCCTCAGAGACCCTGTTTGGGGTCACTGATAGGGAATCCATTTTATGGCAGTGGGTTTGGCTTTTGGTTATTCTTCATGAAAGGAGTTCTGGTGAGCCTCTGGGTTAAACGTTGGGCTGCTAACTACAAGGTGGGCGGTTCAAATGCCCCAGCTGCTCTGTGGGTTAATAAAGAGGCTATGTGTTCCCATACATATTCATAACCTCAGAAATCCTTTATAGGATCACTGTGAATCCTAAACGTCTGGAGCACGGAGGGGTGGATAAACTTCATGAGGAGGCTCCCTGGTGGTACAGGAGTTAAAAACACTGGGCTCATTACTGAAAGGTCACTGGCACCCACCAGCTTCTCGCTGGAGAAAGATCGGCAGTCCACTTTTACAAGGATCACAGCGTCTGACCCCCTCTAGGGACATCGTGCGGGGTGACTAGGTGTCTGAATTCATGCCAGATAGGTGGGTTTAGCCCCCAACGTTTCTAATCTGTGAATCAAGCCCCCTCCTCCCACATCCCTCCACCTTAACCTTCAGTCCTCCCCAACGCAGTCAGAGTCTGTCAGCAGCCACTGATCCAGCCTTGGCCAGTACACCTGTGCGATCACCCACTCCTTAGGACTTCGTGATACTTCTGTAGCACATTCATCATGAAACATGCACACGAACTGATTGGTCTCGGGAAACAAAAATCTTTTCAAAAGTTCGACAAGATTTCACTCACAACCATATCAAAAAGCAGCACTTGCGATTGCGCTTCTGAACCAGGATAGCTACGGAAACACCACGCGCGCGCGCGAACACACACCCAAACCTGGGGGAGAAAAATCCCTCAGCCTGGGAGAAAGTGTTAATCCGGTGGAAAGCACACCGCCCAAGGCCAGGTCGCCGTTTCGGCGCACCGACAGGCGCTTCCTGACCCTGCGCAGGGCACCGGGATCCGGCGTGCAGCGCTTAGCCCCGGACGGCCCACGGGCTCGGCCGGCTGCTCCGGCCTCCAGCCAAGCGCTCCCGCCCGAAGTGCACTGGGGGTCCGGGGTGGGACGGGGGCGCGGGGCCACCCGCTCCCCATCGCGTCCCGCAGCGCGCGGGGGTCACTTACCTGCCTGGCCGGAGGCGCAGGGCGCCCGGCAGCCACCAGACGCCCGGGCGGGAGGTCCTCCTGGAGAGGTCCAGCGGCTCGGACCGACTCCCCAGCTGTGAGCGGCGCGCGGCTGCGGCCGCCCGAGCCCGGCGCAGAAGTTGGGCTCGCGGGGCAGAAGTTGGTGTGCGGGGCCCGCCGGACAAACCGGGGCTGTCTCCCGGCCGAGGGCGCGGCGGCAGCCGGGCCCCACCGGGCGTTGGGGACTCGGAGCGCGAGCGAGGCCGACGGGCGAGTCCTGGCGGTGCTGCGGCCGCGAGGATGTGCGCCCCTGCGCAGCCCGGAGCGACTGAAGCCCCGGGAGCCCGGCGGCCTCCAAACCCCCGCAGCCCCGGCGCCATGGAAACGCGCTCCCCGCCCTCCGGAGCGCTTAAAGAGACAGGCCCGCCGCCGCGCCGGGCCCCGCGCTTGGCTGGGCGCCGCCACCCTCGCGCCCCCCGCCCGGCCCTTCTCCACCCGCGCTCCTGGGAGCCACGCAGGGAGTGGCTGCTCTGGGCGCCGCGAGCCGCAGGGGCTGCTTGTACGCAAAATTGGGGGCTTGCGGATGACTCCGATTTAACTCTGCACCCCACTTTTTCCAACCGCCTTAGTCCCCCTCCACACACACACACACACACTCCCGCGAAAACACACCCGGGCGCGCGCGCGCGCTCACGCAACCCCCAATCCAGCCAAAGATGAAAGGAAGGCGTCACAGCTCTGCCATTTCCCCGAAGACACCAACTGCTCCCACCAAACCGGCGTGTCCGTCTGCCACCGGCCGAGAGCAAAGGGAGGCTGACTTCTGAAGCTCTCCGGTTCGCTTCCCTCCCTCCCGCATCTGTCCCGGGAGTCGGTCGGCGCCTGGCTCGGCGAGGTGTATTTGAAGTGGGAACTCAAGGGGAGTTGATGGAGTCGAATCGCCTGCCAAATCGCCAGTTGCAGGACACGTCGCCGGCTCATCCCTCAAACCTCATTATTCCAAATGCGATCATCTCTCTTCGTGTCCTTTGGCCACCATGTCGCTTCCCGTGGGCACCAGGGTTATTAGGAGGAGCCAATCTTTTTTTTTTTCTTCCATAAATCTCTTCGCTTCTTTTCCTCCAAACCCGATCGTGATTGCTAAAATGCGTGAGCAGCCCGTGGCGAGCCCCGGTGGCCTTTCCGGGCGCGCGCCGCTCCCGCGCGGCTCTGGGGCTGCAGGTCGGGCTGCGGCGCGGGCCTGGCGGGAGACGCAGATCCGAGCGGCGGCGCGTTCGCCAGCAGCTCCGGCCGGAGGCGAGGCTTCTGCCCGGCGCCAGCTGCTGTCTGGAAAGCCGCAAGCCTCTGGAGCCCGTTTTGTAAAATAAAAATCCATGGTGCATCGTGCCCTCCAACAAGGACAGCCCAGACTCTTGATGCCACAATTTGTCATTCAGTCCTGCAGAAAATAGATCCATCTGACCTACGACAACTTCTTCTTTGACTCTAAACTTACCAAAGTGGCTCTTAAATGACTGATTCTTCGCCCAATACTCAAAGTACTGCCAACTGAATTCCTTCATGCTAGGAGCCCTGAAAAGATCTCTCCCCAAAAGATAGTTCGCCTGTCTTTTGCTTCTCATACGAAGTGGTGAAAGAATTAGACTGCGGGGTGGGGGTGGGGGTTGCCTTTTGAACCCACCAGCTGTTCCATGGGCATTACACCTGGTGACCTAAAGCAGGCGGCCACCACCTTCTAGAAAGATTTCCAGCCTTCGACACTTGAAGGGACAGTTCCACTCTGTTGTACAGGATCACTATGAATAGGAGTTGGAAGGGCCCCATGCAGTGGGCTTCTTCTTTATATTGTTTTACCTTGGGAATTAGCACCTGGCACTTAGCTTCTGCTCTCTGAGTGTTTATCCCTGCACCTTCCTCCCGTTTTTTTCTCTATGTTTTTTTTTTTTTGGTTTGTTTTTCCGGTAATGAAAGTAGAAAATCAGTACTTGCTGGAGGAAATGAGAAGCAAACCTTAGAGGCTTGTTGGAGGAGAGAGAAAAAAGATGCAGAGGTGGGGTGAAGCGAGACAGAAACCTAGACGCCTGGATTCTTTAGCATTCTATGACTTTGCCCTTCCTGTTCTGTGAAGAATTGACATTGGTGCCATCTCGCAGTGTCTTCTATTAGACAGGTATACTTTACTGCTCTCTTAATTGACGTCTAAGTTGGAAACAGTAAAATGCAAAAATAATAAGTTCCTAACTTCATAGCTCCTATCTTTGACAAATATCTTAAAGAAAGATTATTAGAGCCATTTGCACACTATAAATCATACATCTGCAATTCATAAAAAGAGAGAGAGGCTTTCCTCTTTTTCTAACCATTGTCATAGCTAAACTTAAAGGAACCCAAAACCGTGGCCTTGCTGATAGTGCCCCCGAGACCTATTGTCACTTGGTTCTTAATTTGTCCTGATAAAGACAGGCTCAATGTGGGTAACTGAAGCACATAAATCGTTTTTAAAATGTATTTTTCTTATTTCTAACATCTCCCAAGTATCTTTGCCACCTTTGGTAACAAGTAACAAAGTTGATTGCTAATTTCAGCTCCTTTCCTCTTCCAGTGAGGTGCTAATGAACAGTGAGAGGACCAAAGGCAGGCAGAGCCCTGTGGAAGAAGAGGGGAATAAAAGGAAATTGGATCATCCATAAAAATGGTGGCTCTAGAATTAAGTGTTGACTGTAAGTGGCAGGGTTGTCCCCCAGCCCCAGCCCATGGCTAAGTGCCAGTGAGAAGATTAACCCTCTCCATTGATTGAATATCTGTCTTTTGGATTGAACCTAACAGACAGGTCAATATGCTTCATTTCCATTGTTTTAATGAAAAACATATAGGACACACCAAAAGACGACCATAGACGGTCTGTATCCTGACATTCCCTCTGACTTCCGAAGCCTCTCTTTCCTTCTGGACTAGGGCCTTTCAGGGCCCTATCTTCAACGGATCTCATTACCTCCTGGAATGCAAACAAGTTTCTAATCCTTGTCTTTCTTTGTGCATCAGAAAACCTTCCATAAATAATAAACCTTCTTTATTACCAGGCTGAATTTTATGTAAGCCACAAGTGAAATCCAGAACTCTTTTAAGAGCAAAACAATCAAGGGAACATACAGGAATGTTTGTAAATGTACCTGATCAGGTCAATGTTTAGCAAAGCACGGCCCAGGTACTTGGGAAGTGAATCAATAAATTGAAATATCACAAAATAGAAACTTTTGCTTTTATGGACATTAAAAGTACACTTGAAATCACGTTTATTACAGATGAACGTTTGAAGCACTTCAGGTGTTACAAGCTAAATATGATTAGTGTGTGCTTTGTAAAATTGAGGCTGATTCAAATCATACTAGAGCTATGAACACAACACCATATAAGCAATTATCATTAAGACAGACATACACTCCCAGCACCGGCAGATTAAAATTAGCCATTTACCAGGAAACTCTGATTTGAATTCATTTCCTTTTTTTGCAGTCTGCTCAAACAATTTTAAAATGACAGATTATTTGGTATAGTTCATTAGTTATGCTATCTAAAATGGGGGGGGACTTGTTTCTAAAAAATGTTTATTACAGTCTCAAATACTAAAAGAGACATGCAGTGTGGTGGTTTGGGAGATCCTTTGGACACACAAAAGGAAACCAGGTATAGAGGAAACCGGTTTTATTACTCAAAAGAAGGAGCCCCGGTAGTACAGTGATCGGAGTGTTTGGCTGATAAACTCAAGTTGTGAGTTTTGATAAGCCAGCCTCTGAGGAAGAGAGATAGCAGTCTGCTTCCATGGAGAGTCTGGGAAATATTGAGCAGTTGCACAATGTGGGATCCTGGCGAGTCAGAAGTGTTTGTGGGTTACTGCCTAAAGCAGGGAGTGGTGGACGAGCCCGAGCTTTAACAATTAAGAAAGGGAGAGATTTATTGATGACATCCAATGCTGAGACAGAAATCTCATCGGGGAAGCTTGGGGCATGGGGCAGGGTCGGTGGGACAGAAACCTAATGAATTCAGTGTTATTTTTGTGAATGATCTTTTATACTGCCCATCTCAACAGACTCCTAAAAAATGAATTCGATGCAACAATCATGTTCTCTCTGAGAGAAGTCCAAAGGATTTGTGGGGACAGGGGGCAGGGGACTGCAATGGGAATTCGCACAGGCTACCTCACTCCCCCTCCAGACCTGTGTCAAAGGAGCAATAACTATAACCAGCTTCTTTCTTGTTAGGAGGAGGAGGGGAAAGCCAATTTCATGCTTTATGTATGCTGGCTGTAAAAAGGAATGCTTACCTAAAAAGAAATAGATTCCAACCAGATGTTCCGAAATCTTCCTCTGCTGCTGCTGAAAGCTTTCCAGTCGCCGCATACTTTATCTTCTCGTCTATCTTCTTCTAATTGAGAAATTGTTGATCCACGCAATTCAACCGACGGGCTGCTGCAGAAAGCCTTCCTGCCAAAGCTTTTCAGCCTTGTTCTCCTTCTGCACACAGAAACTTCCAGTGGGGTACAGAGACCAGAAAAGGGAGCGAGCAACTTCTCTGCAGGTATTGTGGGCTGAAAGAGGAGGAGGTCAGAAAGCAATTCTTCAAAGGGCAGCTTCCGTCCCCTGAAAGTGGAATAAACTGCCATTATAGAAATACCTACAAGAACTAATGGACCTCGTACTTGGAAATCTCGTCAATCAAAATAGAATGAAATTTACCCGGATTTAGTTGGCTATTATCCACACCAAGACATGAATAGGCACCCTCGCCTTGGTTTCATCTGATACGAAACTTTGTCCCTACAAACCCATAGCCCTCTCATTTTATGGAAATGATAAATTTCCTTTGTAAGTAAATGACAAATGTCAACATAAAACTCCTGTTGTAGTTCTAGTAATTTATTTATTAATTTCAATAAATCACTTTATTGGGGACTCTTACACCTCTTATGACAATCCATACATCAAGTGTATCAAGAATATTTGAACATATGTTACCATCACCATTTCCAAAACATTTTCTTTCTACTTGAGCCCTTGGTATCAGTTCCTCCTTTTTCCCTCCTTCCCCCATCCTCCCAACCTCATGAACCCTCGATAATTTATAAATTATTTTTATTTTCATATTTTATACCATCCTCTTTCTCCTTTCACCCACTTTTCTGTTGCTTGTCCCCTATGTGTGTATGGGTTCTACGTCGATCGTTATCGTTGGTTCCTCCTTTCTCCCTCTTCTCCCCCAACCTTCCCTCTACCCTCATGGTATTGCTGCTCTCATTATTGGTCCTGCGGGGTTAATCTGTCCTGGATTCCATGTGTTGAGAGCTCTTATCTGTCTTAAATGTCTTTTGCCTCCTAGTTCTTTCCTCTGTTTCCTTTTACTTTCCTCCTGTCCCACTATTATGTTTGACCTTCATTAAACTCTCTGTACTTCCTCTCCACTACATTGCACTTGATCAGACCCCACCAGACATTCTATGCCCTCCTCACCTTGGATTTTACATCTCTTGTTGCTCCCTTGTCCTTGGGTTTATTGGTTCTCCCACCCTTTCCCCCACCTCCATCTCTCCCCTGTTGTTTGCTCCTCGGGATTGTTTATCCTATCTATCTTATATAAATAGACATGAGAGGGAAAAAAGGGGAAAAATAGCCTATGAATAATTTCAGGTCTGTCTGCTGACCCTTATGGATGTTTACCTATTGAGTCTGATGCAATGCCAAGCCCTGCCCACAGGCCTGTTTCAGAATAGACTATTTTCAGAATTCCTCGGGCACTTTGTTGCTTTGCTCCCTTTGCTGCTCTGTTGGGCTTCCTTTGTGTTATCCCCTGGTGGGGGTGGGGTGGAGGTGGGCTGTCAGAATGGGCACAAATCCCACACTGAGTCTCCAGTGCTGCTTCCCGTAGTGCTGTGGGTCATTAAGGGGACATTGTGTCTCATGGTGAGGCCGACCCTATGGTCCTGTCTGTGCATTGGTTGCTCCTAGCAGGAATATCATCCTTGAAGCTTGGTGGGTCAGGATGCTGTCTACTCTCTCTCTCTTTCCTTCTTAGTTGGTTCCCATGTGATCTGAGCAGGGCTGCCCCTCTCCCCAGGCTGTATCTTCCATGCTCTCCTCTGTAGTACATTCTTCTGGGGAGAGGGGTCAATGTGACTGGGATAGGGGCCAGCCCCGCACACCTTTCTGTTAGTTCACTGTTTCATTGCCAGTATGTTGTCCTCAAGGCTTGGCTCACCAGACTGTGATCTGGTCTCTCTCTCCCTTTCCTGTGGAGACATAAACAAAACCCTCCCATGGTGAATAAGTGCCCCATTCTGCCCAGTGCCTTGATCTTTCCCCTACCCTTTTTTCTTCTCCCTGCCACCTCTCTTTTCTCCTTGTTTATGTTTATATACTGTACACATTATTGGGCTTGGTCTGTCCCTGCCTGTGTGCCTGTCCCTCAATCCATAAATTATATATTAAATAGTTTTTCTTCTGATCTCACTGCGATGATTGAACCTACCTCAGTGGACTCATCTTGTACTTGTCCGTTTGTTCTTGGCTTACTTTGTTTAGTATAATTTCCTCCAACTCTTCCCATGAGCCAATGTGCTTGATGTGTTCATCACCGATTTTTAGGGATGTGTAGTACTCCACTGTATGTGCCAGCGTTTTCTAATCCGCTCATCTATTGATGGAAATATAGGTTGTTTCCAGATCTTTGTGATTGTGCATTGCACCACAATAAACATTGGAGCGCAGATGACTGGTCACAGTCTATTTCTTACTTCTGGGTATATCGCCAATAGGAGGATTGCTGGATCATAAGGTAGCTCAATTTCCATTTGCTTTAGATATCACCAGATTGCTTTTTACAGTGGCTATATGTATCTACAAGACCACCAGCAGTGGATGAGCCACATCCTCTCCAACATTTGTTGCTCTCTGATTTTTTGAACTGGACTATCCTCAAGGGTGGTAGGTGGTATCTGACGGTTGTTTTAATTTGCATTTCTCTGATGGCTAATGATCATGAACATTTTCTCATATGTCTATTGATCATTTGGGTTTCCTCCCTGGTAAAACTTCTGTTTAGGTACTTTCCCCACCTCCTCAGAGGACTCTCTGCTTTTTATTTGTTGCAGGCTATTAGGGTATTGTATATTTTCGTAATAAGCCCTTTGCCTGTGCTAAAGATCTCCCACTCTGGAACTTCTCCTGTCACTCTCTTGGTGAAGTCTTTCAATGCACACAGGTGTTTTATCCTTAGTATATCCCATTTGTCAATTTCATCTTTTGTGTGTGTGTGTGTGTGTGTGTGTGTTTGTCCTTCCCTATTTAAGTTAGCCTATGTATTCCTGTGCCCTAGTTCTCAGGTTTGTCCTGATTCCTTCTTTGATCACCCTAATCGTCTGAGATTTTACTTTGGAATCAGTGGTCCACCTTGAGTTTGTTAGATATCCATTTTTTCCAGCACCAGTTGTTGAACTGGGCATCCACTTCCCATTTGATGGTTTTTGGTCCCTTATTGAAGATCAGTTGTCTATAAGCTGCCGGTTTTATTTCTGGATTTCTGTTCCTTTTCCACTGGTCTGAGTATGTCATTATACCAGTACAGCTGTTTTGACCACTGTGTCTGTGTAGCATGTTTTAAAATCAGGTAAAGCAAGCCCTCCAACTTTGTCTTTCTTCTTCAGGGGTTCCGTGCTAATTCTGGGCTTCTTCCCTCTCCATATGAAGTTGGTAGCAATTTTTCCATTTCATTGAAGAAGGTTGTTGATATTTGAATTGGTATAGCTTTAAACATATATAGCATCTTGGGTAGGATTGACAACTTTATTAAGTCTTCCAATCCATCAGCATGGGATATTCTTTCATTTGTGGAGGTCACTTTTGGTTTCTTGTAGTAGGGTTCTGTAGTTTCCCTTGTAGAAATCTTTTGTTGTTTTTGCTGCTGTTGTTGTTGGGTTGTTTTTTTTTGGGGGGGGGGAGGGTAGGTATATCCCTAGGTATTTCAATTTGTGCTTGGCTATTGTAAAGGGCACTGCCTTCTTGATCTCCTCTCCCCAGGTCTTGTCTGATGTATATAGCAATCCAATAGATTTCTGTTTCTCAATCTTGTATCAAGTAACTCTTCCATATTCCTCTACTGCTGCCAGAACTCCTGTTCTAGAGCTTTTGGTGTTTTCAAAGCATTGAATCATTTCATCTACAAATATTGATAGTTTTCACCTATTCCTCCCCAAGACAAATACCTCTAATGTCTTTTCATTGCCTTATGTAGTTAACTAGAACCTCCAGTATGATGTCGAATAGAAGTGGGGACAAAGGACATCCTTGTCTGGTCCCCTTTTTCAGTGGGGTTGTTTACATCTTTAACTGTTGGTTTCTCATAGATAGCTTGTATTAACTTGAGGAATTCCCCTACCATTCTTCTTGAGTGTCTTAATTAAGAATGGGTGATAGAGGTTGTTGTCATGGGAAGCCAGCCCCTAACACATCATTATGGGTCCGGTAGGTGCAATTGTACAGTGATAATAAGTAAAGATCATAGTAAAGTTGTAGAGAGCATGAGAGATAGAAGAGAAATATTGAAATAAATGGAGTCAGGCACAATTCATGGTAGTATGCTCACCTCAACCCCACTTGGTGGTCCACGTGGAGGAAGAGAGTCTTTAATGCTAGCCCAGGCGTTTTATATTCTCTGGGGACATGCAAGTCCCCTAATTACAGGTGAGGACATACGTCACAGGGAGGGGTTGTGCTATAGTAATGAGAGGGGGTGGTCTAGTGACATACATGCAATAGGAAGAGGAGGGATTGGGGATATACATGTGACAAAATGGGTGGATCCTAGATTTAGGATGGCAACTTAACTTTGGATGTCACAGAGCCAGTTTTGCCTGTTACCTGACTCAATTGCTAGTATCAGTGTTATACTAGCTTCACAGAAGCTAGTTTACCATCTTTTTCTATTTTCTGGAATAGTTTGTATAAGGTCAGTGTCAGGCCTGAATTCTTGGTAGCATTCTGTGAAGCTGTCTGGCATGGGAGTTTTTTTCATTGGTTGTTAGTTTCTGGATAAACATATCTATTTCTTCTATTGCTATGGGTCTATTGAGATTTTTTACTTCTATCTGGGATATTCTAAGGGGCGACTATTTTTCCAAGTATCTGTCCAAATCTTCCAGGTTATTGAATTCATTGGAATACAGATTTTTATAATAGTTTATAATTATCCTTTAAATCTTAAGGTCTGTCCTGATTCCCCTTGATTTGTCCCTCATCCTACCTATTGATGTTTGCTCCTTTCAATTCTTGGTCAGGTTTGCCAGTGGTCTTCCTATTCTGTTAATTCTTTCAAAAACAGCGTTTTTTGCTGTGTTGATTTTTTATATTATTCTATGGTTTCCCACTCCTTTATCTCTGCCCTGATTTTTATTAGTGCTTTTCTTTTGCTATTGGGATTGTTCTGTTGACTCTGCTCTAGTTGCTAAAGATCTTGTGATAGTGTATCAGTCATGAATTTCTCTTCCTTTTACAAATGTACCTTAATCACTCTCAAACAACAACTGCTTTTGCTATGTCACATATGTTTTGATGTGTTGTGTTCTCATTCTTGTTAGTTTCTAAAACTTCTAATTCCTTTCTAATTAAAGCCAGTACCCACTCATTCCACAGAAGATGGTTATGCATCTTCCAATTATTTGTCCTTGTTTTTTTTGATCATCCTTTTGTTTATCTCCGACTTTATGGTATGGTGGTCTGAGAGAGATATATGAGTGATCTGTATGTGTTTGGATTTACTCAGACATGATTTACTCAGACCACACAGCATGTAGTCTATTTTTTAATAAGAACCATGTGTGCTTGAAAAGAAGGTGAATTATTTTATACTTGCGTGTAGAGCTCTATAAATGTCTATCAGGTCCAGTCACTTAATTGTGGTGTTTAGCTCTGTATCTCCTTCGGTTCTTTCCTGGTGACCTATCTTTCTCTAATAATGGTGTATTATAGTCACCTACTATGATTATTGAGTCTGTAATATATGTTTTCATTTTAGAAAGAACTTGTTTGACAAATTTCACAGGTCTCTTGTTAGGTGCATATATATGTATTATGCTAACTGGTTCTTGATCTACTGATCCTTTTAGCATTATATAGTGACCAATCTTATCTCTAGCTATGCTTTGCAACTTGAAATCAATTTTGTCCAGATTAGGATTGCAACCCCTGTTTTTTGTTCCTTGCTTTTCGGGGTTGCCATTTGCTTGGTGTATTTATCACCAGCCTTTTACTCTTAGCCTATTTTTGTCTGTGAGCTGAAGGTATGTGTATTGCTGGCAACAGATTGTTGGGTTGCATTTTCTGAGCCAGTCCACTAGTTGTTTTCTTTTCATGGGTGAAGTCAGACTGTTGACATTCAGTTATTATCACCAACTGTAGGCTCATTGTTGTCATATCACACCTTTTGTTTTGGGGTGGTTTTCTATCTTCCCACATAACACTGTGCTGAGTATATGTGGGGGGGGGCTTCATTTTTGCCTTCTTTTCACCATTGACACAATATCTTGGTGGTTGTTTTCAGCACATTGACTTCCAGGTGGGGTTGCACTATGTGGTGGTCTCCTCTGTACTGAGTGAGTGTTGATATTCTGACCACAGTGAGTTGGCAAGTATTTATCGCAGAGTTGGGTTTCTTATAATGTGTTCTTTGAGTTTTTCCTTGACCAAGAAGACTCGTATCTCTCCATCTACCCTCATAAGCAGTTTGGTGGGATAGAGGATTCTTGGATTGGCATTGTTCTATTTCAACTGTCAGAAGATTTTACTCCACTCTTTCTTCTTCTTCCTGGCATCTGCTGATGTGTTTGAGCGTATCCTTACTTCAGTAACATTGTATGTCACTGCCTTTATTTTCTCTGGCTGCTTTTATGAATTTTTCCCTTTATTCAAAGTTGGATAATTTTACGGTTATATGACTTGATGATTTCTTCCTGGGGTTTAGTCTAATTAGTGTCCTTTCTGTTTCCTGTATGATTTTCTAATTCTCATTCATTAAGGTGGTGAAAGTTTCTTCCAGGAATTCCCTTGCTGTTTAGCTGTTTAGCTGTTTAGCTGTTGACTCCTGCTAAATAGCAGGAGTCTGGTTTTGGTATTCCTTTTATTCAAATATTGTTCCTCTTTGTAGCATCTATCATTGACCTTAGGTTTTTTTCAACCTCTTTGAATGTCTTGTTTGACTGTCTTTCTTGTTTGTTGTAGTCTGCCTGGTTGTCCTCGAGATCACTGATTTGATTCTCTGCTTCTTCTAGTCTGTTGGTGAGGTCAATTATCTTGTTTTTTTGCTTCTGTTACCTCCCAGGGTGCAACTAGTAGGTTTGAACAACTGACCTTTCCTTTAGCACTTTAATCCCTGTGCCACCAGGGCTCCTTGAGGCCACAATAAATTACTGAAAAGATGCAATTAGCTTTCCTCATGTACAACACACATTCATATCCAGGAACGATAAAAGCTCAACCTTAATCAAACCAAGGTTCCAATTCCTTTTCCAATTCATTACTGAAATATATATATCAGAGGAGCATTTCCCAAGAGTGAAAGCAAAAAAAAACCAAAAACAAAAACACACACTTAAAATTATCCAAACCCAGTAAGACTTCAGGTCTCTCCATTTCAACCCTGGATAAGACAATGGGAAGCCTGGCCAGCTGTTTTATATAAAGCTCAAAAAATTGTGATGAAATCCCTAAATTACCAGCCAAACTCAGGGCCCTTAAAAAGTTTACTATCCTACTCTTATACAAAATCTGGATTTTCTACCATTTCTACCATTTTCTACCATTTTAACTGTGTTTTGTGTACCACAACCAGTCACTGCCTCTTGGTTCCATCTCCTGGTGACCTCTCCTGTGACAGAGTAGAACTATGCTCCAAATGACTTTCCATCCAAGAGAGGTTGGAGTAAGGAGTTGTAGGAGATCAACCTCCTGAGCATAAAAGGTGGTCATTTAGTGTGTGTGTGGGGGGGGCGGACTGTAGAAATTATTTCTAGACATCAGTCTCTTAGGAAGAAAAGAAACCTAGCAAACACAAAAAGTATTAATTTCAGAAAATAAAACAAATTTTATGTAAGAAAAATTTTATCTGAAGACCTGTTTTGGCTAATTTGTGAATGACCTCCCATACTTGTTATGAGGAAAACACATACAATAATATAAATCCTTATCCAGATTTGTTCTAACTGCTCCCAGTCGAGTTAGATGAAATCATAAGTGAGGAAAGGCAGGTTTGCGGAACGGGAGCACAGAACACCTAGTCCTACTCGTTATCGGCCCCCACGATACTGGGCACGGCACATTCAGAACAACTGAGAAAAAATAGCTGCGGTGGTACCTCCATGAGTCCAGGCTCGTGTGGACGTGGGGTCCCCTCTATGAACCACCAAAAGATGCCAGAGGATCTAGCAGTGATTTACGCCCCTGTAGGGACAAAGCCATACTGCAGCAGGTGCCTTCTGGAAGTCAGCAAATGCCCTAAGGCTGAGGGAGAGGGGGAGAAGTAGAGGGAAGAGGTGTGGGCAGTGCCCTGTGGAATTGGAGTGGACGGAGAATGAATGGAATTCTTGCAGAGGAGGCAGGCAGCATTCAAGCATGACCACCACCACCAGCAGCAGCAGCAGCACGCACAATCCTCCAAGTGCCCTAGGGGTGGGGTGGGCGGAGCACAGGAGCACTGTGCCCTGTGCATCCCAAGAGAGGCACTGTGGGTCACTCAGTGTAGGCGAGCACTATGGGGGCTGAGGGAGGCCCTGAAGATAGGCCTGTCCCCAAATCTCTCCCTTAATGCCAGCTTTGCATAATAATAGGATCTTTGGAACCAAACTGTGTTGATCAATGAGGAGAGGATATAAATATCGCCTGATATTGATAAACAAAGGCAGTGTATTTAGAAACAGGGGCGTAAAGATGGAAGAACTGTGAGAAGAGTAAAAGAGCCACGTGGTTTCCAACAGGCTACTCTGAGGGGTGGGCCTGGGACTGAGGAGGAATTGCATTTAGTACAGCGTCTACTGGAGAAGCTAGACAATACAAAGTAGATTAATTTATAACGAGGATATAATTTAGGTTAAATTAGTTCTATTAATGTATTCTAACCAACCGAGAAGTCGATAGAAATAAATAAAGCCGTGCTATGGGATAGAAGGATGGGAGACAGAGTCTGTGTGGTAGGGCAATCACAAGAATCCAGTCAAGTACTCCACGGGAAAGAAAAGCAGGAGGGCTTCACGATTGTGTTGCAGGCAGTGGGCCCCGGGTCCAAACGAGATGGAGCATGACCGCAGGCGTTTATTACTTTACGCTCCTCTCCTGCCCCCCACGCACTGCGCCACCGCCAGCGGCCATGAACATCTCAGGGCCCTGGATTGTCGTAAACACTCACCGACAAGTTCTTTTGTCTACTGAATCTGATTTTTCTAACATGCCAGGGAACTACGATTTTACAACCTAAGTCATGTCCAGTCCCGTCGACTCTACTCCATTTGGTGTGTCTGAGTGTAATCGCCACTATCCCAATTTCCTATCTGCGTTTTTAAATAGTCGTAACATACAAGATTTCACATTTTCTGAAAACGCAAGCATCTTATGCAGAAAGTATGATTGGGCTGGCTGGACAATGTTCTATTATTAGTAAGAATTGTGAATTTTAGAGTTGTGGGTTAATTGCTAATAACCGTATGCCGTGTTTTCCCTCAAGATGTTTTCTATTACAGTAATTAACTAAGCAACTGGGCGAGCAGACATTGACCATTTGGCATCCCGATAGTCATCGCTGGAGACTCCCCTCAAACCTTTGCACACGTGTTACTGCTGTTTGATCGGTAGTGTAAGATGAAAGCCTAAATGGTAGAGACTATGGGCACTTTGGAGTGGATTTCCACTTGAAAACTTTTTTTCGCTCATTGAAAAAATGATTTGTCATACATGTGATGAGTACCCCATTAAGGAAGAAGGCAGGTCTTTGAATGTAGGAATTTATGTCGCTGATCTGTATGTGCATATTTCACCTCGCACTCTCAATTTCCATCATAGCCTGGCCAATTCTCACGCAGAATCACCGTTGGATGGACTCGACCTACCCCATAGAGTTTCCAAGTTTGTAATTCGTGTCTGATGTGGACTGCCATGTTTTCTTCAGCCAGGGTGGCTGCTGGTGGCAAGCCAGCAACTTTGCTGTTAGCAGGGGAGAGCTAACCCACTGTGCCACCAGAGTCCCATGAGCACCCTCCCGTGATGAGATTCTGCCTCTGTGGTCTTGAGGAAACATGAGCTTCTCTGAAGACACTGCTTTGTCTTCTGACAGATCACTTTGGATCAGCGAAATCTGGTAAATGCCAGTGAACACTGGGAAAAAACAAAGGCCCGTTCAATAAAACTAATCACAATGAGCTATGTATACGCCCCTTCCAGAGGGACAGACAAGAGAAAAGTGGGTGAAGGGGGACATTGGTCAGTGTAAGCCATGAAAAAAATAATAATTTTCAAAATAGTATAATAAATTAATTTTATATCTTACAATAGTATAATGATGATGATATTCATATATAATAAATATTCTTTTTAAATATAATTTATAAATTATCAAGGGTTCATGAGGAAGGGAGGGAGGGAAGAAAGGAGGAGCTTCTATCAAGGACTCAAGTAGAAAGAAAATGTTTTGAGAATGACGATGGCAACAAATGTACAAATGTGCTTGACACAATGGATGGATGCAGGAATTATGATAAGAGCTATACAAGTGCTCTCTGCCTAACCCCCACTCAAAAAAAAAACCCCAAACTTTAAGAACCACTTGTCTGATATCCTTATTTTTTTAATGTATTGCAGTGGAAATGTGCATAACAAAATGCACGCCACCGCAACCATTGCTACATGTACGTCCGGAGACTTTGATCACATTCTCTAAGCTGCATGTCCATTCTCAATGTCCTTCCCCCATCATTCCACCATCATTAACAGAGACCCGTGGTCCCTAAGCAAAAGCTCTCCCTTTCTTCCAATTTCCCCCCCATGAGAAACACGAGAATCTTTCGTTTCTGTGCATTTGTTTATTTCTTATAAAGGCGATTACATGATATTTGCCCTTTGCATTCCCTTAGAGAAGGTCACAAGGAAAGAAAGAAGGAGGCAGCCAGGGTGCAGCACGGCGCCGACAAACACACAAAATTCCTTTAGTTCTTTAATGCTTCCTCCAAATCATGACCCCAGTTCTACCTTACAAATCTGGCTAGACCAGAGCACCATTTATTAATTTTTTTAAAGTGTCCTTTTATATGGCTGACTTAATTCAATCAGCTTGTTTCTAAGGTTCACCTAGGTCTGGCATGCATCAGGACTTCATTGATCGCTATGCCGAATAGTATTGCACTACTTTATAAAGGACATCAGAAAGCCCATGAGGAAAATCCCCTTATCTTTTAATTCCATTTTCCAGATTAAAAAAAAATTTTTAAGCAAAAAGGAAGACATTTATTGGAGCCCCTACGGGAAACCCTAGAGGGGCCCAGCATACCTTCCCATGTAGGCATGCCCAGCAAAGGGTCACACCATTCACTGTGCCCCCATGTCCCAGATGGATCCCCTTGAGCCGAGCCCCAAATTTTATTCTTAATTAGGAGTTAATGCATATATCATCCATTAGTTCAATCACGTCAAGCAGAACTGTACAATTGCTCTGACAATCAGTTTCCAAACGTTCTCTTTCTACAAGGATTCTTTGACATCGTCTCCCCTTTCCCACCCCCACCCCCACCACTGTACTCAACACACACCCAAAACCCTTATTCAACTTGTTGTCCCTGTAGGTTCCATCCCGGGCTTCATGTCCCAAAACAGAGAAAAACATATAACACAACTTCAAGATGGTGACCTCCAAGGACATACCACATCTGAGATGCACCCTGACATGAACAAACAAAACTTAACTAAACCAAACAAACCACAACATAGAGAAAATGTTGAAAACCAGATCAGGTACAGCGGGCATCAGGGGGGGGGGGGGCAGGAAATCAACCAACGAAGTTATAACCGACAAAGTTCAAGTCAGATTTATGCCTCTGATCTTCTATATTCTTCTTTCCAGTGCACTCTTGTTAGTGTCCACTTTCCTCCCCACCCTTAATTGTGGACAAAGGGAGGTCTGGGGGCTTATTTCCTATGCAGTTCCCACAAATGAATCTTGGGCTCCCGCTCACAATTGAGGGCCTTAGAGTAATACCCTCCTTCAACTTCAGTATATGTAATATACAGTCCTTGGGTGACTGATGATGGTGTGCTTCTTCCATGTGGACTTAACTGACATCTCACTTAGATGGCTGCTTGTTTGGACACAATCCTTTAAGACCTCAGAGCTATTTTTTCTAATAGCCGGGCACCATCTACATTCTTCGCCACATTTTGCTATAGCACCCATACCTTTTATGTTCCCTTCCAGAAGGCAAGTATCAAGCAGAGCCATGATGTAAGAACTAATTGTCCTTAAGTTGGGGCTAGGATTTAGTGCAAGTGCCAAACCCATTCTTTCAGGAGGTTTTTGAATCCCTTTTGTTCATACAACATCTTACATATTCATTCTTATATATGTAGAAATCTAATTCTCTCAGTACCATGTACCACACCTTTAATAGACTCTCTATTCCCCAGTTGAATGCACTATGCATCCTTATTGAAAATCAATTGACCATAGATGCATGGATTTATTTCTGCCTTATTATTTTTTCAGGAAAGCGGGATTCTTTTTTTTAACTCCTTGACATTAGCATATTAAATAGTCTATTGTGACCCATTTGCTAATATTATGCATCAAATGGCTAGGTCATGGTTCCCAGCAGCATGTGGTTGTCCTCCACTTTTTGATATCGTATGATTAGCCTCCTTGCTCAAAAAGAAAACCCATTGCCACTGAGTTGATTTTGAAAGATAGCAACCCAATAGACAGAAGAGAAGGGTCCCTGCAGTTTTCTGAGACTGTAACTCTTTACGGGAGTAGAAAGCCTCATCTTTCTCCTATGCAGTGGCTGGTGGCTTTGAACTGCTGGACTTGCAGTTAGCAGCCCAACAGGTAACCACTATATCACCAGGGCTCATTATCCTCCTTGCTATGTGTTATAAATCCACACCTCTGTATAATAATGATACAGGATTAGTACACAGTTTTACAAGAGGGTGTTACTAAAGTCCCACCCTTTCCCAAGCCAAATCCCTAATCAGGTCACCACCACCCCCACCCCCTAGGCACGTCACATCCCTAGTGTAGTGTAAAGGGAGTTTCCTTAGGAGTGTGACTTGCATCCAACCCATATATGGATCATCTGTTGAGGCTTGTTCTTGCTCTGGATGCTGCATCTGATTCACTTCTGCCCAGTGTAAGTTTGTCAGTCCCTGAGTTTGTGCCAGGAGAATCATCCAGCGCAATGTCTGACCCACAGATTAGAGATTTGACAGCCTCCACGACCCAGCAAGCTAGCTCCTTTTCCCTCTTTCTCCTCACATCTAGATGTCACAGGTTTTACTTTTCTAGAAAGGCCAACCTAACACACCGCCTGATAGGGCCCCACGTTCAAGATTATATGGAAATATGGTACCTGAGCCCATATTTTCCTGTTATTGCCTGGGCATGTAGAGCAATCATTGTACTAGTGCAAAGGCAGAGGCATTCATTTTACATGGAACGTTTCATTTTAGTGTGTCAAGTCCAAATTATAAGCCAAAAGTAAATACAATAGGGGAGTGGGAGAAAACCAACAAGCCAGGCTTTTAGGAAGTTATTAGGTATGAAAAAATCATTTATTTTCTGTTGAATAAAATTAAAATCTTAGTACTATTGAGATCCTTTTGCTTTTTAAAAAAATCTTGGTTTTTTTCCCCCAACGCTAGTATGTCCTCGTGTTTTAATATTATTCCTTTTCTTCAATTAAAGAAAAGCACAGGGTTTCTAGCGTAGAGTTCTTGGCAGTAATGCCTCAATATGGAGAATTCTATCTGATTTGTTGTAATTCTCCAGAAGGCACCAAAAACGATACCATGTCAGGGCCTCAGGCAAGTGAGGTAAGCGACAGACTTCCTTGCAATGGAAACTATGGAGCCTCACATCCTCTATACTGTGGTTGGTGCTGGCTCGGCACAGCTCAAGGGAATCCTCGCCTTAGTTTGAGCAAGAGCAAAATCCATTCATCAGAGGCTATACTTTGATATAACCCAGACAAGTTTCACAGGACCACACTCTCTTCTGGAAAGGGACACACATACCAAGGGTTTGAATGCAGGGGAGGCTGTAGAGGGAAGCTGGTCATTCTGATTTAGTACTGGAACTCTCTCCAGAAGACTGAGCGATTGCGGGGAGCAAGCAGCATTGAGGAGGCATTGTGAGGTGAACTCTGAAGTCCAGGGTAGAGACATTCAGGAGGACACATTTCAACACAGTTAGAGACAAGAGGCCAGGCAGGGAAGGGTACCACCGTAGTATTGGGACCAAAAGGAGCTTCAAGCCAAGGATGCCTTCCTGGGGGAGAGTATCTCTTCTCCTTTGTTGCTGATAAGGATGCTTGGGAGCCTTCTACCTGTTTCTCTAAGGTACCTTGGCTCACTCCCTCTGCACAGTTTCAGATCTAAATGATAATAATATCATTTATTATAACTTCTTTAATGTGTTATCAACACAACTTTCCAGGGTACTGCTTTATTAAATCCCCTCTGATTGACTGGTTAGTTGAACCAATTTTGGAAAATCCCTGGGGAAATAAAAGAGTTAAACTACAACTTGAATTCAGGGGGAAAAAATAGCTTGCATATTCCAACTTTTTAACTTGCTTTCAGAATTTTTCCCCATGAAATCCACGTTTAAATATACTCCTAGTGACAACTAATATTGAGGAGGCAAACAAAAAAGATCAGAACATTTTCCGTCTAGTTATTAATAGATTTCAGATGATAAATCCTTAATTGGTTGTTTCAAATTAATGTACCAATGTTTTAATTTTACTGTCCATCTCCTCCCATTTAAATCTATTTTTAGGTTCCTTAAGGAAGGGAAACATGTCTTATATTTATTTATATCAAGCAAAGCACCTGACAGAGCCGGAGGAAGGAAATTAGTTAAGGAAATCACATTGCATGGTTGAAGTGCTCTAGTTAAGACGAAAGTTTCCAAAAGAGCAGCCTAGAAAAAGAGTTGACCAAACGAGCAGACTTTTTCTAACATTATTATCACAATTAACAGAAAGGGGAAAAAACACAAAAGGACAGTGTACTCGACTGAGCTGTCGAGAAAAACAAACCAGCGAAACGCTTATATGGATAAGAAACATCTTTATATCAAAAAGTAATTTTATTTCAAGAAGGTACCCCAGCCCAATCTAACTCAAGTCGATGGGTTCACCGCAGGTGGGAGCCCTCTTCAGATTTGTGTAGCTGCAACCAGAGAGAGAGCGGGAAAGTGCAGCTGGAAACAGGGAAATCCCAGGCTGCTGGGTGCGGAGTCAAGTGCACCGAAGGCCACAGGCAGCACGGCAGGACACTGACCACTCTTGGGACCAGCGGCCCACAAGTGGCCAATCATGGAAGCAGGTACAGAGTCCCAGCAGCAGAAAGGTGCAGGGCAAGGAGGGGGGTGGGGGTGAAGGGGTCTAGAGAGAGGAGAGAGAACGAGAGAGTTTTTTTTATAAAAAGGCCATGCGGCCAAGGAAGCATCCTCAGGCTGAGACCTGATTGACAGGCTGAACTCCACCCGTACCCTTTCTCCCCTGTAGAAGCTGCCATCAAATCTACCCACCACAAATGGCGAAAACCTGTTGGCTTGAAAAATTACTGAACAAATAAATAAACACCCTCCCACCTAAGAAATGAACATTCTTGGCATGTGTTTGATCCATTCTAAGCTGTATTTTAAGAACTTCTGTTGTGAAGGCTTGAAAGAGGGCAGAAGTCAACCAAATGAAAGCTTGTCGTGGCCCGATCATAGAATGAGGGTGAGACCGCCGTGGAAGAGCTCCGGGAGGGGGTTTCAAATCAGCTTGAATCCCACCATTTGGTCCTTATTAGGGCATCAGGGACAGCCAGCATTTACATGTAATTCATTATCTTGTCCTGAAAGTGCTATCGTGGCTGTTCCACAAATGGCAAGCAACATGGACACACGTGAACACCTGGGGGATCTTTCCAATTGATCTTTGGTACATTGCCATCTCTCAGTGAAGCTCCTTGAGAGCTTGCCATGTGGCCTGAATTCTCACTCAGAATGTAGGATGATAGCTATTCACCCCGAAGAGAACACTGAAGAAAATGGCCCTACTTTAAAGTGCTTAAAATGTTACCTGAAATATATTTGAAAAGATTTGAAAATCATCGCATTCCTGTGACAGAAATTGTGCTACAGATTGGCCTTCTAGGCGGCCCATTCCCTTTGAACCGGAGTTGTAACGTTATTAGGTTAACTCAGTACTGCTTAACTCTGGCTAGCATCCTGTGTTGATTCACAATGGAATTATGGCCTCCTGCTTTGAGAAACAGTCAACACCACTGACTTGTTTTCCACCGTTCTTTAAAGAGAAAACTGTAAGCTGCACATTTGTCCCTGTGATGTGAAAGTAAATGTAACCTGTTGACATTCTAGAAAGTAATATGTTCCCTTAGGAAACTAAGGCTGGATGTGACAGGTAGAATTGTTGCCCACATACAGAGTGACTTCTAATAGTTCGTTGATCTCACTATTTAGCATCTCCTTTTAGAGGGTGCGTTATCAAAAACCCTGCGGGGATGTAAAACTGATGGCAAAATCCTAGTGTTTAATGTAACTCAACATTTAACAGCTGAGAATACTGTATTTACTACCAGATTTCAGGCAATAGTACTCCAAGCGACTCATATTCATGCTTTATATTGACAGTAAGCCTTTCTTTCAAAAAGTACAAAGCAATTCCCTAGAATTGCCTGATTGGGTTTTGTAACAAGTCAATGATGCACACGATATCTGAAACCAAGCCCTATTAAGCTGACACAGTACCTTAAATCTCCACAGTACCTTAAATCTCCAGATTTCCAATCTAGTATTTCAAACATTTAATCATTAGTTTCCCTTTCAGCTTCCCAAAATGCCAAAAATTATTTATCCTATTCAAAACTTCAAAAGGTAATTTTTCAGAGAACTTTCTCTTAGAGTTTATAAGCCATTAGAACAATAGTTAAAAAATCAATTGCTTGAGTACAAGTGACATTTTCCCCACCTAAAGATTTAAGTCTATTATTCCATCCCCTCCAAAACAGAGCAGTATGGATGCTAAGGAAGGGTCAATAGAACAGATAGTCCCCAGTAATTGCACAAAATATTCCAAAAGTTAACCACATTGTTCATTAATTCAATACACTCAACTAACCTTTACACTGCAGAGACATTTCACTAAGCTAACAAAAAGCTAAGGTTGGTAATATTAGGGAATGTTTAGGATAGCATTTCTTTAGATGTCAAGTCGAAGCATAGTTCTTTTTTTTGGGAGAGATAATTATATTACATATTTCCATTATTCCTAACCTCTGACAAGAGGCGGTACCTATGTTAAAAATGTGCCACCAGGTTCAATGAATGTACCCGAAATTGAATACTGGAGGACCCAACCGCTTTCCAGGTGCAAGGCAAAGAGAGTCTTGTTGGTCTGAAAGCAAAGTGTATCAGTCAAAGCCTCAGCCATTAATTAATTACCCATCCTGCAATGGGACGTGCCAAGGACTTCCGGAGTCCCTCTCAGGTAAGCCTTGGATTGCTAACCAAAATTTTTACAATTCAAAACCACCACCTACTCCAAGGAAGAAAGATGAGCTTGTCACCTTCCCTAAAGATTTACAGCCTTGTCAACACTGCCCAGGGTAGCTATGAGTGGGAGGATAAAATGAGGGCGCTCTCTTCAGTGAGATGGGTTGACCCAGTAGGTGCGACAATGGGCTCACGCCCAAGAACAATTATGAGGATGGCAATGGAGGAGGCACTGTGTCCTTTTGTTGGCATACGGTTGCTATGACTCAGAACCAACTCGATGGCATGTTATCCGCAGGGAACCTCCCTGGAAAAGGACATCATGCGTGGTAAAGCCAAGGGGCAGCAGAATAGAGGAAGACCCTTGACAAGCTGGATTGACACGGTGGCTGCAACAATAGGCTCAAACATAGGATGTTTGTGGGGACGGTATAGGGTCAGGCCGAGGTACATTCTACTGCACAGTGGGCCCTTGGGTGTCAGAAATGACTCAGCAGCACCTAACAACAACAATACCATGGACTGGAATTGGCTCGATGGCAGTGGGTTTGGCCTGCCTGGTATTGTCCAGTGGAATCTGATGCACTAGGCCCTCACTCACTCATTGCCCTCTCTGATCTTTCTGAAGGCTGGTCTTCCCTTCCTCTTAATCACCGGGTCTTTGAAGATATTTATATCTGTGGAGAGGAAATCCTTTCCTAAAGCTAGAAACTGACAGCATCTCATTGAGATTTCACAAGGATGAGTTGTGAGCATGTCCTTTTTATCTTCAGTTTTGATCACATGGCTGATGGCTTTGCCAGTAGCCACGGTTACATGTTTTAAACAAACAAAGAAAACCCCTCTTTGGATTAAAATATAGCAAAGAGAAACAAGCATGCATTTCATTTAGATTTAAATGACCACAGTGGCAAAACCATGGGCCATCTCTACCGGTTCCAAATCCCACACCCGGTACTTTCCCTTTCCTGTGGAGCAACGGTGTGTTTGGGCGCTCCTTGTTTTCTGCTGTTTGGGGAACTGAAGTGCCATTAGCCCATATTAAAATGCCATTGATTCCATTAGTGCCGACAAGCACTAAATCCCAATTTCTTTTTAAATAAGCATTAAAATAAATGCAGATGTCCTTTATTAAGAAGCAGCATGCTGAGCAATCCTTCTTACAATAGTTTAATAGATGAGAAATGCCTTAAAGACCAAGTTAGCATCTTCAGGCATTGAAGGACAAATGAAGGGATAAACATCAACTTTCTACATACACAGGAGCCTATCTCAAATGCCATTTTTTATCTCTCAGATTAAAATCATCATCACTTTCCACCTTCATATGCCTCTGAATCCATATATCATAACAGCAGTGAAAAAACACAAGTTGTAGAGTTACAATAAAAATAACTTTTGTTTTTATGAATGGGGGACCTAGGCCCATGAACTGACATGGCTTAGCTGGACTCTCACTCTGGCTGCTCCATGTGTTTGCCACAATTAGATGTTCTTCTGACAGAATGCAACCTTTATCTTGGAAGGAGTGCCAGAGGGAGGACAATTGCAAAGTCTGGGTATAGGGCATCCCTAAGAGGTGTAACTATTCTAGGGATTTCACACACCCTCCCCCCCCTAAGATCCTAAAAGATCTCAACATAAACCCAAGAATCAAATTTGTGGTCAAAGCAAAAGTTTCATCCTTTTATATTAATCTCATCCCTGTTGAGATTACCATGGCTAAGTTTGTTCCAATTCAGAGCAACCTTAGTACAAAAGAATGAAACGCGATCCAGCCCTGTGCCAGCCTCACCATCAGTGCTATGCTTCAGCATGGGGTTGCAACCTCCGTGTCAATATCTCTCATTGAGGATGTCACTCTTTCTGTTGACCCTCATTTTAGCAAGCAGAGCACCCTTCTCCAGAGCCTAGTCCCACCTGATAATATGTCTAAAGTACAGAAGACAAAGTCATGCCATCCTGACTTCTTAGGAGCATTCTGGCTGTACTTCTTCAAGACAGATTTGTTTATTCTGTTGGCAGTCCATGATATATTCAATACCCATCACCAACACCATAAACTAGAGACTCATTCTTCTTCAGTCTTTTATACTCATTCTTTCTAGTACTATTTTATTCCATCATCTTTATATGTTTTACCTCACCTCTTATCTATCGTCTAATGTGATTCTTCTGGCAATCCATGATATACTCAATACCCATCACCAGCACCATCCATCACCTTTATGTGTCTTTCTTCATCTCTTCTTTACCTATTGTCTAGTGTGAATTGTGCTATCTGAATATTCTTAAATCATTTAATTATTTTTCTGAAACTAACTTTAAAAGATAAAAAGATATCAACTTGTTTTGTTTAGCACTGAATTCACAGAATCTAAAATACTGCCTGTCGTGTACATAGGAGGCCCTCAAACTATTCATCAAATAAAACTATTTTAAAAGATACATAATGATAATTTTAATAAACTAGACAGAGAGATAGCAATAGTGCAATAGGAGCTAGGAAAGAAAAAAGGGTAGGCTAGAGAGAAGAAGGAAGAAAGAAATGGAGGAAAGGAGGGGAGCAAAGGAGGGAGACGGGCAGAAATAAAGCGACGGGCATAATTGAGCGGAGAAAGGAAGGAGAACGGATGCGGCAAAAGAAAACAAAAAATATGTGGTTTCATTAGAAATTAGTTAGGGAGGGTGGGTATTCATCACATCAGGGACAACTAGTTACGAACCCCAAATATGTGAGAACACTTTAATAAGTGATGGGTTCATCAAATTTATTGAACACTTACTGTGGACACAACATTGTGAGGAGATACAAAAAATACGTGACATGATATCAACTACACATAGGAAGCTTACATTAAATTTAGGCAGCTGTACAGGCACACTACTATGAATGTTTTATACTGCTTATATAAGTTTAGCACAGTGGAAGTGTGTGAGAAGCAATAGAGGTGCCACAGAAATAATTATTACATCAGAAAATATATGAATCAGAAAATCATAAGATTTACGATGCCAAGAAGAACACAATCAAGAGGAATGGTGTGGCATTCATTGTCAAAAAAGATATTTCACAATCAATCCTGAAGTACAATGCTGTGTTATGCTTATATATATCCGCCTTCAAGGAAAAACCATCATACAACTATTATTCAAATTTATGCACCAATCACAAAAGCTAATGATGAGGAAATGGAAGAATTCTACCAATGACATCAGTTGGAAATTGATCCAAAATACAATGAAGATGCATTGATAACCATTGGAGATTGAAGAGCAAAAGTTGAAAACAAAGAGGAAGGAACAGTAATTGAAAAATATGGACATGGTGATAGAAAACACAGATTACATGATAGAATTTTCCAAGACCAATGACTTGTTCATAGCAAACACCTTCAAAAAGACAAAAGGTGAATATATACATGGGATTTTCCTACATCTGTGGGAAGAGACCCTGGAGAAGCTCAATACCAACAGCATAAAGCAGGCCCAGGACTGACTGTGGAGCAGAACATCAATTGCTCATATGTTCAGAATAAAGCTGGAGAAAATTAAAACCAGTTGACGAGCGCCAAAATACAACCTTGAATCTGTCCTACCTGAATTTAGAGAACATCTCAAGAACATATTTGATGCATTGAACACAAATGACCAAAAAAGCCCTGGTGAGCTGTGAGAGGATATCAAGAATATCATTTGTGAAGAAAGCAAATGGTCATTAAAAAGACAGGGAAGAAATTCTGAAAAAATCAAAGTGGATGTTGAAATAGTTAAGGTTTATTGTGCCAACCTGGCCGATAAACACATGTGGGGTTACTTGAAGAGTGGAGAGATAAATGGCTCAGTGAGCCTTGCATTTCTTTTTCTCAGGTCTCTTACTCTCTGATAGTTAGACCGGGGTGCAGCTGCCTTAACCAGTTCCTTGCTTCAGCTGGCAAGACCCACTTCCTGAAAGACTTCCCTGAGGAGAAGCCACATGGACCTACCCTGATGCAGCCCTGGGGGCTGGAGCAGCCATGTGGAGACCCCTGCCAGCAATGAGATGCTCACTGATTCGGCTTTCCTCCTGCAGACTGCATCATTGAGTGTGTTTTGTGAGATTGATGAGGACTTTGTAGATTAGTGTCGGACACATGGGCTATTGTTGGTCTTAATGACTTGGACAGCATTGGGTTGGGATACTTTCTTAATATGCACTTACTCTTTATATAAACCTCTCTCATATGCATGTGAGTTTAGGTGGGTTTGTTTCTCCAGTCTACCCAGACTAACACAGATGTCTTCTTTGAAGAAGTCAAAGAAGAACTTGTAAACTTGCTCTTAATCATAGAATAGCTAAAGCAAATAGAAGAAATTACAATAGCAAAGAGCTGAGAAGAAAATTTCAAAAGGTACCTTAAGAAGACAAAGCTAAATATGATCATAAAATGTGCAAAACCAAAAGGGAAGAATAGGCTCAGAATATCTTAAACTGAAATAATTTTTTAAAAATTCAAGCTCAAGTGGCAATATTGAAAGATTTATTGGGAAAATATTGAAGGATGCAGGAAGCATCCAAAGATGATGAAAAGAACACAGAGTCACTGCACCAGAAAGAACGAATTCCATCATTTCAGGAGGCTCTATATGAGCAAAACCAATGGTGCTGAAGGACGTTCCAGCTACACTGAGAGTATTAGCCAAAAACAAGTCTCCAGGAATTGATAGAATTCTAATTGAGATGTTTAAAAAAAAATAACCTGATGGAACTCTGGAAGCGCATATTTGTCTGTGTCAAGTGTTTTAGTCTGGGTTGACTAGAGAAACAAATTCATAGACACTCACATGTGCGTAAGAAATAACTTTATATAAAACAACAATTATATATTAAGAAAACATCCCAGTCTAGAGCAAGTCCATAAGTCCCATATTAGCCCATATGTATGATACTAGTCTATAAATTCCTATTTCAACTCAAGCAGCACATTCAATGATGCCAAATGTAGGAAGATCACAGGCCAATGGATTGAAAGGCTTGTTGATCCAGTGGTAGTAGAAGCATCTCAATACTGATGTGGGTCTCCATCTGTCTCCTCCAGTTACAGGGCTCTGGCTCCATCCATGTGTTTCCATGTGGCTTGTTAATAGGAATGTGAAGTAGAGTGTGCGTGTGTGTATGTGTGTGTTTGTGTGGGTGTGTATGCACTGCCTCCCAGGAGGAAGGCAGGAGTTCCCAGGACCCTCAGGAAAAGGTCACGCCCACACTGAGGACTCATTGGCTATGACCTGATTGATAGGCAAAATTCCACCCCTTCACTCAAGTTGACAGGAGATTATGTAACTGCCACACCAGGAAATTTGGAAGACAGCTACTTGGTCAACTGACAGGAAGAGATCCATATTTGTACTCATTCTAAAGAAAGATGACCCAGCAAAATCCTCAAACTATAGAGTGATAGCATGGATAAAACATGCAAGTAAAATGTTGCTGAAGATCATTCAACAAAGGTTGTAGCAGTACATTGACAGGGAGCAGCCAGAGGTTCAAACTGGACTCAGTAGAGGACATGGAATAAGAGATACCATTGCTGATGTGACATAGATCTTAACTGAAAGCAGAGTAAAACAGAAAGATATTTACTTGTGTTTTATTGACTATGCTAAGGTATTGGACAACCAACACCAGTTAAATGATTGCTGATCTAATGTAAAAACCCACCACTTATTGAGTATCTTTGATATTATACTCAATTATTAAAATAAGTATCTCTATGTTCTTTACTATCCCTTCACTTATATCCTTCCCTGGTTTCATATATAGATATATAATTTCCTGTGTCTCAATAAAACCCATTTGTCTAAGCATGATGTATGTTCAGATTCTCTAATGTGTATCCTCCTCTAAGTAGCATTCTGGCTGTACTTCTTCCAAGACAGGTGTATTTGTTGTTGGCAGTTATGGTGCTTTTAATATTCCTCGTCAGCACCGTCATTCAAATGTATAGATTCTTCTTTAGTCATCCTTTTTCAAGGCCCTACTTTCACAAGCATATGAAATAGAAAAATGCAATTGAAAATCCTATGGCTTGGGTCAGGTACATCTCAGTCCTTAGTAACATCCTTGCTTTTCAGCACTTTAAAGAGGTCTTGTACAGCAGATTTACAAATGCACTTTGTCATGTGATCTCTTAACTGCCGCTTTCATGAGCATTGATTGTGGATCCAAGCAAGACGTAATTCTTGACAACTTCAATCTTTTCTCCATTTATCATGATGTTCCCTATTGGTCTAGGTGTGAGAATGTTGGTCTTCTTTACAATGAATTGGAATCCACACTGAGGCTGAAGTCCTTGACCTTCATCACCAAGAGCTTCAAGCTCTCCTCGCTTTCAGTAAGCAAGGTTGTATCATCTACATAAAGCCGGTTGTTAATAAGTCGTCCTCCGATCCTGATGCCACGTTCTCCTTCATGCAGTCCAGCTTCTCTGATTATTTGCTCAGCATACTTATTGAATAAGGATGGTGAGAGGATACAACCCTGATGCATGCATGCCTTTCTTGATTTTAAAGCATAAGCATACACTGTGTTCGTGTTCTTTTTGCAAAACAGCCTCTTCCCATATGCCCATTCCACCGGAGCACCACGAGGCGTCCTGGAATTACCGTTCCCAAGGTTATCCATCATGCCTTGTGGTCCAGTAAACACTGTCATACTTCATTGGCCTGTGTGTTGCTGTGATGCTGGAAACTATGCCACCGGCATGTCACATGCCAGCAGTCACCCAAGTGACTAAGTGTCAGCAGAACTTCCAGACTAAGAACAGACTACAATGAATGAGGTTGTCCGCGTCTGAGAAATTAGCCACTGAACACGTTCTGGACGGAACCAGAGCATTGTCAGATACTGAAAACCTCATCGCATTTTGTAGGAACAGATGGCAGGCTCAGCATTCCATAGAAGCAACTAGGGTAAGACCTCAATAAACAGATGTTTTTAAATGTCTACAAACATGTATGTGTATCATTTCAACTGAGAAGCAAAGGTTTTCACCTAGTTGGACTAGACATTCCCCGCGTTCATTTGTCATGACTATTATTAAATACTATGGAGCCAGGTCCGAATCCCAGAGGCCCCAGACACAGCAGAACAAAGCGCTGCCAATGGGACCCAGTCTTCACAGCCATTGCTTTTGGAGCGCATTGTTTCCGTCCCCGTGTATTTGGCCTCCTTGAGGATCGCCCTCCTTTTTGGCTGACTTTCTACTGGCTGAGCATGCTGTCCTTCCTCAGGGTCTGGTCTCCACTGATAACGTGTTCAAAATGTGGGAGGTGAAGTCTCACCATGCTTGTTTGTTTCTAAGGAGCATTCTAGCAAACTTCTCTCAAACGAGCATACTTCTTCTATTCTAGCAGACTTCTCCCAAAACAGATGTGTTCCTTCTTCTGGCAGTTCATGGTGCATTTAAAATTCTAGGTCAGCACCATAATTCAAAATAACTGATATGCCGGGCCCAAGACTTGCAATTGTCAATATCTCTGTATGCATGTGAAAACATAACCATAACACAGCTTATGTCTGGTACATCTTTGTCCTCAAAATATCCTTACTGTGTAATAGTTCCATGGATTTTTCTTTTCTTTATTTTTCTTTTTTACTTCACTGGATTTTTCTGCAGCATATTTGACCAAAGCAATTTGCTATTGGACTTCCTGACTGCTGCTTCCAAGGGCATTGATTGTAAGTTCACATAAAATGAAATCATTTACAAATTTAATATTTTCTGCCTTTATCATGTTGCTGTTCATTTGTCGAGTTGTGAGAATTTTTATTTTCTGTACATTGAGGGGTAGTCCATACTAAAAGTTGAAGTCTTTGAACTTCATCAGTAATTGCCTCAGGTCATTTTCACTTTCCACTAGCCACTTTGTGTCATTTGCAGATAGTAGGTAGATTATGAGTGTTTGTTGAATTCTGATCTCCACTGTTCTTCATCTAGTCCGTCTTTTCAGATTATTTGCTCAGTGTACAGATTGAATAAGTGTAGTGAGAGGACACAACACTAGTGAATGCCTTTCCTGATTTTAAATCTTTCAGCATCTCCTTGTTCTATTAAAATATTGTTTCCTGATCTATGTACAGGTTCTAGGTGAGTACAATTATGTGCATTGAAATTCCCATTCTTCACACTATTTATAACTTGTTATTATTCAAACAGTCAAATGCCTAGGTATAGTCAATAAAACATACATAAATATCTCTACTTAAGAAAAATTGATCTGATGTCCACAATGATATCCCTCATCCAACAACCTGTCCTGAATCCACATGAAATTTTGAGTCGTTTCCTCTACATGTACTGCTGCAAACATCTTTGGATTATCTTCATCACAATTTCACTTGTCTGTGATATTAATGACATTGTTCCAAAATTTCTACTCTCTGTTGGATTGCATTTCTTTGGAATGGTCACAAATACCGATATCTTCCAGTTGGTTGGCTAGCTGGCTTACAAAATTTTTAGTATAGTCAATTGAGTGTTTCCAGTGATGCATCCATTTGTTGAAATATCTCACTTGTTAATACTATCCGCTGTGACAGGAGAGGGTATCATTTCTCACTTGCATTGCAACCCCTTATTTTCCTTAAGAAGCCCTTTAACCATGATTGTTGCCTCTAAGTTCTGTGTAGCCATTGCAATAAATATTAGAGCAACTGAAAAGGTAGGTGGCATTGTTTGCAACCACGCATCATGCTCCTGCTGTCATCTAGCAGCTAGTATTAATTTCATCAAATTTATTTTTGAGATGGTCTCTAAATTTAGGTGGGGTATACTCAAGGTTGTATGTTGGATTATGTATGCCTGTTTTAATTTTATTTAGCTTCAATTTGAGCTTATGTATGAGCAATTGATAGTATGTTCTGTAATCAACCTCTGTCTTTGCTCTGACGGATATTCCATCCAGTAAAGTCCGGGTGTATAGTTGCTGTTTATGTTGTTGAAATAAGTATTTGCAAAGAGTATGTCATGGGGTCTTGTGAATTTCTATCATTCAGTTTCCATCATGCCTTTCTTTCACTGATGTCTTATTTTTCAACTGTTGATTCCTTTTCTTTGTTTCTAATTTTTACATTCCAATCGTGAGTAATTATCTGTGCACCTTGATGGCATATTAGATCAATTTCATAGTTCAGTAGTTGGTAAAAATAATCCTTTCCTTTTTCGGGGCATTAGTATACCCTTACATATAGTTGTATTAACTGGTGCTCCTTGTAACTGTGTAGACACATTAGCAACCTGGTACTTCATCTCTGTATTTCAGGGAACCTTGATATGTTCTTGATGACAATGAATGCAACACCGTTCCCCGTCAGTGCCTCATTCCCTGCATAGTAGACCAGAAAACTCCCCAATTCAGAATGGTCATTACCAGCTTAGTAATATTTAGGAAACTGATCTTACAGCATCCCATTTCATTTTTGACTACTTTCAATTTTCTTATATCCGTACTTCCTACATTCCATCTTTTAATTACTAACGGATGTTTCCAGCTTAAGGTGTACATCAGCAAACGAAGGTCATGAAAGCTTTACGCGATCCACGTCATTACAGTTACTCTATTTTGAAGAAGGAACGCTATCTCAGTCCTATTTTGAGTGTCTTCCGATCTAAGGAGTGGTACTGGTGGTAAACTGGGTAAGCATTGGGCTGCTAACTTCAAGGCTGGCAGTTCAAATCTACCAGTAGCTCTGTTGGAGACAGAGATGACAATCTGCTTCTATAAAGACTTATAGCCTTGAAGATGCTGTAAAAAATTCCTCCTCTTTTCTACAGGGGAGGTATTGGAAGGAATGGACTTCACAATATTGGGGTGGTGTGTGCTTTCCAACTTAAGGGACTCATCTTTAGCTGTTCCATCATACCATTCTCCAATCTTCTGCACCAGGCCTTCCCCGAGCAAGGGTTTCAGAAGCTGACCACCAAGTTCTTCTTCCAGTCTGTCTTAGTCTAGAGGTTCTGTTCAACCCCAACCACCAGGGGTGACCTTGCTGGCATTTGAGATACTGGGGTGACAGCTTCCAGCACCAGATAAACATGCAAATCACTACAGTGTGACAAACTGACAGACTACCTGCTTTTAAATTCATTATTGGGCTGAACCATATAAAATTATCGATGTTAGATTTGTTTAACCTGCATCACAGTTCTTGTCCCTGTGATGTATAATTTCAGTTTTATTTCCAGACCCACCCTAAGCCCTGATCATCCGTGCCCTGTGGACACTTGTGGTCTGGTTTAAATGGGCTTGTTAGCTCTCTAACTTCAGATGGGTGTGTTTAATGGACACCATTAGGATATGAGTAGGTAGGAGAGAAAGAGATCTAGGCACTTTGAAATTAAATAAAAGATGCCAACTACAGCCTGCTATAGTATACAATCTAATCTACTAAGACAACACTTAGTAGTGTGTTTTGCGAAATTACTAGTAAATCTTAGACTCCTTAAACAATACGTCTCTCGAAGCCATCATTTTCCGTCCTGAGGCACAATAGATGATCTGAAAATAACTTAATACAGACACCCAGGCCCGGCCTTCACATCAGTTAAATTAGAATTAAATTTTCTTTCCTGTACCTGAAAAGTATTTTTAAAAATCTAAGAGTTATTCGTATAAAACTTGAATATTTTAAGTTGGATCTCCCTTGGAGAACCAGGAACTCCAAAAGGATGAGGAAATGAAAGCAAATCTCCTTACGTTATTCAGTCTGACTATAACCTTATTTTCAGAGCTAGGGAAAAATTTTAAATGATCTTATCCATATAGCTCTCTCCCACCCACCACCCCCACCCAGCATTTTCTTTTTTTTTGGAGTAAAAATGTAAGAGCTTGCCAGGTTTTTCCTGTTTTCCACCCTAGCCCATATTCTGAGTCCCTGAATTTTGCTGGGATTCTCAAAGATAGGGATAACAGTCCCTCCCAGAACTCTCAGCCTTCTATCTCAGGAACTTCAGTACCCACCAGATGCCTCTCTGCCCCTTACCCAGCGGTTAGCACCCCTTCGGGGAAAGGCTAAGTAGCTCTTCCTCAATCTTAGATTGGCCTAAAACACCAGCCTGATCAGAAACACAGATGTCTGAGATAGAAATAGGCCTGTCTCCTTGGCTCCCAGGGCCAGAAGACAAATGGGTGGGGGCCAGAGCAGTGAAGGAGATGCTGTTGGAGACCAAGTGAATCATCCGTGCCACTTGAAAGGTGTCAAAGAGAAACCAGCGCTTAGAGAGCGAGGAAGCTGTTTCCTTTCTTTCTTTTTATTTTCCCTTGTGACTCTACAGGCATGGTGGTGACAGCAGCTGTGCTTGCTCCCCTTAGAAAGTCATTTTAGAATTAGATTTTCCCTAAGGAGGAAGCAGATGGAGAGAAGTTTGAGTCGCACATATGTGGCTGCTGCTGGCAGCCTGGCTGCTGCTACTGACCCTGGTTTATATGGAGAAACGGAGTTTTCAAGGAGGAAGGCAATGATTTTTCAAGAGCCCCTTTTTCAGGCCTGCTGACCTAAAACCCCACGAGTGTGCTACATTAGGAGTTCAGAGTGCTCTCTTTGAAATCCTTCCCAAGATGGTGGACAGAAACTGATTTGGTGTAAGAAGATGCTGTTCCCCCAGGAAATATTCCCTGAATGCCAACTCTGTGACATGGTGACAGTCAAGGGAGCTATCGAGATGAAGAGCCGAGTTTCAGGCTACAGTGATGAATTAAATTATTGTATCTATTTTGACAGACTAACCGAACCAACATACTTTCTTTTTTGTACCCATGCTGCCCACCCCATCCCCGGCCCCCACCCCCATCTCAGAGATAAATATCTGATCCTCTTAATCAGGAGATATATGTAATTGGATAAAAGGAAAGGAGAATGAGAGGGCCTTCCTTCTTGGCGTTGTTGCCAAAGATGTGAGCCTAGAGGACATAACGAACACCTAGAATGGATAAAACATTTTGGATAAAGATTCCCCTTTTCTGAAGCATGGAAGAGAGATGACAGGGGTGACGATGAAGGTAGGGATTTCAATGAGAAAGGGAAGAGCAGGCTAAACCTGTAAAAATTCATGCAAAATGGAAGATATTTTCCGTAAAGGACAACGATGCCATTTGCTCAAGCATCCAGGGGCTGTCCCGATGCTGACTTTTCATTCCAAGGCCTGCAAAAACCATCTTATGGGAAGGGACTCTGCAGAAGTTGATATCCATCCACACACAGAGACTTGTCCGCCTCACCACATCTTACTTACCTCACACCCTTACAACTTTATTGTATCCCAAAGAATGAGAATGCGGTACTAGCAGGATGAGATTGGCTTAAAGGGAGGTCCCCAATGCAACACTTCCTAAAATTGGTGGACCAAATCAAAAACTGACCGAGATTCTCCCATAGCAAAGATTCTGGTATCCTCACCTATTACAGGTGTGGTGAATGGACTATTAGGAGCCTAAAGAAGGTGTCTCTTGTGTCACTTTGGACTCATAATTATTCTTTGTTTCAGAACTTTCCCGTAGGGTTTCTTGGGATGCAAATCTTTATAGGAGCTGGTTGCCAAGTCTTTTCTGTTGTGGCGCCAATGGTGGGTCGATACTGCTCACCTTGCTTTCAAATAGCAATTGAGTGCTTAACCACTTTGCCACATGATAGAATAGAAATGCATAAAAACGCATCTGCGGTATATTTCTGGGGCAGAAAAGGGGAGTGGGTTTGTTGAGAAAGTGCCATTGGGTTCCAGTTTAGAAAGATGAGTGAAGGGGTCTACCATCTAAAGAACAGGTGCAGGGAAAACACCTTCCAGGTCGAGAGTGCAGCAAGAAAAGTACAGAATCCAGCGAAGTGGAAGGAGAAACAGAAGGTATGACAAAAAGTCATAGAAGAAAGAATACAGAAGAAAGATCTGATCTGTCATGTCAACGATCATAATCTTCGGAAGCAGCTTGAAAAGTGGCCATTAGATTTAGAAACTGTGAGAATGTTGGTGACTCTGATCAGAGCAATCTCATTAGATGGTGAGATTGGGTTGTACATTGTGCTAGATTCAAGACTGAATTCGAAGGAAGAAAGCCAAAAGAGCAATAGTTGTTGGAAGTGTGATCCCTGGACCAGCAACATCAACATCAGCAGGAAATTCACTAGAAATGCAAATTATCACTCCTCCCAAACTTCACTCCCTGAAATGTACTGAACCATAAAATAGAGGATTGGCGTAGCAATCTGGGTTTTCAAAAACTATTGAATTGACTCTGATGTATGATAGATTTTTGAGAATCATTGTAATTAACTGGAGGTATTTATGTTGTTGAGAAATTTATACAAAGCATTTATTAAAGAATAATTGCAAGGAATTGAAGATTTTGGTACCTAGTGAAATATTTTCATTAAATTGTTGTCATACTTATGGAAGTTTACCCATTAGATAAGATCATTAATTAATAAGAATAGGACTAACTAAACCTCCAAATGTCATAAGAATGGGCCTAACTAAACCCACTCAAGATAACTCAGGAGAATCCCAAGAATGCCAATATAAATGTACTTGACTAAAATGAGTCAACTTTATTGTGCTTTTAAAATAATGTTTTACATTCCCTCAATGCATGAATACCTTCTTTTATTAAATTGGAACTCTATGATGCTCACTCTCCCGACACAACGGCTGGAGCCAAAGTGGGTGAACAAGTAAATGTGGTGAAGAAAGCTGATGGTGCCCGGCTATCAAAAGAGATAGTGACTGGGGTCTTAAAGGCCTGAAGATAAACAAGCGGCCATCTAGCTCAGAAGCAACAAAGTCCACATGGAAGAACACACCAGCCTGTGTGATCGAGTGGTCCCAAAGGGATCAGTTACCAGGCATCAAAGAACAAAAAATCATATCATTGACTGCACACCTCCATGATAGGATCTCTGAAGACAAATGGGTGCATAAGCAAATGTGGTGAAGAAAGCTGATGGTGCCCGGCTATCAAAAGAGATAGTGTCTGGGGTCTTAAAGGCTTAAAGGTGAACAAGCGGCCATCTAGCTCAGAAGCAAAAAAGCCCACATGGAAGAAGCACACCGGCCAGTGTGATCACGAGGTGCCAAGGGACCAGGTATAAGGCATCATGCAAAAAAAACCAACAACGATATAAGTGTGTGTATATATGTGTATATGTATATGTATATATATACCATACTAAATGAAGGGGGAAGTGCAGAGTGGAGACCCAAGGCCCAAGTGTCGGCCAATGGAGATTCCCTCATAAAGGGGTTTAGGAGAGGAGATGGGTTAATTAGGGTGCGAGGTAGTACCGATGAAGAACACAGCTTTCCCCCAGATCCTGGATGCTTCCTCCCCCCAACTACCATGATCCGAATTCTACCTTGCAGGACTGGATAGGGCAGAGGCTGTACACTGGTACATATGAGGGCTGGAGGTACAGGGAATCCAGGGTGGATGATACCTTCAGGACCAAGGGTGTGAGGGGCGATGCTGGGAGAGTGGAGGGTGAGTGGGTTGGAAGGGGGGAACTGATTACAAGGATCCACATGTGACCTCTTCCCTGGGAGAGGGACAGCAGAGAAGGGGGGAAGGGAGACTCCGGATAGGGCAAGATATGACAAAATAATGATGTATAAATTACCAAGGGCACATGAGGGAGGGGGGAAAGGGGAGGGAGGGAAAAAAAAAAAAGGACCTGATGCAAGGGGCTTAAGTGGAGAGCAAATGCTTTGAGAATGATTGGGGCAGGGAATGTATGGATGTGCTTTATACAATTGATGTATATATATGTATGAATGGTGATAAGAGTTGTATGGGTCCCTAATAAAATGTAAAAAAAGAAAAGAGGAGAAAAAAATGATTAGGGCAGGGACTGTACAGATGTGCTTTATACAATTGATGTATGTATATGTATGAACTGTGATAAGAATTGTATGAGCCCCTAATAAATTGTTAAAATAAAAAAAAAATTTTTTTTAAAGATAAGAAAAAAAAAAGAAAATGATTAGGGCAAAGAATGTACAGATGTGTTTTATACAATTGATGTATGTATATGTATGGATTGTGATAAGAGTTGTATGAGCCCCTAATAAAATGTTTTTTAATAAAATAAAATACAAAATAAATAAATAAAATAATGTTTTAACAGAAGGGAGATGGAGCATAGACTAATAAGAGTCAGAAGCTAGAATTTGACAGTATATTTGCGGAGTGGGGGTGAAAGGGGAGAAAATAAATTCAGTACAATAAATTATTCTCCAGAAATGCGATTTGTCTGTAGAGCTGGGAAGTTCATCAGACTTCTTTTGGGTTCTCAGATAACATACCTCAATACTTTTTACATCTACCCTGTCCTGTTCCCCAAACCATCATTTGGATTACGGTGTTGGTGAACAATATCTAATATGCCGTGGATTGTTGTAAGAACAAACGGATCTGTCTTTGAGGAAACACAGCCAGAATACTCCTTAGAAGAGAGGATGACTTCTCTCATTCACTTTGGACACCTTATGAGACACCAGTCGCTGAAGAAGGACATCACCTTCAGTCAATGAAAGGATCAGGGAAAAAGAGGAAGGCATCAACAAGGAACTCAAACGTGCTTACTGTTGTGAGAGGCAACATTTGATTCTTTTGTACACAGGGTCCCAATGGCAGTACCTAACAATAACCAATGTACCTACCGGTTACAGTGTTCTAACCCAAACACTCATACGCAGAGCACTGATATGCTCTGGACCCAGGACTTTATAGGACTCCCTCTGGAGCTCCGCTTACTATGTTTTCCCAGGATCCACTCCCTTCTAGCAACCTGTGCTAAATACCCTGCTCAATCAGCTCCACCAGGTCCTTCCCTGGGTCCTACTTCCTAACATATAATAGAGGAAAGGCCAACGGGTGGCTGTTTGCTGAAATGTGAATTGAACTTGTGCTTGGGGAGGCTAGGCTATTCAAACACCACAGACCATTGAGGAAACCCAGTGCCATTGCATCAGTTCTGTAGACAGAGTAGAACGGCCCCTGTGGGTTTCCAAGTTGTAAATCTTTGCAGGAAGAGAAAGCCTCATTTTGCTCCTGCAGAGTGGCGGGTGGGTCTGAACTGCTGATTTTATGGTTCGCAACCCAGTGAGTAACCCACTGCATCAGGAGGACTCCTGTAAAACTACTGAAAACACAGGGGAAGAATCTGGGGATGAAAGAGGTGAGTCAGGACTTGAAGAGCTCAGATGTGAAGGCTCGGAGCTATCGAGCTGGCTCCTTTTCACAAAGAAAGAGTCAAATCTAGTTACAAACTGTGCCTTCTAGATTATAACGGGCAGGAGAATAGAGCATTGAGATAGTCAGTTTATTGTGCCAGCCTGGCCGATAAACACAAGTGGGATTAATTGAATGGTGGAGAGATAAATGGCTCGGTGAGCCTCGCCTTTCATGTCTCTTGCTTTTTGATCATTGGACCAGTGTGTGGCTGTCTTGCTTGTTCTGTGCCTCAATTTACAAGCTACACTGCCTGTGGGACCCCTAGCCAGTGGACTATGTTGCTGTAAGTTGAGGTCCCTTTAAGATGACATGATTAGAATTTACATCTCTTGAGCTGAGGACTGACAGTTGGTTACCCGGCTGACAGTTGGTGAACTGACTGACAGTTGGTGACCTGCCTTGCTGCTTGCTGCCTGTGCTGGGATAGCCTAGCTCTCTCTACAGAGGACTAGCTGGCGGCCCTCAAGACTTGAAGGGCTGCCAGTGTCTCACAACTCTCTCATGGGAGTGAGTTTCACTGAGCCATTTGTACTGCTTTATAATTTAACTGTTCATTTCTTGTATTATATATCTATCTATCTGTATATAATTTAACAGTCCATTTCTTGTGTTATATATCTATCAATCTTTATAAATATATAAATATATATATGAAATTATCAGCAATCTGGTTTTATCTCTCTAGAGAACCCTGTCTAACACAAGCATTCTAAAATTAACATGTTAATTCCAGCTCATGGAAGCTCTATGTGTTGCAGATTATCCCTGTGCTCTGCGAGCCCTGGCAGTGCAGTGGCTAAGTGTTGGGATGCTCTTCGCACGATCGGCACTTCAAAAACACCATCAGCTCTCTGAGCAAGAATGATGAGGTTTTTTTTTAATCCCCTAAACAGGTATAGCCTTGGAAACCCACAGGGGTTTCCCCGCCCCGCCCCTCCCCCGCCCCCCACCCCCCCGCAGGCTCATGACTCAACAGTAACTCCATGACAGTGAGAGTGAGTGTGGGCACATGTCCAGAGTGTGCAAGGAACATTCTGGCTGTACTTCTAAGAGAGATTTGTTGGTTCTCTTGTCCATGGTACTTTCAGTATTCTTTACCACCACCACAATTCAAATGCATTGACTCTTCCTTGGTCTTTCTTAAATATTATATATATGGGCGTTAATGTATATTCTTGTCTCTGACCCCTCCGATTTTAAACAGGGGTGTGCTAATATTAGGAATTGTTCATTATAAATATCTTGGCCATTGATAAAATGTACTTTCTATTGGGAATCAGCATATTGTCCTTGTTTATAAGTCAATCTCTGATGAAACTGCTGATTGTAAACCAGTTCTTTGAATTCAATCAGCTCAGCTCCTTCATCCTGTGTTCCTAAGAAAAGAGCCCTGAGTGCTTGTGGTAAAACATTGGACTTTAATAAGGAAGTTGTCGTCCAAACCGACCCGCAGCTCCGCAGGAGAAAGACCAGGCAACCTGCTCTTCCACAGACTATAGCCTAGAGAACCCCCTGGGACAACTGCGTTCTGTCCTATGGTGTTACTGAGCATCAGAAGCGATTTGATGGCCCACAGCAACAATATAATCAGAAGAACCAAATCCAAACCATGAGAACAATACCAAACAAATGGCATGGCATATTTTGCCTAAGTGCTAGCAATCACAGTGGATGACATCAATAGCTTGTCTGTAAGACAGTAAGAAAAAGCAAGAGACAAGAAAAATAAGCTGAAGAAGAATGAAACCAGATCGAAAGAGCTCTCTCCTTTCCAATATATAAAAAAGAAAAATGCCAGTCATTACTCAGACTAATTTTAAAGGTTTGAAATTAATGGCCACAAAGCAAAAGTTCGGATGCATCAATTTGGAAAAAGCTGTTATCGAGTACTCGGCGTCCCTTAAGTAAAATGATGGAAAATTGGAATAGCAATTCAACGCTTTGCACACATTGAAAATTATGTGGGAGGCATAAAAAGAATGTGTTGGAATCTACCTAAACCTAAAAATTAGGAATATCCTAGTGGAACCGTTTCCTTACAACTTACTAGAGACCACTTAAAGTGACTAAAACTGACAGTATATGTGGGCACTGTGTGCCATTCAGGCCAACTACGTGTGGGTCGCCCCAGCCTGAGTCAGTGACAAATGCCACCATCAGGGGGAAGTAATCTACATTTTTCCTCCTCTGGAGACTCCCTAAAGCGAGCCTCTTTTTAATGGAAATTGTTTATCACAAAGGCAGGCGAATTGAATATTTTCCAAAGCCAAAAGGAAGTGTGCTGAATTTGTAACATGTCAGAATAGGTTGTTGGTCTCTGGCACATATAGCTCAAAAACATGCTTTTATTTTTGAGCTAAATATGACAAGGAATATTTAGGCCATGGCTCAGTTTCTCATAGATAAATATTTGAGCATTAGTGACTGCAGATTGCAGGAAGAGCATCCATACTTGTCAACTCCTAGGTTTAGAAGATTCCACACATTATTTATACCCATTCTTTAGCAATTCCATCTAAAGAGAGGGGTCAAGGAACGTGTTTTTTAAAAAAAAGATAGACACTCTTTCAAACTTGAATCTAATGTGTCACCTATCTGAAGGATTTTAATATAATTGTCCTTTGCTTCCTTTGTTGATTACACCTGGCCCACGAAATTGGCATTACTACTATACATAATAATGGCATTATTATAAATTGTTTGTTGTTGTTTTCTTACCGGGCCAAGGGTGAAATGCTCTGTCCAAGGTCATATCAAGCCAGCTATAAAGATTGAGCCAGAATCAATGAAATCATTCTAGACCTATACTCATAAAACTTATGGTGACACTGATGCTATTGCTGAGAATACATAACATATTTTGATAGATTTTTGTGTCCCCCATTATATGATTAAATCTTGCAAGCGATGAGGTAGGAATGAGTGCTGTTCTGATTTCACAGATAAGGAAATAGAGGTCAATTCACAAAGAGAACCAAGCAAAGAAGCCCAAGTCAAACCGAATGATGCTGTCTTGGTTTTTTCTTTGAATCCTTACAGCTCCACCCGTGGGGAGGGACCACCACCAGCAGTGGCCATCAAGTTGTGGGGAGGGACCACCACCAGCAGTGGCCATCAAGTCAAAGCATCCTCCCGAGGTGATCAAAAGCCTCCTTCTTCTCTACATCTTCCCATTCATGGGGGTAAAACTGGAGGATCCCAGACTATAACTCTTGTCTTTGCGGGAGTGGAAAACCACCTCTTTGGCCCTCAGAGCAGCTGGTTGCTTCGAACTGCTGACCTTTCAGCTTGCAGCCCAACGCACAACCACCAGGCCACCAGGGCTCTTCTCTGTGACAGCCATCTCAGATGGACCCGAATCTCTCACTTGTCCATTAGCATCAAGCCATTAACCATTTATACCATGTAGGAGTTCCATGTGAGGGACAGACAAGTCAAAAAACTCAAATGTTTATCTTTGGTTTTGAAACATAATGAAGTGCCCAGGCCTGAAGATCTTTTTATGTGCCTCTTCGTTTATTCCACACAGGTCAAGCTCAAATACCATTGATTAAAAATAAAAGCATCATTGGTACACTTAAACCAACCGCCAACCTCACAATATACTTACTGGTCTAGAATTTTCAGCAAGCCTTCTTTCATTTGTCTACATTTCCCCCCTCTATATTTTCTTAATGCCCTATGCAGCAAGAGTTTAAATCTTTACTAAAATGGTTTTGTTTTGTTTCTATGCCACTGTACCTGTACTCCTTTCTGAATTGTTGGCATGGGACAGTCTGTCAGCTATATGCCAATATTTATTCTGTCCTCCTTCCATGCCAGGAGAGTGTTAGCTTTGTGGTCAGCGACTATATATATGTCTCCACGCGGCTCAGGGTAGCTCTCTAGAATATGTCCAGCTAACAAAATGGAACAGAAGTGGCTGGGAATATCTGGGAGGGTTTTCCTCTCCTTTCTCTTTGTCACTCTCTTCTTCCACCTGGAATGTTCCAAGAAGGCTAGACACTGAGCATCTTGGATTTTCGAGACGGCCATGTGGATGAAAGTTCAAGGCCAGCTACTCTGTAGACAAAATAGAGGCCATCTTCTCCTAAAAAGATTTACAGCCTCATAAATCCAATGAGCCAAAATTGACCTGATGGCAGTGAGTGTAGAAATTGTTTCTGTGTTGTACAGTCCCGATAATCAAAGCAGCCGTGTACTTCTCTAACAACAGACAGGTGGCCCAGTATATAAAAATTAATAGTTCATAAATAAACTCATGTATCTGTGGTCAACTGATTTTTTTAAGCGTGCTAAGGCCTTCTGATGGAGAAAGGAGAGTGTCTTCAATAAATTGTGAAGGGGAAACATATTAAATGTCAAAAAATAGAAGAGAGAGAAATAGTCTTGAGCTTCGTGATACTCAGAACCATTGTAACCATCCGGGCTAGCTTCTGTGAGAACAAAATAGCCCTAATGTGGATAATTGCCTGTGCTCTTCCACATGCTCGAACACAATCTTATCTGGCATTACGTGTTAAGGCTGAGATAAAAGTGTGACCACATTCAAGCTTATAGTAATGAGGTGCAAGACCCTAAAAATTTGAGCATATTATATAAAGTGCTCTCAGTTTTACGGATTCACTCTCTAAAAGGGTTCATTAAACTTTTGTAGTTCTGTGTTAGGACGTTATGTTTTTTCTGATATTGCAAACTGACAAGCAATTATGGGCATAAAAAGGGCCAGCGGCCCTAAAGATGCATGCAAGCAAGTTAAATAACAACAAAGTAAGTTTAATAGTATATATCTGTAATTAATAGCCTTCAAGTGGGGAGGGGCTTTCAAACATTGGAGTGAATCGTAATTACTGCATTTACTCAACATAATTTGACTGAATTCCTATGTTAAGTCGGATATTGGGCTGGCTGTTGGAGAGGCAGGACTGATGTGAGGAAGTCTCTCTAAACTGGTGGGAAAGGTATTATCCAAACAGTGAGGAGGGTACCTTCCTGGTTTGACTGGGAGAGAGGGAATTCCCTGAACCAGGAGATGCAATGTTAAAATCAGGAGTGGGTCAACACAGAGGCATGCTAAAGCTTGACCTGGAGTGCTAGGGAGCACACCATACAGGCCACGGTGTTGTAGGGAAGGTTTCTGGCCAGCTGAAAAAGGATAGACATGGAAAGACGTTCCAAGCATCCAGCGGGATAGATAATGCCCAGGCGAAGGCTAGCACCAAGGCTGAGAGGAAAGTGTGAGATCAAGTGACAAATGGTGTACCTCATGCCAAGGTCATCAAACTCATCTCTACCAGGACAGAGACCAGTTGTGCTGAAGGCAAGTTGAAAAGGACAACAGTTCACCTGCTCTGGGCAAATTAGAAAGCTATCGTAGGAAGAGATCCATGTCCGGGCCCATTTTAAAGAAAGGGGATCCAACAAAGTTCAGGAATTATAAAGCAATGCTATTAACATCTCATGTAAATAAGATTGGGCTGAGGATGTTTCACAAATAGTTGCAGAAGAGCACAGATGCCCAAGAAGAGGTGGAGCAAGAGGTATCACCGTCACTGTCAGATAGATCTTGGTTAAAAGGCAAGAATACCACAAAGAGGTTGTACGTGTGGTTTATTAACTTGAAAAGGTATTCGCTTACGTGGATCTTAACAAATCATGGATAACATCTGAGGAAACTGAAATTCCAGAAGACTTGGGTGTGCCCACGCGGAAGGGAACGTTGAATGGTTTCAGATCCAGAAAATGTGCATCAAGTGTGCTTTCACCACACTCACTCTATGCACATTCCGAGTGAATATTCTGAGAAGTTGTACTAAAGGAAGACATCTATTATATATAAATATATAATATAGAGACAATACAATATTTTATAATATGTAGATATCATATCAATAAACAAGAAAGTGACAGTTTATGGTACAGATGGTTAAAAGAGAGATAAGATCATCAGGAATTATGTGAAACAAAGAAAGTAGGTCTGAACATGGCCACAGGTAAGTCTGATGAAATATAGGACTACTGTGTTACTAAGTCTTAAATCCTACTTTATTAACATGGAAGAAGAAATCATCAAAGAAATAACAGAAGAAAATATCTTAAGGTGGAAAATAATGAAAGTGCAGTGAAAGACGCTCACTACACACAAGAAGAACTACCCTAAAAGAGCTGGCCATCAAAACTGCCTGTAAATTCTTTCTTAAGTTGTCACGATTGCATTAAATATGAAATAATTCAAATCTCCATACAACACCGAAAAGGGGGAGGGAGTAAGAGGGGGGACGGTAATGCACAAAACATTATCATTAGTTTCCTTAAAGTTAAATGCAAAGCATAGCAACAGAGATTTCTCCTCTGCCATACAAAACAATAGCCCCACACAAAAGAAAAAATAAAACAACACAATTCTATGGAGTTTTGATAGGGGAAAGTGGGGAGTAAGGAAGTGGTGTTAACAAACCCAGGGACAAAGGAACAACAAGTGATCCAAATTGGTGGTGAGGTGGGTGTGGCAGGCCTGATAGGGAATAATCAAGGGTAAGGTAACAAAGTATTGCTGAAATCCAGGTGGGGACGGAGCATGACAGTAGGACAGGAGGAAACTCAAAGGAAACAGAGGAAAGAGCTGGGAGGCAAAGGGCATTTACAGAGGTCTAGACAAAGACATGTACATATGCAAATATATATGAGGATAGGGAAATAGATCTATGTGCCTATTTTTATAGATTTAGTATTAAGGTGGCGGAAGGACATTGGGCCTCTACTCAAGTACTCCCTCAATGCAAGAATACTTTCTTCTATTAAATTGGCATTCTATGATGCTCACCCTTCCGACACAACCTCTGAAGACAAAGCAGGTGAATAAGCAAATGTGGTGAAGAAAGCTGATTGTGCCCGGCTATCAAAAGAGATAGTGTCTGGGGTCTTAAAGGCTTGAAGATAAACAAGCGGCCATCTAGCTCAGAAGCAACAAAGCCCACATGGAAGAACACACCAGCCTGTGTGATAACGTGGTTCTGAAGGGATCAGTTATCAGGCATCAAAGAACAAAAAATCATATCATTGAGTGCACACCTCCATGATACGATTGCTGAGGACAAACGGTTGCATAAGCAAATGTGGCGAAGAAAGATGATGGTGCCCAGCTATCAAAAGAGGTAGTATCTGGGGTCTTAAAGGCTTAAAGGTAAACAAGCGGCTATCTAGCTCTGAAGCAACAAAGCCCACATGGAAGAAGTACACCAGCCTGTGCGATCACGAGGTGTCGAAGGGATCAGGTATAAGGCATCAATAGAAAAAAAAAAATCTTACCATAGTGAATGAAGGGGGAAGTGCAGAGTGGAGACCCAAAGCCCATTTGTCCGCCACTGAAGATCCCCTTGCATAGGGGTTTAGGGGAGGAGATGAGTCAGTCAGGGTGTGATTTAGCACCAATGAAGAATACAGGTTTCCTCTAGTTCCTAAATACTTCCTCCTCCACCCGCCCCCCTCCCCACTATCATGATCCGAATTCTACCTTGCAAGTCTGGATAGAGCAGAGGTTGTACACTGGTGCAGGTGGGGGCTGGAGGCACAGGGAATCCAGGGTGGATGATACCTTCAGGACCAGTGGCGATACTGGGAGGGTAGAGGGAGAGAGGGTTGGAAAGAGGGAACTGATTACAAGGATCTACATGTGACCTCCTCCCTGGGGGACAGACAACAGGAAAGGGGGTGAAGGGAGATATCGGACAGTATAAGATATGACAAAATAATAATTTATAAATTATCAAGGGCTCATGAGGGAGTGGGGATTGGGGAGGGAGAGGGAAAAAAGAGGACCTGATGTCAAGGACTTAAGTGGAAAGCAAATGCTTTGAAAATGATGAGGGCAATAAATGTACAGATGTACTTTACACAATTGATGTATGCATGGATTGTGATAAGAGTTGTATGAGCCCCTAATAAATCATTTAATTAAAAAGAAAAAGAAAGAATGTGTATGGCTCCAGAAGTTTGTATCCAGCCAAGCTGTGATTATTGATATATTTATATCACAGGCAACTGAAAACACTGGCAACTGGGTCAAGATTCTGAATTCTATCCTCCTCTCTCTGTGGAAAACCTGCTAAAAGATGTGTATATCAACTGGCTAAAGGATGAGCTGACATTGAGCTTATAGAATGCGAGGTTACGGTCCTAACTAATCAGTGATAAGAAATGATCAGAACAGCCTGACAATCCGCTTCCAAACACCAGCCACGGAAATCCCGTGGAGCCGGTTCTTCATTGGCACACGCGGGGCGCACTGAGTAAAAGGAGTCGACATTAGTGGTTTGCTGGCTTAATGACAAATCAAATTAAGGAAGCAGAGCGTTTGGTATAAATGTTAGTATAAAAACTGTAGATATAAAAACGTATTGAAGGATCAAACATAATATAAATTTGAATGCGATGTTTCCCATATATGTGTCCTCTGGATCCAGCCATGTTCAACTCCCGAACTCATCTGTCCTGTTTCTCACGTCTTCGGGGCCCTGCACTTCCCAAGGAAGGGTAGGGATATGCTAAGGCATTCCAGTATGCTAATTAGAAAATATGTTTCTTGTTCCTAGATATGCTACCCAGGAATCTTAAAACATGCACCCAGTAGCCTTTAGAAAATAAACACAGAAAAACCCTCACTGCCCTTGAGTCTATTCCAACTCAAATATTCCTACAGGTAGGGTAGAACTGGCCCTGTGGGTGTCCGTGACTATAACACTTTATGGGAGTAAATGCCTCATCTTGCTCCCGTGGAGCAGCTGGCTGTTTTGAACTACTGACCTATGGCTAGCAGCTCCAAAGGTAACACACTACACCACCACCAGGGCTTCCTCTGTGCTACCTTGGGAATCTAGCTGGTCTTCCAGCTTCACATAAATCACTTACCCCCGGATATACTCAGGTATAAGCTGAGTTTTTCAGCACATTTTTAATGCAGTTTTTGTAGTAAAATCCAGTGCTTCCGCGGATATTCGGGTCGGCTTATGCTCGAGTGTATGCGATAGGTAAGGAGATGCCTTTCCGGTATGCAGGGCAAGATTCATCTCCCTGGGAGGGAACTTCCAGGAGAGAGGTTTGACGTGCTAGGAGCCATCACTGATCCTTGTCCATTGCAAACACCTTTGGTACGCCCCAAGGGGCCTTTTCTCTGTCTTCTCCTCCTACCCAGTTGGACCCTGGTGGCATAGTGAGTGAGTTAGGCTAAGCACAAGATGAGCAGTTCCAAACAACCAGCTGCTCTTTGGGAGAGACGATAAGGCTTTCTTCTCGTATAAAGACATGCAGTCTAGGAAAGCCACAGTGTCTCTGTGAGCCGGATCAGTGGGACGGCAGTGACTGAGTGAGGGTGTTAACTCTGCGTGGCTTCTGTGTTGTGTAGCTCTACAACTGTCTTACTTTGGTGGCATAGTTTCTGGGCCCAAGTTTAGAAACCCAACACCCTCAGTTCAATGCACCAGTTCCTTCACTAACTGCATTGTGTTTTGGCACTGATTTGTTCAGCCCCTTGGGATATATGAATTAAAATGGCTATTAGAAGCCTTTCACTTCTATTTAATTGAAAGTTACTAGTCAGACAAGCCTTCTATGTAATTGTTCATAGGGGATGTTAAAAAAAAATCCATACTCTATGTTCCCACCCCTAAGCAGATCTTTCTTTAACTTTGATACATATTTCTTTTCTACACAAACCTTGAACTAAATGACCTCTGCAACCTGGTTTTCAGCTTTAACTTGCGATTCTTTTGTGCTCCTGCTTTTCACTATTGGATTGATTAGTGGTTGTAAAAGAAAAAATAAACAAACAAGGCTGAACACTCATTTTAAAGTCCTTGTGATGGATGATTTTGAAGAAATCAAATCACTCTAATTCCATATAGTTCTCCTTAATGACTTTTTATAACTGCTTCTATTTAACTCATTGTTCCCATTTACTCCTCCCTATAGAGAATGAAATGTAGCATTTGCCTAAACAAAATACCCAGCGAAAAATTGTATTTAATGTGTGTTTTCTCTTTTTCTGCCTGTCGTGTAGTGAAGTCATGGATTCAGACAGACTCTCTTGGCAAATGTGGACAGCAGCCTGCACTCTGTCTTTTCAGCTGTCATCTTCCTTTGCTGATGTCTCTGTTTTAAGATGAGTTTGCCCCATGCATCACCAATTGTCTGTTGTTTTCGCGCTGCAGGGAAGACTGGGCTAATCCATATGTCACTGTGAAGCTTCGGGCCTCTCTGTGTGACAGGTAGCAAGCCTGACAGCAATCTATTGAAAATGCATTTTAGACAGCAATCTATTGAAAATGCATTTTAGACTATCATTTTTTCTAGTCTAATTTACTCTTAATAAAATGGCTTTGAAGACAAGGGGTCTACTCTGTGTTGGTTTGCTTCTTTCAGATAATTGCATTTTGAGAAAGACACACTGACAGTTTCCACAAATACAAAATGATGAAATTCCTTTGGGGATACAATGTGCTTCACAATAAATAGCCTCTTTTGGCTTAAGTGATCCCAACGCACTTTGGGAACTGTGGCCATTCTGATGTCTCCTGGGTCAGGAAAGCAGACAAGCTCCAGAAGATGGCCATTCCATTCTGTGTAGGGGAAAACAGAGAGCTATGCATGCACAAAGACCTTTCTAAAACAAACAAAAAAGCACAGATGCACTTAGAGTTATAAGCTGGACAGTGGTAGTTCAATGGTAAGACTCCTGCCTTCCATTCGGGAGGATCAAGATCAAGTGATTCCCAGGTCCTGCAGCTCCAGCACATCTAGCAGCCAAGTCAGCCGGCCGATGTTTACTCGCTGCCGTGATGCCAAATAGGTTTCAGCAGAGCTTTCCAATGAAACCAGAGCAGGGGGAAAGACCACGTAATCATTTTCTGAAAATCAGCCAGTGAAAAACCTTCTGGATCCCTCCATTCCATACTTGCTGGGCTTGGGATCACCATGAGTTGAAGCTCAGCTCAAGAGTGGCTAAGAAGAAGAGCCTGTATAAGCCGCCCACCCTCCCTCTCCCAGCACACCCTCCAGAGGTCTTCAGACAGTTCATTGAAAATAGCATTGAAAGATAATGGAATCTTCTGTGAATTTTTGAAGCCCCACCCACTCGTGTGTGTGTGTGCGTGTGTGTCTCTGTGTGTGTGTGCATGTGTCTGTGTGTTAGTGAGTGGTGCCATGGTTTAAATCTTTTGCTGCTAACCTCAAATTTGATGGTTCAAATCCACGAGCCCCTCTGTGAGCGAAAGATGAGGCTATCTGCTCTCCCTTAAAGATTTATAGACTTGACACTCACCCTCATGGAGAGATTGCTGAACATATGGGCACTTTAGAAAAATGTGGGGGTCACACCTGGTGGTGCCCAGCTATCAGAAATAATAGCGTCTGGGTCTTAAAGGCTTGTCTTCAAACAAGCAGCCAGCTAAGTGAGGCATCAACTAAGTCCACAAGGAAGAAGCACACCAACCTGTGTGATGCAAGGTCTGAGAGCAATCAAATCCAAATGTGAAGGATGAAACGGTACCAATATCTTAAATTCTGAACACCTGGCTTGCAGAAGGCTATGGATCTGGATTAAGCCTCCAGGGATACCCCAGGGACGTGACCAGCCTTTCTGTCAGACAGAGTATTGACAAGTCGATTATGTCAGATGTAATTAGGTTCAAAGGTGACACCTTATCATTTGATCTCCTTTTTGACCCATTTTAAAGCTGTTCCTGTCTTTCATGAAATCGGCTTTCTTTTCAGTTGAGGGTTTTTTTTTTTCTGGCTTGTTTTGTCATAAATGTTTTTATTTCTTTCTTGTCTCTCTTTGTGTGACCGTAGGTGTATGAAATCCAGGATGGGTCATTCTATGGAGATCGTAACTAGAGTCATAATCTCCTAAGGACATGGAGGGGAGGCAACGGGGAGCTAAGGACAGTAAGCATCAGAGAGAGGATAAGGCTCTGAAAAGGGTTGGGTGAGTGGTGCGCAACTCTTCTCAGTTTGATCGAGCTCTTACACTCCGTGATCTGTGAGGTAGACGTCGATGAAACGCTGTTTAAAAGAATTCCAATCTTGGAATCTCTGTGGAGCAATTCTTCTCCGTCACACGTGATCTCTGTGAGTTGGGATCAACTTGATGGCAGTGGTTGTTTGAATGGTTTGCATCTATGTGGATACATTTTTTTAATATTTCTGAGAGAATATTATAAAACTTTTTATACACAAAAGGTTGCAAAGTTGTATCTGAAACTAATAAGCAAAATTCCTCATTCAATGGCATCAAATCAATTCCAAGTTCCAGAGACCCTATAAGACAGAGTAGAGTTATCCCCGTGGCTCTTCCAGATGAAGGCTCTTGACAGGAGTAAAATGCCTCATCTTTCTCCTGTGGAGCACCTGGTGGTTTTCAACCCCTGACCTTGCAGTTAGTAACCCAACATGTAACTCACTGTGCCACCAGGAGTCTCCTGCGGTATGTGTTGGGGTGGTTTTATTTTTAAATTCACTTCATGCCATACATTTTACCCTCGGTGCCCTCCCCAAAGAAGAAAAATAACAAGAGTTAATGCGGAACGTTCCTTTATCCATGTGTCTGTGACACTGGCAAAGTCATTCATCATGAGTACCTGGAGGTCTCCAAATTTAGAAGAACAACTCTTTATAGATTTTTTTCCTTACATGAATTTTTGCCAAATGTACAGCCGATCACCCAGTGTGATGGATAATAATATTACGTGTCAACCTAGCTCCGCCATGAGTCTCGGTGGTTTGACAGACAAGGTGTAAATACCTTCCCTTTTCTGATCTGATCCGAGCAGCTAATCCATTGAAAGGGACCTTTCCTTGGGGGCGTGGCCTGCCTCCAATTTACAAATGGAAGTTTGGGCAAAGTTTGTTCTCTTTCCTTCTTCTTTACTCTTGTCGTCACCTAGCCGCTGCCTCCTGGCAAGTAAGCCTGAGGAGACGTTCGGCATGCTCCCTGACCTGTGGGGTTGGGGGTTGTCAGCCCCAAGTGGGCTATGCATTGAGCGGCTAACCACACGTTAAGAGTTTGAACTCACCAGTAGCTCCTTGGTAGAAAGATGGGGCTGCCTAGTTCCGAAAAGCTGTAAGGCCTCTGAACCCCAAAGAAGCACTTCTACGTTGTCCCATGGTGTCACCATGGGCCAGAATTTATTCGGTAGCAGTGAGACAGCCACTCGGTTTCTCCTTTGAGTCACTGATCTGGGATTGCCAGTCACATGATTACATGGCCCATTTCCTCACTATTGCGTGAGCATTTGCTCGAGGCAAATCTCTGCATGGGTATAGATATGCTTCACTAGTGTTGCTTCTCTCAAGAACCCAGATGAAGACACCCACTAAAATGTGCTCATTTTAAGGCGCTCAATAATTTTTATGCGATTGCAATATGATCCGAAGAAGAAAACTCGACAAGACTTTTAAACTGTGTCTTTGGTGACATAATCACTAATTATATTGCCTTAATTTTATAAACTGTTCTCTGCATTTAGACTAGAGTATAAAGAAGATATTTTCCATTTAACCACTATGAATTGATGATTAATAATTCAAAGTCATGTTGTTCTTGGGGGGCCATTGAAATATCTCTGACTCAAAGGGGTGCTATGACCAACAGAAGGGAATGACATCACGTCCTAAGCCACCCTCCAACTGTTATGGTTGAGCCCACGGTTGCAAGCACTGTGTCCGTCCATTGCGTCAAGAGTCTTCCTCTTGCCCCTGGCCCTCGGCTCTACTTAGCATCGTGTCTTTTGCCAGGGACTGACCCCTCCTGTTAATATGTCCAAAGTCCATAAGATGAACGTTCAACATGTTTGCTTTTTAAGGAACAATGAGAATTAAAATTTAAGATGGAAGAAAAAGAGTAATTCTGTTTCAAGCTTAGAGAATGTGATCAATTTCACTCCTTTGTTTAGCTAAAAGGCTGGATTAACGAATTAGGTATCATTTACCTTTATCATTTTGATAAGAGGAAACCATTGCACCTCTACTCTTGAGGAAGGGCCGCTCTGTAACAAAGAGAGCTTCTAGCGCAGAGGGACAGTGGGTGGAAAGGGCATGTTCCCTGGGAATACTCCTGTCCCCCTTTCAAAAACCCACGTCATAGCTGTTTGGCCTTCTTCTAAATGGTGGGGGTAGGAGGCAAGGAAGGAGGAGAGACTTCTGCCCAAGAGACTCTCTCTGCCTCTCTCCTCTTTTTCTCCCCTCCCACCCCTCCTTCCCTCACACCCTCTTCCATCCTCCCTTTACTAATTGATAATACCAAACAGCACATACCCTGGGAAGCTGGAAGTTAGTTTTAACATTTGTTGAACTTACACTTTGCGTTAGGTTAGGTTTTATAAACCGGAGTAATAGGATCCTTTCCCATTGAGGTGTAGCTAAATGCTTAATACTTGTAATGTGATGTTTTGGTGCCATCTGGTGGACAATTTAGAGTTTTCAGCTTCACCTCAGGATGCTCATCCCAGGATGCTTCTATGAAAGACCAAACCCATTGCCAACCAGAGACCAAGAATGTGACATATGGCCTGAATCATCAGGGGTTGATTAGAAACAAGGTCTAATGTGCCCAGTTAGGAACATAGTGCCAGGCATATTCTCCTCTTGGGTCCTTAAAAGGAACCAGGAACTGAAAAAATCAGTGGTCAGCTGGAGACCAGTGCAGAGCTGACCTCAAAAGGAGATGCCCAGGAGGGCCTCTGAAAGACACAGGAGAATGTGCAGGCCAGGGGTGATTTTCCTCACCTCGTTGTTAGCTGTTATACGTCAGGTTGCAATCTCTACAAGGCCAGCAGTTCGAAACCACAAGCTGCTTTGCAAAACAAGACAGTGCTTTTTACACACATGACAAGTTTCAGTCTTGGACACTTGCAGGGACAGTTTAACCATGTCCTATAGGATTACAGTTGGCAGTGAATTTGTTTTGGGTTAAGATATACATTCTAAGGAAATGAAAACAAATCAAACCTCCTTAGTGCGATGCCATCTTCTTCAAGCGTCCCAGACAGGTGAGTACTCTTCCTTCTTCTCTTCCAATTTGTTGAAGACTCTGGTGAAAGACAAGAAAGTATTTAACTTTCTAACATATTCAGAGTCTTATTAATATACTGGATCAAACCCTGCATGCTCAGAATTGGTATAGTATTTGCCATAAGGAATCATATCTGAATAACTTCTCAGTATCCAAAAGGAAGCAGAAAATGTGTCAACCAGCCCATGTTTTAAACGATCAGTAAAAAGAAGGAATTGATTTTAAAAAGGAAAGTAGGGACAAAATAACGAGGTATGAATTACCAAGGGCACATGAGGGAGGGGGGAATGGGGAAGGGGGGGGGAAAAGAGGACCTGATGCAAGGGGCTTAAGTGGAGAGCAAATGCCTTGAGAATGATTGGGGCAGGGAATGTATGGATGTGCTTTATACAATTGATGTATGTATATGTATGGATTGTGGTAAGAGTTGTATGAGTCCCTAATAAAATGTAAAAAAAGAAAAGAGGAGAAAAAAATGATTAGGGCAAAGACTATACAGATGTGCTTTATATAATTGATGTATGTATATGTATGAACTGTGAAAAGAATTGTATGAGCCCCAATAAATTGTTAAAATAAAAAAAACAAAACAAAACAAAACAAGAAAAAAAAGGAAAGTAGGAGATGAAAAGAAAAATACTTTCTGAGGATAAACAGACTCAACAGACTGCTGGCAAACCTAACCAAAAAAGGAAGGAACAAATTTCAATAGCAAGGATGAGGGATTAAAGAGGGGGCATTACCAGAGACCCTAATGAAATCAAAAGGATAATTACACAGTTCTACAAAGGACTGTGCTCCAATGAATTCAACAACTTGGAAGACATGGACACATTCTTGGAAAAACAATCCATCCCTAGTCTATCCCAGATGGACATCAAGAATCTCAACAGGCCCATAGCAATAGAAGAAATAGACAAGGTTATCAAGAGATTACCAACCAAAAAAAATCCCCTGGACCAGATGGCTTCACAGGAGAATTCTACCACACATTCAGGAAAGAAATGACACTAATCCTACACAAACTCTTCCAGAACATAGAAAAAGACACCAAACTCCCGGACTCCTTCTATGAAGCTAGTATAACTCTGATACTGAAACCGGGCAGGGATCCCACAAGAATTGAGAACTACAGACCAATATCCCTAATGAACATTAATGCAAAAATCCTTAACAAAATACTGGCCAATAGAATACAAAAGTATATAAAACAAATAATTCACCATGACCAAGTGGGATTCATACCAGGGATGCAGGGATGGTTCAACATATGAAAGATCACTAGTATCATTCGCCACATAGACGTGAAAAGCTATAGGAAACACAGGATCGCATTGATAGATACAGCAAAAGCATTAGACAATATACAACACCAATTCCTCTTTGAGACACTCAAGAAGATAGGAATGGAAGGGAAATTCCACAGTATAATACAAGCTATATATGAAAAACCAACAGCCAACATGGTAGTCACTCGAAAAAAGACTAATACAATCACGCTGAAAACAGGGGATGAAACAAGGATGTCTCTTGTCCCCACTCTTATTTAACATCGTACTGGAGGTTTTAACTAAGAGCAGAAGGCTAAGAAAAACCATCAAAGGTCTATTAGGGGGAAGGAAGAGGTGAAACTGTCGTTATTCGCAGTTAAGATAATTTTTATATATGGAAAATCCCAAAAGCTCCACAAGGGGAGTACTGGAAGCAACAGAGGAGTATGGCAGTGTGGCAGGATACAAGATCAACAAACAGAAGTCTATCAGACTTCTACACACATCAGACAAGACCACAAAAGAGGAGATCAAAAAGACGGTACGCTTCACAATAGCCAAGCACAAATTGAAATATCTAGGGATATACCTGACTAAAAGAACAAAAGATTTATATGAGGAAAACTACAGAACACTATTACAAGAAACCAAGAGTGACCTCAACAAATGGAAGAACATCCCATGGAAGACTCAATATAGTAAAGATGTCAGTTCTGCCCAAGGCAGTATATAAGTTTAATGCAATCCTGATATAATTGCCCTTATCTTTCTTCAAAGAAAGGGAAACAACTGGTTACCAACTTCATATGGCGAGCGAGGAAGCCCAGAGAACTCCTCCAGAAGAAGTACAGGGTGGGAGGACTTGCTTTACCTGACTTTAGCACACAATATACAGCCACAGTGGTCAAAGCCACATGCTACTGGTACAATGACAGATACTCGGACCAATGGAAAAGAACTTGAAACCCAGAAATAAAATCATCAGCAGACAGACAACTGATCTTTCATAAGGGCCCCAAAAATATCCAATGGGAAGCAGATGCCCTCTTCAACAAGTGGTGCTGGGAAAAACTGGATATCTACTTTTATAAAAATGAACCAAGACCCTTATCTCATTCCACCCACAAGAATACACAAGGTGGATCACAGACCTCAAGGTACAACCCCAAACTAGTAGGGCCCTCAGTGAAGGAATTGGGACCAACCTGAGATATTTGGCACAGGGAACACATAGGCTGTCAGAAATAGGGGAGGACACCAATACATATAAGGCACAGATTGACAAGTGGGATATACTGAAGATAAAACATCTGTGTACATCGAAATAATTCACCAAGAAAGTAATGAGAGCCCACAGAGTGGGAAAACATCTTTAGCCGTGACACTTCAAACAAAGGCCTTCTTACTAAAGTCTACAATACTCTGCCAGCTTCCAAAAAGAAAACTACTTATTGCCCACTGAGGAGGTGGGCAAAGGACCTGAACGGAAGTCTCACAAGGACAGAAATCCAAATGTCCAATAAACATATAAGAAAATGTTCCCGATCTTTAGCCATAATAGAAATGCAAATTAAAATAACAATGAGATACCACATAACACCCTCAAAGATAGCCGGATTCAAAAAAATCAGAAGGCAACAAGTGTTGGAGGGGCTGTGGTGAGATAGGAACTCTCATCCACGGCTGCTGGACCTGTAGGTATGTACAGCCACTATGGAAATCGATTTGGCAATTTCTCAAGCAGATGAAAATTGAGCTACCATAAGACCCAGCAACCCCCCTACTGGGCATACACCCAGAAGAAGCAAAAAACAAACCATGGCCAGACATCTGTGCTGCAGTGTTCATCAAGGCACAGTTCACAATTGCAAGGAATTGGAACCATCCAAATTTCCATCAACAGATGAATGGATTTAAAAACTGTGGTATGTACATACAATGGAGTACTACACATCACTAAAAAGCAGTGATGAACACATGAAGCACATTGTCGCATGGGAAGAACTGGAAGAAATGATGCTAAGTGAAGTCAAGCACAACAGGACAAGTGCAACATGAGTCCACTGAGGTAAGGTTTTAAATGCAAAAGGGGCATAGGGGAAAAGCTACTGTATACAAACATTCCTGTGGTGGCGACTAGGTAGTATGGCAGGGGCCAGACCAAATCCAGGGATACTATGGTAGCCAACTAAAAAGGAGAAGGGAGGGGGAGGGGAATATAAGACATGGGTAGCGGGGAACAGGGCACTATCCCACCCAAGGGGAGGGTACTGTTTATAACTCCATAGGGAAAGAGAGACCAGACTTCAACCTGGTGCTCCAAGATGTGAATGCAACATACGGGCATGAAGGGACCATGGAGGCTGGCTCCAATCCCAACTGCGTGGACAGCCCCTATTCCCCCCAGAAAAATTTAATTCAGAGGATATCACTGAAGCTATAGTTCAGGGAGACATGTCTGCTCAGAGCACACAGGAACACATGGTAGGAGAGGAAGAGAGAGTAGAGCACACCCTGGCCCACCAAGCCTTGAGGAGAAAATCACTGCTCAGAGCAGCCAATGCACACAGAGGACCATGTGGCCAGTCCCACTAAGAGAAATGACATCCCTCACTGACTCATATCCCTAAGGGGGGCAACACAGGAGACACAGTGACGGAATTGCACCTGATCTGACTCCACCACACTGAGGGAAAACAGAACAGCAAGGGGAGCAGAACAAGGAAGTCCCAAGGGAGTATCAAATATAGACTTTGGGGCCAGGGCATGGCACCCCATCAGATTTGACAAGAAAACACTCTTACAGGTGAACAAATAGACCTTTAACTATTTACAGGTGTTCCTCTTTTTTGTCATTGGATTTTTTTGTTGTTGCTTTGTTTTCTTTTGTTGCTTTGTTTTGCTCTGCCTTGTTTTTTGTGCATATAACTATCTCTGCAGGTATATATCTAGATAAGACAGGCAGATGAACAAGCTGAAGGAGAAAACAACGGGACCAATTGTTCCAGGGGGACCTGCCAACCCAGGGACAAGGGAACAACAAGTGATCCAAAATCGATGACGAGAAGGGTATGGGAGGTCTGGTAGGGCTTGATCAAGTGCAATGTAACTGAGAGGAATTACTGAAATCCAAATGAAGGCTGAGCATGATGGTGGGACAAGAGGAAAGTAAAAGGTAATAGAGGAAAGAAGTAGGAAGCAAAGGGAATTTATAGAGGTCTAAACACAGGCATGTCCATATGTAAATATATTTATATATATGATGATGGGGAAATAGATCTATGTGCATATATTTATAGGTTTAATATTAAAGTACCAGATGGACATTGGGCCTCTACTCAAGTACTCCCTCAACACAGAACACTTTGTTCTATTAAACTGGCATTCCATGATGCTCACCTTCCCGACACTATTGCTGAAGACAAAGTGGGTGCAATACATAAGCAAATGTGTTGAAGAAAGCTGATGGTGACTGGCTATCAAAAGATATAGCATCTGGGGTCTTAAAGGCTTGAAGATAAACAAGCGGCCATCTAACTGAGAAGCAACAAAGCCCACATGGAAGAAGCACACCAGCCTGTATTACCACAAGGGATCAGGTGTCAGGCATCAAAGAACAAAAATTCATATCATTGTGAATGAGGGGGAGTGTGGAGTGGAGACCCAAAGACATTTTGTAGGTAACTGGACACCCCCTTACAGAAGGGTCACGGGAGAAGACGAGCCAGGAAGGGTGCAATGCAGTAAGGACAAAACACATAACTTTCCTCTAGTTCTTTCACGCTTCCTCCCTTCCCCACTATCATGATCCCAATTCTACCTTACAAAATCATCTAGACCAAAGGATGTACACTGGAAACAGGGAATCCAGGACAGATAAACCCCTCAAGACCAATAATGAGAGTAACAATACCAGGAGGGGAAGAAGAAGGTGGGGTAAAAAGGGGGAACTGATGACAAGGATCTACATAACCTCCTCCCTGGGGGACAGACAACAGAAAAGTGGGTGAAGGGAGATGTCAGACAGTATAAGACATGACAAAATAATAATTATAAATTATCAAAGGTTTGTGAGGGAGTGGGTCCAGGAAGGGAGGGAAAAAATGAGGAGCTGATACCAAGGGCTCAAGTAGAAAAATATCTTTTGAGAGTGATGATGGCAATAAATGCACAAATATGCTTGACACAATGGATGTATGTGTGGATTGTGATAAGAGTTGTATGAGCCCCCAATAAAATTATTTTTTTTTAAAAAAACTTTCTGATTGTATCTCATGTGTCCTGCTTTGTGAGCATCCTCATTGCGAAAGCATTATTTACTTTAAATCACTGATGACTATAAGGTTGATTCTAATATTATTAAGTCCCATTCTCGTTCTAAAGATGAGGAAACCATGACTTTAGATAACTTTCCTAAAAGTACGCAGCAAGGAAAGCTGTGCTCCCTGCTTTGAATGCAGTGTAGGAAGCTTCCTTTTGCTCAGCCACCTTGCTATATATTACTCGATACAATGTTTCCGTTTGAAAGCCAGTTAAGATGTGCTCTTTTGTTTCAAAGTTTCTTCCCTTGTCTTAAAGAAGCTGGGTCCTACCCTGAGGCCCATTTTATTGGCATACTGAACTTTCCCAACACTCCCCTGGACATCCCATTGCCCAGGACTTCTGGTTCCAAGAGCCAGACCCTGCCAGCGCTCTGTAGTCCAGAAGATTGCTGCTTCGCTGGGACCCACATATTTCCTTCCTTCTAAACCCAGAAAAGTCCTTTCTTGATGTGGAGAGACCTTTCTCTTCCCCAGCCCCTCATCCCCAGGGCGGGGGTAGGTCCTGTGCATTAGAAACCTGGGTGCCCAGATGCCCTTAAGAACATTACAAGTGTGGTCTCACTGGGAGGAGCTGGAGACGGCAGCAGCCACCTCCTTTACGCAGAGCCCAAGTCCCCCCCACTCAGCACAGACCCAATCCTACCCACTCCTCCCACCAGTTATCCACCAAGCCTCAGGAATTTTGAGTTTGGAGATGTGAATTGTGAAATCATGAGCCTTGCCTTTGGGTTTTTGTTGTTTTTTTTTAATATGAAGACTTGCTGTAACTTCTTGGGAAAGTGGGATGACTTCCCCACAAAGAGGTGAAGCGAGGCCTTCTGCCTGCCTCTCTAGAGGAAAGGGGGTCAATGCCAGCGTGAAGAAATGCAGAGGGAAGGAAGGAAGGAACCTCAATGTGTTTTATTATTCAGCCACCACCTTTCCCACTGAAGAGACTTTACTTTCTTCCTGGCACACATGAGCTTGCAGGCTGAAATTTATACGTGCTCCTATTGAAATGCGGCGGCCGTGTTCAAAATCCTGTATTTCATGAAGTAATTTTTCACCAAACATTGAACCAGCTTGTTCTGTCTTTCTGAAGCACAGTAGTACAAAGAATCCACATCAGTGTCTAAACATAGTCTGGAGTCTTCGTTGGAGCTAGGCTCATATGCACCAGCAAGTTTGCCAACTCCCACCCATCCTGTGGAGTTGCATAGTGTACAAGTGAGAAAGACATGTTTGATTGATGGCTGTATAATTAGTTCTCTGGGCCCCAGAATGTTATTTAAAAAGGGAGTCTTCAGAAAGCTGTCACATTGGCCCCACTGAGCCGTCTATACTGATCAAAGTGACACAAAGGAACAAGGGATTCTGAGGCGTTACCTGGATAAATTCAGTAACCTGGCATTTCCTCTGGGTAACTGTGTTTGTGACATGTCAATAAAAGAAGGGCTTATGCTCTTTGGCTACATTTTCAAAGTAATTGAATGCATGTATATCTGATCCAAGAAAGAGTAAATGGTAACAAGGAAAATTGAAGAGACTTGAAAAAACTCAATGCCCTTCTGCCAACTGTAGGCTACTTCTCTGAGAACTCCCCTCTCTATGACTGGCTTTGGAAACTAGCTTCACCTACCTAGCTCTGAAATATTCTGCCAGTTTTCCAAACCAGTCTCTCTTCTCTGCCTTCCACCCACTTCTGCCCCCACCTCCAGGTCCAAATACTTCAAGGAGAGAATTTGTATGAAACTTTGAATACAAATACTTGACCCAAGATACTTTCAGATACCTTTTGCCATGTGGAAACCTAGTTGTTGCTTTTAAATCATAGAAGTTATACAGGCTTATGAACTGTGTTTACCAGAAGAATGGTAGAATATAATAATAATTTACCAGGAGAATGGTAGAATATAATATAATAAAAACAGGCGTCAAAACCCACCAACTGCTTCTTGGAGAAAAGTGTGGCTGCCTGCCTCTGCAGCGATGTCGACTATACTCTCTAGGATCACCAGGAATGAAAACAGACTCAACAGCCCTGGATTTGGTGTGGGTGCTTGCTGATAATTGGTTATCTATCACATGCTTAACATTTCATATGTGTTTTCAATATTATCTCCTCAATTTGTCAATGTAGGGTCTAAAATTCAGAGAAGTGAATGACAAAGTAGTTGAATGAACCAATTCACTACGTGTCCCTATTTGACAATATGTCTCTATAGCCAAAGCCTCAGCGGTATCTCTAAAACACTCTAGTTCAACTGTGGTAGTTACATAACCTGTTGTCAATTTGAGACTTAAGAGTGAAGGGGTGTCGATCAAGTCGCAGCTTGATAACCTCGTTTGGATGTGCTAAGAGATAACTAGCTCGCTGGAGGTGGGACACGTGCTCACTTTCTGAGAGACATTACTGATTATTAGCCTGATAGAGTTAAGCTGGTACAGCCAGACTTCTGGACCTGGAGGAGCCACGTGGAGACCCCTGCCAGCACTGAGATGCTTACACCACCACTGAATCCACAAGACTTTCCAATCACTGGCCTCTTATCTTCCTGTATTAAGTGTCATCTTATGTGTTTTGTGAGTCTGAAGAGGACTTTATAGATTGGTACTGGCCACACGGGCTACATGGGCTAATATCAGACTTATAGACTTCATCTGGACTGGGCTGGAATGTTTTCTCAATATTCAATTGCTCTTGTCTATAAAACCCTTTCTTATACGTATATGAATTTCTCTGAATTTGTTTCTCTAGTCTATTCCAGACTAACACAGGGACCCAGGGAAGGGTCAGCCCATGAGGACTTGAAGTGGAGGAGGAAGAGTATGCTTTGTTCTTATAATTGCTTGAAGAACAACAACAACAAAATTAGTCTTCTACACAAGACCTAGAGGTTTGATCATGAAAAGGTTTTTTTCGTTTGTTGTTTTTTTTAAAACATTTTTATTGGTACCTAATGCACATATACAATTCAATAGTTCAATTGTATCAAGAATTGTACAATCATTGCCACAATCCATGTTAGAACACCCCTGATATTTGAATTGACTTTGAAATGATTTGCATAATCACAATCAGTTCTAGAGCTCCCTCCCTCTTCATCGTTTACTCCCCAAATACCCTCGCCCTCCCTATCTCCTACTCCCCACCCCTCCATGCCCTATAAACCCTTGCATCGGTTATTATCTCTATGCTTCCTCTCCTCTGTGCTTCACAAACTGGGGAACCACATAGCAACACTAAGAAACAACATTGAAATAAAGTGGTTAGGATAAAATAATAATATAAAGATAAAAATACAAATAATGAGTAAAAAAAAAGACCACCCTCAATATTTAAAAAGCCAGGGAAGAAAAGGTATTTTGAGTCAAGGAGGGCCGTCTCACTGTCTCTGACATTAGCTTAAGCCACACCGTTGGCTGTGGTTGTTTTGCTGTAGGATGGGAGTACACACAGGTGCTTTGATTGAATGAGTCTGAACCACTTAATTAGCATTGCCTAATTATGAGTTGGTGCTGACCTGATGGCAGTGAGTTTTTTTAATTACTATTATTATCACTTGTGGGAGCTCTAGTGGTAGAGTAGCTCTGCTGAATGCTTACTAAAAGGTTGGCAGTTCAAATCCGCCAGTCACTGTGGGAGAAAGGTATTGAAATCTGCTTTGGAAATATTGATAGTCTTGGAGACCCTCTGGGACATGTCTGCTCTATTCCACAGGGACCATATGAATCAAGATAGACTTGATGGCAGTAGATTTGTTTTGGGGGTAATTATAGTTTATAGTAACCACAACGGTATCTCATTTTAGCTTAATCCAGATATGAGAATTGCCAAGACCTTTCTGGGGGAAAACAAAGTCAAGTAAAATAAATGAGGTCTAGGGTTGCCCTATTAAATTTTCATAAATAATTGTTGCAAAAACATCACTTTCAGAAAAGAGTAATTTAGGTTTATGTCTATGGGAGGATGCTTTAAGGGGTCCTACTGGACTGTGGGTTAGACCAGGGGCAGCTAAACACAATGTCAGTGGTTCAAACCCACCAGTATCACTGAAAGAGATAGATGAGTCTGCCTGTTGCCATAAAGATTTACAGGTTCAGAAACCCTGTGGTGAGGTGCTATGCATCTGGTTGGACTTGATGGCAGTGGGGATATTTTTCCAGGGTCTCCCAGGTAAGATCCATGTGTCTATTTCTGAGTGTTTCACGGTTCATAGGACAGGCCAGGAAGACTGTTGGAAGGGTAACTTTTCGCATGCAAATGGTATGAGTCACTTATAAATGGAAATTATTGAAGGAGAACTAAAAGAGTTAACTATGGGACACTTTTGGGACCAGTTATGTCTTCTCAGACCAGAAAAGAAAAGTCTTAGGATGGGATTTTTCAGAAAGTTTGCCTCTCGCCACCTAGACCAGGGCACACAAGCGTGTCTCGCACCCGGCTCTTCGTCTGGAGCACAGGGTGTGGGTGGTGGGAGGGGGGGGGCAGGTAGGAACTGGACTTTTTATCAGAACATCCCAAGTGGTGCTGATGTATATTAAATGATGAGACTCTCAGGAATAGAGTGTGCTTACAATATTTAAGGACAAGAACTGCTTTTTTCAAGCAACATTCTGATAACTCACTGCCATTAAGTCGATACTGACTCATAGCGACCCTATAGATTTTCACAACTCTAACTCTTTACAGGAGTAGAAAGCCTCATCTTTCTCCCCTTGAGTAGCTGGTGGATTCAAACTGCTAACCTTCTGTTTAGAAGCCTGATGCTTACCTCACTATATCACCAAGGCTGATAGATGATAGAAATGAATGTGAATGATCACTTCTAAGCCAAAGTTCATATTTAAAACATATAAAGCAAGGAAAATATGTAACAGATCATTATTATTACATGATGTGCAGTTCAATAAAATGCAAGGAAATTTATGATCATTCATCTGATGGGTGGATATGAGGCTCCTCCTCTTGATGGTTAGCTGCCATTGCTAATGAACCATTGCACTGCATTGCCTCTACCTGCTTAGCTCCGGGTGTGCATTGAAACCAGCCCTAATCCTAGCTTCTTAATCAGATCCTCCCAGCCATCAAGATAGAAAAATAATAGGCAACACTTAAAGAGCAAGTATCTTATAACAAACACCGTGTTGACATACATGAATCTGTGTGATTTCCACCCATAATTCATTTCCACAATGAATTATGCAAGTGGGATTCAAACCCAAGTCTGCTGATTCTCAATAGAGAACGAACTTCTCCCACCAATTAATGCCTCCTTGCTCTGTTCCCTATTCTCCACACTAAGCCTTATATTAGTGCTGTAATGCCAGCATCCAACGTTGTTTTTTGTTAAGAGGAGGAGAACTCTCTAATCAAAATGTCAGAAATTTATTTTAATGTGAAAATACTGAGAGACTGGGCATCAGTCTTTCAAAATTTACTCTTATGACAGTCACCACAGGACCTTCTAAAACCTGCTGACCTAGGCGAAAGGAAAAAGTTGACTCATCAAAGGAAACATCCTCAAATATTTTTTTTGAGAACCCACCAATGCTTTCAATATTATCTCTGATGCTACACAATTTAATCTCCCATTATTTCCCTGCTAACCATTATGCCATGCATCCAAAACTGAACATCAGGAAGAGAAAGCTTCTAATACTTGCCTTTTAAAGATTATTTTCATTTTTTCATAATTTCTAAATTGGGTGTTCATACATACATCATATCATTCCATAGTTGAATCATATCAAGCAGTATTGTACAATTGCTACTTGCCCCATTCACAGCCTCATTTTCCTGACTTCCACAGAATACAGTGTTATGAAAAAGGGATCAGGTATCAAGCATCAAGGAACGAAAAATCATATCATTGAAAATGTGGGTGAGTGCAGAGTAGAGACTCAAAGCCCATTGGCAGCCAACCGGACACCCCTTACTGAAGGGTTGTGGAGAGGAGATGAACCAGTCAGTGTGCAGGGAAGCAACAATGAAACATATAACTTTCCTCTAGTTCTTAAATGTGCCCCCCCTCCCACTATCATAATCCCAATTCTACCTTACAATTCTGGCTAGACCAGAGGATGTACAAAGGTACAGAGAGAAACTGGAAACACAGGGAATCCAGGACAGATAACTCCTTCATGACCAGTGGTGAGAGTGGTGATGCCTGGAGGGTGGAGAGAATGTGGGGTAGAAAGGGGGAACTGATTACAAGAATCTATGTATAGCCTCCTCCTCATAGCAGAGAAGAAGGCAGGGAGAGACAATGGACAGGGTAATATATGACAGAATAATAATAATTTATGAATGATGAAGGGTTCATGAGGAAGGGGGCAGTGGGGAGGGAGGGGGCAAATGAGCACAGATATTAAGGTCTCAAGTAGAAGGCAAATGTTTGCAGAATGATGATGACAACAAATGTACATATGTGCTTGACACAACGGATGGATGGATGGATTGTGATAAGAATTGTATGAGCCCCCAATAAAATGATTAAATAATAATAATAAGGGGGGAGAGGGTATTGCTTATATCGCCACAGGGAAAGAGGAAGCAGACTTCAAACCAGTGCCCCAAGGTGTGAATACAACATTCCAGTGTGGAGTAGGGAACCAGTGGAGAGGTCTGGAGTACTGGCCCCAGTCCCAAATACTAAGTGGATGCCTGCCCCTCCACCCAGAAGAATTTATTTCATAGGACAGCATTGAATCTGCAGCTCCGGGAGAGGGACATATCTGATTGGAACGCATGGGAGCAGATGAAGGGGAAGTAGGAGAGAGTGGAGCACATCCTAGCCCACCAGGCATTGAGGATGATGGCTCCAATTAGAGCAGCCAGTCCACAAAGAGGACCACATGGCCAGCCCCACTATGAGACATGTTGCCCCTCACTGACCCATGGCTTTGCAGGGGACAGCACCTAAGACAGTGTGGGAATTGCACCCGATCTGACCCCACCACACCGGGGCAAAGCACTGGGGGAGTGCAGCAGAACAGCAAGGGAATGGAGCGGCAAGGTCCCCAGGGAATGCTGAAAGTGGACTTTGGGGCCAGGGAGTGGTGCCCCAACAGACTAGACTGGAAAACACTCCAAAAGGCCAACAAATGATCCTTGAAAAAACTAGAAACTTTTCGTTCCTGTTGTTTTGTTTTGTTCTTTGTCAGTGGTTTGTTGTTGTTGTTGTTCTCTTGTATACTGTTGCTTGGTTTTACTCTGTCTTGTTTTTGTGCGTGTCATTATCTCTGTTAGGTTTGTCTAAATAAAATAGGCTGGATGAATAATCTGGAGGAGAAAACAAAGGGACCGACAGTTCCAGGGGGACATGGGATAGGGTGAGGTGGGGGAAAGGAAGTGGTGTTAACAAACCCAGGGACAAGGGAACAACAAGTAATCCAAACTGGTGCTGAGGTGGGTGTGAGAGGCCTGGTAGGGCATGTTCAATGGTAATGTAACCAAGAGGAATTGCTGAAACCCAGGTGGGGACGGAGCATGATAGTGGGACAGGAGGAAAGTCAAAGGAAATAGAGGAAAAAGCTTGGAGGCAAAGGGAATTTATAGCGGTCTAGATGAAGACATGTACATATGCAAATATATTTCTATATGAGGATGGGTAAATAGATCTATGTGCCTATGTCTATAGGTTTAGTATTAAGGTAGCAAAATGACATTGGGCCTCCACTCTAGTACTCCCTCAATGCAAGAATACTTTCTTCTATTAAATTGGCATTCTATGATGCTCACTTTCCTGCCACAACCGCTGAACACAAAGCGGGTGAATAAGCAAATGTGGTGAAGAAAGCTGATTGTTCCCGGCTATCAAAAGATATAGCACCTGGGGCCTTAAAAGCTTGAGAGTAAACAAGCGGCCATCTAGCTCAGAAGCAACAAAGCCCACATGGAAGAACACACCAGCCTGTGTGATCACGAGGTGTTGAAGGGATCAGGTAAAAGGCATCACCAGAACAAAAAAATCTGACCATAGTGAATGAGGGGGTGGGGAGTGCAGAGTGAAGACCCAAAGCCCATTTGTAGGCCATTGGAGATCTCCTTGCAGAGGGATTTAGGGGAAGAGATGAGCCCCTCAAGGTGCCATGTAGCAACAATGAAAAATACAACTTTCCTCTACTTCCTAAATGCTTCATTTCCCGCTCCGCCCCCCTATCATGATCCAAATTGTACCTTGCAAGTCTGGCTAGACCAGAGGATGTACACTGACTGGTACAGATAGCAACTGGAAACACAGGGAATCCAGGGCAGATTATCCCTTCAGGAACAGTGCTGTGATTGGCGATACTGGGAGGGTAGAGGGAGAGTGGGTTGGAATGAGGGAACCGATTACAAGGGTCTACATGTGTTCTCCTCCCTGGGGGATGGACAACAGAAAAGTGGGTGAAGGGAGACATTGGACAGTATAAGATATGACAAAATAATAATTTATAAATTATCAAGGGCCCATGAGGGAGGGGGGAGCAGGGAGAGAGGAGGCAGTGAGAAGCTGATGCAGAGGGCTTATGTGGAGAGCAAATGTTTTGAGAATGATGAGGGCAATGAATGTACAGATATACTTTACACAATTGATGTATGTATGGATTGTGATAAGAGTTGTATGAGCCCCCAGTAAAACGATTTAAAAAAAGTGAGAGTACCTACAACTAGTCTAAGCATTTCTCGAGGTATGTAATTTTATACAAGACAGAGGAAACCTGACTCCTTACAAGAACCCTAAAATAATTTTAAAAAATAAAAAAGAAAGATACAAGCACACTCATTCACCATTCCATCAATTCTGACTCAGAGAGACGTATGGCTCAATTAGAACTGTGTGGGGGTGGGAGTGCCGGTGAGGTGTGTGTGGGGGGGGGGGGGGCTTCTAAAGCGGTAAATCTGTCCAGAAGCAGAGCACTGCATCTTTCTCCTGCGTGGCCATTGGGGTTTTCAAACTGCTGAGCCAGCAAAAATAAAAGTACTCCTCTTATTTTAAGAATCAATGGGGAGATACAAAAGCTCAGGTTTTAGGGTCAGATGGGCTGAACTTGAACCTGTTTCACCATTTACTAGTTGTATGACCTTGAATGAACTCATCTCGCTAAGCTTCAGCTTTCACCTCATATTATATACTTGCCACTTAGGATTCTGTGATAATTAAACATGCTAGGGTTTATTAATTAAGTACTTATAATAAAGAGTAAAGGATCCAACATCCGTGTGATAATTTTATGAAGAAAAATAAGTCAAAAAGACAAATTGCAAAATTGTCAATCTGTTACTTCTCCCAACATCAAAGACCTTTCCCCACTTATCAGGAAGAGAAGTAGCATGCCCAGAATAGTCTCATTTCTCTCCGCTGGCTCCTCGGGAAACCTTGGAGGACAAAATAACTCATTTTTAAAATGAGAGAATGGAAAGAAAGCTATCCTCGAAAGTTTAACTCACCCTTCTCGACATCCTCATGCATAAACTGGAATACCTCTGGGAAGTGTGAGGTCTGCCAAAAAGGAAATCTCCTAAATCGCTGGAGTGACTTACCTGGCAGCCCCTCCCTCTGCTGGGCATCCTGGAGAGACAGCGGATCAGCATCCTTCCTCCAAAAGAAAATGGGCCTGGAAGCCCATCCCAGACCCGCTGCTTTACAAATTAACGTGGCCTCTTGCTCACCTATTTTTATTGGACAGAAACATTTCTCTCCCCAAGTTTTACAAGCACTTTGTCATTCTGCGATTTCATTTACTTAATGATGCTTCACATATATGGAGAAACCTGGTAAAATGAGAATTTCTATGAAAGAATAAATCTTCACTCCAGTGACTTTATTCTATGTTCATACACACACACACACACACACACACACACACACACACCTACTTAACCCTCCTTCCAGTGCTGTTTGTAAAACCCAAGTTGGTTCACTGAATGGAATTTACTTTTCCCAGAGGATGAGATTATTATAGCCTTACTTAAGACTTAAATGTATATGTATCACAGTGTGTTTATTGAAGTGAGTGGCACATTTGTTAAACTCTCACTCATTTTATAGAAGGGAACAATTCTTCCTGGAAAGAATGCTAGTAGCATGAAAAGCATAAGGCCCAATGAGTTAAAATCCCCTAGTGGTGGCAGAGTGGGTTCTGGGGCCATACACTGGGTCTGAATCAGATTGTGTTCACAGCAGCTGGGCCAAGTTGGTCATGTTTCCACACCGCTCTGGGGCTCCATTCTCAGCAACTCTATGTTCAAATCTGAATGCCGCAGAGCTAATTCTTCCGTGAGGGGTGAAGGACACCCTGGGCTCCAATGAGACTGAGTAGAAGTTATGCATGTAGATGAACTATTTGTGCAACACATTTCAAATAATATTTTTTTTCCCTTTTCAGTAAGGGAAAATGGCTTTTTATACTTTGCTGGATGTAAGCTATTCAGTCATGGGTCTAATTTTAGTCCTAATTTTTTCTTAGGAGTGCAATGAAAGGTTGGACCCTGTGGCGGTGGCCCATATTAGCGAATCATTGTGCTTACACACATGGTGGCTATGGACATGACTTCCCAGAATAGATCTCCAGTCAGGAACTATGTCATCTTTTCACATTCCTATGTCCTTCTTCGCTTTGAAGCTGTGTCATTTACAAAATGCTCTGAGTCAAATTATTTTAATCAACGATGATCGTTCTCAAGCATCGTTTGTAAAGGAGAGAAAATAATTTCCTGCTTGTGTGGTCAAGAACCCTTGAGAAAATATGGTTGGGTGCCATGCAACCGATTCTGACCAGGTTGACCCCTGTACAGCAGAAGAAGACCCGGCCTAGTCCTGCACCACCCGCAGAATGACCCCGCGCCTGCGCCCAATATTGCAGTCACTGGGGCAAGCCATCTCGTGCAGGGCCTTCCTCTTTGTGTTGCCCTGTACTTTACCAAGCGTGATGTCCTTCTCCAGGACTGGTCTCTCTCCAAACATGTCCGAAAGATGTAAGACAATCTGTTCTCCTTACCTCTAAGGCACACTCTGGCTAGACTTCTTGCAAGACAGATCTTACCATAGCCCATAATATTTTTAATAGTCAATAAAATATAGAAAAAGGAATATTCAATAAAATAGAAGCATCTATTTTCCCCTTTGTTTGACCTGTATAATGCAGGAATTGTTTTTTAAGACTTCATAGGTAATCTTTCCCACAGAATGATAAAAATTAAAAAAAAATCTCACCCACAGGTGGGCAAACTCTCCCCCCCACCCCCCAATTCGCTGATGTTCCTTCATGTATACTTGGTAAAGGAAGAATTGTTTTTGCATTTCTAAATTATTGGGAAGACGTCAAAAGTAGATAGCATTTCATCTTACATACAAGGCTTCAGAAGTGGAAGGCTCGGGACTCAGGATCAGGCTTTTTTTGGGCCCAGCCATGCTCATTTCCTTTCACACTATGGCAGAGATGAGGGCATCCACCATGCTTAAATTCTTGTCATTCAGCCTCCTTAAAAAAAAAATGTGCGTTAATCCTTGGCCTACTCAAAATCTATCCCTATGCAAGACTGCCAATCTAACAAGACCATTGTCAAGGTTCTCCCAGGTAAAGGTAATCATCTGATGAGGGCCAGATAATATTCCACTTCAAAACAAGAGAAAAGTAAAGGAATTATTATTGTCTACTCCTGATCATTTGATTCTAATTATACTGTTACTATTGGGATTATTTGATCCTAAATATTACATAGTCAACAAGCTAAAATCTCAGGTCACTGAGTCAACATGCCTATTCCCACCAACCCCACAAAACAGTCAGTGTATATGAGGCTCACACCTTTTCTAGGAAATTGGTGAAGGATTTCCATTTAGCAGGAAGAATCGCCATGCTGGGTATGTTGGACACGCATGGACTCTGATTCTACTGGATAATTGACATTGCACTCAATTCTGAAGCCGCAGGAACGAACGTAACAGCAAATTCCTTAGTGTTGTTGAACTTAAAATTCGAATGGGAAAGATAGCTAGTTAATAAGCAAATGAATAAATAAATAATGAAAAGTACACTTGCAAAAGGTCTGATGATTGTGGCTGACTAAGTGGTTGCTAGGTATGTTACTATGCTTCATTAAAATATAAACAACGTGGTAAAATCGATAATTCCTTCACGTTTCAAAAATTGGAATGTATATAGGGATATACAATGAAAGCTCTCCTACCCATTCTTGACCTCCTGGCCTCTGTTCCATTGCTCATCCTTAGATTCAATCCCTGTTTAAAGATTCTTGTGTATCCTTCCAAAGTGGTGATATGCATGACCAGCAAATATGCATATAAACCTCCATGGGATGGTTTAAATGGTGGTCAGACACCTTTAATATCTGAATGGCCAGACAGTTGAATCATGTGAAGATCTGGGGAGACTTGTCAGGTAGAGGCAGCTACAACACCAGAGGCTCCACAGCAGAAACTTGTATCACTGTGGTTAAGGAGCTGAGAGAAGGTCAATGTGGAAATGATTGAATGCAGGGGGGCGGGGGGTGTTGAGGAAAAGTCTAGGAATAAACAAAAAGCCCAGAGACTTGCTAGTGGTTGGAAACTACCCAACCACCACTCTCACTCTCATCCCTGCTCCCCTAAAAGCCATCTCCTTGACCTTGACTTATCCAGGAAATGGTTGGACACAGAAAATCTTCTCCCCTCCTCACAACCGAGCATGGCCGCTTCTTTTGAAACGCCCCCACCCTGTCCACTGGTCCCTTACAGCCAGAGTGCAAAATGTCCTCTTCCTTTAAGTCACTTGACAAATTCATGACAGAACACTTACCAATTCCAGATGGTCTCAGTGCTTGCTCTTTTCTCCATGTAAAGCGTACTGTCCTTAGAACATCTTCAACCTCCCTCTCAAACATGAGATGATTACTCTTTTCACTAAGGGTCGGCCCACCTGCCCTGAGTTTCTGGAGAAAGAAAGCAAAAGCGAGAGGGGAGGGTGAAAACTGCTCATTCTTTCCCCCTTAAAGCATTCCCTGTGCTGCCATCGCGCTCCTCTTTCCCAGTGCCCTTGGGTTTGCTTTGGACTCCCACGGACCCTCTGGGACGGAGGCAAACGGCCTAAAGGGTCTCCGAAGCAGTACTCCTTCAGAAACTGAGTCCTGTGTCTTTCTCCCACAGAGCAGTGGGTGAGTTTGAACCACTGACCTTTCACTTAGAAGCTGAGCGCTTTGCCCCTGAATAATCACGCGTGTCTTTTTCTCTCTCCCAATACAGGTTCCAAATAGTTCAACATTTGGAGTTTAGAGAAATTTGCTTTTTTTCAGAGTGGGTATCTCTAGTTTGCCCCATATTTGCATAGCTACAAACTCATAAAACTTCTCAATGCTTTATTTAAAGAGTTCCCTGATATGGTTTCCAGAAAGCAATATTATGACTCAGCTTGCATATTTAGGGAAATTATGATTTCTTTTAAAATTCTAATTACAGTTTAAATGATCTAATTGCAGTACAAAATCAAGCACATTATACAACCAATTCAATACATTTCTTAAAAAGATTGCCAAGGATTAAAATAAATTATAATGTATAGCGCACACTTTCATCTAAATGTCTATTTCTGTGATTGGTTTTTAGATTCATTATGTCCACAACCTTTGTAAACCATCTCTCTCTCCCACAGTAGCTCTTTACAGGGGCAAGATGAAACTTGCAAATGTGTATGGTATTTTTAATATGAAATTAATATAAACACAAAAAATTTAAATGACATAGAAGTAAGTAAAGCAGAAGTTGAAAGAGGCCCTGTCTTTACCAGTTCTATGTTGATTAAATGACCAAGATATGGTTTCTGTATGTCTTCAAACTCAAAAAATACAGGAATGGATCATTGATGTTAAAAAAAACAAACAACAACAAAACCCAAACTGACAGTAATGCAAGCATCTAAATGAATTGCTTTCAATTGATTTCAGACTTCATACCTTAATGTTTTTTAAAAGGGGAACCAATGACCCTTTTGCCTCCTTGAAGAAGGCTGACGGAAGAGAGCAGACACCACGGGCCTTATGCTTTGGGAGCTGATCACTGCGGGTCTCAATTTCGCTTGATTTTCTCTCGCCTCTACTTCCCTCAAACTAGATCATCACTCTGACCCCAGGGATCGCCTTTACAGACGCCTTGAAAGTCATTTACAGGAGCAAAGCTTCTGTTTGATGCCGTTTCAAGATGCGACAATAACTAAAACACCAAACTCACTGCCAGTGAGGAAATTCTGAATCATAGGGACCCCTTAGGACAGGGTAGAACTCCCTTTACAATTTCAGAGACCGTGACTATCTCCTCACAGGAGTAGAAAGTCCTGTCTTTCTCCCTCAGAGAGGCTGGTGGTTTAGAACTACTGACCTTGCAGTTAGCAGCTACCATGTAGCCACTACACCAAGATGTAATGGGTTTTATGTCAGCTTCAGTGGGCCAGGATTCGTTCATGATATAACCTAACAGAGTGTGGTCATGATGGGATCTCCTGTGAAGCAGCCAAACAATTCATTTCGTGGCAGGCTTGATACTGTTGAGGGTGGTTTCATTCAGGGTGTTGCCCAGTCGGAGTATAGACCGGCCATGTGCAAAAGCTAGCTCCCTTCGACTGCTGGATTAGGATCTTGCATCTGGTTTGTCCACCTCCTGCTCTACTACCTGCTGCTCCCAGGTGATCCCAAGTGTCAACCTTGATTCCTTGTATAAGCTCAGATTCATTCAGCTCTACATCCACCCCACCTGTGTGTGCTCTTCCTGCTTCATCTTCGTACTTCCTGTTTAGCAAGGCCCTGCATCTAGAGCAGTCAGGAAGAGTCTTCAGCTTATATCTGATCCACAGGGATGAACTGGGAGGGAACTTATTCGCTTGTCTAACTGCATTGAACCATGTCTTGATATAAATCTCTTAATCTGTTTCTATGTGCATACACAGAAAAGAGGCTTTTTTTTCTTTTCTTGAGAACTCGCCTAGGAAAATGGATATATTTCATATTATCTATTTTATACATTAAGGAATGAATATCATCCTTTGCAGAAAGGAAATATGTTTCATTTCTTTTCCACTGCACATCATGTGTGGGAGTGTGTATGTCTGTGTCTTGAAATGTACAGACTTTTCAGCTAATCTTTTGCTTTCTCACTTTCAATGGGGTTTACAGAGAAATTGTTCTCTGATGCAGTAAATATAGCAGTGTAGACATGTTAAAAAAATGCTCCTGACACTTTCTCAAAGTTAAAGAAACAAACAGTCTCCCGAAGTGTGTTGTTCAGTCTAGAGGAGTAGTGGTGTACTGCTGGTCACGTGGTGAGGATAGTTGCCCAAGAGATATAGGGACTCTGCAATCATTCTAATATAAATGTGTTCTCAACTTTTATAAAGCAAATAACACTAGGCTAGCTAAATCAAAATGCATTTGGGTGGAAATCACCCATTTGCTCTTAACAAATAAACAGTCTCTTCCCTTATGTTAGGGTAAAATATATATATTTTCCCACTCTGAGTGGGAATCTCCTCACTGGCAGTGGGTTTGGCTGAGTTTAGAGGCCTTCGTGTAAAGACTGTCAAAGTGGAAGAGAGCTGGCAAAACCCCCGTTCTCTGGGAAGATGCACCACTATCAACTTATAAACAAGGGCACCGAATCCTGTAGAAAGAGGAAACTTGAATTGTGGTTCAGTCAGGCAAGCCCACTCCAACTTTCTACAAAACCCTAGAAAACGAAGAAGAAAGAAATCTCTTGCAGTTGATCCCAGACATGCACAGCAGGGAGCTAAGAGGGACTCTGTCGTCTATCAGAGATGACACCAACCCGGGCAGACTGAAGCACAGCTGAGCTTTGATAATGAAATCTTTAGCTCAATTTCGCCTTCCAAAAACTGGACGCAATCATTGACTGTGCTAAAATGTTGCTACAATTGTGTTTTATGCAATGGCTCACACAAAAAGAAAGGTTGATAAGAAATTCGTAGAATGATGAAACCGACCATCCTAGGGTGGAAACACGTGCTTTGGGGACCGCTTTTCTATCTCTGGCAGCTGATGGTGAAGACCCAGCACCAGACTCCTGTGAAGCAGATCCGATGGTGAGTGTAAAGAGGTCCCTTACGACGTCTATAAAGCAGCATGGCTTCTCGTTTGGTGCATATTAGGGTGGTAGGTTTGGAAGGTAAAAGTGAGGTCTGTGATCCAATAGATGTCAGGAATTCTAGGTAAACAGGAAGGGAGCCACAGCGGGGTGCTGCGCCCTGGTGGGGACGTGGGTGTGCGTTCGGCCTCCCTCCTCGCACGTGCTCCAGAGAGAGACCAGGGAGGTGCTCCACTCCCACCTGCAGTTATGGTCCTGGAAACATAAAAGGGGCAGTTCTGCTCTGTCCAATAGAGTCGCTTCGAGCCTGCCTCCGCTCAATTGCACTGCGGTTGGTTTGGGTTTTGGTTAAGTGCCAGGTTGGTGGTAAAACTCCAACGTTAACGATGGCAATGCCCCGTCCACCCACCTCCCTTATTACTTTGCACAGAGCAATTCAAAAGCTGGCCTGTCACTACAGAGTTGATATACACTCACAGTGACTTCATAGAGCAGAGGAGAGCTACCCCACAGGGTTTCCAAAGTGGTCCACAAAGCAGGCTGCTACATCTTTCTTTCATGGAGTGAAAGTGGCTGGTGAGTTTGAACCAGTAACCTTCGGGTTAGTACCCAAGCACTTAATGATTGTGCCACCCAAACTGGTATACCTTAATCATATCTTAGATAATGTTGATAAGGAATAACAAACGAATAATGCCACTTATAAAATAAATAAATATAAATCTGAAATAATTTTACTCATTGGAAAAATGGCAGCTGGGTAGTGTGGGCTCCTGTAATCCTGGTTAGCTGTGGAAATAGCAGTTTCTGGAGAGATTAAGCCTTTTTATATCACACTGCCATCCGGACAGATCTCAAATGGACAAAGACAGTTCCCCATTAGCCTGAGTAGATCAAATTGTGTCTTTTCCACAAAGTCCTCTCGGTGAAGCAAAAGGTAAAGACTCGGGGTCTCTGTGCGTTGACAAAGCTTAGATTTAACTTTTTTTAAATGTGCTTAGTAATTGTCTCTACTTTTGAGAGTAATCAAAAATTAAAGCAATATTTTCACAAGACTAACGGGATTTTAGTCCACTTTAATCTGATTTTTCCTATTAAACAGATTTAAATGCAGAAGAACGAAATCTTAATATAGTATTAAATACTTCCCACATTTACAAAAAATGTGCAATGTTAAAATGAGAGAAACACTGTCTTTTACTCCTCAAAATTCTGTTTTCTAAACAGGTCTGTATACATTGTGATAGAAGCTTAGGACCACTTCTAGATGCCAGCATCTATCTCGATTAAAACAGGAGTTCCTGGGAGGCACGGGTCATTAGTGCATACTCATTGCAAACTCTAAGGGTAAGGGTTCGAGTCCTCAGGAGAAAGGCCTCCAAATCGACTCTTCTAAAACTGAGCCATTGAAAACCTGAAGGAGCACGGCTGGACTATCCATCAACCGGTGATTGTTAAGCAAAATGTGTAGAGTTTGACTTTTAAATGGGGAATAAAAGACGGCTTTTGGAACTTTCCAAAGTAGAGAAAATTAAGCCTGAGACTGTCCTAGGTCCCTTACAAGAAAGTGAATCATGTGGACTTGCAAAGTCTCTGGGGTTCTTGGTGGTTCCTGCCTTGGTTACAGATCAGGGAGAGGTTGACCAGAAGGATGGAAAGCCTACAGAACTGAATTGCACCCAGGAATTTAGGAAGTAGAATATCAAAGGTGAGCCAACTCCTACAAAACTCCAGACCTTAGGGAGCTAAGAGGCATATGGATTTAGATAGATGTATGAAAGACTTTGAAGAATGAGATTCTATTTTTTGATTACTGATGGTTTGATTACTTGATGAGTTTAGGATTTTCAGGGTACCAGAGAACAGGATTTATTTAAACCTATATTTAAAAGTTAAGTCAAATATGCATATTTTACTATTTTTATAGTTTTATTGATATAACATTTATTTATCATGTACTTCCATAGTTAAGTTGCTTTTTAAAGGAGGTGCATACACACCATCACAGTCAGTTCTATTCCCCTCCCCTCCCATCCCCTATAAACAGTTGCATCAGTTATTGTCTCTGTGGATCTACTCCCGTGCTTCATAAACTGGGAGCCTAACAGAAACCATAAAAAACAAAAGCAAAATGAAATAAGAAAACAATAATAAGAACAAGATAAAAATAACAAGTAAGGAAGAAAGACCACCAGTAACCTTATAATAAACCAGAGAAGAAGTTCCTATCTCGAAACAAGCAAGAAATATTTAAACCTTGAACAAACTCAGTTTGGGTCAAGAGGGAGGTCACTTGATCAGATATCATATTGTGCCATAGTTCCACCCACCATGATCAAGTTTACAATAATCTCTGTCTGGTAACAAGGCCCCTAAACATGATTACTCCAATTGACAGATGACCACCATCTGCTTCCTTCACCATACTGTGCTCTCGCACCCATCTCTTCAGGGATCTGCTCATGAAGTATTGAACAGGCCATGTTTTGAGAACTAACAGTTACTGGATTGGGGCTAAACTTAAGTGGAAACCAATCTATCTGTGTATTCATAGTTTATGAATGACTGGTTTACTTCAGTGGTCTTATTATCATTTAATGATGAAAAACAAAACAAAAAAAGAAAAACATTATTAATCATTCCCCTAGGGTATGAGGTAATTACATTGATAACATCAATAACATATCCAATGACAAAGAATTATGAGTTGGGCTGCAATCCGAATGGTTGGCAGTTCAAAACTACCAGCAGCTCCTCAGGAGATAGACTGGGCTTTCTACTCCCGTAAACAGTTACCAGTGAGTTTGATTTGGTTTTGGAAAAGAGTTTATTTGAGTAGAGTCCAGCTGCAAACTACAACCCATGAATTGTTGCTGTTTACAGACTGAATTCTTAAATGATTGCGCTCTGTTGAAATTTTCTTCGCATTCTTTACAAGGGTAGATTCTTACCAATCAGATTAATATCTGTCGTATTAATGCAATTGCCTTCCCTATTACTGATTTTCTACTTACATTTGTGAAACTCATGTTTCCTTTTTGCATCTAATTTTCTGAATAAGAAAGAGTACTTAATTCAATGATGACTAATGCTAAAGCTTTATATAACATGCTAACAATGAGGACAGTTTTACCTGAATGACTGGTTTCTGAAACATTAATTTCAATTCAAAGAATGATGAGTTAATCTAACACATCTGATCCTGTGGGGCACTGGGCATGTGCTTGAGTCTCTAGCATAAAGTTTTGTCAGACAAATGGATGTTTTTGTTTTTTGCCTGGGTTTACATTTCTGTCCTACTGTGCTTCTAAGTTCATTAAAATCAGTCTAACATAGAATAAGTAGAAAAATATAGAATTTCCTAATCCTCAAGATGAAGATTAATAATGCAGAAAATCAGAAAAGATCAGTTCAAGTGTGAGAAACTTGGTTATTTTCTAGAAGGAATATAATTAGAATGGGCTGTGAAATGCAGATATTTTGCTATTTGCTTGGCATATTTACACCTTATAAACTGAGAATTTTACTTAGATACTATGCATTTGTTTCCCAATTAAAAGCTATATTTACTTGAATTCAATTATGTTAATTTAACTCCCAAAATAACTTCATGTGGTGGTTTGAGACACAAAAATATAATACGTTAGAGGGGGGGAGCCCCATGAATATTGTGGAATGAAATGAAAGTAGACCGTGTGGCCCGCATTCAAGGTAAACTGCCAAGTTGGGTCAAGAGCATCCCAGCAGCAGAAGCAAATGCAGACACAGAATTAGTTACAAACAGAAGGTTAGCAAACGATGACCCCTGAGTCAAATCTGACTCTGTACCTGGTTTCATAAATAACCTGTAACTGGAGCACAGCCATTCACTCATGTATGCACTGAATGTCACGGTTACAATGACAGGATCCAGTGGGTCCAACAGAGATCTCATAAGGCTCGCAAAGCTGACAATGTTTACTATCTGGCCCCTTTACAGGAAAAGCTGCCGACACCCGAGTTATACCCAAGTATCCAACAGATTTTGTTTTTAAATCACTGACTCAGAAGATCATAACTTTCTTGCTGTGCTTTAAAAACCATTGATATTGAAGAGGTGTTTATAAATATTGATACATTTTATCATGAAAATGTATGCCCCTATTTCTATACTGACGTGTTAGCAGAGCTGGGTGACATTGAAATTCGAATTAACTACAGTATTTTATGTATACACGAAATGAAATTACATAAAACACTACATAATCAATAGTGTTTTAAAAGGTTGGTTGAAAAAGGACTGGCTTAGTGGATCCAGATCCAAAGCAAACCCATTACCTAATACACACAGTCATCTTTTCCACAAGGATTTTGAGATGTAGTTCTCTCCCTTTTAAAGTGCATCACATTAATCATTACTTTCAGGAGCAAAGCAATCTCATAATTAAAGAACATATTCTTCTGCTTAGTGCTAAGTCAGTATCAACCACAAGTGGATTTGGGCAATGTACTGAAAGAAAATGGAGACAATGTCGATGAAACTTGTCTTTGGACGTTAGAGGAGTGGGGAGAAGCAAGGAAAGGAAGGCCATCCTGGTCACCAATATGAGTGTTCACGAAAAGAGCCCCTTCTTTTCTTTGACACCTAGGAGACCAACCTTGGGGCACATGTTGCCACCTGGCTGTACCAGTTAAATCCAAGGGTGGACCTGGTGCAAACTGTCAATCAGATTCTCTATCCAGAGCACGGGGAAAGATTGGGGATTCTTCAAGGTTGGTGCCTCCATTAACTGCTGGGGCTGAGAAACCCCAGTGGCAGTTCCCACAGAGGGGACTTGAGCTCTTCTGCTGAGTGAGACTCCGGAGGTGCCCTAATTCCTGTCTCACAGAGAGCTGGTTGTTCAGTCTGAGATTCTCTGTATTTCCCCTACTTTGACCAGGTCTAGCCACAGTGAATTTTATTTATTCACATCATATCTTTTTTAATATTGGAAGATAGCTACATTAAACAGTCTTCCCCTACTTTTGTATTAAGCTTTCCTCGAAGGAATAGTATGGGGAGTGTGGAGTGGGGGCAAGTTCTGATAGCTGAAAGAATGATTTTTTTAATGCAGTTTTATTGACTCTTGCTGTAACTGACTCAATTCTGACTCATAGCGACCCTAGACGAAAAAGTTGAACTGCCCTTGTGGGTTTCTGAGACTGTCAACTCTCTCTGGGGGTAAAACACCCCATCTCTCTCCTCAGGAGAAGCTGGTGGTTTTGAACTGCTGATCTTGTGGCTAGCGCCACAACGAGCACCCACTACACTTGCATCCAGAACTGAAAGCAATGTTAGGCAGCGTTCTCTAGAGAAACAAAACCAGGACACTTATGATTTTATACATAGGTTTATATAGCAAGAAGGAATGTGACAGCTAATTAGTCCACACGGCTCAGTTCAACTCACTTTCATGGAATAGTTAATATACTGAATGACCTTCAAGTCACTTGGGCTGCTGGTCCAAGGTCAAGGAGCAGACATCAGAGTCTGCCCTCAGGCAAGAACCAGAGGGTGGGGCAGTAACAGCAGGAAGAAGAGATGAAGAGGCCAGTAGCCTGAGAATTTAGAGAAGCAATCCAGTAGGATCCTCAAGAAGCGTAGTGAAGTAAGTCTCCATGCAACCTCAAACTCTAGTGACTTTGCACACAGAGCAAGGTGACATGATTGAAGGTTGGCTTGGCCCACAGTAGTGAAGCTCATGGTTGAGGCAAAGGACTAGCTCAGGCAGCAGAGCGCTGGTCTGATCACCAGGGAGAAAGAGACAGGATGCTGGCAAAGTATTCTTCTTGGTCACCTCCAGTCAAGCTGCAACCTGACTAATCCCCACCCCCATGTTCCTACCCAGGCATAGTGGCACAATAGACCTATCACAGGCATGGCATGATTAGCATAGAGTGGGACAAGGCTCCCATCTTCTTTATCCTAAACACTATACTTGTACTGATGCAAATGTAGGTCATATTTACTTTTTGTCTTTTGATGCAATATTATAATATTACTCTTACATTTAACTCTATTGATTATTTTTTTAATCATTTTATTGGGGGCTCCTACAGCTCTTATCATAATCCATATATCCATCTATCGAGCACATTTGTACATTTGTTGCCATCATCATTGTCAAAACATTTTCTTTATAGTTGAGCCCTTGGTATCAGCTTCTCATTTTTCCCCTCCATATCCACCGTTCCTCATGAACCCTTGATAATTTATAAATCATTATTATTTTTTTCCTGTCTTACACTAACCGATGTCTTCCTTCGCCCACTTTTCTGTTCTATCCCCCTGGGAGGGTGTTATATGTAGATCATTGTGATTGATTCCTACTATCTCCCTACACCTTCCCCTTACCCTCCTGGTGTGGCTACTCTCAATATTGAACCTGAGAAGTTTATCTGTCCTGAATTCCCTGTGTTTCTAGCTCTTATCTGCACCCATGTACATGCTCTGGTCTAGACGGATTTGTAAGGCAGAATTGGGGTCATGATAATAGGGGTGGGGTGGGCATTAAAGAGCTCGAGGAAAGTTGTATGTTTTATCGGTGCTATACTGCACCCTGCACGCTGACTGACTGGCTTGTCTCCTCCCTGAGACCTTTCTGTAAGGGGATGTCCAGTTTCTTACAGATGAACTTTGGGTCTCCACTCCACACTCTCTCTCATTCGCAATGATATGATTTTTTTGTTCTGGGTCTTTGATGCCTGATATATATTTTAAAATAAAGTTGCTGTTCAATTTTTATTATATAAGGATTTAGTGTCTAGAGTTCTATTAATTCCTAGTTTATTTAGGCTTATTAATGGATTAATTTTGCCAAGATATCTTCAAATTAAGGATAATTAATTCTATAGTTCCTGTGTGTTAGAAAATATTTGGAGCATTTTACACCTTTTATATATGACTTTATCTTTCATGTTGATTCTAGGATAAAGCTGTTTATTTATGCCCTCCTTTATTATTTATTTTTAGGGAGAACCCAAATATTTAAATTGAAGTTTATTTTCTCAATAGCTGTAAATACCAAATTTTTCATGATGAATTTGTACAAATAACTATGTATAAAGAAAAACAAACAAAAAACATCCCCAAAGAGCTATGTCTCTACTTCGCTGTGTATGGAGAAATGAGAGAGAATAGATCATATCTAAAATAGTGAGATTGAGAGACGTTATATAACTTGACCAAATCCATACAGCCACCAATTGATGAAGCTGGTTTTCAGGACTGAATCTGACTCCAAACCCCATGCATTAATCATACCGTCAAGTGCCTGAAAATGTAGATCCAAGGGCTGCCTCTTAAATGTTACAGGAGGATTCCTTCTAAAGGTTCTTTTTTGTTATGGAATGCTGCCCTTGCTGAATTCCCCTAAGGGGGTGGCTTCAAATCACAGGACCCCTTCCTCCAAGGTTCCAGAGGTTAAAAATGCAAACGAGGGTCTTAGATGTATCAATTTCTTCCTGGTCAGTGGACGGGCTTCATTCATTCCTCACGGTTTGTAGATAATTTTTGCTTGGTGCTCTTTCCCTGCCCCCTTCCCTCCACCACCACCCCCCAGGCCTGTGTTTATGCTACTGTTTTTGTTCCTGAGAAGCCCTTACTTTTAGGATCTGGCACAGCCTCCTTAACATAAGAAAAGAAAAAAAAATCTCTTTCTAAACAGACTCTCACATCTTAGGACGATATAATTCCATCCATAATAATCCTTATGTGTTATCAGCCGATATCCATATCTTTATTCATTCCATATGTTTGTGTATACCACTAATTTTAAAGGAATTATTATCTAGGACAGAGTAGTGGGAAGCCACTGGAGACCCCAGCTACTGTCTTTAATCCAAATCCTTTCACAAGGATTAAAACTATTCTTTTGAAAGATGATGCACATATGGGAAACAGCTTTCTGGATTATTACACTCACTACAAAGTTGTCCTCAAGTATTTCTAGAATCTTCTGGAAATGCACATGAACATGTCCACCTTGGTCATCCTAATGCGCTCCGCTCTGTGTTCCTTCTGGCCCTGCTCCACTGAACACGGCAGTCTTTTGCCAAAAACTGCTGCCACTCTCTTGTATCAGACACCACCCTGACTTGTTAATGCTCCTCAGAAGGCCTACAAAGCTCAGTAATCCAGAAGGACAAGTTCTGCAGATTTTTAATGTATTATTTTCATTTATGCTACGAAACTTACTGCCCACCTCTCCAGTCAACACGTTACTTGGGCAGATGGTTCAGTGCACAGAAACACCTAGCCAGTGGGTAGAACGAAATCCAAACCACACTCCACTCCTCCAACTAAGAGTGCAGGGTTGGTTCGCTCCTGCAGGAAGAGGTTTGTGAACCTGTGTTCACAACAGTGCTCTGTGGGCTAGGGTCATTAGTGGTTTCCAAGTACATCCAGTTATATCACCCAACTGTCTCTTGATTTTACCCAGTGTCCGAGCCAGTAGCATATCTTCCCATAGCTGAAATATTTCAATGGTATGCTTATGTAAAGGGGTTTAAAATAATCCACGAAACATTTTGGCATATGACCTCAGCTTCTCATCTTGGGCTCTTCTCCCTTTGGCTAGTTGCACATGGCAAGCTATTTTATGAGTATCAAGACTCAAAGGTGAAACTACATGTGGGTGTGTCTAAGCAGAAAGGGCGATAAGCAACTTTACAGGAAAAGCAGGATACTCTCTGCACGTCTGAGCAAGTCAGGGGCATATCTGGGAGGCCAACACGAAGAAGCCGTTTGCTTAGAAACAAGGACTGATTCAATAGCGGCCTAAGGAAGCCATGACCAAACAGTAGAAAGAAACAGAAACATCTCAAGCAGATAACCCAAGAACCCAGACATATCCAGGACAAGGACACTAGTGTTACCTAGGTTAATTTCGTTACTCTTAAGTAAACTGGAAGTTTAACACACATAGTAACTGTGTTATAAAATGGTGGAGCAAATTCAGCATTTGACTATTAGTCCAGAGGCTGGCAGTTCTAACACATGCAGAGGCGGTTCAGAAGGTTCTGAGGAAGTGCTTTCAAGGGTCACAGCCTTGAAAATCCTAGCAAGCAACTGGACTTTGCACATCTGGGTTGCCATGAGCCAGAATTCATGCAGTGGTAACTAACTACGATAAAGTAAGGTGAGAACTCTTAGGTGCCTCCGGTTAGCAACTCAGATGCAAATGATTTCTAAAGGACTCCCAGCACTGACTCCTGTCCCTGGTTGATTGCAAGTTCTCAGGCTAAATTCATTGAAAGTAATCAAACCAAGTTAGCGTCAATGTTTTGCATTTTCCCACTAGGTGGCGCCCACTATCTGTAATTCTTCCCTTACGTTCCTAGCAGCGTTTCCTCCTTGTGATCCACAGGTTTTTGTTGGTGGTTAGCAAGTCTTTCAACTTTTTCACTAGAATTGTTTACATTTCCTTCATACATGAAATTACTGGATTTCCTCCCCTTCCCTCTTTCCGATGCCTCCATAACCGGCTTGGGGTAGGGACACTTTTTGAAGAATCCTGCTACAATTTTCCTTAATACCAGGGCAGCCAGAAACGTGGATGAAGGGAGAGAGTAGATAGATGGTCTAAGATATGAAAATAAAAATAATTTATAATTTATCAAGGGGTCACAAGGGGGGGAAGAGAAGCTGATACCAAGGGCTCAAGTAGAAAGAAAATGTTTTGAGAATGATGGCAATACAATGGACGTGTGGATTGTTATAAAAGCTTTAGGTGCCCCAGTAAAATTGTTTATTAAAATAAATAAACAAATAAAAACCATTTCATTTTCTCAAAAATGTTCTTTGGACACAGATAGTGCAAGATTCTTCTCCCTTTTGCACATCAGCTTAAACCTACCTAACTTTTATGCTCTCCAGCCTGATCATTTCTCCACCAGAATGTCCTTTTAGTGATCATTTAATTTTTAAGTTATAAATATAGAATTGTCAGAATGAGGGGCAAGTACATGAGAAAGCAGCGATGAGTGATTCCAACACAACTAGAAAAACGTACCAAGTAAACAAGCTCCACAAAATGTAATTGACAAAATTTGGACCTCAATATTTTCACATTCTGAAAACCAAAACTGAAAGAAAATCTCATTTGCTGGGTTGCAGAACTAAAATGGTTCACCAAAAATACTGGAAATATGGTAGTAATAAATAAATAAAAGTTAAAACTCATCCCATTATTCTGACCTGGAAACCGGGAGAACATGCTGATGATATTATTGAATTATTGTCATTGAATTTTATGGAATTTTATTGTTTTAAAGTTTCCTATTCTCGTTGAATTTGGCTGTGATGTCGTCCCAGCGATTTTTGTTGCTTCCAGCTCCACCACCTGAAAGCTGTGCATTGTGAATCTTCCCTTTTGAGCTACATCCCTGTGGAGACAGTAGCCTTTTCTTCTTCTTCACCCACATGTCTTCCCAACCAAACAAACCACAGCTGAACCCTTTGCTGAATCACTTTGAACTTGTGGTGATTCCATGTTCTCAGTGTAGAACTATTGCACAGTCTTCTTGGCTTCTGACCTTTGTAGAAGTAGATTGTCAGATTGTCTTCTGAGATGCCACTAGGTGGATTTGAAGGTCATTAAGACCCTTAGCGTTTATGCTATGTAGGGGATCCAATGTCCCCCTGAATGAACTCAGAAATCCCCCTGCAGTCTTCCTTCTTGGTCATTCCACATCAATAGCCTAATTATGTCATTTGCACCTACTCTACATCTTGTTTCCATCTCTCCACCATTCTGGATGTCCTTGCTTGGGTTTCAGACCTGATCTCCCTTCGCCTGGAATATTGCCACAGACTCTTAATTGATTTCTCTGCCTCACTGCCCTCTAATTCATTACCTCATTGTCCCCAGATCGATCTGTGCAAAATGACAAGCGTAATCATGCAACCAACTCTTTTCTTAAAACCATTTCTTTTTCTACTTTAGGAAAACAAATTCTTCTGAAGTCCCTGCATCAGTCCCTACTTACTTCTCTCATTAGAATCCCTGCTCCCTGACCTGATGCTTGTATTTCAGCCTCCAAAATCACCAAGTGGGGGAGGGAAGGGGCTATCTTTTCATGTGTGCATGTTTCCATTAATGTTCACATTACACCCTTTTCTTGAATATACTTACCTTTTATCTTTATCCTTCATTTATTTAGAAAAATGCCTATTTATACTTTAAGACCCAGGTCATTCCCCCAATTGAACTCTCCTTCCCCTGCTCTGTCTCTTGTATATAAATCTACTTTGGTAGTATGGTTTTACCATCTTTTAATGCCAATTCTTTGAGTTTTTTGAGCACAGGGATTGTTCCTAACTGTGTTCTCAAGTGGCAAGCACTGTGTTAAACTCTAGCCAGTACTTGGGTTGCATCAAGCCATAAATGAATGAAGAGCCAGAACATTGATTTTCAACATTTACTGTATGTATTTACTGGCTATATGTACTTACTGACTATAGAGCCAAACACTGTGCTATAACATCAGAAACATAATTTCACTTAATTCTCTCCAGAGCACAATGAGTTAAATTCTATAATTATTCCACTTTGTGGACGAGCAGTTCGGGAAAGTTATAGAACATACACAACATCACATAGCATACTCAAAGGAAGGTGTTAGTTTGCTTCATAGAAAGCTCAATCGCTTAACCTCAAACCCATGCTGTTTCCTCAAACACGAAATACAAGAAAATACTATTCTGAATTTCAAAAGATTAGAAAACAAGGAGTAAGATGGATTTTTTTTTGAGCCAATTACCTACAGCTTTGACCTTAATTCCAGGGAAGGACAGGAGTGACTCTCAAGCATTGGCTGTGAGCACACAGTAAGCGGACTCAAACATCACTGGCCATTATGAGAATAAGCAATCTCAAACTAATTTATTGCCCTTCTAGGGAGTTAGGATTTACTGGGAAACCAGGAAAATAGAGTAGGTGGGTGACTCCTACCATCCATTGAGTAGCACACTGGCCAGTTTGAGTATTGAACCTCAACTTCAAGGGTGTGTATTGATTAGTCTAAACTAGCATCAGTCAAGCATTTGGTTTGTGGACTATCTTCCCCGCTCAGCACAAATAGCTTCTCAGTCTTCAGTAGAGACTTAGAAACTCTGAATCAATAAGATCTAGGTACGCAAGAGTTTGCCCAGGTTCTGATATAGTTAGACCAAGAATCGCCCTTTGAAAACATGTGCCCAAACAAATTATACACATTTGTTAGGACGCATTTGGGAGTTTCAGTCAAAATAGTAAGAGTTACACCAGTGTGAGTTATTGATGTAGGCGTAGACAGGTGCTAGGCTGACCAGCCGTTCTGGTTTGCTTGGGACGTTTCTGATTTTACCACTGAATACCTTATGCGCCAGAAAAGTCCTTTGTCCTAGGATCGCTTTCTCTGAAAGTGACTTAGGAGGCTGTCCTAGTCAGACTGCAAGACAAGACCTCTATTAACATGCTCTCTCTGGACACAAACAAGAAACCATGGTGTCCTCCACTGCCCTTGGCTCCCTCTTGAAACCACAATGGAACTTGGCCTGAGGACAACACGGGAGAAGGCACAGTCAAGCTACAAGCAGCAAAAGTAGAGTGTGGTCGGACCATGCCTGAGCACCGTCCTCCCTCCGTAGTGCACTGATAAAGGTCCTTACTGTTTACATGAAACAAGGAACATCATGGCTGGTGTCAGATGGATCTTGGCTCGAAGCAGAGAGCACCAGAAAGATGTTTACTTATGTCTCATGGACTAAGCCAAGGCTGTGTAGGTCACAGCACAGTAAAGATGACCTTGAAAAGAACGGGAGTTCCACAAGACTTCACTGTGGTCCTGAGGAAAGTGGGTAATGGGTCGAGGCAGCTCTGCAAACAGAACAAGGGCCTACTGCGTGGTTTAAAATCAGGAAAGGGATGGGACAGTGTTGAATCCCTTTACCATATTTATTCAACCTGGATGCTGAGCAAAGAGAAGCTGAATTATATGAAGGATGGGCAGCAAGATTGGAAGAGGGCTTACTAACAACCTTTGATATGCAGATGACACCACCTTGCTTGTTTAAAGTGTGGAGGACTTGAAGCACTTGCCGATGAAGATCAAAGACTGCAGCCTTACACACGGACCGGAACGCAATGGAAAGAAGACCACGTCCGTCAGTTCAGACACGCCATGGCACAGGAGCTGGTGGAAGTGTCAGTGGGCTATGGAACATAGGCACTTCAACTGACTGGGGAAAATCAGTATAATGTTGTGGCCATCATTGACGTCCACCTTAGGCTTGTGGACTTGAATGAACTTCACACATTTGAGCATGTGTTTTTGTTTCCTTTACTTTTTCTTGAACTTCCATCTGCTGCGCAAGAACAAATGAAGAATAGGCAGGATACGGCGCCTAACAACAACAACGGTTTTTTACCAGGTTGGTTTAGTTTCACATTTACAGGCAAAGGTATTTGAACTGATTCAACTTGTTAAGAACAAATGTAACAAAGTCCCTTTAAGACCAAATGAAGAATTTGGTTTAAAAATAGACCAGATAAATCTACCTTTTTTGATTGTACATAACAAATTCTTCTGGATTTTGTCTTATTGGGGGTTATGGGGAAAATTGTGAAACTGGATCACTTTGTGGAGTTTCTATAGAAGCCACCACAGAGAGCCCTAAATCTAATCAGATAAAATTCAATGACCATAAATGTAAAGCCCTACTCTTAGGCCCAAAATAGTAATTTTGTAAGTACAAGATTGAGGAAATATGGCTTAAGAGTAGCATGTGTGAAGAGATTTAAGGATTTGGGTTAACTATAAACTCCAAATAAGCCAACAGTGTGATGTGGTTGCCAACAATGCTAATGCAATTGCAGGCTGTCTTACCTGCAAATGTAACCCAGATTTTCCCCAGACCACACCCACCACAACCTTTTACAAAAGGTTTTTTTTTTTTTTTTCCAGATTCTGCAGCCCCCTGTAGTTCCCCCAGCCACCCAATGGGAATAATAAATAATATTCTCTCTACTCTTTCTGGACAAGCTTTGGGTTTGTATGCTTGTGAACTTAGCACTTTTCATCTTTGAAAATATCTCCAACTTGGAACCAACCAGTTGCCTATGTTTTCACATTCTTATCCCTAAGCTGCTAAATACTGAAGAAAAATAGATAAATGAAAGAACTATAAATTCATCTTTCCACCTTAGGCGGCTCAGGTATCTTTCATGTTCCTAGAGAGTGATCATCGGATCATCTGTTAGTTTATAGCTTGCCTGATGTTGTGCTGCTTAAAGCTTTGCCACCGGCATTTAACATGCCGGTAGGGCCACCCAAGAGGAATAGGTTTCAGTAGGGCTCCCAGGCGAAGAACAGACCAGGAAGCAGGAGCAGGCTGCCTGCTTCAGAGGGATGAGCATTGTGAACAACAGTGGAACATTGGCAAACGTATTGCTGCACAGCAAGCCCCTCGGTCTGGAAGACACTCACACTTTTGTTGAGGAAGAAGGGCCTTCTCTAAACAGACCGATAATAATGGCACAGATCTACTAAAGCTTCTACGATCTTCATTTTCTGATGTAGCATGATGGACACGAGAAGACATGGTGGCAGATATCCATCAATAATAGCATCAGGGAAGTATGATCTAGGGAAGTTGGAAATAATGGAAATTAAAAGAGAATGTCTAACTATCAATATCCTAGGCACTGAGGAGCTGAAGCGGACTGTTGTGGACCATTTGGGGTCAGATAATTTACTATGCTGCCAATGGCAAACCCAAGAAGAAGGACATCACATTCACCTTCAAAAAGAACAAATCAAGATCTATCTTGAAGTACAATTCCTTGTCCCTGCCTACAAGGAATCCAGTTAATACGACTATTATTCAAATTTACACACAGTCACTAAAGTCACTGAGGAAGAAATTGAAGAATTCTACCAACTTCTGCATTCTGAATTTGGTCAAACATGTAATCAAGAGGCATTGATAATTATTAGTGGTTGGAATGTTAAAGCTGGAATCAAAGAGGAAGAAACATTACAAAATATGGGTTTGGTTGGTAATGGACATCTCATGATAAAGTTTGCAAGACTAATGACTTCTTCGTCACAAATACCTTTTTTTTCAGCAACATAGACAGTGACCGTACATGCGAACTTTACTAGATGGAATGCACGAGAATCAAATTGGCTCTGTTCTTGCACAAAAATAAGACCAGAGGCTGACTTTGGAACAGATCATCAATTGCTCCTATACAAGCTCAGGTTGAAATGGAAGAAAATGAAATCAGATTCCCATGAGCTAAAAGACTACCTTGATTATATACCAGCTAAATTTAGAGACATCTCAAGAGCAGATTTTACATATTGAACATGAATGACGTAGAATGACATCCAGAACATCAAACATAAAGACAACAAAAGGTGATTTGAATACAAGAAAGTAAAAATCAAAGTGGGCATCAGAAGAAACTTTGAAACTTGCTCTTGAAAGTAAGATAGTTAAACAAAATAAAAGAAATGATAAAGTAAGAGAGCTGAATAGAAATTTTCAACAGGCATCCTGCGAAAAGGAAGTAGAATATTAGAATGAAATATTCAAAAACCCAGTATCAGAAATCAAAATGGAACAGCACACTCAGCACATCTCAACCTGAAAGAATTGAAGAAAAATGCAAAGTTTGAGTTGCTAAATTGAAGGATTCCATTGGTAAAATAGTAAATAATACAGGAAGCATTAAAAGATGATGGAAAGAATACAATCACAAATCCAACAAGAATTGGTTGATGTCCAACCATTTTAAGAGGTAGAATATGATCAATAACCCATGAGAGTGAAAGAAGAGGTCTAAACCGCAGTGAAGACATTAGTGAAAATAAGTCTCCAGGAACTGACAGAATACACAGAAATGCTTTGACAAGCTGATGAAGCACTGAGAGCGATCAGTGCCAAGACATTTGGAAGACAGCTACCCGTGAACTGACTGTGCCCATTCCAAAGAAAGACGACTCAGTAAAACATGGAAATCATTGAACAACACCACTAATACCACATGGAAGTAAAATTTTTCTAAATATCATACAACAATGGTTCTAGCAGTACATTGACAGAGAGCAGCCAGAAATTTAAGCTGAATTCTGAACAGAATATGCCATGAAATATATCATTACTGATGTCAGATTGATCTAGGCTGGAAAACAATGCTTAAAATGTTTACTTGTATACTTGTGTTTCATTGACTATGCAAAGGCATTAGACTGTGTAAAGCAAAACAAGCTATGGATAATATTGTGAACAATGGGAATTCCAGAATACTTCATTGTGCTCCTAAGAAAAATATTTCTAGAGGCATTTATACAAACAGAACGAGGGAATGCTGAATGATTTCAAGTCAAGAGATATGTGCATCATGAGGAGGTGAACTATATGTATAACACAGCATCAAAATTGGCAAAAGGCTTACTAATAGTCTGTGATATGTAAAAGACACAACCTTACTTGCTGAAAGCTAGGAGATCCTAAAGTTCTTACTGTAGACAATCAGACTCCAGCCCTCAGAATGGATTGCAACATAAAAACAAAGCAAAACAAAATCCTCACAACTGGATCACTGGACAAAATATGATGAAAAGTTTGAGGTTGTCAAGGGTTTCATTTTGCTCGGGTTCCCAATGAGTGCTTATGGAAGCAGCAATCAGGAAATCAAATGACATATTGTATTAGGCAAATTTGCTGCACAAGGCCCCTTTAGCACATTGAGGAATAAGGATGTCATATTGAGGACAAAGGGTCCCTGACCCAGGCAATGGCATTTCAACTACCTCATATGCATGTGAAAGCTAGAGACGGAAAGAATATGGGAGGCTGTACAGTTGATGCACCTGAATTATGGTGTTGGTGGAAACTATTGAAAGGAACCGTAGATTTCAAGAACAAACAAGTCTGTCTTGGAACAAACATAACCATAGTGCTCCTCCGAAGTTAGGATGATCGATGCCTTCACCTGCTTCCTTTAGACTTCAGCTCCCTTCCTTTCTGTGTATCTCCATAGATTGCCCACCCTAGTCTAAGAGACACTGACACCCGTGAAGGCCAACAATCATCTCCAACTGAGCATCATCTGAAAACCTCTGGGTATTTTCTCTGGCTCCATTTGGTTCCAAGTCCGGTCACTGAAGTACAAGGAACCAACGTCCAGAGGTCGTCTAAGTGCCATAAGATGGGTACGTTCCAACTCTGCTCAGTTGGTCCCTCCTTATTTCAGGAAAAACAACTGTTGCTAGGGCCTTCTCAGAGGGACCAGACGTTGATTCCGGCCGCCATCCCCACCTTTATGAGCCCAAGGCAACTAAAACCTCCCTGTCCTCCATTATAGAAAGAAGGAAGGAAGGAAGGAAGGAAGGAAGGAAGGAAGGAAGGAAGGAAGGAAGGAAGGAAGGAAGGAAGGAAGAGAAAGAAAGACTCTCCTGGAAACAGATTCATACTGCTACACTGGAATCTGCCTCTCCAGTGTACCCATCATGCCCAGGCATAGCCATAATCCACCTATAAACATAGCATCGTCCAGGATGATTCTCTTTCATTTGTAAAATTGAAACGTCAATACACAAAGTTACATCTCTGATTTTCCACATGGGAGCAATGTGCCTTGCTCTGTCACCTCCCTGGCAGAAGAGTCTCCCCTCCGGTCTTCCCCACTTGTGTCAGGTACATATCCCCGTGAACTAAAACCCCAAACTGAACTCACTGCCATCAAATTAATCCCAACCTACAGTGGCCCGATATAAGGCTTATGAGACTGCAAATCTTTGGGGGAACAGAGAGTCTCATGTTGCTACCATGGAGTGGGCTGCGTGTTTGAACCACTGACCTTGCCATTCGCAGCTCATTACCTTCTCCCTGGCACTACCAGAGCTTCCTTCTTGGACTAAAATAGGGCTAAATAACAACCGTGCACACCTGCTTGGACGTAACGACTAGCTTGACTTAAAGACATACTCAGGAATAAAACTCCTTTGTTCCCAGGAGCTGCCTTTGTGGTGGTTGACTTTTAAAAGAGGGAATTCAGGGTCCTTTTCTTGGACCTGAGTGCTTCAATAGAACCTCTCGAGATGCGCAAGGCCACTTCAGAATTCCGATGTGCAGTGGTTCTGAACCGCAGGGCGAGGGGCTTAGAGCTTGCGAGGGTTGTACAGCCCGTTCTACCTGGTCCTCGTGTGGGTCAAGACCGACACATCCTGCTTTTCCACTGGAAAACTACCCGGCCCAGCACCCAGAATGTTCATATTGAATCCCCTTGTCCGAATTTGCTGATTTTTTAAGATCAGAAAACCAAACTAAATTCACTACTGTGGAGTCAATACCGACTCACAGCACCCCTGTGGGGCAGGTAGAACTTCCCCTGAGAATTTCTGAGACTGTAACTCTTCCCAGTAGTAGCAAGCCCCATCTTTTTTTCCCTCAGAGCCACTGGTAGTTAGCTTCAAACTGCTGACCTTGCAGTTAACAGCCCAACGCATAACCACTACACCAAGAGGTCCTTAAAAAGATAGGAAAGAGAGAAAAGACCCCAGGGGACGTCAGAAGCGGCCCTTTAGCTTCCCCTTGAAGGAATTGTTGCTGAAGGGAAGAGATGATTAAGTGAACGAATTGAGGCGAAAATTTCAAAAGAAAAAATAAAAAGTCCTGGAGTGAGAAAGTCAAGAGGAAAGAACACGCTCATAACCGTCTCAAACTGAAAGTATTGAAGGAAAAATTAAACTTCAATCTGCAATAAGATGGAAAGAATACACAGAATTGGTTAATAGTCAAGCATTTTAAGAGGTAACATACTATAAAGAATCAATGGTATTGAAGAAAAAGTCTATGTTGTACTTGGGAAATCAAGGCTCTCGGAATTGATAGACCATCTATTGAAAAGTTTCCATAGACAGAGGTAGCACTGAACGCGCGCACTATTCTCGCAATTAAATAGGCCAACTGACTAGCAGAGATCCGTGTTTGTGCCCATTCCAAAGAAACGTGACCCCGAAGGATTTGGGAACTGTTGAAAATATCATTAATTGCATGCAAGTACAAGTTGATGAAGATAACGCAAAGATGGTCGCTGTGGTGTGTGGACAGAGAGGTGCAGGAAGTTCAAACTGGGTTCCAAAGAAGACATTTAAAAGGAACAGTAGTTCTCCGTTTATATACATTTTGTCTAATGACATTGGCTCCAATCCCCTCGGCGTAACAGCACCACCCCCTGAACTTCCCTGGGGTTCCCATTTCCAACAGTATTTCCTTCCTGCCCCTTCCTGCATTCTGACCTTGTATTTGGGCAAAAGCTGCCCTTTGGGTTTCCCATGGTTAATTGTATTGAGTAGTCCCTTCCTCCCTGGGGTTATTGTGCACCTTTTTTTTTTTAAGCTTTGTCTATTGTTTAGCTGCAATGACCCCTGGGGGTAGGTTCAATTCTAGACCAAAGGGAATATAAGAGCCAAAGTCTCTAACAGACCAGGAGGTCTGGTCTTTTCTATGTTCCTGAATTTTGTTCTACATTTTTTTTCCTCCCGCACTATCCAGGGCTTTCCAATTGTGAATCTTGTCAGAAGATGTCAGGAGTGGCCGCCAGACAGCAACTAGTTCTTCTCATCCAGCTGTTTAAAAACTGAAAGTGTTTTTTTTTAAATTCTAATATGAGAAATTCTTATCTCATGTCAATAAATGAGTATCTCTGGAAATTGGCCCAGAAATAAGTATTGTCAATTTCTCCATGACAAAGCCAAGGTTGAGATTCATTTTTGTAACAAAGAGCTTGCTTATCAAAATAACTCATTGCCCTAACTAACATTCCCTGGCCCTTTTGAAAATGAAAAAACTCTACTCCCTGTTCCTTTGGTCAACACCTATTGGTCTTCGAAGCGCTAGCTCCAAGACTACCTCCTTAATAAACACTTTCCTGATCCTTGTTGTAGTCTACTTCGTCCTGTGTACTCTAGTATACACTGTCTATATATGGTTTATCATAAACAAACAAAAGCAGCAAACTTACTGTCATTGAGTCAATCCTGACTCAGAGTGATCCCATATAGGCTTTCTGAGACTCTAAATCTTTTACTACTGTAAAAACAGATAACCTCATCTTTCGCCCAAGTAATGGCTGATGGGTTTGAACCACAAACCTTGCACCTAGCTGTCCAATGCACCCGTAACATCCATGAATTTATTACATGTCTCTTCAGTTGGACTCTCAGACGGAGTGATTTTATATATTTTCCCCCCTTTCCACTTAGCATATAGTCTGGTAGGTGAGAGATGTTCAATAAAAATTTATTGAATTCCTAAGAATTCATAGTCATTTATTCTTTAATACATGGTATTTAGTCATAAACACATGTTTAATGTTTATAAAGGGATGAGGTTGAACTACATTGTCTCTAATCCTTTTGAGATATAAAATTCTGTGATTGTTTTTTCTCCCTCATCACACAGAAGTTGTAAGGGTATGTTGCAAAAAGTTTGTGGAAAACTGGAGTTTTTCCATAAACTTTTTGAAAACATTCCCTGTGTATGATCTGAAAAATAATGAATTAGGCCTGTTTTTTTCCCCCTTAAAATTTTTCATACACACTTTCCTGAGGAGCTTGTGATGATGAAAATCATAATAAAATAGGTCTACGGGGACTCCTGGCATTCTGCATTTTTAACAAGTTCCGGTTTGTGCTGGTGCTTCCAGTTGACGAGCATTCTTTGAATAGCATTATTTTGATGTGGAGGCAAATCTTCGCCCTCACTGGGTTTGTGTCATGGACATTATCAGGCATGCAAGCACGACTACTAGACTAATCCTCAGCAACAGACGGTCTGGGTTCAGATTCTCAGACGCCATTCTGAGACACTTCACAAGTCATCGAAACCTATCTGTGCCTCATCTTCCTCATCTGTAACGGAGGGGTAATGCGAGTGCTGTCTGGAAAGAAACATGTCCATTCATGTGCAATCCTTACGTTAGTTAAAGAGTTGTTGCTAAATCTTCTATGTGTGGTGCTCCCCCTATGCATGAAGCATTATTATAGAAGACAAGACAGTCTGCTTGTCTCAGCAGCGATGATCTCAATATATTCAGGACCCTCAAAAAATAGAGTATTCAAAACAGCAGAGGGAAGATATTTATTCTTCCTTAAATGAAAAAAGATAAAGAGGGAAAGGGAGAGATGGGGAAAAAACCCACTGAAACTACAGAACAAGAAAAAAATACTTAAATTTGATATTTGTCCATAAACATCAGTCTCTGCCTTACTCTTACATTGAAAATAAACAAGATGTATGCCATTTCAGAAAAGGTTAAAAATGAAGTACATTTAAAATCCAAAATAAAAAGGAACTCCAGCCAGAATACATAAGTTTAAACAGAATATACTATAAATGTTTGCCCACATGGGACAACACTCATAATGAAGCTCATTTCCTGCCACTAAGATATCAATACTTCAGCAAGTCAATTGCTTTTTAATGAGACGTGGAAGACTGAGAGTGTTGTCAGGATATATACTTAAATATAGAATTAAACATAGGACAGTTTCCGAAAAGAAGGAAGCATTTAGGATCAGAGAATACGAGGAAAACAGAATATGGTAACAAAAGCATGCAATTATTAGGAATCGTGGAATCACCTCCAGAAGAAGAAAGGGAAGAGGAGAAAAGTGATTCAGAATAAATATGACTGAGAAAACCTTTCGAGCTGTTCTGCTCTGTAGACATGGGGTCACCTTCAGCCAGAGAGGACTTAGCGATTTATAACAACTGTGTACCAAGGGCTTCAAATATATTTACTTTTAAAATACCCAGAAACCGTTTGTTAGTTACATAATATGGTATCAATTTGGGACTTCATAGGATTAAGAGTGAAAGGGTGGAGTCTAGTCTGTCAATCAGATCATAGCCAATGAGGCCTCTGTGTGGGCACAGCCTTCTCCTGAGAATTCTGGGAATTCCTGATTTTCTCCTTGGAGGTGGAAACTCTCTCTCTCTCTCTCTCTCTCTCTCTCTCTCTCTCTCTCTCTCTCTCTCTCTCTCTCTCTCTCTCTCGGTTCACTCCCTTGGAGACTATTGACAACGCTTACTTTCTGAGAGATGCTCTACTGACCAGACACATGACACTATGCTGATAGACCCCGTGCCCTGGGAACTGGAGAAGCCACGTAGAGACCCCTGCCAGTGCTGAGATGCTTACACCACCACTGGATCCAAAGACTTTATACCCACTGGCCTGTGATTATCCTGCATTGCATGTGTTTTGTGAGTCAGAAAAGAACTTTATATATTGGTCTTGGACATATGGGCTAATATAGGATTTATGCGCTTGGACTGGCCTATGTTGGGATTGTTTCTTAATGTACAATTACCCTTTATATAAACCTCTCTTATACACATATGAATTTCTATGGTTTTGTTTCTCCTGCCTACCCAGACTAACACACAGTCTATGTGGAAGGTGTTGTTCATTTCATTTTATAGAGGAGGGCCGTGAGAGCCAGAGAACTGTACTTGACAGACATATATTTGGGATTTGAATTCCCTACTTGTGGGCACTATTTACTTTACTGTCCAAACTGACAGTATTTGGAAAAGAACCTTCAGATTTAAGCTTTCTATTAAGTCTAAGGTTGGAAAAGAAATAGCAAGCCAGTATAAAATGAAGTTGAAATGAATACACAAGCAAGCTAAAATTGTGCCAAAGACACATTCCATCTTTTAATAGTTCTCACTGAAAGAGTAAATCCGGGGATTTAAACAAGTTTCTCAGACTTGTTTCCAGCCCCATTGCAGCCAGATGGGATTTGGTATGTGACTTTAAAAAAAACCAAAAACCTTTGTTTTAAGGTAAATGAGGAGCTTTCAAAAAGGTTGTGAGAAAATGGAAGTAAAAGATACAAGAATTACCACAAACTCTTTGAAGCCCTCTTGGATTTGGTGCAAAGTGCCGCCCTGCTGGTGGTTGCACACCCAAATCCCTTGGCCTCTCGGTATATTGAAATGGTCTCTGCAGGGCTTGCTAACATTCTAGATTCCTGTGAATTCCATCTGGCTGCTGAGCCCTTGTTAAATGAAAGAGGCTAACACAGTTGGAAAAAGGAATCTGATGGCTTGGAAAATGGTAGATCTAGTAGGTAGAATTTAGTCAACCCAAAGGTTGACCTATTTATGTCTTCATCTCTAAGCACAACAGAGTAGAACTAGACTTATTTGCTTAATTTGTATCAGATACTGCCACAATATCCTTCTTATATCTCACTTTATACATGATCGCTGACTTGTTTACTTACTATTAATACCAAGCCCAACATATTCCTCTTGGTTTAAATACAGTGAGGGAAGGGGGAGGGTGAGGGTCAAGGGAAAACAGTCTTATTTAAATTTTATTTATTTATATCTATACTTAATTTTTAGAGCCTATTTCACTTATTTCTTTTTAAATTATAAGTTCCTGTGTTAGAAGAAAGGTTTTAGTTTAAACCCACTTTGAGCTCCAAGAGAGAACGATACAGGTAGGTACTTCTATAACGAGTTACAACTTCAGAAAATCTTGGGAACAGCTCAACTCTGTCAAACAGGGTTTTAAGAACCCAAACTAACTCAATGGCCGTGGATTTCAGTGTTAGAGGAAGGAAGATCACTAATAACGAGATGGTTAAAGGGACCAGTCATGTAACATTGCCTGGGTTAATTATCTTGTTTTTCCTTCAGTCGAAAGCCTTCCTAAACCTAAAGCTTCATATTTTTTTGCTTCTTCACGAGGTATCTCCAGTAAGAGATTGCTGGGCCCCGTGGGATCTCTATTGCCAGTTGTTTATGGAAGCACCATAGTGTCTTCCAAAGTCGTTGCGCGTTCCACAGCCTGGGCAGCAGTGCAGGAGAGTTCCAATCTCCCGGCACCCTTGCCAGTATTTGTTATTGTATTCGCATTATGTTTTTGGACTTTGTAAGGTCTTATCTCACTGCTATTTGGTAGCTAGTGATCTGGAGCATTTCTTCATATGTTTGTTGCCCACTAGATATCTTCTTTGGTGAACTGGCTTTTGCTTATTTTGTAATTGGAGTTTTCAACTTTTCTTGCTGAGGTGTTGCCATTTTCTATAGATTTCAGATAAAAGCCCTTGTCTGATTTGCTATTGCCAGAAATGTTTTCTGAGTCCCTGTGTTCTCTCTGTACCCTTTTGATGAAGTGTTTTGATTCAAATAAGTATCACACTTTTCGTAGGTCCCGGTCGTCATCGTTTTGTATTGGATTGTATGTGTTTTTTCCCTTGTGCCCTATATTAGGGCTCTTAAGTTTGTCCTTATTTTCTCATTGATGATCTTTACATTTCTAAAATATTTAACATTTTCTCACAAATTGATTCTGAATCCATTTAAGCAAAGGAAAATGCTCATTCAATTTACCATTTTTAAGAAATGAATCAGTTTCCAAATAAACCAGAAACAAAGCACACTTTTAAAAACTATTTGAAGTTATTATGATTCTTGAAAGAATCATGCTTTTGAAGAACTAAGAATTATATATTACTTTGTATTAGTACACCAAAATTGACCTCGCTAATGCAATCAGGAGCATTTGCTGATGTTTTCTATACCATTGGAGCATTAAACAGGAGTGCTCACCAGGTCATGTGCAGTAGTACGCTCATAAGGAAAGCAGACACCTTCTTAAAATATTAGTCCTAGAGAGATTTCTAAAATGTTCATTTATTTTGTAGTGAAAAATAACGGAGTGTGAAAACAATTTTAGGGTTGGGGAAAAAAGACACTTGGTATATCAAAAAACATCAAAGGAAAATGTTTTAAACATCAAAATTTCTTAATTATGAAACAACAATGACAGAACTCCGGGCTCTCATAGGATCATGAAGCATTTTGTGAAGTCGGTTATCTAGGAAGTAATTCCATAACTGCCCTTAGCAACATCTTTGTAATTTAAACATGATCTGTTTGGGATTCCTTTGTTCCCATTTTCCCATAAGCCACATATTTCTAACTCAGCTTTTAAAAAACCTCCAAAATAAATTTTTTATTAAAATGTGTTTATAATTTGGAAACAGAGTGCAATGTTATATGATCTATTTGAAAGACAACTTAAACATACGCTGTAAATGAACATTAAAAATAAGCCATGACTATTATCAGTTTTCTCTTTCTTTGAAGTTTTTAATTTTCATAAATAATGCTCTCACAAAAATAATTTTTTAAAAGCCCATAATATAAAATGAAGAAAGTAATACTATTCTATTGATGTCTATGCACTGATGGGAGATACTACTATGTCCCAAGCTAATTCTAGAAATAGCATCTATAACTGTCATATCTTGCTCCTTTCCAAAATCCTGTCATGTTATTCTAGCCCTATAATTTTCACCTTGTATACATGTCTTCATTATTCTGGGGCATTGATTTAACCAATATGTAGAATTTTGTTTTGACATAATTTACAAACTAAGAAACATTGAAATTTGTATAATTATGCCCTGGGGTGTAGTCAATTACTGCTAACATCAAAACCATCAGCTAATCTATTGTTGAAAGAAAAAACTTTCTACTCCTGTACTACTTCTACACAGGGGCTCCTTCACTTATCAATAGATGAGGAGATTTAGGTCCAAAGAAATTAAGCCAATTATTTAGGATGGCATATTTGAGGTTAGAATCTAATGTTTGAATCTCCAATCTTGTGCTCATTTTTCTGTCAATATTTCTTTCTATGTACATTGCTTTTGGATTACCTACAAATATGGTGTATATTCAAATTATGAACAAAGGCTCCCAAGATCTCTGGGAGGTTAAATGAACAAATAAACAGATAGATGATAGCTAGATGATAGCTAGATAGCTAGATAGCTAGATAGATAGCTAGATAGATAGCTAGATAGATAGATAGATAGATAGATAGATAGATAGATAGATAGATAGATAGTTAGATATAACCAACCAACCAAATGAGCAGATTATGGTAGTTAGGGTCAACCTCGCTCTTCCAGAATGTTCAGTGATTTGAGAATCCCCATGATGTGACCTAACATGGTCTAATCCATTTCATAATGGGTTCTGCTGTAAACAGCCAATTGCTTGTAAGATTAGGGTGGAATTCAACCTCTTTACTCAGATCAAAGCCTGATGAACTTTCCTCGGGAGTGTGGGTTACTTTTCATTTAAGTAGACTCTCTGAAAATCATGTAAAGAGTTATATTCTAGAAAATCCATAGCGACAGTTCTACCCTGTCCTATAAGTCAGAGTTCTTATGAGTCAGAATTGGGCAATGATTTGTTTGTTTTTTTGTTTGAGTGGAAATACATTTTGCTTCTTGCTGTGTCTGCCACCTACATCTGACTTATTAACCTCCAGCTCCTCGATTAAGCCAAAGGTCCACACCAAATTGCCTGCTAACTTTGGAAGTCACCAGTGGCTTGCCATCTGACCTGCCAATCTTGGATTCATCAGCTTCTGCACCCACCAAAACCTGTGGTCTTCCTGCTTCCTAGTTTATCAGCCCCCCACTGCCACTTAAGTCAGTCAAAGCCTTCAGCTGAACAGCTGTCCCAAGGACGTGAGCTGCACTGAATGTGCATACTTCTCCAACTATGTGAGTCATTTCCTTTTACTTTCTTAAACAAACAAAAAAAGACAATACAAACAAAAAAAGTTTTCTTGTGAATTAAATGGCGGTATACATACAATACAATACAATCACTTTTGCATTCTATGTCAGCAACTTATCAAACCTTCCAATAACAAAAACACCAACTCATTGCCATTGAGTCAATGATGACGTATGGTGACTCTATGGGACAGAATAGAACTGCCCTTGTGGTTTTCTGAGACAGTAACTCTTTACAGGCGTAGAAAGCCCCATCTTCCCCCTGAACCCTCCCAATAGCACACATGTGTATGAGTTATCATGCTGAGAAACAAAACCAGTGATAAATATATACCTATCTCTCACGGGCTTTGCTTCTCACTGGTCATACTTCTCTAACACAGCCTAATATATAGATTTATGAAGGAATTAGATAATTTTACAGGTAGTATATTCACATAAATTTAAGGAAGAGTTGTTTGTAGACAATACGACCAAAGATTTCCCCCATTTGCCTTCACCATCAAAAGAAAAGGAATTCTCAAAGTGATGGCCTCACCCAAAGAGTGAACCTGGGGATTGACTGGTCCGCAAATTTAATGGGCACGTCTGTCAACACACATCTCTTCAGATCCTGCGGTGCCAATACCTTAGACTGGCGAGCTTTTTGGTTCCCTCCCTCTCAGTTTCACAATTCACAGCTATTACTTAATGATCAATCTCTATTACTCTGAAATGTTTCTCTCACTTGTCATTGCTTCCTGTGCACTAGGTCTCTGCAGATACTCCTCAAATGGCCGTCTCCTGCTCTTTTATTGACGTTCAACCTGGGCTATCTTTCCTAATTGCCCATGGAGAGTCTCTGTTTAATCTCTTGAAAATATCTCAAATTCAACTTGTTTAACAAGGAACTCGTTTCTCTCTCCTAATTTCCATGTTTTTGTTGTATTCTTTTATTTATTTATTTTAATCATTTTATTGGGGGCCCATACAGTTCTTATCATAATACATACGTCCATTGTGTCAAACACATTTGTACATTTGTTTTACATCATTATTTTCAAAACATTTTCTTTCTACTTGAGCCCTTGGTATCAGCTCCTCATTTTCCCCTTCCCTCCCCTCCCTCACGAACCCTTGATAATTTATAACTTATTATTTTTTCATGTCTGATACTGATCAATGTCTCCCTTAACCTCCTTTTCTGTTGCCCATCCCCCAGAAAGGGGGTTCTATATAGATCATTGTGATCGGTTCCCCCCTCCCCCCAAGCTTTCCCCTTCGGCTCCTGGTAATGCTATTTTCATTATTGGTTCTGAGGGGTTTATCTGTCCTGGATTCCATGTGTTTCCAGCTCTTATCCGTACCTGTGTACATGCTCTGGTCTAGCCGGATTTGTAAGGTAGAATTGGGATCATGATTGTGGGGAAGGGGGAGGAACCATTAAAGAACTAGAGGACTGTTGTGTGTTTCAATGGTTCTATACTGCACTGATTGGCTCATATCTTTCTTGTGACCCTTCTGTAAGCAGATGTTCTGTTGTATAGAGATGGGCTTTGGGTCTCTACTCTATACTCCCCCTCATTCACATTGATATGATTTTTTTGTTCTGGGTCTCAGATGCCTGATACCTGATCCCATCAACACCTCATGATCACACTGGTGTGCTTCTTCCATGTGGACTGTGTTGCTTCTCAGCTAGATTGCTGCTTGTTTGTCTTCAAACCTTTAAGACCCCAGATGCTATATCTCTTGATAGCCGGGTACCATTAGCTTTCATCGCCACATTTGCTTATGCACCCATTTTGTCTTCAGTGATTCTGTCAGGAAGGTGAGCATCATGAAATGCGAGGTTATCAGAACAAAGTGTTCTTGTGTTGAGGGAGTACTTGTGTAGAGGCCCAATATCTGCCTGCTACCTTGAAACTTAGCATATAAATATATGTACATAGATCTATTTCCCTATCAGTGCTATAAATATACTTACATATGTACATACCTGTATTTAGACCTCTATAAATGCCCTTTACCTCCTAGTTCTTTCCTCTATTTCCTTTTACTTTCCTTTTGTCCCACTATCTGGGGTTCAGCCTTCATGGGTTTCAGCAATTCCTCTTGGTAACATTGCACTTGATCAAGCCCTACCAGGCATCCTACACCCTCCTCACGAAAAATTTTAGATCGCTTCTTGTTCCTTGTCCCTGGGTTTGTTAACCCCTACTTCCTTTCCCCTTCTCCCCTCTCCCATGTCCCCCTGGAACCATCAGTCCTGTTGTTATCTCCTCTGAATTGTTTATCCCACCTATCTTATCTAGATGCACATCCAGAGACAATAACAGACATAAAAACAAGGCAGAGTAAAACAACAAAAGAAAACAAAACAAACAAACAACAAACAGAAAAACCTATAAACAGTTCCAGGTCTGTTAACCTTTAGATGAGTTTTCTGGTCAAGTCTGATGGGGTGCCATGCCCTGGCCCCAAAGTCTATTTTTGGTATTCCCTGGGGACTTCATTGCTTTGCTCCACTTGGTGCTTTGTTGCACACCCTTAGTGTTTTGACCCAGTGTGGTGGGGTCAGATCGGACACCATTCCGCCCTAAGCCTCCAGTGTTGTCCCTCATAGTACCATGGGTCAGTGGGGGACATCTTGTCTCGTGGAAGGGCCAGACCTACAGCCCTCTCTGTGCATTGGGTGCTCTGAGCAGGAATATCATCCTCAGGGTTTGGTGGGCCAGGATGTGTTCCACCCGCTCTCCTTCCCTCTTCGTTTGCTCCTTTGTGCTCTGATCCGATGGACCCCTCTCCCTGAGCTGTAGCTTCAGTACTGTCCTCTGTAGTGCATTCTTCTGGGAGGGGAGGGGGGTGTCCATGTAGTTGGGATTGGGGCGAGGCCTGCAGATCTCTCTATTGGTTCTTCCATTTGTGGGGGTCACTCTTGGTTTCTTGTTATAGTGTTATTTAATTTTCCTCATACAAATATTTTGGTTTTTTAATCAGGTATATCCCTAGATATTTCCATTTGTGCTTGGCTATTATGAAGGGTACCGCCTTTTTGATGTCTTTTTCTGTGGTCTTGCCTGATGCATATAACAGTCTGATAGACTTCTGTTTGTTGATGTTGCATCCTGCCACTCTGCCATATTCCTCTATTGCTTCCAGGCCTCCACTTGTGGAGCTTTTTGGATTTTCCTCATATAAAATCATATCATCTGCGAATAATGAGAGTTTCACCTCTCCTTCCCAGGGCAAATAACTTTGATGTCTTTTCTTTGCCATGTGTTGTTAGCTAAGCCCTCCAGTACACTGTTAAATAGGAATAGCAACAAGGGGCATCCTTGTCTGGTTCCCTTTTCAGTGGGATTTTTTTGGGGTCTTTTCTGCATTGACTACTATGTTGGCTGTTGTTTTTTCACATAAAGCTTGTATTGTCTTGAGGAATTTTCCTTCCATTCCTATCATCTCAAGTGTCTTAAGCAGGAATTGGTGTTGGATGTTCTCGAACATTTCCACATCTATCAATATTATCATGTGGTTCTTATACTTTTTCATTTCAATGTGGCGAATAATGCTAATGGTCTTTCTTATGTTGCATCCCTGGTACAAATCCCACTTGGTCATGGTGAAGTTTTTGTTTTATATAGTTTTGTATTCTATTGGGCAGTATTTTGTTAAGTTTTGCATCAATGTTCATTAGAGATATTGGTCTGTAGTTCTCCATTCTTGTGGGATCCTTGCCTGTTTAGGTGTCAGAGTTATATCACTTCATAAAAAGAGTTCAAGAGTCTTCCATCCTTTTCTAAGTTCTGGAAGAGTTTGTGTAGGATTAGTGTCAGTTCTTCCCTGAATGCTTAGTAGAATTCTCCTGTGAAGCCATCTGGCCCAGGGTTTTATGTGTTGGCAATACCTTGACAACCTGTTCTATTTCTTATGATTCTTTACGTCCATCTGGGATAGTCTTTGTTTATCCAAGTGATTGTATTTCCAAGAATGTGTCCATGTCTTCCAAGTTGTTGAATTCATTGGAGTACAGGCCCTCGTAATACTGTGTAGTTACCCTTTTAATTTCACCAGGGTCTGTTGCAATGTCCCCTCTTTCATCCCTCATCCTTGCTATTGAAATTTATTCCATCCTTTCTTTGGTTAGGTTTGCCAGCAGTGTCAATTCTGTTAATCCTTTCAAAGAAACTATCTGCATTAACTTTTTCTTATTTTCTTGTTTTCCCTCTCATGAATCTCAGTCCTGGTTTTTATGATTTCTTTACATTTGCTATTAGTAAGATTGTCCTTCTCTTATTGCTGTAATGTTTGTGTCAGAAAATCAATCATAAATCTTCCTTCCTTTTTCATGTGTGCATGTATTGCTATCAAACTTCCTGTGATAAGTGCCTATGCTATATCTGAAAGGTTTTGGTACGCCATATTCTCATTGGTTTATAGAAACGCCCTAATATCATCTCTGATCTGAGCCAGTATGCACTCCTTTTGCAATAGAGTTATTCATCCTCCAATTATTTGCCCTTGTTTTCTTGATCATTTCTTTTGTTGATTTCCAGCCTTATGGTGTATTCGTCAGAGAGAGAAGTCTGTATGATCTCTATGTGCGTGAATTTACACAGATTTGAATTGTGTCCCAGCATGTGGTATGTTTTTGAGTATGTACCATGTGGACTTGAAAGAATGTGAATGGTTTTTGCATTTGGGGGGAGAGCTCTGAAAATATCTATCAGGTCAAGTAGTGTAATTGTAATATTTAGATCTGTAACCTGCTCGTTAAGCTTTTTTCCTTGTGATCTATCTTTCTTGGAGAGTGCTGTATTAAAGTCACCTACTATAATTGTTGTGCCTGTAATTTCTTTTTTCATCTTTTGGAGTGTTTGACAATTTTGTGGGTCTCTTGTTGAGTGTGTATATATTTATTCTGCCCACTCATTCTTGGTCTACTTTTTCCTTGAGCACTATATAGTGCCCCTCATTATCTCTTGTTGTAGTTTGTACCTTGAGATCAATTTTGTCCAAGATTAGGATTGAAATTCTTGCTTTCTTTTGAATTTCCATTTGCTTGGTATATTTTTCTCCAGCCTTTGACTCTTAGCCTATTTTTGCCTGTAATCTTGAGGTGTGTCTCCTGTAGGTAGCTGATTGATGGTTTGTGTTTTCTAAGCCAGTCTGCTAGCCTCTACCTTTTAATGCCTAAGTTCAGTCCACTGATATTCAGGGTTATTACATCCATCTAAGGACTTTGTGATTTCATTTTATACCTTTTGTGTTGGGTGTTTTCCTACCTCCCTTTCTATTCGGTGTGTTTTGCCTATGTGCGTGTGGTTCATTCTTGCCTTCTTTCCACCCTTGAGCCAATGCTATCTTGGGGGCTGTTTTCTCTTTTTGCTCTCTGGGTGGGGCTGTTCTATGTGGTGGTCTCTTATTTGGGCTTGGTGAGTGCTGTTCCTCTTCCCATACTGGGTCAGCATTTCTGTTGTTTTCTAATAAATTAACAACACCTTTGCATTTTTCTTATATTGTTTTCTGTTTCCAACACCTATCCCATCCTTAAATATTTTTCTGCAATGTTAATCTCATATTCACCTTTCCCCCTGCTACAAATGCTTTTCTCTAGTATATGATGCATGGAGTAATATACAAACAAAAACACTGCCTTTTGTTGTTGTTAGTGTTGTTCCCACCTTTTCCAGTGCCTATCATGTCATATTCAATAGATCTATTTGTGTTACTTCCAGATAAAACCTTCAAAAGGGTATTTTAAATAATTTGACATTCCCCTGTTCAAACCCTTAAAATTGTTTTCCTCTATCTCAAGTGTCTTTAGTTTAGCATTGAAGGATACTCAAAGCCAACTCTTGCATCATTTTCATGGCATCCTTAACTTTAATGTTCTTCCCATACCACATAACTCATACTAAGTAAAAGGGAGCCTACTCTTTAATTCTGAACCATTTTCTGTGATGCATTTCAAATGACTCATTCTAGCCTACTTTTGGGTCATACTATTTGACCCTGCAATTAAATTTCCCTTAGACCAAATATTCTTTGCAATTGCTCTAGCTTCTAATTTACAGATTGCTTACTTCAAGTCTCTTTTCTTGATTTCTGTATTTAGCCAAGTAAGACCAGCATTTTTCTTTATTTTGGAACCTAAAACCCCATCTAGTATTTTTCTCCCTTCCCCTCCTGTCTACTGTAGGGCTCTGTCGGACTACTCAAAGACTTTCCAGATAACTACATCTATTCAAATACCCTCAGATCTGGACACAGGCTTTGTATGCAGACTAATGTATCTCTATCTCTGGTTTTAGGTAACATTAGCTTGGAATATTTTGCCCAAATTTCTTTGTTTCAATTGTATTTCTATTTTACTCTAATACTCATTAAAATTCTCTTAGCATAACCCCAGAGGACACTCTCTCCTTTGAAATTCTTTAGTATTGCTGTCAAATAGAAATTTAATGTGAACCACATAGCTGGCTTAAAAATTTTAGTGGTCACATAATAAAAGTAAAACGAAGCAGATGAAATGAATGTTAAAAATATAGTTCCCATTGCCCAATATATTCAAAATGTCATCACTCAAACATATAATCAATGTACAAGATTAATATGATATTTTCATTCATTTCTTTTATACTGGTTTTCAAATGCAAGTGTGTCTTTATAGTTGTAGCGCATCTCAATTTGTACTGGTCACATTTCAAGTTGCTACCATAATGGACAGTGGAGGCCTAACAAATTCGTTAACTTTTTAGGCATTTGACTTATTCAGTGTTGTAGAGTTAATTATTTTTTTATGAATAGATGTCTAGACTGTAGACTGTCAGCTCATAGTAGATGGGAATAAGGAATTCTGGTGGTACATTGACTACGTGCTTGGCTTATAACCAAAAATTCAGCACTTTAAACTTTTACATTAGCTTCATGGGTATAAGACCTGCTAACGTGCTTCAGTAAAGATGACAGCCAAGAAAACTGTGAGAAAGTTTTAAACTGTCACATGAGGGCACTATGTGTTCACATACACTCAGTGGCACCCAACACCTATAAGAACATGGGTATGGAAATCGTCATTTTATTACTGTGATAGAAAACAGTGGCCATGTAAAGAGGTAATTAGAATACACTGTGATAAGCATTAAAAAGAATTTTTTTCATAGAAAAGGCTGGGGTAGCACCATAGTTCTGTATACCTCCCTTGTGCCTCTCAGACTTGCCTCCATTGAGTTGTAAATACAGAAGTCAATGAGGCAAATAAACTTAAAACAATAATGATTATACATATGATACATGGTAAGTAATAAAAGGAAGAGGAATAATAGAACTGGGGCAAATGTAGGCAGCATTCAATGAAATTTAAAATGATTCTTGAGTATATATGATAAAAGGAGATCGGGAGGGGGTAGTGGAAATTTCTAGGCAAAGTAACAACTTTCTGTCCCTTTGTCCTACTGTGGTGGCCTGTGTGTTGCCGCGATATTAGAAGCAGAGATTTTTAACACCAGCAGGGTCACCAAAGTGAGCAAGTTTCAGCAGAGCTTTCAGACTAAGAACAGACTAGAAAGAAGGACTAGTTTGTCTACTACAGAGGAATCACTCATTGAAAACTCGATGGATAACATGGAGATATTGTCAGTTACTGAAAACCTCATTAGTAGAAGAAGAACATTTCAGAGATGGTGTCAGAAGATGAGGCCCTCCATTTGGAAGGCACTCAAAATATAATTGAGGAAGAATCGACTATAGGATCGACTATAATGATGTGCATGGAGTAAAGCCTGCAGGACTACAGCCTTTGAGACCTTAACAGGCCTGGCTCAAAATGAGAACAGCTGGAAACATCCATGAATAACTGGAACTTAGAGTGTATGAAGTATGAATCTGAAAATGTTTAATGGTCAACAAATGAAATGGAACTCATAAAGATTGATGGTGTAGGCATCAGTGAGCTAAAATGGAATGCCATTGGCCGTTTTGAATCCGAAAACCTTACAGTTACTCTGTTGGGAATGACACAATCAAAAGGAAACTCTTTACGTTTATCACCAGAAGTTTATTTCAAGATCTACCTTGAAATACAGTGCTGTCTGTTCTAGGCTAATGTGTCTCCCCATACAAGGAACTCCAACGAAGACAATTATTCAGATTTATGTGAAAATCAATAAGTTTCGGTATCACTAGCAGAAGTTGAAGAGTTGGCCAACGTCTTCAGTCTGAAATTGATCAAACCTGCAATCAAAATGCATGAATAATTATTAGCAATTGAAATGCAAAAGTTGGAAAGAAAGTAAATAAGTAGCAGTTGGAAAATATGGTCTTCGTGATAGATATGAAGCTGGAGATCCCATGATAGAATTTTGCAAGACCCATGACTTCTTCCTCACAGAGACCTTTTTTTCAACAACACAAAAGGATACTGTATATGTGGACGTCTTCAGATCGAATACTCAGGAACTAAATTGATGACAGCTCTGGGAAGTGATGGTGGAAAAGCTCAATATCCATAACCAAATTTAGGCCAGGCGCCGACTGTGTAACAGACCATCAGTTACTTACATACGAGCTCAGGCTGAAGTCGGAGAAAATGAAAACAAGTCTGAGAGCTATGTAAGTTCAGGACGAAGTTGGAGAAAATTAAAACAAGTGTACAAGAGCCAAAATACGACCTTGAGTTTATCCCATGAAAATTTCAAGAACAACCCAGGAACAGATTTGAAGTATTAAACACTAATGCTAGAAGACCTGAGGAGCTGTGGGGTGAAATAAACACATCATACATGAATAAAGCAAAAGATCATTAAAGAGACAGTGTGACAGTTAGGATTTTTGTGCCAACATGACACCTGTAAGAAGACATGGATGGAGTTTAGCCTGTCAATCAGGTCACAGCTTGATGACCTCCTTTGGCGGTGAGACCAAGATAAATGGCTCTCTGGAGGCGGGCCCCTCTTTCTTCACTTTTGTGCTGGTGAGCCACTCTGAGATCTGCCAGAGCCCCGAAGATGTGTCGACCACGGTTGGATTCCAAATTTTGCACCCACCGGGCTGTGATCTTCCTGCATTCTGCATCATTGGATGTGGCTGCGTGAATCTGAAGAGGGACTGTGGACTAGTGTCAGACTTAGGACTTGAGTTGGACTGGGATAGGATGTTTTCCTGATATATCAAGCTTTTTGATATAAAGCTCTTTCTTACACATATATGAATGTCACTGGATTTGGTTCTCTAGTCAATCTGGCCTAACACAGACAGGAAAGAAAGAAAATATCAAAGCGGATGTCAGAAGAGACTCTGAAACTTGCTCTTAATCATAGAGTAGGTAAAGCAAATGAATGAATTGATGAAGTCAAAGAGCTGAAGAGAAAATACTCAAGGGTACTTCAATAAAATATTATAATAAGAAGTGCCAAGACAAAGAAAATCACAAAGAACATGTTCAGCATATATTAAACTGAAAGAATGCAAGAGAAAAATCCAAACTTCAAGTTATAGTATTGAAAGTTTCTGTGAGCAAAACAATAAATGATGCAGAAAGCACCAGAGAGGAGGACAGAACATGCATGCGGAGTCTCTGTGCCCAGAATTGGTAGGCATTTGAGATAGTGAAGGTTTATTATGCCAATGTGACTGATAAACACATGTGGGATTAATTGAAAGGCATATAGATAAATGGCTTGGTGAGTCTCACCTTTTGAGTTCTTGGGTCTCTTGCTTTCTGAAGGTCGGACCAGGATGCAGCTGCCTTAGCCAGTTCCCTGCTTTAGCTGGCAAAACTCACTTCCTGCAAGACATCCCTGAGGAGAAGTCACATGGACCTACGCTGATGCAGCCCTAGGTGCTGGAGCAGCCATGTGGAGACCCCTGCCAGCGCTGGGATCCTTACACGCTCACTGATTTATTTTTCCTTCAGCAGTCAGCATCATTGTGTGTGTTTTGTGAGACTGGGGAGGACTTTGTAGTTTGGTGTCTGACATATGGGCTAATGTTGGACTTATAGGCTTGGACAGCGCTGGGTTGGCATGCTTTCTTACTGTACACTTACCCTTTATATAAACCTCTCATATATATACGAGTTTCTGTGGATTTGTTTCCCTAGTTTACGAAGACTAGCACAACATTCAACCACTGCAAGAGGTAGTTTATGTGTAAGAACCAAAAACTATGAAGTGACAGAATATCAATTGAAATGTATCAACAAGTTGATGAAGAGCTAGAAGCACTCACTTGTCTATGTCGAGAAATTTAGAAGACAGTTACTTGGCCAGGTGACTGGAAGAGATTGATATTTGTGCCCATTACAAAGAAAGGGGACCCAACAGAATGCTCAAATTATAGAACAATATCATTGATATCTCAGGCAAGTACAATTTTGCTGAAGATTATTCAACAATGGTTGCCAGAGATTCAGGCCCGATTCAGAAGAGGATGTGGAACAAGGTACCATAAATGAATAAATCACTGCCGTTATCAGGTGGAAATGAGCTGAAGACAGAGAAGACCAGAAAGATGTTTACTTACATTTTATTGACTATGCAAAAGCATTAGACGGTGTGGATCACAACTACCTTTGGGTAACCTTGAGGCGAAGATGAATTCCAGAACACTTCATTGTGCTCAGGTGGCACTTGTACCTAGATTAAGAGGTAGCTGGTTACATGAATGGATCAAGGGAACACTGGATGGTTTAAAGTCAGGAGAAGTGTGTCTCTGAGCTGTACCTTCTCACCGCACTTATTCCTTCTGTATGCTGAGTGAATTGTCGGTGACACTGGATTACACAGAGAAGAATTCAGTAGCATGATGGGCGGAGAGTGAGGACTCAAGCACTTGCTGAAGCAGATCAAGCCTTCAGTATGGATCACAACTCAATGCAAACCACAACTTTCACAAGTGGACCAATATGCAATGTCTTGATAAATGGAGAAAAGATTGAAGTTGTCAAGGATTTCATCTTGCTTGGGTCCACATCAATGCTAATGAAAGTCAAGAGGTCAAACAATGCATTGCATTGGGTAAATCTTCTGCACAACACCTCTTTCAATTATTGAAAATCAAGGGTGTAACTTTGAAGAGTAGGGTACACCTAACCCAAGCCATAGTGTTTTCACTTGCCTCGTATGCACGTGAAAGTTGGACACTGATTTAAAAAGACTGAAGAAAATGGATATGTTTGAACTTTAGTGTTGGTGAAGAGTATCAAAAATACTATGAACTGCCAAAAGAACAAACAGATGTGTCTTGGAAGAAGGAAAGCCAAAATGCTCCTTAAAGGCAAAGATGGCAAGACTTCATCTCATGTACTTTGGACATGTTGTCAGGAGGGACCACATCCTGGAGAAGGGCATCATACTTGGTAAAGTGGAGGAGCAATGAAAAAGAGGAAGACCTCCAACGAGGTGGATTGTCAGTGGCTGCAACAATGGGCTCCAACATAAGAACAATTGTGAGGATGACACAGGACTGGGCCGTGTTTCCTTCCGTTGAACACAGGGTTGCGATTAGTCAGAACCAACAGAGAGGCACCTAACAAAAACAACAGAGTAACAGGCTATGCAAAGGTCCTGAGGTAGGAAAGAACCGAGAAAGGACCCTGAGACGCTAACTAGGAATATGAATCCACAATATTTCCCTCTTTCAATACAGAGAGCTTCATTTAGGATTTGATACAAATTATATATCAAATAAACAAACAAACAAAAAAAACCCCAGTGAGAATGCACATCAAACCTGTCAAGTGTGAGTAGCTATAGCACAAATTTCGGGACAGAGGTCTGATAAGGCATCTTGGACTTAATGTGTTCTCTCTGTGTGTCCGATTCTATGACTCTCACAATATGGGGAGATGAGACTGAATAGAAGCACTTGCATTCTCTTCCAAATTAGGGTGTGATAGCTCACTTCCAAGGTAGAGTGACGTCAGTCCAATTTTATTCATCCTTGAGAGCCTAGAGGTGCTCTAGCGCCATGCTCAATCATAAGCAGTTCTTGAATGAATGGTTGTGATATTCTGTTATATATTTTTAATCACTGAAGGAGTTTTCATCTAAAAGCCAGAAATGGAAGGAAACCTAGGAATAGCTTGAAAGATTAATAAGACCGTGATCACAAATTGCTAAGTTTTCCAAACTTCTGACTAATTAAATGTGACAGGAAGAGTGCTAGCAGCAGTGTTGATAGTTATTTATTTTTAATTTACTTCTCCGACACCCTCGGAAAAAATCAATGGAAAAAATCCCCAACGACTGCATTGGTGGGATCACAGCAAAAAGCTGTTTCTATTTCTGAGTCCCTGCTTCCTATTATTCAGACACACTTGGAATTTTTTTCTCTACCATTCACATGTTGGCCATTGCCCTCATTGCACGATTTTAATTGAATATAGCTCTACCTAAGCAGGAAAGCACCCACAATGTCCAGCCAACCCCATCCCAGCATGGTTTCAAGAGTGCAAGATACTTTCCTGGCTGATTTAAAATTTATACAAATGTTAGGAGGGGGATCATTATGGAATCCAAGCCCTCATTGACCTCCTCTATCATGCTCAATCAATAAGATTGCGTAAATAATACTTCTTCCCAATGCTATCAATCAGTGGAATATTTTGAAGTTGCATATTTATTTCGTCCTTTAGTTGTGTTGTGAGTTTACTCAGTGATTGCAGAATCACTAGATTAGTCCACTATTCTAAGTCCAGAATTCCTGGGACATTTTCCAACACATTTTCTTCCTAAATCAAGTGTCTTTATTACTGATAAGTTATATAACCTAGCAATCTTAGTGATTGTTGAGACATCTTTCTTCTCCATGGAATTAAAATAGACAAAAATTCAGTTAAAAAAAGAAGCCTTGTTTTATTTTGCATAATAGCCGTAGACCAGCATGAGCCACAACGTCAATATAGTTAACAATAAAAACAGTGACCATCATAGGATGGTAAGTATATAGATAGATATAGATATAAATAAATAGATATATGTATATATATTACTATACAAAATCATAGAAAATGTTATTAAACAAAAATATCAAAATATCCAACTTTTGTCTTGATATTTCCTCCATCTGGGCCCATACGATTCTAAAGAGGATGTGACCAGCTTTCTAACCCTTCCCAGATGCATTCTGCACTCTGTGGTTTTACTACATTTGATCTGCATGCTGACCTCGTTCCCCGTTTGTCTTTGTGGGCACTCTAAGAAGAACAAAGGAAGCAGATTCCCGAGAAAACTTGCCAGCAGCCACCTTATCATAGAGGCATGTTTAGTTAAACATACTTTATCTGAAATAAGCCTGTGCATTCATAGTCTAGAAACGTAGCAACACTCCTCTTTGACTGACTTCCACGGCAGGCCACTCTCGAAGAAGCTAAAGGCCTTTCAGCTATTCTTATTTTTCAATAGGACCCCAATGTTCTTTGGCTTGCTAGTAAACCACGTTACAATTACTCACCTTTCGAGATTCGCTTGCAGCTTTAAGTAGCCATGTGACCCAGGTGTAGGGAAAAACCCATAACAACAACAACAAAAAGACAAACAAACTCTTGGGAAGGTTTCCAGAAAAGCTTCCTGAATATTCAAATTCTCTCTCTCTCTCTCTCTCTCTCTCTCTCCTTTTGCTTTCTTCCTACCTAGAGCTTAGAGGTCATGGTTAGATGTGAAGTAGTATTTTGACACCATTGAGAACGAAACATTCCTAATATAGAAGATGAGTCCTACTCCTTCATGATTCCTTTGATTAGCAGCTCTGGACTGTGTCCTTCCAGATTTCATACAATTTGAGAAAATTAGGTGACTTTGTATCCAAAATGTAGTGCCCAGGATCTGTGATATGTGACTGAAAGCAATGTTAGCTGATATGATACCCACATTCTGCTTCTAGAACTGTCTTGTTGCACAAATTTACTTTGTATCCAACAAGTGACCTTGTAGTTGATAAACACTAAGTATATTCTAGGGATTCAAAGACTTATGAAATACAAATACTGCCTTTCAAGAACTTAACAGCCTAATGAAAAGAGTGTTAAAAAGGCATGGGGCTGACATCCTTTAACTCCACCAAGAGGGACAAGAATCAAACTCCACATCAGCCAAATGTCACTGTGGTCAGCCTGCAACCTTCCTCCCAAATCTGACATCGGTCTTACCTCCCACAGCACTCTCTATAACTCCGCTTGGCTTGATAATTCACTGCAATGGCCACACAGAAGTCAGAGATGATATTAAAAATTATGAGATTTACTTGGGAAGTTGACAAGTTACAGTGTAGGCTCAGAAATGCTCAAGACACAGTTACCAGTAAAAGAACCTCTTCACAGCCATCCCTACACATAGGTCTCTCTTTGATCCCCAGCCTGGAAGCCACATTGATCCCCATCATGGCTCTGCCTGTGAAATTTTACAGAGCTTCTTCAGAGTTGCCGATGAATGCCCAAAGGGTATGCTACTCTGCCCTAAGCCTCTGCCTGAGAGTATTTGCTTCCTGGGTCAACAAACACAGCTCTTCAATTAAGTGGGGCACCCTACTCATAAAACAAAATTCCTGCCTGAAGGCATTCAGTTTTGCTTGCTCTGTGGACTGGGAAGTCCATGGCTCTGTCTTGGGCTCTTGCTGTGGGTTCTGCTGCTGCACTCCTCTTTGACTTCTGTGCTGTTGCAGATTGCTGTCACCAGGTCAAGGAGTCTGAATGCTTAGGAACCTTGGGAATAAAGGACACACTCCATCCTAGCTCTTCTTTCTTAATGTAATGAACTCACCCTACTGCTGTTGAGTTGGCTCATTTTATATCCAGGAGAATGGCAAAATTGATTGACTGTCATGTTAGAGTTCCAATTTTAAAAATCATGATCAATGTTGTTAAAAATCACATTTGAATTTTACGAGCCTATCAATATTTTCCCCAACTTCTTTTATTCAGACACATCAGGAAAACATCATTTGGTGGAAGTAACAAAGTCTATGGTTAGAAAAGTCAGAGCGAGACATCCACTGAACCACGCAGAGACAATTTTTTACACAGATAAGTACAATACAGTGTTGCATATGAGGTCAGAGTTTCATATAGTGTTATACACTTGAGTTTAAAAATATGGTTTCTCATCCTACAGGATCCCTGATGCTGTTGTGGACTGTATTGGACTGCCAACTGCACAGTCAGCACTTTGAACCCATGAACTACGGTAAGGGAGGAAGATAAGGCTCTAGACTCCCATGAAGATTCACAACCTTGGAAACACTAGGGAGAAGTGCTCTTCTGTCCCAGAAGGCCTGACTAGAGTGAGAATTGACTTGATGACAGTGGGTTTTTTGGTCTGGCTTATCATCACATAATGTTGGGAAACATTATGATGGGCTTTGGTATATTAGCAATATCAAAGAATTCTGTAGCAAAAGGTTACCATATATACTCAAGTATAGGTCCACCCAAATATCAGCCAAGGCACTGAATTTTACTACAAAAACGGCATTTAAAATGTCCGGAAATACTTGACTTACACATGCATATATAGGGTATTTCATTTTCTCTAGCCTACTATTTTAAAATTACTTAATAATTTTTTCCTGCTACACAATACTTTTTAATATCTCAAAGAACTACTTCTAAAGAAGCACATTTGGAGAAATGTCTTACTAAATGATTTAATAAAGTTATAATCTCAGTGCTATGACAAATATTATCTGAAAAATAATTTAACCATATTTACATTATTCACATATTAGTCTCATTTTTTAAATCATCTCACTTTTAGATAGCCAGCTCTGGATAACTGTATTGATCATATTGGTCAATAATCCAACACTTGGTCTTCCCAATTACATGGGTCAATAAGTACCCCCATGTTTTCTTAAAGTGTAGAAATCAACAGAAGAATAAATACTGAAATGCTGATAGTATTTATAAATAGTATACAAAAACGCATATCCTAGCCTATTTTTAAAAAGATTTTGAAGTGCGTTTTTTTTCAAAACTATTTTATTGGAGCTAATACTGATATCAATCTCATCAAGCAGTATTGTATAATTGCTACCACAATAAGTTCCAAAACATTTTCTTCCTGCTTGTTCTCCTTGATATCAACTCCCCTTAGCCCCTCTGTACCCCCAAGAACCTTTAATCCACTTGCTGTCTCTGTAGGTTCATCAGTCCTGGGTTTCATACACCTAACCCCCCCACCCACTCCCAAAAGGAAAATATATAACAAAAATTCAAGAGAGCTACCCACAATGACAAAATACATTAGAGATAAACTCCAATATGGAAACAAAACAAAACCAGAAAATGTTGAAAACCAGATCAGGCCCAATGTGTATATCAGAGGGGGGATCAAGGGCCAAGGTTTTAATTATTCAAGTCAGGTTTATCATTTTGATCTCCTATAATCATCTCTCTACTACTAAGTTTGAAAACCAGCTTATTCCCATCTGTGGTACTTACACAATTTCATGCCAACTTGATAAATAAGTACAGGGTGGAATCTGTCAATCAGATCACAGCCGGAAGATGTGTCTTGTGGGCATGACCTTCTCATGAGGATTCTGGGAACTTCCTCTCTTTCTCCCTGGAGGTGGGACACCAGACACACACTCTCTCTCTCTGCTTCATCTACCAGGACTGAGATGCTTCCACAGATACTGGATCTACAAGACTTTTTTCCCACTGGCATGTGATCTTCCTGCATTAGGTATCATTGCATGTGCTGTGTAAGTCTGAAGATAATTTACAGACTAGTATTGGACATATGGGCTAATATTGGGCTTATAGCCTTGACCTGACCTGGGATGGGATGTTTTCTCAATAAGCAATTGCTCTATGATGTGAAGCTCTCTCTTACACATACATGAGTGTTCCTGGATTTGTTTTTCTAATCAACCAGAACTAACATACAATCCCTCCATTATATTTTTTAAATAACTGAAAGACAAATACCCTGCTATTATAGGATTTAGTAAATTAAGGCTTTAATATCACAATGAACAACTTTCATGAAATAATAAAATTCATTGAAAGACAACTAAAATTAAGAGATTTTTTTATCCACTTACTTTTCAGAGAAGAATAATCATAGTTCCAAACCTGGCTGGCAGTAATTCAAAATAAACGACCTAATAAGCAAGAAGATATTTGTTTCCTGGACATTAAGTTAAATCTGGCAATTAAAGTTCATGAGATTTACCAGCGTGACGGCAAGATTGTGGCATGGGAAGTATTTGGATTATATCTATCCTAATATTGTCCACCCCTCGAAAGCCTTTTCGCTATTATCTCCTATTTCTAGAGCCTCCTCTTTAGTTGCCTGCAGCTAGTTGTCGTGAGATTGACTTACCCTCTGTAATTGACATGGCCTAATGTGGTTTGAGTATGGAGAAGATAGGCATCAGCAGTATGAGACGACTTGAGGGCCATTACCAGCAGGTACAAGTGGACACTGCAGTTCTACTCTTTCTCATCACCTGTGAAAGTTGGACAATGGATAAGGACGGCAAGAGAAGAATGGGGGCATTTAAATTATTATATTGGCAGCGAGTATTGAATGTAACATGCACTACCAGAAGAATGAAACAATGTGTCTTAAAAGAAGTATAACCAGGATGCTCTTGGAAAGCAGTTTTGGTGGAAATTTTTGCACCACATACTTTAATTATATTGTCAGGAGAAACCAACCTCTGGGAAGTACATCATACTTGATAAAATCAACAAAATAAACTCAATTCTGACTCATAGCAACCCTTTAGGACAGAGTAGAACTTCTTTTCAGGCTTTCCAAAACTGTATAGAAAGCCTCATCTTTCTCCCGTGGAGTGGCTGGTGGTTTTAATCGCCTGATCTTACAGGTAACAGCCCAACATGCTTGAAAGAGGCGCTGTAAAAAGAGAGAAAGACCCTCATGAAGATGGATTAACACAGTGGCTCCAACAATGGGTTCAAGTACAGCAGTGATTGTGAGAATGACACAGGACTGGGAAGGGTTCCATTTGTTTATGAATTTGTATAAATGCATTTATACATATATCACAGACAAGAATACACATGTACACATGTAGAAGTACAATACATGTAGATGTAAATATGATATCATATTTCAAAGCTCAGTGTTAGTGTTGAAAAAGACCTACAAGATTACCTACCTAATGTTTTTCCTTGCACAGTGGGGTAAACAATGGCAAGAGGGGCAAGATTATATACTCAACATTAGGGAGTTTGCCGCGTTCGGTTAGAGGTGGGCAGGTGAGAGCCTGAAGGACTTGCATTAGGACAGGACCTTGAAGGTGGTGAGCTGGAGGGAGAGAGATCTCTCTCAGGAAGATTATGCTGCCTGAGAAAATCTGCTCCTGGCCCAGCACCTGCTTTCCAGGCTTTGCAAGACTGGATGGAAACCCTCATCTTACTCCTGTGGAATGGCTAGTGGTTTTAATAGACTGACTTTGCAGATGACCAGAGGCTGGCCATCTTGTGTGGTACTTACAGCATCTGGTGTCAATTTGAGGCTTGAGCGTGAAGGGGTGGAGTGTGGTCTCTCAATCAGGTCGCAGCTTAATGACCTCATTTGGAGGCACCAAGTAGATAAATAGCTCACCGGAGGTGGGACACATGCTTACTCCCTGGGAGACATTGCTGCTCACAAGACACATGGAGCAACTCTAGTGCCCTGAGCTGGAGGTTCCACATGGAAACCCCTCACAGTGCTGAGATGCTTCCAACACAACTGGATTCACAAGACTTCCCACCCACTGGCCAGTGATCTTCTACATTCGGTGTCTTTGCATGTGTTTTGTGAGTCTGAAGAGGACTTTATAAATTGGTATTGAACATACGGGATACTATTGGATTTATGGACTTGATCAGGACTAGGCTGGGATGTTTTCTCCCTCCCCCCCACCTTTTTTTTGTTTGTTTGTTTAGCTCTTCTGTTTATTGGGTTTCCTTCTTTTTCTTTTTTAAAAAAACAAACATTTTATTAGGGGCTCATACAACTCTTATCACAATCCATACATATACATACATCAATTGTATAAAGCGCATCTGTACATTCTTTGCCCTAATCATTTTCAAAGCATTTGCTCTACACTTAAGCCCTTTGCATCATGTCCTCTACTCCCTCATGAGCCCTTGATAATTTATAGATTATTATTTTATCATATCTTGCCCTATCTGGCATCTCCCTTCACCCCTTTTTTCTGTTGTTTGTCCCCCAGGGAGGAGGTCACATGTAGATCCTTATAATCGGTTCACCCTTTCCAACTCACTCACCCTCTACTCTCCCAGCATCTCTCCTCACACCCCTGGTCCTGAAGGTATCATCCGCCCTGGATTCCCTGTGCCTCCAGCTCCCATATGCACCAGTGTACAACCTCTGCTCTATCCAGACTTGTAAGGTAGAATTCAGATCATGTTAGTTGGTGGGGGGAGGAAGCATTTAGGAACTGGAGGAAAGCTGTATTCTTCATCAGTGCTACATCATACCCTGACTGACTCATCTCCTCCCCTAGACCCCTCTGTGAGGGGGTCTCCAGTGGCTGACAAATGGGCCTTGGGTCTCCACTCTACACTTCCCCCTTCATTCACTATGGTAGAATTTTTTTTTTATGATGCCTTATACCTGATCCCTTTGGCACCTTGTGATCACACAGGCCGGTGTGCTTCTTCCATGTGGGCTTTGTTGCTTCTGAGCTAGATGGCCGCTTGCTCACCTTCAAGCCTTTAAGACCCCAGACACTATCTCTTTTGATAGCCAGGCACCATCAGCTTTCTCCGCCACATTTGCTTATGCACCCGTTTGTCCTCAGCAATCATATCATGGAGGTGTGCAGCCAATGATATGACATTTTGTTCTTTGATGCCTGATAACTGATCCTTTCAGGACCACGTGATTACACAGGCTGGTGTGTTCTTCCATGTGGGCTTTGTTGCTTCTGAGCTAGAAAGGCGCTTATTTATCTTCAAGCCTTTAAGACCCCAGACACTATCTCTTTTGATAGCCGGGCACCATCAGCTTTCTTAACCACATTTACTTGTTTACCCGTTTTGGCTTCAGCAGTTGTGTTGGGAGGGTGAGCATCATAGAATGCCAATTTAATAGAAGAAAGTATTCGTGCATTGAGGGAGTGCTTGAGCAGAGGCCCAATGTCCTTCTGCCACCTTAATACTAAACCTATAAATATAGACACATAGATCTATTTCCCCATCCTCTCATATATATTTGCATGTCCATGTCTTTGTCTAGACCTCTATAAATGCCCTTTGCCTCCTACCTCTTTCCTCTATTTCTCTTGACTTTCCTCCTGCCCCACTATCATGCTCCATCCCCACCTGGGTTACAGCTATACATCTTCTTTACATCACCTTACCCTTGATTATTCCCTACCAGGCCTGCCACTGCTCCCTCACCACCAATTTGGATCCTATGTTGTTCCCTTGTCCCTGGGTTGTTTCACACCACTTCCTTAACCCCCACCTCCCCCTATCCCAAGTCCCCCCGGAACTGTCGGTCCCGTTGTTTTTATTCCAGATAGTTCATCCAGCCTGTCTTATTTAGACAGACCTGTGGAGATAATAACATGCACAAAAACAAGACAGAGGAAAACAAAGCAATATACAATTACTGCTTATATTAAGCTCTTTCTTGTATACATACGAATGTCTATGAATTTGGTACTATAGTCTACCCAGACTAGCACATCCTGTATACTCACTTGCCGCATTATTTAGGTACAAGTAAACTTTTCTTTGTACCAGAGTATACTTGTACCTAATGCTCTTACTGATAGTCCAAAGGACTCATGTTTGTCTTTTTGCTAGAAACCAATGAACAGAAACCCTCTGTAATTCTGTGTGCAACTGTGTATATCCAACAATTACAAGAAATGGGTTCATTTCAATTACAGTATTTAATGCAAGATGAAACTCCAGCATGGTTTCATGTATTTTCATCAGTGGTTTCTGTTTTCCATTTATGCATAATAATCCCATATTGTTCAAGGAGAATTTAAACTGAAACTGTATATAAAACAAAGCTCTGATTTACATGTTACCATTAGAGTTTTTGTTTTATTTTGCTTTTATGTATCCACTATCCATAGATGCTATTTTAAAAGGAGGTGTTCTTTGGACTCACTGTAAAATAGTAAAAGAAGGACACGGGCTGGTGTGTTTTCTGGTTCCTTAGCGGGAGAGGTATCTTGCCTTCGTGTGCTTTCTCCCGAGGCTGGGGCTTTGAAGAGAACAGAGTAGTTCTGGTGTTTTCCTCTCTTCCCCAGAGCCATGGTTATCAGAAGAGCAGAGGAACTGAAGCAGAGTTACTTCACCAGAGCGCTTTTCAATCTTTTATGCTTGTTTCATCTTGTGAGCGTGGTGGCAACGGTCCAGGCTATGGGGAGAATAGGTCCTTACATGGAGTGCTTAATAAAAGAGTATTTTATTAGTACAAAGACAGATGAGTACATAGGCACTAAAGAAATAAACAAAAGGAAGAGGCCCTTCGGGCTTGCTGGCAACAATGAAGTCACTGTTCCCTGAAGCGCCACTCCTAAAAAATGGCATTCTCTCGAAGGTCTTCACAAGGATCAGCTGCGTTCCTCACAGCCCATATTTTCCTAGATGATCTGGTCCTTCTCTGGTGCATCGCTATGTACACAGGATGTTATTTCCTGAGCGCCCTTCAAATACATTTGCTCTTGCAAAATTATCAGATGTGAGACAAAGTTAACCTTTCAGTCTTGCAATGCATTGTGATGTCTGTTTGGGGATTTTGGATAAATCATCCCAGGGAGGAAGTCAGCAGCAGTTATTTATGGCCAGATACCAGATAGTCACCTTTTTTTAAAACGCAAAATTATGTTTTAAACACTTAAAATGTAAATCTTTCTAAAATTATTAATCAGCTCTGACTATATCCAGAGGGCAAATAGAACATAATTTAATTCTTTAATAACTTCAGGTTTATCTGAGTCAGTCCCGGTATTCCAGATTTAGACAGCTTTTTCTCACCCTGCAGTGTGGCCTCTCCTAAGTGAACTGGGGCCAGTCAGGCAGCGAAATAGAGCACTAGTCACCAGACATGTCATATCCCAGGACCTGCAATGGAAGCCTGAACTTGTCTGATGACATTCTGGGAAAGCACCCTATTTAACTCCTCCAAAGCGAAGATTTGGATTTGTACCCACAGCTACACGCACATTTTCAGATGGGGCTGTCTTGGGATGCTGTGGAAAGGTTGCTTCTTCACTTACTTGCACTGCACACGTTTGCTGTCCACAATTTGGCAAAAAAAAAAAAATCTATGCTCTTCCTACCATGGGCACTCAATGCAAAGCTAAGGGTGCTGATTGTCTCTTTCCTACATCACCTTAAATAATACAACCCGAAGAATGTGCTCTACCTTCGAGCTTATGACCATTTCCACTAACTATATAACCACTACTCTTGAATTGAAGGGATAATTAGAGGAGACAAACATGGTTTAAAATAGGGAAAAATAATTCAGGCTCAGTCATGATAATGGTTGGTCTCTGATTTTGACAAAGATAATCTTTGAAGATTACAGACACTACAAATAATGCAAAGCTCTAGAAGTCAGATGCTAATTAAAACCCTTTCCCATGCTTGTATATAATTTACTAGGAATATATTTTGCTGATAGATGTTGCTCAAGATACTTAAGAAATATTATGAATGAAAACAGATTTTTAAAAGGTATAATTCAAACCTTCTTTTCCCAAGTTCCTGGACTATATTCTAGTTGCATTTTCAAAATAATAAGTACATGTTATAATACTTTGATCCAGCTCCAACATCTGTCTGTCATGGTTCTCTTCTTCCTAATGAAGGAAGTCCACATAGCTTAGCTCAGTGTTTTTAAGCTAATTCGCTCATTGCCCCAATTTATCCTTCTTATTAAGTTTGTGATCCTCACACTGGTTCACTACTTCTCAACCATGATGACTGTTTATTACACTGCTGAACTTCCCCCAGGGTTTCCTTGACTGTGAATTATAAGGAAACCCTATGGGGAATTTGTGTTCTCTCCCATGGGGTTCCTATAGCAAAATCAACTCAATAGCACCCAACAACCATTTTTATGAAAATAAACAACCAGGCCTTTCTTCTGTGGCATTGCTGTTGTACCAACTTTTAGATTAGAAAACAAGAGCAAACTGCACAACTCTGGGACCTAATTCTTCCTATGCTTAATGTATATTTCCATATTATGGAGAATTCGTCACTCCCAGAGCAAGCCATGTGTTATTCTTGAGCCCATTTCCAATGTTACCTTCTCTATGTAGCATTTGAGCTTCCATTAGACAAAAGGGACTGGCCTCTCTTCTGAACCATCGTAGCTCTTTGTACTTCCCATGGGGTATTCCTCCTATCTTGTGCTGTAGTTTTATCTGTATACACACTATTGAGTTATACACAACAATTGATAAGGGCCTTCAAGCCATAATCCTTTGCGATATATTATATTTCTGGGTTTCATATGCCTGTAGTTCTAGTCCCAGTTTGGAGGGCATTATATGCTAAATAGGATGAGATTCAGTGCCAGCTCTGGTAGAGGGTATGAACTGGACCACACTCTTTGATGAACGGTTATCTTTGTTGCTATTATTTGCAACAAGGAATTATATACTACGGCTGAGAGAGAAAGCAAACTGTTTCTGGAGGGGCCGAGGAGAACGCTGATAGAGATTAGTAGAAGGCTAGTGCCCACTGGAAAAATCTTGCCAGAGGCCCCAGGTCATACATGCAAAAATAAAATACATTCCAGGGGTAAAGAATAGAAGATTATATGTAGGTGAAATTTTATTGCACCAGGTCATTCCCACCAAACAACCATTCCCTGCATGGGTCTGATAAGAAGGTGGGGAATATACTGAGAGGGTTCACCTGTGAATAGGATTCCCTGCAATACCACCTGCTGTTTATAAAAGGAGCCCACTGAGAAGAAGGGGGTGTGGTCTCATCACGGGCAAGAGTCTGGAGTAGAGTGCATTGTCTGGCCCCAGCGTCTGGCTTACCGCTCCCTGACCTTCAGAATTGAGACTGAGCAGCAGCCATCACCCCAAATAAGACATTTCCTCAAATGGCACCAATTTGCAGAACCCCAAGATGTGAGGGAATATAGTCAAAGGAGAAGTGGGGGGACATGGAACAGACTGCCATCTTGCAAGAATTGGATTTGGGGGGGGGGATTTTTCAATCTGGAACTCCTTGGGATAACTTTTGTATTAATTCTTACAAAGGATGTCATTATTACAGCTCTCTCTCCTACCAGATCACACATAATTTTAGGACAGAACATACACATCTCAGTATTGCAGTACCCAACATGGTGTCTTATAGAAGCAAAACCCAAGTGAATTTTAAAATAGAATTATATGTATGAATCAGGTCTACCTTGGTTTTAAAATAACAAGCCCAGTTCAAACGGGCTCAATTTCTGAAAGAGGAATACACTTGCTGATATAAAGGAGTTACCTAGCGCCACAAATATAAAAGGACTGACAGTCTCAAACATTATCATTACAATTCTTTTTCTTCATTGCTCTTCTCTTTCTGGATTGTTTTAACTACATGTGTTAGTCTAGGTACATTAGAGAAACAAATCCACAGAAACTCATATGTGTAAAGGAGAGTTTTATGTAAAAGGTAAGTGCACATCAAGAAAATATCCCAACACAGTGCTGCCCATGCCCACAATCCAACATTAACCCATATGGCCAATACCAATCCACAAAATCTGCATCCATCTCACAAAACATAGACTATGATGCCGACTGCAGGTGGAAAGCTGAATCAGTGAGTGTGTCAGCGTCTCAGCACTGGCTGGGGCTTCCACACAAGTGCTCCAGCACCCAGGGCTGCATCGGAGTAGGTCAATGTGGCTTCACCTCAGGAATGTCTTGCAAGAAGTGAGCCTTGCCAGCTGAAGCAGGGAACTGGCTAAGGCAGCTACACCCTGGTCCAACCTCAGAAAGCAAGAGACCTGAGAACTCAAAAGGTGAGGCTCACCAAGCCATTTATCTCTCCGCCCTTCAATTAACCCCACATGTGTTTATTGGCCAGATTGGCACAATATACTTTATCTCCCTACAATTTTAGAGGAGATGTTCTTGCACATGGTGGACAGAAAGGAACCAGCAGCCAAAGAGCACATTCACCTTCCTTTCCTTGCAACTCCAGCAGAAGGGAAAAATATTATTTCCCAATTCTCATATCCCAACCCCAGGCAGTATAGCCATGGGCTCCCCTTGCATTTACATTAGCTATGGAAGATAGTTTCCTAACACAATGCATAGATGAATGACAGGAAAGCATATAGGACAGAAACTCCATGTAATTACACATCGAAATTATAAATTTTCAAACATAACAGTTTGGTATTTTAGTGATATAAGAGATCAGCATTGTGTTAGGCTGGTTGACTTGAGAAACAAGTCCAGAGATCTCATATATGTTTAAGAAAGAGCCTTATATCAAAGAGTAATTGTATTTTGAGAAAGCATCCTAGCCCAGTCCAAATCAACTCTTTAAGTCGATATTAGTCCATATGTCTGATACTCATATAAATTCCTTTTCAGACTCGTGATGCCCAAATGCAGGAAGATCACAGGCTGGTGGGTGAAAATTCTTGTGGATCCAGTGTCAGTGGAAGTATCTCAACTCTGGTGCAGGTCTCCACAGGCTCCTCCAGCTCTCTGAGTGGCCCAATGTCAGGAAAGTGAAGCAGAGAGACTGTGTGGGGCCCACCTCCAGGGAGAAAGAGAGGAAGATCCTAGATTCCTCATGGGAAGGCCACTCCCACAATAAGGCATCATCAGGCTGTGACCTGATTGATAGGCTAGGTTCCACTCCTGCACTTACCAGTGGACATGACATTATGTAACCACAACAAGTGTATTTTTTACATCTAACTAAAATATGAGCTTATGCTTGAGGAAAATGAATAATACAAGAACCCAAATTTCATTTACTGAGGAGCCACAGTCTAGGTGGTGGTTGACAAAACTGTATGCATGAAACGCATATCAAGCTTTAAATATTGCAACAGAGATTACAGCAATAACTCTTGACAGAAAGAATGATTCAGGGTACAGTGACCACTCAAAGCTTTATGGAGGTAGGAATAACTGCCACGATTAACAAAACATAGATGGTTGGTTAATTGTTAGAAGGGGGGTGGGGGGAGAATAAGCCCTGAGGTAGAAATTATTTGTAGGGACCTAATGGGAGGTGATAGCTCACTTATGCAGAAACTCTGGTGGCTTAGTGGTTACGCATTGGGCTGTCATCCTCGTCGTTGGCAGTTTGAAAGTACCAGCAGCTCCTTGGAGAAAGACTGGGCTTTCTACTCCCCTAAACAGTTACAGCCTCAGAAACCCACAGGAAGGTCGGTATGAGTCATCATTGACTCGATGGCAGTGAGAGGTCACTTACAGTGGAGAATTTGTGTTGGGTATAAGGCTTGGTCGCTACAGTGAAATTCTCTTAACAAAGTTTTCAGTACTAAATTTGAACTTGATCTAGTTGCTATCATTCCACTAGAAGTGGGTGAAAAGTCACGTTTACTATTTCTTATCCAACTGTGAAGTTAATGACATAAAGCAAAGCCCCACTTTTCATTTACTGGTTCAATTCTACCATTAGCTGCATCATGCTGCCCTTTTCCCTCTGATCCTAACCCCCGGGAGTCAGGTCAGAGCGTACAAGTAAAAGAACCCAGTCATCCAGACCGCCAAGTCTGCCCAGGACTTCAGATGCCTTGCCAGTTGTGAATTTGGGACTCCCTAGAGCTCTCTTCACTCCTGACCTGCTGGCTACAAATTGAGGGGTTGTGTCTGCCTCATCAGGATAACGGCCCTAAGAAGCTGTGGAGTTCCCAGTGCCCTTGCTGGCTCCAATTACTCCCTCAGATTCAATTATTCGCCATAATGACTCACATAACTCACAGGAAGTGCTATGCTTCACTTTATAGTATAAAGAACACCAAGCAGGATCAGCATAAAGAAGGGGTGCAATAGATGAGGTCGTGGAGTGCGCAGGCCCCAATCACTTTCAGCAAGCAAGGCTGTCATCTGCTTATTGCAGGTTGTTAATTAGCATTCTTCCTATCCTGATGTTGCGTTCCTCATATAAGCCAGCTCACTGATTATTTGGTCAGATTGAACAAGTATGATGAGAAGATACAGTGCTGATGCTCATCTTTCCTGATTTTAAATCACACAGTGTTCCCTTGTGTACATGTATACAGGTTCCACATAAGCACAAGTAAGCGTTCTGGAATCTCCATTCTACCCTAGTTTACTTTGATCCACACAGTTGCATGTCTTAGCATAGTCAAGAACACACAAGTAAACATCTTTCTGGTATTCTCTGCTCTCAGCCAACATCCATCTGACATCAGCAATGATGTACCTTTTCCAGTCCTCTTCCGAATTCAGTCTAAACCTCTGGTAGCCCGGTCCACTCCTGCTGCAACTGTTGTTGAATGGTTTTCAGCAACCATTGTATTTGTGTGTGATATCAATGATATTGTTCTACAATTTGCATAATCTGTTAAGGCACTTTGGAATGGGTACAATTACCCATCTCCTTACACGTGGGAGAGACTCTCTGCTCACTTCCCTGGAGACATTCTACTGACAAGGCTGACTTCCTGAAAGACATCCCTGAGAAGAAGCCACAAGGACCTATTCTGATGCACCCCTAGGAACTGGAGGAGCCACATAGAGACCTCTGCCATCACTGAGATGCTTACAACGCCACTGGATCCAGAAGACTTCCAACCCACTGGCCTGTGATTGTCCTGCATTTGGCATCATTGCATGTGTTTCGTGAGTCTGAAGAGGACTTTATAGATTGGTATCAGACATGTGGGCTAATATCAGACTCATGGGCTTAGACTGGATTGGGCCGGAATGCTTTCTTAATATACAATTACTCTTTATATAAAACTCTGTTATACACATGAGTTTTTATGGCTTTGTTTCTCTAGTCGACCCAGACTAACACAAAAGGAATGACGGAGGGAAGGAAAAAAGGAAAAGCACGAATGAAAGAGGAAGGTTGGCAAAAGGGCAGACACTGGTACAAAAAAAAATTGCTCACGCAGTTTTAGAAGCAGGCTATTCCTGCCACAGTCCTTACAGGCTTGTAGCTGCGAAAGCAAATGAATCCAAGTCTGCGTGTCAGGCTTGGGACTGGAGAGACAGATGAATCTAAGTTTGGCAGGTCAGATGGCAGGCTGATGATGGCTCCTGCGATCGACAGGCAACATGGCAGGTTGTTGGCTCAGGTTTAAAGAACCAAAAGTTAGTGAGTCAGAAGCAGGTTCAGATCAAGCAAAAAGCAAGCGCTTCCATGGTGTACTTATATGGCAAGTAAGTCACACCTGGAGGTGTTTCCTTCCTTTTTTTGGTCATTTTCTTGGGGGGTTCTTACAGCTCTTATCACAATCCACTCATAAAGTCACTCTGTCAAGCACATTTGTTGTACATGTTGCCATCATCATTTGCAAAACATTTTCTTTCTACTTGAGCCATTGGTATCAGCTGATTCCCCCCTGTCCTGCCCTCCCTCCCTCATGATCCCTTGATAATTTATAAGTAATTACTTTTTCCATTTCTCACACTGACCATGTCTCCCTTCACTCCCTTCACTTTTCTGTTGTTTGTTGTACTTCGATCACTGTCATCAGCCCTGCTTTCTCCCCCACTTTCCCTTACTCTCCTGGTATTGCTACTGTCATTATTGGTTCTGAGGGATTTATCTGTCCTGGATTCCTTGTGTTTCCAGCTCTTATCTGGAGATACTTAATTTCAATTACTTAAGGGCTGTACCCGAGTAAGCGGTGGCAATCCTCCCTAATCTTTTTACAACTGATTGCATGCTCACAGCCGATCTCATTATTGGAGTGTGTGTTAGTCTGGGCACTTTAGAAAAACAAATCCACAGAAACTCATGTATAAGAGAGAGTTTTATATAAGGTTAAGTGCACATCAAGAAAACATCCCAACCCAGTGCTGCCCAAGTCCACAAGTCCAACATTAACCCGTATGTACAACAACAATTCACAAAGTCCTCCTTCATCTCACAAAACAGATGTAATGATTCTGACTACAGGAGGAAAGCCGAGTCAGCGCTGGCAGGGGTCTCCACACAGCTGCTCCAGCTCCTAGGGCTGCATCGGAGTAGGTCCATGTGGCTTCTCTTCAGGGATGTCTTGCAGGAAGTGAGTATTGCTGACGCAGGGAACTGGCTAAGGCAGCTGCACAGTGGTGTGACCATCACAAAGCAAGAGACCTGAGAACTAGAAAGGTGAGGCTCACTGAGCCATTTATCCCTCTGCCCTTCAATTAACCCCACATGTGTTTATCGGCCAGGTTGGCACAATAAACTAACTACCTCAATCCACCCCTTGCCAATTTGGCACCTGTACATAATTCTTTAGCCTCACGATTGCAATTAAGTAACACCCACACCTTAATCCTATAATACTGTGAATATGTTACCCCAACTATGAAAGTTTGTAAGCCAATCACTTCATGCCTTTATCCCCCCAATTTCGGGTTTCCAATTTACATACTGTTCATTTACATCAACCCAATTCTCTGAGAAGACAATCATATTTTTTTACATGAAGAGTCTTCATTCCAGTTGGAACCTTGTGAAGTCTGCATCCATAAGCAAAGTCAAATCTGCACAGGCCACCCATAAAGTCAGCAAAATATGCACCAGTTTACAGGCTCAAAAATCTGCATCTGGTCGGGTTCTGGTCAACTCAATGTGGGCTGCGTCACTCAGCTTCTACAGGGTGACCATTGGTCACTTTGCCTTTAGACCATGGGCTCTCACCAATACTCAACAAGCCTAGCCCCCTTGTACTAGGTCATGAACCTTAGAGCAGTCAACCCATTCTCATCTTCTCTTTTTCCTGTAAACCAAGTCCGCAAGTGTCAGTGGCCAAACTCAACCCGTCTCTTTATTGCTGCATTTTCCCACTTCCACTCAACAAGTAGATCCAGGTGGTCACCTAGCAAGCATTTTAGCCTGCTCTCAGGCTCCCTTTAACATTCAGTCCCAGAGAGGTGTTTTCTTCATGCTTCCAGATTTTTTTCCAGCTTCTGACAAAGACCATTGATTCCTGAGTACAATAAAGCACTGGATGGAGCATATCTTTCTTTGCATAGCTTTCTTTGCAGGCGTGGCCTAAACCCATCTAAAGGTCAACTTTTAATGGCTCAAAGCAAATGGGCTTACAAATTTTCTATTTTTATATTTCCCATATTTCCCCATAAAACTAGCAAGTAAATACTGTGGCTTTATCTGACCTCTGGGTAGACAAGAAAAACTACCACGAAGGAGAGGTCAAAGAAACATCTACTCTCCATCTTATGATTTGTTTCTCTAGCACCCCACTCCCAATGTACCATAATGTGTTACTCTGGGTACGTTAGATAAATAGAAACTCCTGTATAAGAGAGAGGGCTTTTAAAAAAATCATTTTACTGGGGGTTCATACAATTCTTATCACAATCCATATATCCAACCATTGTGTCAAGCACATTTGTACATATGTTGCCATCATCATTCTCAAAACATTTACTTTGTACTTGAGCCCTTGGTATCAGCTCCTCATTTTCCCCCTCCCTCCCCCCTCCCCCATCCCCCATGAACCCTTGATAATTTATAAATTATTATTATTTTGTCATATCTCACCCCATCCAACATCTCCCTTCACCCACTTCGCTGTCTACCCCCCAGGGAGGAGGTTATATGTAGATCCTTGTAATCTGTTCCCCCTTTCTCCCTCACCTTCCTTCCACCCTCCCAGTATTGCCAGAGGGTTTTATATAAAGGTTAAGTACACATCAAGAAAACATCCCAACACAGTGCTGCCCAAGCCCACAAGTCCAACATTAACACATTAACCCATATGTTCAACACCATCCACAAAGTCCACCTATAAACTAAAATAAACTATAAACTAACTACCTCAGAGTGGATTACATTGTATTAGGTCACATCATGGAGGATTACTAGCCCTTAACTGCCAAACTAATATATATGTTAATTTTTGTTATATATATGTTAATTTTTTGTTAATGTTTCAGGACAGAGTGTAAACCTGGTCTCTTATATACTATGTTGAGCCTTGATTTACTTGTTTCCCTCACTTAGCATTAACTATTTTATAGAGTGTTCTTTGAAAATACAAATTTAGGAGATTAGATCAGTGTTTCCCTCATATATACTTGGAGACATGACCATTTTTCTGTACCCAGCGTCCCAGTGTGCTTCATTCACAAAAGACAGCACATGCCACTCTTAGTGGAAGGCCTGGCCTCAGGCTGCTGAGGCCACTTTGCTGTTTATATAGAACAGGCAAAAAATACCTGGGAATTTACTCTCCCCACCCTCATAATAATGGAGAAGGAATATACATAATCTTATTCCCTTTCTCCTGATAAAACCAAATCTGAGGTATGACCTACTTTACGTCCAGTGCTCCTCGGAGAAATCGAAGGACTTTGTAGATTTACTATCCTTTCTATTCCTTCACTAGTTTTCTCTAAGAACCCCTCTTAATAATACTCTTTCACAAGAAGAATTTTATTAGGTTACATTTCTGAGGCTTGCAAGTTAATCAGTTTCAATGTATGACTAATATTCTACACTGTGCATCACTTATACCAGAACTTAACTATTCATCAATAGTTTTGCATTTGGATTGTTTGCATTTTTTTAAATTGATTTTCTGATGATTAGTTTTTCAAATAAAGGGGTTTTCCAGAGGTCTGGATTGCTTTATATGTATAAATTCCTAGAAAGAAAATTAATAAATCAAAGGGCATGAATATTGAAGCATAAACATCTGGATGAATCTGGAAAGTCATTTTGCTTTTAAGACGTGTGTTCAGTTTATAGTTCCCATGCCAGCATACCTATTTTTAGCCACATTAAGCAATCCTTAAGATCAACTTTAAATGCTTCTTTATTTTTATTACTCACAAAAGATTATTTTTTAATCAATGAATTGATAAAGTTGATATTTTTTATCAATGTATTGAATTTTCCTTCAGATTTTTTGGGGGTGAATTATTTGTTTAAAATAATGGCCTTGTTGCTTTTTAGCAGTTTATGTGAAACTGTGTAATTAAAATCATTAAATCTGCGTGATTTCTGCCATCTATTTGATCTGTGGGAACATTTTCTGTATGTACTGGTAGATATCATTTTTAACTTAATATTTTGGAAGATATCATTTTTAACTTAGCCAGTTAATTTTAAATATTTTGGAAGATATCATTTTTAACTTAGCCAGTTAATTTTTAACAAGTCTTTAGATGATTCATTCAATATTAATATATTGAGCCTCTGAAATGTAAAATTAACTATAATTGGGAATCATCTTAAGAAAGAATGGCTCTTGCTTATATCCTAATAACTAAGGTAAACCTTTTTATACTTCTTAGACTCTATGTTTACACGTGGGACTTTATATCTTTAATGTCTCCTTGAATATTTGCCAATGAGTCTGCATTGTATACAAAACAGACTGAAACCACTAAACCCCAAACAAGAAAACTTTCGCTCAGCCTAGTTTCTCTCTGCACTTCACGTAGATACTCGTGTATAAATTGAGTGTTTCAGCATATTCTTTTTTTTTCATTAGATGATCTTTATTATCCAATAACATCAATAACGTGATTTTGTTTACAATAATTTTTCTGGGAAAATAAAATATAATTAATTTAACATAAATAATATTCAAGATTCATCATGGAGACAAGCATATTCTTAATGCAGTTTTTGTGGTATAATTGAGTGCCTTGGCTGATACTCGGGTCGGCTGTACTCGAGTATTTACGGCATCTCTCCCTCAGACCAGAGGCAGTGTTACATTTGATGGTACCACTCCTCTTCTAGTTACTGTTTACTCATTTATTTCCAGGTGACTGCAGCCTCTGATCTCACTCCTAATCTATTAGCTATTAGGACTTTCTTATAGTTTGTCTCTTTCTTTTCCTCTCTCTCTCACTTATGATCCTCTCTTGAAGTCCTTTCCCCCCAAAACCCTGAGTTTCTTTGGGTTCCATCTTTCTTCCCTCATACTGTTTCCCCCGGCCTTAACTGTTTGACCACCAGCTCCTCATCCCACCCCCCAACCCCCATGCTTGGAAGGCCTGGTTGAAGTAGTCAACGCCACTTACTCAGCATTTGGGTTAGCTCTTCTCTCCCTATCTAGCACATGCTGTCTGAAGCCCCACCTTAGGCCTGAAGGCTCCTGGCCCATAAACTAATGTCTAATAAGTCTGCACAAGCAGTTTTCAAAACGGTTTATGCAATTGTACTTGCTATTTTAATTATGTAATTTAATCAATGTTATGTAAGCCAATGAAATCTGAGTATGAAACATGAGCTATTTCTATATAAATTCAGAGAAATGCTTTGGCAAAACTCTCTAGTAACTGATAACGTAGTGAATAGCTGCAGTCACATAAAATGAAAAACCAGACTAGAAATAAAGAATAAGAACTGCTAAAACCTAGACACATCTTACTGATTCTGCAAGTGGCTCTAACTCATCAAAGCTGCCACTGGAATCTGTGGATGGGGCTGTATGTGAGAAGACAAAGCTGAGCACCAACCCACAGGCCCCCACAAAGCAATTGCCCTGGTCCCCCATCACAAGAGAATTGAGTACAAGTTCATTCACATATTTCTCCTTTAAAGAATGTAAATTTATGTATTTTAAGGGGTCGACCACTTCGGAGAGTGCTGGTGGTGTAGTGGTTGCTCCTTGCGCTGCAATCTACAAGCTCGGCGATTCGAAACCACCAGCCAGCTCCTCAAGAGAAAGATGGGGCTCTTTTCTTCTTAAAGAGATGCCGTCTGGGACACAGAAGCAGTGCTGCCCTGCTCTGTAGGTCTCTATGAATCAGAACTGACTTGATGGCAGTGAGTGATATGTATAACTTTCATTTTTCCCAGTTTGAACAGACTGCTGGATGGTCCAACTATCTGTTCCACTTACCTTGTCTAGGAAACCGCCTTCCCCTGGAATGCTTTGATCACAGTGTGAGGCTTCTACTATCCTTGCTGTACTCTCTTTCTGATAAATTTAATTACCAACCAAATCCTTAAGATAACCTTTTAGTAAGTAAGGACCAAATCTACAAATTCTTTGCTAAGAGGGTCCATTCATTAGTACACACTCCACCTTCCACTTTAGTCCCTCTCTTGCGCAGTAACTAGATTTTTCATTTTAATGTTGAATTAAATTTAAAGTATATTGAAATAATTTGTCAACTGTAATGAAAGGATTGTGTCACAAGATTATCCCTTTGGAGTCATAATTTATTCCTTCTCAGCAATTATAACTCAATGGCTCACTATCGGGCTAGTATTGGGCCACAAACACCAAGGTCAGTGGCTTGCAAACTCACTAGCTACTACACAGGAGAAAGAGGAGGCGATCTGCTTCCATAGAGATTGACAGCCTCAGACAACCTATGAGGTTGAAGCTAAGAGTTGAAATTGACTCCAAAGCAGTGGGCAGCTCAACAAATACTTATAAACGGAAAATTATTTAAATCAGATGGCCGGTGTTAATTTATATATTTTTCGTCAAATGTCACCTTGCGGAAATGTGTGGGCAATTTCTGGGTGGATAATGAAAAATACATCAGCCACACTCACTTTCATCTAAATGTAGTCTTAAGTGTTGCTTCATTCTTGCACTCTGTGCACTTATTTTCTCTGGGGCAATTTCTCTGACCTAGGCAGGATAGATGGGATTATCCTTTCTTTTTGTATGTTTGTTTCATTTTTGGATGGAGAGAATTGATGATGCTAATAGTTATTAACTTACCCTTGACCTCAGCCCCCATAAGTGAATTAGCAGGGGTTTGTGCCCTAGCACTGTGCATCTTGAATCGCCTTTTAAAGGCTCTTAACCCTCTTTCTACTGTTGAACAGGAGAACTAAGGAAAAGTCAAGCCCCTCTGTGTACCGTGATTTCTTATCTACTTCCCTGGCTGTCTATAATTATTGCATTAACATTTAGTCCTTTGACTTAACACATTTCCACCTAACATTCTTGGGAAGACTTATGTTTATAATTTATTCTTTAATATATTTACATTAATAGATCCAATTTGCCTTGATCTAGTAGCTTCTTGGAAAAAGGAAAATGGTAGTATTGGGGGGTGGTCTAGAGGAGCTTACTTTGCGTAGAGAAAGGAAAGTTCAGTGTGTTTGGGTGAGGGGATGGAAGAATATGAAAGATACAGCCAGAGATGAGGATTCTGGAACTCCAGAGGGGATTACTAGGACCTACCATGCCAGAAATTGAACTAGAGTGTAGCATGGAAAGAGCAAAGTGATCCAAGACACAGTGTCTTTTTCAGTTGTAATCTGGGCTGAATTTAGTGCCCACAGAATGTGACCCTTATTTATTTTTGAGAAGTCATTCTGTGTTTTGTTTCTAAGTAAACATATGGTAGATGCTTTGCGTTGATCAGATGTACCGGAAACTAGAGCCTGAAGATTACTTATGGAGCAGAGCATCACTTTCCATAGGAACAGTTTAAGACTTGAGGATTGAGTTTCTGACTCAGGACTTAGCCTTGGAAATGTCTTAAGTATGACTAATTAGATGTGTGTAATGACAATTAAGTGATTACTGTAAATATCATATATCACGTTAAAATATAACACAGAGTTTATAAAATGGTCTTGGATATATCATGGATCCAACTACAAGTTGTATTGGCAAGATCATCAAACATGTCATGCTTTACTGACTACAGATCTTCTCCATGATCTTTTGCATGTATAAAGTCTGAGAAGAGTGAGTTAGTGAGAAGGCTGCTCAGAAAGCTCATTAGAAAATTTGAGAAGCTCCCTTCATTTTTCTGAGTGTTACCTATGTTTCATGTCCCTTCTAACAGTCTAGGAAACTAAACTTTAAAATTAACATACTGGTTCATCTTATGAGGGGACTTCAAAAAATTCATGAAAAAAATCTATTTTATAGGATCGCTGAAGACAAATGGGTGCATAAGCAAATGTGGTGAAGAAAGCTGATGGTGCCCGGCTATCAAAAGAGATAGTGTCTGGGGTCTTAAAGGCTGGAAGGTGAACAAGCGGCCATCTAGCTCAGAAGCAAATAAGCCCACATGGAAGAAGCACACCGGCCAGTGCGATCACGAGGTGCCCAAGGGACCAGGTATAAGGCATCATGCAAAAAAAAAAAAAAGATATGTGTGTGTATGTATGTGTATATATGTGTATGTGTATATATGTATATGTATATATGTGTATATATATCATATTAAATGAAGGGGGAAGTGCAGAGTGGAGACCCAAGGCCCAAGTGTCGGCCAATGGAGATCCCCTCATAGAGGGGTTTAGGAGAGGAGATGGGTTAATTAGGGTGTGAGGTAGTATCAATGAAGAACACAGCTTTCCCCCAGATCCTGGATGCTTCCTCCCCCCAACTACCATGATCCGAATTCTACCTTGCAGGGCTGGATAGAACAGAGGCTGTACACTGGTACATATGAGGGCTGGAGGTACAGGGAATCCAGGGTGGATGATACCTTCAGGACCAAGGGTGTGAGGGACGATGCTGGGAGAGTGGAGGGTGAGTGGGTTGTAAAGGGGGAACTGATTACAAGGATCCACATGTGACCTCTTCCCTGGGAGAGGGACAGCAGAGAAGGGGGGAAGGGAGACTCCAGATAGGGCAAGATATGACAAAATAACGATGTATAAATTACCAAGGGCACATGAGGGAGGGGGGAATGGGGAGGGAGGGGGAAAAAAAGAGGATCTGATGCAAGGGGCTTAAGTGGAGAGCAAATGCCTTGAGAATGATTGGGGCAGGGAATGTATGGATGTGCTTTATACAATTGATGTATGTATATGTATGGATTGTGGTAAGAGTTGTATGAGTCCTTAATAAAATGTAAAAAAAGAAAAGAGAAAAAAATGATTAGGGAAAAGACTGTACAGATGTGCTTTATACAATTGATGTATGTATATGTATGAACTGTGATAAGAATTCTATGAGCCCCAATAAATTGTTTAAAAAAAATCTATTTTAAATATAACGGAAATTTCCCATGGGTGTTTGAGACCTCTTGTACCTTATCATAAACAGACACTAAGCTATAGTAACTTCATGTGCAGCCTTAGACTTTGGAAGTACTTTGGGTAGGATAAGGAGCCCTGGTAATGCACTGGGTTAAGCCTTGGGCTGTGAACCCATCAGAAGTGGAAACCCATCAGCCTCTCTCTCTGGAGAAAGATGGGGCTGCCTGCTTCCTTAGACATTCACAGCCTTGGAAACTGCAAGGAGCCATTCTGCCTTGTCCTGAAGGGTTGGTGTGAGTCAGAGTCCTGTAGGATGCGATGGGTTCGCTTGTGCTTTTGGTTTCAGTAGGGTATGCACTAGGAGGCCCTGGTTGGCATTAAGGGTTAAAATGCTTAGTTGCTACCAAACGGTTAGATTTCAATTCAGCCTAGAAGCACCTGGTAAAGAAGATCTGACAACTACTTCAAAAAAAAAAAAAAGCCATTGAGGACATGTGACAACTAACGGGGTTGCCCTAAGTCAGACCTGACCCCTGTTACTAGTTTATGGTATTGTCCTACTTTGGAAAATTGTTTGAAATGATAGCTCCTGGTTCTTCAGTGATGTATCCTGCCCCCGCTCCCATCCCCACCAAGTCCTTTGCTACACAGATGATTCTGACTCGTAGACCAAGTAAGACAGAGTAGAACTAACTACCCGAAAACGTTTCCAGAGATGGTAAATCTGTGAGGAAGCTGACCGGCACACCTTTCTCCCAAGGGATGGCTGGCAGGTTCCACTGCCTTCAGCTAGCCGTGGAAGTCAGGCTTAGCCCCGGGGCTTTCTAAATCAATGCCAGTACCACTGAGCCGCTTTGTTGTTCAAAAGATATTTTCGAGTGATGCTGCTACCATTTTAGAAATAAGAGCTAGTCATCTACATCCTTTCTTCTTCCTTCTTAAAAAAAATAAATCATTTTATTGCGGGCTCGTACAGCTCTTATAACAATTCACGCATCCATTGTGTCAAGCATATTTGTACATATGTTGCCATCATTTTCAAAACATTTTCTTTCTACTTGAGCCCTTGGGATCAGCTCCTTTCCCCCTCTCCCTTCCCCACCCTTTCACCCTCATTAACCCTTGATAAACTATAAATGATTGTTATTTTCATATCTTATACTAACTGCTTTCTCCCTCCACTCATGTTTCTGTTGGTCCCCACCCCTCGGGAAGAGGGGTTATAAGTCAATTGTGATCAGTTCCCCTTTTCTCCCCCTTTTCCTCCCACCTTCCCCCTGCTCTCATGTTATTGCTGCTCCCATTATTGTTCCTGCAGAGTTTATCTGTCCTGGATCCCATCTGTCCAGAGCTCTTATCTGTAACAGTGTACATGCTCTGGTCCAGCTGGGTTTATAAGGTAGAACTGGGGTCATGATAGTGGGTGGGTGGTCGGGGGAGGAATAATTAAAGAACTAGAGGAATGCTATGTGTTTCATCAGTTCTTAACTGCACCTTGGGTAGCTTGTTCACCCCTTCTTTGTGACTATTCTGTGAGGAGATGTATAATTGTTTACAAATGGGTCTCGGATCTCCACTCCAACCCCCTTTGTTGGCATTGAGATGACTATTTGTTTTGGGTCTTCTGGTGCCTGATACATGATCCTGTGGACACCTGGTAATCACACAGACTGGTGTGCTTCTTCCATGTGGGCTTAGTTGTTTCCCTGATAGATGGTCATTTGTTTCACTTTAAGGCTTTAAGACTCCAGATGCTATATCTTCTAATACCCGGACACTATCAGCTACCCTCACCACATTTGCCTATACACACATTTTGTCTTCAGCAATTGATTCTAGAAGGTGAACATCACAAAATGCCAGGTTATTAGAACAAAGCGTTTTTACATTGAGGGATGACTTGAGTAGAGACCCAATGTCCGTCCGTCTGCTACCTTGATACTTAACGTATAAATATATGTACATAGATCAATATCCCTTTTGTAATATATTAATATATTTACATATATACATGCCTATGTTTATACCCCTATAATTGTCCTTTGCTTCCTAATTCTTTCCTCTACTTCCTTTTATTTTCCTCTTGTCCCACTATCATGTTCAACCTTCACTCTGCTCTCAGATATTCCTCCCGGCTACATTGCATTTGAACAAACCCCACCAGGCATTTTACATCTTCCTTGACATCGATTTTAGATCTCTTGTTGTTTCCTTGTCCCTGGGTTTGTTGGCTCCCCACTCCCTTTACCCTACCTTTCCTCTCCCCATGTCCCCCCAGAACCACAGGTCCCATTGTTTCCTCCTCAGGATTGTTTATCTTGCCTATCTTATATAGGTAGACATGACAAAAAAGACAAAGAAGTAGAAAGGCGGCTAAGCATAGTTCCAGTTCTGTCTGCTGACCCTTACGTGTGCTTTCCAATCGAGTCTGATGAGACGCTCAGCCTGCCCTGAGTCTGCAGTCTACTCTTGGGATGCCTCTGGGACTTCATGACTGTGCTCCCCTTGCTGTTCTGTTGCGTTCCCTTCATGTTTCGCCCAGGTGTGTGTGTGGGTGTGGTGGGGGGTTCAGAGCGGGCACAAGTCCCACACTGTGTCTTCAGTGCTGTACCCTGTAGCACGGTGGGACAGTGAGGGGACTTCGTTTCTTGTGGTGGGGATGGCCCTACTGTCCTCTTTGTGCCTTGGCTGCTCTGAGCAGGAGTGCCATCCTTGGGGCTTGGTGGGCCAGGATGCAGTTCTCTCTCTCTCTCTCTCTCTCTCTTTCTCTCCCCCCTCTTAGTTTGCTCCTGTGTGGCCTGAGCAGACTCACTCCTCTCCCTGGGCTGTATCTTCAGTGCTGTCCAAATCTGGGGAAGGGGGGCATCAATGCAGCTGGGATAGATAGGGGCTGGTCCTGCAGACCTCTCTGTTAGTTCATTGCTTCATGCTGGTATATTGTCCTCAGGCTTGGCATGCCAGGTTGAGGTCTGTTCCTTCTCTCCCTTTCCTGTGGAGACATAAACAATACCCTCCCCGTGGGTGGGGTAGTGCCCTGTTCCCCCACTAGCCATGTCCTGTCTTCTTCTTTTTAAACTCCTTTCCCCCTCCTTTTTAGTTGGCTGCCATATGCATGTCTGGGTTGGGTCTGACCCTGCCAGAGTGCCTGGGCCTCGCCCTGGGGATTTACGCATTTAGTGGCTTTTCTCCTATGCTCCTTGTGATTTTTACGCTTACCTCAGTGGACCCATGTTGTACTTGCCCTCCTCTTCTTAATCCTAAAATAGCTAAGTTTAAAAGATGGCAGTTTAGTGACAAACCAAAGCATGGCACCAAGAGTGGGTTTAGTCACCCTGTTGTCTGCTTAGCCACAGCCTACTTCTTGCTTAGTGAATCTTCTAGCAGTTACGACCAGGTCATTAGCAAAATCCTGTGAAAAAGGAGCCTAAACCCTCTCTGACAGAATTCTCAAAATGACAAAATGCCTTGAGTGTGGTCTTCTTTATTCCCCCAAACAGGGCAGGTAAAGGTGACAAGCAGTGAGACTTGTGCTAATGAGGTCACTGCAAATGGATGACGTGGCAAAAAAGAGAGAAAAAGCAAGAGAGGAGGAAGAGTGAGGAGCTGGGCAGAGGACACACCATAGATAGCGGATTTCAGTAGCTTTAACATGTTAGAATTGCCGCTGGTAATACGGAAAAGCCATTTTAAGTTTTATTTAATGCTATCATCTTTTCTTTGCATTTTGTTTTTTTTGCAAATAAAAAAGATATTTAATTCTGTTTGCATTACAAATTTATGGAACCAAAATTGTTATAGAACCCCAAACTTAATTTATATAACCCTTTTTGGGGAGTGCAAATTATACATCCGCCTTGCCCCTCCATTTTATTTTTCCCCTTTCCTCTTTTGAAAATGAACGCATTTGATTAAATGAACTTTCACGTTAATGAATTTTGTTCTAAAGCCAAAGAGAATGCTGGTAACCAGGTACTACGTTAAGCTATTTCCATTAGATGACTCTGACTCAGAGAGGCCCTAAATGGGTTTCTGAGGCAGTAATGTGTAGCGATCAGACAGTCTCTTCTTTCTTCCCTGGAGCAGCTGCTGTGTTTGAACCACTGACCTTGAAGTAAGTAGCCCAATGTCTAACCCACAGTGGCCATCAGAGCTTTTTTAGAGGTTACCTTCCATCCCACACCCAAACTCTACTGTCTTTGAGTCAATTGTGACTTAAAGTGACCCTTGAGGGTAGAGTGGAAGTGCCCTTTTTGGTGTCTGAGGTTGTAAAGATTTACCTGAGCAGAAAGCCTCATCTCCAGCTGGAGGAGCAGCTGGTGAGTTTGAACTGCTGACCGTGTGGTTCGTATTCCCATGCTTTACTTAGACTAGGCCACCAGGGCGTCTAGTCATGGCCATGGCCCTTCGTAAATATACGGCTCTGATTCTATGTTAGGATTTCTGTCTTAGAAATAAAATATTACAGAGATAAAATTCTTCAGGCTTTACAATTTAAAAATTATATATGTTGTTAACTATACAGTATAGACTTATATAATATCATTTTAAAAATGATAAACAAAAATAAAATAGTACTAATGACACACTTATCAAGATGAATATAAATAATTCACATATTCCAATCGATGCCCAAAGGCAATGTTACGTAAATTCAATATATAGCCCTGGATAGATTCTCCAATGTTGGCCTCTGAAAAGCTTTATACAGATATTGTCGGGGAAGGAGCAGCATACTTCACCTTGGAAATTTAATATTATAAAGACACTGCCATTAGAGATTTTATGTACTTCTACATACCCTTCTTGAATTTGAAATAATGGATAAGCTCGGGTAATCATTTTTGTTCTCTTTCAAGTTTTATGACTAAAATATTGAGTTGGGTTTTACAGCCTGCATTCATTATATTCTGTGGAGTCAGTCAACAGCTCCAGGCAAAGAATACCTTTGGAGTCGGAAGTCGATGCTAAGGAACCAGCTATTTAAAATGAATAATCATGTATTCTAAAAGCATGAGGATTTTACAAATGAGACTGAAGTACAAATAACACTGCAAATATATATATATATATATATATATATATATATATATATATATATATATATATATATATATATACCATCATTTTCCAACCCTGTATAGACATTTTAGAAGCCATGGTGGTGCAGTGGTTAAGCACCTGACATCTAACTGAAATGTTGGCTACTCAAAACCCCCAGGTGCACTGGAGGAGAAAGATGTGGCAGTGTGTTTCCATAAAGATTTACAGCCTTAGAAATGCCATGCCCCAGTTCTACTCTGTCCTGTTTGGTCACTGAGATGAAACCATCACAATGATAAAGGTTTTTAGTTTGTTTGGTTTGTTTTTGATAGACATTTCTTTTTTCTTATGTGGTTAGAATAATTTTCTAAAATATAGGCCAGTATTGTTGCTGTAAAACTTCATTTGCAGGATACTTTGGTAATTTTTTTTTGAAGAAAGACTTATTTTATACAGACAATATTAAAGAATGTTGCTAGGAGGAATTCTGAAGGGATTATAGTAATGACACAATCTCAGTTTGATAAGGCTATGTTTATAAAACTAAACAATAGACCCTCATTTCTTATTTCATTTTCTTTTTAAACTGTTTTCCTTAGGTACCGTCTGTCTCATACTGGCCCAGTGGTTCCGATGCTTGGGCTCAAGGTTGCAGTCACTGTGTCGGTCCAGCTCACTGAGGCCTCCCTCTTGTTCACCAGCCCTCTTTTCTGTCTTACCCAGCATGATGTCTTTTTCTAGTGACTGGTTCCTCCCGAAGATAGGTCCAAGGTAAGTGAAATAAAAAGCTTACCATCCTTGCTTGTAAGGAGCAAGCAGGTTATACTTTCCTGAAGACAGATCTCTTCATTTCTCTGGCAGTCAGTGGTGTATTCGACAACATCACAACTCAAAAGTGGCAATTCTATATATTTTCTTCATTATCCAACTTTTGCATGCATGTGAGGTGAAAGACAATACTACTTTAGTCTGGATTCTTTAGAGGAACAGAACAAGTGAAGTGACATAGAAAGTTAACTTCAAGGAAGTGGGTTGTAGAATTATGGGTGGAGGTAAATGTATTGAGTTAGGCAGCAGGCTGAAGACTTCTGCTGGCTCATGTGCTTCTAGGACTGGATGAACCCCATATGCAGGTCAGGTGGCAGGCTGGAGTCATCTGCTGGTTCATGGAGCTTATGGAGCTGGAAAATCTAAGTTCTGCAGGTTTACAAACCATGCACTTCTTGTCAGATAACGAGAGGAGTGCAGGATCCCAGGGTATAAGTAAACATTATCCAAAACATCCATTTAAATACTGGAGGCAGGTCACACCCCAAGGAAAATCCCTCTTCAAAAAATTGGCTGCTCACACCAGGTCACAAAATGGAAAAGGATTACATTGTGTTTACTAAAACCACTGAGAATCCCTAGCCTACCCAAGTTGACACATAACCTTAACCAACTCAAAAAGCATGGCTTGGGTCATGTTTACCTTAGTCATTAAAGTGGCATTTTTGCTTTTTCACACTTTAAAGAAATCTTTTCCAGATGTGTACACTGCCATGTGTTTGATTTCTTGGTAATTGCTTCCTTGAGCATTGATTGTTGAAAATCCTTGAAGTCTTCATTTTCTCTTGCCATTTATCATGCTGTTTATTGGGCCAGTTTTGAGGATTTTCGTTTTCTCGATCTTCATACTGCAAGCTGTGCTGTCTCAGTCAGTAAGTGCGTCCAGTCATCTGCATGTTTCAGCAAGCAGGTTGTGTCAAATGCATACCTCAGTTTGCTTATGTCTTCTTCAATTCCTGATCTCGTGTGCTTCAGCATGAAGTTCTCATTGTAACCAACTAGATACAATTGGTTGCTATAACTTGTTTAAATAAAATGGGAACTTGATTTCCACAGGGAAACATTCAGGAAGGGTAGAAATATGGTCTTGATTCATGTCCTGCTCAGCTCCTAACTGCTGATGTACCGCATTGTGGCAATACAGAAGGACTGGATGAAGATACAAATGGTCAGAGTCTCTACACTCATGATCACAGGGTTTGGGAGGCAGGCTCTAGTGGGAAAGGCTGTCACAGTTGTGAGTAAAGGTAACTCCCGATACAGATTCTCCAGACTGAAAATCATCCCCACATTAGCCCCCATAAAGGTGCTACCATAAAAAAAATGTCTTCTGCTTGCGTATGCACTGAGAGGCTCTCTGCCTTTAATAGTAATCAGGTTCCGTTGCCCATCCCACCCAAGGTGCAGCCTGCTTCCTTCTGACACTGATCATAGCTTTATTCCTTGGAGACAGCTTTGCAGGGCCATTCGAGGTTAAGCTGCTAACTTCACTCTAGTTCTCAACCTTCCTAATGCCACAACCCTTTAATACAGTTCCTTGTGTTGTGGTGACCCCCAATCATAAATTTATTTTATTTTTTAAACATATTATTAGGGACTCATACAACTCTTATCACAATCCATACATACATCAATTGTGTAACGCACATCTGTACATTCTTTGCCCTCATCATTTTCAAAGCATTTGCTCTACACTTAAGCCCTTTGCATCAAGTCCTCTTTTTCCCTCCCCTCCCCGCTCCCCCCTCCCTCATGAGCCCTTGATAATTTATAGATTGCTATTTTGTCATATCTTGCCCCATCCGGAGTCTCCCTTCACCGCCTTCTCTGCTGTCCATCTCCCAGGGAAGAGGTCACATGTAGATCCTTGTAATCTGTTCCCCCTTTCCAACCCATTCACCCTCTACCCTCCCAGTATCGCCCCTCACACCCCTGGTCCTGAAGGTATCATCTGCCCTGGATTCCCTGTGCCTCCAGCTCCCATCTGCACCAGTGTACATCCTCTGCTCTATCCAGATTTGCAAGGTAGAATTCGGATCATGATAGTTGGGGTGGAGGGGAGGAAGCATTTAGGAACTGGAGGAAAGCTGTATTCTTCATTGGTGCTACATTGATGCTACATAAATTTATTTTCGTTGCTACTTCATAGCTGTGATTCTACTACTGTTATGAATCGTCATGTAAATATCTGATGTGCAGGATGTATTTTCATTGTTACAAATTGAACGTAATTAAAGCGTAGTGGTTAATCACAAAACAATATGTAATTATATATTGTGAAATATTTATTTCTAATTACAAATAAATGAAATTTTGTCTTGAAGCATGGTGTAGCATGGATAGCAGTCTTATAACAGTAAACTACATTGCTACATTTTGCAACAGTATGCACAAATAGCCAACGTTGGTGTGAAGGTTGAGAGAGCTTCTTTCTCACCAGACCAGCGTATCTGCATGTGGGAGGACCCGCCTGGAGACTGATAGAGGAGAAGTGTCTCGGTTCCTCAGACCATCAGAAACATGTGTTTCCAATGGTCTTAGGTGACCCCGGTGAAAGGGTCATTCAAACCTCAACGGGGTCGCCACCCACAGGCTGAGGACCGCTGCTCTAGTACCTGCCCACTCCATTGCGTATGTGCCTCCAGAACCTGCCCACCCCATTAAGTATGTGCCTGCCAGAGCTATAGAGACCCATTGGAAAACACATTTGCTCTCTGGATCCTGACATCGGGAAAGGTGAGCCCCAAATGCCCCACTCTTTCTGTCTCTTTATTTCCTATAATTGCACTACGGCTCCTTGGTACCCATTCAGTGTGGGGCCAGTCCCTCCACTACATGACCTAGAACATGCTAGAGTTATTTTGATAAACCTATTACAGCCGCTTTGATAAGTTTGGGTTTCTCTGTTTAACAAAATGTAACTCTAATGCCTAGCCTGTCTGGGATAAAAGGTTTGTAAATGAAAACTTGGAATTATACTTCTACTCCTTACTTAACAATTGTCTTGTGATGCAACATTTCACATTTATGTCCCCTGGGGAAACTGCTTTATGCCTTAATGATGCAAGCTGGCAGGAGCCCAGGGATGAGGTGAGAATAATTCTGCTCATGATGGCTAAAGTTAAGCGTCATCTCGATGCAGGAGTGATTGTAATAGTAGATGTGATATAATTTGGCCACTCTGTCATTATGCAATCATTCTCCATTTTTACATATTACTGAATTTCACATAACCACTTGTTCTACGGAACCTAACCATTGTGAAAAATGAGGGGTGGGTGTATAATGTATATTGTTATTATTTTACTAGGTAATATATATATAATTTTCATGTTAATATATTATATTTTAATCTATATATAATATAGATTATTATTTACTAGGTGAAAGCGCTTGCCAGGCATTGTTAATTTGTATAAGAGTTTAAATGCCAAAGGCTTGCTATTTGTTTTTTCTGGAAACTGTGGTAAAGCAGAATGACTTGACACGACTCTTCTTCCCATGTCTTTGTAGCTACCACCAAATGTTTGCAGAGTGTTGTGAAATACTAATCGAAAGGATTGGCCAGCTCACTTGGAATATTTATGTAAACTATCACAGAAGCAGGAAGGGAGAGAATCTCGTGACCCTCAAGGGAAAGGAGCCTTTATTGGGATATGCGTGAGACGACTGTCGGGAGTCAGCAGAAACAGCAGATGTACTGGGGTCCCCAGTCCCACAATCACGAGGCAAAGCGGAGGAGCTGGAGACTTCCCGGCCTACAGCTAGAGGTGTTGATCGAGGGACCACATGGCTGAGAAGCGGCACTATGAACAAATCCCTGCATCCCTCCCATATGGAAAACCCTTACTGTTGTGAGGTGCCATCGAGTCTGTTCTGCCGCAAAGGGACTCCTTGTACAATAAAACCAAACCTGCCCCATCCAGTTGCGGCTGGGCTTGAGTCCCTTGTTGTCCCCACTGTGTCATTCCATTGTGCTGAAGGCCGCCCTCTTTTCTGCTGCCCTGCCACTACCCAGCATAATGTCCTTCTCCAGGGACTGGTCTCTTCTAACAACGTGTCCAAAGTACGTAAGACGCAGTCTCACCATCCTTGCCTCTAAGGAGCATTCTGGCTGTACGCTTCCAAGGGAGACTTGTTTGTTCTGAGTGCAGCCCGTGTGCTTAGCATTCTTCACCAGCACCGCAGCTCCCTACAAACCCCCATTCGCGAGTGCTGTCTGTGCGTTGTGTGGCCGCTCCAACAAATTACTGAATCAGGCAGCCACAGATGCGGTGGGAGCGATGCTTGGTGTCAGAATCAGGAAGAATGGGGGGTGCTGGCACATCTGACCTCTGCCTTATGCCATTTGTCCTTGGGCGGGTGTGGAATGGGATTCTTTTTCCCCCTTGTGTCGCTGGAGAACGTCAGATAAGGTCTCCATGCTATTTCCTCAGTAACCTGTAACTTCAGGAGCCACATAAACGAATTCTGCACCAGGAACTCTCTCTATGTTGGGGTTGGTAAGATCTGCCATGCAGATTACAAAACTCTGATGTCACTGGGGGGCGTTAGACTGTTAGCCACGAAGTAGGTGGTTCAAACCTACCAGTCAAACCTTCCTCGGGAGAAAACCAAGGTTTTCTGTTCCAGTATAGATTTACAGCCTTAGAGACCCTGTTTAGTTCACTATGAATCAAAAGTAACTCAACAGTAGTAGGTCTTATGATACTCTGTAGACTGCAGTCGGTGCTCAGTGCTCAGAGTAAGAATCTGAAGTACAGACAACTCCAACTTTAATGTTACCAAATTTACCCTCACTTTGAAATGATTAAACCAATCTGCACTCACAGCAAGTTCTTCATCACAAACACCTTCACTTGCATCCTCTATCATAAAAAGGGCAGTGCGACTTTCCTTGCTCAAAAGGCTAAATATGAGTAGTACACACTTATTCTGATTTCCAGGAGCCATGGTGGCATAGGGGTTATGGGTTTGAAACCAGCCTGGTCCTCAGGAGAAAGACAGGGCTTTCTACTCCTTTAAAGAATTAAGTCCTGGAAACTCACTGGGGCAGTTCTACTCTGGCCTTTAGGGCCACCGTGAGTCAACAGGCAGTAAGGTTTTTGGTTGTTGCTATGGTTATGTGTTGGACTAACTGCAAAGTCGTCCGTTTGAAACCATTCGCAGGTCCTAGGGAGAAAGGTGAGCGTTTCACTTTAGTAAAGAGTTAGTCTCCAAGCCCTGTTCTAAATGGTCACTATGAGTCAGAATCCACTCAATAGCAGTTCTTTTAATTTTTAATTTACCTACAAATTCAATTTAAGGACACACCAGGAACAGATCTCCTATAATCCAGGGACTAGGTCATTGATTGTGAACACAAAAGTTCAGTTCCAACATCATGAAAATTATGGATTGTGATAAATTCTACAAACTACTGTAACATTTCCAGAACAATCGACTTTTTTGAGAATTCTGGTCACAATGTAATTATCATTTATGCCATTGCTAGCGTTTGCATAACCTCAAATTTTTCCCTCCCAAGAAAGTATAAATGATAATTATGTTGCAACCAGAATTCTGAAAAAAGGCAATTTCTTTGAAGGGGTCTGCGGCCACTATGTTTGTTTTGCTTGTTTTTACTTCATGGGCTTTAAAATGCAATTTAGGAATGCTGTAACTGATGCATTTTCCCCACCAATAAGCACATAGGACAAAATGAATGCAAACGCATGTCTGCCGGCAAGATTTGTTTTTGAAATTATTCCATTTGTAGTGAGGCCACAGATAGGAGCTCGCTTCTTTCCCCCTGGGCCCAGGGCAGGCTTCTTTTCCCGACCCACGTGGGCAGTGCAGCAGGGAGTCTAGTGTGCTTCAGCCTCCGGGGGACTCTTGCCCTGCCGTCTGTGGGCACACGCGCACGCAGCCTTGCACACTCAGCGTTCGTGGTGCACGGATGAAGCCCGCGTGGAGGTGCGCTTGCATCGCGGGCCCACAGGCCGGGGAAAGGCACCCGGGAGCCCGCGGGGCGCCCACCGTGGCCCCCACTGAGGCCGGCGCCCCGCTCGTCGCCCGCCTCGCGTGCCGGCGCCCCCACGTGCGGCCGCCCCTCCCGAGACGCAGGCCGGGCACGCCCCTCGCCCTCCCCGGCGCGCCGCGCCGACTCCACGTGGGCGCAGCCCGGCGCCAGGCGGCCGCGCTCCCCGCGGAGCCCCTCGCCGGCACCCGCGGGGGGCGGGCAGGCGCCGCCCGGGGTCAGACGGACAAAGCGGGCGTCCAATCGAGCCCGGCACTGCCTCCCCGAAGGGTGGGAACGGCGGCGGGGCCGGGCCCAATGAGCGGGGAGCCCGAGTGGGACTTCCTCCCGGAATCCCGTTGGTCAGAGTAGCGGGGCCGTGGGTGACACGTAAGTTGGGTGGGAGGCGGCGGCGCCCGCGGCTCGGCCAGTGCAGTCGGGGACCCCGGCCCGCCGCGCGCCCAGCCCGCCCGGCGCCCACCCGAGTCCCCTTTGTTGGGCTCGCAGCCCCGCGCCCTTAGGTGGCCCCGGGCCGCGCAGTGGGCGCCGCCGCGCGGGGTGTGGAGCGGCCGGGGCGGGACTCCCAGCGGCGCCGGGAGCGCCGGGCCAGAAAGTGGGCAGCAGCAGGAGGAGGAGGAGCAGGAGGGCACGGGGCGCAGCGCGCGAGCGGCCGGCGCAGAAGTATGCGGAGGGCCCCCGCGCGGGCCCGGGCCCCGGCGGCGAGCGAGCCCAGGAAAAGTTTGGCGCCCAGGGCTGCGCGCCCCGCGACGCGCGGGGGCTGAGGCGGCCGCCACTTCCCCTCCGGCCCCGCTTTTGTGCCGTGCGGCGGCTCCGGTGCGGCGGCCGCTGCTGAGACGCCCGCGGGGACCCGGCGACGGCGGGCGCGGAGACGGGGCCGACGAGGGCGCCCGCGGCGCGCGCTCCAGGCGGGACGATGGGCAACGGGCTGTGCTCCCGAAAGCAGAAGCGGATCGTGCAGACGCTGCTGCTGCTGACCGTGGTGGTGGGCTTCCTGTACGGCGCGATGCTCTACTACGAGGTGCAGGCGCAGCTGCGGAAAGCCGAGGCGGTGGCGCTCAAGTACCAGCAGCACCAGGAGTCCCTGTCGGCCCAGTTACAAGGTACCGTAACGGGACCTGCGCGGCCCCCGGCCAACTTCGTCCCGCGCCTCCCGCCCTGGCTGCAAAAGTGCCTCTGGGGAGCCGTGGGCACTGCGGGTGCCGCGTCCGACCCGCAGGGGCTTCGGGCCAGCGAGGCAGGGCTGCCGACCCCCCAGTCTGCCAGGGGAGTGGACATCCTTGTCCTCCTGGCGGTTACGTTTGAAATGGATCGCCGGCTCCCAGGGCCGCCCAGCGCCGGGTGGGCGGGGACGCGCAGCGCCTTTCGGGGACCGCTTGTCAAAGGCCCAGCTGGGTCCGGCGGGCGCTCTGTGCATCCTGCCCCGAGAGGCAGCGCTCACGGGGTCTGGGTGTTTTGGTTTCCAGTGCATTTTGCCCGCCGGCTGAAAAACGAAGGTCTTTGAGATTTCTCTAGAAGGAAAACGTAGGCCGTCATCCCGCGGCTCAAAGGGATGAGCCAGTGCAATGTTCTTGTCCTGTTAACTCCGCAGGGCCACCTCAGGGATGTTGCCTGGGTTGTAGTAGTCCACAGACCACTTACTGTTCACCACCTGCAGGTATGCTCCCCACAAAAGGGGGTCTGTTTGCCTTTCTGAGTAGCTGTGGGTTCATCAGAAGGCTGAGTGTGTGCTTGAGCCAATTAACCATGGGAAGTTGGAGAAAAACACGATTTTTCACTTTGTCAGAGGCAGCAAACACAACTGGAGTAGAAGTGGAAAGACTTGAAGCTGATAACCTTCTGTTGCAGACTCATTTACTGCAAATCTCAGAAAGATAACTGATGTATGAATGTGCAGTAAGGTCAGTGTGGTGCTGTCGTCTTCACCGCATTTTACAGCTGCTTTTTGTGCTTAGGTTAGTTTTCAGCGTGTTCACCACCCTCCTGCGGACCACGAAAAGATAGAGTGAGACAGGAACAAGGAAGGAAGATAGAAAATACAGTAAAGCTGTACGTTTTGGAAGTGCTGACGGTTTGCTGATAATGTAGCCGTAGCTTATTTCATATTACCATATCGGTTGGTTGGGCGTATTTGCCTGCATGGTCATACAAATTTAAAACAGATGCTTTCTCCTCGCTCCAGCTCCTTTGAGTGTTGGGGAGTAAAAAATTTAGGGTGAGCAAAAATGATACGCCACAGCCAATTGCTGGTTCTTATTCGCTTACCCCAATTTAGCAGAAAGGGAAGTATTTTTAGTCTACTGAAGCTGCATAGCTTCAGGCAATGAAAATATGTAAACCGGGCTTGGTTCAAGAGGAAAACCTATTTTGGTAATCTTAGGTTAATTTTCTTTAAGTGCTTGAAATTTATTCACGTTGATTATATTTGCCTTGTTGAAATACTTTGGTTTGAGAAGGGTGTAAGAGGCCAGGGGCTTCCTTGTGAGGTTCAGTGCAGGTAATCCAAGGAAAGAGTTTGTTGTCTAACAGTAACCTGTCAGGACTGGTTTCCCTGGATGTGGGTGCAGTACGTGAGGTTGTGTGCATTGGTCTCGTATGTGAGGCACCCAGGAGGGTGGGTGCTGCTGTGGTCACCAGTGTGTCCTCAGTACCACACAGACAGACAGACAGCACCTGGCATTCAGGAGAGGATGGATACACAGTACTCAGTAAACAACTATCACTCTCCCAAGCACTTTCCTCCGCTTTCTTGGGCGTCACTTCTCTGTCTCTGCTTGGGAAAACCGAAGAAAGCAAAACCATTAAAAAGCAAAAACAAATCAAACAAAACAACAAAAAATGAAAGAACCCAAGTAGCAACTTGTCTCAACTGCTAATGTTAGGACTTGACTGAAGTCTTAATTTCTGAGTCACCCTCTTTATTTGAAAATCAATCTCAAGTTCGTCGCCCTTCTCCCCCATTCATTTTATGGTGATGGTAGTGCCAGGGTTGGGGGTGGCCTGGGACCAGTCCCTGGTGACACAGCTGGTGAACAGATGTGGCTGTGAAAGAGGAGGTTAATGGATCGAGCCCACTCATGAGTGCGTCGGAAGAACTGCCTGTGGTTGTCTCCTTCCGAAAAATCAGCCCTTTGCAATTCTTGTCGGGGACAGCTACCCTTTGATATGTGGGGTCACCCGGAGTCATTGGCCTCAATGGCAACTGTTACTAGTGACGGGGAAACAGTGGGCAGGGAGTGGTCGGACGTGGCAACGCAAGGCCAGTAAAGTGTGCAGCGTTTACTTTGCAGTTGGAGACAAATATGTGCTAAACTAGTTTGGATTAGTGGCCTTGAAGTCCATTTCTTCATTTGCTCTTTTGCCCTTTCCGCCTGATTTGTGCTGCTGCTGCAACAGTCACACCCTGGTCATTCATGAAGACTATTCCCCAGTGAGGACACGTGTTTTAGGAAAGGATCATCAGGTTCCCTACCCCCATGGAGCCACTTGATGACGGTTTCCTGGTACTGTGTGGCTTTTGCTCCTCTTGGTGTTAGCAATGGCGGTTTGTACAGCAGTGCGCCTGCCACCTGCAGAGATAAGGCAGCAGGCTGCACTTTCTGAAGACCGGACGTGAATTAAAATCAGAGTTCATTATGAGCAACCACCTACTTTATTACTTCAGCCCAATAGTCTTATAGGTATGCATTTATTAAGTTAGCATATTTAGGTCATCATCAGTTGAGGAATGGGTTGTATGCAGAGCTTAGTTTGAAAGTAGGTTACTTCTCACCCCAAATGCCTCTCCTTGTCGGAAGAACAACAGCAACAACCCCTCAAAACCAAACCATTGTGGTCAAATCGAGTCTTACTTCTAGCAGCTCTCCTCTAGACTCCCCAATGTCATCCCTGATAACAAGTATCATCTTTCTCTCTGTGTCAATGTCTGACTATCTTTCTCTAATGCTGTACTTGGTCTGAGGGACTTTCTTTCACACAATATATCATTCCTCAGTATACGTGAGCAATGGGACAGAGGTCACCCATTGTGTAGGAGGTAGTAACAACCTTTGTCTGACCAACACAGTTTAATTTGACCTTTAATTTAAAAAATTGCTTTCAAGTGGGTCGTCCACCATTTCCCTATGTCTACACTCAGTAGTTCTTGGCCTTGGCTGCCCATCAAAATCATCTGGTGAGCATCCAGATGAATTAACTCGCAATTATGGGGGTATAACTCAGGAATCTTTAGTACTCCCCAGATACCGCCAACTCACGAAGTTGAGAACCACAGCGTTGTAATACTAAAATGGAGCCACTCCACACATTTACTGGGCTCAATTTGTTTGGTCCCAAAGACTGTTGCAATTTTAAGTATGTGATTAAAGTAAAGATGATGATTTGTAGCCAAACAGATTGGGGTTCAAAGCCTGGCCTTGCTGTTTTCTGTGTGGCATGGGCTTCAAGCTTCCTTGTAAAATGGAGATCACAGTGATCTACTTCATAGGGTTTTTGTGAGAATTAAATAAGAAAATGCCTGCAAAACTTCTCATAACTACTTGGCACACAGTAGGTACTCATTAAAGATTCGCTGTGATTCTCATGGGTGGAGCCCCTGTTGAAGGTAGGACGGGTTTTCTCTCAGGAATTTTCAAGGTCAGATTTTTGCCAATTTCCAAATCTGTTGGTAGAGTTAGGCAGCTCACTTTGACTCTGTATCTCATTGCTAAGCTACAGTTGCACTCTCTCTCTGTAGTTACAATATCTACTCACAGAATCCTGGAAACCCTGCCCAGTGCGCCCTAAGGCTGCATGATCTTGAAATGGTCTCCCCTTCTCTCCAATCAGAGTTCTGATTGCCCCACACAGTTAAAGACCAGCCAGGAGTGGGAAGAAAGGGCTTGCTTGTTTGAATACATGTTGCTCTTTCATCAACTCTAAATCTGTCCTTTCTGTGTGAGTTTCTCAGTCTTCAGATGTTGTTCACAGATGTGCCTGGTTTGTAGACTCTCTAGTTCTGGTCTAGTGGTTAGGGAATATTCATTTTACAGTGGTTCCAATAGTCTACTTGAGCCAATTTAGGGTCATAAAATGTATGTTTCCGAACCGGTCATTATGGCTGGAGAGATGGTTTGGAATGAGCCTTCCTTACTGGCTCCAGATAAACAGATTCTACCTGAACCACGTGGACTAGAAATTCTAGAAGGATTTATTTATTTACTTACCTATCTTCACATACAAGTAGGGACTGTTGCTGAAGTCAGATGAGTAGATACCACACAGCGGAAATAAAACAACTTGCGCTACACTGTTTCCTAAGCGTGCTTACACACCCACATAGGATGGTCTCAGCAGACGATGCTGTCCATTATTTGACCAGGCAATTTTGAACTAGGCTGACTTGATTTAATGGGCCACTTTCTGAGGCACAGGGAGCCCTAGTGCCACAGTAGGTTAAGCATTCAGCTGCTGTTGCAATATCTGCAGTTCAAACCCAACCATTGCTCTGTGGGAGAAAGATAAACTGCTGGCTACTATAAAGATTTGCGGTCCCCCAAATTTCTATTATACTTTTCCCTATAGGGCAAACTAGGAGTTGAAATCCACTTGATGACAGTAGGTTTGGTTTTCTTTTCCTGTTGCAAATATCATTTCTTACATCGTTGTTAGAGTGCTCTCTTTTCAGATTGGGCTGAGCAAACCGGGAGAACATATTCTAACCAAACACATGACTGCTGTCGAATCAACTCTTGAGTCTAGTGACTTTCTGTAGGATTTCTGAGGCTGTAAGGCTCCATGGGAGCAGATAGCCTCAATTTCCTTCCTCAGAGTGGCTGGTGGGTTTAAACTACCATCCTTGAGGGTTAACTGACAGCAGTACCAGGGTCCTTGAACATATTCTAATATGGCGGCAAAAAAGTTTACTGCTCTTTCACCACTGCCCCTTCTGAGCATATATTGTTAGTGCTGTTTGTTTAATACTTCTTAGCAGAGTGGTTAAGGCTGCAGATCTAGCTCCACCAGTGATCTGCCAGCACAGGCTCAGTGAGACTGTCACCGGTTGCTGAGCACAGCACCTCAAGTAGAGCGGATATGTAGCAATTGATGAAGAGACCAGTGTGTGCTGTGCTGTGAGTGAAGATAGCAAACTCCATTTTTATTTATTTAATTTTTACTCATTTTAGTGGGATCCCTTCGAGATATAACATTCCATAGTTCTACCACATCAAGCAGTACTGTACATTGCTACCACAGTGCTTCCAAACATTTTCTTTCTTCTTTAATTCCTTGACATCATCTCCTCGTTCCACGCTACCCAGCTTTGTTAGAGCAGAGTTCCGAGGGCAACATTTCTCTCTTTGGAGGACTAGGGAGCTTTGAGATTGTGTTCATATCCGTGGAGGCAAAACAAAATGAGTGAAAGGTATGATGCTGTGCTCGATGCCCTGGTTTCCCCTATTCAGGGTTAGCTTGTGCAAACCCCTGGTAGTGCAGAAAGTTGGAGCTCCTGAGATTGCCCAAGTTGTACCTCGTCAGAGTGGCTCTTGGAATCATTCTGCAGACTGGGGTGGATGCGGGTGGTGCACATGGATGTCCATTAGGCTGAATTTGACCCCACGTTCCTCTTGTGATCACGAGCTCGGGAAATGTCCAGCATTCTGGCCATGGCTCCACCTGATAGCCTCTGAGGCGAGAAGGTCAGAAGGCAGCCCCACCTTCTGGAAGGTTGGTGCCTCAACTTGAATTTACCCTTATAAATAAAGTAGCAATTGCTACTCACAATGTTTCCATTTTGCGCATATAGGAACAAGTGATAAATTAAAAAATGAAATTTCCACTGACAAATTGTGTTGATCGTTTAAGAGCCACGTCCCTCCAATGACTTGTTCTGATAATGCATGTGTGATTGAGATAAAGCCAAGGGGACATTGGGTTTTCTAACAGGTTCCCTATCTTCTAGTGTGTTATTTTGTCCATCAGCAGTAGGTACATTTTCAGGAGAAAATACTAATAAGCAATGCATTTTGCCTTTAGGTGTTTGTCAACTTCAGCCATTCAGATTTGAAACCCAGGAATCAAATAAGCAGGATAGAAGTGGGGAGCAGGGGGGTATGAGCAGAAAGGAAAGTTAATAAATTAACACAAGTTTAGTGTACTTTAGTTTGGAGACTGTACTCACTCGCCCCGCTGTTTAAAGTTTAAATTAGGGTATGTTACTGATTAACTCTCTTCTGGGTCCTGAGTGTGACTGCTAGAGGCAGGCAGTAACCATATGAAAAATGAGGCCTGTGTGTGAGCATGGGGGCGATTTAAGTGGGGGGAAAGAGGAAGCATTAAGTGTAGGGGCAAAAATCCCTACTTCCTACATTAGTAAAGTATTCTTGGTCTTCCTAGTGGTGACTAGAAACTGTCAAGAATGGGATTCGGATGTTTTATATCTTCACATGGTGGCCTGTAAGCTGTGTTGGACTGCTAACCACAGGATCCATGGTTCAAACCCACCAGCATCTCAATGGGAGACAGATGAGGCTCCTTGCTCCCATAAGGATGAATAGCCTCAGAGACCTATATAGATAGAGTAGCTATGAAATGGTATTGACTCATGGCAGGGAGTTTTATTTTATTATAGGTAAATGCATCTTAGTTATCTGTAGAAATGAAAAGCAATTTAAAAATGAGTACTTCGAAGTGTCATATTTGCTATTTATGTCAACTGCCCTGTGCTTAGCAGGGTGTAATTGCCTTTTGAACCTTGGAGAATTTCATGTAGTGCATTGTTGTTCATTGACTTCCGTAAGTGAGAACCATGGTGTGGGCAAAGCATAGTAGATTATATTCATTGAAGTACAGAGTTAGGACAAAGTTAGGGACACCACTCGGCCTGGCTAGCACTTAGCTAACCAGCACTCAGTCTCCTGCATTCAGTCTTAGGTTGGTTCAAGCAGGAACATTTGCCGTTGAAGCCAGTTATTTCTCTGTTTTCAATTAACCTATGTAATTTTTATTTCTGCTGATGTCCCTTTCTGTCAGTGCCAGGCTTTAAAAATTCCTTCATCTCTAGTGGTTGGTGCCTGGTGCATTCTAGGAAGGAATCCTGTGGGTTTCATCTGTTTGACTGTTAACCAAAAGGTTGATGGTTTGAACCCAACAGCGTTACCTGGGAGAAAGATGAGTCTGTTTTTGTAAAGATTTATAAAGCCTTATGGAGCAATTCTTGACCCTATAGGATCACTATGAGGAAGAATTGATTCCGTGGCAATGGTTTTATTAAGTAGGTGCTCAATGAATCAAAAGTTTATTTCGCCATTTGATATTTTCTGCCTAAATGTTTGGTAATGAATAGAGGCTCGAGACTCAAAACACTTGAATTTGCTTTTCTCCTGTCTTTTCTCCTAATTGCGTGGCCCTGGGCAAGTTAGTTAAGGAGCCTGGAGGCACTCAGGTTGGGCATTGGGCTGCTAACCTGAAGGCCAGAGCTCACACATAACCTGCTGTTGTGAGGGAGGAAGATGAAACTGTCGATTCCTGTAAAGGTTTACAGTCTTGCAACCTAATACAGGATGCTATAATTTTGAGTCAACTCCATGGAAGTGGGCTTGGGTGGGTGTGGCAAGTTATTTCGCTTTCCTTGACTCAATGCCATCATAAGTAATAATCAGGAAAATAGTTATCAGAGGTTGTCATGTATGTCCGTAGTTTGAGCCAGTGTTAATGCTTCAGTCGCTATCATTGAGTCATTTCAATTCATTGCAACCTTATGGGATAGAATGGAGCTGCCCCTGTGGATTTTTCTGGGAGCATAGTGAGGCCATAGGACAGGCTAGAATTGCCTCCCTGAGTGTCTGAGATGGGAACCATTGCTGTGAGTAGAAAGTTCTGTCTTTCTTCAAGAAGCAGCTGGTAGTTGGAGCAGCAGTCCTTGTGGAGCACAGCCCAGTTCATAGCCACTTTTCCCCGAGGGCTCCCCAATAGTGCTTAGCAAGATGTAGTTGCATCTTGGGACCTTGGGGACTCTCTTAAAGTGGGTTGTTGTTCACTGACCTCAGGAAGTGAGAACCACAGTGTGAAAAATGAGTGGTAGATTGTATTTATTAAAGCACAGAGTTAAGACACATTTTCGAACATCCATTAGGTTTTGTCTCTTGAATAGCCATCATCATTGAAGTACATCTTGCTATGTAAAGGAACTACTTGTGAGCCTGTGTTTATTTAATTGAGGTGCTATTTTAGAACTGAAACAGAAACAAATAAATACCCACAAGTTCAGTAGGTTCTATTTGTATGTAAAGGCTTGCTTTAAAACCCTTCCCTCAATAAAAGACAAAAGCTTCAAGAGAGCTCTTGAAAATCTGACTCAGTGAAGTATCCCGTAAAAGAATCTCCAACTCATTGCACACATTGTGTTCAATTTAGTCATCCAGAAAAATTGGGACGTGCCTCCTCTGTAATGAGAGTACTGGCATCTGAGTAAATGTCGGTTGACTGTTTAAGAGAATTGTACATCATAGGCAGCCTTTAGTTTTAAGTCCTACTGGAACCCTGATGAAGCGCCCAATTGGCTGAGTGGTTAGGCATTGGGCTGCTAATCACAAGGTCAGTGGTTCGAAACCACCAGCTGCACAGTGGGAGAAAGAACAAGGCTTTCTACTTCCATAAAGACGTTCATACAGCCTCAGAAATCCACGAGGTGATGCTACCCTGTTGTATAGGGTCACACGGATTCCAGGTCATGGAATCTACTCCGTGCAGTGAGTTTGGTTTGGTTTGAGGGCTGCTGGCACAGTGGTTGCACTGTTGCCTAGTGAGTTAGTTTATTGCGCCAACCTGGCCGATAAACACATGTGGGATTAATTGAAGGACGGAGGGATAAATGGCTCAGTGAGCCTAGCCTTTCCATTTCTAGGGTCTCTTGCTTTGTTATGGTCGCACCAGGGTGCAGCTGCCTTAGCTGTTCCGCTTCAGATTGCAAGGCTGACTTCCTACAAGATACCTCCAAGGGGAAGCCACATGGACCTACCCCAGTACAGCCCTGGATGCTGGAGCAGCCGTGTGGAGACCCCTGCCAGTGCTGAGATGCTTACACATTCACTGACTTGGCTTTCCTCCTGAAGTTGGTGTCATTGCGTCTGTTTTGTGAGATTGAAGAGGACTTTGAAGATTGCTGTTGGACATATGGGTTAATGTTGGACTTGGCTTGGACAGCATTGGGTTGGGATGTTTTCTTGATGCACACTTAATCTTTACATAAAACTGTCTTATACATGAGTTTCTGTGGATTTGTTTCTCTAAAATACCCAGGCTAATACACCTAGTAACTGAAAGATCAGTGACTCAAATCCAGTAACGGTTCAGTAACTGCTTCATAGAAGAAAGAATGGCAGTCCCAGGTAGAGGGGAGACTTACCCTGACTTTTTAGATTCTTCATTGCCTTAGCAAGAACAGTTTCCTGTAGGGCTGGGCCTGTGACCTGATTTCAGAGACCCAGAAATCAGGGAATTAGAGTTGGGGAAATGAAGACTGATTGAAAATAGTGTGGAACCAAAAGCAAGGGATTTGAGAGAAACAAAAAAAGACCTCCCACCCCACCCCACCCCCCCAAAAAATCTTAAACTCACTGTTGTGGAGTCGAATCTCCTTCACGGGGATCCTAGGAGACAGGGTAGAAGTGCCCTGTGGGTTTCTGAGATGGCAACAGTTCATCCCAGGACTCAGACACCTCTTCCTCTTCCCCAGGAGTGCGTAGTTGGTGGGTTTGAATGGCTGACCGCGTGCTAAGCAGACAAGCATGTTACCCACTACACCGCCACAGACAAAGCAGCTCCCCTCCCCTGGATGATGTGGTGAAGTGCTGAGGCAGAGTCTTGCTCGTACCTGCGTGTGCACGAGAAGGGACTGGACAGTGAAGCACTTTGGGGCTTGAGAGGCCGTGCAGTGCAATTGGATTGCAACTGCTTATCAGCAAGGTGACCGTCAGCAAGCAGATGAACCTCTGTGAACATCGACTTCTTCATATTTGAATTGGGGAAAACAATGTTTGCCTCATACACTCATATGGACTACTGTAAGATACAGTATTTCTAAAGTGACCAGGACACCTTGCTGAATTAGTATGGTGGTATTTGGTTTCCTTTATCCCTAGATGGTGCAATGCTTAGTGCCTTGGCTACTGACTGAAAGCTTAGAGGTGGGAGGCCACCTCTCGGTATGTCAGAAGAAAGGCCTACCCATCTTCTTCGAAAAACCGGCCATTGGAATCCTTGAAGAGTGTAGTCCTCTTCCCAGACCAACATGGGCGTTTCCCTGGGCGGGGTTTCACGGGGTGGCAACTGGCTTTGTGTGTGTGTTTTTACTGGTTGTTCTACATTCTAGTGGGTAAGCTGGGGCTTCAATGTGGCCCTTTTCAGAACTGTGCGCTCAACTTGGCTCCAAAACATTTATTGGATAGAAGATAGTCTCTTGGATTTTCTATATTGACCCATTTGAGGAAGGAAAAAATCTCAGATCACTTTGCATGGTCGTAACTAAGAGATGCTGTTTCTCACCTTGACAACGTGGTGTTTTTGTTTTATCATGGAGGACGCAATGTTCTTGCTACTTTCCCGCAAGGCGGTTTGTGGGATTTGTAGCTCCTGTTTGGAAGTGAAAGGCATTATATATGTATACAAATATATACATATGTACAAATAAATATATATAAAGGCATTATATACATATATATATAATGCAAAAATACCAAACTCAATTTTTCCCCAAGCCACTCTTATTTGGAGCGGATTTATTTTAGGAGACTTTTTAGGAAAGCCTCAAAAAATTATTTTGATAGAATTTTAAAATTTTGATTTGATGGCATTACATGATTTTTAATACATAAAACACCTACTGTGCTCAAATACTGCGACAAGCACTTTTCATGGATGAGAGAGGGGTTGGTGGTTTCAGGTAGGAGTCTCACTTTCTCTTTGGAAAACAGGTTCAATCCCAGGCCTGCACACCCCCACACAGCCACCCACCCATCTGTCAGTGGAGGGATGTGTGTGGCTGAACGGGTTCTAGCAGAGCTTCTAGATCAGCGGTTCTCACCTGTGGATCTCAACCCCTCTGGGGGTGAACGCCCCTTTCACGGGGATCGCCTAAGACCATCGGAAAACACATTTCCGATGATCTTAGGAATCGAGACACCGCTCCTCTATCCATCTTTAGATGGGTCCGCCCACACGCAGATACGCCCACACACCAAGTACCTTGCCTGATGACATCATCACACCAACCCCGTCACATACACCCTGTCCATATACAGGTGTATGTGACAGGGTTGGTGCCATAATGTACTCAATGCGGACCAGTCACGCGTGTAGAGAGCATCTGTGTAGAAACCAGGTACTCTGTTGAGTATTGCAGTATTGCAGGTAAAACAACACTTCATGAGTTCTAATTACTGGGTAAATGTAAAATCACATACTGTAAAATCAACTACTACAAAAATTATATGTGTCATGGGAACTGGATGCTGATCGGTCTTTTTATGTTCAGCTGTGGTTATGTTCAATTTGTAACACTGAAAATACATCCTGCATATCAGATATTTGTATTACAATTATAGTAGCAAAATTACAGTTATGAAGTCGCAACAAAAATAATTTGATGGTTGGGGGTCACCACAACATGAGGAACTGTCTGCAAGGGTGGCAGCATGAGGAAGGTTGAGGACCACTGTTCTAGACTAACATGGACTGGGAAGGAAGCCTGGTGATCTGCTTTCAACAATCACCCTGTGAAAATGACAGGGATCACAGCGGTCTGATTCCATTACACAGTCCATTACACAGGCGTGCCGTCCCGGGGAATCGGGAGCAGACTCGATGGAAGCTAGTAACAGCAACAACTGTGGTGATAGCACTTGAGTGTGACTTTTGTTATCTTTAATTTGCCTCTGAACCTCTGAAGGGTTCATTAGCTTTCCACTGTCACGATCTAGTCTAGAAAAACTGAACTGAGACCCCTCGCCTGTCATCCTAGCCCATCTTCTTTTCACAGTACTCCATTTCCCCCCAAATTATTTTCAGCGTCCCATGGCAATATGAGTGGCTTTGAGAAAGTAGGTTAGGTGCATCAGGTGAGGATTGAAGACACAACTTAGAGTCAGAAGTAACAGGCCTGATTATGTGATGGGATATTTCCCGAGGACATTTGCTGCTGTCATGAATGACATTGCTGGCTGGCTCAGTAGTGGGTTTTGGGTGGTCTGTCGATGCGCACTAAGTAACATAAAAGTCTCTCAGCATGAAACATGCACACCCTTTTCCAAAAACAAACCTCTCAGTTTAATGTTAAAATCTCTCGCCTAGCTTCCATTACTCATCCTTTGTGTAAAGACAGCACATTTTAGGCTGTGAATAGCCTAATTTGTGCGTGCGTGCGTGTGTGTGTGTGTGTGTGTGTGGGGTTCGTTTTTACAGTGACCATTCACTAATGACATCTACGCCAGATTTTTAAAATTAAAGGTAATGGTGTCGTGTTTCCTGTTTTAGAAACGGATTTTGGTTGGGTGGGGAGAGGGGGGTGGGCAGAGGATGGTGGGAAGAAGTGAAGGGCAGTAATTGAAAATATTTAATTATTTTCACATGGAACTATTTATAGTTTTTTCCCCCATGTCTAAACAGGCAGAATAAACACTCCTGAGGAGAAAACAGTGGGACCTACAGTTAAGGGGTGAGGGAAGAAGCAGGGAGAAGGGAGTGGGGGGGGGGCAAACAAACCCAGGGACAAGTGAACAACAAGTGATCTAAAATCAATAGCAAGGAAGGCAGAATGTCTGGTGTGGTTTGATCAAGTGCAATGTACTGATGAATTACTGAAAGCTGAGTGAAGGTTGAATGTGATAGTGGGACAAGAGAAAAATAAAAGGAAATAGAGGAAAGAACTAGGAGGCAAAGGACATTGATAGAGGTACAAATACAGCACTTACATATGTAAGCATTTATATATAACAATAGGGGCATAGATCTATGTACATGTATGTATGTTAAGTATTACAGTAGTCTCTACTCAAGTCCAGGACATTGGGCCTCTACTCAAGTCCTCCCTCAATGCAAGAACACTGTTCTAATAACCTGGCACTTTGTGATACTCACCTTCCCAATGTGATCACTGAAGTCAAAATGAGTGCATAAGCAAATGTGGTGAAGAAAGCAGATGGTGCCCTGCTATTAGAAGATAAAGAGTTTGGGGTCATAAAGGCTTGAAGTTAAACAAGCATCCATCTAGCAGGGAATCAACTAAGTCCACAGGGAAGAAGCACACCAGCCTGTGCGATCACAAGGTGTCGATGGGATCAGATGTCAGACATCAGAAGACCCAAAGCAAACATCTTTTTGATGAGAATGAGTGGGGTTTGGAGTCTAAACCCAAAGCCCATCTGTAGACAATTGGACATCCCCTCACAGAATGGTCACAAGGAAGGGACCAGCCAGCCAGGGTTCAGTAGAGCACTGATGAACATATAACATTCCTCTAGTTCTTAAATGTTTCCTCCCCACCACCATCATGACCCTACTTTTACATTACAAATCCAGCTAGTCCAGTGCACTTATGCTGGTACAGATAAGAGCTCTTGACACATGGAATCCAAGACAGACAGGTCCCTCAGGAACATTAGCGAGAGTACCTATACCGGGAGGATGGGACAGTGGGGAGAGAAAGAGAGAACCAATCACAATGATTGATGTATAACATTGCCCCCTCCCACTCAAGGGGGACGAACAACAGAAAAGTGGGTGAAGGAAGAGATAGCAGTTAGTGTAAGACATGAAAAAATAAATTGTAAATTATCAAGGGCTCATGAGGGAGGGAGGCTGGAGGAGGAGGCAGTTAAAAAATGAGCTGATACCAAGGGCTCAAGTAGAAAGAAACTGTGTTTGACACGGTGGATATATGGATTATTATAAGAGCTGTAAGAGCCCCCCAATAAAATGATTAAAAAAGAAAAACGTGTGTGAAGCATAGCTGCAGGCCTGAGGTTTAGGAATGTGTGCAATTAAATCTGATATAAACCTTAAGCTCTACAGTTAAGAAATATTGACCCTGAGCCAATAAGTCACTTACTCTGGGCCCCCAGCTAAGTGCAGAGCCCCAGGGTGTGATTTCTAAGTAGCACCATGCTGCTGTCTGTGTAGACCAGCAGTGCCCTCTGCTTCCTACCAACAGCAGCGGGCTATTTTTAAGCAATATTGCATATTTTTTGAATAGCTTATGTATGCTCTGTGCTTTTATTGGCCTGTAAGTGCTTATGCAGAGGACATGTCAGTCATTATTCTTCCCTAATAAGCTTCACTAAATAGGCACATAGCCTGGAGGGACTTGGGAATGAGATAAATTGCTCTCCACAGCAGTATGACATTTAAAAAAAATGTTTTAACTCTTCTTCATATTTGAAATGTCACAATATGATAGTGAATAGAAAAGTAAAAGATGAGCTGTCATTCTGAAGGAGAAGGTATTATAGAACATTTGGATGATATCATTTGCTTTCTTTTGAGAGTAGGTGGGTTTAAAAATACATATATTTCCTCTCTTCACTAAGTGATATAAGTTTCTCCAAATCCGGCTATCAAGCAAAAGTTGGTGTTATGTGGACATAGAGGATGATCACATTAGATCACAGAATGAGGGATGAGTATGTCGTTATATAACTGCCAAATCATATCACAAAGATGCTGTATCACTTTCCGACCAGCGCCACACCAAATTCACTGCCATCGAGTCGATGCCGATGCATAGTGACTCTATAGGCCAGGGTCATACAGTCCTGTGAGTTTCCAAGACCGTCACCCATCTTTCTCTTGGAGCAGCTGGTGGTTTCGAACTGCTGGCCTCTCACTTAGCGCCTCACCATGTAACCACCAGGGCTTGGCAGTGGATCTTTTATTATTGTAATGTAGAATGCTGGATAGCGAGATAGTCTGTGAGAAGAGGGAGTAACTATTTCAGGAGATTTGAACATTCCATTTCTTAGCTCTTATCTCATGTAAGTAGAATTTCTGTTATTAACGGCAACCACAGATGCTGCCCGTCAGGATATTGGAGCAACTTTGTTGTTGCTTCATTGCCTTCCTGACACACCTCTGACACGGCAATACATACTATAAATGCAGGTGAACGTTGGACATTTGATAATTATTTGATAACTTTTTATTACCAAGTAGCTTACCAAGTTAACTTTAATGGGATTTAATATTATAAATCAGTAATTCCTGCCCAGTTGAATCTGTATTTCTACTTTTAACATACATATAGAGCGGTGGTTCTCAACCTGTGGGTCGCGACCCCGATGGGGGGGGGGGGGACTAAGACCATTGGAAAACACATACCTCTGATGGTCTTAGGAACCAAGACACCATTCCTCTCCCTGACACCCCATTTGCACTCGCCAGAAGCCCATTCACAGTCAAAGTTGAAGATGTTCCTGAGACAGCACAAGAGGAGGTCCTTGAACTTATCAACAGCGATGCAGTACAAACTGATTTCTCTACAATGCAAGTTAGAAAATTCTGGATCAAGTGTTTGCAGTCATAATCTGCTCTGTCTGAGACTGTTGTGCCTTCTTGTTCCATTTCCCACAACATATCTTTGTGAAGCAGGGTTTTTCAGCTTGTTGGTTATCAAGTCTAAATACAGAAGTGGACGTTGTGGAAGATGATCTTCGTTGTGCTCTTGCAAAGACTGCCCTGAGAATTTCTGATCTGGTGAGAAAGAAGCTATCTCAACTTTCACACTGATGTTGGCTTTTTATGCATACTGTCACAAAATAGCTATGTAATTTACTATTGTTATGTTTAGACGGTTACCCATGCTACACCATGCTTCAAGCCAAAATTTCATTTATTTGTCATGAGAAATAAATATTTCACAATATATAATATATTGTTTTTGTGATTAATTACTGTGCTTTAATTATGTTCTGTTCGTAACAATGAAAATACATTCTGCATGTCAGATATTTACATGATGATTCATAACAGTAGCAAAATTACAGTTATAAAGTAGCAACAATAATTTTAGGGTTGGGGGTCACAACAACATGAGGAACTGTGTTAAGGGGTTGTGGCATGAGGAAGGTTGAGAACCACTGACCTAGAGGATCGGTTTTAGGGGTAGTTCTTCGTGGTTCTTTTTCATGGACGGCAGGGAGCATGTCTTGCTAGCTGACTGGTCTTCTCAGCTTGCTTCCCCTCAGGAGACCTTGGTTAGCTGATGGCTTCTTTTCACTTGGTGCTGACCCTTTCAGCCACTGCAGATATCATGCTGTCAAAACTTTTTGTGGTTTCCTGTGAAACTACTTTGGGTTTGCACAAGAAGCCACATCCGTCTCTTAGAAATAAACCTGCTCTCACCGTGGGCTTCTCCTGCGAGCCCAACTCTTGAACTCTCACGAGATGTAATTGTCTGATTAGCACTCTGAGGCGCCGAATAATTTTGAAACCATCCAGTGCTTGTTCTTTTTTTTTTTTTATTCTTAGTTTTAGCAGACCTGCCCTCAATCAACCTCTCACCTCTCTTCTCTCTCTCTCTCTCTCTCTCTCTCTCTCTCTCTCTCTCTCTCTCTCTCTCTCTCTCTCTCTCTCTCTCTCTCTCTCTCTCTCACACACACACACACACACACACACACACACACACATCAAATACCACTATAAAAAGCAAGAAGAAATCTAGTGGCATCCACACTTCACTGAGAAACCTTCTTAGCTGGATCACCCGGTTCGTTTGGCACATTATTTTTCCCTCATGTAACTGCAGGTGACAGCAAGTTCCTTAATAGCACATAACCACAAGTGCTGCTAAACATGTTGCCAGTATGTAATTTTCAGTTTCTAATACTTTTTTTTCTCACTTGAAGCTGCGATTAGCCATCTGTGAACAGTGTAGTGTGTTGGAGACGGGACATCTCCTCACACTGTTCTCAGAGTTCTATAGCTTCTCCACCTTTTAGGTCCTCTTAGGGTAGCACCTCACTTTCTGAATCTGAACCAGTTATTATTATGATGGGTTTTTTGGTTTTTCACTACATAGAAAGTTATCTCAAGTGGAATTGGCTTAGAATAATGAACCGTGTCTTCGTTTTTAAGGGACAGTCTCTGGTCTTAGCTGGGGCTGAGGTTGCCTCATGCCAGCCAGGATTGCAGTAATCCAAAACTTGACTGGGATTGAAGGATCTGCTGCCAAATTCACTTATGTCATTGTTAGCAGCCCCAGCTCCCTCTCCCTTATCTGGGGTGCCCCTCAGGGCCGTCCCACAACATGGGTGGGCTGACCCAAGGGCGTGTGAGAAAGCACGCAAGCACCAGGGCCAGAAGCTTAGGGTCATAGCCGCGATATTGTATCACTGTTGCCATTTTCTGTTTTTCGAATGCAATTACTAAATCTAGCCCATACACAAACCACTGTCACCATACGCAAATCACTGATTCAGGGACACCCCATATGTGTCAGAGTAGAACTGTGCTCAGTAGGGTTTGTAATGGCTGCTGTTTAGCAAGTCAATTGCCAGGCTTACTTCTGAAGCACCCAGGTGTCAAGGCAAATCTTTAACTGTTGTTAGTAGCTGAGACTGTTCACCACTTGTACTACCCTGGAACTCAAGGAAAGGGACTTAAGAGGAAGAATAACAGGGGCCATGGATGATTTGGGGCCTTCCTTTTGGTTGCCTGTCTCAAGTTGAGAATACTTATGTGAATATCATTATTGCCATTTTTGGCAACGTGATTACCACAGGCACCGTGAGCTAGTCCATATTCAGTTTGTACCAGCGCCGTTACCCATGATTTCCTTGGATTATCTGACTTGATACTTTTGGTAAAATGTTTGGTTACATAGTAACATATGAACTGTCATTGCATTTGAAATATATTAGCAAGAGGTGGCATTTGAAATCACGACACTTCAGAGGGGAATTATCCAGTACTGAAACCAACTGACCTGACAACCATCCACGTCAGTCCATCAAGCAGGCTGTCAAGAGAAATATCAAATTGAAAGGCATGGTTCCTGGTGGGTTTCAAAATCCAACGATGATATGGGATAATTCCCACTTCTACAAGTGATCTTATTTTTTTGATAAGTAGATAAGAATGCCATGATTATATTTGCTCTTAGTCTTTTCCCTTGCTTATAAATACTCCTTCTGACTTTATATACCGCAGTCTCTGTTGAAGGGTTTGTTATTTGAAGGAAGATCATTTTATAGGATTTTATTAGTCTTAGAAATATAAACCTCTTTGATGTAAACAGGAGCCTTAATTGTATAACTGGTAGTTTCAGGCAGCTCATTCTACCCTACCTCGAAAGTCAAGTTTTAAAAATTGCTACATGTTAGCATTCTTTAAGAATGTTAAAAAGATCAAACACAGAGTAAGAGTTTATTATGAAAAGGTCATTAAATGTGTTCTGAATGGTTGTAATTCCAAATTCACATCCTAACTTCTTGTAAAACATTTTAGTAATTAGAAATTAATGAAATAAATATTTCTCTTTTCCACTGGACTTCCATTGAACTGTCTTCAGCATATTTCTATTACGAGATTGACTGTGGAAATAGGGAATGTTTTTTCAAAGTGTGTTTGAGGTCATAGTCCATTCAAGAATCGAGGGAAACAAAACAAAAATCAAGGACAGCTCTAGAAGTTGCTTTGTGGTTGATTTTTGATGGGACCCCTGGTTTGTCTCATGACCCTCCGGCAATGGCATTGGGAATGTTTGCCGAGGGTGTCGGACGGAGGGTATCCGATGACGGCAAGTGTCCCGTGCAGTGCTGTTGCTATTAGATTCCTCGGGTGGGTTGTGGCGCAACAGAAGGAAGCACTGCCTGGTCTGCGCCACGCTCACGATGGCTCTTTCGTTGAAGTATGTGGTTGCTGCCACTGTGTCAACCCGATCGGTTTTTATACAAATATCCCTGTAGTTATTTGTAACAGCAAAAACACTTTTTATAAATCCAGCTTACATGTATGAATAGAGGCTAAACCTCTGTGCTGATCTATCGATTTTGATCCATCTAATCTTTCCAGTGTGAGTTAGAGAGGCTTTCTACCCCTGTAAACCATTAATTACTCTGAGAATCTCTGGGGCAGTTCTGTCCTGTCCTATAGGGTCACTCTGAGTCAGAAAGGACTCAATGGCAGAGTTGTCTTTGTTATTCAATTTCAATGAGGCTTCGAATCACATGTCATAAGCACACTGTAAACCCATGTGGCTTGTTTTTGTTGCTCCCAGTGCTTTTATAGTCACCGATTATGATAATTTTTGGTGTTTTGGAGATAATTAATGTTCGTGAACCCTAAATCAAATGGATATTTTTGATAATGAAATAGTAATTAAGGGTAAAGGAGAGAAAAACAAAGGCTTCTGCTCAGTTGCTAATAATGTTGTAATTAGTAATGCTCTAATTCAGCATAGAAAGATTTACAAAAATAACTTCTTTGTTAGTATTCATAAGCTCCGCAAAATGTCATATTTAAGCCATTTACAACTGTGTCACGTATTCTGTGAGTGAAAGTGCTATTAAATATTACGAGGGATTTTGTATGATCTGTTAGGGGAGAAGGAGCAAGGGGGGCAGCATGGAGTTCGTGCACTGGGTGACAGCAACCCCAGTAACACCACTGCGAGGTGGCATGTACCTGGTTGATGCCAGCTCCCCCCTGTTACTCTAAGTTGCTTGGGCTTCTGCTTCTCTGTTTGATGGTCACACGTTTCCTTATGTAGTTCCTTCTCTGGTTCTTGTCTTTAAAACCATATTTGGAACAATTTTCTACATGGGACACAAGCTAGTGCTGACTTGTACTGGATGGTTCTTAAGAGGCTTCTGTTAGTCCAGGTAGACTAGAGAAACAAATCCAGGGAGAGTGTGTGTTTGTGTGTGTGTGTGTGTGTGTGTGTGTGTGAGAGAGAGAGAGAGAGAGAGAGAGAGAGAGAGAGAGAGAGAGAGAGAGAGAGAGAGAGAGAGAAAGAAGAGAACTTTATCTCCAAGAATAATTTTATATTGAGGAAACAGTCCATAATTCCAATATTAGTCCACATGTCTGATACTAGTCCATAAATTCTTCTTTAGACTCACACACTGGCCAGTGGGTAGAAGGGCTTGTGGATCCAGTAGCAGTAGAAGCATCTCAACACTGGCCCAGGTCTCTACACATCTCCTCCAGCTCTCTGAGTGTCTCAGCAGCAGGGAAGGGAAGGCAGAGAAGAGAGAGTGGGTCTGGCCTCCAGTGAGCTATTTATCTCTGTGGTGTCTCCAAATGAGGTCATCAAACTGCAACCTGATTGACAGGCTAGACTACAAACCCCTCTTCACTCAAATTGACAGGAGATTATGTAACTGCCACAAAGCTTATGTGTTACTTACTCATCCGCCCATCCATCCTTCCATCCATCCATTTATTTATTTCTGATAACAGTTTTGGTTTCAGTTCCTGGTTTTAGTAGGGTTCATAAGGATTTATCTAATAGATGCTCTCATTTTTTGGAACCGTCCAAGGAAGCAGTAGCTCGTGCCTAGCTGTCGCTGTTCATTGCCATCGAGTATCCAGCTGTGCAGAGACCCTGTGTGTACAGGCTTTTCAAGGCTGTGACTGTTGGGAAGCAGGTCACAGACCTCCTGCCTGTGGAGGTATCTCCATGTACACCCAAACTGCGAGCTTTTTAGTTAACCTTTTGTACCACCTAGGGACTCCTGTCTATTGAGTTTTGATTGTTGCTTACTGTGTGTCATCCAGGTGATTCCAACTCACGTTGACTCCATGTGACAGAGTAGAATTGCCCCATAGGGTTTCTAGGTTGTACTCTTCACAGGGTCTTATCCCCAGGTCTTTTCTCGTTCACACAGCAGGCTGGTGGGTTAAACCTCCAACCTTACTATTTAGCTGAATGAGAGTGTTTGCAAGTTGTTTGTGAGACCCATAAGAAAACCCAAGAAGCTATCATCTGATGAGCAGCTCATACTCTGAGATGGAGCTGAGCCTTTAAAACAGTATATTTGCTTTGTTTTCATTGTTGGCTTCCAGCTCTTCTCAGAACTGCTTCCTGCCTAGTGACAACTCATTCCGTACGACCACGTTGTGTGTCTTGTCTGTGACTGCTTTTCCATTGGGCATTGTCAGTTTGGGAGCCCTGGGGAGACTCAGCAGGTCCATGGACTTCCTGAAATTACATAGCTGTTGTTTTGCCTATGTGCATTTTTTCTCAACCGAGACAATAGCTCTTATCAGATCCTCAAATCATAAGTGACCTGAAGAACTGCTTTAGGACAAATTCCTCCTTCTGAGGGCCTTTCTAGTCTAGCTTGGAATTTGACATTGTCCACCGCATGGACCCTCTGTGACACTCTCCCCGAGCCAACACCAACCCCCAAATTAAGGAAGAATACTGTCTAGGAAGTCACATGGCACGTATTTTAATAAATCACACTCTTAAAATTTACTAGTAAGTGCTTAGTCATTAAGAAAAATTCTGCCCAGTTACATGAGAATTCATACTTCTCAACATGCATCTATACATATCCACTTTGGTCCTAGAAACACAAAACTATCTTCTCATTTCATTTTCTCATGAACTTTTTTACACCCTCTTGTGTATTCTTATTTCAAATTTGGGAAAGTGAGTCACAAAACAAGACTGTGACACGTTTGAGATGAACACTCAAGTTGTTTGAATCCTGACTCAGGGCTCTTACAAATATTGTCCTGAGTTTCCCAGGCTCCCTCACCATGGGACTGGAAATGGGCTTTTCACAGCAGTCAGAAAATGAAATTCCTCCGATTTTGCTTCCTCCACGGGCGCTTTGATTTTCCCCTGAAATTTAAGAATTAGTCAACTTGCAATGGACCTGCCCACTCTTCTCTCTTTTCATCGTCATGTACTATGATTGTGGAAGATGCTAACGATTGGCCTTCTAATAATTTCTGCTTCACTCTCGTGGCTTTCCACTGACACTATCATGTTCATTGTTAAATCTCAGCTCTAAGCACATACCACTGTGAAGGCCTCTAATGCCCCACAGTATGGAGGGCTCCGACTCCATTGCCATGACACGGACACAGAGAGCTTCATCGTACTCAGCATTCTGTGCCATAAGAAGCATCACTTGCTCATTTATTTCTAACTGTACGTCTGCAATGCATACACCCCAAACCATACGTCTGTGCGGCAAAGGAAGTCATCCCACTGAAAGCGGTGGTCCAAGACGAAAGGTCAGGAAGGCTCTCTTCTAAGATGAAGGCCGCTGTAACGGAAAGAAAGTTGGTAAAATTGCACATGGGAAGAAGGACTGTCTCATTTGACCTTTGGACAGTTCTTAAGGGTAAAACCATTTCAACAATCATTAAGGATAAAAATAGGATCTTGAAAGCAGTTGAAAGAGCAGTTGGCATAAAACCAGCCTTTAACACAGAAAAGGCAAGTTCTTGAAGTGGAGAACTATTGATGATTTGCATAGCAGACCAAATTCAAAAGAGGATTCCTCTGAGTTTCCTGTTGATTGAAACAAAAGTTCCCCATCTTTCTTTATGAAAACCAGGGACAACTAGAGTACTGTTGAGTACTTTCGTGCCAATGAGGACTGGTTTTAGTCTTTCAAACACAGATTTGGGTTAAACACAACCAGGAAGGCCAAGGTGGAAGCTATCGAAACATTCAAAAATGAGCTCGACAAGATAATGATCAGATTAATAAAGAATGATGATAAAAACCAAGCCAAACCCTTGACCGTCCAGTTAATTCCAACTCTTAGTGACCGTGATAGGGTTTCCGAGCCAAACCAGATCAGCCCCAGACCCCACTAATGCAGGTGGTTTCTGGATCATGATTTTATGGGACAGAATAGAATTGTCCCACAGGGTTTCCAAGACCAAATGTTTACTGAAGCGAACTGCCACATCTTTCTTCCAAGGAGCAGTTGATGAGTTCGAACTATCAATTGCTGGGTTAGCCAACTGAATGCTTCCCCACTGTGTCACCATCCACTGCTCTCCAGTCACAGTGACCCTGCACCACAGAGAGAACTCCATGGGATGGCTGAGGCTGTACATCTTCACTGAAGCTGACTGCCTGACCTTTCTCCCGACGTGCTGCTGGTGGGTCCTACCTTTCAGTTAGCAGCCTGCTGCTTACCCCACCACACCACCATCGCTCCTTTCACATTTCCTCCTTACTTCGACTTAAGTCTTTTTGGATAGACTGGCGGCTACTTGATGTGCTCAGCAACTATTTTTAGTAAGATGATTGCAACTTAAGGACTTTGTTAAGTGCATTTGCAAATTACTCTGTTGTAGCCATTGCTGTTGCTGCCCTGTCCATTAAGACCCATGTGTGTCAGTGTAGAACTGTGCTCTGGCTGTACCCTATCACCTGTGGAAAAATACATCTCCAGACCTGTCTTCGGAGGTGCCTCTGGGTGGTTTTGAACTGCCAACCTTTTTCTAGTAGTACAGTGCTTACAGTTTGCTCTACCCAGGATTCCATTTCTCCCTTCTCCCACACCAGTGCTAATTTAATATGCCAACATACCTGGTTTTTACACATAGTTCTATTAACAGTAGATATGAAAAAATAAAACCGAAAATAAGCAACCAAAACCTAATATTCAAAATCACATGGATTGGTAGCATTTTTCAGCCACTGAGTTGTTCCCCCAGGGGATGACCTGCCAGGAAGCTGCCTTATCTCTTGTGAACCATTGCTCATGCAACCAGGCACCTGCTTTTGCTATTTGTATTGTATAAAGGGGACACACAAAATATATATTTAGTTATTTTAAAAGTGCGAATTAAATAGGTATGATTACTTTTCCTAAATTAATTTCCTGAACGAAATTTGTAAGTCCCTGGTTTGGCAGTCCTCTGCTTCACAGAAGACCATAGTGGAGCATTTAACTCAAAGTGTAACTGAAGACCCCCAGGAGGAATGTGTCCTGGGGTGTTGGACTTCCCCTGAAATAACATTTCTTCTAAGTTGAGATTTTGTGATATTAAAATTCTGATATGCTAGCTAACTGAACAATGCTGAAAGTAAGTATTGCCCGTAATAACTCCTACTCAGCAGTTTATTAACCCTGCTAGCCCTACTCAGATGGATTCAGGTTCCAAGAAGTCAAGCAACCACAGATAGAAGATACTGGAAGGAGAGAAAGCTATTAAAAGATCAAAACAAGTCCTCAAAAAAGCTAAGTGCTATTTATATAGCATTTATATTGTGTTGAGTATTATATGTAATCTAGAGAGGATTTAAAATATGGTAAAGGATGTTTATTTGCATATATATATGATGATTTTATTAGGGCCTCATACAACTCATCACAATCCATACATACATCAGTCGTGTAAAGCACATTTGCATACTCATTGCCCTCATCATTTTAAAAACATTTACTTTCCACCTAAGCCCCTGGAATCAGCATCTCATTTTTTACCCATTCCTCCCCGCTGCCCCCTCCCTCATGAACACTTGATAATTTATAAATTATTATTTTGTCATATCTTGCCCTGTCAGATGTCTCCCATAACCCACCTTTTTGTTGTCCATCCCCCAGGGAGGAGGTCTCATGTAGATCCTTGTAATTGGTTCCCCTTTCAAACACACCCTCCCTCCACCCTCCCAGTATCGCCACTCACACCCTTGGTCCTGAAGGGATCATCCACCCTAGATTCCCTGTGTTTCCAGTTCCTATCTGTACCAGTGTACATCCTCTGGTCTAGCCAGATTTGTAAGGCAGAATTGGGATCATGATAGTGGGGGTGGGGAGGAAGCATTTAGGAACCAGAGGAAAGTTGTGTGTTTCATCATTGGTACATTGGACCCTGGTGGCTCATTTCCTCCCCAAAACCCTTCTGTAAGGGGATATCCAGTGGCCTGCAAATGGGCTTTGGATCTCCAGTCCGCACTACCCACCTCATTCACAATTACATGGTTTTTTGTTCTGATGATGCCTGATACCTGATCCCTTCGACTTCTTGTGATTGCACAGACTGGTGTGCTTCTTCTGTGTGGGCTTTGTTGCTTCTGAGCTAGATGACTGCTTGTTTACCTTCAAGCCTTTAAGACCCCAGACGCTATATCTTTTGATAGCCAGGCACCATCAGCTTTCTTCGACACATTTGCTTATGCACCCATTTGTCTTCAGCGATCATATCAGGGAGGTGAGCACACAATGATAAGAGGTTTTTTTCTTTGATGCCTGATAAATGATCCCTTCAGCATCTCATGATCATGCAAGCTGATATGCTTCACCACATTTGCTTATTCATCTGCTTTGTCTTCAGCGATTGTGTCGGGAAGGTGAGCATCATAGAATGCCAGTTTAATTGAACAAAATATTCTTGCATTGAGGGAATACTTGAGTGGAGGCCCAATATCCATCTGCTACCTTAATACTAAACCTATAAATATGTGCACATAGATCTATTTCCCCATCCTCATATATATATATTTACATATGTACATGTGTTTATTTAGACCTCTATAAATGCCCTTTGCCTCCTAGCTCTTTCCACCATTTCCTTTGACCTTCCTCTTGTTTCACTATCATGCTCAGTCTTCATTTAGGTTTCAGTAATTCCTCTTGGTTATATTACCTTTGATTACACCCTACCCGCCCTCCTATACCTTCCTCACCACCGATTTGGATCATTTGTTGTTCCCTTGTCCCTGGGTTTGTTAACACCACTACCTTTCCCCATTCTTCCCCCTCTTCCATTTCCCCCGGAACTGTCGGTCCCTTTGTTTTTTCCTCCAGATTGTTCATCCAGCCTGTTTTATTTAGGCAGACCTGCTGAGATAATAACATGCACAAAAACAAGACAGATCAAAACTGAGCAACAATATAAAACAAAACAACAACAGCGACAAGCCAATGACAAAAAACAAAACACAATAAGAAAGGAAAGCTTGTAGTTAATTCAGGGACTGTTTGTTGGCTTTAGGTGTATTTGCCTTTAGGCCTTTAGGGAATTGTGCCCAATCTGATCCTGCCACACCCAGGCCAAACACTAAGGGGGTGCAACAGAACAGCAAGGGAACTGGAGCGGTGAGGTCCCCAGGGAAGGCTGAAGATGGACTTTGGGGCCAGGGCGTGGTGCCCCAACAGAGTGGACTGGAAAACACTCCTAAAGGTTTATTTGAATATATATATATGGAAATATGCCATTTTATCAAAGGGACTTTGTACAAAATGCAAAGATTTTGTAATGGCCATCCCATAGTACTCATCTGTGCTCAGACCCAAATGCCCGTGGTTAACTGTATCCATGTTGGAAACCTAGGCGGCAGCGTCTGTATCCCTAGGAGTCCTGGAGCCAGTCTCTGGTAGATAATGAGGGATGACTACATAGTGTTTTCACAGAGCCCTGGTGATGTCAGGGTTAAGTGTTTGTTAACTAAAATGTTGATGGTTTGAATCTCCCAGCTCAGCTAAGAAAAAAGCCAGACCTGCTCCCTCAGAGATAACTAGACGAGGAACCATGGCCACTGCTGTTGAGCTGCTAGCGGCCCTGGATGACAGACAGTGGAACTGCCACACAAGGTCTCCAAGGCGGTAAGGATGTGCAGAGCAGACTGCCATGGCTTTCAGTTGCAGTCCTTCCTTTATTGGAAGAACCATTGAATGACCATTAGATATAGCACACGTTAGTCACATAAGTGTACTTCTTGGAAGAGGGTGCCAGTTTGTAATGATGAAGCACCTAACATAAATGGTAAGTCAAAGCCAGTATGTAGATTTGTTCTTTTATTCAACAAACAGTTCCTGAAATACCTGCTCTACACAAGCCATCTTGGGGGATATAAATTTGATTGTACCCATGCTGCCGCCACAAGAAGAGAACGGAAATGAAGTAGTCACGTCACGGTTAAGGCTTCCTTCCCCATTGGGTTTGGTGATTCTGCGCTTTCAGTGACTATAAGTGAAGCTTCTTTACCAAAAGTATTTCAACATGTAATATGTTGACTTTAGCAGTAGAAATTGGTTTAATAAAACATAAGTTTTATTATGTGGAGCCTAAGTGAAAACTTTGGTTTCACACAGTGATTTTGGTGGGTAAAGAACACGGTGACAGTTTCGGGCAGGAACCTATGGGTGGGCGGGGGATTTTGAAAGCTCTATAGAGGGATTGCTAGTGAACGCAGAGAAAATCCATGCCGCCCTCCCCCCCCCTTTGGAGAACAGCTGCATATGTGCTGGGATTCTTTTGTACAACCAAATTAAAAGAAAATTATGTTCTTAATATATTTTTTTGGTCAAAGCAGTTACTCTGGTTAATACACAAGCATACATTTATACCCAGGGCCTTTTCGAAAGGATCATGAAAAATTCAGAGAGCCAGATAGGCCTGTCTTTTTAGGAATTTCTATGCCTTAAAGCGAAGGAGCCCTGGTGACACTGTTGAATAAGAACCACAAGGTGAGTGGTTCAAGACTGTCAGCCATTTGCTGGAAGAAAGATGAGACTTCCTGCTCTCCTACAAATGTACAAAGCTCCAGAAACCCCATTGAGGGTTGTTCTCATGGATGACTGGAGATTTGGCGGTACAATTCAAAGCATTGCTTTAAACACCTTTACTCTTCCAGTGACACAGATTCTTCCATTTATTGTGAAATCAGTAGATACACAATATCTACAGATGTGTGTGTGTGTGGGGGGGTGGTCTTCAAAAAGTCCGTGGAAAAATTCTTTTATCGTTTAATTCTACTTTTCTACAATTTTTGAAGTCCTCGCATATATGACTGTATGGTGTGTGTGTTGTGTGTGACAGGAAGGGGGAGAGAGAGACACTTGGCTTTCAGGTTGGCTTCCTGTAGTAAGATTGTCTTAAATAACAATTTGTTTATATTCTGACTTTTCTAAAGCTTGATGCCTCGCGTATCAGCTTATAAATATCAGATTTCTCTCCTGCAGAAAGGATGCTGAAGGCTGATCCCGAGGTATACCAGTGAAGCCTTGATATGGAAATGCATGTTTCCTGTGCATTGTCTTGACATGCTTTTTGTGTGTTTAATAGACGTGTTTAGTAGACTTGGTAAGCAGAAGCAGTTTTATCTTTCTTTCTTTTGGCCAAACGCATTCATTTATGTACTCTTTGTGAGCAATGCCTGCTTAGGAAATCTTCAGATTAGGAACATGTAGATTCTTGTTAATCCCTTCTAAATGAAGGTCTACATGCTTTACAGAACCAGAGAGTAGCCCGTCAGTCACCGATATGTGTTCCTTCTTGAACTTAAAGAATGCTTCTTCCCATTAACTTTGTTCTTTTGGAAATATATTGATGTTTCCTGACTTTGTTTTTTGCCTTCTTTATCTTTCCTTTATTCTTTTCTTTTTTAACTTCACCAGTTGATTGCCCAGATTCCCCAAAGCCGCATATTTAATTTCCACTTTGTTCTGTAAAGTGAAAAGCCTTTCTTTAGCCCCCACAGCATCTTACTGACAAGAAGGTGTAGCTTTTAATTACTACTCCAATAAGTTATTCCTTGATTTTTGAGTTTTATCTCAGTAGCGCATAGTAATTCCCTGCTGTCTTGGTCTATTCTGATGTTATCCAGGTTACTTGGAAACCGGAGCCAACTGGCATGACTTAGGCTACCCTAACTAAGTTCAAGAAGACAAAGTAAAGTATTATAATAAAATGTGCAAAGACATAGAATTATAAAGCCCAAAAGGAAGAACACACTCGGCATATTTCAAGCAGAATTAATTAAAGAAAAAATTCAACCATCCCGTTGAAATATCAAAAGATTCCATAGGCAAAAATATTGAAGGATGCAAGAAGCCTCAAGAGATGAAGGAATGAATACACAGTCACTGTTCCCAAAAGTTCTGGTTAATAATTCAACCATTTCTAGTGGTAGCATACGGTTAAACAAACAAAAACAACCCTGAAGATATTGAAGGAAACAGCCCAAGCGCCACTTAAGGCATCAGCAAGGACCAGTTTCCAGGAACTGACAGAACACCAAGTGAAACCCTCATCTGGCTATGCCACGATATTTGGAATAAAGCTGCCTGGCCAGCCAGCCAGAATGTACCTATTCCAAAGAAAGGGTACCCAATAATGTGGAAATTATCAAACAGTATTTTTCATATCACATGCAAGTCACACTTTGCTGAAGGTAGTCTAACGGTGATTGCAGCAGCACATCGACGGGGGCTGCTGGAAATGCAAAGTGCGCTCAGAGGAGGGCTTCACATCAAGGATGCCGTTGCTGACAGCAGAAGAATTTTACTTGAAAATGGAGAATAGCAGAGATGTTTGCGTTTTATTTACTATGCAGAGCATTCAGTTCTGAGGATCATAAACTGTGGCTAGCTCTCACAAAAATGAGACTTTCAGAACACTGCATTGTGCTCAGGCAGAGCCTTTACGACACGTGTCAAGCTGTCGTTTGACAAGGACAAGGGAGTGGCGTGTGATTTAAAATGGAGAGAAAGGTACGTGTCAGGGTTGTGTCCTTTCACCGTGTTACTCAGTCAGCTTGCTGAGCGTGTAGCAGAAAAGGCTGGACTGTGTAAAGAAGAATGCAACATCAGGAGGAAGGGTGGTGTGTGTGTTTTTTTTAAACACAACTTCTGATATGCAGATGGCACAACTTTGCTTGCTGAAAGCAAGGAGGACTTGAAGCAGTTGCTGGTAAAGATGAAGGATTGCGGGTTTCAGTGTGGATAATAACGATGTGAAGAAAATGAAAGTCCGCATCACTGGACCAGTAGAAAGCCTCATGAGAAATGGAGAAAAGATTGAAGTTGTTAAGGAATTCATTTTGCTTGGATACACAGTGCTTATGGAAACAGCAGTGTTTAAGAAATCAAATGATTTATTGCACTGGGCACATCTATTTCACAAGGCCTCTTTGAAATGTTGAAATGCAAGAATGTCACTTTGAAGTCGAAGCTGGGATCCAACATGGTGTTGCCAGTTGCCTCGCATGCATGTGAAAGTTGAACGATGAATAAGGAAAAGCAAAGAAGAATCTGAGTATGGTGTTGGCAGTGATCATTGAGAGTACCCCGGATTGCCACATCTGTCTTAGAAGATGTACCTGCAGAATGTTCCTTCAGAGTGAGGATGGCAAGACTACTTCTCATGTACTTTGGATATGTTACCAGGTGAGACCAGTCCCTGGAAAAAGACATCATGCTTGGCAAAGCTGAGGGCAGTGAACAAGAGGAAGGCCTTTCAGGAGTTGGATTGACGGGGATTGCAGCGATGAATGTGAGCATGGGGCAGGACGGGGCTGTGTTGTGTTTGTGCATAAAGTCAGTGTCAGTCGGAATGACTTGATGGCAGCCCACAACACAACGGGCTGCCTTACTGAGATCAAGTGTTCTATATAATTATTTTGACTCTATTTTCCAATTATATATCATGAATATTACAGCTTCAGTTTATGTCTCCAACTTCTAATTTTGACTCCTCATCTCTTGACTGAACTAAAGCAGTAGAAGAATCCCAATAGGTTTTCTTAATTCAGCCCTTACTTCCGAAGCGGTTGCTCATAATCTCTGTAAAATATAAATTAGGTAATGTTACTGTCCATCTCTTTTTCTGAGGGTGTGGGGAGGGGGAGGGTGGGGGAACTGATAGCAATGCTAACTGTGGAACCCCACTCAAGGGCAATGAGTAACAAAACAGTAGGTGAGCAATGGACAGATTGGATGATGCAAGTTACAGCAAATAATAATATAAAATACTAAGGGTTCCTGGGCAGTAGGGGATAGGGGGAGGGGATAAAGGGGAGCTGATATCAAAGAGTTCAAGAAGAAATGTTTTGATGGGGGCACATAAATACATTTTCCATTCAATAGTTCATATATAGTTCACCTCATTTATAGCGGTTCCTACAATAAAAAATCACTGTCCTTCCTCCCTGTGCTTCCTATTTCCATTTCTCCTGCTTTCTCAAACCTTCTGAACTTCAGCCTTAGGTAAATGTTGCCTTTGATCTCAGTTATTTGATTATTCTAAGCCATAGTCCTGAAGGTTCCACTAGTCTCTATCCAACCAGTAAGCCTAGTCTTTTAATTTGTATTTTAATCAGTTTTAAATTCCTCTCAGCAATTTAATCTCCACTAACAAGATTCCAGCCACATGGGCCTTTCTGCTGTTTTAGGAGCACCTAATGCTTACAACCCTCTGAAGATCTGTGTACCTGTATTTTCTCTGGCTGGAATGATATTGCTTAAGATTTTTTTCATGATCTTTTCATTATTCAGGGTTCTACTCAGATTTCACCTGTACTCCCCGCTGATTTATAAACATAGTTAGGATGCAAAGAAGACCAGGTTGTTAGGCAGAAATTTACATTTTGCAAAACTGGAGAGTGATCACAACAGATCACAGAATGGAAGATGACTGCTCATTGACATAATCACCAAGCCACAGAGAATCGTGGCCCGGTCACGTTAGCACGTTACCTTCAGCATCCAGCCAGTGCTGCGCTCACTTTGCACCACAGCTCTTGTTGCCACCACATGCATGCCCTTAATCCTTAAAACAAATCTTATTACTATTGTTGGAAATTCGAAAATATTGGATAAGCAGATCGTTGATAAGTAAAGCGTAGGTATGTTTAGAAAGAGCTCTTTTAGAAATGGAGTCGTACTAATTACCTATGGATGTATAACTAATGATCCCATAACTTAATGGCTTCTAACAGCAAGCGTAACTGACATTTCTTATTTCACAGTTTCCTAAGCATCAGGAATCTAGGAGCAGCTTAGCGTGATGGTTCTGGCTCAGGCTCTCACATGCGGCTGTGATCAAGATGCCAACTGCGGTTGCTGTCATCTAAGGCTTGACGAGGGCATGGTCCACTTCCAACTTCGTTCACATGATTGTTAGCAGGCTCCAGTTCCTCATTGTTGGCAGAAGCTTCAGTTTCTAACTAATGCACTGCCCTAGAGAGTGTCGGAATGCCATCCTGACTTGGCAGTTGACGACTCATAGAGTGAGGAGAAAGCTGAGCCAGATTCTGGAAGGGGCACACAGTCATCTGTGCCACGTGCTACTAATCACATTTAGCAACTCTGGTACACTGTGGGAGGGAGGGGAGTATACCAGAGGGAGGTGGACGGTGGGGCTAATCTGGAAGGCTGGTTACATTAGTCCTATTTGTCCTGCCCCTTCTCCCCTCCCCCAAGAGGTTTTGAAATGGTTTCTATTAAGAAATTTTGCCTTTTGTAGTTCTCTCAATCAGCGAGGGAGTTGAGGGACTCTATAAACAATCGACAGAAATCACAAACACATAACTTTCTTGATGTAAGGAACTACCCTATATAAGCCAAAAGATGTTAATAGTCTTTTCCTACAAGTACTGTTAATCTTATTATTTCCCCCATTTTCAGTTACTCCTATCTGAATTGTGCTTTTGTATCTCCTTATATGTCTGTTGTCCCCTGTGAGGTGATATATACTGCACCACTGGATGTCCCAATGAAGGTACAAGGACACTGAATCAGAACATTTGTTTTTCACATCCACCCTTGACATCCTTGGTCTTAGGACAATGTCTAGAAAACAGTTAAGGAGCCAAGTATTCAGTACATGGATACATAAATGTTCTGTTTTACCCTAGAAAATATATTTTAAACATCATATTTTATATGAAACTATTCTAAACCCAAACTATCGATTTCATTAGTTCACTATGTACTGAGCTTCTCTATGTAGAAAACATGACGCTAGGTCTCCAAAGTTTGAAGCAACAACAAGTATGCCCTGCACTTTCCAGAAGTCTTCTTTTAGTAAGGAGGAGCGTGTATGCTCTGCGCCTCATGACAGGTGTAATACTAAGGAAGCATTTGTAGGCATAGTGGCTTGCTGAGAATTCGAGACGGCTACAGAGTGGAATGTCCTCTTGATGCTTTAGGAGCAGTACAATGACCACCTTATGCTGTAATATTATATTCCTTTAAGGCTACTTAGAATATCAGAAGGTGAGAAACTGTATTTTCTGAACTATAACAAGAATCAGAAAATCTAGTCTACCTAAGCAAAACAAAAACTTACTGCCATCAAGTCGATTCTGACTCATAGTGACCCTACAGGACAAAGTAGAACTGCCCCTTTCATACAGCATGATGGAACAGAAAGCCTCATCTTTTCCCTGAGAAGTAGCTAGTGAGTTCAAACAGTTGACCTTGTGGTCAGCAGCCCAACCTGTAACCCACTAACCTACCAGAGCTCCAGGAACAGAAACTATGTAGTTTATATATTTGAAAACTCACTTTGGTGAAACGACTGAAAAGACTTGACATTGGGAATGTTTCATTCTTTATGGTTGTTCTATGGACTGACCAGCCCTAGAGTCCCCTCTTTAGACTTTGTGCCCTGAGCAGTGGGCATTTTTTGTGCCCCTCCCGTATTGTCAGCTGCTCCCTGTAGCAATACTTTCTCCTCCTCTGTCTGATTTTACTGTGGACTTGCCAGCCACGTCACTAACCCTGATAGAACTACGTGAAACAGGAATTGATAAACCAAAAGAAGAAACGTTTTCAAATAACTTTCTGGTTGGCTGTTTTTCAGTTTAGCTGTCTGGGTGCGTTTTACAACGTCACAATGGGCTCACTTCCCGCCTCCTGCAGGCAGGCCCCACCAGGCGGAATAGACTCCATGCTCTGTCACTTAGTCTCTAATGACAAATGCCCCGGCTGACAGTATCCATAAAGCATGCCACTCAGACAGAGATGTCTGCTTGACCCCCAGTGGGTAGGGCTGGACTAGGAAGACCCTCCTTTCCTCAGATGGTCAGGTCAACCCAAGGGATGATCCCAGGAGCCGCTCACTGCAGTGGTTCCAGGAACTTGGCCCTGTGGAAAACCCAACACCCAAGCTTGAGAGGGAAATTAAACTCCCACTCTGATTCCTTCAGAGGCTAGAGGCCTGGGAGCAGCTTTAACTGCTGTTGATACATCATTTCCTGCGTGAGGCAGTTCATTCCTGGGAGGAATAAGGTCATAGGGGTTTAATGGGCATTTGCTGATGCCCCTCAAGGTCACAAACCACACAGAGCAAGGAATTTTTAAATTAAAGTCGAACCTAGACTATCCTAGTTATTAGTTACATTTTTCCACTCCCTTACATATTTTCTCTCGCCAACCTTGTGACTCACTCAGTAGTCACATCAGAGAAATCCACCTTCTCTAGCAGTCACCAAGCAAATCCAGGGCATAGTTTCATGGGCCCGATACTGTGTTTGCTGCTGCTGTTGGTCCTCAGTTTGCTATGTCAGAGCTCGCAAGTGGCCACTCGGGGTGGCCCCTGCTTGACTGGAGCAACCGAGGAAGAGGGCGAGCCAGGAAGAGGGGGAAGACATGGAACGTGTGGCCGACTCCTCTGTGCACAGCCGCCCCCTGTGCCGTGAGACCGTAGGAGCCGACTGGTGTCTGGCTACCATTCCTGAACGTGACAATCAAGGATATTGGGGAAGGATCCTGCGGGAAAGGGGGAAAAGATAAAACAAATGTATGGAATCAAGACTTTCCTGAGCCGCAGAGGCAGGGTGATCACCTGAGACTGCTGCACTGAGATAAGGAACCAAAAACTATCTCCCGAAGCTTTTAAAAACCAGACAGTAGCCTCCGTAATAGGCATGCTTGCACTTCGCTATACGCTCTTTGAGGATCTTTATGGGCTCCAACGGACAACGGCAACTAACTCCAAAGGTTAAATAGGAAACGTGAGGGGACAGTGAGGGTATATTCGTGGGGGAGGACAGTGTGGAAAATGATGATGAGAAGGACTTCAAAGACCAAAAAATGCCACCAGTGCCCTGACTACCTGCTGAAATGACTGGTGCCTGTTCCGCTGTGTCCACCAACAGCAACAACAAAGAGCTCACGAGACAAAGCAGCGTTAAAAAGCCGGCCATCTCCCTGGCCTGTCCGTTGCCTAAGCTCCCCCAGCAAATCTTAGTTTGGGGCATTTGCTCTGCGCAGTGTTCCTGTTCGCCCTTGGGCTGGTTTCTACTGAGCACCATGAACTTCAGACCAGGTGTGGCTCTTCCGCTTCAAGTAGCGTACTTTTAAATGCCGCGTGTCTGGTATTCAGTCCCCATCCTGCCTTCAGAGCAGAGCTGACATTCGCCCCCATGTTTTTGTTGTTTAAAACTCAGTGGAAATTCCTGGAGTACATTTCTGTGCCACCCGCTGAAGCCGGCTCTGATCCTTGCATTATGGATTAGAGAATGGAGGCTGCATGGTGGTGATGCTCATAGATGCTGGAAGGAATATGCATGCGAATCTGCTGACTCCAGTCCAGTTTTCTCCCAAGTTTAACACAGCTCCGCTTCTCTTGCCCATGTGCCAAGAGGTTGGGAAACACTGATGATGTGCACTGGGAGGCTTCGTTAGACCACGCTTGAGTCTGTGCCACTAGCCACCACCACGCCCCCAGCCCCAGCTAGGAGGGGCAGCTGTAAGCTGTGTGGCAGATGTGCCTTTGCCCTTGGAGGCCACTCTGACAATTGAGTGCAAGCCCCAACCCCTGGCCTATGGGATACAGGGTGAGCTGTCATCTTCTCTGTGCATTTACCAAAGAAAAGAAAAATGAAAAATTGGATCTTAGAGCAGGTTTAGCAATTTAGCCCCCAAACCTCTACTCACAAGAGAAGTGAACTTATTATAAACGTATGCAAGTTAGAGAACTGTTCTTTGACTTCAGTCTTTAAAACAAACAAAAAATTATTTTAGGGTTTGGATGTGATCTTTAATCTGAAGATTGTTAAATTTAATAAAATAGATTTATATTTTGTTATAAGCTGCATGCCTCTGTCTATACAAGCCACAGAAATGACAGTGTCTTTACTTTTCCAATAACCTTCAGGAGAAGGATGGTGGTTTCACAGTTAAAAAATATAAACCATCATCGATTAATTGATTTAATGGAAATGAGCATGAAAGATATTTCATTTTAGGTTCTATAAGGTATAATCCATATTTACCTTTGGGTCTGTATTTGGTAAGGCAGTCTTTAATGAAGCCACACTGAACACCAGCTCAGGAAAATCAGAAACGATGAAATATCCCTGCAGTTTGGAATGCGTGCTGACATGCTTTCATATTTGAGTACTGTGATTCATATCTGGAGAGCCCTTGGCAAGTTACTTTCCCTGTTTCAGTGCCTGTGAAAATAAGGATTATGCGTGTTTCCTGGAGTTTCAGATACTATGAATGTACTACTTACTGGGTCTGGTATATAACAGGTGTGGAGAGAGTGTGTCAACCTCCACCCACCTTTGTAATTAGTTGAGGAATTAAAGAAAAATAAGTATTACACTTGCTGATGATGAGTTAGAACAGCAGTTCTCATCCTGTGGGTCGCGCAGGCTCTTTGGGCATCAAAGGACCCTTTCATTGGGGTCGCCTAAGACCAACGGAAAACACCTATTTCCGATGGTCTTAGGAACCAAGACACCACTCCTCTATCATCTCCAGGGGGAGTCTGCCCACATGCAGATATACCCACATAGGTGTACCCTGCGTGAAGACTGTTACCCATGCTACACCATGCTTCAACATTAAATTTCATTTATTCGTCAATTAGAAATAAGTATTTCACACTAATTACATATTGTTTTTGTGATTAATCACTATGCTTTAATTATGTTCAATTTGTAACAATTAAAATACATCCTGCATATCAGATATTTACATGACAATTCATAACAGTAGCAAAACTACAGTTATGAAGTGGCAACAAAAATAATGTTAGGGTTGAGGTCACCACCACATGAGGAACCGTATGAGAGGGTCGTGGCCTTAGGAAGGCTGAGAACCACTGAGTTAGAGGCTTCCTCCTTCTAAAGCTTCATATTTGAAGCTCCATTATACTTCATCGCAAATTTTATGCAATACTGACTTACAAAATAAAAAGGCAGCACAGAGCTCTCATGCCTCCCTCTGAAGATCACCATTAAGGCAAGTAAGTTTAGGATATTGCCGGGCCTTATGTTTTTAACCGATATTTTCCTCTCGGGTGGTATATTTTGGAATAATCCTTAAAAGGTCCCCATTTCAGTCATCAGTTCATTTTATTGAGAACATCAAAGCAGTAAAACTCGCTGAAGTGGAATTGTCAGGAAATGAAACATTCTGGGGCATTTAGTTGTCAATGTTACATAGAAAAGTCATTACCTTCGTCACCTACACGGTTTCTGGTCTCAACATTTAAATCATTGTGTTGGAGTTGTGTTTTATGGTGAGGTCAGCACTGGTGCCCCCGCCCTGTTCAAGAAAGAAGAAAGAAATCACCTAAAAACTGAGTAGAGCATCCTCGTCCGATTTCTGTCTGTAAATCTGTGTGGGGTTAGAAAGCCTCAAGTTTCACCCATAGAACCCCTTGTGGTGTCAACACCACCTCAGCTCCTTATGTATTTACATACATAGGCATCTATTTTCCTCACACATAAAATCACATGCCTGGGGGCAGAATTCAGTGGGGGGTGGAAGGTGGGAATTTCTCTGTAAAGACAACCATTCAGAAGTTAAATTTTAATGGATTTTTTCCTCTGTGTAATTGCACTGTTGAGTAAACAGTTTTGATCAAACGAAGGCTGTTTTTCCATCACAAAAGTATCTTAAGTTTAACCCCAAAAAAAGAATGCATGCTTGAATTCTGAATGTGCTTTTCCATACTGAGATTGATTTCTGACCACTGAATTTGTGAGGAGAATTGTGTAAAACTTATTTTGGCTCTTTAAAGCATTTCTTATTATATGTATAGTGATATTTTTGCAAACATATTGAAATCCAGAATTAAGAATAAAGCTCTTACCGTGATTTATTTTTTTAGAACTGAAAGTAAGATATTGTAAATTACTTTTGCATATTCCTAGTGGAACACTAGGCTAGAAAATATTTGCTTTTGGAAGATTTTAGGTATTTGCATGTTTGGGTTATGAAACGGACAGAAAAGGTGATGGCCAACACTCTATATGCCGTAGATAAATATCAAGATTTGTATTATCCATATTGATAATGAAGCATCATTTTTTCTGCTTTGTAGGAGTTTTCTGTCTTTCATGGGTCATGGTCTTGTTTTTATTTATTTGGCTGTAATTTTCTTTATTTGCTGATGAGTTCAATATGGAGATACTTTAATACTGACAACTACTTTTAAAATAGAGAAGGTTTTTGTTTGTTTCATTTGTGGTCGCCTCAGAAGAAAAGGTAATAGCTAATGATAATTATTTAGTTATTTTGGCCCACCTGGACTGTTAATTACATACTTTCTTAGGGCTAATTCTCAGGATCAAGGGTTGGCATTCATAATTCATATGTTGGTGGTCTTGTCGGGGTGGGTGGGTTACTTAAGTACTGATAGTGCAGTAACCACCATTTTATCTTTGTTAAAAGTAACACTGAAAAGTGGGTCCTTTCAAGCACCAAGCCAAAGTTTATCTATTTTGTTCTCAAGATTCTAAATCAACCGGGAAAGAGCCATCATGAGCAGTCAGGTACGATTGCTCACATTTGCTCAGGTGGCGTTGAAAGACACGCTTCCTTTTTCAGTCTCTTGAAAAGCAGCCTCAAATATTACTCTAGCAAGTGTTTTATTTAACACCTATGAGGTAACATTAGGAATTCAGCATAATGGAAGAAGACTCTCTAAATCACTGAAAAAGTGTAATGCTTTTTAAAGAAAGGTAGTTTTAAGCATGCTACATGTAAGATTAGCTAATGGCTAAAGAGAGGCCACTATGTGTCATGATGAATGAGTAGACTTACAGCCATTGAGTCAGTTCTGACTCACAGTGGCCCCATGGGGCAGATTAGAACCAGCCCCAAAGGGTTCCAGAGCTGTAATCTCTATGGAAACAGACTGCCATGGCTTTCGCCATGCAGTTGCTGTTGGGTTTGAGCTACCAACATTCTGGTTAGCAATTGATTATTTTTAAGCAATTGGGTGTTTTAACCGGAGCTTCGGCATGAACGCTAAAGGCTAGACAAGCAGATTGTATTATGGTTGCTGTTAATGTTTTGAACGTGCAAGGACTGGTGGTTCTCCCTGGATATGTGGATACTCATCTACAAATATCTTTAAGCTTTTCTGACAGATTTGTCTACCAACGATAAAGACTAGCAGCATGTTCTTTAGTGGACAAGCTCCCCGTTCTTCCTAAGAAATCCCAATGAACGCTTTACCAAGGGCAAAGCAACATAAGAGGTGCCGTGTCTGCTGTATGAAAAGATCTTGTTTTAGGAAGTAGGGCTTTACCAAAGGGCTTCAAAAATAAGTGGAAAAATGAAATGAAAAGGTAATTAAAATTTCCCACAAACTCTTTGAAGTTCCCTCTCATAATTAGTTTTACTGTCGGTTGCTTGAAAATCAACAAGTAGATAATAATACACGTCTATTCCTATCTACATTCCTATAAATGTTGAATTGATGGAATCTGGAACCAGTGTGATGATTCTCTGACTGAATTTCCTGTTTTTTAATCTCATTCTCAATTACTTGCAGCTGTCTAAATAATTTTAATCACTTTCAGATACATTTCAGGGGCAGTGCAGGGGGCAAATAAAAAGGCCTTATGCTCTTCAGCCCTAATCAAGGGCCTTAACACTTTAGGCCCAAAAGGTGTCGCCCCATCTTTTCTCTCCTCTTCGTCTTGGATATCATAGATGTATCTCTCTCTGCTCTTGTCAGGCCGACATTCGTTCTTGAACTTCACTGTTCCTCCCTGTGGTCTCAGTGCGTATCCAGGTCACGTCACAATTCTGACTGAATTCTTGCTTGTTGAACCAGATCAGAGAATTGTAGCGTGGAAGAGGTCTTGGAAAGCACTTCTTAAGCCTTCTAAAAATGTTGTCAGCGATGAATCTTAAGGCATTAAATAAAAACCTCTCATGTAGGATTAATCCCAGGTCTCTGGAGTCTGGCCCTGGCTTTGCCTGCAGTGGCTTCCTGCCTGCAGATGCACATGGCTACATCTGTGGCAGCTTGTTTACTCCACGAGCAACATGCAACATTTGTATTCTCCCATATTGTGTCCAGGCTAGTTACATGCTTGGTTTTTTCTTAGTGTGCAGGAGTGCAGACTATAGGACGTGTAAATTGGAACTCACACAGGGCAGGGAAAAACTGAGCAAGCACCCTCACTACACTGATTCAGAATTTTCCCTATCGTATGTGTATACTTCTACACTTTACTGCTCCTTCCGCCTCACATGACGTTATTGTGTCAGCAGCTTTTACAGTCAGACCTGTAAACCAGGAGAACGTCACTGTCGGACCCCGCGACACGGCTCCTACTTCACATATAATTTTACATTATGGAGGAATCATCTCAGAGTTGGCATGGTGATCAGAACTCAAAGCGCTCCATAGGGTTCGATCTTTCTATTGGCAGTCTAGTGGTTAACCTACTGCGCTTCCTGGGATATTGATGGAAGGTCATAAGTGTCAGGTAAGTCAGAAATGGTTTTTGTTTTGTTTCCAAAAGTCTTTTCCTAAAAATCTAGACACTTTTTAAAAAAAAAAATCAAAAGATCATTTCATTGGGGCTCTTACAGCTCTTAGAACATTCTATACATCAATTGTATCAAACATTTATACATATGTTGCCATCATTATTTTCTAAACATTTACTTTCTTTTGGGCCCTTAATATCAGCTCCTCCTTTTTCCCCTCCCTCCCCCCTAGCCTTATGACCCCTTGATAAATTATAAATTATTATCAGTTTTATATCTTACCCTGGCCGATGTCTCCCTTTCCCCATGGTTTCTGTTGTTGCCCCGCTGGGGTTGGGGATGGTTAGGTGTCAATCATTGCAATCAGTACCATCTTCCTCCTCCCCTCTTCCTACCTTCCCCCCTACCCTCTTGGTATCGCTGCTCCCAGCCCTGTTCCCAGGATTCCATGTGTTGTGAGCTCTTATCTGTACCTGTACACGTACTCTAGTCTAGCCCACTGGGGTCGTGATAGTGAGGGGTGAGGAAGTCTCAAGGAACCAGACGAAAATCGTGTGTTTCATTGGTGCTTCATTGCACCCTGGTTGACTCATCCCTTCCTTGTGACCCTTCTGTGAGTGTTTGTCCCATTGCCTACAGATGGGTTTTGAGTCTCTGCTCTGACCCCTCTCGTTCTCAACAATATGGTGTGTGTTTGTTTGGGGTCTTCTGATGCCTGTTACCTGATCCCATAGACACCTCATGATTGCACAGGCTGGTGTGATTCTACTGTGTGGGCTTGTTGTTTCTCTGCTAGATGGCCGCTTGTTTACCTTCAAGCCTTTAAGACCCCAGATGCTATATCTTTTGATAGCAGGGCTTCATCAGCTTTTTTCACCACATTTGCTTATGCACCCACTTTGTCTTCAGCAATTATGCCAGGAGGGTGAGCATCACAGAATGCCAGGTTGTTAGAACAAAGTGTTGTTACATTGAGGGAGGGCATGAGCAGAGGCCTGCAGTCCATCCACTTCCTCAAACTTATAAGTGTATGTACATAAGTCAATACCTCTATTTTTATGGATTAATGGATTTACATATGTACACACCTATGTGTATCCCTCTATCCGTAGCTTTGCTTCCTAGATCATTCCTGTTTCCTTGTATCTTCCTCCAGCCCCACCATGCAGCTCGCCCTTCTTCTGCCTCTTTGTCATTCCTCTTAACTAGATTGCTTTTGCTCCAACACCCCCAGGATCTTTGTGTCCTCCTCCTTGTTGATTTTAATTTTCTAGTTATTACCCTGTCTATAGCGTTGTTTGCTCACCACTCCCTTCCTCTGCCTCCTTCTCCCCGCAAGTCCCTCCAGAACCATCAGTCCCATTGCTTTCTCCTCAAGCTTGCTTCTCTCAGCCTCCTGCTAACCTTTCTTTTCAATCTTGCTTCTCTAACTCAAATTGAAGTCACTAGGAGGATTTGAAATCAAATTGTAACGATTTATGTACTGAGTATACCATACTTTACTATAAATAAACATATTTAGAATCATGAAATTCTAGCATTGGCTCGGCCTGGGTGACTCAACCCTCCAGCTAATTCATCCTATTGCAAAGGAAATAGACTGAGAAAGGTAGTTTCCTTAGTTGTGATCACAGAGCTTGTTAGTATCAAAAAGGGCCTGGAGCTCAGGAATCTTGGCTCGGTCCAGTGTTATTTTCTGCAAATGACTTGAAAGTCCACATTAAGTTATAGGGTGACCCCACCTGTTCTGTCTGTTTCAATGTCACTCTGCCCCCGCACCCCGCTGTGTTGTTTCTCTTTCAGTGGTGTAATATACCTCAATTTTATTTTATTTTCAAAGGATTTAATCTGAATTCTAACTATAGGAGTAGGTTGAAAGACAATTGGAAATCTAAGTCTAATGCTGATTTCTCAAAGACTTTTCTTCTTTCTGGTATCCAATCAAGCATCGCTCTATAGATAGATCTAGGCCATTTATTGATTTCCCTGTGCTTAAACATCCTCATGTGCTTGGTTCGTTTAGCAGTATGCCTCTACCACTCATTCTCCTTTTCTCATGGAAACTTACAGGCTGCCAGTAAATTTCCAGTATGTATATTGCTGTGAACCAACAGTATCAAAAACGTTTCTTAAGACTTGAGTGTTGGCAGTTTATGTATGTTCATTTTATAAAATCACTGGTAGAAAGAGTACACTATGCATTAATATCATTTATTATCTTGGATTCTATCACTCATTTGTGTCTCATTAAATATTGAAAAGAAGGTACCAGACACAAGGATAGGGACAGTAAACACATGTTAAAGAGACTGACTCAACACTAATTCCACAATCTCTACGGAGAGTGATTGATCTATAGACAGAGTATTACAGAAAATTATGGCTGTGGCTAAAGATTTACCTGCATCATTAACTCTGGTGAAAGAGAGGCAGTTCTATTACATACACAGCCCTGCAATAACACTTATCAATGAATGGAAACTAAGTTTTGGAAGAATAAAACTGTATCCACGAATATGTAAGTACACATAAAAAAGTTCATGGAAATGAAATGAACAGATACTGGGATTTTTTCCTACAAACATTTTTAAGCCCCCTTAAATAAAGATATCAATAGGAGCTGCCAGAAATTCACGCTGAATTCAAACAAGAAGCAGTTGCTTAAATAGAACAAGGTTTAAAATCAGGAAAGATATGTTAGGTTGTGTTGTACCATATTTACGTGGAGCAAGTAATCTGAGAAGTTGGGCTATCAAGAGTGGGCCTTTAAGATTGGAGGAAGGCTTACTAAGAACCTGTGATAGGCAGGTGACACAAGCTTGCTTGTTGAGAGCCAAGAGGCACCGAAGCACTTAATGAAAGTCAGCCTGCAGCTTTCAGTGTGGCTTACAACTCAATGTAAAGAAAGCAAAATATTGACGTTGTCAAGGCTTTCATGTGCATCCACCATCAACCGTCTTGGAAACATCAGTCAAAAAATATCTAACAATTTGTTGCAATGGAGAAATCTGCTGCACAGAATTCTTTAAAGTGTAAAAAGAAGAGATATCACTTTGAGGACTTAGGTGTGCGTGACCCAAGCCTTGGTATTTTCAGTCACCTTATGTGAAATCTGGACACTGGACAAAGAAGGCTGGAGGAGAAATGATACATTTGAAGTATGATTGGCACAGCACACTGAATATGCTATGGACTGCCGAAAGATCAACAACAAAAAAAATCTTACTTGGAAAAAGTAGATCCAGAACGTTCACTTAAAAGAGCGACTTTGCCTCACCTATTGTCGTCATGTTCTCCAGAAGGACTTCATACTTGGTAAAGTGGAAGGTCAGTGAATAAGAGGAGGCTCTCGGGGGGGTTGCTTAATAGAGTGAATATAGGAGGACTCAGACAGAACAGTGATTGTGAAAATGGCACAGGACTGGGCAGTGTTGCCTTCTTTTGTACATGGAGCGCCTCTGAGATGGAATTGACTTGACAGCACCTAACAAGTTTCTATATGTGTATTTACTTATGCTTCAAATCTGTATGTAAATTAGTAGAGCGCACCAGGGGCAAAGTTATGAAACCCTCTTAGCTGTAACCAAACACCAAAGTCAACTAGCTTAACTCTGTTGGTGAAGTTTACATTCTACTTTGATGGTAGCCACCGTGGTCACAAAGCTTGTGAGCAGCCATTCCAAGCACAAAGATTGGTCTCCTTCCCTCTGATAGAAAGAAGAGTGAAACATTCTTACATATGCAAATAATTCGTCCGAAGGACTATGGGCTGCGGGAACAACAGCCTCCACGACCCTGAGACTAGAAGTACTGTATGGTGCTCAGAGACCACTCTTAACTGCTCTATTCAGGTCCTGAACAGAGTGGGAGAAATAGAGAACAAAACGCAAAATCATAGAAAGCAGGCTTACTGGTCAGATTGATGGCCAGAACCCTCCAAACTGTGACTCTTATTCTTCAGTCCCGGAACTGAACTCACACCTGTGGCTCGTTTGCCAGTCAAATACTGTTATTTGCCATAAAGTTTGTGTTCCCTCACAGGGACCCTGTGCATAAGGGTACGAAACACTGCCCGCCCTGAGCTACACTCGCAGTGATTACGGGTGAACCCTTTGTTGCTGTTGCTCTGTCAGTCCATCAGTTTTGAAAGTCTTCACCTACTTTACCTAGCATGAGTTCATTTTCCAAGGACTAACCCCACTTGATACCACGTCCAAAGTCCATCAGATGAAGTCTCATCATCCTTAATTCTAAGAAATATCCTGGATTTATTTCTTCCAAAAGAGATTTGTTTGTCTTTCTGGGTGTTCATGGCAGTCCAAATATGTGATATTCTTTTCAACACTATAATTCAAGTACATCAATTCTTCTTTAGTCTTCCTTATTGGTTGTCCAATTTCCCAAACATATGAGGCGATTGAAAATTCCATGGCTTGGATCAAGCACACATAAGTCCTCAAAATGACATCCCTGCTTCTCAGCAGTTTAAAGTCTTCTGAGCAGATTTGCCCAAAGAAACACATCATTTGATTTCTTGAGTGCTGTTCCATGCACTTGAGCATTTATTGTGGACCCAAGCAAAATTAAATCCTCAACAACTTCTGTCTTTTTTCCATTTCTCATAAAGCTGTCTACTGACTTTTTAAACTGAATTGTAATCAGTAATGTAGGCTTTAATTCTTGATCTTCATCAGCAAGTGCTTCAAGTCCTCCTTGCTGTCAGCAAGCAGGATTGTGTCACCTGTGTATCAAAAGGTGTTAATAAACCTTCCTCCCATCCTGATTTTGTGTTCTTCCTCATAGAGTCCCATCTTCTCAGCTCATCTGCCCAGAATAAAGATTGCTTAAATATGACAAAAGGCTACAACCCTGACCCACTTTCCCTGATTAGAAATCACTCAGCACGCCCTTGTTCTGTTCATATGACTCCCTCTTGCTCGCTGTCCAGTTTTGAAAGGCTTAGAATGAAGTGTTCTGGCGTTACCATTCTTCTCAGTGCTGTCCATGGTTTGTTCTCCAGGCGTTGATTGCTTCTGCATACAATAAAACAAAAGTGAACCTACTTCTGGTATGCTCTGCTTTCAGCTGTGATCCCCTCGCCGATTGTTAACGATAGCGCACTGACAGTGTCCTCCTCTGAATCTGGCTGGAATTTCTAGCAGTTCCCTGTTGATGTGCTATGGCATCTGTTACTCAGTTATCTTCAGTGAAATGTTACTTGAATGTGATAGTAATATTGTTCATTAATTTTTGTATTTTATGGGGTCACCTTTCTTTGGAATGGGCACAACTGTAGATCCCTTCTAGTCAGTTGGCAGCTGTCTTCTAAATTCCGTGGCCTAATGAGTTAGTGTGTCCCGGCTTCATCAGTTTTTTGAGACATTTCTACTTCTCTTAATTCTTGGAGCCTCGTGTGTCGCTAACACCATCAGTGTAGTTTAGAATTCTTCCTTCAACACCATTAGTTCTTGATCAGATGCTGCTGCCTCTTGAAATGGTTGCATGTTTACCAGTTATTTCTGTACATTGGCCATATGTATTTCTTCCACTGTCTTCGGATGTTTCCCTCATCATTCCATTTTTTGGCTTTCTAACTCCATGTCTTGGCACATTTCAATTTGATAATTTCCCTTTCTTGAGCTGAGGTTTCAATTTTTCTGTCCGGCTCTCTGACTCCATCCTGCCTTCCATTTCCAATAGCTCCTCTCTCCTCTCAAGGTGCAGAGTCTTCAGACATCCCCTCTGGTCTTTTCTTTCTTGTCTATTTACTTGCTTAAGATGTGTGTGTGTGTGTGTGTGTGTGTGTTTTATATCATTCCACTTGTCAATCTTCTCTCATTAGTGTTAAATGCATCAAGTATGTTCTTGAAAGTCACATGGATTATACTCAGATTAGGGCTCTCATGGACTTGTTGCAGTGTTCTTCAGCATGATCTTACATAGGCGCTCTTGATTCTGTTCCTTAGTCAGCCCCTGGTCTCACGGGAGCTGCTGAAACTGAGCTTCCCTGTTGCTCCCAAGGATGTAGTAATTTTTTATTCTAGTGTACTCCGTCTCACACGCCATGTGTGCACAGTTACCATTTGTGTTGTTGAAAAGGGTATTTACAGTGGACAAGTCACTGGTCTTAGGAATTTCTAGCATGCAGTCTCCAGCTTTGTTTCTGTCTCCAAGGCCATATTTTCTAATTAGTATCCTTACTTTTGCGTTGTGCTCCAACTATTTCCATTCCAGTCACCAATAATTACTAGTGAATTTTGATTGCATGTTTGATCCACTTAAGACTGAAGAAGTTGGTTGGACTCTTCAACTTCATAGTTAATTTTAGTGGTGGTTGCATAAATTTGAAAAGTAATCATATCTGGATTTTGCAGGCATAGTGATTCCTATCACACACACATTGTACTTAGAGATATACAGTCATTTTGATGACGATCGTGACAGTTTCTCTTGAATTTGCCATTCCTGACACAGCAAATTATATGATTAAAAACAACCACTATCAGTCAATTTCAGCTCACTAATGCCTAGGACATTGATCTTTAAGCAGTCCATTTTTATGTTTGCCAACTTCTAGTATTCCTTGGGTCATACGTTGTACGGTTCATGGTCTGATCACTAATGGATTTTTGCAGCTGTTCTCATTTTGAGCTGAACCCTCTTTAGCAAATGACGGCATCAAAAGCTTTATCCTGTCCACATTGTGCTGGACTCATATTTTGAGAAGACAGCTCTTCCTTGGCCACATTGAGAGTGCCTTCCACCCTGGAGCCTCATCTCCTGGCATTACCTCTAACAGTGTTCCACTAGGGTTCCGTGGCCCATCCCTCAGAACTGGGGTACCTGCTCCTTCTTCATAGTCTGTTATTTGCCTGGATGCTTCACTAAATCCTGTTGACCTGCATCTGCGGGACTGACCCTGTTGCTATTTGAACTACCACCACATGCAAGCCGCCAGAGTACGACAAATTGATCGAGGTGGAGCCCAACAACGGAGGGCTGTAAAAGGTGAACATTAACACGAGGCAGGTGTGCACACCTTAGGAGAATCAACCATTGGAGGTCAAAAGGGCAGCATTCACCTAAGGACCAAGTTCAGAAGCCAAGAAAGAAAGGAACAGACGTAGGAAATGAGAGGTGGATAAGTGGGACTGCTACCTGGGTGTGAACTGTGGAATAGAAAATAAATTTGTTCTGTAGACCTCGCTCTGATTCACAAGAAGTTAAAAAGAGATGGGGCTCTAGGGGAGAAACGGGGGAAGGAATATCCCTAGCACTTTGGAAAAGTCGTGGGAGAGCACGGTGAGAGCAGCTGGTGCCCCACCATCAGTTTTGGTCCCTTTACTCACATAATGCAGGCAAGCAAACAGGACTTGCTCAAGCTCCCTCACAGGAATGGCGTCTCCAAACCCACTGCAGGAGGCTTCCCTGGCAGTCACCGCCGACTGTTCCTCCAGTAGCCCACATCTCCCTGAAGGCAGTGTGGCCTGGCCCTTTCTTAAAGAACGTAGAAAGGCTCACTCTTCGACTTTTCTTCTGAGGGCCTTTTACCAGGCACAGGGTATTGAATACAGTGTCCTGTAACTCAGGGTAGCAGTCGTTTAATCCCCTCACATCCTCCCCAGGTTCCCCCTTTCCTTCGCTCTTCTTTCCTCCCCCTTCCGGAAGGTCATTTTTTGGCAGATGCTGCTCTTTCAGTCTAATACGGAGCATAGTCTTCCTGGGGATTATTCGTCACACAGTAGGCCTGTCTCTTGTGTAGCTCAAAGGTGATCTCCTGCATCTGCTTCAGTTGCAGGTTTGAAGGTTACCTGAAGGGCCATAACCTCAGGTTGTCCACCAGTCTCCATCCGACTGATAAACATGGACCTTTTTTAAAAAAGCGTATTTTATATTGTGTTCTATATTTGTCTCCCAGGTTGTGCAGAACCTTTTAGCATGATCCCCATCACAATAGTTGGTAGTGGTAGCCAGCGTCCTCCAGTCCACAATGAGTGTCCACTGTGGGTCTTGTGTTCCATCAGCCCTTTGGACTAATTGTGTCCTTGAGTCTTTAGAGATCAGTAGTTATCTATCAGATGGCCGCCCTCCGTCTTTAAGACCCTAGTTCAGCATTTCCCCAAATGCTGGGCATACTGCCCTCTGGAGGGTGCTGAAATAATCGAGGGGGGTTGCAGAAGCAATACCTACCCGCACTGTATCCCCATTCTGGACTATAGTCCAAAAGTTTTTAATTGCCAGTGGATTGTTAACGAATTTTTAAATATTTTTTTCTGAAAAGGGGATGGTAGGCAAAGTAAGTTTGGGAACCCATTCTGTTGTTACTTGCCAGAGTAGGATGTGGAGTATTGTCTTTATGGCCTGGGATATGCAAATTGACCAACATGTCCCACAAAGTGTGGTCCTAATTGCTCAAACCCAGTGACTCAGCCCCTCGAGGTGTTTGGTAACAACTGAGTTATAACTGTGTGCTCTAGTATATAACCTCAATATGCATAACTTTAGCATAATACAATTTATCTCCATGGAAATGTTCTGCCAGACCTGTGTGTGCTTGTGGGTCTGCTAACCACTGCACCACCAAGGCTCCTAAGACCCTTACCTACAGAGTCACTATGAGTCAGAAGTGACTTGATGGCAGTGAGAAGTGGCTAGGTTACCGGGTTAGCAAGGGTTTACTTCAGAGAATTCTTGAGTTGGTCCTAGACCTATAGATGATGGTGAAATAAATCTTTCCAGCGGGACCCCTGCTGATGTATTAGGCTACTGGTTGGGCTGTTCACTGTGAGTTTAGTAGTTGAAAACCACCAACTGCTTTGTGGGAAAAGGATGAGGCTTTCTACTCCTGTACGGAGTAGCAATCACAATCCTAACCCTGTGCTCTGGGGTCACTGAGTCAGTGAGGGCTTTGAGCATTGACCTGACGTTCTAGCTCCCAGAAGCATGAGTGTTCATGTGGCGTAGTAGGCTCTTCCATTCTAACTAATACATTTGCTACATAGTAAACATGACCACAGTCGAACCCCTCTGTGGCCCTCCTTGGTTCTTAGTCCACCTTTCACACTGTGTCTTAAATCAGAAATAGTGGAACCTTCTTAGATCTACTTTTACCAGGCCTTTTGAATCACTCATGGACTTTTATTCTCTTTCCTAAATATCTTTTAGTTCTGTGCGTTTCTCTATATCTCCATCAATGACTATTCCATATGTTTGAATAAAAGATGAACTTGACTTCATCCTGCAAAATTACCCCCTCAGAAAAGAGGAGTTGCCTTGAATTGGAATGAGTACAGTCTCTACTATTATTAGGTGCTTCCTCAACGGCTTTACTTTAAACAGCATAGCACTCTGAGAAAAACACATTAGCCCAAGATGACCTCACTCAATTCTGGCTGGGTATTTCTGGAGGACACTTGACACAATCCTGTTGTATTTCATTTCTTAAGGATGCAGTAGCATAAAATGCCATGGGTATTTATTCCCAGTAATGGGTCCTCACAACTGCAAATGCAAAATGCCTTTATAAGTGAGCCTTTTTACATGCATTCATAGAAGCCAAAGGTGGGGATCTTTTATTTTCCATCCCGATTTAGGTATGTGTGCTGCTATCCAGGGGCCAGGTTGGTCAGACAATGAATCACCCCTCTAACGTGATGTCTGGAAGTGCTCTTTGGTGACGCTTGCGCTGTTAACTGGCATTGAGGATTTCGTTGGCCCTGAGGGTGGCATGGTTGCCCACCCCTGATTATAAGCTCAGGGTATTCAGGAGTTGTGGATAGCAAAGCGTGAGTTGTACAGCTGCAAGACAAATGAAAGTGATAGCTGTATTAAATGTTCTCGCCATGTTTATGGCTGGTTGCTAGGTGTCCCCCTGTCAGTTCTGACTTCTATCCCTCTATGTAACAATTGAAGGAAACGCCACCCAGTTGGCACCACCCTCCCAATGGTTATGCTTGAGTCAATTATTGCAAGCCTCTGTGTCAGTCCTTGTCACGAACCTTCCTCTTTACCAAGCATGATGTCCTATGCCAGAGACGAGTCTCTTGAGAACATCTCCAGAGTCTGTAAGGTGAAGTCTCATCAAGCTCACTGCTAAGGAACGTTCTGGCTGTACCTCTGCTAAGATCTTGTAAAAAATCATTTTATTAGGGGCTCATACAAGTCTTACCACAATCCACACACACATCAACTGTGTAAAGCACATTTGTACATTCATTGCCCTCATCATTCTCAAAACATTTGCTCTCCACTTAAGTCTCTGGCATCAACTCCTCATTTTTCCCCATCCCTGCCTGCTCCCCCCTCCCTCATGAACCCTTGATAATTTTTAAATTATTATTTTGTCATATCTTACCTTGTCCAACGTCTCACTTCACCCACTTTTCTGTTGTTCATCCCCAGGGAGGAGGTTATATGTAGATCCTTGTAATCGGTTCTCCCTTTCCACCCACCATCCCTCCACCCTCACGATATTGCCACTCACCACTGGTCCTGAAAGGATCATCCGCCCTGGAATCCCTGTGTTTCTAGTTCCTATCTGTACCAGTGTATATCCTCTGGTCTAGTCAGATTTGTAAGGTAGAATTGGGATCATGATAGTCGGTGGGAGGAAGCATTTAGGAACTAGAGGAAAGTTGTATGTTTCATCTTTGCTACACTGTACCCTGACTGGCTCATCTTCTCCCTGCAACCCTTCCATAAGAGGATGTCCAGTTGCCCACAGATGGGCTTTGGGTCTCCACTCCATACTCGCCCTTATTCACAATGATATGATTTTTTTGTTCTGATGAGGTCTGATACCTAAGCCCTTTGACACCTCGTGATAGCACAGGCTGGTGTGCTTCTTCCATTTGGGCTTTGTTGCTTCTGAACTAGATGGCTGCTTGTTTACCTTCAAGACTTTAAGACCCCAGACTGTATCTTTTGATAGCCTGGCACCAACAGCTTTCTTCACTACATTTGCTTGTGCCCCCATTTGTCTTCAGTGATCAAGGATGTGAGCATGCAATGATAAGATTTTTTGTTCTTTGATGCCTTCAGCACCTCATGATCACGCAGGCTGGTGTGCTTCTTCTCTGTAGGCTTTGTTGCTTCTGAGCTAGATGGCTGCTTGTTTACCTTCAAGCCTTTAAGACTCCAGACGCTCTTGATAGCCGAGCACCATCAGCTTTCTTCTCACATTTGCTTATGTACCTGCTTTGTCTTCAGCAATTGTGTCAGGACGGTGAGCATCATGAAATGGCAGTTTAGTAGAATAAAGTATTCTTGCATTGAGGGAGTACTTGAGTGGAGACCCAATGTCCATCTGCTACCTTAATACTAAATCTATACATATATTCACATAGATTTATTTTCATATCCCCATATAAAAATATATTTACATATGTACATGCCCTTATTTAGATCTCTATAAATGCCCTTTGCCTCCTGGCTCTTTCCTCTATTTCCTTTGACCTTCCTCTTGTCCCACTATCATGTTCAGCCTTCATTTGGATTTCACTAATTCCTCTCAGTTATATTAACCTTGGTCACGCCCTACCAGGCCTCCCACACCGTCCTCACCACTGATTTGGATCACTCGTTGTTCCCTTGTCCCTGGGTTTATTAACACCACTTCCTTTCCCCCACCTCCCCCTCTCCAGTGTGCCCCAGAACCATCAGTCCTGTTGTTTTCGCTCCAGATTGTTCATCCAGCCTATCTTATTTAGACAGACCTGCGGAGATAATAACATGCACAAAAACAAGACCAAGAGCAAAACCAAGCAACAAAATAAAACAACACAACAACAAGCCAATGACAAAAAAACAACAACATACCACGACAACGAGAAAGAAAAGCTTGTAGTTAGTTCAAGGACTGTTTGTTGTCCTTTAGGAGTGTTTTCCCCTTGAGTCTGATGGGGCGCCAAGCCCTGGCCCCAAAGTCTATTTTTGGTATTCCCTTGAGACTTTGTTGCTCTGTTCCCCTCGCTGTTCTGTTCCATGCCGTTATTGTTTTGCCTCGGTGTGTGGTGGGATCAGATTGGGCGCAATTCCCACACTGTGTCTCCAGTGTTTTTCCCTGTAGGGCTATGGGTCAGTGAGGAATGTCGTGTTTCATAGTGGGACCAGCCATATGGTCTTTTCTGTGGATTGGCTGCTCTGATTGGGAATATCGTCCTCAAGGCTTGGTGGGCCAGGATGTGCTCCACTCTCTCTTCCTCCCCCTTCATTTGCTCCTGTGTGTGCTGATCAGACATGCCCCTGTCCTGGAGCTTTAGATTCAGTTCTGTCCTATGCAATAAATTCTTCTAGGATGTTTTTGTTTAAATTTCATTGAGAGCGCTGACAGAGTAGAACAATCCATAATTCAATTAGATCAAGCATAATTGTGTAATTTCTGCCCCCATCAGTTTCAAAACATTTCTTCTTGAACTCTTTGATATCAGCTCCCCTTTATCCCCTCCCCCTATCCCCTACTGCCCAGGAACCCTTAGTATTTTATATTATTATTTGCTGTAACTTGCAGCATCCAATCTGTCCATTGCTCACCTACTGTTTTGTTACTCACTGCCCTTGAGTGGGGTTCCACAGTTACCATTGCTATCAGTTCCCACTGCCTCCCCCTTCCCACACCCTCAGGGAATCATCACTCCTGTTTCTGGTCCTGAAGGGTTTCTCTATCTTGGCAGGTCTAATAAGATGAATGAGGTAAAACTCAGATCATACTATAAAAAGGTAGGCAATGTTAGCCAGAGGATAGTGATGTGTTTCATCAGAGCTATACTGCACCCCGGATAGATCATCCCTTCCATGTTCTTTGGGCAGTACATGATACTTTCAATATTCACCAGTACCATATTTCAAATGCATCAATTCTTCATTCTTCCTTATTCAGTGTCCAACTTCCGCATGCATCATCTCCATTAATGATATCCATATGTGGTTATGATCCACACTTGTGACTTAGAACAAAATTTGCAGTGATGGCATCAGAGTTTCCACAAATGGTAACTCCATACCCCACTAAGCCACTCAAAGAGGACTGAAAAACTAATTTGAGTCAGCAGAGTTACAGATGTCAGATGTGCATATGAAGAATTTGATTAAAATGTTTTGGGAGAAGTACATATATAAAAGAGTGACATATCCAAATATATTTCAATCCCAGTTTTACTTCTGCAACTGAAAGCAGCATATGTCATGTTATACAAGGCGACGTGTCATGTTAGACAAGGTAGATTGCAAGGCTGCAGTCTCCAGGTTTTAAAATAATTTTTATTGCGCCCACTCTAAGAATCAGAATAATGCCACCAGATACTGCCTGCTGCCTACCTCCCAACACCGAGGATAAGCAATATCCTGTCTGAAGTCACCTAAGGTTTGTCTTACTTGTTAATCTTTATGAAGGGCTTCAAAGCAATCATGGGGAGTGGGGGGAATGCATTGCCTTTTCAAATTTTTCATGTATCTTTGAAACCTTTTCGTATATAAATAGAAACATTTGATAAGTACCCCATTTTGTCTAGCTTCTTCAGTTATACGTTCATGCAAATTATGGCATTGCTAAATGGTATTCCATTGCGGAACTAACCACAACTTAGCATTCTGCTGTGGCAGGTATTTGTGTTGTTTCCCAGGGAAAACTATTATGAGGAGCGCTGCTATGCATAGTCTCCTATGTGACTTTTGGAGAATAAATTCCAAGCCTTTCAAAGTAGGGATTTGAGTGTAGAGATTTCTAAGTCGTACAATATACCCAGGTTCAAACAGTTTTATAAAGTGGTTTTCACCAATATGTACACCCAGTGGCAACGTATGACCGTTTTTCTTCCAATGTTTTTTCCAACTCTATAGAATTCTCTCTCTCCCTTTGAATCTCAGCATTATGCTGGTGTACAGTGCATTGGATTATGACTAATTCAGTTGATTTTGGTGGTGGGGGGGTATATTTGAGTGGCTATTCACAACCAAAACCACACCAGTTGCCACCGAGTCAGTTCTGAGTCACAACGCCCTGTACAGGGCTTCTGAGTCTATAATTCTTTACAGGAGCCAGCCAGCTTTTTCTTTGCTCAGCAGAACAGCTGGTAGGTTTGAACTATTAGCACCTGCAGGCTGCCTGTCCGTGCACTTACTCCTCCTTGTATGGTGCTCTTTGGTAAGCGCTGCCTGCCTAACAGTGTGGTCAAACTCGCCACGGTCAAACTCACCGTGGTCAAACTCACCACGGTCAAACAACTCACCGTGGTCAAACTCACCACGGTCAAACAACTCACCACGGTCAAACTCACCACGGTCAAACAACTCACCATGGTCAAACTCACCACGGTCAAACAACTCACCATGGTCAAACTCACCACGGTCAAACAACTCACCATGGTCAGACTCACCGTGGTCAAACTCACCAGCTGTTCCGCAGGAGGCAGACAAGACTGTCTGCTTCTACCAAGAATTACAGTCTTGGAAACCCAACATAGGGTCACTGCGAGTCGGAATCAACTCGTTGGCTGTGGGTGTGGTGGGGATGATTTCTTTGGGGGGGCGGGGTGTAGAAGAGAGTAGAAGAGGAGGAGGGCTTGGCAGGACTAGAGCCTTCACTTTTTGCAAGTCTGGTTTTGAATGTCTACTCAACTACTCACTGTATGGAGACATGAAACTTGGCCCACGTTTCCCACCCCATCAGTATCTTTTAGCAACTCAACCGCCATCATGTTGATGCCGACTCATGGTGACCCTATAGGGCAAAGTAGAACTGTCCCTGTGAGTGACTGAGGCTGTGCCTTTATGTGAGTGGGAGTCCTAGTCTGTCTTTGTCCTGCGGAGTGGTGGACCTTGGAGGTAGCAGGCCAAGCATAACCACTATGCCACTTTTTCTTTGTCCAAAACATTCATTACTTCTACTTAACTATTTGTACTTCATTATTCATCATTTTTATCTCTGTGCCAGAATATAAGCTTGCAAAAGAGCTTTTCTTAACTCTTCTTTCTGCTTACACAGTTGGCTCCAATATTTTAACAGTGCCTAGAATGTAAAAGATAAACAAACTCAGTCATTAAGTCAATTCACAGTCGTAGTCGCCAGACATAGGAGTTCAGGTAATAAGTACTCAATAAACGTGTTTGATGTATTGAAGGAACTCATCAGAATACACTAGATAAGACTTCAGTGTCTTTTATGCCAGATCTTTGGGAGACCTTTGATCAGATATGCTGTATATATTTACCACCTGCAGTGGAAGCTTGGTATTGGATCATTCGACGAACGTGGGGTTGTATGTGTACTGCTGTATTTTTGAGAAGGATAAGCTAGTTGTGTCTTGGGTTATTATGAGCGAGTTTTGAGTGTTCTCTGGGACTACTGGTTCTACCTGAAGCATGGCTTGTAATGCAGAGTTAAAGCATTTTATTTAGGCCTGATGGGTGAGCCCTGGGTTTCAGGCTGACCACCCCACCCTTTTGCTGGCATTCTTCAAGTGTCCATAGAATGTGGGACGGTTCACTGAAAGTCAAAGTACTCGTGAAAATTATTTATCATGTTGTGCTTCAGCCCAGCAGCTCTATTATAAAATTAAGGCATTTTACCCGCTTGAGCTTATCTTTAGAATATTTTTACACGCACCATACACCCTTGCATCACATCGAGGTGACCAGAGGATCTGTCTCTCCCGATCTTGTTCTCGCATGTATTTCCAGACTGACTGTGGTGCTGTACAGCAGAAATCTCCCTGCTTGATAAGAATATTACTCTACAGCAGCGGTTCTCAGCTGTGGGTAGCCAGCCCTTTCACAGGGGTCGTCCAATTCATAGCAGTAGCAAAATTACAGTGATGAGGTAGCAATGAAAGTAATTTTATGGCTGGGGGGGTCACCACAACATGAGGAGCTGTATGAAAGGGTCACGGCTTTAGGAAGGTTGAGAACCGCTGCTCTACAGGGTCTATTTGTAAATACCCCATTTTAAGTAACCTTTGTTTTTATTTCTGTGAATCCTTAAGACTCTAATATACGCACATGTACACTTACATCCACATACCTTTGAGAATGTAATTTCACTTCGTAGAGTACAGCATTTTCATGGGGCATGGGATATTGGTCACCGAAGCCCACAAAAGAGATTTTGTTCAAAAATTTTCCAGCTCTGCAGGAGTCAGCCTTTCATCCCAACTTTCATAGCCGTTGGTGCTCTCTAATTGTCTTCTTAGCTGTTTCTCACAACCTGAATGTATTTGGTTATAAACACTTTAGAAGAGTACCCCCTATACTCTCATGTCTCCCAAGGGGCACGGAACTAGTCAACTACAATGGACCGGTGTAAGAGCTCATGAGGAGTGAAAACAGTTGGTCGGCAAATAAGAGCGATCATTAGTAGTTCACTGGTTGAAAGAATGCCCAAAAGAAAGTGCATATGAAGAAATACATATTTAAGCCAGTTCATACTTGCTTTAAAAAGCCAAATTTCAATTAGATAGTGTCATGAGGGAAAAGCTGGCTATTTAGTTTTATCAAAAACAGAAAAGGCAGTTAAGCACCAATTCAAATCATGGTTAAAATTTCCATTTAAGCTAATTTATATACTGTCTGCATTAGCAAACTTCAAAATAGACACATATGAGCTATTATAGGAACTGTATTGTGCAGTAAAATATACTGTGATTTTTCATCCAGTAGAAAAATATCTCATCAGACTGAGCATTCCAAAAGCATCTATAGTTCAGGGCTGTGATTGAACTAATGCTAATCTGCGGAGCCTGTACATCAACAGATACGTTGATAGTTAATCTCTAGTCTGCTATCTGCCCCTTCTCTGGACTGTATGAGTACATGTGAGCCAACAAACTTGGGAATTTAAAAATCCCGTGACTTACAGGGTGGCAGTCAGGGGAGGTAAAGGCTGACCTATCTTCTAAATGCACCCATCCGGTGAAGGGATCTGATTGAACAGCCCTGGGCGCTAGCACCTGTGCACTAAACAGGCAGGGAGGGGTCAAGATACAAAAGAGAGGGAAGGAACTATGACATAGACAGTCCCAGCCTTCAGGACACAGTTTCTGTGCCCACGCCCCGTTCATGGAGCCTCTATTGAATGCCGGAGTCCACGTATTGGTGGCGGTGTCATTGCCTGAGTCCATCCCTACCCAGGAAAACCCCACGGGTACTCTGCTGAGTTTCCAAGGCAGTGACTCTTCAGAAACAGGTGGCCCGGTTTTTCTTCTGAGGTGTTTCTGGCAGGTTCAAACCTTTAATCTTGATTAGCAATCAAGTGCTTAACCTTTGAACCATCCAGTGACTCACACACCGGTGCTAGAACAATGGAATAAATCAAAAGCCCTTCTCCGCTCCATTCCCGTGAGAGAGACAGCAACAGCGAAGGTGAATAACGTATTGTATGTCGTGGAAAGAGAGACGTGCTAAGGAGAAAGTGAAAGAATGGAAGGAACCTGAGGAGTTGAGGGTGAAAAACAAGCAGCACTTGAGCGACCTCTGGGGGGGTGGAGGGGGGAGACTCCCTGGCAGGTGTCTTTGAAGTGCAGTTCAGGAGGCAGGGGGTGCAGGCCATGCAGGGAGCAGGAGCAGGGCGGGCCTGGCAAGGGCAGGGTGAAGTCCTGAGCGAGGGGGTGCCATGGAGAACGTGGCTCTGACGGCACAAGACAGATCATCCAGGCAAGGCCAGTGCATGACACCTTCTTTTGTCATCCTCAAGGCATGTTGTGTCGGCTTTCTAGAGGGCCCGAGAAAGATGGCGTCTGCTTGGTATGAGAGCGTTTGAGAAAATGAGCCATAGCGGTAGCAGAAATCTGCCTGGGACCGCTTCCTAGAGAATCCTTTCTCTGCCCCACCACTCTTGTGGTTCCTCCCCAACAAGGGCGGGTTTGTCAAAACTGCGGCGGGGAACCATGAGACATCCACCTTAGAATTCTGATTTGACTCCTTCGGATGATTTTTGTTTGCTAGTTACGAAACAAATCCTTCAGGGGACCCAATTTTCCCCAGTTCATACAGTTCAAAAGACTACATCGATGTGGTGAAGTTTCCAGGACCAGCATTGGTGGAATGAATGACTGGTATCATTGCTCACAAAAGTGGCTCAAATTTGATGGATTGTATGCTAAAAAATAAAGTAGATATTTAAAATTTTTATCCTTGCCATTTTCCATATAGTTTTGGAAGGCTACTTATGTAATAAATATCTACAGATTCAGAACCTTTAAAAATCTCAGAAATACTGTGTTTTTGGAACACAAGCTTGTTCAATTGCTTCCAATTACATTTTCATCCTCTCACTATTTTACTTACAACCTTCAACTAAATATTACATGTGTTCTTTAGAAATGTTACCATATATAAAATGATAGAGCTACTTCCAAATCCTAATGCTTTTACAATTCTGTGACGTTTACACTAAGCCTCGGTTGCTTTGTTTTCCTAATAAAATGAAACATTATTGTCTGTTGGGAACATAAAATTCCATGAGCTATTGCTCCTGACAAAGGGACATCGCCCCTTTTGTCTTAAGGTATTAAAGCACGTAGCCAGGTTTTCCGTCTAATTCCAGAGTATAAGTTTTTAATTTGGATTCCCAGCAATTTGCCTGGAAATGGTATAGATAGGTAGCCTACCCAGAAATGGGTGTGTACAGCTCTAATCTCTCTTGTGACTTTCAGGTAGAAGTCAGAGTCACAATGGAAAATTGCTGTAGGGAGCAGGCATGTTTTCAAACTCCTGAAGGGAAATAGAACCGCTTTCTAGTCTTGCCTGCATGGAAAATGTTAGACAACTTTCCAGAAAGTAGGAGAGTAGAGGAGTATTGTGGATTCTCATCTTTTTCTTATGGGCTCTTGTGACTCAAATCCTATTGCTTTTGCAATGTTAATCTGCATTGAAGATCCAACGTGTCAAGACTGAGCCATTACTTTTGTCCTTTTTCTTTAAGCATGTTTGGTGCTCTGTGAATATTCATTATATTCCATTTTGTTGCAGAAGCTCTAGCAGCATTAGTTCATCTTGACTGATGCCCTTGACTTTGGAGTATAAATAGAAAAATAGAGATAGGTGACAAGGATTGATTAGCAATCCTCTTTCTAAGCGAAACAGTAAACCTATCTAGATAAATCACTAGCTCAAAAGCCCGGAGAATGCATGTGAGAGTATTAAGTTGTGTATGTTTAATTGATAGTAGAATATTTTAGAAAAGATGTAAGGATACAAAGATTCCAGCTGCTCTCACTATGAAAAAATAAATTTAGTTTTTATAGGCTGTGAGAGTTCAGATTTGATTTCACTTTAAGTGAAAAAATTTTAAGGGAAAATATCTTACCGTTATTTGAAGTCAATTAATATATATAAGGGTGCTGTAAAAATTCATGGACAAGTGGAATGAAATGTGTTCTGTGAAGTTTCTGATCTTCCTTGTGTAGCAGTACAGCGTTATCATTAGCTTTTAATTGTAGAATTCTCAGGAGCCCTGGTGGCCTGGAGGGCGTGCATGGGGCTGCTAAGCTGGCTGGAGTAGACGTGGTGGCGGCAGTCGGTGTTGAAGGACCCATTGGGAGCAGTGTGAGGACACGCAGCACTTTGCTATCTTCCATCTGTCATTGCTGCTCTGGTCTTCCACCTTCTTCTCAGCGCTATTCTCCCAGCCTCACACATTCCTGAGGTCTTAAGTTTTATTTCATCAAGATGAAAAGCTGGTGTTAACACTCATTGCTGATCGGTTCTGAGTAAGATGATATTAATAGCGAGCAAGCTCATGATTCCTGCATAGTTCTCTTCCTATTTACCTTGTGGTTTTTCCCTACAGGATTTGCAAAAGCAGATTCTTTTGACCGTGCCATTGTTCGGTGTCCTTGAGTCCGTTCTGACGTTTGCCACTTTGTGCACAACAGAACACAACACTGCCATGTCCTTGGTCATTCTTCATGATGTGTGAGATTGTTATTGTAGACGCTGTGTCAGTTTATCCCATGGAGGGCCTTCTTCTACCTTCCCCAGGATGAGAGCCTTTTCTAAAAACTGGTCTCTTGACGAAACGTCCGAAGTGTATGACACGAGGTCTTGTCACCATCTCTTGTGAGAAGCATTGTGTCTGTACTTTTCATGAAACGCATTGGTTTGTTGTCTGGCAGCCCACGGGACTTTCAATATTCTTTGGCAACAGAATAATTCCAATGCATCAGTTCTTCCGTGCCCACCCATACTCATTGTCTAGCTTCCACATGTTTATGAGATAACAGAAACTACTTTTCTGCGTGTTATTAGTGTGCGATTTGTGTGTCTGTGTATGTATTATAGAATTCACAAGACTTTACATTTAGATTGTAATCCCATGCTGGACTCCATGTGGACATCATGTGGGACAGATGTAGTTTGTTTGCGAAAGTTTACAACATAGTATCCTAGGTTCTCCTGCCTCTTGACACATTGTTATTAATGTGTCAAATGTGTGAAATTCCCAATGAATGTAAAACTGTCAAAGGCAATTGTGTGATTCAGTTTAGTAAGTAGGTACTCTAACCAGCGAGTTCTCACTCCTGACGGAAATCCTAGGCAAGAAGGTAAGAATGAAACACCGTGTCCTACTCTTTGTCCTCACTCCTCCTCACCACACTCATTCTCTATTACGGTGAATCTATTTCCTCCGTTCCTTCTGATGGATTTTTGTACTGTCTTCCTGGTGTAGTGGATTACAAATTGGGCTTCTAACTACAAGGTCCACAGTTTGAATCCACCAGGTGCTCCCAGGAGCAAGATGAGGCTCTCAGCTCCCAGAAAGGTGTACAACCTTAGAAACACAGAGACAGTCCCACTAGGTCCTATAGCAGCAGTTGTCAACTTGTGGTTTGCGCCCCCTTTGGGGGTTGAATGACCCTTTCACAGGGATTGCCTGATTCATAACAGTAGCAAAATTAAAGTTTTAAAGTAGCAACGAAAATCATTTTATGGTTGGCCGGATCACCACCACATGAGGAACTGTATGAAAGGGTCGTGGCACAAGGAAGGTTGAGAACCATTGTGATAGAGAATGACTGGTAGGTTCAAACCACTGATCTTTGGGTTAGCCTTGTGAAGCACATGTCAGTGGTCATTGCCATTGTCATCCTTGGTTTAAAATGGTCTGATTACCTAGGACTTTGGAGTTAAAAGCAGTGAGTGTGCAGTGATTGCTTCTGTATTTGATTAAGAAGAATTTGTCACAGTTGAAATTTATAAGGTTAACTTTTTTTCCTCAATCTCATTCTTTCAAAATAGTGTCTGAGGTCATGGAAAAGCCTTCTTTCTTTTTTTTATCCTACTGCTTCCCTTAGCGAACTTGTCCTCGGTGTTGCTAGGCTAAAGTGTTTTCCCCTGGTGGGTGTGATTTCCTTTCAAGGCTCATGTACTTGGGACTTAGCGCTGCCACTCACTTCCATTAGAGGACGATCTTGGCCACTCTGCCTCTTCCTACATTTGGAAGTGATGAGCATGCTTGCTGAAATTGTCTAGTTAGTGACAAAGATTCGCTTTTCGCTGCTGTGTGTATGCCCTTGTGACCTTGTACCCCAGACCTTGGGAACTGGGTCCAATAGACTCATGGTGTGGGGTGTTTTTCCTCTGAACTGAGGAGGTTAAAGCATTTCTACAACCTCCTTATCTGCCTCTCTTATATTAATACTATGAAGACCAGAAAATGCTTACTTGTGTTTTATTGACTATGCAAAGGCATCTCACTGTGTGGATCATAGCAAACGATGCATAGCATTGAGAAGAATTGGAATTCCAGAACATTAATTCCAAACCATTGTGCTCATTCTGAACCCTAAGATCATAGGAACCCGTAGGAACATGCATACAGAGGCCTTGTTCAAATAGAAGAAAGAAAGGCTGCATGGTGTGACCTTGGGAAAGGTGTGTGTCAGGGCTGTGTCCTCTCACCATACTTAATCTGTATACGAACAAATAATCTGAGCAGCAGGACTATATGAAGACCCAGAAGAATGTAATACAGAGGACAGAACTGAAGATATAGCCCAGGGAGAGTGGCAGGTCTGTCCAGACCATATTGGTGCGAACTAAGAGATAAAGAAAAAGAGAACCTCATCATGGCCACCAAGCCCGAGGGACAACATCCCTGCTCGGAGCAGCCAATGCACACAGAGGACTGTAGGGCCGGCCCCACCTTGAGACACAATGTGCTCACTGACCCAAAGCACTATGGGGACAGAATTGGAGACACTGTGTGGAAAATGTGCCTGGTCTGCCCCACGCACAGCTGGGTGAAACCCAAAGGGAGTGCAACAGGGCGGCAAGGGGAGCAAAGTAACCAAGTCCCTGATGAATCCTGAAAATAGACTTCTGTCTTAGGGGCACATGGCTTGTCACCTCATCAGACCCAACTGGAAAACACTCATAAGGGTCAGCAGACAGACCTGGAATGAGCTATCAGTTTGTTTGTTGTTGTTTTGTTTTTTGTTTTGCCCTATGTCTATCTATGTAAGATAGGCAGGACAAACAATCCTGAGGAGAAAACAATGGGACTGGTGGGTGGTCCCAGGGGGACAAGGAAGAGGATGGGGCAGGGTGGGGCAGTGGGGCACCAACAAACTCAGGGATGATGGAACAACAAGAGATCTAAAAATGATGGCAAGGAAGCCTGGTGGGGTTTTATTAAGTGCAATGCATCCAAGAGGAATTACTGAGAGCTGAGTGGAGGGAAATGATAGTGGGACAGGAGGAAGGGGAAAGGAAATAAAGGAAAGAAGTAGGAAGCAAAAGCTATTTATACAGGTATAGCTATGGGCATGCATATATGTAAATATATTAATTTATAATGAAAGGGATAGAGGCCAATGTACATATATTTATGTTAAAGTATTAAGATAGATGGACTTAGGGCCTCTACTCAAGGCCTCCCTAAACACAAGAACACGTAGGTCTAATAAGCTGGCACTCTCTGATGCTCACCTTCCTGAAATGATCACTGAAGACAAAATGGGTGCATAAGCAAATGTGCTGAAGAAAGTAGATGGTGCCCAGCTATCAAAAGATAAAGCATCTGATGTCTTAAAGGCTTGGAGTTAAACAAGCAGCCATCTAGCAGGGAAGCAAATAAGCCTACATGGAAGAAGCACACCAGCCTGTGTGATCAGGAGGTGTTGATTGGATCATGTATCAAAAGATCTGAAATAAACAATTATATCAATGTGAATGAGGGTGTTTGGAGTGGAGACCCAAAGCCCATCTGTAACAATTGTACATCCCCCCCGCCCCACAGAAGGGTTACAAGGAAGGGGCAATTCAACCAGGGTGCAGTATAGCACCAACGAAACATTTTCCTCTAGTTCCTGAATGCCCCCTCCCCGCTACCATGACCCAGTTCTACCTTACAAATCCAGCTAGACCGAAGTATACACATTGGTACAAATGAGAGCTCTTGACATAAGAAATTCAGGACAGATAAAACCATCAAGAACAGTAGTGGGTGTAACGATATTATGGGGTAGAGGAATAGTGGGATGGCGGGTAGGGGACGGGGAGAAGGGAATCCATCACAAGGTTGAATATATAGCCCACCTCCAGGGAGATGAATAACAGAAATGTGGGTGAAGGGAAACTATGGACAGTGTAAGCCATGAAATAACAATAATATATACTGATCAAGGATTCTCTGGGATGGAAAAGTGGGGAGGAAGACGGAAAAGAACTGATACCAAGGGCTCAAGCAGAAAAAAAAAATGTTTCGGAAATGTTGATGGGAACATATGTACAAGTGTGCTTAATACAATTGAATGATGGATTGTCTCAAGATTTGTAAGAGCCCCCCAATAAAATGATAAAAAACGATTTTATGAAGATGAATTTGGTATCAGAATTAGAGGAAGGGTTATTAAATTGTGATATACAGATGACACCTCCTTGCTTCCTGAAAGTGAGGCACTTGCTAATGAAAGTAAAAGATTGTAGCAGTCAATGTGGATTGATGTAGAGAAAGCAAAAATTCTCATTACTGGACCAAATAGGCAACACCACGATCAGCAGAGAAAAGATTGTAGTGGTCAAGAATTCCATCTTGCTTGAGTCATGGGTGTGTTAGGCTGGGTTGTCCAGAAAAACAAAACCAGTGATGCTTATGTGCGTGTAAGAGTGAACTTTGTATCAAGACAGGATCCCAGGCAAGTCCAAGTCAAGTCTGTGGCTCAGAGGATTGCCAGAGTCCTCTTCAGACCCATGTAGCTGCAGGCTGATGCAGCAAAAGCAGGAAGCAGGGAAGGTCACAGGATGATAGGTCAGTGGGAACGTGGCAGACTCCTGACAGCAGTCCATGACATTGACCCACATAGGCTGCCCCTGGAGGATACAAAGTCTGAGTGAGAAGGAAGGCAAAGGGAGTAATGAGAGAAAAGTTCTCGTTACTTCTCTTGGAAGAAGGGCCCTCTCTAAGGAGATATCACTGAATTAACAGGTTGGATTCCACCCCAACCTTCACACGGATATCAAGTGGGCGTACAATCTAAACCACCACAGTGGATGTGCATATGGCTGCTCATGTCGTGATGCTGATTTCTTTAGAACATGTGCCCAGCAGAGGGTTGCTGAATTGGGTGATGTTTCTATTTCAAGTTGTTTGAGGTAGCACCATATAACTTTCCATAGTAGCTGTATATTTTTACAGCTTCACCTGTAGTTCATGAGGCATCTAATCTCTCTGTAGCCCTCTAGCATTTATTATTTTCTCATTAAAAAAAAAGTTATCAGTCACTTGATAAAGGTAGGATCTTGCTGGGTTGGTTTGTACCTCCCAGGTGGATAATGATTGTTGGACATGTGATCGGGAGAGACCAGTCCCTGGAGAAGGACATTATCTTTAGTACAGTGGAAGGGCAGTAAAAAAGAAGAACTCCAATGACATGGATTGACCTCTAGCAACCTGCTAAGAGCGTAGAGCTGCCCTGTTGGGCTTCTGAGGCTGTCCATCTTTATGGAAGCAGGCTGACTACCATGGAGCAAATGGGGGATCCAAGTAGTTGACCTTGTGGTTAGCAGCCCTGTGAGTAACCCGCGGTGTCACCAAGGCTCCACGCAGTTAGGAAACTAAAAACCAGACTCACGGCCATCAAGGTGATTCCAACTCATAGCAACTTGTATGACGAAGCCAAACTGCTGGTTTGGGTTTCTGAGATTGTAAATCTTTACAGGAGTAGGAAGTTCCATCTTTTTTCGAGGAGCGACTGCTGCGTTAGATCCACCAACCTGTGGTTAGTAACCCAAGATGCAACCCGCTATGCCACCAAGCCTCCACACATACACGGATGCATCCCAAACCAAAACTCACTGCCATGGAGTCAGTTCTGACTCCTAGTCACTACGGTAGTTTGTAATTTGTTGTCAATTTGAGGGGATTCAGAGTGAAGGGGGTTAGGTGGTTAATCAGGTTGCAGCTCCATGACCTCATTTGGAGGTGCTAAGGATATTAACAGCTTGCTGGAGGCAGGGCACATGCTTATTCCCTGGGAGACATTCCAGCTGACATGACACATGGAGCTATACCAGTGCCCTGAGCTGGAGGAGCCATGTGGAGACCCCTGCCAGCGCTGAGATGCTTACAACACCACTGGATCCACAAGACTTCCCACCCGCTGACCTGTGATCTTCCTGCATTCGGTATCATCGCTATGTTTTAGGAGTCTGAAGAAGATCTTATAGATTGGTATCAGACATAGATGCTCACATCAGACTTGATCTGGACTGGCTGAGATGTTTTCTCAATCTTCATTTGCTCGTGTATATGAAGCTCTTTTTTTATACACAAAAAATACTGTGATAGGTAGGTTTATTGTGTCAACCTGGCCAAAAGTAACATGTGGGATTAATTTGGTCCCAGTTTGATTGGAGGGCAAATAAATGGCTCAGCAAGCCCTGCCCCGCTCTGTAGACAGGATGTTAGCAGAGGTCAGGCTTGCTGAAGTAGTGGAGTGAGCCCTAGCAACATACATTTTATATGAGAGGACACAGTTGGAGAGGATTTGTGGAGACCTTAGAAGGTGACGGCTACGTTGGAAGCGGGGTAGCAGTAGCTGGTACCTGGCAGCCGTGGCAGTGGAGAAGGTGCATGCGCCCACATGGTGGGGAATGGAGGAGGGACGGCAGGAGGATTGCTGAGAGTATAACTTGGAGGCATCCAGAAGGGGTGAGGCAATTCTGTGTACTCTGCAAGGTCAATCCCATGATTGATGTTGCAATTCTATCTTGAGCAGTCACGGAGCTTGCAAAACTGGTCAAAGAACCAAGTAACAGGTTTGGCCTAGTTGCTACGGAATGAGATCATGTATCCCTAATGTTGAGCAAACAGGATTTGAAAGGCCTATCAGAAATTTACTTTGTTTTCTCCAATCTTTTTCACAAAGCTCACTTCCTGCTTAAAGCACCATGTGGGGCAGCGTTTTCTGTGCCTGGACCACATCTAGGGCAGATTTGGTTTTTTTTTAAATTTTTTAAAAAGCATCTTTCAATAGCTTTTAACCACAGGCAGTCTCGATTGAATAATTCATATATCCCACGAGTCCCATGTAATAGGAAAGGTTTTCTTTATTCAAAAGTAAAGTTTGTCCCTCTGTCTAGTTCCAGTTTGCGATAGTTGTGAAATGTATACTAGAGAGAAGAGGACCGTGATCAACTTCTTTATCTGTTTTTCTTTCTCACACACATCGATTCCCTTCCTTCAGGCCGGAAGAGCTTACAGACTGACATCTGTTTACCATTGGTGTCTTCTGGCCTTGGTTGATGTTAAACCCGACTTGTCCTTTGTGGGCACTTTTATGGACCCTTTGGGGCATCCCTGCCTCCCTCATTTCTGTGGATCGCTCCCCTATGTTTTACCTAATGACAGGGCCTCTTTCTCCTCTGTCCCTTAGGCAGCTGGCGACGACGGCTGCGACTTTTTTCCCTGTCCGTACTGCCTTAATTCAGATTTCATCATCGCCAACTTTGCAGTCTTGGTGGGATATGGCGGGGAAACATTATATGCACCTGAGGAACCGCTCATCTGGTTTCTCAGGAGAGGGGCATAAGATAGAAATGCAGATATGGGGTAAGGACTGTGCACATGTGATTGAAGCCGTGATAACAGCTCTGCTTGCCTGGGAAAAGACGTGTCACCGAGACACTCCGATGTAAGGGGCAAGAGACAGGAAAGCCGCTGTCCAAGAAAGACGCTTCTTTCAGAGTATTGGTTCTATAAAGGACAGACAGTTGCCAGCCCAGAAACAACAAGCTGTCTGTTCTTTCCCCAGAGCGGGCTATTTAAAGTACATACACATCCATTTTTATTGGGTGAGGGCTTGTATCCGTTTCCTAGGGCCGCCGAACAAGTCATCACAAGTGAGGTGGCTTAAAACAAGAGAAATGTGTTCCCTCACAGTTCTAGAGCCCAGCCATCTGAAATCAGGCCATCGGCAGGCCCAGCTCTTTCTGAGGAAGGTTGCTCTCTAGCTTCTGGGTGTCCAGAGTGTGGGTGTCCATTGGTTTGCAGATGCGTCACTCCAGTCTCCGGCTCTGTCGTCACATGACCTTCTCCCTGTGTGTTCCCTCTGTCTCCCTGTGTCCCAATTTCCCTCTTCTTTTAAAGCTAGGGAGCCCTGGTGGTGTCATGGTGATGTGTTGGGCTGTGATCTGCATGGTTGCCAGTTCAAACCTGCCAATAGCTCCTCCGGGAAAGACTGGGTTTTAAGCCACAGGGGGTCATGATGAGGCAGCATTGACTCGGTGGCACTGAAGTCAAGATACCAGTCACTGGATTAGGGCCTGCCACCCAGACTCTCCCATAATTTCATCATCACTTGGTTTTTCTCTGCAGATAGTTTGTTTACAAATGAGTTCCCGTTCACAGGTGTGCCAGGAGTTAGGACACAAATGTATCTTCTCAAGGGATACACAAATCAACCTACAATAGGGCTCTAATCTTTTGCCTTCTAGCTTAGCCCTGTGTTGAAAAAATGATATTGACTTTAGACTCGATCATTCTTTCAGGACAAAATTTAACTTTTTTTTTTCCTTCTTTCTCTTTTTAGTTGTATATGAACACAGATCAAGATTGGAGAAATCCCTGCAGAAGGAAAGACTTGAACATAAGAAAGCAAAGGAAGGTAACTAAATAGTTTGTGGTCCATGTTTTTATCTTTGAAACAGTATATATATATATATATATATATATATATATATATATATATATATATATATATATATATATATATATATATATATACTTGCTTTACTGTTTTGGGGGTAAGGCACTTCCTAAAACAACCTAAGTCCGTGTATAGGTGGCCGGAGAGAAAGAGACGTCAAACAATGTGTTCTGTCTTGTACAGTGATTCTTGCTGCCTTGAAGCAGTTCATGTGTTGGTAATTCCTGCATATTCCGTCAGACCTCCAAGGGGGGAAAATACAACAGAATAACAGCATACAACATCCAGATCTGTAGGATAAGTCGGTGGTTTGATACACACAGACCTACATATAATTGATGACATAGTTTGGTATATTTAATTTATGAACTTCTTTTTGTCTTTTGGAGAAGTTTATTGGCACAGTTAATTGACTTACCTTTAAAAATTAGCACATGGCACCTTTTCCAGACTTTTAAATTTTGTTAAGCACAAGTCTGAAAATAGCTGAGATTTGCACTTTTCTCTATTCCTTGCTTTTTGTATTTATTTATTTGTGTTCAGTAGCCAATCTTGAAGTTTAAGTTAGAGGTGTTCGGTCTGCTTACCTTGGTGTGAGAAGAGGAGGGGGAGTGGAGGAAGATTGCGTGGTGTAGTGCGTTTCTCTGATCCCTCTGTTGATCCTGTGCCAACTCTAGAAGTTTATCTTAATTAAAATGCTTGGCTAGGCTTTGGGTTTTCTTAGTCTTCAAACGCTGAGTGATTTCTTAGAGCCATCTAGTGGATAACAAAGCTGTAGAGCATTAATGGTTTCCTTCTGAATCCTGCGTGATTAGAGACTGCCATCTAGTGGACTCGATAAGTCCCTCTGTCCTCAGGTGTGCTTCCCCTCCTGTTCTCTGGGACAGCTTATCACAAACAACGCTAACCGTGTTGTTTCTAACATTTGGCTATAAAGTGGGCTTTGTTCAGGAGCCATTTAGAGCTCTGAGGCAGTGTTTCTCAACATGTGGTTCACCACCCCTTTGGGGGTTGAACGACCCTTTCACAGGGGTCACCCAATTCATAACAGTAGCACAATTACAGTTATGAAGTAGCAACAAAAATAATTTTCTGGTTTGGGGGGTCACCACCACATGAGGAACTGTATTAAAGAGTCGCAGCATTAGGAAGGTGGAGAACCGCTGCTCTGAGGTAAGGAACAAGATGGAACTTCAGTTCTCTTTAATATTTTTTAAAGTATTGATTGAAAAAGGAACGTAAATCCCTAAGTTGATTCTTTTAAAACAAGAACTTTTCCCCCCCCACAATTGAGTAGAGATTGCCTTTAATGTTTATGGTGTCTTAAAATTCCACAGTGAATTAACTTACACTCTATTTTATCCATCTTTTATTTCTCAGATTTCCTGGTTTATAAGCTAGAAGCACAAGAAACACTAAATAAAGGCCGAGTAAGTTTGTCGTATCCTGTTTTTCCTATGAAACTTTCATGAGCGGGAAATAGTCATAAAATGTGTCCATCACTGTTGATCCCTAGGCTTGTTGGGTAGCCTACTCTTTTCTTTCTTTCTTTCCCAAAAGGAAAGCTTTGAAATGTGTTCTTTTTAAACTCACCTTCATTAATTGCACTGTAGATGGTGGTGATGATAGCCTTCGTTTCCTGGGAATGCCCCAACAGAATGCTGCGACCTTGCTGCCTGGGACTTTATTATTTCCGCAGAGCCAGAGGTCTGAATTCAGGGAATTTTCAGGGCTAGGCTGGCACACACACATCTGGACCCTCCAGAGGAGGGAGGACCCTGCTCTTCTTTCTGCTCCTGTAGTTCTGGACATTTCTGCTCCTATAATTCCTTGCGGTTCTTTGACTGCTTGTAGATCACTCTTTACATGTTGTTCGTCTTGTTCTGGTTGAGTCTGTCCCTCTGTGTCTGCATAAATCTTTCAAGAGACCGCTCAGAAGAGATTAGGTTTGGGATCCAGCGTGACCTCATTATCACAGCACAAGAACATTCTGTTTGCTTAAGCAGGATCGAGTCCACAGTGTACAGGGGGCTAAAGTTTTTATATAACTTTTTTTGAGGGGCACACTGAATCCATAAAACTAGTAAGTTGGGAAGAGCATTAGTCTTTACCAGTCAGAAGGTTATTATTAGTCATTCATTCCTAGCCTCACTTTTCCATAGAATGTGATATTTTCCTTGGCTTTCCTCTGTATGCTTAGTGTCTTATATAATACCTGGCCCAGCTCCGGCATTCAGAAACATTTGTAGGATGGTTGGATCGATAAATGAGTGAATATTAAAAACCTAAACCAGCCATACAAAAAGAGTCTTCCTGTTACTCTGAGGGGGTGGGGGGAGTGAGTAAATATTGGTGTTTGAGGGCTTAAAAACCAAGAAGGGTCAGTTCCTTAGATTTCCTGGACCCCGTTGTGACTTGCTTACAAAAGCCTGGCCAGCTCTGTGGCTCGCTGTGGGACATTACAGTATGACTGTATGACTGCCTATACTGCATTGAAGCAGTATAGCAATAACGCAAAAAGGAGTGAGTGGTCCATGGTATAAGTTTCAAAAATAATGGGAGGAAATATTGGAGGGTGGGCCCGTGCTGGCTCTGAGGTAAATGCAGGGGGCGAGAAGAGCTAGAAAGCCCGGAGACAGAGAGCAAACAGTGCAGGAGCCCCTGCTTCACTGACTGACAACTAGAAAGTGGTGGGCGTTTGGGGTTCTACGGCTGCTCAGGGCGGTGGAAATGTGTCAGGTGCATGTGCAACAATGCTCCACAGGGGCGTAAATAGATGCTGACAAACACGGAGCTTCCCGGCACCCTGTCCCTGGCTTGACTACGTACGCCAGTCTGGTTTCTCGCTCTCCACAGTGCAGGGTCCCGGCGTGGGGTGGGGCTGGGGGTATGTGTGTAGAGTTTTCCACCCACTTTTCAAAGTGGTCCTGCTTGGTTTCTCTCCTCTTCTGTCTCATCTCAGCGTGTTAGTCATGTGTAGTGACAGCGTCTCAGGATCAGTTCCTCTGCGCTTCTACCTTCCGTTCTGCGTGATGTGAACGGTGGGGCCCTGTTTCATGAAGCCACCACTTTATGATTTGGTCACGTGGTTTTTCATGACTCAGATCTATCAAGGGTATGGTCATGCTAAAACTTCACTTCTGCTAGGAAACAAAATAAGTGGCCCCAGAGAGTCCTGGTTCACGCCTACAACTCATTTCCGCTCACGCGAGAGTGACATACTGACCTTTTGCTCTTCGGTGCTTGATTTGGATCTAGCAGGAGAGCTAGCTTTGTTCGCTCTGTGTTAACCACTTTTTTTTTTCCATTGACAGCAAGATTCCAATAGCAGATACGGTGCCTTGAATGTCCAGCATCAGATGCTGAAAGTGAGTGAAACTTTTCGTTGTTTATGAAAGAAAGGACTCACTGGGATTTGAACTGAGTGGTGCGGTGGGATGCGATTAAAGAAACTTTTCAGAGAGTCGATTTGTGTCACAGTAGAGTTTCGTACGTCGCATTTGATTTAGATTATGCACAAGTATAGTGTTCCATCGTATTGGTCACCTGATTGCAAAGAACATATTTAGCTTATGATTCATTATCTTTTAAATCTAGTACTCTGGTCACCTAACTTTTTATTTTGTTCCTCTCTGAGGTTTGTTTGTCTTCATTTCTCACAATAACCTCTCTTAGACACTGGCTTTTGTCTTAGACAGAGTGGAGTCAGTCCCTATTAAAATGCTTCCCTCGTGTTACTTCATTTAATAAGTATTCTCATACCCACGGCGGCAGCACAATTTGTATCTAACGCGTCTCCTTCCTTAGTCCTTGGATAGAACTCGCTCCTGGGTCTCAGGAAGACCATTGTGTGTGTCGAGCTGGAAGAGGCGAGTAGTGTTGGCGTTCATGCTGCCATCTGCACAGCATGGTACGCCCTGCCGCAGCCCCCTGCCCCTTCATTTGCGTTGAGTAATACCTTGTGCCCTAGGTCAGGCAGGGCCCGGCTGTTGAATGAGCCGGGACTTTTCCTATTATCAGGAATGCTGCCTGTGAAGAAAGCAGGCATTCTTTTCCCATTAAGCATTTGGCGATTGTCGACTCTTTCTAGCTTGAGATTACAGGGTAGTCATATAATCCAGAGTAAGGGACATAAGAATAATTGTATAAACAATCAATTTGTCATTGCATCGAAGGGGAAATGTCCTTTTAAAACAAAGCAAAACAAAAAATCTGGGCGACCAGAGAAAGCTGGAAAACAGAAGAGAGATCAATTAGGTTACTGGGGCAATATCAAACAGAAGGGATAGGTTTGCCATTAGCTTTTCTGTTTCCACGGTCATTTGAGTCCATGATAATTTCCCCAAATCATCCTCTCTCCGTGTCTCTCATGCTAACTTTTTGTTTCCCCTTAATGTTAACCATTAAGGGAGAGGTTATATTTGGGCCACAATCCCTAATGATTCCTAAGAAATGTTGGAGAGCCGGAGGGGAGCTGCAGGCATGCAGTGCAAGCTCAGGGGGATGAGGTCTGTTTCCATTTGTTCTCCGTTGCCCAAGTTCCGTCCTCGAGAGAGCCTTTCTGCATGGAGTGTGTATCGCCGCTGCTCAGGTTTTCATCTTTGCAGAGTCAACACGAGGAGCTGAAGAAACAGCACAGCGACTTGGAAGAGGAACATCGCAAACAAGGGGAGGACTTCATTCGGACATTTAACGACCACAAGCAGAAGTACTTGGAGCTGCAGCAGGAGAAGGAACAGGAACTGTCGAAACTGAAAGGTGTCTGGGAATATATCGAGCCTGATGATGGGAAAATAAGCCCTGTGAACGTTGCATTAGAGCCACAGACTCTTGTTTTGGTGGCTTCTGCGCTGTGAGAGATTGATCCTGTGACCCTTTAACAGCTACTTGCTTTCTGTAGTATGTCCTATTTGTCCTTTGCTTCTTGGGTTTGTTTAGGGAAGCACCCTAAGTTACTGAATGTTTCTCAGGGGGCTCACGGGGCCAAGACAGTTCCTGTGTGCATGCGACAAGACATTTAGCATCTCTGACCCCAGCCCATTGCATTCCATCAGTGCTCCCCAGTTGTGACCATGGAAAATTGCTCCTATTTCTAAAACTCTCTGAAGGGCCGACAATCTTCCTCTTGAGGTGTTGAGCACTAGATGAAGCTGCCCAAAGCTCAGGTTCTAGAGCAGCGGTTCTCAACCTATGGGTCGCGACCCCTTTGGGGGGTTGAGCAACCCTTTCACAGGGGTCGCCCGATTCATAACAGTAGCAAAATTGTAGTGATGAAGTAGCAATGAAAATACTTTTATAGTGGGGAGGGGGTGTTCACCACCACATGAGGAACTGTACTAATGGGTCACGGCATTAGGAAGGTCGAGAAACCACTGCTGTAGCGCCAGATGGCCTGGGTACTTAGTAATTCCATCACTAGTCAGATATATGACCCTGGGCTTGCTGTGTTATCATTTAAGTCTTCTTTGTCCTTGTCTGTAGGGTGGGATAATCCTAAAAAGTATCAACCGCAATGGGCTGATGTTGAGAATCAAGTCCTTTTTGTCAAACACCTAGAATTGTTACTGGCCTATGGTAAATAGTCGGTATGTGTTAGCTGTCTTCGGCCTTGTGACAATCATCCTTAGATATTTTCAGAGTAAAATGGAACAAAATGTTTTGCTTCTATGGGTGTGTGAGAAAAAGGGCATCGACACATTTACAATAAAATATGCGGGTGCTACATAACTTTAAGATGTAGAAATACTTCAAAAAGGCACCAGGAACATGCAAAAAAAACGATGTAATCTTGGTAGCATTGTGGGACCCAATGCCCTGGTTTTGATAGTGTCCTCATATACATATGATGTCACCCACAAGGGAAGCTGAGTGATAGGTAGTGGGGACCTTGCTGTACTATCTTTGTACCTTTTTGTCCTTAATATTTTCTAAATTGAAAGCTGAAGGGGCGGTAGTAGTCTGGTGGCAATAGACTCAGGTCAGTTATGAGTAGAATTCCCCAAGAGATGCAGACGCTGTTGGCGATGTGGCAGGTGAGGAGGGGCGTTGAAGTAGCCTAAGGAAAGGAAGGTTGCATGCTGGAGTTGCTCACCGACGTGTATCGGAGAAGAGGGAGCTGCAGTGTCGGATGGCAGCTACGCCTTGTCCGGAGAGGAGAGGCTTCACTGGCTACACGGTTTGTTGTTGCTGCTGATGTTTCGGCTATAACTGCCACTGATCCAGCCCCCACACACGGCCACCTTTATGTATAACAGGGAGAAATGCTGTCCGGTCCTCTGCCATCTTGGTAATATTGGCATGATGCACTATTTAGCACTTGAAAACCTAAGCTAAGCTAGTGCGGTATACTGATCTGTGATTCATTAAGGAAGGAGAAATAAAAATAGCACATAACATATATTAGGGACGTGCCGTTTTGTACGTGGTGTACTTTAAGAGATTTACGTAAATTGGTATAACTGTTTGCAGTAAGAGCCCTGAAAGACAATTTTTGATGTCCACTCTTATGTGCACTCCTGTGTTTGAAACAAAATGTATGTGGAGTAAAATTTTAGCCAATTGTGGATAGAAGTCAAAGTGGAGTCATAGGGGTTAGGAGGACACCCGTAACTTGAATCCTAAAATGATGTAAGGCCCATGAGCTAGCCTGCACTTCCTAGCACTCAGGACAGACGGGGAAACACAGAACACGCGGGACTCTTGCAATCAGAAAAGAGCCCTGAAGGTATAGGAATTAAGCATTGGGCTACAAACCACAAGTTCTAGGTGTGACCGTTTGTTCTTTTAAGGATGAACGGTCTCAAAACTGTCCTGTACGGTTACTCAGAGTCAGAGAGTGGGTTTATTAGAAAAAGAGAGTATACGGTGTCTTAGCAAAGAGAGAATAGTGTTTCTGGTACCAGTTTCTAGTAGAAATTCTTTGGAGACCTTAAATAAAATAGTAAGCAGTGACTGGTGAAACTTTCATAAACAGCCTTCACCTGAGTAACTTTTTTATGATCCCTGGTGAACATTCAGAACAGTCCTTTGAAGCATGCTGTCTGCTGGCCGGTGGGCAGGGTGGCCGTGCTGCGAGTCGGCCCCAGGTCATGACGGCTAACAGCAGCAGCATGTATGTTTGATCTGTTAGGCCTCTAATCCATGTTGTCTTTGGTAGTTTAATGAGATGCAAAGAGAGAATGGATTCTAGGGGAGGTCGAGCTGATTACATGTAAACGGGGATCATTATTTTCGATATCATAATGGCTGACACTTAACAAAGGTTTACCATTTGCCGACACCATGTGAAACTCTTCATACGGATGATTTTATCTGATTATATCAACCGTAAGATAGCCACTGTGTTTCGCCTCGTTAACAGATGAAGAAGTTGAGGTGGACCAATAACTTGCCCAAGGTGATCCTGCAAAGGCTGGGAGCCAAACGTCAAACATGGTCCAGGGGCGTGCCACGGTCATGACCTTCATGACCTGCAATCCCTTTCAACAATTTCAAACTTGTTTGCTAGAAATGTGTGTGTGTGTGTGTGTGTGTGTGTGTGTGTTTTCCAGGGTGTGTTCCTTTTGAATGGCCTCCTGGGTTTTTGTTTGTTTGTTTGTTTCCTTTGAAAAATCTATTCTTGCCAAGTTTGGCATCCCAAACATTAGCCCATCTCTAGTCTTGATTTCTCCCCAAACTCAATTGTGAATTTAATACCCAGGGCTCAGGCCAGGACCTGAAGGAGTCAAGGTGGCTGGAAGTGTCATTGAGACCTGGTGACTGACACTTTGATTCAGGGCTGACACCCTGGAGAGTTAGGACCCTGTGTACAGGATGTGGCTGCCACGCAGGCGTGGTGTCCCTAGGAACAAACAAAGAACCATAATCTGCTGTGAATGCATTCCTACTCATGGCCACAGTGGGTGTGACATAGTAGAACTGAGCCCCATGGGTGTGGTGTCCCCAGGAACAAATCAACACAATCTGCTTTTGAATGCATTCCTGCTCGTGGCCGCAGTGGGTGTGACATAGCAGAACTGAGCCCGGGCTGCAATTTCCCCCAAAACAGATCAAGAGGCCTCTCTACACTGTTGGGAAGTGGCTTCAAACTGCCACCTTTCTCTTGACTAGTCGCATGCAAGCATTTTGTGCATCCAGATCCTCTGTGTAGGACAGTCCCAGCATAATTGCTAACAGCACAGACCTTCCCTCCCCAGAGTGTCTCTCATTGGAAAATGAATTCCCAGTCAGCCTGCTTCCTGCCCACCCCCGCAGAGGGCTGTCACATCAGAATTGGCCTTGCATGGCCAGACCTTATTAAAGTCAGAGTCTTGATTTCTAAACAGTGAGAATTATTCGAATGTGGAGGACCCTGTACAGGACACCACTGCGAGGGGCTAATAGTGAAAATATGTTGGTGGGTTGGATTTGGCATCAATTGCCTCGGAGGTCCAGATTCAGGATGTGAGCAGTTCACTAAGCGTGTCTGCTCCCTAGTGTTTGGGTTTGGGTCTCGGGAGATGGCGAGGGCGCTCAGACTGCTCGAGTTGCTCTCGAAATACCTTTCCTATAGCATTGGAGGTAGACTTTGTATGGCCAAAAACTTAATAGTGGGAGAAGGACAAACATATCATTAGATTTTTGGAAACAGATTGCTTAGTGCTCCTGTAGCCACAAGTGGGTGTCTTCAGTGAACAGAAATTTGTTGTTTCACCAGTTTAGGAGACTAGATGTTCAAATTTAGAGCTATGGTCCTAGGGGAAGGCTCTTGGTCTGCTCTAGGGGGAAATTATTGCCTCAGTTTCTCTAGAGATGTCTTGAAGAACTCCACATGCCATCTTTCTTTCTACCTTGGTTCTTACATCTCTGTGTTCAGTCACCCATTTTTATATCTTTACACAGATAGGACCTCACTATTGTAACAAAGAAAGCCTTGTTTGCAAATGGGATCACATTCATAGATGGGGATTAGCATTTACATGAATGCTTTTGAGAAACACAATCCAATCTATGACAAGTAAATGGGGTCTCTGTCTTTCTCTGTGCCTGTATCCAGCCAGCCAGCCAGCCAGCCAGCCAGCCATCCATCTTTATCTGTCTCACGATCTCTATCTCCATCACCTTTCAAGGCCTGTGGGAATTATTCATGCGATGAGAAATGTGCTCAGTACTTTTGCTAACTCTAGTTCTAATTTAAGGGAACTCAGATCTTAGGCCACCTCTGCCCTGTTTCACTTTATTCCTGAGGGATTGTTTATTGGCAGAAATATCGAACTCCTGAGTAATGAAAAATCCTTAACTTCTTACTTGGTGTGGAGCTTGTTTAAAAGTACTTAAAGTGCTGCATCAGGTTGCACCTGGATGTCCACCTGAATCGATGCCACATCCCAGTGGGGCACAGTTGTTGTACTCAAAACAAACTCAGCGTCGAGTTAGACGAGGCCTTAAACGTGAAGGTAGTAAAATCACAAGCCTGGCAATCTTAAAGCTTTATGCATGCTTCTTCTCTCTCTAAAATAGAAACTGTGTACAATTTGAGGGAAGAGAACAGACAGCTGAGGAAAGCACACCAAGACATGCACACGCAGCTCCAGGATGTGAAGGTAAGTCCCAGGAAAGGTCGCACTGGGCAGTGTTTGTCTGCTCTACTTCCCACACAGTCCTCTCGTTGACCGGCTCAGCACAGCCAGGTGGTCAGTGTGGGCTGTGCATCAGCCCGAGCTCACCACTTCTGCACCTCAAGCTGAAAGATGTCTCCGCATCAAAATGTTTTCTCTGATGCCAAAATGATCCTTTGCAAGAGGTGATTGCTTTTAAGTAAGCCTTGGTTTGTTAGCAATGAACTCTTTGGTCCTTTGTTTTCCCTGTCTGTGGTTGCAGGGTTTGGGTATTGTATTTGTAATCTGGTTACCGTTGTTTTTCAACTTCAGAAACAGTGACAACACATAAGAAACAAAATAAGTACAAAGGCATGGGACATTTGAGCGGTCCTACCATTGTCAACCAAAGAGAATGTGTCTTCAGATGGTAAAAGCTCAACATGTAAAATTCTTTTTTATGTAGCAACAGCATAAGAATTTACTCTCCGAGCATGAACAACTTGTAGTGACTTTGGAAGACCACAAGAGTGCACTAGCTGCTGCACAGGTTAGCAGGGTAGCAGCCTCTGATTCCTTTCAGCCGGCTTAACACTTCGGAATTCCTTTATGCATGCAGCGTCTTCAAAGTCAATCTTCCCTAAGTTCCTTAGGACAAAGCTATCTTGATTCCAAGGCACATGCATGTTCTCCAAAGACAATCAAGAGAAAATTTAATATGTTTTGACTAATTTTTACACTGTTGGATAATATATATATCCCTATTCTTACCCTATTCTTTTTTCCTATCTGCCGGCCTGTGTGCACAGTAGTCTAGTATCTGTTTAAATCTCAGAAATCGTTCTATATGCATGATCTTTTGCAACTCTCTGGTCTGGGTCGGCTCTCAGTGAAACAATAAGATCTATATGATGTTATGGTGTTGAGTCCCTAACTATAATTGTCAGACATTTCTTTCATCCCTACTGCTGCGTTTTCAGTGTTCCAGTTTAGTCCACTCCTTTTAAGACTAAGCTTATGGACCATGGGGGAAACTGTAGAGCATAAGTAGACTCGTGTCGATAGAGGAGGAAAAGCAAGAGCCCTAAGCTCCATTCGTTCAAAGCCTGGAACAATCCTAGGCACAAGGTAAGCCCTCAGCAGATCCTAATTGAATAAGCAAGTAATAAATTCAAGCTTTGGAGAGCCTAGGAAAATAAGAGCAAATTGGACTATTTTACAGCTTTCTAATAGAAGCAAAGAAACAGGGATGTCAGTGTATTAAACTAGATCAGAACGTTTCTTTTTGGTCGAGAAATTAGGAGGAAAAGGCCAAAGGAAACCAACCAACTGTGCTTATCAGGAGATTAGCGAGAGAGAGCCCACTCTGCGAAAGCGTAAGATGCAGGGCCCTGATCCTATCAGAGGCTCCGTAGTAGCATCTGTGTCTGTGGGGCCTCGTCCAAGGTTGCCACTGGTTCTGTGCTTCCCTACGAAGCTACAAAGCTGCACTAATGCTTCTCACCTGCATTCATTAAATTGGTGTTTGGACAAGTATATTTTATTCAAATCCTTCTTTATAAAAGGATTTATTTGATATGAGAGTGTTATTCATTCTGGAAAATGTGGCAGTGTTAGCAAAACAAACAGCACAGCTCCACGTGTACTGTAATAGCCACCAATATTAGCCTAAGCAGCAATTTGAAAACCAGAGAAATGTAAATAAAATCATTCACTTGAAGGCCAAACCACGTACACTTGGAGAATTATTAATAGGATTTTATAGTAGGATATATATTTTTAAACATCATCTATAGTCTTATATTTCTTTCATCACTGTGCCACCAGGGTGCCTTAAACTCTTCAGTATTATTTGCCCCCTGCCTTTTTAGTTCCTTTTATTAAGAATGTTGCACATAATCTGCATACGTGCAGACATCAATTCTTGACTTACAGGGCAAAGAAGAACCACTCCCCAGGATGGCTGAGGCTGTGACTCCCTATAGGAGCAGACAGCCTCATCTTTCTCCCAGGGAGTAGCTGGTGGATTTGAACTGCTGACCTTGTAGTTAGCAGCCAAAGGTGTAACTAACTACTGCACCAGGGATCCCTACACATGCACTAAATGACCTGATTTCAGACCTTAGTTCTAAGTTCATGTCCGTTTGGAAGAGAAGGACATTGAAGAATGGAAATCCAGGTTCATGTCATGTCAGTGCCCAGCTTTCCAACCTCGCAAAGCTCAGGACCAGGAATGTTCCAGGAAATCAAACAAAAACAAAAAGTGTCAGTGAACCAACCCACCGCCATCCAGTCAATTCTGGCTCATGGCCATTCTGTATAAGGTTTCTAAGCCTATACATCTTTATAGGAACAGACAGGCTCTCCCAGAGCAGCTGCTGGGTTTGAACCACTGACCTTGTTAGCAGCCCCTGACTAACCCAGAGCGCTACTAGGGTTCCCTGATATTTGAGCATAAATTGGAGAAAGGGGGTGGTCTGGGTGGTTGTACACATACACACACTAGATTCTAAACTATGAATCTTTTCCTCTGCAAACTCACTCAGATGGGTAAAAGATACATACACATGTCTTTGTATCATGTGACTAATTAATGCTATAAAACAGTGGTTCGTAGTTGTCTCACCTTTAAGAATGAGATAGTATATAGATATGTGTATATTGGAAGATTGTTTATAAAACTCTAGCTCTTTAGTGCAGCCTGGGAAACTAACATCTGTCAGATATTTCCCTGTTTCCTTTACCTCTAATCCCCAATTGCATGTGTTCAAAACGGTGGCGCATGTCAAAGTAAGAAGAGCTAACGAATGCATGGACACGCTCTGCCTGTTTCTCTTAACTGGCATTTAAGTATAATGTTTTGGTCTAGTTTTCTGATAAACCCAAATACTCACGAATGCTCTTTTTCCTCCTCAAATTGTGCAATTTATGCCCAATTGTGCAATTGATATGCAGACTCAAGTTGCAGAATATAAACAACTGAAAGATACTCTGAGTCGGATCCCAAGCTTCAGAAAACCTGATCTAACCAACGAGCAAAATATTTCCCTGGTGGCCCAGTCTCCGCAAGGTGATGGCACAAAAGAGAAGCTAGCTGGAGAGCCCGGGCAGGTAAGGCGTGTGAGCTGAGGGTTGGCTGGTGGCTAGGTCACTTTCTCCGGCAGGCCGTCACCAGGTGAGCTGTGCTCAGGATTGCCTATCCTCCCGGCAGAATGAAACCCAAACTAAACTGACTGCCGTCGAATTGATGCCGGGGCAGGGTAGCACTGCCCCTCTGAGCTGCTGAGACTAACTCCTGACAGAACGGAAAGCTCTGCCTTTCACCCAGGGAGGAGCTGATGGTTTCCAATTGCCGACCTTACTGGACCGCAGCCCAGGGCAGAACCGCCGCACTGGCAGGGCTCCTCTCCCGCAGAATAGGGGTCCTCGAGTTTTAATGTCGGTCTAGAATCTCAAAACCTTGAACTCACTGCCATCGAGTCAGGTCTGACGCACGGCAGCCCTATTGGACAAGGTCCAACTGCCCTTAGGGGTTTCCGAGACTACAGCTCCTTACAGGAGAAGAAAGCGTCATCGTTCCTCTGAGGAGCATCTGAAGGTTTTGAACTGCTAACTTCACGGTTAGCAGCCCAGCTTGTGACCATTGCACCACCAGGGGGCTCCCTGTCTAGAGCCTAGGGCTTGTTGCACATAAGGCAGATCACTGGACCCAGCCGGAGAGTTGCGGATCCCTTGACTGACGGTGAGAGGCCTGTGAATTGGCCTCTCTCAGTGGCTCTGCTGGTCAGGGAGCCCACTTTGAGAACCACGAATTACAGTGTTTTCTGAGAGAGACTTTGACTCTGGTTTTGTCGTTATTCGTGTGGATGTATTTGTCTTAAGAGACTTAGAGTGCCTAGATTTTAAAGAATTTTTTTTTTTTCGTTTTGAGTTTTCTGTGTTTGTAGTTTCGGTACAGTGAGAAGGTTAAACGACTGCAGGACATTATGTGACAGCCCACTCAAGGTTTAAACTAGATAATATTTCAACTGGGGACAGTGGTAAGTCCATGTAAACATGGCCACATTTGCATAAAAGACATTTATAAAACCACCACAGGTGTGAGTACTAGTCTCAACATTCACTTTATTTTTTCTTGTTGTTCGTGTAGATTACACCTTGCTTTAATATATCTCATGACTTGGACATTAGACCTAGTGTCACCCTTTTAAGTTCTTTCAAGGCTGCTTTTGCAAAATCACCCGTGTAACAAAAGGGTGAAGTCTGGCTGCCTGACCCCCTGACAGAGTCTTTTTTAACAAGACACAATTGAGATGTCTAACTCTTAGAGGTGCATCTTGGGGACATAATTAAGCTTATGTTTTGAGGACTCGGTCATATGCAACTGTCCTCAGTCTGTCAGAGCCTGCCTCCAAGGACACGGTCAGTATCCTCTGATGACTGGACGGGACGGTCTGAGCACTTGGCCGTGACCATGAAGTGGGTAGTTAGACCCCGCCAGCCCGCCTCTGCTGGGTTAAGGCGAGGCAGTGTGCTTCCACAGATGTGTGCAGCCTCCAAGACTTTGTGGAGCGGGTCTCCTCTGGCCTAAAGGTGTGCTGTGAGTCAGAAGGGACTGGGTGGCAGTGGATTTTTAGTTTATACTTGATCCATCTTTTAATGGCTCAGAGCTTCAGTTTTCCCGTCTGTGAGGAGAGTTATCTTATCTAGCCTTCCTCACAGGTATGTGGTAAAGATACATGCAGGTGAGTGACAGCATCTAGAGTCTTTAAGAGAAATGAGATTTCATCTGAAGTCAGGGCGCTGCTATGTCATCTTTGCCACATATGGCGAGGCTCTTGCCAAAGTTGTCCTCCGGTATCTCAGAAAGGATTTGTCCCCTCTTTATGATTTACACCACCCAGCTCAAATCAGGTTAGCTGTATTTCTCCTAATTTACTACTAGAAGCTTCACATTTATTTCAATTATGGGAGAGCAAGCCAATGAAAGAAGTTGTACATAGTCAAAAAGGAAAGATGTGATATATTTTCCTGTTGGTAGTATAGCAACTATTGCTTTTTCCCTAACTGATAAAGAGTACATAAAGGTCTTTGAAATTTATAGGGAAACTGACTTCAGTAAGCAAATTACAGAGTACCCGAAAATCTATGCCTTTCTTCTGCTCAAAGTTTTCTGTTCTAATACTAAGTCATTTCAAAAACCCTTGCTGATTATGAAGAAGTGTTTCATTGCTTCTGGAATCATGGACATTGTTTTTTACTAACATAGATGTCCCTGTTAGTATGATATTATTTTTAATTCAGCCAAACTAATGAAAATAAACCCAACGTGTTCATTTAGTCTTTGTCCTAATGAAAACCCAAAATTGACAGTTAAGGGAGTTACTTCGTTATTTAATCTCCTGTATCTTGAGGGGTTTCCCTCTTTTGATCGAAGGACAGACAGGACTTAGAGCACTTCTGAGGGCAAGGTCTGCTTCTGACACATGGTCCCTACAGCTCTTGCTCTCGATGTCGCGTGCTGTCTGAGGGGCACTTGTGCTTATATTTGTTTTATAGGTGAGTTACACACCTCACCTACACAAGAAGCGTTACGTAGCTCCTTTGCAGCTGTATTTTAAGTCAGGACTATATTTGTAGACTTCTTAATTGTGCTGATCTTCAAGATGGATAGCTACCAGCATTATGCTAAAGAAGTTCAATCTCTGCTTTTGAGTCAGAAGAATGTCATTCCCCATGATGTGCTTGGCCTAGGTGTCTCGAAATAGTGACGTGGGGCAGCATGAGGAAGCAGTTCCTGGAAGAACAGAAGACACTAAGCCTTCCCCTCCCACTCAGAACGGGCCTGAATTTCAGGCTCTTGCAGAGCTGAACCAGCAGGATGCAGAAGCCAGAGAGCCCGAGCGACACCAGGTGGAGGAAGAGCACAGAAAGGCACTTGAGGAGGAGGAAATGGAGCAGGTCGGACAAGCGGAACATCTGGAAGAAGAGCACGACCCGTCGCCGGAGGAGCAGGATCGGGATTGGAAGGAACAGCATGACCAACAAGACGCCAACCTTCTGGAAGGGCACCCTCCTGCTGAGGTACCAGTTCATCCATCTCAAAGCGACTGGACTTGTGCTTTGCTCTTTAGGGTAGTGGGTGTGGATTTATTTTTAAATATTAGAGAAGAAAACGCATCTATGATAAATGAAAATTTGAGGGACTTATTTAACTGCCCAGTGTACATATTTAAGTTTTCTCTTGTAATGTTAATAATACAGCTATGGAAGAAATTCCTTACATGCATAGAATGAGGAAGGAAAAGCGCTGTTGGTGGATGTAATAGTCTTCTCGTGGTGAACAGTGCTCACGCAGGGAGATTGATGCTAATACCCTTCCAGTGGGCAGAGTGCACCTGGTTAGACACCTACCTCCAAGCCCCACAAGCCTCTCAAAGCTGAGAAAGCAGCATTTTTGTGTGATCCGAAGTCGCTTTCTTGCTGATCCATTAACTGTCAAATTAATGTTGTCTTTTGCCAGTCTCACCTTCCAGAGCGTGAAGCGGTCATCTAAAAATCAGTCTCCTCACTAGGGATACTCCACAAAGTGAGGAGAGTTAGACAGTGATCCTCCACTGCGTGAGCATGCTAGACCAGTGTGGTCACACACCCTTCCCTCATTGAAAAGTCCCCTTTCACACAAGTTCTAGTCACCATTTCTTAACAAAGACAGCCGCATTAAAATAAATGATATTTTTTAAAAAGACTTGAAACTATTAACTGATACCACTTGCACCTGGGTACCTTTTTCCTCCTGTCTCTAAACTGATCCCCGACCATAGTTACCTCACCTATACAAAGCTGCTCATCGCCTCGTATATGAAACTCTGTCTGGTCTCAAATTTGCCAGGACACAAATCTTTCTGGGGCTTTAGGTTGAGTGGGTCTGAGGGCCTGGGTAATTCTTTCGTGCGGTTTCTAACTTAGTGTGGAGAAGCCTCGCCTAGTCCTGGGTCCTTCATAGACATCTTCAGATGTAGCCCCCCAGTAGGTTCAGTTGCCCTCAACTGTACTCTCTTTTTCCTTGATGGCAATCGAGTGTGCTGTGTTGGGGCAGTGGGGACAGGTGGGTAACCCAACGAGGAAGCAAAATGTAAAAGTCCTGCACCAGGTTATCCTCTAATACGAAGTTATTTTCTGTCTTCTTCCTCTTCCTCCGTCCTGCCTGTTTTCCCATCGTAATCTGCAGTTTGACAATTTTTTTTTAAACTTTTAGTTGTGTTTAGCCTGACATTGGTATCTATTCTACTAATTAGCGTCCTTTAGTTTTTAACGTGCTACAGAAAAGTTTTAGCGTTTCAGTTCACAAATTACTCCAAAGAGTGAGAGGTTAGTAGGTGCCCGTTTATATCTGAGCCTTTTTAGCATAAATGTAAATAAAGTGTGAAATGTATTTCTTCTGGTGTCCTCTCGGCTCCATTTGAAGAGCGGCACATTGAAAATCTGCGTGCCAGCAGATCGGCACACTGGTCTGCTAAACCAAACCAGGGCAATTTGGAGAAAGTTGGGAAATGGGAATCGTGGTGCTGGTAGACCTTGGGTATTGGGTCTCCTGGGTTTTGCATGAGAAGCAAATGAAGTGTTGGGCGCTCCAGAGAGGGTGACTGCTTGTTCCCTGCCAACTTGCCTTTTCCCTAGGCATATCCTTCTGCCAAGCCAGTTGGCAAATTCCGATCACCATTTGAGGAGCAGTTAGAACAGCAGAGACTAGCGGCGAGGCAGACGGAGGAGGCTCAGCGGCTGAGAGAGCGCCAGGAAGCACTACATCAGCAGAGGCTGCAGGGACACCTGTCATGGCAGCGGCAGCAGCAGGAGCAGCAGCAGCAGCTTCGGGAGAGAGAGCTGGCCCGGGAGAGAGAGCTGGCCCGGCAGAGGCAGGTCCAGCACGAGGAAGTTCAGCAGCAGCACCAGGAGCAGCTACGGTAACCTCCCCCTCGTGATGGGCTGAGACAGCCTTCCTGTGGTTTTCTTAAGCAGATTCAAAACAGTTTTGTGCATGTGTCTCCCGTGAACTTGAAAGGCGCATATTGCCCGTGTAGGAGAGTTTGTACTTCCTGGTAATGCAATGCCAAATATGAATTTTTGACACATCTTTTTCTGCTTAAAAATTATAGTTTGGGCTTCAGACTCATCGGGCAGGCTTTGTGCTATGTTTTGTTGTTTGAATCATATTTTATCTTTTTAAGGCACCTTTTGAATGTATAGAATCTTTGTTATAACCAAATATGTACATTTTATTGAAAAGCATGGCTTTAAAACATTATTTTTCATCTCATTTATTTCTACTTTAAAATAAATGCCCTCTGTAGAACTGTGCCACTTCGTTTGTGTCACTGAATCTCTGCTGTCTGGGTCTCCTGTAGGCAGCAAGCTCGCTATGATGCTATGGACAAGGATATTGTTCAGGGAGCAGAGGACCAGGGCATCCAAGAGGAAGAAGGCGGTGGTGAGACGTCTTAGATGACGACTGTTTGAGAAATTGATGTGGCAATCTTCCTAACATTAACACGCGGTCTACTTGCCTGACTAAAGGCAGATTTGTGAATTAATGTCTGTTGTTGCTGATATAAGTATTTCTCAGTGTACCAGGCAGGCCTCATCCATAGACAGAATCACCTAAGATAATCTGTTTCCAAACATGTTCCCCATCTTCTCCTTTGGCATGCTACATAGTTCTTTCTGATGAATTATCTTAGAACTTTTACGGTGTAGCAAACTTCTCCATTCCCTCTGACCCTTGGAAGTCTTGCGTTCATTGTCTCAGAATGTTTCCACTTCAGTTGATAGCACTTTTCATTTATGGCGCACATCTACGGGTTTATCCGCTGTTGCTTTACTGCTGTCTTAGAACCAGAGAGCATTCATCTCTGGCAGAACACACCCACAAGGGTAAGTGTCCTTTCCTTAAATCTAGAGAAGGATGACACAGACTCCCTCCATAGCTGATTCTGCTATTATAAAATAGCCCTTAGAGTTAAAACAAAACAAACGCAGAAAACAAAAAACAGTACAGCGGCCGAGTGCTCGCCTAACCCACCAGCTGATCCCTGGTCGTCTGCATCCATATAAAACCTTGGCAGCCACGTGGGCTAGCTAGGGTCAGCCCCCTCGCAGTGACTTTGACTTTTTATTTGCTTGTGTATAGTTAAGGCATTGTTTTCCTTTTGTCCTTCATGTGGACCTTTAAGCTTTTTTGTTCCATTATCAGTAAAGCTAAAGAGTGGTTTGTTCACTTTCCTATCTGAACAATACTTCTGTGTACCCAAAACCCTGCATGTTTTATAGCTTAAGGTAATGTAGGTTAAATACTTCCTACACATATGTAATGCTTCCTCTTGTATCTCACCTGTCTTAAAAATTATTTTTATTCTCTTTGTAGGGTCTTAAAATTCCCTTTAAGCATCTCTCTCTCTCTCTCTCTCTCTCTCTCTCACACACACACACACACACACACACACACACGGTGCAAGTCAGTGTGTGTGTGCACAAAAGCATGGCGTGTCTCTATGCGGCTGTCCCCGGCCCCACATGAGAGCGCATAGGACGGGTCATATTCAACTGTGAGCTCTGCAGAAGGAGTTACTGTCGCTCACATTTCCTGAGCCGTGATCAATTTCTTCTTTTGATAGTTCCTCCAATACTACCAAAAAGTAGTAGATAAATTTTAGCAGTGACCCAAACTAGCTGGGGTTTGTCAAGGATTGCTCTTAGCCTTCCTGCTTTTAACACAATAGAGAGAAAAAGAAAAAGAAGTGCCACCTCCATTTGTGACTTGACTTCGGAGGGCTGGAATGGTGTCGCTTGCTCACACTCTCTCCTTCAACTCCAAGTCTGGAAACAGGACAGAAGTTTACTCAGCAGGGCTGAGCACTGCTAGGGTGTTTGGAATTGGAAGGGAGATTCCTGCTGGACTCATTTGCGCCTGATTTCAGTTTCTCTGCTTTGCTGCTAGCCTATGAGAGAGACAACCAGCACCAAGATGAAGCAGAAGACGATGCAGATAACGGACATGAACCTCGAGCACAAAGGCCCCGAGAGGCCAATCCAAACTCTGAGGCAGATGTAAGTGTCCTCTCTTCTGGCCATCACCTGGGAAACTCAGCAGGCAGAAAGGAAACCTGCCCAGTTGCCCTGCGACAGGCCTCTGCGTCTACATGTATGTGTGCTTTTGCTGATGGAGAATGAAGGTGGCTTTGCACTTGAATGATACCTGCCGGCCAGGGCTTTAGTGATAACAGTTCAGCTGAGATGACAGTGGCCTCTTGAGCATGTTTAGGCTCTTAAGGGAATGGAAGAATTTCCTTGTCCAGAGAAGCCCCATAGAGACTAAAGTTTACTCTGTGGCTTCTCTGTCTCCCGGAAGCATTCAGCGCGTCGGGTGGGGATGGAGGTGGGGCATGTCCTCAGGCAGGCATTACCATTTCTGACCGGAGGGGGTCTTCGGGCTCTACAGTTGTAACTCTTTAGGAGAAAGGTGCCTTCTGAAAGGTGCTTGGACAACTGGAATCGTTCTGCAGTTGGCAATACAAAGGGCATTGGCTGAGCACAGTCTCTGGGGGATGGGGTGATCTGGAGGGCGGAAGGGCTGTTCTTCAAAGTCTGTTGCCAAGGACGGCCTTAGCTCAGTTCTGCCTCTTCCTAAGGAGCCGCTTTCAGCTTCATGGTGCTGTTTTATGATACTAGAACCAGAACCTCTACTTTGGCGTTGCCTTCCGCTCACCCTCTCCTCTTTCAGGCCCCTTCTTGTGTTCTTGCTGGTGTGGGCCTTCTCTCCTTTCCACGACTTTTCAGACACTATCCCCATTCCCTCCCCTCTTCCCCGCTCTCCCCGCCCCCACCAAAAAGTTGCCCTTGACTCTTCATTCCTGGCAAACCCCATCTGGGTCAGAGTGGAACTGTGCTCCCTGGGATGTTCAGCGGCTGGTTTCTTGGAAGTAGATCACCAGGTTGTTCTTCTGGGGCAGCACCTGTGGTTAGACGTGAACTGCCAGATACTCTTTGCTTCACAGCTGAGTACTTTGACGGTTTGTACCAGCCAGAGCCTCCACTTGGCACCCACTTATACACCGAACATTGCTTGGGAAAGGAAAGTGTGCAAAATCCAATGTTCCAGTGAAAGGTGGTACCATTTTTCCCATGTGATTTTTTTTCTCCTGCTCTTATGAGTTTTGTTAGCTCTTTTTCTTGTTGCTTGTTCAGTTATGCTTTCAGTACTCGTGATGGCAGTGTCTGGAGGACTGTCTGGGAATCACTTGCAGAAAAGGAGCGCTGTTGGTACTTCATTTTGATTCATCAGCCTCTGCAAAGCGAAGGCTCCACTCTTGGCAGCGGAGCCTTGGAGTGCTCTGAGCTTTCCAGAGGGGGACAATTTAATTGTCTGCCCACATGTGGCCTTTCAAAAGAAATTAAGCTTGATCCCGGATTTTGCAGCAGGGGTTGCTTTTGATTCACATTTTGCAGAGGGCAGCTGTGGAAGATATAAACCCAGCAGATGACCCCAATAATCAAGGTGAAGATGAATTTGAGGAAGCTGAGCAGGTGAGAGAAGAGAATCTTCCCGATGAAAATGAGGAGCAGAAACACAATAGCCAAAAGCAGGAGAATGCGGAAATGGAGGAACATTTGGTGGTAAGCAAGAGGCTTGTCCGGAGGGTGACCCTGGCTGCTGTAAACTCTTCAGCTGGGTGCCGTAAGCTCTGGGATTGTGTTGAAGGTTAGTTACAGCGCCTACTTCGACCACTTTGCCACGCTTATTGGTGGGAGGCCCTTATGTGAAATTATCTGCCCACCCCGGGAAAGCTGGTGCTGGACATGCTGGGCTGTGTCTGGTAAGGGAGTGCCCATCATTTCCTGGCCACGGAGTGTTCCACCTGCACATTTTGTGGTGGCGTGCTTGCTCGTCAGCCACGAGCCCTGTGAAACCCATCTCTGGTGTAGAGTAACGTGAGCCTTGCCTTTTGTGTCGACAGATGGCAGGAAACCCAGACCAGCAGGAAGATAACGCTGATGAGCAGTACCAGGAAGAGGGGGAAGAGGAGGTAGGAAGACTTCCTGCTGATTTCTGATCTGGGTACCTGGCCGCTCCCGGTCCCTTTATAAAGAGCGCAAGCCCCGGCAGCATTGCGCGCACCCACGAGCCTGGGTGTAGAAATGTTCAGGAAGCTCGAGTCAGCCTGAGGAGGGTGATTGCAAGAGAAAGTGCAGGCATCCAGTTGGAAGATAATACAGACTGGCAAACAGAGCCCACCTCTCTGGTTCTCACAGGAAATTTTGAGTTATGAACGTATCAGACTTTCCAGGAATTGTGCATTTAGATTGATGCACACTTTGCTTGTTTTTTACAGGAATAGTTTTTCCTGTCTCTCTCCCCTTATAAAACATAAAAAAAGGAAAAAACAAAGCTGTGGATCCTGAGGGAGCCTGGCCTCGGGCCTGTAGCCTCCCCTGGAGCCGCCTCGGCGGTGCCTGCCTCCCAGGGCTCACTGAGCCGCGCGTTGATTGGAATAGACTTTGCACCCCACCAAACAATTTTGAAAATAGCTCGATCAATCCTCCCCCCACCCCCACCCCCGCATCACTCAAATAACACCAGCATTTTAGTTAAACGTTGACAATAGAGGAAAAAGGCACAATTTGTGAGGAGCTCAGTTGAATCAAATGCATTGAATAGAATTTCTTGCCACTTTGATTTCCTATTGATTGTAAATGCCTGGACATTTAGATTGCGTGCAGGGTCTGTGTTAGTGACTCATTCATGTGGGGGGCACGGGTGGGGGTGAGTACCCCTTGGTTCTGTAGTCATGACCCCCACAGTTCCCCATCGCTGGAATTTAGTACTTGGGATTCTGAGAGGGAATGTGGTCCAGGCCCTGTGTTTAGTCTCTAAGTGGACTACTAGTTGATGCTTCTCAAGTTAAAGGAAAAATAAATTACAGCCTGTATTTTAGCCAGCTGCCTCGTGTGTGATGTGTGACTTGGCCATGAGGGAGCAGCATGAGCGGATGGACAGGCATCAGCCTGGACAGATGCCCCCTCATCTTGGAAAACTGGATCAGGTTGTGGGTACCACTGCTGCACCCACACGCCCCGTTCCTGTGGCTGTGTCTGCTGCCGCCTTCCGTTGGCCAGCTGTGCAGACTAATGCTGCCATGCGTGCTTGGCCCAGGTGGACGGGAGGATGTAGTGCTGTACAACCATGGCCAACATCCCCAGTCGCTGAGACGGCGTTCCTCTCTCCCTTTTGGCAGCCTGGGTCCACCGTACTCAGGACCCTGTGCTGTCTTAGGAGAAAAGAGCCTTAGAGAAACTGGTGGGCTGGAATATAGTCAGACATTCGGCAAGAAAGATGCTTATCCAGGCCTCCCTTGTTCCAGGAAGTCTCCACTGACATCATTTTGTTTCATCGTGTCCCATGCCAAGGGTCTTTAGGCGATTACAAGAGAAAAGGTTCACCTTGGCTTCTTTTTAAAAATTCAGAAGGGTAAACATAAAATTTTAATGAGTGAGTACTGATTGCTTTACCCCACCATATGATCATCCGTTATGGTGGGGAGAGAAACCCTGAGATGCAAGAGCATTGGGGATAGAAAGACAAGACAGGGAGATGGTGAAATGACCGGAAGAGCCTCATCTTAGGCAGCCATTCACTCCTCTTCCGCTAAGCTCCCTCGGTTCTGGTGCAAGGACCTAAGCCTCTTTTCTCTCTCTCTTTACCCAGGTTTAGGCCCTCATTCTTTTTTCCCAGGTCCCTGCCCAGAATTCCTGTGGCCAGGATCTGTGTCCCTGTTTTCTAATCCCCTCCCTCTTGCATGGCTCCCAGCTGCTGTGCCCTTTGATTTAACACCTGTGCCCCTTGAGCTCTTAGCCGCAGACCCCCACACCTTCCACTTTGCCTCTGCGGGAGCTTTTTTCCTGGTCTCTCTCCGCTAATCTCGGAGACCTTCCATTGTCCCGCGTGACTGCTGCGAAGCCAGGGCTGCTGCTGCTGCTACCAGGTCCTCTGCTTTCTATCCCCCAGGCAGCACCTTTCCTGTTAGCCTTGCAGTCCTTGGAAGAAACTGCAGTCTGCAGGTCTGTGCCTGTTGACAGTTACAGCTTATGAAACCGTGGGCTAGAATTCTGAATGCCAAAGCCCTGACCAGGTAAAACGTGGGGATGCCGTACTGTCCCTGCCTTCTGCCGTCTGAGTGCAGCGCTGTTAGCCTTTGAAGGTTTAAAGATGACTGCCATGAACAAGCGGGCTTTGTGTTTTGCTTAAGTGGGTGAGCCAGAAATACATACGTCTTGTCACCCCAGCCAGATCTGTTGTGAAGTGTGCGTTGGAGCCAACAAGGGCTGCGTGGTTGGCGCAGACAGCTAAGTAGACACCGGCTCCCCAAATGGGGCAGTTCACTCCCTCGGAGGCACCTGGGGAGAAAGGGCTGCCAAGCTGCGTCCAAACGGTCACCGCCAGGAGCCAGGAACGTGCCGCGGAGCCAGCTCGTGTCTGGGGCCACTGTGCGTTCCAGTGGACTCCACAGTGGTCTTTGAATTTTGTTTGTGTTTTTTGCGAACCAGTAAACAAATCATGACCTTGCCACAAAGTAGTTGATGCACTTAAAAACTGCTTAAACATACCACAAACAAAACAAAAAACAACAACAACAAATCCACACGACAGAGTAGCAGCTTGAGAACTCCAAGGGCCTCCGTCTGCCGATTACCCGATGGAGCTGAGGCTTCCGGAAAGCACCAGCATCCGGGCCTCTGGCTGCCTTCAGGGGCCAGGCCAGGCACCCGGCTGTGGGATTGGGGGCCTGGGAGCCTCCGTGTCACCGTGATGCACACACTGCTCAGCCAGCAGGGAGGTGTCCATCACTGTCGCTAAGGTTGCCATCAGTCTTTCATTTGTCACCTTCCGTTCACCTCTGGAGCCTCGCAGTTTAGACCACGTAAGGGTCAGCGTTCCTGTTCGCAGCTCAGGCCATAACATCTTTCCTGGGTAAGGGAAAGGCTTGAGACTTAGAGGGGAGAGCTATCCAGCGCCCATGACAGACGCGGGTGTTTTATGTCAGTGGTTTTTGTTGTTGTTTATTTAGCCGTTTACTAAAGTTTGCCACATTTTTATGGGGCCCATTTCTAAAATGCTTAAAGTTTTAGAGGATAAAAGTACCTCAGAAGGAGCTCCGTTGGGGAATCTGTGATCGTCTGTGGGCTTCATTCCGCAGGCCACTAAAGGGTCGGTGTGGACGTCTTAATCGTGTGTTCACATCATGAAAGGTTAGCATGTGGCTTCTAATTATGAGTGCAAGTGTAGGGTAGAGATCGATCAGAAAACCCCATGTCACTGTCTTTTCCGTCACGGCTTTCAGATGAGTTTGAGTTTCTTTTGCCCCTAAACAGGAAGAATATACAAGGGTGTCTTCAAAATGTCTGTGGAAAAATGGAATTGAAAGATAATAGAGTTTTTCAGGAACTCTCTGACGTCCCTTCATATTTACTAAAATGGAAAGTATATCTTAGACTCTGTTGTCTTTAAGTCTGGAACATTCTGAACTTTTCACTGAAGTATAACTTAAATCAGTGCTTTCCAATTCAAATTGTATGGTCAACTGACTGATAAACTTTATACCACAGAGCCCAAGACTAGAGAAGAGAGATTTTGTAAAAGGGTGATTGTTTCATTAACCAGGAATATTCATTGCCTAGTAATGAACCATTGTCACTAAAGGGAAAGGATTGATTTGAGGTGTCTGCTAACGCTAAAATTCAGGTGGGAGAGCATGTGAAAGATGCAAATCTTTACCAGATTTGATCCTTGCCTCCAGTGGGCCTTACCTACTGCTGTCCAATCAACCTGCCTGCCCAGGACTCTATAGGGCAGAGTAGGAGCCTATGGGGTTTCTGAACCTGTAGCTCTTTTTGGCTGCAGAGAGCCGAACCTCGCTACCCTGGAGCAGCTGGTGAGTTTGGGCTGCCAACCTCGAGATAGCAGCTGGCACGTAAGCCACTGCACCACAGAGCACCTTAGTGGTTCCTAAGAATCAGCATGTTCACAAGCACCCCAAGGGTGTTGACGTTTGAGGGCCACATTGATTAGAGAAGCTGCCCTAGGGGTGGGCATGCCCATGAGCTATGGGAAGTCTAAACCTATTGAAACGTGTAATATAAAGTGTCGTGTGTCTGTGCTCGTATGCAGAATCTTCCGACCAAAGTCTTAAAGCTTATGATTCCTCCTCTCTCCGTGTACCCCCACAGAAAACTGAAGACCATTGATTTTTATCCAACTCTTTATTTTACAATAAGGAATTTGACATTCAGAGAAATGAGCTGAATTGTTGAAGACCACAAAGCTTATTACTATTAGACCCAAGATTAGAATTCACTTAGGTCCGATTTTATTGGCTACCATTTTGGAAGGCTTATTTGGTATTGAGCAGTTTAGGAGGAATTATCATCATGGGGCATCATTTCTAATTAACCCAACAAAGAAAGTTAGTTAGTTAGTTAGTTAGTTAGTTAGTTAGTTAGTTAGTTAGTTAGATAGATAGATAGATAGATAGATAGATAGATAGATAGATGATAGATAGATGATAGATAAATAGATAGATAGACAGATAGATAGATAGACAGATAGATAGATAGGGATATATCTCAATTTGATATGTAAGGAAAGTAACCTCATACTGGTTCCGGATTGAAATATGTGAAGACCCAGGATTATAATGCTGCTCCAAAAGCAAGCAAGCAGGCAAATGATATCTTCCTTCCTCTCTTATCAACATGACTAAGTTCTAAATCCCTGGTCATAATGCAAAAATTGGCATTATAGAAATGAATAAAGATCATATCAGATCAGAAAAATGGAGAACGATTCCATCATTATGTAACTGCCAGATCACATCATACTATAACTGCCAAACTACTAAAAATCATGGCCTAGCCAATTTGATAACGAAATCTTAATCATTACAACCAGTACTCTGCTCTGTGCCTTGGGATTCTGTACTGCCAGTTGCCCTTTGTTAGTGCACAAGATAGTTTGATTCTTTACAATTGTCCTATGTAGGAAATAGGAGAAAATAAGGTATTGATAAGTTAGGGAAAGGTATAATGACACTTTTGGAAGTGAATTATATCATCAACTGTTACCCTGAAAACTGCAATATTGTAGGAAAGAGTTAAAGATTTATCTTTTCTTTGTTGTATAGACTTTGCCTTAGAGTAATTAAATAGTCTATGGTTTAGAAAGCCAACAGTTATGCACTGTAACTCTGTGCAGGAGAATTTTGCCTACCTCTGGTTTATATGTTCTCTGTACCATACTGCATAACTTTGAGTTATTTTTCCTCTGTCCCCAATATACCATGTTAAGTATTTTCTAATCATTTATTTCTCTTACTAAAGCATTTTAGACATCAGGTTAATAGAAAATGACATTTTGATGGCATGTTAATAGAAATCAATAAGGACACTTCAACAATTTAGTGATAGTTTAATCCATCAGATCTTAATAAAGGAAAAAATAAGTACATCACCATTTTCATGCCAATGTCCTATAGAATCTGTAGGGAGTTACTATGGGATCCCGTGCTTAGAGACAGAGTGCTGTCATGGACCGCTGAGCGGGCCATTCCAAACCAACAAGTCCAATAACCTTGTTGATGTCACCTGAGACCATACAGGACAGAAGAGCTGCTTCAGAGCGGTTACAAGGCCATGGATGTTTGTGGAAGCAGACAACCACATCTGTCCTCTGCGGAGCAAGCAGCTGGAGGGGTAGGGCGGCTGCATATCTTGAGGTTTGCAGGAAGCACTAACAACGGTGTCCCCGGAGCTCCTTGATAGAGCTCTAAAATGAAGGTCGTTTCTTTTTAGCTTAATCCACAAGGAAAAAGTGAATGCACAAGGTGCTCCCAGAGTGCTTTGGCTTCAAGGAAGAGGCCGGTTAGAGCAGTTCCCAGAGGCTTGCTTCTCAGCGGGGTTCTGAGGAGTCCCATCAGTGGGCTCCTGACGGGCTGTAGTACTACCTCATGCTGAACTGATCTTCACCCAGCCGTGAAACTGCATTCAAATGACTTAAACCTTTTGACATACAGTGATCTTTAGAGCAGATGGCAAGTTAGAGAACGATTTACTCTGGCTGTTTGTGGACTGTGATCATATTCAGTAGAGGCTGTTTAAGCACATTATGCTGCTTAATTTTATTTGCATTTTTCAACAAATAATTGTGATCCGTGGAACAGGGATATAATAAATAAAAACCAAAAAACTAAACTTACTGCCATTGAGTCAATACTGACTCAGAGACACCTAATAGGACAGAGTAGAATTGTCTCTGTGAGTTTCCAAGATGGTGACTGCTTATGGGAGTAGAAAGCCCCATCTTTCCCCGACAGAGCGGCTGGTGGTTTAGAACTGTGGACCTTGCTAATCACTGCCCAACCTGGAACCACCATTTCATGGGGACTCCAGGAGAGTTCATAATGGAACCCTAAGTGAGAAAAGTAATGTTGAAACACTAAACTGATGTAGGGACACGAGGCACTGGTGTAGATTATTTCCTGGAGAAATTAAATAATCATACACTGCTTTCTAGGTATTTTTAGCCAGAAAAAAAAACCTTACCCTGAATTATCGAATGAATATTGTAGGTTATTACTATCTACATGAAGGCAGCAGTGTATTTTCCGTGCTTTTACAAATCAGATTTTTTCATTGATTCTTTCATTGGTACTTTTGTGCCACAGACTTAGATCGCAATGGTAATTGTGCCAAGCATGCATCCAGCTATTGAAGATAGTTGAATAAGACAAGACGTCCCTGGCCTTCATGGGACTTAAAAATCTGCCAGAACTTTCAGACTTTTACAGTTCTTCCCACTTGGAAAGAGATTTTTTTTCCTCTTTCAACAGAATTTTACCAGGTGTTATACCTGGAAGTGTTAATTCTTCTCCAGAGAGATCAGAAGTACAGACACCAAGCCCGAGATTCCGTCACACCGACTTGGATCGTACAGGCACATTTCTTTGTACTGACCATGGAAGGCACACCTCTGACTCTTATGTTTTTCCTTAAATTTAGTTTTTGCTCCGTGGGTGAACCTTCTGGTGGCCTGATTTAGTTGCTTCTGCTACTGACATGTTAAAAGTGTGATGCACTGCCTCTGGTTTGTTTCAGGTTCAGGAAGATTTGACTGAAGAGAAAAAAAGAGAACTGGAGCCTAATGCCGAAGAGACCTACGGTGACAATGTATGTGCAGCACACAGATGCCTGTTGCATGTGTGCGTGCGTGTGCATGTGTACGCGTGTGTGTGTGTTGTTTCATTATTCAGACAAACTCTTGAAGAGATATTTGCACACAGAGATGTATGTGTATATTTATACACTCACAGACACAGGGAACTTCAAAAAGGTCTTGGACAAATGTAATGAAAGATGGAACTTTTCCATGCATATTGTGATGACCTTGCATGTGTGTGTTGGTGCTGTGGGTTAGGCTAAACACAGGGTTGGTGGTTCAAATCAACTCCTTTGGGAAAAAAGTGATGCTCCTTGCTCCTGTATTTTGTCTAGAAAACCCTCTGGAAGGTCACTATGAGTTGGAATCAACTTAATTGCAGTGCATTTGGGGGATATTTATAATATATATGTATTTTCCTATCATACTATACAAACACACGTACGAGGGGTAACCCCCAAAACTAGAATCCCACCCCCACCAAAGCTATGTATTTAATTTTTTTTTACAAAGCAATCTAATCACCTTCAGAGTACTTTCCATTATACTTAATGCATTGGTCCAATCTGCTATTCCATTCTTGGAAACATTTTTCAACTCATCTGTTTGGATGATTGACAGCACCTCCCTTGATTTTTTTCCCCCTTCACCTCGTCTACATCAACAAATCACTGTCCTTTCATATCCCTCTTCATTCATGGAAACAAAAAAAAAAGTTGAGCGGAGCAAGGTCAGGTGAGTAAGTCGTGTGGGGCAGGAGAGGCATGCTGTTTTTTGCCCAAAACTGGCGCACTGAGATGGCTGTGTGAGCAGGTGCACTGTCATGGTGGCAAAACCAGTCCCCCACCTGCCACAAATCTGGACTCTGTTACACACTGTTGTGCTCTCTTTTCAGAACCTTTAAATAGAAAGCTTGTTTAACAGTCTGACCTGAACTCCAAATGTACTATCCCTCTCCTATCAAAAAACAAATGAGCATCGGTTTTGTGGGGGTACCCCCTCGTATATATTTTTATACGTATATATGCATATATGTGTATATATATATTTGTATAATCGGTGGAAGAATGCTCACCTGTTTGCAAGACTTCCACCAATTGATTTCAGCTTAATTCCTACTGAGAATTTGCCTTTCCACCCCAGATATATGACAGCAGAATCTAGTTTTAACAAAAATTATCACTGGGTGGTTCCTGTACATTCTCATTCATTGTATCTGGGGTGCAAGTGTTAATTCTCAGCAGGAAGTCTATGACCAGAATGAACTGGTTCAAAGCCTTGCCTGCTTTCCCTGAGTTGGAATTGGCTGTTAGGTGCCAGGGGGTTGATCCCAACATGATGTGACAGAGTAGAACTGTTTCACAGGGTTTCCAACACTAATCTCTCTGTGGGAGCCGAGCACCAGAACTTCACTTCTTCTGGACATCACTGGATGTATTTAAACGCCCACCCTTTCAGCAGCTGGCAGCTGAACACTCAACCTTTGTTTTCCATCAGGGCTCCTTAGGTATCGTGCATAATGGCACCTCAGAGGTGCCACTGAGTTGACGGGGTCCGTTTATCATTTAGAAACAGTTACAGCAATAAGACAATTAGGAGAGGTGAACACCGGTGTCTTAAAGTTCATTTTCATCACTCACTTCCTTTCACCAGAAAGGCATGATCTTGAATTTTTTAAGAGGGACCTGTTTATCTCCCCAACTCTACTGCCTGCCCCTTCCTTACTTTTCTTCTTTTCTTTTAAGGTTGATGATAAAAACAATGATGCAGAAGAGCAAGAAGTCCGAGAGGCCCACCACCCCAAAGGCCGAGAGGAACACTATGAGGAGGAGGAAGAGGAGGAGGAGGAAGATGGGGCCGCTGCGGCTGAGAAATCCCATCGGAGAGCTGAAATGTAGCTGCCCCTGCTCTCGCCTGGGGCTCAGACTGGGATTCTTCTCGAGCTGCTCAGAAAGAAATCTGCCTACTGAACTTTAGGATATTTAATTGCAGAAATCAAGGAATTTAGACTTAAAGAACTTTTGTATTAGAAATACTCATACGTTTATATGACTGTATTTTGATAGCCTAGTTTAGAGCTTCTTTTATATTGACTATAACTTGAGCAAGAACAAAAAAAGCAAACCTGAGACTCTGAATCTCATTTTTCATAGATCATGAGATGTTGGAATTTTGGTTTTGTTTCAACGTGTTACCATCCTACCTTGTCATTTCCAGCTGTCCCGTGTGACTTTGACAAAGTGCGGTGTATAAACAGCGAGCCTACAAGATGCTCTGCAGCCATGAAGGAGAGGAAGCTCGGTCGGCTGACTGTGGCCCTCCCGGGGCTCCGATCGACTTTCACTGTGTCTCGGAGACCCTCATGCAGTGTGGCATCCCATTGAAATTGTTCGTGTTTGTTTTCAAAGGAAAGGCATTGATTTTTAGAATTTTTTTTCAGATCCATTACAAAAATGTTTGACATTACTGAAAATAACAACTGTTCTGCTTGAGAGGAACTGAATTGAAAAGTAACATAGTACTAAAACTCACGTGACAATATCCTGGCCTTAGGTCCTTCAGTGTTAAAGCAAGGTCTAACACACCAGAGTATGAACCTTTGTGCAGGACGACCGGGTCGTTTAAGAGCTATCTTAGTGAGTATGTGTGGCGGTTTTCACAGGAGAGCCTGTCTTCAGTATTCTTTGTTCCTTGTTTCGGTGTGTAGTTCTCAGCGTAATACGTATCTCCGTGCCTCTGCACACACTCAGCCCAGTGACGAGCGTGAGCCTGAAGGCGTACCAGGTGGTGTAATAGGGTTGTTTTTTGCAACCACATTAGCTAGGCACATGGTGATAGGATATAACCTCCTGACTTTACTATTTGCAACTTGATTATGAATTATTGTAAATCCCTTTGATAAAATATGAAGAATCAAAATTCACCTTGAATAAAGGCATAGTTCAGTCATAAAAATAAAGCTTTTTTAAAAGCAGAAGGTCTAGGTAATGTCATTCACTTGGAGGTGATTTTGTAATAACACCCCGAAAGTCACATTTCAGTTTCGCCCATTATTGTATGAATGTAATTTTGTATTTTAATAGCCATGTTCATGTTTGGTTTTGATTATCCAAGTTGAGTGATTGTATGTATGCATAGGAATGTTTCATTTCTGTGTATATTGGAGTTTCCATCATCATAAATCAAGTCTTACACTTATGTATAAAACTCTTTCTGTAATGTAAAATGTATAATATTGTATATAATATTCAGAATACAATTATTTTGGTAAATTAGTTTGTATTTTTAATGTCCCTGTTGCAGTATTTAATTATTTGAAAGATATTGGAACTTGGCAATAGTCAATAAAGACCCACAAAGCAGGTGGTAAATCTTTTATAGCATGTGACTTCTTAATAGTTTTATCTTAAGTCATTCTTTTTAATAAAATATGTTTAAGGTTACCCACTACACCAGCAGGCATGCTTGTGGTGCTGTTGAGTTGGACTGATAACCATAGGTCAGTGGTTCAAGCCTCCTCGCTGATCCACTAGAAAAGATGAGGGAGGCTGCTCTGATGAAGATTTCAAGTCTCAGAAACCTGGTGTAGGGCCATGAGTCAGAATCAACTCGGTGCCAGAGGGATTGTCTTTGGAGACGGGGGTAAGAGATAGGATAGGGGGCTACGTAGTGTCAAGTCCTTTCCAACTCATAGCAACCCTACGGCACCACAGAAAGAATTGCTCCCCCATCCCGCACCATCCTCCCAATTACGTTGCAGCGCCTGTCTCATTATCTCATTGACCTGCATTACCAAGCGTGATATGCCATCCCAGGCACTAGTTTCTCCTGATACATGGCCAAGGTAGGTACAGGGGATAACGTCTCCCCATCCCAGCTTCTAAGGCGCACTCTGGTCATACTTCCAAACAGGTTAGTTGTTCTCCGGGCAGTGCGTTGCACTTTGGGTGTGTTTCTCCAGCACCATGATTCAAACGCAGCAACTCCCCGTCTTGTTCACTATTCAGCTTTCACATGCATGTGAAGCAACTGGAAACACTATGGCTAGGGTCTTAGTTCTCAGGGTGATATCTTTGCTTTTCAGCATGTATAGATTTGCCCAATTTGGGGGACAAGGTGATTAATACATATAAAAAATTATAAAATCCCTTTCCATGCTGCCTCTCTGCTCTTGGATTGCCATGTGTATCCCCTCCACCTTCCTAAAGAAAGCTAAAATGTATTTTCTCTCGTACTGAGTGACCAGCATGCATTTTTTCTCACACTGAGAGCGCCGTGTGCAGACACGTTGCCTGTGGGTAGCTGTGAGCTGCGCAGAGTGGTCTCAAGGGCAGCAGGTTGCCAGGCCTTGTTAAACTGGTACTGTGGGTGGATTCAAACCACCAACCTTCAGCAATTCAGAGAAACCGTGTAAGACATTTTCACCATCGAGTTACCTGGTGAGTGCCAGGGCACACAAATACCATGCAGTCTCCCGTGTTAGGCCAGGTTGTCTACAGAAATGAACCCAGTGATGCTCAGCTCTATAAGAACTACTTGCATATCCAGAAGGCAGCCCAGCCCAGTCCCACTACAATGGGAGTCCCTAAATCCAAAGGCAGTCCCCAGCATGCCAGTGACAGAATGGTGGACGAGGAAGCAGGACGATCCCTGCTTGGTGGATACAGCACCTAGTGCATCCAAAGTTGGTAGGAATATGGCAGGGTGCTGATAGCGTTCAGGCTTGGTGGCAGAATCCCAGCAAGCAGAAACGCCAAGTCTCAGGAAGAGTGAGGTTCCCAGTGCCTCACTTACAAGCCACTCTCCCACGGAGGCGTCATCTAGCTGTGACCGGATTGACCGGCTGGATTCCATCCCTGTGCTTTCATCCATCTTCAGGTTAACATTGAGTCATCTACCACATCTCCCCAGGGAAGGAGTAACTCACAGCATTCAGAACCCTTTGAGTGGATGTTTGAGAGAAACTAGAATCAGCCAGGGCTCATACATTCATGAAATGAGCAGATCTGCAACGCCACTTATCCTGACATTACAGCATTTGTACTGTGATTAATAAGTTAGGATACTTGTGGGCTGGGGAGACATATTTGGATGAGTAAAATGGAAGAAAAAAGGTACAGTAGTAAAGATGGAAGGACTGATTTTTTTTGAAGGAGTGGTTGAAAACCGTAGAAGAGTAAATAGAAACTGATCCAAGTCACCGGAACTGTTATCTAGGAAAAGTATTGTCATTCACTGGCTGCATTCATTGACCCTGTGGCATCTACTGGAGTCCTAACCTGGCTCTGGTAAGATGGATGGGACCCTCTTCTCACCCAGAAGAACTTATTCCTTTGCGAGCCACTGACATTCTTCCGGTTCAAGTTCTCCGGTTTTGCTTTTGTTGTTAGTTTTTACTACACTGTGGTGCACCGATCTCCTGTCATGTTACATGGCCCTTTAAAAAGATTGAGTCAAGTCTACTTGTATTTCCCTTCTTGTCCATCATACCATCTGTTCTTAGCTTTCTCCCAACCATCCTGGCTACTCTGTTCTTATAGGCTCACCTCCTGCTGTGCCGCAAGCAGTGTTCTTCAGGTTTTTCTGGGAGTTGTGTTTAACTCTCATGTTATCAATGTCTTGTACAGATGTCTCCTATTCCATCTCAAGTCAGTTTGCTCTAGTTCCAGTCCACCCCACATTCCCATCTTTAAAACTAACTTGACCTTCTTTTCCACCCTCAAAACAACTGCCTTAAGTTCTGTTTCTCAAGTGATGATGTCCTTCAGGTGGAAATATAAATTTGTTCTCAATTCTACCTTTTCTTAGAGCTACTACCAAAATATCTGCCCATTTTTTTGTCCGCATGGTCATGCTTCTGACCCCAGCTCTCTTTTCTTGCCCTGTGAAATAGTCCCCTAGCTCATCTCCTCTCTGCTGCTACTGCAAGTTCTGCTAGCACGATCTTTCCCAAGATAACCCAACACTGCTGCATTACGACTTTCATTTGATAAATCCCTTGTACATAGGAAACCTTCCAAGTGCCTCACTGTTGACCCACATCATTTTTCATGATCAAAAATCATGTAACCTTTTCAGCCTTAAAACTCACCCTCTAATGCAAGGTCATTATAGATGTAGTGACTCATCTTTGTAAAGTACATTTCTCATGTCCTGGTGTCTGTTTCTGACCCTGTCCTCCAGGGAGGGAAGTTGACAGCAGAGTCAATGCTACTACCTTTTCTCCTCCGAAGGCATACCAATTGGATTCTTTCCTTGGATTGTTTTCCTCCTGGAGGGAATGTTCTCCAGGGCATTTCCATATTTTTTTTGGGAACATCTTCTCAGGGATATTTGCAATAGCAAACAATCTTGAAAGCTAGCAATGTGTTTCCCTTGGGGTTAGAAGGCAGGTTTGTGTTCTGCCCAAGATCATACTCATAATGTCTCCCTGCAGAGCAAGGTCTCAGTTGGTTTTATGAACACCCCTCATTTCCTAAAATCAGGGATCCTCAGCTGGGACCCAAGCCAATGTGTGTGCAGCGTGCACCCAATGTGCTCCACTTGCCCATGGAATGTGGGGGAACTGATGTCAACAAGCAGCTCGGGTGGCTTGCTGTGCTGAGAACTAAAGTTCTTTGTCGCTGATCCAGGTTCTAACGCTTCTACCAGCATTCATGAAACTGGCAAGCTACTAGTTTAAAGAATGGTAAAACAAAAACTCACCATGTACAATACTTGGCTTCTTTTTTTTTTTTTTAATAGGCTGTAGCTAAATTTTCTCCAATGACAAAGCTTTGGGCTGAACTCGGCACTATGGGTCCATTATCTCGGTTGTATGGAGAAGTAGCCTAGGAGTAGGGAACAGGCCTAACTCAGAAAGAGCAGCAAAAGGCAAAGGCAGAGATGAAGAGAAAGAATGATGGAATTTTTTTCATCCCCATAACTGGCCACCCCTGATGCCAGCTACATCTACCCAATGAGCCAACACATTTTTTTCCCCACGTGAGCTAGTTGGATTTGGACTTGCCACCAGAAGATCCCTGGCTTACTCTTGAATACTATTTAGTTATTGAAATCACCATGTTCTCTCATATCGTGGTACACAAACATATGCCATGTGCTTGCCCCCAAAATGCTGCTTCATCCCTATTGGCCCTTCTCTCCTTGACTGAGCGAGCTATTCACGAAGCTGCTAACTGCAAGATCAGTGATTCAAAGCCCCAGTTGCTCTGTGGAAGACAGATTGTGTACTTCCGTAAGGATGTAACAAAAGGGCTGCTCTACAGAGTTGCTATGAGTCCGAATTGATGGCAATGGTTGGTTGGTTTTGTGAACCTCAGATATACTTCTTCTGATAAGGTTCCACTCTACTTGCACTTCCCTCATGCCTGGATTGAATATCCCTCGTATGTTGGTTTATAGGATCTAGCAGTTCAAGTCACATACTTATTGTATGTGAAACTACCTATAAACTGCATAGAAACTACCTATAAACATATCTATTGTGGCAATAATTTCTATTGCAATAATTAATACCAAACTAGTCCCAAGAAGTTGGAGATTGATAAAGTACCCCAACCCCAACTCTTGCAAGATGATAGTCTTCTCCAGGTCCCCCAACTCCTCCATTGAGTATATGCCCTCACGTCTCTGTGAAGATTCTCTGAATTGCTGCAGGGTCCCACAGAACTCACAAAAGTTCAAGGAAATGCCTCACGTGGGGTAAGTGCTGTTAAGTCCAAAATCCAAAGACTAGGCAGGGGTATACCAGATGCTGGGGTGTGAGGGAAACCAGCCCCTAACACATCATCACAGGTCCGGTAGGTGCAATTGTACAGTGACCACAAGTAAAGATTTTAGTAAAGTCACAGAGAGCATGAGAGATAGAAATAATGGAGTCAGACACATTCCATGGTAGCATGCTCACCTCAGCCTCACTTGGTGGTCCACATGGAGAGAGAGAGATTTATTGCTAACCAAGGCTTTTATATTCTCTGGGGACATACAAGCCCCCTAATTACAGGTGAAGACATACGTAACAGGAAAGAGTTGTGCTATAGGTAATGCAGTAATGGGAGGGGGGTGATCCAGGGGTATCCATGTAATAGGAAGGGGAGGTAATTGGGGCATACGTGTCACATGTGACAAGATGGGTTGATCCTAGATTCAGGGAGACAGCTTAATTTTGGATGTCACTGAGCCCCTTTAACCTGTTCTCTGGCTCACTATAGATACCATTATTAGTAGGGTGTAAACCCCACCTGCAGGAACCAAACTGATGACCACAAACCTTTAGGGAGAAGTGGTCTATTGTTGTTAGCAGCAGGGAGTGGGCTCCACCTGTGGTGGGCCCAGACAGTTATCTAGCAACTGACTGCCTTCAAGGTCAGGAGGTAACTTGACAGTCATTTACCAATAGTTGCAAGCAGTGTCCTAAGTCTAGCATGTATTTGGGGGAGATGACTTGGGAGAAATCTTTCTGTTTCCCACACTGGGGGCAGAGGACATACTCCAGTCCTGGTTCTTGCTGGTGATGAAATCACACTCCCTGCGTCTCAGTGGGCTCATTTTATTTGCATCAGGGAAGCCTGTTAATAACTACTCACAGGTGAATCCTATTGGTATGTTCTTCACTTTCTTACTAGTCTCATCCAGGGAAATGTTGGGTGGAAGTTACATGGTGCCACAAAACTTCACCCAAGTATAAGAATCTATTTTCCACCCCTGGACTGAGTCTTATTTATGCCCACGGGACCTGAGGTCTCTGGCAGGATATTCCCAGTAAGCATCGGCCTCCTAATCTTAATCAGCCAGGCTTTCCCCCAGGTCACTCCCAAAATAGTTTTCTTTCTCATTTCAGCTGTAGCATATAATTCCTTATATCCACCCAGATAAGCAATAAACAGAGAATGTGGTTCAATTTGCACCCTCTGCTAAGGTCAGCACTCAATCTCAGCCCATTCCTGTTTGTTAAAAAAAAAAAATGGGACCACAGCCACAGGTGAATGAAATCCAGAATTATTGTGTATCGCATATGGCTGGAAGGGCCAGATTAATTGAGTGAAACTCATCTATAATCTCCTTGAGTTTATAGTTGGACCATTTTTCTCTTGTTTATTATTGCTTCCTAAACATTGGCATATAGCAGATATTCAAAAGATAATTAAAAATAAATATATTACACACCTCATCTGTGAAAGGGCATATTGATTATTTCAAGGTTATGTAACAAATCCGTTGGCAGAGCTAGGATTTCTTCCTAGGTGAATCTGTTTCCAAAGTGAACAATTCCAATTGCTACAAGGCTGTTTATATCCTTGATCAGTGTTACATTCTGAGCTCATGTATTAAGAAGGACTGGAATATATATTGTAAAATAATTCTTGGGGGAGCCATAAAAATGGCTGTTATCTCAACCATAGATCTTGAGTAGCGATTTTAAATTTTTGAATTACTTGGCCAGAGAAAGTGATAGCTCAAAGAAAGCATAAATTTGTTATGTCTATTGTCTTCCAAGCAACAAACGTAGAATGGTGGATAAAGAATTTCTTGAGAAACAGATGAGTGGGACTATGAAGTTTAGAGAGGTTTTAAAACTATGATGTATTATGATACATTAAATAATCAATTATTATTTAGAAGAGTCCTAAGTAAGGCCAGAAAAAAAAGATGAATATTCTCTTAGAATCGCCTCAAGCTTGTTATTTAACAAAGGTGTCTCGGTGGCACAGTGGGTTGTGCACTGAGATGATTCCTGAAGGCCGAGTGGTTTGAACCCGTCCATCACTTCTGAGAAGGATTTCTGTTCCTTAAAGCAGTGGTTCTCAACCTTCCTCATGCCGTGACCCTTTCACACAGTTCCTCATGTGGTGGTGACCGCCAACCATAACATTAGTCTCGTTGCTACTTCACTACTGTCATTTTGCTACTGTGATGAATCATGACTCCCAGATTGAGAACCACTGCCTTAAAGAGTTACAGGCCCAGGAACCCACAGGTGCTGTTCCATTGTCCCAACGAGCACTATGAGTTGTACCAGACACGATGGCCCTGGGTCTGCTTTTTTGGTCGTTGTTTGGTTTGGTAACTTAAAAGGTTGGGTAGAGCTGGTTACCATTGTGAAGTATTATGCACCGATTTTCCTTCACTCAATACACTCTCTCCTCTTCGTCTGAAGCCAGTGAAACCCTATAACCACAGAGGCGACTTGAGAACCAAGATAGACCATTCGCCTCCCATCTTGTGGGCAGGGTGATGGATATTGAAATGAGCACGTGACACAAAGTGGTCCTCTAGTCTCTCCCTCTGTGATTCCATCCTAAGGCTGGATAAAAGAAGTCACTTATCTATCTAGCGGTAGAGAAGTCATGAACATCTGCAGTTACCAGAAGTTGTGCTTCCCATCGCCTGTAGCATCAGGAAAGACTGAAGGCAGCCCTGAAAGAGGAGGAGATGTGGGGAAGACAGAAGACAGGGGGGTTGGGCTAGGGAGAAGAAAAGAAAAGAGTGTTCAGACTCCCACTTCTGACTTCTTTTGCTTTTTCTTGTCAGTAAATCTCCCCCTCTCTCTTTTTCCTAAAGAATGTTGACTTGATTCATCACTAAATACCTCAAAGTGCAGAGCATTGTTAGTGTGATGGGAAATACAGTGAGACAGGAAATACTTGCTTATGATGAGCTTTCGGTCTCCTCTCTCTGAATGCAGCAAGCACTTCTGAAATATCTGTTGCTTGAATACATAGATGATAACTTTTGGGAGGCAACTGCTTGATCATCATCTCTATTCTTAGATCTGCCTTCAGACCCAGAGAATCCATAATAAAAGTATAGAAATAATTGTAATGAAGGTATGCACACTCGTAAAACTCCATTTCTTTTTACACAAAAGATTGACCAACTTTTAAAAATAAAAAACTGGATAGTAAACCTACCAGCCTTTGCAAGCCAAAGGAATCTGTTGAAACTACTCAACATTATTGTTGTACTGTGAAAACAGCCATTAGTTTAGCTGTTAACATTCTTTTTAAAAGGATGGGGGCTGAATTTCACCAGCTGACTTTAGTTTGCCCACACCTGGTCTATACGGTACACATGCTGGCTGTAAAAACAATGATCTCGACAGAAAGTAGAAAACGTTGAGGTATCTGAGTATAAAACTAGCAGTAAATGTTCTAGTTCTTTGTTATAAACTCTTACTTTAAATCGGCAAGAACTCAGTGTTATCCTAGCTGCTGCATTTGTGGGCTGTTTTAAGTAATCGGAAATGATATACTTTGGTCCTTTACCGTCTTGGCCTACCTTGTTTCTTCCCTTTCTTGTATGTTTCTAATGGAGCTTGAAATTAAATGTCATTTCAGTCTATGTGTTAACATATACAGCATTCCCCATAAAGTACATGCCTCCCAAAGAATTGGATCATTGGAAATATGGGTTTGTGAAAGCTTAAAAGCCATCACTGTGTCTGATGTGTCCAAATGACAATGACTGCCCATTATCGCCCTTGTTGTAACATGAGTGGGATTCACAAGTTCATGGAGACATGCCATCATCTTTTAACTCCATGTTTTTTATGAACATTTCGAAGTCCTCTTGCAGACTGTCCAATTTTGACTCAGACCTACTGCTCAGGACAAGCAGAACCGCGCCAGAGGGACTTGCCAGACTACGTGCAATCTCGGTGGGAAAAGAGCTCCCACTTCCAGTCTTCCCATTCAGAACCAAGTGCTTAACCATTGCACTGCTAGGTCCTCTGTATTCAGGAGAGCCACAGTTGATGTCTCAACTCTGTCGGTGTTTGATTCTTCCTATGTTTATGAATGCCAGTGGGACTGGAGTTCCTTTTCCATACAGGCAATTAAAATGCATTCACATTCCAACTATCTCCTAATCTTTTAGATTTCTCCCTTCAAGTGGTTGGGTATATTTCCCCTGCCTTGGAGTGATACTTTCCTGTGGACTGTTACTTTCTTCTGAAAAATAGAATTAAAGGGGCGTTAAGGATTATCTCAGCTATCTCCTCATTTGGAAGATAGTCCGCCAGTTTCATATCTAAACAGAAGCCCAGGCAGTCCAGAATTTTGCTCCTAGGCATTCACCCAAATGAGTTGAAAATGTATGTCCGGCCATGTAAAAACTGATAGTGTGTGTCATAACCCTATCCTAATCGCCACAAATGGAAAGTAACAAAGGTGCCCTTGGATAGGTGAATGGACAGTATCATTGTGGTGCTTTCAACTAGAAATGCATACTGCTAAATGAAGCTTAAATGCGTATTACAAAGTAAAATAAACCAGTCTCAAAAAACTACATATCATATCATTTCAACTATATTCTTCGAAAGAGAATATCATAGGCGCAGCACGGTGATCAACAGTTGCCCAGGGCCCGTGGGCTACGGGGAGAGGCGGCTGAGTGCACACACGGCATTCCAAGACAGGGAATTGTTTTCGGTATCATAGTCTTAGAGGACACATGACCCTGTGATTTGTCAAAGCCCATCAAAAAGCCAAACCAAATGCATCGCCATCAAGTCGATGCCAACTCATAGTGACCCTATAGGACAGGGTAGAACTGCCCCTGTGAGGTTACAAGATTGCAGCTCTGCAGGGGGATAGAAGGCCCCGTCTTTCTCCCTTGGAGCCGCTAGTGGTTTCAAATGGCTGTCCAACTCAGAGCCGAGGCCCTGCCCACGAGCTGCCCAAAACGAGGAGTGAAACTAGATGCCAGCTGTGGACTTCCATTCATAATAATCTATCCGTGTTGGGCAAGCAGGTGTGTGCCACACAAATGGAAGATGCTAGTAATAGCAGGCACTGTGTGCATGGAGAGGAGTACCAGAGGGGAACTTTTTGTGCTTTGTAGACAATTTCGCTGCAAACCTAAAACTGTTAAAAGGAGGGGGAAAAAAGGTATTCAAATAGTGGGCCAGTTCTTCTCATGACCACTTTCTCCATGCTTGCTTTCTGGGATCACTCCCTTGACGGGAAGCCAGCTACCAGGTATTCGTGCAGCCTTAGGATGATGACAAGGTGACATGTAGGTGACAAGGTATTGAGGCCAGTGAGGCATTCCTTCTAACAGGCCACTTAATAGCTCTTGGCAACAGGTTCCTCAGCCCCAATGCATCTTGAGCACCAAACTCCAAACTCATTGCCACCGAGCCAATGCTAACTCATAGCAACAGGCAGAGGAGAACTTCCCTCCTTGGGTTTCTGAGCCTTTCAAGCTTTATAAGGCCAGAGATAGCCTCATCATTCTCCTGTGGAGTGACTGATGGGTTTGAACCGCTGACCTTGCAATTAGTCACTCACTACATTGACTATTATATTACACTACCAGGACTCCCACACCTTGATCACAACCTCATGAAAAGCCCTGAGCCCGTACCACCTACGGAAGTTGTTCCCAGGTTCCTGACCCACAGAAATGATGAAGTAATAAACATTTATTGTTTTAATCCAATAGGTCTGAGAGTCATTTGTTACACAGCAGGTGATAAATAATACACCTTGTAATAGGTGCTTATAGCTCAAAGTGGAAAGGTCAGTGGTGAAAGGAGTTTGCAGCTGCCTGGTGCAGCTGGGCATGGGGCCAATTGCCCTGCTAGAAGCCTGGCCAATATGCGTTGTGAGTGGAGATGGAATTTTACTCAATGAGTTGAAAAAATGTAATCCAATGTATTTGTTCAAAATTATTAGGATCTTTTTGGCAGACGGTATTAGCCTCTAATATTAAGGTTCTCAACCTTAGCCACGCACCTGGAGAATATTTAAACTAGTGATGCCTAGTTCTCACGCCCACAAGCTCATGTCTAAATGCTCAGGGTGCAGCCTGGGCATCAGGGTTTTTAAATTTCCCCAGGTGGTTCTAACGTGCAGCCAAGATGTAAAACTGCTGCTCTAATAGGTAGAAGTTGGGAAGTGCGACGTTCCACTCTTTACCTCCCGACTTCTCTCTCCTGGATGACAACTTACAATGAAAACAAGGCGTGGACTAAATCCGCAAAGCGGATATTATTTACAGAGAAGCAGGAAAAAGACATCTGAATTTTCTGAGGGTCAATGAAGCCCCTGCTCTTTGCCCTTTGAGGCCATATAGACAGGTACCAGGCGTGAGGAACTTGCTCAAGTCAGATACTGTACAATTCAAGGACAAGAATTCCAATTTCTCCTCAGATCCTCTGATAACGAGTCAGCATCCTTCTTCATTGGGTCCTAGACGTCCTGGATTCAGCATGGATTTCTGAAAAAGTTGGGATCCCTGTACCTATCTATTGGAAACACCAGTAATTATACCAATAAAAAGAGAAAATAATTCCGATTTGAAGTTCTGAAATGAAAATAATGGGAACCTTGTGCTAGCCCTTAGGAGTTAGGGCTCTGATTAAAGTCGGGCTTCACTTAGAACCACCAGGAAAACTTAAAACAGCAAACCAAAAATTCCCCATTCAACCCCCAATTAAATCAGAATCTCTGGGATAGAGCTTCAGCATTGATTTTTTTTTAAAGCCTCTCCTATATTAGTTGCCCAAGGCAAGGATTTGGGGGAGGTTGTAACTACAATGGGGTGGTACACTGAGGTTTTCTTGGGGCGATAAAACTGTTGTTTGTCTTGACTTGTGGGAGTGATTAAATAAATCTATATCTATAAACAAACTCACTGCCTTGGAGTCAATTACTACTCAGACAAATCTCTGGGCTTTTAAAACTCATAACAAGCCAGTGTGACAGGGGTGGCCTGCTGGCAGCATTGTCTTCGTGTTATAGCGTCATAGCACCCTCTCCGATAACCTGGAAAAGAATGCAAACTCCAGAGCACTTCGCTGTGCTTCGCAGCCCGGGTGGTTTAATGGTTACATGTTGGGTTGCAATCCACGTGGTCAGCAGTTCGAAAGCACCAGCAGCTCCTGGGGAGAAAGATGGGGCTTTCTACTCCTGCAAACAATTGTCAGCGTTGATTCCATAGCAGTGAGTTTGGTTGGGGTTCATTGTGCTTATACAGAACTTGTACATGAGTCAAGAGGTAGTCGTGTGAACAAAACGAGAGCATACTGCATGGTTTAAAATCAGAAAAGGTGTGCGCCACTGTATGCTCTCGCCAGACGTATTCAATCTGTATGCGGAACAGGGAAGCTGGTTTATATGAAGACGACTGGGACATCAGGTTCAGAGGAAGGCTAATTAACAAGCTTTGATATGCAGATAGCACAACCTTGCTTACTGATAGCCTTCATTCGGTATGGGTTACAACTTCATGTAAAAATAGACCAACATGCTCACAACTGGACAATAAACATCATGATGGTAAATGGAAAAAAGATTGACGTTGTCATGGATTTTGTCTTGCGTGGATCTGCAATCAATGCTGATGGAAGCAGCAGTCAAGAGACCAAAAGACACATCGCATGGGTGGAGCTGCTGCACAAGACCTTTGTAGGGCGCTGCAAAGCAAGCGTGCTCCTTTGAGAACTAAGGTACGTTTGCCCCACGCTCTGGTGGTTTCAATGGTCTCATATATATGTGGAAGCTGGACATTGCATGCGGAGAACCGAGGAAGGATCCAGGGATTGGGTGCTGGTGAAGAATACTGAAAGTTTCACAGACGGTCACAAGGATAAACGAGTCTGTCTTGGCAGATGTACTGCCAGAGTGCTCCACAGGCATGGAGGACGGGACGTTGTTTTACAGACTTTGGGCACAGTCAGGAGAGACCAGTCTCTGGAGGACAGCATGCTTGGGGGCAGCCAAAAAGAGGCAGTGCCTCACCGAGATGGATGGACCCAGCGGCTGCCGCAGCAATGGTGGGCTCAGGCAGAGGACCGATGGTGAGGGCGTGCAGTGTTACATTCTGTGGTGCTCAGGTCACTGTGGGTGAAAACCATTTTGATGGCGCCTAACAAGGACAACAACACTCTTCAGAAACGGATCATGTTTTCATCCCCCAGGGCTGCTGGATGGGTCTGAAGGTCAACCTTTGGGTCAGGTGTTAACGTCCGTAGAATTATAGCCCCAAAAGGGGGCGAGGGGGATAAAGTTCTATTATATGATCATTTGGAAAAAATTAAATAACATAATAATTCAGAAAAAAATGTCAAATCCCGCTGGTGTTGTGGTAGTTATGTCTTTGCCTGCTAACCCATAGGGCAAGTAGTTCAAACCCACCAGCCACTCTGCAGGAGAAAGACAGGCCTTTCTACTCCCAGGGAAGAGTTACAGTCTCAGAAACTGGCAGCGCAGTTCTACCCTGTCCTACAGGGTAGGCATCAAGTTTACTTTTGAGTGTTAATGGTGAATCTAGAGTTGAGAAGGTTGAATTGGATTTCAGCAGTCTCAAGAATTTGATCTCAACATTAAACAAGTTGTTCAGCCATTGCTGGAGTATGTTTTCACAATTACGACACCATCAGAGCTAACTTCCTTTACTAACTCGTCTCCTCTAACCACGCTCAGACCTGTGCAGAGGGAGCATGCACTCTATGTCTATGCTGAAGTCTTTGAAAGTGAATTACAAATAATAGTGAGACATAGCTTTCTTCCAGCGTCACCGTGGGAAACTTTAGGAAGGATACGATTTTGCAGTGAAGGATTGTATTAGTCACACAAAAATTCTATCATCTCTGCTCTTGGAGAAAAACCCTCAATGTGGCTAGTTTATTAGTTTCAATTTTAGCTAAGGCTGTTGGAAGAAGTGAATACATTTAATATAAAGAATGCAGCATGCACTAATATGTATGTATGTCATGTATGCATGTATGTATAGATGCACTAATGTGTAAAGAAAAGAAAAATTCAAAAATCTAAATTTTTAATAAAACTTTATGAATATTCTTAACTTCTGTAGCCTCTCCAAAGAGTGATATTTGAAGTGACACAGCATGCCAATAAAATCACATAAATACGAAACAGAATAGCCAATGAGGCCAGATCTGGAGACATAGTTGTGTGCCAGCATTGAAATAGTCAGGTGAAGAGAAGAAAGATCAACCACACCAGAGGAGAACAGTGTACTCAACGCACAGCAATGCTTTTAACAAACTCAGGGAGACTTTATTAAACACAAGATTTGAGACGCAGAAATCATAATGGCAATAAGATGAGATATCCCTAGCTTACAGATTTGGGAAGGAAATGCAAGGCCATGAGAAAAATACCATTGTGATGAAAGCATTCAGAGTGACCAAGCCTCAAGAGAGCAGTTACTGGCCAATTAGGAAGAACGTGAGCAAGTGGGTTTCAGGTGACATGGAAGCCATCATGGATGCTCTGCGTACCACCAGGAGGAGCTGAGGCGAAACCGCAGAAGTCCCTGGAGAGGCATCTTCTTGCTGCTGAACTGTGTACCAACTGACTGGTGAGCCCTAACTACAGCCTGGAAAGTTTTACTAAACATTTCTGAATGCTGTTCACGTTTGCAGCCTCTCTGAAGAGCAATCTTTTAAATAACGTAGCACATAAATAAAATAATTTAAATAAATAAAATATCATATAAACATCTTTTCGCCCACAAATGAATATCATGCTATCCTTATTTTATGGGACATGCATGCAGATTTTTAAATATTTCAAAATGCAGTAGAGTAGTGGAGAAAAGTAAAAGCCCAAGGCAAAAGCAGAGCCCTAGTTCCACCTGTGGGGCTCCTGTCCTTTGGAGGCAGAGTCAAGGCAGGGACTATTGCCTCATTGCGGCTGCTCCTGTTAAGTCACAACCTGAACCTCAGTCCAAATTCACAAGTGCTGTTCAGATTAGGGTCTTTTCAATCCAAACCCAGAAAATTTCCAAAGCCTGATGTCATAGATTCAAATGTATCTTCCCCAAATAGATCTCAACTTATCTGGACCATGGTCCTGGTTATATGTAATGAATGATGTCTTGTGGCAGTTACTTAATGGTCCTGCATATAAAAAAGATTAAGGGTGGGAAGCAAAGCCTTAATCCCCTCCCAGCCCTGATCCAATATAGGGGGGTACTTTCCCCAGGGAATGACTTTTATTTGCAAGGGCAAAAAGAGAAGAGAAGAAAGCAGAGATCAGAGATTGAAAAGATCGACTCTCACCAAGAAAGAAGAGCTGAGAGTGAAAAGTGTCCTTTGGGCCTGGGGTCCCCGCATCTTGAAGCTCCAGAGGAACCTACTGGGGATGACTGGCGGTGAGACACAAGGGTGGCTGGGACTACAGAGGCTGGACAGAGACAAGGACTTTTCCTAAGCACTGACAGCGAGGAAAAGCATTCTCAGAGTTGACCGCCTGGATTTTGACCTTAAATCCTCTAATCTATGAGAGAATAACTTTCTGATTTTTTCCTTTAACATTTTATTGGGGGCTCTTACAGATATTATTGCAACCCATAGCTCCACTAGATCAAGCATAAGTATACAATTGCTGCCCTCATCATTTTGAATATATTTTCTTTCTTCTTGAACTCCTTGATATCAGCTCCCTTTTATCCCCTCACTCCCCTACCTTATCCCACTGAACCCTTAATATATTATATTATTATTATTGTTTTTTTTTGCCATAACTTATACCATCCCATGTATCAATTCACCTAAAATCCTGATGTTCGTTCCCTTCAAGTGGGATTAAACAGTTATTGTTATTATCAGTCCCCCCACTTTCCATATCCTCAGAGAATCATTACTCCTTTTACGAGTTCTGAGGGGTTTATCTATCTTGAATTTCATCTAGTAATGTTGCAATGTATGATATTGATCCTCCAGACATGATTGCTGAAGACAAAATGGGTGCATAAGAAAATGTGGTGAGGAAAACTGATGGTGCCCGGCTAGTAAAAGATATAGCACCTGCAGCCTTAAAGGCTTGAAGTTAAACAAGAAGCTATCTAGCAGGGAAACAACAAGGCCACATGAAAGAAGTCTGGGTGATCATGAGTTGTTGATGGGAATAGGTATCAGAAGTTCAAAAACAAGCGATCAAATTGACTTAAAGGAACATAAGCAAAGTGGAGACCCAAAGGCCACCTGTAAAATTACTGGACAGTCCCTCACAGAAGGGCCATATGAAAGGGACAGTATACCCAGGGCAGAGTAGAACATATAACTATCCTCTAGTTCTTCAAAATTCCCACCTCCCACTGTTATGGCCCCAGTTTTACCTCATCTTGCAAACAAGATGCTTTGACAGACGAAACTCTCTGATTTTTAAAGCCATCCCTTGGGGTGTTTCTGTCACAGAAGCACCAGATGGCGATGGTGCCTAGGAGAGGGAGCCGCACCATCCCTAATGCAAAAGCGGTGGTTAAATAGGGTAGTTCAATACATTTGACACTCCAGACCAAGCTTTAGAGAGACCTGCTGGCGCAGGGGTTAAGACTTGCGCTGCTAACTGCAAGGTCAGCGACTCAAAAGTACCAGCTGTTTCAAGGGAGAAAGATGAGGCTTTCTGCTCCTATCAAGAGTCGCAGTCTCCGCAACTCAGAGAGGCTGTTCTGTCTAGTCCTCTAGGGTCATTATGAGGAAGACCCACTCCCTGGCAGTGAGTTTTCAGTTTTACCAACCTTGACCTTGAAAAATTTGGAAAAGAGACTGCTTTGTGGTCGTTGCTAGGGGCCATGGAGTTGGCAATGACATAGCTGGCCCATGATCAACAGAGTGACCATTGCCCCAGCCGGTGCCGTCCTCACGATTGGACTGTTTGATCAATTGTCACAGCCGCTGCATCAGGACATCTTGTTGAGGGCCTCTTTCTTTTTACGGACCCTCTCCTTGAATAAGCATGGTTGTGACATTGGGTGCCTAGCCTGTGATCCACGGGAGAGCTAGCCAATTCCAGACCCTTGTGGTTTGTTAGAATCCAGAGATGAGTTGTGTGTGACACACACACACACACACACACACACACACACACACACACACACACACACACACCCAGAAGCAGCAGCAAAGGTTAAGCCAAAGTCTTGTGAAAGCATAGGAGTCTCTTCAAAAGAAACAGCGGGTCTCCTATCTCAAGCTGAGAAGGGATGTCGTCTAGGGGAAGGCTTCTAGTTTTTAAATGGCATTTTCAAATGCCCTGCAGTTGGCCAGGCAACTTTGTAATCAGTTGTTCTGTTTGTCTGTCGTTGAATCTTAAACATTTTTTTAAATGTCTTTTATCTGGCCTACTGCCATAGACCAGCATGCCTCAGAATGCTTCAGGATTATCTCCGAGTACCAGCATCCTGCGTGGGTGTTTCCACCTGGGCCTGGCTCCAAGGTTAAGCCGTCGGCCAGACCAGTTCTGGCCGAGGCCTTCGTCCGTCACTTGTTTCCCGGGTCTTTTATTTGTCCCTCAGCAGGCAGGGCAGAAGCCCCTGGTCGGTTTTGGTTAGTGATGCCTTTCTCTGGTACTGGGTTCTTCCTGATGTCGTGTCTAATGTAAGCAAGACAGTCTCTACTATTGCTACTTCTCAGGATCCTTCTGACTATACTTCTTCCAAGACAAGTCTGTTCTTGCTCCTGGTACGCCAAGCTCTACTCAACATTCTTCACCAACACTACAATTTGAACGCATCCACTTTCCTTTGGTTTTCTTTTTCTTTTTTTTTTTTTGAAATCATTTTATTGGGGGCTCATACAACTCTTATCACAATCCGTTTATACATCAATTGTATAAAGCACATTTGTATATTCGTTATCTTTAGCATTCTCAAAACATTTGCTCTCCACGCAAACCCCTAGCATCAGCTCGTCATTTTTTACTCCCTCCCTCCCCGTTACCCCCTCCATCATGAACCCTTGATGATTTATAAATTATTATTTTGTCATATCTTACACTGTCCAAAATCTACATTCACCCGCTTTCTGTTGTCCATGCCCCAGGGAGGGGGTTATATGTACATACTTGTAATCGGTTCCCCTTTCCACCCTTCCCTCCCTCCACCCTCCCATATCACCACTCTCACCACTGGTCCTGATGGGATCATCTGTCCTGGATTCCCTGTGTTTCCAGTTCCTATCTGTACCAGTGTACATCCTCTGGTCTAGCCAGATTTGTAAGGTAGAATTGGGATCATGACAATGGGGGTGTGGGGGAGAAAGCATTGAGGAACTAGAAGAAAGTTGTGTGTTTCATCATTACTACACTGCACCCTGACTGGCTCATCTTCCCCCCGTGACCCTTCCATAGGGGATGTCCAGTTGCCTATAGATGGGCTTTGGGTCCCCACTGCGCACTGCCCCTCATTCACAATGATTTGATTTTTTGTTCGTGAGTCACGTGTACCTGAGCCATCAAAGTGACACTGTTGCATTTTAACATTTTAGAAAGATGGCTAGTGCTGATTTGAAAACAGGTGAGATAAGTTATTTGAAGTGTGATACAATTATTAAATTGGTGAAAGATCGCAGTGCACGTTTATTTGGATTGAGGGGAAATGCCCTCTAGAGCATACATTTCAAAAGGTAGAAATGTAAGTGTTTGATTTGTAAATGATAGGCGGCATCACCTGCTTAGGGCAATGCAGGGCGCAGTTGCTGAATGCGATTTGGGCTTCTCGCTTTGAAAATGCACTTCTATTTTTAAAATCATGCAGCGGTCCTGCATTGTGAAAACCGTCAACCTGCCAGGCTGCTACCCCAAAGACTGGAGATTCAGGTCTCCTCACAGACACCTTGCAAGAAAGTTCTCGTAATCGACTCAACCATCAGCCATTGAAAATTCTGTGGAGTCGAGTTCTATTCAAACACACATGAGGTCGCCAGGAGTCAGAATCAACGGCATGGCGACTGATTATTGCAGGTTCTGACTTATGCATGATCCCCATGGACGATAGTACAGGACAGCTGGGACAGGAGATCCATGTCTGGACGCCCTTGGTGATCTTTTCCTGGCCTTCGCCCAGCCTCCCCAGGGCACCCTCTCACAGGGCGGTTGTGGACGCCAAAGGGCCACAGCCGTTACCAGGTTCTCCCCTGTTCTCTTTCCTTCTTGTCTTCTGTTAACCAGCCTGCTAATATTTGACATTTCTTTCATTGAACCTGGAGAGTTTAAGACTTGAAGTGGTCAGTCTGGGATGAAACACTTGACACAGGGTTGTGTGTGGAAGAGATAGGTTACCCACCACATCAGATGCTGCGATCATTCAAATGTGTGTCTTTAAATCCTCGTGAATTAGGGATGGATCCCTGCTGGCCAGCGAATCTGAGGATGCTGGTTGCTGAGAGGCCAACCAATAAAGACGGAAGGCCAGAGACTGGTTTGCTAAAGCCTGTCTACCATGTTTGCCTTGAGTGCTAGAAAAGTAATACAAATATTTTCGTAGTAGGTTCAAAGATTGTGGCCCATGTGAGGTCTAGGAGTAGTTCTCCTAATCCCTGTAGGAGGCGAAATTTAATTTCTTAAGCAATTTGGTGAGTTTACTCTGCACCACCACTTTGAAGTGTGTTAGCAATGCCGGGAGCCTCCTCTGCCTTCTCTCTTTATAACATCCTCCGAGCTGTGGAAAGACAGATGGACACAGGAGGCTCAGAGAATGGAAACCGCGATTTCAATTGCTTTCCTCTGATCTCCCCTTCTCCAGGATCAAATCACTTCATATGCCTGTGAATGTTGAACATCAAAGAAGGAAGGCCAAAGAAGAATCAATGCCCTTGAATTACGATGCTGACAAAGAATGAGAGTATCATGATCTGCCAAAGGAACCAGCTAATCTGTCTTTGGAGAAGTACAACCAGAATGCTTCTCAGAGGCAGGGATGAAGAGACTTAGCCTCCTGTACTTTGGATGTGTCAGGAGAGGCCGTCCTCTGGAGTAGGGTATCCAGCATGTTAAAGAGAAAGGGCAGTGACAAAGAGGAAGGCTCTCAACACGATGGATTGACATAGTGGCTGCACTGATGGGCTCAGATCAAGAACAATTGCGAGGGTGCTGCAAGATGCGGTTAGTGTTTTGTTCTGTTGTAGAGTTGTTACGAGTCGGAGCTTGATGGCCCCTGACAGCGATAACAGGAAGAGTTCTAGAAATCTTCTGAATTTGTGAGAACAGATTAGAGCAGCGGTTCTCAACCTGTGGGGCACGACCCAGGGTTGCCCAACTCATAACAGTAGCAAAATGACAGTGATGAAGTAGCAATGGAAATAATTGTATGGCTGGGGGCTCACCACAACATGAGGAGCGGTAGGAAAGGGTCGCAGACATTAGGGAGGTTGAGAACCCGTGACTTGGAGGGATTAGTAGCTGTGGACGTCATCTGACAGAAACGCCTACGTGGACTTGGACCTTTTGGAGGAGGCCCTGGTTGTTACAAGTGGTTAACACACTTATCCGTTCACTGGAAGTTTGGAGGTTTGCATCCCCCTGAAGCCTGGTGATAAGTGTCCTGCAAAGAGAACCACTGCAAACCCTACAGAGCACAGTCCTCCCTGTCATGATGGACTCACAATTAGTCGGGCAACTGGTCTATAGTCCAGAGAATGTCCTCCTTTAATATGGAACTTTTTTTTGATCATAGCCAAAGATAGCCATAGACATGAATAACTGAAACTCGTGTGTGAAAACAACAGACGTTAAATTGAGCTACCTTACGTGGATCTGAGGGCCTGGGGTGAGCATACGATCTTGTTTTAATGAGGAATTACTCAGCAGACTTATTTAGGTAGAAAACTATAGATTAACTGGGAATGCAGCTCCTGCGTAGATTCCACAGCCTACAATTTCAGCTGTGTCATTTGATTATAATACTTCCTCTCGACCATTTGTTCTGCGTTGAAAGTATAGGCATGCCTTTGTCCATCTATGAAAAATAACGGGTTGCCATTAATTTTTGGCTGGCCAGATTTTTGGCTGGCCAATCAACACATTCATCTCACTCTCTTCTCCCATTTCTTCCCTCATGTTATTTCCCCAGAAATATAGTTCTTCACCTCCTACTGCTAGTGTATCTTTATATCTGCAGGCAATGCCAACAGCAAGCCAGCTTTTCTACTGATCTAGACTTACTCATCCCCAAAGTGAAACATGAGAAAAATTACAATTGGAGATATGACTTTTGTACTACTTGAAAGTCATGCATTTCTTCCTGCTGCTTAGGAATATGCTTAGTCTCCCAAATGGCACTTCTTAGAAAGCCAAGGAATTGCTAAAATTAGAACAAATTTAGGATTTCTAAATCCCCATCAACTTGGTTGTTCTTTTCCAGTGAGCTTAAGTTAGAGTTTCAGAACTTAATACAGGCTGACTGAAAATATTCCTTGGATTCAAAAAGGAAGAATTTTTGTGAAATGAATGGTTAAAGTGATTTTACATAACTGCAAAATGGCTTCATAGAGAACCGACTACCAAGTTTTGCTTGTGTCAACTTAATAAAAGAGGAACCCAGCTCAGTGTTCAATAGTTTCATATTGAATTACTGGATGGAGTAAGTGTAGCCTTTGCAATCAATTCCAACGCCATTGCCTTATCTTTAGGAACAGCCACGAATGGAGGAGGAATGGTCATCGTGTTGGAAAGACAACGGGAGCCATTCTGACTTGCCCTTTGCCAAGGGCTTCACCAAACTAATTGTACGATAAGGGAAGTCGAAAGCGTTATCTGCCAGGAAGGTAGGAAAGGATCCATTATTAATGTTGATAGAAGAAATATAGTGTTGGTTTCACATCACCGTCGAGCAACAAATAATTATCTGGCAGAGATTAAGCATATTTAAGAGTGTAAAGAAGATTTAAGTACTGCTTTGCAAAGTGACCAATTTAGGCAAATGAAGATCATTCATGTTTAAGATAGAAATAGAATGAGTAATATTCACAAAATTATTTATTTTGCTAGTGCTTAAACCGGTGTGAGGGTGGCGTAGGACCGGGGCAGTGTGTCCTTCTGTCATACCTGCACAGGGTTACTACGGGTCTGAACTGACTTGATGGCACCAACTACTGACAAATGGACACAGTAGCAGTTTTTTTAATATTAATGTCTTAATTGTTTCAAAGATTTTAACTATATAAAAAGTTACTAGAAATGCTTGAATTGGCACTTAAGCAACTTTGGGGGGAAGTATGTTGTTTAATTTTCAGTGAATTGTATCAGACTAATGTATAGGAAATGATTTAATAATATTTATTGCATTCAGGAATTGTTCGTGTAGATGCCATATACTTTCACAGATAGAATTCACAATGTTTATTGAACCTGTACTATGCCCAAGGCACATGTTTGTGAAATATCAGTATTTCATTTATCTGAAACACGATTACTATTGATTAAGATATTTTTATATTTGTTCTTGATTACAATATATGAGGAAGGGCCTAGAATATTAACAACAAGGAATAAAAAAAGATGCCATGTTTGTCCTCAGAAGTTTTCATAAAATAAAACACCTAGCATATTATGAAGAGAGACGGCATTTTGGCAAGTGACCCTGAGGAGAGATTGCTGTCTACCCACAGGCAGGAAATCAAAGGCAAGTTACTAAACCACATCTCCACATCCTTATCTGCATAGAGTGGCAGTAATATTTGCATCTATCTTGCAGGATTATTAGGAGCATTCATTATCAGCAGCATATAGAATATATCACCTTGTTACAACATAAGCCAAGGCATGTCGACATTTAAAAATTTCACAGAACCCTGTTAAAAAATCGATGGTAGGGTCCAAATATTCCCTAGAAAATTATTTGCCAAGAGCACTGGTTGGCTTGGTAGTTCATAAACAAACGGTACAGCGATAAGCTGGTTTTGTTTGCCTGATTTGTTGTACAATAACATTTACTTTAAAAAGTGAATCACTGGAATACTTTAAATATTTAAAGCATTTGAATTGTAGTGGCATGTTTTGGACATCTGTGGGTGTTACTCATCCTACTGGGAGGGCAAGTGAATCGTTTAATATGGCTCTTCTAGCCCAAAGTCTTTGTGACTCCCACTGAACAACCGTCCTTCTCTGGAGAGGCCTGAGTAAGAGGCCTGGGTAAGAAGACAGGGATGATAAGGGTTGAGTTATATTATTCAGCTGTGGGTGATGGTAAAGGAGAATGATTGTTATTTCCATCCTGCTGGTTGTAAACTCAGACATCTTGAAAGTAGTGGGGGTGGGGCAGTGTTTATTACCAGTAGGGAAAAGAGCTGGGAGGGGAGCACATCCTGTCGACCCCGAGATCTCTGTGCATAGAACCTCCTGGATCCAGGAGACAGCTGTGACATAAGAGAAGTGACAGAGGAGGAGCAGTAGCAGCAGAACCAGGATCCAGAACCTGTGACAAAGCCCCAGACTTCTAAGCCCACCAAACAAATAACCGTGAGTGCTTTGGGGTGTGAGTCTGGCTTATCGAGTGGGGTGCCTCTGGGTACCTACACAGGGGAGCCAGGTTTGCCCACCAAGGGAGCTGGAGCTGAATGCGTGCTGGTTGACGTTTATGTTGGGCTTTTATTGGTAGCCCTACAACATCTCTGCGACGCTGCATGAGCAGTGATGAGAGCAATGTGCTGTGTGCTTGAGAGAGGCCTAGGGCGAGGGCCAAGAGGAGACACACCTTTCTGAATAAAAATATAAGGGGGATTTGTAACCTGTTAATTTCCTTAATATCCTCCCTCTCCACTGCCAATCAATTATGTGAATTGTTTGAATTCTGTATGCTGATTTCAGGGAACTACTACACCAGCTGAAAAGTGGAGTGAACTATGGGAGGGACAGTCCAGGTCAGAATCAGATTAAAAGGGATGGAGGGCCGGTGTGGCGAGTCAGTTCTATTTGGTGACCATCACTTTGGCTCCTGTGGGAGCCAGAGGAGGTTAGATGTGGGTCCCTCACTGGTCAGGCAGGAAGTCTGGAGTGTTCTTTTGTTTCACCAAGAGAGAAATTGGCCCAGGTAAAACTGAGACTATCACCTTGAGCTTCCGCCGGTCATGGTTCTGGTATTCTCATAGGAATCTTCTGCTCAGGCGAATATCTCGAGCCAAGTACACTTCCATGGACATCCACCATCCATTGAATTACCCACCTTTGATCTCCCACCTCCAACCCAATCCAGTCAGTTTGTGTAAAAGTTGAATAGACGTGAGGTGTCCACAAAGCCTGTCAAATGTAAGGCCCTTGACTACTGCACAGTGCATTTTTTGCACTGACTCATAATATTTAAAGTGATAATAAGTTGAACAGAGGTGAGAAGAAACCCATGTAGGTGTTTAAGGTAGGTTCAGATACATTCTGTTGCTGCAGCTGTAGTGCTTGATATTAGTACAGCTGACTTAGAGAATGTGCACCAGGCCTGGTTCCCACACTCAACATGCTTTATGACTTCAGGTAAATTCACTTGTCTCCTCTGTAAAAGCAGGGCTATGAACCATAGCTACAATTGATCCTACTTCCAACTTGCAAAAGATAGGCTACCTCCTTCTCCCTGATGGCTAAATTTGACATTGTTTGTATCTACAACACCTGCTTCCTGCAGATGCTTCTTACAGTAGCTACCAAGGGTGATATAAATTCTCCTAAACTTAAATAACTGTTAGATATTATTATATGAAATGTTCGTTAAAAGATACTTTAAGATAGCATTTCTCAGGGAAGTTGGTAAAGGTTATAGGAGAAACGGCTTCATAATAAAACAAGATTGGGAGATGCCTAGTTAAACTAGGTTCTTTAAATTTACATCGCTTGGGTGACCATATTGTTCAAACTGGGATACCTTAGAAAGTATTATCATGCCAGGGCAAAGGCCCACACCAGAACTGTCCCAGGCAAGCATGGATGGATGATGATCCAACTTATTGCATACCTACCTGAAACCTTTCATATGGTAATAGGCATTTTCTTACAATTAGATAGGCCGAAAGCTAGGCTGAAAAACAGCTGACTTAGAGTCGACTGCCTCAGGGAGCCCTTGTGTGGGGCATGAGATGGCTGCTCCAGCATCGTCTTCTTGATGATGGTCACATCTAGCGTTTGGCTGCTGTGCCGATAATCCATTTCACTGAGGGTCTTCCTTATTTGATCAAATATGATGTTCTCCTTCAGCAGTTGACCCTTCCTGATGACCTTTCCGAAGCAAGGCAGTCGGCCAATGTTCTATTGTGACCTTGAAGATTTTCATTGGCTCCCTAGTCTGGTGGGGTCCGCTGGAACCTGTCCACTTGAATGACCTTGCTGGTATGGAAACTACTGGAAGCAGATCTTTCAGTTTCATAGCGACACGCACGCCACCACTGTTGGACAAACTCGACAGACCGTGGGGTTAGAAGCAGGAACTAAAGCAGGTGGCATTTCCCAGGAGTGTGTTTGATCAAAGGTCTGAGGGGAAGGGTATTTGTGAAATGTTGACTTTCAATGTGAGTTTACAAACAATAAATTCCCCACCCCTTCCACATGTCAAAATTAAGAGAAAATGACACACACCAGAGGAAGGCATTATCATTTCCATCCACATTGTAAAACCTATGGATGATGTTAAATCCTTTGGTGAGAGACCTTTAATTATATCCTATGAATCCTCAGGATTGAACGTTTCCAGGGAGGGCTAACGTGCCATTAACTTTGTAATGATGTTCGCATACCCCAGGAGAAAATTAGCTCTGTCCCTAAAGATCATTACAACAGTGCCTCTTCTACCTACGTTTTCATTTCGGTGACTTTGGATGCTAATAGTCATTTACAGTTGTTTCAGGAAAATACCTTATTGGAAGTCCCATTCATTTATAGACATAAGGACATTTAACTGCAGATTCCCGTGTGGCTGAAATGATCCCTCTTGTAATTCTAGCAAGTGTTTCCTCCTTTATAACATGATAATGAGAGTGTAATGGCACTCCACCCTCCAGGGGGAGAAATGGGTTGGAGCACATTAGAGAGACAGGGACTTGGCTTTCCCTGGAAAGACAAAACGCAGAATTGACCCCAGTTCTCAAATTTTGAGCCTCCAGTGGTTAATTGGATATTATTTCTAGCATGTTTCAATCTCTTTTCAAGGGACCCAAGCTCATTGATTAATATCTAGCAAGAGGAAGAAGAAACCAGAAAAATCCTGACGTAGAGCATGAACGAAGGCACACCGTAGCTCAAAATAAATGGAATGGTCTTTAGAATACTGGAGAGAAGGGAGGAGAAGGATAACCACCCTGTTGTTGTCAGGGGGACGAACAGAGCTGTGTTATTGGTGAATTCTAGAATGCCTCCTGGGCCAAGGTAAGGAAAGGGAAGCACGGAGTAGCAGGAGAGTGGAAAAGGTTGCCGGCGGTCTGGGCAGAGCAATGGCTACAGGAAAAGCTCAACTTGCCTTAGAATAGCAGTCGACCTACTGTAGGCATCGTTATTTAAAATTTCTAGTCAGTACTTGGTTAACCTAGTCCGCAAAGAGACCCCCCACTCCAAGGCAATCAATATTGCCAGGGACCCAGGTAACCCGCTGCCCTGTCTTGTCTGATGGTCTTTGGTTCTGCTGCCGATGCTCCTGGGACTGCGCTGTCAAAGCTTGGTTATAGCACTGTCTCCCGGATAGAGGCGGCTCAGTGTGCAGGAATCTCCAGGTTCGAGGATGCATCTACTCTTGGTTCTTCTTTCTCCATGGATGTGAGATCTCCTGTGCCTGCTTGTGTGATCACTCATTTTACACCCAGTGGGATGGCAAAGTTGACCCATTCCCAGCTGGGGTTCTAGACACCTTATTTGCATGTTCTCAGCCAGTCATTGGATAGAAGTTATAATGATCATGGCTAGAAGAGCCATAGCCAGTGATTTCCTGCACCACCATGGGAGTACTTTTTGGTTAATATAAATGCCATTTGAAGTGAATTTCTCATTGGTGACATGCAACATGTTCCAAGTACATGGATCAGCTAGATTTTAAAGACATCTGCATACTTGCCTGAAAGGTGGATTTGAATGTGACGAGTTCATTGGTCAAACACCTTTGGAATAGTGCTCTAGATTTCTTCACCTGCAACAACTAGGAAGATAGCTGATCTTCACCTCCGAACAGTGTTACATCTTTGCTTCAGAGGGAACCTCAAAATAACCAGTTGCCCTCAAGTTGAACTGACCGATAGTGACTCCATGTGCCAGAAAGAACTGCCCTCATGAAGCTGATATGAGAGGCCCATGTTCTGATGGCCACAGAATGCTTGTCGTGTGTTTGACAGATAGCAGTCTGAGCCTTGCTCTCATTGCGACAGAGGCCCCGAGCATCAGCTAGCTGAGAGATGAACCAATTGTGTGAGTCACCAGTAGTCACAAACAGAACTCAGGTCACTTCATAATAGACAAACAAAGTATCATTCCCATTTTATACACGTGTGATCTGGGGTTAGAGAGATTAGTGGTGGAACAAGGCAGAGGCCGAGAACCAGTAGGAACTCAAGTATCATTCTAACATTCTGTGTTAGTCTGGGTACTTTAGAAAAACAAATCCACAGAAACTCATGTATAAGAGAGTTTTATATAAAGGTTAAGTGCACATCAATAAAATATCCCAACCCAGTGCTGCCGAAGCTCACAAGTCCAACATTAACCCATATGTCCAACATTAACCCATATGTCCGACACCAATCTACAAAGTCTTCCTCCATCTCAGAAAACACACACAATGATGCTGACTGCAGGAGGAAAGCTGAATCAGTGAATGTGTAAGCATCTCAGCCCTGACAGGGGTCTCCACATGGCTGCTCCAGCACCCAGGGCTGTATCGGGGTAGGTCCATGCAGCTTCTCCTTGGGGATGTCTTGCAGAAAGTGAGCCTTGCCAGCTGAAGCAGGGAACTGGCTAAGGCAGCTGCCCCCTGGTCTGACCATCTCAAAGCAAGAGACTTGAGAACTCCAGAGGCGAGGCTCACCGAGCCATTTATCTCTCTGTCCTTCCATTAACCCCACATGTGTTTATTAGCCAGGTTGGCACAATCAACTTTCACTATATCACATTCTTTCCTTTTACATAAAGTACGGGTAGGACTGTGGGGGACGGGACAAAGATGTACAAAGATATTGCTGTTATTTTAGTCTTGTAAAAATATCAAGTCAAACATTTGGCAGATATAACAAATTCTAACCTTGTAAAAGTAACAAGCCAAACATTTTGCTTTTGGTAAAAGTCAAAAGCATTTAAAAAAACTATACATTAGGGGGAAAAAACAAAGAAACTGTGCCCAAATATTACTAATAATAGGATTATGGGCAACTGTTCTCTTCAATTGTTTTTTTGTATTATCCAAATTCCATGTTCAAATATTCTGGCATATATACAGTTTTTTTTAAATTTTTTATTTTAACAATTTATTGGGGCTGATACAATTCTTTTCACAGTTCATACATATATCAATTGTATAAAGCACATCTGTACAGTCTTTGCCCTAATCATTTTTTTCTCTTTTCTTCTTTTACATTTTATTAGGGACTCAAACAACTCTTACCACAATCCATACATATACATACATCAATTGTATAAAGCACATCCATACATTCCCTGCCCCAATCATTCTCAAGGCATTTGCTCTCCACTTAAGCCCCTTGCATCAGGTCCTCTTTCCCCCACCCCTCCCTCCCCATTCCCCCTCCCTCATATGCCCTTGGTAATTTATACCTCGTTATTTTGTCATATCTTGTCCTATCCGGAGTCTCCCTTCCCCCCTTCTCTGCTGTCCCTCTCCCAGGGAAGAGGTCACATGTGGATCCTTGTAATCAGTTCCCCCTTTCCAACCCACTCACCCTCCACTCTCCCAGCATCGTCCCTCACACCCTTGGTCCTGAAGGTATCATCCACCCTGGATTCCCTGTACCTCCAACCCTCATATGTACCAGTGTACAGCCTCTGTCCTGGATGCTTCCTCCCCCCAACTACCATGATCCGAATTCTACCTTGCAGGGCTGGATAGGACAGAGGCATATATACAGTTTTATGAGAAAAAAACACCTTGAACAGGATTTGATTTCTTTTTAAAACATCTAGCTGAAGCAAACTGTTCTATCAATGTTTCTCAGAATAGAATATCTAGAGACAAAAATGTACTCATAGGCCAAATAAATTTCTTATTGAGTCACAGCCTTAAAATATGCTTTTGACTGACACAGGGTTTGAAATACAGGGAAGAAACAGCCGGTGCAGTACATTTTTATTATCAGCACATATTTTTATTTTCTGTTATTTGTTTCTTTAAAAGGGAATATTGGTTTTATTGACTAAAATATAGTGATGTTTATTATTTGAAAGCCACATAGGAAGATATTTTGGGAAGACATAGACACAAATTAAACCTCTATATTCAAGTTTAGATTTGCTTTTGCATAGCTCATATGAATGTAATAATAAAATGCTTTGCAAATCTTGCTAAGAATACCCTGGATGAGAGAAGAGGTTATATTTATGTTTCTCTGTTGCTATTAATAATAAGATATCTCCATCATGTCTCACTTACATGAGGTCTGAGTTTTTCATGCTGGCAAATTGAAATGTGATAAATGTGTATATGATTGAAACTCAGTATAGTGACAATCATTTTCCCACATTGTTTCCGTAAAAAGTCCGTTGTTGGCTGACTTTTGTATTCAGTTATTTTTCATGTGCTAGATATTTAAAATGTAGGCTTTTGGTTATGCTAAGAAAATAATTAAGCCAATATGTTGGTAGAATTTTGCTTTGTAAAGTTACGGGTGCATGCGTGTGTGTAGACAGACCCCTCTGTCTCTGATTCTCTGCTATTTGTGTATATAATTGTTTATGTGTGCATATGTGTGTTTTAACTATATTTTAGTGTTTTAGTTTAGTAAATATAATGCCTTGCTACTAAACTCTTATCTGATCTTGGTGGTGAGTCTTTAAGGTGGTGAGTCAGTTTGGCTGGGTCGTCATTCTCTGTAGTCTGGCAATTATTATTTAGTCATCTCCTGTGGTGAGATGTGGTGGGATGCCGCCTGCTTCCAGTATATGTAAACACCTTAGCACAGTTCTCTTGCTTTTTGCTGGATCTGGATCTGGATCATGCATCTACCTTGTCATCTGACCTTCCATTCTTTGGATTTGAGCCAGTGTCTGCCATACTGCCTGGTGGATCCCAGGAGTCATTAAACTCTATAGCCTGAGTCAGCCTGGCATCTAGCTTGCTAATTTTTGGTTGTAAATCAGGATAAGCTTGCATCCTTGCATGACCAAAGACTTGGAACTTATCAGTCTTCATGACTTCATGAGCCATTTCCTTGGGTCCATCTCTGTGTACGTATATACATTTATAAACTTCATTGGTTTTGTTTCTCTGGAGGACCTTGCATAAGGTAGTCACAACAATAAAGATGTTACAATAAAAAGGCAATACATAGGCAAGGTCAATAGACAATCATTTCTTTAACAAAAGACGCTCCATAGCAGTGCCATATAAGCGTTGTTCTGCTAACTGCAAAGCCAGCTCCACCACAGCTCCGAGGAAGAAAGATGAGGTTGCCATCTCCCCAAAAGACATATAGTCAAAGAAACACTAAGGAGCCATTCTACTCAGTGCTCTGTGTCACTGTGAATAAAGTTGATGTGGGGGTTGTTAGATAAGCATGTGTTATAAAGAGCTATTTGGGGTTGTTTGGTTTTTCCCTTCGTGCTTTGTTTCCCTTTGTGTTCTGAGTGCTTCCTTTACTTCACTCTAGTGCCCCTGTCCACATGACAAACCATCTTCTCATTTTTGCTTTAGAATAAATACTGACCTTGTGGTCAATTATAAATGGGTGTGTTTTTACTTGTTTATGTAATAGAGCACCGCACTTAGATGAAATATCTTATTTTGAATTTCACCCTGCTGTTTTGCTAAAAATATTATCAGAGAATTGTCTTGGTTCAAAGTTTATCTTTCAGAGTAATATTCTCAGAAAGTCTGCTTTCTTTTCCGTGAAGTCGGGGGATTTTGTTTGTTTTTTAAGAACTTGGTTTGCCCTCCATTTTCCTCCCATTTTGTTTGGGGTCACCTATTGTGACCCTGATCAAAATAGCCAGTGGTGGTGGCCGGGCATTCGTTACTTCTTTTATTCTAAGTTAACTGAGGCCGTGACTCCTGTAAGTGATTAGCCCATAAACTTGTTTCACCTCAGCAACTTTGGGTCCATTCTTACTTTTCGGCTCTTGATAAATAGTCTAATATTCACCTTTGAAGGCACTCGCAGCCTTTGAAGACTTCAGACTCCACTCATTATAGTAGGATAAAGAACCCAAACTTTGTGAACTATCTTATGCCAATGGACTGATTTGTTCTGTGAGACAAAGGTCCTAAGACCTCAACCCAAGGAAACCATTCTGGGAAGGTATTTGGTTATATCTTAAAAGAACCCGTGACTGTTTCTTCTATGGATATGTGTGTTAATACCCATATATCTCTTCTTATACATACATGTAAGCACTTCTATCTGTGTGCACTTGTGCATATACCTGTACCTACCTGGATACTTACTTATATGAGCATGTATGTACCTATGTTACTGTACACTTTGTTTTAGTGAGGTGTTCCAAAATTGTCTCCATCAATTCTTCAGGATAAGCACTCTTGGATGCCGAGTGCTTCTTAGTCACATGGTTTACTTTGCTCAAGTCGTGCTCACTAGATTCACCTCTGGCTACTTTTCCATCACAACAACAAGCAAACAGGTTTCCACGGGAGAGAGATTGATTCTTCCTGCCCTCTCCAATAAACATCAGCCTCTCTTTCTCTCTCTGTGTATATATGCATATATTATATGTATACTTCTTATTAAATCAGGGTGATATAATGTTTGTTCTCTATGCTTGACTTGCTTCTTGCAGCATTATCTCCGCCAGGTCCATCTATGTTATTATACGGTTTGAAAACTCATGATTGTTCTTTATGGCTGCAGAGTACTCCATTGTATGTACATACAACATTTTAATGATTCATTTAACCATTGATGTGTACTTTATGGGGAGAAAGATGAGGCTGTCTACTCCTGGAAAGATCATAGGTCTTGGAGTCCTTCAGGGGAGTATTATTCTGTCCTATGGGGTTGAATTCAACTTGAAGGTAGGGAAAGTTTATTTATTCATTGATGGGTACTTAGGGTGCTTTATTTAATGTATGTATTTATTTTTATTTTATGGATAATGTTGTTATGAACATAGATGCACATGTCTGTTCATGTCACTCCTATGAGGTTTCTGGTACATTGCCTAAAACCTAAGAGTGGGATTTGGGGTCAGAAGGTGGTTCTACATGGAGTTTTCTGAAGGAAAGATGTATGATTCTCTATGCTGACCGCACTACTTTACAGTCACAACAGCAACAATCAGGGGACCATCTGCCTGCATCCTTGACAGCAGTTATCGTGTTATTAGTGCCATTTTAGCTGCGATGAGATGGGCGTTTTGAATTTTTCTTCTACTGGGGGAAGCAGAGGACTGGGAAGAGGACACACGAGGACAAATTCTCCAAGCTCATCGTAGAGGCTGGAAGGCTGAGGCACTAGGAAAAGAAAGGCCTTCGCATGTGGGAGTTGGAGATTAATCCCAGTCACATTCTCCTAACTAAAAATCATCCCCACAATGCCCCCCCTAAGAGTGTTACTATAAAAAGATTTCTTACGAGCACGTGGCACATCTCTATGCAGCCAGAGGCCCTTATCTATAGGAGCAGACATGTTTTTATTGTTCTCCCTGCTCATGAGGTGGTCAGCAGCCTTTGTCTGCCCCCAGTGCTGGTATTGGGTTACTCCCCCACCGAGCCCAGGAACATCTAAGTTAAGAGACACTGCCCACTTTGCTACATCTGTGATTGGCTGTGATTGATGAGGCTTGCTAGCCCCAAGATGATATAAGCCTGCTGGGGCATGCATTTGCACATCCTCTCTCATTCCTGGCTTCCTGGAAGAGGCGAGTCTTTGCACACTTTGTTGTCCTTAATTCTTTTCCTTTAATTGCCCAATCGCTCCTCAGGACCCACTCGGTTGTAAGGCTGGACTTAGCTCTCTTAACAGCTACTGTGGACTGTGTGGATCATAACAAGCTAGGGATAGCCTTGAGAATGCTGCACTGTACTCCTGCAGAGGCTGCACCTAGATCAAGAGGAAGTTCTGCTAACAGAACAAGGAAATGCTGCTTGGTTGAAAATCAAGAAGAGTGTGTGTCGGGGTTGTACCTTTTCGCCATAGTGTTCCAAATGTATGATGAGCAAATAATCAGAGAAACTGGATTACATGAAGAATTGGACATCAAGATTGGAGGTCAGTTTATTAATAATCTATGATAGTCAGATAACACAGCCTCAATCACTAAAATGGAGGAAAACTTGAAACACTTGCTGATGAAGATCAAAGACTTCATCCTTCTGTATGGATTAATATTCAATGTAAATAAGACCCAAATCCTCACAACTGGGCCAATAGGTACAATCATGATAAATGGGGAAAAAATCGAAAATCTCCAGGATCTCATCTTGCTTGGATCCATACTCAGTTCTCATGGTAGCAGCAGTTAGGGGCTCAAATTTGAAAAGCAAGGATGTTACTTTGAGGACTAAGGTCAAGCCATGGTATTTTCAATAACCTCATATGCATGTGAAAGTTGAACATTGAATAAAGAAGACCTAAGAAGAACCAAGCATTTGAATTATGGTGCTATTGACGAATATTACAAGTCCAATGGGCTGCTCAAAGAACAAATAAAGGTCCTGGAAGAAGTACAGCCAACATTCCTTACAAGAAGTACAGCTAATATTCCTTACATCCTTTGGACATGTTTCCAAAAGAGATCAGTCCCTGGAGAAGGGAAAGTAGGGAGGCCATGACAAAGAGAATGACCCTCAGCAAGATGGAGTGACACAGTGCTCCAACAATGGACTCAAACATAGGACACGTTGTGTGGATGGCACAGGTGAGGATGGAGCAGGACCGGGTGGTATTTTGTCTGTTGTAACAGGGTCACCACGGGTTAGGACCAATGAGGAGGCAGCGAACAGCAGCAAAAGCTAATGATTTTTGAGCATCCTTTCATGTTGGCTGCTTGAATGTAATCTTTGAAGTTACTCTTCACAGCCAATGCCCATTTTATAACTGTCCTGTGTCTTTGCTGATGAGCTGTTGATGTCTTCTATAAATTTTAGAGATTAAACCCAGATCAGATTGGTGCTTCAGAAGATTTTTCCTATATGTAGGTTCTCTTTGTACTCTTTTGCTAAAGTAATTTGAGGAACATTATTTTAAAAAAATTATGAGGTACCAAGTATCTAATTTATCTGCTGCTCTTTGTACCTTTATTATGTTTACTATCCTATTGTTATAAGATTTCCCTAAAGCTCTGCTTGAGAAAATTTATAATTTTAAGTTTAACATTCACTGCTTTGATACACTGTGAATTTTGTGTATTGTGGGAGATATGAGTCCGAGATAAATATTACAAAGTACCATTTATTTTATATTTTTCCCTCATTGAATTAATTTTGACCCCTTGATGAAAATCAGTTGTCTATAAGTGAATAGATATAGGACTTATTTTTGATGGCTATAAAATATGTTCCCCTGAGTATCCAGTTAATGATTGTAGCTGCTAACCGAGAGGTGAGAAGTAGGTCCACTCAGAGATACCTCAGAAGACAGGCCTGGAGATCTACTTCCAAAAAGCAGCCACTGGCAATCAAATGGAGCACAGTGCCACTCTGATACACATGAGATTACTTTGAGTTGGGATCAATTTACTGGCAACCGGTTTATAAAATATGGAACAGCTATTTTGAACAAACATTGCAGCCTCAGTGGTGGTGCAAGTGACTTGTAAAGAGGAGAGTTATAGTCACGGGGAGCGATGGATCATGAACGTGTCTACCTGAGAGATCCCAAAGATTTCATTTATTTATTTATTTATTTTTAATAAATCATTTTATTGGGGCTCATACAACTCTTATCACAATCCATACATCAGTTGGCACCCTGATACATTCATTGCCCTCGTCTTTCTCAAAATTCTCCTTCTACTTGGGTTCCTGGAATCAGCTCGGTTTCCTTTTTTTCCCCCTCCTCCTCCCTCCCTGCTCCCCCTCCCCCATGAACCCTTAATAGTTTATATTATCTTACACTGCCCGGTGTCTCCCCTCACCCACCTTCCTGTTGCTCATCCCCCAGAGAGGAGGTTACATGTAGATCCCTGAGATAGGTTCTCCCTTTCTACACCCCCTTCCCTCCCGCTGTCGCCACTCTCACCGCTGGTCCTGAGGGGTTCATCCGTCCTAGATTCCCTGTGTTTCTAGATCCCTACTGCACCACTGAGCATCCTCTGGTCTAACCAGGTCCGCAAGTCAGAATTGGGATCATAATAATTTGTGGGGAGGAAGCGTTCAGGAACTAAAGGAAGGTTTTGAGTTTCATTGTTGCTACACTGAACCCTGATGACTCATCTCCTCCCCACTACCCCTCTGCAAGGGATGTCCAGCTGTCTACAGATGGGCATTGGGTCCCCATCACGCACTCCCCTCATTCACGGTGATGTGATTCCCCCCCCCTGCCTTTGTTGTTTGAAACCTGGTCCCCCTCGGCCCTTCATGATCACACATGTTGGTGTGCTGCTTCCGTATGGGCTTTGTTGCTTCTGGGCTAGATGGCCACTTGTTTACTTTCAAGCCTTTAAGTCCCCAAACACTATATCTCTCAATAGCTGGGCACCATCAGCCTTCTTTACCACACTTGCTTATGCACACATTCGTCTTCAACATTTATGTGAGGAAGGTGATCACACAATGATGGTTTTTGTTCCTTGGTGTCTGCTACCTGGTCCGTTCAACACCTTGTATTCACTTAGGCTGTGTGGTTCTTCTCTGTGGGCTTTATTGCTTCCGAGCTAGATGGCCGCTTGTTTGCCTTCAAGCCTTTAAGACCCCAGATGCTATATCTTTTTAATAGCAGAGCACCATCAGCTTTCTTCACCACGTTTGCTTATACACACATCTGTCTTCAGTGATCATGTTGGGAAGGTAGATATCATGGAATGATCGTTTAGCTGGGCAAGGTGCTATTGTATTGAGGGCATGTGCGCGAGGAGGCCCAATGTCCACCTGCTACCCTACTACTGAACCTATAAATATATGTCCATAGGTCTGTTTTCCCCATAATCATAAATATATTTACATATGTACATGTTTGTATTTAGGCTTCTATATATGCCCTTTGCTTCCTACTCCTTTCCTCTATTTCCTTATGCTTTCCTCCTATCCCACTACTATGTTCAGCCTTCATTCTGGTTTTAGTAATTCCTCCCAGTTACCTCGCCCTTGGTCACTTGCTACCAGTCCTCCCTTCCCCTTCCTGACACTGGTTTTGAACCATTCACTTTGCCCTTGTCCCTGTGTTGGCCAACACCTCCTCCCTTCCCCTACTTCCCATAGTCTCATGTCCCTCCGGGACCGTTGGTCCTGTTATTTTCTTCTCAAATTGTTTGTCCAGCCTATCTTGTCTAGGTGGACCTGCTGACATAGTAATATGTGCATACAAATGCAGATGGCTTTAACAGCACCCAAGTGGCACATATGAACATGGCTCCGACAGCAGCAGCACCGACATGCTGATAGACAAAAAAGCCACTGACATACAAAATTTACAAGAGAAGACAAAAGTAAAAACAAAACAAAAACACAGTAAAAAAATTCTGTTAATAGTTCGAGATCTGTTTGTTGGCCTTTAGGAGTGTTTTCCAGACGAGTCTGGTGGCGTGCCACGTCCTGGCCCCAAAGTCCATCCTTTATACTCCCTCGGAGAGATCCCAAAGATTTTATGTCACCTGTTAGAGCACAGGAATATAACCATGAGGATAGTAATCTTGGGTTTGTTAGCACCAAAAATGTCAACTTGACTGCCAGGGCTGAGAAGCCACTTCTCACAATTTAACTGTGGCCTCCTTTTTGGGAAGCCCATCCATATAAAGTAAATATAAGTTGCAATTGACTCAATGGCAGTGAGTTTGGCTTTGAAAGTTTTTATTATATCTATATCATCATAGAGTAATTGAGGTTTATTAAAGTGCTGTTTCTTTTCAATATTCATCTAACAAAACCCCCAAAAGAAAATAATGCACCATAAATGAACATTAGGTCCATTTTACTTAATTATAGAAATTGCTTGATACTCTAGATGCAAATTTATCAGATAACTTTTTGAGCTAACAATAACAATGGGGTTTATTTCCTGCTTCATGAAAGCTGAGAGAACTTTCAAAGTATAATTAATTTGTGTATTGGGCTTTCCTTTTATAGAATCAGTAATAATATTTGAAAATATGAGTTACAAGTTTCTTTCTAAGTTTGCTCTTAAGTTTTTTGTGGATATTGCATTATTTTCTTTAAATGGAGCGCAATCTCCTGTTCCCTAAGAATTTCTTACTCTCTCTTGTTTTGCAATTACTTGCTATGAATTCCTTTCTGAATAGATGGCAAATTCCTTAAGGAGAGAGTTAATTTCTGAAATGTTTCACCCTTATGTAATGTCAATGGAAGTTGCCAAGGTATTCAACTTTACTTGAATGGACAATCAATAACCCTGGAAGTATCAGTAAAAAAAAAATCAAATGACATATTGTGTTGACAAATCTGCTACAGAAGACTCCTTTAAAATGTCAACAATAATAAATAAATGCATAGATAGATAGATAGATAGATTAAAAAGCATGACCTGAGGACAAAGCCATAGCATTGTTAACCACTTCATATGCATGAAAAAGCCTGACAATGAATATAAAAGACCAACAAATTGATACATTTGAATTATGATGTGGGTAACAAATAGTGGGTATACCTGGAAGCTTCCAGAAGAATGGACAAAGTTGTCTAGGAAGAGCAGCCAAAATATTCCTTAGAACTGAGGGTGGTGTGACTTTGTCTTTCCTACTTTGGACATGTTATCAGGAGGGACTAGTTCTTAGAGAAGGTCACCATGCTCGGGAGAGGGTCATTGACAGAAAGGATCAGCTAAGAGCATAGGGCAGTGCTTTGTATGTACTGAATACTTTATAAAGCTACTGGCTTCTTTGTGGTTGTCAAAGTCATCCAAGTGATTTTCCATAATTTTATGAAAGCTACGGAACTCATAGAATTGCAGGTGAAGGATGAGTTTTATTGCATATACTGAAATAAATGAAAGAGAAACACTAAACATATGAAGTTCTGATGAAGGAGTAATGTAAGCCCCAACTATTGACTGTGAAAAGATGGCACTTTTGAAAACACTAACCTGATATAATTCAATTCCAGTTATCATCATTTGCTTATTTTCAGGGATTAATATTTTTTCCCCATACAAATTTCCTCTAGTTCCTAAATGCTTCCTCCCTGTCCACTATCATGATCCCAATTCAACCTTACAAATATGGCTAGACCAGAGAATATACACTGGGACAGATAGGAACTGGAAACACAAGGAATCCAGGACAGAAGACCCCTTCGGGACCAGTGGTGTGAGTGGCGATACCGGAAAGGTGGAGGGAGGGTGGGGTGGAAAGGGGGAACCAATTACAGGGATCAACATATAACCTCCTCCCTAGGGGAAGGACAACAGAAAAGTGGGTGAAGGGAGACGTTGGACAGTGTAAGATATGACAAAATAATAATTTATAAATTATCAAGGGTTCCTGAGGGAGGGAGCAGGGAGGAAGGGAAAAAATGAGGAGCTGATAATTGTTTCTCTGCCCTGAGGCCTTCTTCTTCTTAAAGCTAAAACAATCATAGCTTCAGGGAGAAGGTAGCTATTCCAAATAACGATGGAATGATTGCTCAGCTTTGAGGTTAATATGAAATACTATATTAAGTAATTCTATTTTAGGAAAAATGTAGTGGTTTAAAGATTAAGCAAATCTAATTTTAAGATTTAAGAAACATGTTCATTGGTATTTATAAGTATTATAGTCATATGACTCAAAGTTCAACAAGTATAAAGAATATCTGATAAAAATTCTCCCACCCCTGTCTGAGGCTTATGAACCCCACTTCCTCTATCCACAGATGTGTAAGGTTTTGGTGGAATCTCCCAGAGATTCTTTGTAGATTTAATGAGTAGATAAATGTCTTCTCTTATCCTTTGTTACACAAATGATACATACTTTCAGTATCTTATGTTTTCACTTAACATATCTCGACATATGTGGCAGTTAGATGATTATCATGTGAACTTCAAGATGTATGAAAATGTAGGGGCGGAGCCAAACCTGTCAATCAAGTTGTAGCCTGATGCCTCCTTGTTGGTATAAAAGTATGAGGCACTGAGAACTGCTCTCTCCCTCCCACCATCACCTTCTTGTTTTCTGGCCACCCTGAAAGCTGCCAGCGTCCTGCCATGTTTCTGCTGACCTTGGGTCCACAAGATTCTGGACCCACCAGCCCCATGATGTTTTTGTGTTTTTCATGTGACTATGAAGACTGTCTTAAGGACTGGTATTAGATTATATGGACTTGAGATGGACTGGCCTGGGATGCTTTATTGATATATATTAACTTTTTATATTAAACTCCTTAGACATCTATGAGTGTCATAAGATTTGTTTCTCTAGTCAACCCAGCCTAACATGGGGTACCTACACATCAACATATAAAGAGACACTTCATTATTTTTAATGCCTACTAGTATCATAGTGATAGACACTCTTACTATCATAATCCTGAAATAAATATATATATATATATTTAAATGTTTGTTTTGTGATTAAGTGATGGTATCTAGAAGATATATTTCTAAAGGTGGAATTTCTGTTCAAGATCACATGCTTTTGAAATATGTTAAACAATGCCAAATTATCCTGGTACTAATATCAGCCCAGTTGACCCCAATTTATGGTGACCCATGGACTGAGAAGTATAGTCAATTTGACTGGTTTCTCAGAAGTAGATTACCAGGACGCTTAACTTTTCTTACCCTTCTGCTTCCCCTAATTACCTTTGAGGCAGTATCAATTGACATCCCATTACAAATGCATGAAGACTTTCACACTAGTTATCTTGAGGTATAAATCAAATTTCTAATTTTTGGCTTCCCCAACTTGAGTTGAAATTCAGGTAAAAGTATGATGAGGAGAGTCAAACTATCTCTCAATTAGAACATTGAAGCTGGCACTTACTTCCTGTGCCATTACCGAGAAGTGACACGCATTCAGAGAGCTCCTGGTTCTCTTTTTAATTAAAAGATCATATTATTTTGGGCTCTTACAACTCTTTTAACAATCCATGCATCCGTTGTATCAAACACATTTGTACATATGTTGCCATCATTATTTTCTAAGCATTTACTTTCTGTTGGAACCCTTGGTATCAGCTTCTCTTTTTTTCCCCTCTCTCCCCCCTTCCCCGCCCTCCTGACCCTTTGATAAATTATAAATGGGTATTATTTCCATGTCTTTTACTGAGCAGTCTCCCTTACCCCACGTTTCTCTTGTTCATCCCCCTGGGGGTAGGAGGTGGTAGTTATGTGTCAATCATTATGCCCAGTTTGACGCGATTCTGTCCTCCATGTAGAATGGTCGCAGTGGTGTAGCAAGGGAAGGGGAGGTCTTAGTGTTCTGGCTTAAGGGCTGCTTTAGAGGGCTTTGCTTATAACAATGGGTATGGAAGAGCACCCAAGAATTCCTGAAGCCAGCAGAGTACTCCATAATAACCCGGGACAGGGTAGTGCTACCTCTATGGGGTTTTGAAATTGTAAGTCTTCATGGGAGAAAAAGCCTTATCTTTCTCCCAAGGAGGGCCTGGTGGTTTACAACGTTTGACCTTGCAGCTAGCAGTCTGGGACGTAACCCAGTTGGAATGAACTCAATGAGAGCGAGAGTGAGAGAGAATGCTGAGAGAAGCAGAAGAGATGGTCAGAGACCAGGCAGCCAGTGAAGGTAGTTACCATATAATCAGTAGGAATAGCTTGGTGGGTTATTGTCAGTAACAAATGACAACTGAAAGCTCTGAGTAAGGATACCTCAAATTAACTCGAGACTCTTGACATGAAATGGTGGGTATCATAAAGTCTGAGGTCAAAGCTCTCTGCTGAATAAAAATGACTTTTGTATCCAGAATGCAGGCTGTGGTTTCTGAGAAAATTGCATGGTAAATAAATTTAGTAAAGAATGTGATTCTGTTTGCTTAAGGATTTTACGAAGGACCATTCTGCTCAAGATATTGATTCCAAAGGACAGAGTCTTAATCAAGATTTGCTTTAGAAGACCGCATATCCTCCTTTCAGTCACGTACGGAGTGCCTCATGATTGTTTCAAGGCCAGACGCACCTAATTTTATAACCAGTACCTAACTGTCAGCCTGTCACCGACATTTTATTGCAGGCCCTTGCATATTCCTATAAAACACGCCCCACACTGTCTCCTCCTCTTACCATTTAGTTCAGAAATCTGGATCCTGTGACTCCTAGCTTACAAATTCTCTTGCCTCTCAATAAAAGCCTTTAGTATTGATTTCACCCAGAATCTACTCTTTGGGCTGAAAGATAGGTCAGTTGGAGCCTGACAGACATCCATATAGAGTATATCATGAGAAGGAAAAAGAGAGCATACCAGAATGAGGAAGCTGGCCAGAGACCAAATACTTGTCAAACCAAAAGGGATCAATATTCTTGTAAACTTGCTTCACACCTGGGAATAGGGTAAGACATGATATGCTCCTGTTTCACCTCCCCCTCTTGGATGTCTATTTCCTAATTTGTCCAATGCTCTGTTCTTGGCACGCTCTCTGTTATTGGCCACGATTCCATGTAGTGAATCAATTCTAGTTGCACACCACAAAATCCACTCCAAGCAATAGAAAGAGAAAGAGACACACGGCACATTATAAGGAAGCATGTGGACACTGCAGGTGGATCAGAGAACTAGGTGGAGATGTGAAACTAGTGAAACTAGTGAAACTAGCAGTCAGCTGAGAAGTTCCATTGAAACCCATCACTGCACACCAGATGCCATGACATGCTGGGAAAGGGTGACTTAGCTACCCAGAGGACCCAGAGACTTCAGACCCCAAGCCTGTTGCTTGGCTGCCTGAAGCTTACTTCGCCTCACGAATGGAAACAGAGACTTGTGGCTCACTGGAACATCTAAATTGCACACAAACATGTTGAAATCAGGCCATACATGGATCTAGAAGGAAACGTGCCTGGAAACTGACTTTAAGTTCCCTTGGTTCACAGTACAAAAACCAACCAACAATCAAACAAAGAAACCAAGCATGCTGTGTGTTGTGACAGGTGCTACCTGATCTGGAAAAAGGCCAACTGCTTCACCCATCTCTCTGTTGTGATTTATGTTGATGAACTCTCTCTGTGTGTATACAGATGTGTCTGTGTCAGAGCCTCGTTTGGGCATTTTCAGCTTCCTGCTAGACCTAGAAACTAGCTTGCTCATAGTGTGGAAGCAACACCTCTTTGGGAATTGCACTATTTTCTAAGTGATTTCTTATCCCAAAGCAAGCCTCTTCCCTCTATCTTTAGCATCCTGGGCTAAGGTCTCTGAAGACAGCTTCTCACTACCCTGTCTTCTGAGTTTTAGTTTGAAGTACCTCCCTGAGGGACAATCTTCATGATGAATTACAGTGGCATTGTTACTGTGCACATAAAGATCTGGGAAGGATGATTTTTTTTTAAGATCAGGCATTTTGATTCTGAAATAGTACAGTAAACAAGATGATTAACCATTCAGTGTTTTTCCTTTTTGCTTAAATCTAGATTTAATTCTTGCTCTGGTTTTTCTGTGTAGGTAGAATACCAACTCTGTGGTCTCTTGATAAGACACTTGGCAGCAATGGGTCTGCCCACAGTTCCAGAATATTAGCTTCACAATCCCCTGCAACCATAAGTCAGTTTTTGGTTTATGCTGTAACTGTGCTTCTTTTTTGTTGTTGCCTTACGTCCTCCTCTTCATCCCGGTGGGTTCAAACATGTCTCCTCCTCCTCACCTTTTATCACCTGCTGTTTTCTCAGGTCGATTGCCCCACATTAATCTTTGAAAGTATATTTATATGCTTAGAAGGGAGTGTACATGCACTGAGGTTAAAGGAATCTTGTACAATCTGTGTGGAAAGGGGCCTTTGCTTTGCGGAGTAGGGTATTGATTTCCATAATAAAGTTGGCCCCAACCATGATTCTGTGAATCAGCAAACAGGGTTTTAACTGAAGCAGATGGGAAATGTCTTTCGATGCAAGAAACGGGGCAACTAATGTTAGCTGAGACCATATGCATTTTCCACTCGAGACATTCAAGTTCAATCATACTTTATGGAATGCAGATTCTGTTTTTCAAATTTCCTAGCAAAAATGTTCTTCTTCCTTGACTACTTAGTAAACTTTGTGAGGAACTACGGAGCTCCCGGGAATTAAGAATGTTGCTCAAATTATTTCATTTTCAAGAAACAAGTTTAGAACAAATGAACCTTATTTAATTTTCATTTCTCATTATTTTTAAGTTTCTCTATAAAGTGCCCTTTTTTCCTTAGCCTGGAAGCTTGTTTAAAGCTACAGGGATGAATGATTTTATTTTCACAATGGAATTGCTCCTGCAAAAGTCAGATATTGATTCTTTTGTTAGGCAGAAAGTCATTTAAAAAACAAACAAACATATCCCTTCATTTTCTTTAAAGATGAGCATTTTAAATGCATGGTCCTGCTCTTTCTGATAAATCACTGCATAACTTCAGCTCTCTGCATCATTTCATTTTTTTGTATGTGCAGCAATAATGAAACACAAAAAGAATTTGAAGTGAATACAAAGAGATTTTTCTCGTGTCAAATCTTATAAATTTTCTTTCCTAAGGGTTTTGAGTGAAGCCATTTGAGCAAAGCACTACTTAGTTAGAATAAGAATTTGCAGGAGAAATTTTTAGTCAAAGGATTTTCACTTAATGAAGCAATGGCATAATTCTATGTCTCTGTATCCAGTGATGAATAATAAAAAATAATATTTCTTGCGAACATAGAATAGAAATTTTATATTGACTATATGATTATACATCTGTGGTTATACATTCAGCTCATAAATGTTGCCTCTATTAACAGAAAAATCCTTTGTTACCAACAGGACAACTCTCACTTGCTCTTTAATGTTATGTAGATTTACCCTCACTTTGAAATTGTTGAATTATTTCCACAATAAGATCACCTTTCCTTGCTGTCTGCACAGTATTAAAATCATTGAAAAGGCTCCGGCACTTTTCTTGCACTAAAGTAAGCTAGTTGAGAGTTGTAGGCACCTTTATTACTTATGAATACAACTTAAAGACACACTCAGGAATGGCTCGCGCTCATAACCTGGGGCCTGCAGGCACTGTGAATAGATGTGCAAATTGCAGTGAACTTTAGGGGGAAGAGGTGGGCATGCCTCATAAAAAATCAAAACACACATGACTTTAAATGTAACAGTTCTTCTAGGGATTTATTCTGCAAAGGTATATAAAAGGTCAATCACTAAGCATATCTTTTCCTTGCCCCCTCCACAAAGTTGAAAAACAATCAACAGATTCATCTGTTGGATATTAGTTAAATAAACATTATAGTTTATATATATAATGGATTTATATATAATGGATTATCTTGCAGGCGTTTTAAAAAATGAGAAGGTACTGTGATCACTATCGTGAGGTGATTCCATAGATCTTTTTTTAAGTGCAAAGAGTAGAATGGCATGTATAGAGTGCTGTTGTGTCACAAAGTCGGAGATAAATCTATAAATGTATCATTGGTGGCATGGGCCCAAAATACATCTGGAATGATACACCAATAATCTAAAATAATATTAGTTGTAATTGAAGAGCAAAGTTGAAGGGCCGAGTAGAAAATCAGAGATGTTTTGGTGAATGTTTGCCACCAACTAGCTGGGATTGGTGAAGGGCTGCTTGTAATTTAGCAATTACTCATCACTGTCCAGTCTTTTATGACCCATAGCACCCCTAGAAAACAGTATAGAGCTGTCCTAGCATTTCCAAGAACATAAATATTTATCCTAGAGGCTGCCACGCCTTTCTCCCTCAAAATGACTTGGGGTAAGCAAACATCAGCCTCCACAACTCTGAGAGCAGAAGAAACTAGATGATGCCCCACTACCACTACTCTAAAAAGGATGACATTAGAGGCCTCTAGATAGGCTGGGAGACAAATGTGGAACAAAACTCTCAAAATCATAAGAGAAACTAGGCTTGTAATCTGGCTAGTTATTGGTGGAGCCCTCAAGAGTATGACCCATAGTCATCCATCAAGTTTGGAACCTATGGTCAACCATTGAAGATCACAGGGTAGCATTTCCCCAAGGAGAAAGCGTGAGAATGTAGGGAAGAAGGCTGGTGGAAATAAGGTAAGTGACAGTACAGTGAGGGGACTGCAGTGGATGAGTTGGAACAGAACGTGCTATGAATTGTTGCATGTATAGTTGATGGATTGCTTTGTCGATCTTCACTTAATTTACAATGAAAAGTCCTTTGTTTTAAGTGACTGATGGGTTCACCCACCATTGCATAAATACCTCAACTTTATCTGACTTCTCTGTGAATTAATAAATACGAGGTTGAAAAGAACAGCATGCAACTGATTTTAAATGTCAAATTATTAAAATAAACTACCTATTAAAAAATATATATATTCAAGCTTAACTATTTGTCATCTTGTAATCATACATTTCAAACATCAAAGTCAAAGCTTTATAAACATAAGAACAAAAACAATGATCCTAAGTTAAATACTATATAATTTTTCACCAAACTACAAATATTATACCACCGTTATATGTACATTGTTAAGTCCTTCAATATGAAGTCATTTTCCTGGTGAAGAAATGGTGGATTGTGTTTTTATGTTGCTTTCCATCCAAAAAATCCTATAGCACAGGATAGAATTTAAGCAAAGATCAATTTAAGTTTAAATACTCAAATTTAAAATGGGAAGAAAGTCAATGTAAGAATTTTTTTTCAAGCAGAAGAAACTATATCAACTTTGTTCATGAGGAGCTATGAATATTTCAGAAGCTGAAAACAGGCCAGAGCAGTTACAATGGAGATGATGATAAGACACTTGAAATAAATTTTGTGAGACCCCAGGGATTCAGTCATGCAAGGCCTTTAAAAGGTTAATTAACAGAGACGACATAGACCTACTCGCATTTTTTAAAATTACTGTACTGCTTTGTAAAGAATAAATTGGCATAAAAAAGTGAAGGCCTGCCCCAGGGAAGTTTCAGTGGGAATGGAGGATGGGAGGAAGATAGAGCGAGAGTGTTAGGAGGTGGCAGCACACTGGGGCTTGGGTACGAAGAAGAAAGAAGAGTGACAGGTCCTGACTGTGTCCTGGAAGGAGGTAGCAGAAGAAGGCGGGAGATGGGACAGATGGTGAGTGCAGTGGAATAGCTGGGGCATGTGTGGAATAGCTCATTATTTAGAAGACATCATTTCCATCCAGAAGAAAGGATTAGGTGGGTGATGGATGTTTCAAAGCCACCTGGATAAATAGAACCTTGAGTGACCAGGAGGTGAAATGAGTTGGCCCAGTGATAGTAAGCATAGTGAAAAGACGGAAACGTTTCGGAAAGATGTTTGGTGATCGTTCATGTGGAGGTTTCCAAGATGAAGAACTTACAATGCTTCGACAGTTATTTTCTAGTTTTGTATTTTAATAATAAAGGACTTAAAACTAGCTCCACACAGGACAAGCCATTGTTTCCTGGTGTTTTCAGGTCGCAGCATGCTTCAGAGTTAAATGCTCTATTGATGAGCTGTGGATTGTGGACGCCATTACAAGATGGCGCTGGACCGCGCCCTTATCTTCAGGGTTAGTGATAACAAGTTATGCCACGCATGCGCTCAGTCTGGACTTTGACGCAGGAGAGCTTTGCGCCTATCTGAGAGAGCCCCGTCACCCCGAAGCATATATAAGCCAGGGTTTTTAGCCTGCCCGGGGTCTTCCATAGCTGACCTCGGATCTAGAGGCAGCTCTCAATAAACTCCGCTTATCACGCTATCAGAAGGATCCTGGTCAATTTGTCTCGTCGTGTGTCGCGTTCATCCTCTTATCTTCCGCCGTGGGAGGGTCGCGCGTGACAGCTGGTGCCGAAAACCCGGGATTTCGAGTCCTTAACAAGGCGACGAGACGGTTGAGTGGAGACCCCCGAAAGGGAGGATTCAGAACTGATCAGCGCTGCGGAGAGGGTGAGTTCTGCAAGGCCACTGCTGTGTGAATGTTTATCCGTTACGGCTGCGGCGGCCTTGGCTGAGTGTGGGAGAGAGTGCTGCTTCTGCTTTCGGTTTAGACCGAGAAGAAAATCCTGTGCTTAAGTCCCGTGTAGATAAATGGGCAACATGGGAAATGTTCCAATAAAACAGATGGTTAAAACTTTGCAGCAAATCTTGCTAGCTCGTAAACTGAAGATATCAGAAGGCACGCTTAGCAAATTTGTGAGGGAAATAGACCAGATTGCACCATGGTTTCTAACAACGGGCTCTCTGACTGTCCCATGTTGGGACAAGTTGGGAAGAGACATTGATCGAGCAAAAGAAGAGGGACAGATAAGACCAGGCACGAGACCGGTCTGGAAACTAGTTAGAAGTTGCTTAGTGGACGAAGCTTGTGCAGAAGTGATACGTCAGGGGCAGCGTGAGTGGATTGACTTTCAAGACAGCATGTCAGAAGCAGGACAGGAACACACCCGAGGAAACAGGACGTCCGAAAAGGACGATCCGGGAATAGATCGATCTAAAAGGAAAAAACACAGGAGCTCAAAATTGGAGACAAATACGGAGTCAGAGGAAACCTCTGTGACCGGCTCGGAATCAGAGACCGGAGAGGAAACGGAGACAAAACAGCCAAAAACAGGAGGGACCACAAGAGAGAGGGGGGCTGCCGCGCGGGCACGGCAGGAAGCCCCTACTGAGATTAAGCTTAAAGACAAATCCAAAGTGCCAGGAAGTATTTATCCCTGGAAGGAATTAGGGGCTTTAGGCCTTACCGAAAGTGATGAGGAGGAATTGGAGGAGGCGGCGGCTGCATATGACAGAGGGAGGTACGATGAGTTTGCTGCTATTAAGTCTATACCTCCGGCACCTCAGATACCTCCCCCCTATAGCTCAGGGGGACAAAATTATTCTCTTTTGATGCCGAAGAGCCAACAGATGCTTAGTCAGATGTTCCCGGTTTTTGAAAATGCCAACCAACAGCGATATCATGAACCTTTAGATTATAAAATTGTCAAGGAATTGGCCGAGGCAGTAAGATCTTACGGAGTCAATGCTAATTACACACAATCTTTAATAGATCGTGTCTGTGCGCATTGTATGACTCCTACTGACTGGTGTTCAGTCACCAAGGCGGTCCTAACCACAGGACAGTACCTAGAGTGGAAGTCTATGTGGATGGAAAACAGCATGACCCAAGCAAGACAAAATGCAGCCAGGGGCATGCCTCAGCAGGCTTGGACATATGAGATGCTAACAGGAAATGGTCAATGGGTAAACAATCAGACAGGTTACCCTATAGATGTATACCAACAAATTAATTTAGCCGCCGGAAAGGCCTGGAAAGCGCTGCCCAATAGGGGAGAAGTAAGAGGGAACCTTACAAAAATAATACAAGGCCCTACGGAGCCATTTTCAGATTTTGTGGCTAGAATGCTAGAAGCAGCAGGAAAAATTGTGGGGAGTGGTGAGAACCTGGCCTATACCCCATCCAGTAAATAGACAAGCCCCAGTTCTCCCAGTATTTTTTGCTCAAAAATGTGATAGATTGGGAGTCCCTTGTAGTCCTCCTGTGAGTAAAGTATCAAAATTTTATAATGTCACAAATTTTACTTTTGTTAATAGCTTATGTTTCCATGTCGTAAAAAATTCTTCCAGTAATCAGTGCATAAACTTGAGAAAGATAAATGTTACAACATGGCTTGATCCTGAAGTTACCCCAGGGTCGACTGTCAAGGTAGAGGTCAATCAAGAAGGCGAGATGATTTTTAGTGGCTCGCCCCCAGCCCCGCAACTAGGCGAATGGTCGACACCAGCAACTCCGCCGGTGACGCGTGTCGAGACATATGTCTGGCAAGAAGAATTGCTAGCACCAGTAGAGACGGGCAAAGAACATGAGGAAAGAACTCGATGCAATGGTACTCTGGAAAGAGTGAGGGTATTCCCTCCCTGTCGTCCTAGAGAAAGATTTCCACCAGAGTTTGAAAACTGTGACCCAGGGGTACAGGATAAATTGTATTTATCTAAACTAAACCTCAATTTTTCCCCAAAATTATATAACAGCACCCAGAATGTGAGCAAGAATACATGGCCGTGGCATCAGTGGATTCTAAATAACAGATTGAATGCTGCCACTATTATGTCCCCTTTTGCTGGCTTGTTGGGAAGCGTCATACGTCTCAAAAGAGCTAATGTAGTTATTGTGGGAAATATGGCAAACGTTAGTGAAGGCTTGAGTTATAGCCATAATTATATTTATGATTATAATCCAGTTTGCGTAAAAAGTCCTTTTTTATTTTTAGTTTTTAATGATACATGTATTATAAATGATGTTGTTAGTTGCAATAGTAGTAAATGTAGATGTAAAATTAGAGAGTGTTGGTCTGGAAACCGAACGCATAATGCTATGGTCATTCGCATTCCCACCTTAGTTCCTATACCTGTGGAAGCGGATCCGAATCAATTCCCCATTACTACTCTATTGAGACATAAAAGAGATTTTGGCGTAACAGCTGCAATTGTTACAGCAATAGCGATATCAGCAACAGCGGCCGTAACTGCGGGTATCGCTATGGCCAATCAAGTGCAGACAGCTAAAGTTATAAATGAAGTTGTGGAAAAAACCGCGGATGCACTAATGGAAGCCCGCAATGCCCAAGCTCATTCAGCGGCGGGAATAATTCTGTTGAATCAAAAAACGGATTTATTGCAACAAGAAATTGAGCAACTTACCAGCTTGGTACAACTGAGCTGTGTATTATCAACACCTGCGGTTTGTGTCACCCCTATTGTATATAATGAATCAAGCAGCATTATTAAAAACATTTCAGATTTTTTGACAGGCCAATGGAGTGAAGAGCTGGAAGCGATACAGGACCAGATGTTGTTGAAGATTTTGAAATTGAATGGCACACGTACTAAGCCTATCACGCTTGGAGATTACACCTCTTGGTTGTCCTCTGCTTTTTCCTATTTCAAGGAGTGGGTGGGAACATTTTTATTTTTGGGCTTAATCTGCTTCGGTGGCATAATTCTTCTCTGGATGATTTGCAAGCTCAAGCGCAATCAGGCTAGCGAAAAGCGTGTGATATTACAAGCCCTCATGGCTCTTGAAAAGGGCGAGCAGCCAGAGATTTGGCTTTCCCTCCTCAAGCGCTAGACCATGCGCAAGCTGAGTCCGCAGCCAAAGACGGGAAAGACCAGTGGGACATGGTACCAACCTAAGACAGGAGCCTGCCGCTAGAGGGCAGGAGTTCCGATGACGGGTAAGGACCATGTGGCATGCTAGGTCACCTAAGACAGGCGGGATTCCAAAATCTTATTATATAAAAAGGGAGGAGATGTGGACGCCATTACAAGATGGCGCTGGACCGCGCCCTTATCTTCAGGGTTAGTGATAACAAGTTATGCCACGCATGCGCTCAGTCTGGACTTTGACGCAGGAGAGCTTTGCGCCTATCTGAGAGAGCCCCGTCACCCCGAAGCATATATAAGCCAGGGTTTTTAGCCTGCCCGGGGTCTTCCATAGCTGACCTCGGATCTAGAGGCAGCTCTCAATAAACTCCGCTTATCACGCTATCAGAAGGATCCTGGTCAATTTGTCTCGTCGTGTGTCGCGTTCATCCTCTTATCTTCCGCCGTGGGAGGGTTGCGCGTGACAGTGGATGCCTTGTTTTGAGAAATGCAGAAATCGGGTCAGATGCCGTGAACATTGCACAGGCAATGGGTGACTCAAAAGCCCTCTGATTTTGGACATCAAGACTTTAGCACTCTAATATTTTTGGCTGGAACAAAGGAGGCAAAAGCCAAACAAGAAATGCACAAAACAGATGGCTGTCCTCAGGTGACAAATATTTAACATGAGGCATAACAGGCATTTCTCAGTAGGTTGAAAAGATCTTAATGACCTGAGATTTATTTCAACTTGCTCTGCTTCAGTGGAGGGGAACCCTAACCTCCCCAGTCTCCTCCGGCAGTTTGCTGTGACAGATAAGCCTTTGAAGATAAAATGTTAGCCTGATCTCTATTGACAAGGTAGAAGAGGGCTGCAGGGCAGAGGTACTCAAACTTTCTCCCCATGTGAACCCTTCATGCTGTTTTTTTTTTCTTTCATTCACTTCTACAGCATCCTTAGACCAAATAAATACCTGTGTATTAAGTAATTAGCTCCAAACAACTTAATGAGTGGCTGTGTCCTAATTTCTTGGAAAACATTACACAGAAATAGAAATAAAAAATGTTATATACCTTTTAAATAATTACAGTTCCTTAGAAATGTGCTGCAGATTCTGGGAGCCCTTTCCATCTTCTCAAATTTAGGAGCCACTAGCAGGCACACTTTCTGTTCCACACTCATTTTTATACATTCCTTGCTCCTCATCAAAGCATCAGTAGGAAGCGTGGTTTCTAAAAAAACATTGCAGCCTCCCAAGTAATGTCATGCTATTTTAAAATCCATGGGCTGTAGTAATTCCCCAAGGAGCCCTGTGGCATAGGGAGTTACATGCTGGGCTGCTCATCACAAGAGCAGAAGTTGAAACCCACCAGCTGCTCCATGAGATAACCATGAGGATTTCTGCTCCTGAGTGAAATTAGTCAATCACAGACAGACAAATATTGTATGAGATCACTGTTCTATGGGGAGGTGGAGTGAAGGGGTGGAGACAAAGACTTACATACCAAAGGGACCACACCGTGGAAGTTACCAAAGGAGGAGACCAAGAGAGGGAAGATGAAGCAGAGGCTTGAGGATGGCAGGTGGTAGGTACTTTGGTGAAGGGGTAAGATAGCAATCCTCGTGTGGGACAAGATAAATCAAGGTGGGTGGTAGTTAGGGTGAGTTATTGGGGGAGGGAGTTGATAAATAGTTTAAACTGTGAATGAAAATTTGACCATCTGCCATGCAAATCCTCCATCTCATTCACAGGAACAAATTGATAAAAAGTGAAAAAGATCTACAGCCGTGGAAACCAGAGAGGACAAAGTCTCCTCTGTCCTATAAGGTTTTTCTGAGTTGCAGTGGACTTGATGGCAGTGAGTGAGTGAGTGAGTGAGTGAGTGAGTGCGTGAGTGAGTGAGTGAGTGAGTGAGTGAGTGCGTGAGTGAGTGAGTGAGTGCGTGAGTGAGTGAGTGCGTGCGTGAGTGAGTGAGTGAGTGAGTGAGTAATCCCCTATGAATTTTCTACAATACTCTGAAGTACTTTCACAAACAGTGGGGGGGGGGGGGGACTTCAGGATTTGTAAGGCGTATCAGAAATGTGAGGTTACCCTAGACAAATGCCATCAGGGAACAGAAGAACATCTAGGAGATCATTCGTTTGGATGACTATCGGTTTCCTCATTGTGAACAACTATCAGTTATTGAGCCCATTAAAACCCTCATCGAAATGAGTCACTCAGGGTTCAGTGTAGCAACAATGAAACTCAAAACCTTCCTCTAGTTCCTGAACGCTTCCTCCCCTCCCAATTATCATGATCCCAATTCTACCTTGCGGACCTGGTTTTACCAGAGGATGCACAGCGGTGCAGTAGGGATCTGGAAACACAGGGAATCTAGGACGGATGAACCCCTCAGGACCAGAGGTGGGAGTGGCGACACCGGGAGGGAAGGGGGTGTAGAAAGCGAGAACCGATCTTGGAGATCTATGTGTAACCTCCTCTCTGGGAGATGGGCAATGGGAAGGTGGGTGGGGGGAGACACCGGGCAGTGTAAAACAAGATAAAATAATTATTTATAAACTATTAAGGGACCAGGGGGAAGAGGGAAGTGGGGAGGGGGAAAAAAAGGAAACCGAGCTGATTCCAGGAACCCGAGTGGAAGGCGAATTTTGAGAATGATGAGTGCAACGAATGTATAAGGGTGCTTTGCTCAATTGATGTATGTATGGATTGTGATAAGAGTTGTATGAGCCCCAATAAAAAGATTTATTAATTAAAAAAATAAAGCCCTCATCATTTGTTCCCAGTAAAATATCACCATGAATTTGTATAACTGCCTTTCACATGAATCTAAGTAAGGGTCTACCTTGGAGAGAATGTGGGTTTGGTGCCAGACAGCTACACTACAGTGACTAGCACAGCAAAGTGGGTCACAGGATGCTTTTGGTTTCCCACAGCATTTGTGAGTTGTGTTTAGGCTATATTGTAATCTCACACATGTGCAATAACATTATGTCATTATGTCTAAAAAGAGAAAGTACCAACCTTAATTAAAATATGTTATTATTTTAAAATGATAACTATCATCTGAGCCCTCACCAAGCCAGAATCTGTTTGCTGGTGAGAGGTCTTGTCTTGAAGCTGACAGTTGTTGGCTGACAAGGGCGGTGCTTACTGAAGGGTGGGGTGGTTCTGGAAATTTCTTACAATAAGGTAACAATGAGGTTTGCTGAGAGGGATTGTAGGGTTAATAACTGGCCAAATGTCAACCCTGTCTCATCACTGGCATTGGAGAGGCCTGAGGAGGAGGAGGAGGAGGAGAGGTGCAAGGTCATGGTCATCGGTGGAACAGTCAGAACCCATACAACATTTATCCATTAAGTTGATCATCTTAGATGGACACAGTTGGTGATGTACCTAAACAATGACGGAAATCCTTGATCTCAGATCAGCATAACAGATGTACTAATAATGAAAAAGTTTTAAAAATTGCAATATTTACCAAAATAGGACACAGCACATGCTGTTGGAAAAATGTCTCTGGTAGGCTTGCTGGAGACAAGGCTTCCACAGTCACTCAATATGCAAAAAACGCAGTTACTGTGAAGCTCAATAAATTGAAGCTCAATAAAATGAGGTACGCCTCTACTTTTCAAGAGGTAAAGCAATAACATCTTATCCTAAGAATTTCTGAATTTTTTTTTAAAAAGGTCAAATTACATCACCTCTTAAGTGGACAGAGTCCAGGAATCACGTACGTCTGACAAGCTGGGATTTATTTTTCGCGTGGAGCGGATTGAGCTGTCTCTGGCACTTCGTTAAAGGACACAGTGTCAGAGCTATTATCTATTAGCAGGGATGGGAAATGGCTCTGCTGCTAATCACCACCAAGCCTAGATACATTTTATTAGATGAATGAAATATTAGTCTCCTGCATCACCTTCATTGTTCTCCAAATTGGATTCCAAAATTAAACCCATGTTTCCTGTCTCCTATTGCTTAACTTATTTTTTTACTGCAATGACAAACTATTCACTGTAGGTAATAATTTATCAACTGTCTAATATAATCATTAGGTATAATAACTAGATTACCTCTAGCTCCTAGGAGAATTATAAAGAAAACTCCTCTCCCTTCCCCCATTTCCTCAGAGAACAAGAAAAGGAAACTATGATTATTTCTAGTGCCGATTCTGTACTGTGTACTTTACAAACTACTTCCCAAATCCGGAAGTCACAAAGTACATACAGCTGTATCCTTTTTATTAGGAAGGAAAATCCCTGTCGGGTTTGTATGTGTTAGAGTGAGAATCCAGGAGTCCTGGTGACATAGTGAATTATGAATTGGGCTGCCAACCCCAAGGTCAGCAGTTCAAAACCATCAGCCAATCAGGAACAAGCAGAAGCTTTCTACTCCCGTAGAAGTTCACAGCCTAGGAAATCTTCAGAGGCCCTTCCGCTCTGTCCAGTAGACTTGCTTTGAGTCAAAATCAACTCCATCGGCTTGAGTTTCATTTAGAGTTTTGGGAGTAAGAATCCATCCCTCTTCAGTGAGTTTATTGTACTGGGGTAGATAGCTTGTTGCTTTGCCGGTATTTCAAATACCTGCAGTGTTACCCATGGTGAACAGGTCTCAGCAAAGTTTCCAGAATGAGAAAACATTAGCAGTAACCACCACTGAAAAATTGAGGGGTTAGTCACTGGAAAAGTTGGACTAGCAAGGGAACATTGTTTGGAAGAGTGCTGAAAGATGAGTCCCTGAGGATGGCAGGGACTTAAAATAGGGCGAGGGAAGAGCTGCCTTCTCAAAGTGGAGTTGGCTTTAATGACATGGGTGGAGTGAAACTTTTAAGACCTTCCTTTGCTGAAGAAGTGACTCAAAATGAGGGGGGAAAGCTGCAAAAAAAAATCATCGATAATCAGAATGTGGGATGTGTAAAGCATGAATCTAGAATAATTGTAAAAGTTGTCTAAATGAATCGGAGTGCATAAAGATCAATGTCATAGGCATTAGTGAACTGAAATGGACTGGCATCGACCATTTAAGTGGGAAATAATGTGATTTACTATTCCAGGAATGACAAATCCAAGAGGCAGGGTGGTGTATTCATTGTCAAAAATACTGTTTCAAGATCTACTTTTTTAAAAACTTTTATTTTTTTCAAGATCTAGCTTGATGTACCCTACTGTCTTTGATAGCATAATTTCTACACCCTACAAGGAAGTCCAGTTAATACAATAATTATTCAAATGTACAAACCAGCCCCTAAAGCCAGTGATGACAAAATTGAAGATTCAGCCAACTTCTTTAGACAGAAATCCATCAAGCATCGAATCAAGATGCAACAAGAATTATTGGTGATTGTAATGCAAAGGTAACAAAGAAAGACCAGTGTTGGAAACTATGGCATCGTTTATAAACAAAGCTAGAGATCACATGATAGTTTTACCAGAACAATGACTTCTTCATTGCAAATACATCACTAACATAAATGGCAACTATGCACCCAAGCTTTACTACATGTAGTGCACAGGACGTACACAGGAATCAAAATGACTACTTTTGTCGGGCAAGATGAAGAAGCATCCCAAACCAGACCAGGGGATGACTAAGAAACAGACCATCGATTGCTTATATACAAGTTAAGGTTGATGCTGAAGAAAATTAAAACAACTTCATGAGAACCAAAAGACAATCTTCAGAATAGGGAGGTCTTGGAGGACACACCTAGGTGGGCTGTACACCTGGATTGGCCAAATCTAGGACATGTGGGCTTAATTCAGCCAATGGGGGTCAACTAGTACCATCGACCATGCCTCCCAGCCAAAAGACCCAAAAAGGCCGGGACTGGGAGACCACCACCTTCTTTCTCAGTGACTCCTCTGTCTTCAACTCTGCTGGGCCGTGGTTCTACTCAGCCAGTCTCTCTCTCTGGCCCCAGGCTGCCCCGTGTGGGTGTGCAGTGCCAGCAGGATGTCTGTGGTCAGTTTACTGTAATGCCTGAAACAGCTTCTCTCCTTTATAACAACCCACTTGGTTCGCAAACTTGACCGGTGTAAATTCTTTCTCGTGCAAAGCCAAGGACCGACCAAGGCATTTACCACCCTAAGAATCTAGCAGAACTGGGATCATGATGGGGGTGGGGGGAAGTAGCGGAATGTTGTGTGCTTCATCCGTGCTAGCAACCTGGCTGGCTCATTCCTTCCTTGTGACCCTTCTGTGAGGGGATGTCCAATTGTCCACAGTTGGGTCTCCACTTGAAACCCCCTCATTCACATCGATATGATTGCTTGTTTTGATTATTCCGATACCTGCCCCTGGGACACCTCGTGATCACACAGGTTGCTGTGCTTCTTCCATGTGGCCTTTGTTGCTTCCCTGGTAGATGCCACTTGTCTAACTTCAAGCCTTTATGACCCCAGGCTCTATTTCTTCTATTAGCGGGGCACCATCCACTTTCTTCATCATCACAATTGCTTATGCACCCATTTTGACTTACAGAATGCCAGGTTATTTGAGCAAAGTGTTCTTGCATTGCGGGAGGACTTGAGTAGAGGCCCAATGTCCATCTGCTACGTTGATACTTAACATAAAAATATATGTACATAGACTTATATTCCTTTTGTTATATATTAATATATTTGTATATATGCATGACTAAAGTTATACCTCTACAATGTCTTTTGCCTCCTAATTCTTTCCTCTATTTAAGGTGACCAGACATCCTGCTTTTGGTGGAACAGTGCCAATTTTTAACAATTTGTCCCGCATCCCATGGCGTTTTACAAAAATCCCAATTTTTGGAAAGAATGCACGACAAGCTAGGGTGTACGGTTTTCGGCTGCCATGTGGCTATTTCGCCAGGATATGAGTTTTATCAATGGTGCCCCACTTACCAATGTGAACATCTGGCCACCATACTCTATTTCCTTTTACTTTCCTCCTGTCCAACTATCATGTTCAACCTTCATTCAGCTCTGAGCAATTCCTCTCGATTACATTGCACTTGATCAAACCACACCAGGTGCTCTTTACCCTCCTCGCCATCAATTTTAGATCTCTTGTCATTTCCTTGTCCTTGGGTTTATTGGCGCCCCCTCCCTTTTCCCTCCTCACCCTGCCCTCCCAGACCCATTTTTTTTCTCTTCAGGATTGTTTATTTTGCCTAGCTTATATAGATAGACCGAGCGGTAGGGGTGGGGTGGAGAGATCCTATAAGTAATTCCAGGTCTGTCTGCTGACCCTTATGTGTGTTTTCTGATCAAGTTTGATGAGGTACCAAGTCCTGTCCTCTGAGTCTGAAGTCTATTTTCAGGAGTCCCCCTCTTTGCTACACAGATTCCTATTTTCAGGATTCCTGCTTTGCTCCCCTTGCTACACGGAATCCAGGACAGATAGCCCCCTCAGGAACAATAATCAGAGTAGCGATATCATGAGGGTAGGGAGAAGGTGGAGGGAGAAGCAGGAGAAAGGGGAAACCGATTGAAATGATAGATGTACAATGTCCCCCACCAGGGAGACGAATAACAAATGTGGGTGAATGAAGAGAGCAGATAGTGTAAGATATGAAAATAATAATAACAAAAAATTTATCAAGGGGTCATGAGGGTGGGAGGGTGGGGGAGAAAAGCAAAGAAGAGGAGCTGATTCCAAGAGCCTAAGTAGAAAGAAAATGTTTTTAAAAATGATGATGGCAACATATGTACAAATGTGCTTGATACAATTGATGTGTGGCTTGTTATAAGACCTGTAAGGGCCCCCAAATGATTTATATAAAAAAAGAAAACCAAGAGGAAAGAACACAGTATAACTCAAACTGAAAGAATAGAAGAAAAATTTCAAACAGTTGTAATACCGAAGGATTGCAAAGCATTGAATGACACAGGAAACATCGAAAGGAGATGGAAGGAATGCACCGAATCGCTGTACCAAAAAGAGCTGTTCAATGTTCAATCATGTCAAGTGATAGGGTATGTTTAAGAACCATTGAATCGAAGAAAAGTGTTCAACTGACAGGGAAGACAACAGAGAAAAACAAGTTTCCAGGAATTGGCAGAATACCAACAGAAATGTTTCAACAAATTGATGAAGCTTCGGTGCACTCATTTATCTATGCCAAGAAATTCAGAAGACAGCTACCTGGCCAACTAACTTGAAGAGATCTATATTTGTGCCCCTTCCAAAGAAAGGTGACCCAACAGAATGCAGAAATTATTGAATATCACATGCGAGTCAATTTTTACTGAAGTTATGTTTAAAACAATTGCAGCAGACCTTTGATAGAACCTGCTAGAAATTCAATCTGGCTTCAGAAGATGACATAGCAGGACAGATATGGCTGATTTCCGACGGGCCTGGCTGGAAACAGCCTACCAGAAAGGTGGTCAAGGTTGTTTTAAGCACCAGCCAACCCTCTTCACTTCTGGCCCCACAACCCAAAGATACTCATTTATGATCATTTTAGTTGATTCTTCTGGCGTTTATCTCCTCCTCCTCCTTCATATCCAAATAATATCTACACATCACTTTTTGTACTTGCTCTCGTTTAGGGGATAAAATCAAGGTCTTACGTATTGACGTTCAGTGACAGGTCTTTCTTTTGACCTTCATCTCCCCTTCCCGTCCTTGGTCTTTCCAATCACTTTACATAAGTGACTGCTTAAGTCAGTAACTATGCTTATGACGCAGCTATCACTTAGCACGGATCCAAGTGGTAGAAGACTCTACTTTTTATCTTTGACCTTTTGGTTTTCTCGGCATCAATCATTGTGCTGTTCTTGTTTTAAAAAATCATTTTATTGGGGGCTCCTGCAACTCTATCACAATCCATCCATCCATCCATTGTGTCAAGCACATTTGTACATTTGTTGCCCTCATCATTGTCAAAACATTTGCTTTCTGCTTGAGCCCTTGGTATCAGCTCCTCATTTCCCTCCTCCCTCCCTAGTCCCCTTGATAATTTATTAATTATTATTATTTTGTCATATCTTACCCACTCCCTTCACTCACTTTTCTGTTGTCCATCCCCCAGGGAGGAGGTTATGTGTAGATCCTTGTACTTGGTTCCCCCTTTCCACCCCAATCTCCGTCGACCCTCCCGGTATCGCCACTAGGAACTGGAAGCACAGGGAATCGAGGACAGATGATCCCCTGTGCTGTTCTATTTGTGGTCTTAGTTTTCAATGGCCTTTCCAAATACTCTGGAAAATCACTCACGTGCTCATTGTTTTTGTCTTTCGAAATATTCAAATAAGCACCATGAGTTAGATATCTTAATTTTGAATGTCCTTTGGGATTCTTCCTTACAATTTTCTCCTATTGCTGGATACTATGGGTATCCTTTGTCTTTTTTTTATTATCCTATGTGTTATTGTCACATGTGTCTGGTGGACATCTTCCAGTAGCTTCGTAAAAATAGATATGCAAGAGGTAAATGATTTGAACCCTTTTACTCCTGAAAATTCTCTATTAAACCCTCCCATTTGGTTACCCCCACTACCATTTTCCTATTAGCAGCACAAATAAGAAATAAATCCTTTCTTTCTGCTTTTTATTATTAAAATATTTTATACAAATAGTGTATTAAATTCATGGTCAACTGCTAAAGTGAGCATAATTGGTTTTTGCATTTTGGGTGGAATATGTTTTTCCAACCTTGAAAGGAGCTCAATATTTTATAATACTGAATTTGTGAAATATGATGTAAGACATTTTAAAATAATAACTTTGAGTTATCTTATTGAAGGCCAGGACAATTTCGGTGACTCTGAGCAATTGAAATCCATACGTGTTCAAAGTATCAGAACTCTGATTTGGATGGACATTATTATGTCTAACAAAAGCTACCAGGCAAATGCTAATATTCAAAGGTATTATGATAAATTCTTTTATGCTTCTGTTCTCTGCAAAATTCCTGGACCATTATCCAAAGACTGTCTTCAATGATTTAATTATTAACATTAAAAAATGACACAATAGGTACAGGTAAAATTTAACAGATATTTTCTATGAAAGTAGACTTACATTCTTTGGAAATATCCGGGGGAAGCTATAGAAATGTCTCTATAAAAATACATTTGCTAAATCTCTAATGTTTTATTTTGAGATAGCAAATGTGTTCCTATAGACCCTATGCAGCATTTCTACTTAAGAAGTACTCAATCAAAAATACTTTGTGGAATAAATGAGAAATGTAATATATAGTGAAACACATAATTGTGTAAAATCTGCACATAAATTAGGAACTTTTCACTATATAAAGCTCTTACTCCCCATCTCTATTAACATCTCGCTAGAGCAACGCATTATTCTTGTCATCATTTCCATCACTTGATTGTGAATCTCAAGAGATTCAGGCCTGTGATTGATTGATCTTTGTATTTTTACCAGCATCTACATTTTATTTTGCACACAGATGTTCAACCAATGTCTATAGAGTTAAGTCATTAAATGAGTTCTTGGATGGCCCTCTATCAGGTTCAACAATTTAAAAGGATATTTTAAAATAAAAGGAAAAATAGAAACTTTATAGAAAATGAGAATAGGATTAACAATGTGACAAAATGTATAGAATACAGATAAACAGTGTGACAAAGTACCGAATGTAAAGGCATCTTTTAATAAATTCCTCTGAGCTTTCCATAATATGAAATGTTTGAGATTCTTTGCAGATACTTTAAAATAAAAACAGGAGGTTATTACTTTTCATCCACCAGGAACTTAATTAATACCCAGCTCCTCTCAGCAATATTTTTATAGCCACTCAAAGAATATTCTTACAGAGAAATCTTTAATGAAACAAATTGGCCTACTGAAGCCCATCTATGCAAATCTTTTAAATTAAGTAGATTTAGAAAGTTGAAAAGATAACTTCTTTCTGACTAGAGAGAAGACTAAAAAATGAATTAAGGAATCTAGGGATTAGACATTGATAGGTTAATTTGGAGGAAAACATTGCCTGAGGATGATGTAGGTCTTGATTCTCGCATGAAAATCAAACATGTGAAGAAATTTACCTTACCTGGGAAACTGGGTCTCTGTACATCAGAACCAATTGGACAGCAGTGAGGTTTGTTTTGTTTTGGAAAACACTTCAGCCCTGGCTACTCTCTCACCATCTCCTTGCGCTTGCCCATTCAGTAAGGCTTGCTAGCTAGCTATTTAGCTAACTCACACTCACTCACTCACACACTCACACACACACTCACTCACACGCTCACACACTCACTCACACTCACACACTACTACTCACTCACTCACTCACTCACTCACTCACTCAATCCCATCAAGTTGATTCTAGCTCTTACAGATTTTCTATTTGATTACTTACAAGTGGTCATTCTGTGTTTCAGAAACTCAGATGTTATAATCGACTGGTAGCTTAATTGTTTAAGAGACACTGAATGTTACTCCTGGATTAATAACTTCAGAAGGAGGGCACAGGTTTATTACTGAATGAATTGCATTTACTATGGGTTTACTGGAGAATACTCTTGGATGCGGGGCTGCTGTCTGACTTCACTTCCATAACCATAATGATAGTAATGGTCTTGAGATGTGACATTAATCAGGCATATACTATTTGGCGGGTTGTGTTTTATGTGGCTGCATTATCTAAAAAGTACATACTCTTTCCAGAGGTACTATTTTTTCTTATTTTGTATGTGAAGAAGCAGACGCACTTCATAACAGAACCCAACCCAAACCAACAAACCACTGCCATTGAATTAATTCTGACCCGGTGACCCTGTCTGGTTCCCAAGGCTATAGAGATTTCTGGGAGCAGACAGCCCAAGCTTCACCTTTCTCCCCTCAGCAATCCCAATAGTGCCACCTGAGCTCCGGGGAGGGGGGGTGATCTTAAATATCGCAAACCAAAGTGTTGCCTATTTTTATACCAGCTTCTTGATGGCCGTTGACCGCTGCTGGTGCTCTTACATAGTGCCTTCCAGCCGAAGGGCCAGCGCTTCCACACTGTGGTGGGTAATAGTATGTTGCCCTCCATAGTTTCCCTTGGCTAATTTTCGAAGACGGTCACTAGAACTGTTTTAGTCTGAATGCTCTGCTGAAACCTATCAAACATTGGGGATCCTGCTGGGATTTGAAATATGAGGGGGCTTCCAAAAGTTTGTTGGGAAAATGAAAGTAAAAGATGATGGGATTTCCCCGTGTGCTTTCTGAAGCCCCTGTCCTGGTGGCGTAGTTCTGGCAACAAGTGTATGAGAAACCGCCGCCATATGACAAACCAACGCATGGGTGGCAGATTTTGCCATATAGACCCAATGTATGTGGTTTGAAACTTCAGATGAAGTGGACAAGTGTTTGGTCATAACAGTATTATGGAAAGGTTCCCCTCAGAGATCTGCAGTGGTCCTGCATTGAATATATTATCTAGTAACTCACTCTCAACCTATAGGTGCTTTATAAGGATTATAAAATGTATGTTTCATTTTTAAAAAGTCATGAGACTTTACTGTGTTCTTTCCATGTTTTTTTTTTTCAACATCCCCTTTAAAGGTATACTCTGCATAAAATCAATCTGTGGCGAGCATTCGGTTCAAGGATAGTTAGGAGATTGACAGCGCTGGGCAAGCATGTTCACTTGCTAATCCCACAACAGTTTTCTCATTCCCCTAAGAAAACTAGCACTTTTTATGAGCTATTCCCATCAACCCATCCCTCTCCTTTAATCCCGGACAACCATTAATCTCCTTTGTATCACTATAGATTTGTTAAATAGATGTTTTATATAAATGAAATCATGAAATCTGTGTACTTAGTTTACTAGTATTGCTCTAACTAAAATATCACAAGCAAGTAGCTTTAAAGAGCAAAAATCTACTTTGTTACATTTTTGGAGGCTACGTTTTTTTTTGAGAGAGTCATGATTGTTGATTACTTCCCTGTTGGTGGCCCAAAGTGTTCTTTGGTTCTTGGTGATCTTCATGGGGCATCTGTCTTCCCCAGTAAGTGTCTATCTGTGTTTAATCTATTCTTTTTTATAATTCAGAAATGAATAGGTTTAGGGCACATTCTCTTTTTTTATATGACATAATATTTTAACTTTTATTTTTTTAATAAATCATTTTATTGGGGCTCATACAAGTCTTATCACAATCCATATATACATCAATTGAGTAAAGCATTGGGCACATTCTCAACTGGATGGTCTCATTAAGATACCATTAGGTGGAAGATGAGGCATGATAGCATGCTATATTATATAAAATGACATGTTGTGGTTAGGTATCAATGAATCGGTTCTGATTCTGATTGACCCCATGTTCAACAGAAAGAACTACTGCCTGGGTCTGGGCCAGCCTCGTGATTTTGTGTTTGAGCTCTGTGTTGGAGCCATGGTGTCGATCCGTCTCTACGAGAGTCTGTTCCCCAGTCAGCCCCTGACCTCGTTTAGCTATTCACGTTCGACTTCTCCTTTTTCTCTACCTACAAAAATAATCAGTCTGCTTTTTGTGTGTGCCACCAGATGAAATCCACACGCATAACTTCTATTTATGTTTTGTTTTGTTTTTGGACAATGTAAGTCTTTTAAAAAATCATTTTATTGGGAGCTCTTACAGATATTTTAAGTCCATTATTCAATTAGATGAAGCATTATTGTGCAGTTGCTACCACCATCAGTTTTAAACAAAGGCGTTTGCAATGCAAATATCCTGGTCATGCAAAGTTCTGTCTTGCGCTGTTAAGCTTCATCTCTACCCATTTTCGGCCTACTGTTCATTCCTCTTTGTTTCCAACTTCTGCATTCCAATCACCAATAATTATCAATGCATTTTGACTACATATTTGATCGATTTCAGAATGAAGAAGCTGGTCGAATTCTTTATCACTGGCATTTGTGGTTGGTGCCAAATTTCAATAAGAGTTGTATTACTGGATCTTCCTTGAATGGTTATAGGTATGTACATATTACAGGCAGTATTGTACTTCAAGATAGATGTACCACAAACAACAAGGTAGTGACAGTAAGAAAAACTTTATAGTGGAAGAAGGAATGAGAACCTTTTTATGCACAGTTTTTATGTAAACTTTAAAAAAATCTATAAACATTAAAATAAAAATGTAAATGATTCTTAATAGTGCCAGTTTTAGATCTAGTTTTATATCCAGATACTTTTTCTCCAGCCTTTTATCTTCCTTCTAATCAGTGTCTACCAACCTGTTAAATATTTATAAAAGGCCTGATAAGATCTCTGTCACTTAAAAATACTTAGCACTTTTCAAATTTGACATATTCCAATACTCCCATAGAACACTGAATGCAGCGTTCAGTGTTTTGATTCTGCCTCTTTGGGAATATAATCATAGTTCCCTAAACATAAAAAGATCTAAACCCTCTATTTAAAATCCCATACCCAAACAACAGCAAGCAAATGCAGCTGGCTTCAGATGGAGTTGATGTGGGGCACAACCCCGGGTGCAAGATCTTGTGTGGCTGTGCAGAGGGGAACACTAACAGTCTGTCCTCCGCACACATCATTCTCGGCGAGGGGCGCACAGGAAATGGTGTGCAGCTCAGCTTTCAAGTGCTTGCTTCCTCCTGAGGGTAGCTGTGTCCTCCGAGCACCCCACTCCTACAGTCAGTGGTATTCACGCACGGCACCGGGGGATGTTTAGTAAAAACATTTTATTTAACCCTCAATTCACTCTCTCTATGAGCGTGACGGTGGACAAATGAGTCAACTTCTGTTTTAGTCACACTTTCCTCAACTTCGCTATGAATAGAATAACATCTGCCTTGCTAAGATGAGTAGAGAAAAGGTCTCCGAACCATGACTAGGTTACACAAAACAAAATAAACCTCAACTCATAGACGCGCGCCTATACACACACACGCTTACATACACACGCACACGCAAGCACACAAAATAAACCTCAATTTATAGATGCGTGCCTATACACACACACACACACACACACACACGCAAGCACACAAAACAAAGCAAGCGAGGTTAACTGATTTGCCAGGAAAGAACATGAGAAATGTGTTGTAAATCTGGAAAAGCTGAATTCATTTACCACAAATGGAGTATTTGTAACTGTGTTTGACAGGGTTCTCTAGAGAGACAAAACCAGATTGTTAATAATTTTATATATATTTATACAGATAGATAGCTATATAACATGAGAAATAAACAGTTAATTAAATAATAAAGCAGTACAAATGGTTCTGTGCAACTCACTCCTGTGAGACAGTTGTGAGACACTGTCAGTCCTTTAAATCTTGAGGGCCACCATGTAGTCCTCTGTAGAGCAATTCAGGCTATCCGGGCACAGGCAGCAAACAGCAAGGCAGGTCACCAACAGTCAGCCAGATGACAGAGTCCCGTTGTCCCCAGCTCAAGATATGTATATTCCAGTAGTGTGGTGAAGCAGGTCTTGAAGGAAACTCCAATTACAGTGACACTGTCCATGGGTTAGGTGTCCCACAGGTAGTGTAGCTTGCAAATTGAGATATAGAATGAACAAGGCAGCCACACACTGGACCAATGATCAAAGAAAAAGAGACAAGAAAAGTGAGGCTCGCTGAGCCATTTCTCTCTCCACCCTTCAATTAATTCCACATGTGTTCATTGACCATGTTGGCACAACAACCTTTGACTAGCTCAGTAAACAAAGGTGGAAGAGAACATTTTCAATTGTGTGGTCAAGGCAGAGAGGATGCTGGTGGGCCAGGATCTTGATCTGAAGTTTCAAGCCAAACATGTAGGGTCTGTATCGGAAAATCTGCCACCCATCTGTTGGCTTCCAACCAATGCTGGACAATGGGCCTGCAGGACAAGGGGCTTCAGAAAGTTCATGGGAAAATTCCATTATCTTTCAATTCCAATGTAATCTGCAAATTAAGAGGACAAGTGCTTTGTTTAACTGGTACCCATGGTGTTGTTATTGTTAGGTGCCATTTAACTAGTACTAAGGGGATTGTTATTGTTAGGTGCTACTCCGTCCTTCTATGTACAACAGAATGAACCACTTTCTCATCCTGTGCTATCCCACAACCATTGTTATGTTTGTAATCCATTGTTGCAGCCACTGTGTTAATCCGTCTCATGGATGTTTTTCCTATTGGTTTTGTTGTTGTTGTTGTTGCTGATCCCACCCCTTCATTTATTTTCCCTCCATGTCCTTCTCAAAGGATTGGTTCCTCCTGGTAACAAGTACACGTATTCTAGCTACATTTGTTCCAAGACATATTTGTTTGTTCTTTGGGCAAAGCCACTGCCATCAAATGGATTCTGTTAAATGACCCTATGTTCTATTGAGCTTCAAGGACTGTAGTACTTACAAAACAGTCTATTACATCTTCATTGTAGGGTCAGCTAGTGGGTTTGAACCACTGACCATATGGTCAGCAGCTGAGTGCTTCAGGCACTGCACTACCTGGTCTCTGAATTCTTTAGGCAGTTCCTGGTGTATTATACCAAAATATGCCTCCTTAAATAATTAAGGAAAATATAGAAACATAATTTCATACCTAGGAGAAACTTGAGGCAGAGGTTTAGGAAAGAACCTTTTCAAATTGAGGACTCTGAAATTCTACACTGCTAAGGAAACCAGTGGGTTTCTGGTGACATAGTTGCTCCTTGTGCCGTCACCCACAAGGTCAGCAGTTTGAAATACCCAGCTGCTCTTTGGGAGAAAGACATGAATTTCTCATCCCTTAGAGAGGTACTTACTGTCTTAGAAACCCAGCGGAGCAGGTGACTTGACGGCAGTGAGCAAAGAACCTGTTACAAACAAAGATGCCATGTTGATTGCCATGTGTCTTTCAGTCAAGGTGTAGTCTTTCCAATGGCCGTGTATGTACGCAAGAGATGGACAACCGTAAAGGAAGCAGCAGCAGAAGAACTGATGCACTTGCATTACAGAGTTGGTGAAGAATATCGAATATGCTTTGAACTGTTCCAAGAACGACCAACTCAGCCTAACAAGGAACACAGCCAGAATGCTCCTGCGATGTGGTGTGCGAAGGCTTGATTTGGCTTCTTCTGGCCATTTCATCAATAGAACCAATAGCTAGACAAGAACATAGTGTTCGCTAAAGTCGAGAGTCAGGAAAAATGAGGCAGACTCTCAGTGAGCTAGATTATAAGATGCTTTACCAAGGGACTCGAGTATATGGCGATAGCACAGGAGCGGGAGATGTTTTGTTATGTTACATCTAAGGTTGCCGTGAGAACGCACCAACCCAATGGCAGCCAATAGTAATAAAGGCAAAGGAACCAACTTCTCCTATCTTTAGTGACTTACAAGATAGAACTGTCCACTGATTTGTCATAACTCATTGATCATTTACTAGAAAAGAACATCATGCAGGGCAACATGAAGCATCAATGAAAACAAAAGATGAATTATTTCATAGTGAAATTCATGGACAGTAGTTACAATAATAGATTCCAATATATGAGTAACCACAAAGAGGGCTTAGGACCGAGTAACTTTTTATTCCGTTACACCTATTGCCCAAATTAGTCAGAACTGACCTAGTGACAACAGCATGACAGGGCTCAGAAGCACACTTGCCTTCAAGCCTCAGGAAGTGAGACGAGCCCATTATTGGTTTGTTCAGGGAGCTGAGATTTAAGTGGATTAGCAGTGTAGTTGGAGTACCAGTTTGACCTGGAGCTGTGTACGCTGTTGGAGATAAGACATGAGCAGGCATGCCTGGAGAACAAGTTGTACGGTTTCACTAGAAATCAATTTCTGTTAGGAATGAAGAAGCTCTTAGGAAAGAAATCATGCTAGGAGATCAGGAGTAAGATGCATGGACTGGCTCAATGGCAAAATCCCATTCACTGGGCAAGTAACTAAGTAGAAGATGGGTCATGTTACTTACATTCTCAATCTGACTCCCAGACTCCTCCAATTACTGGGGACTCATACAAGTGTTCATGAATTTTCAAAATTTTTAGTGCCAACGGGCTTTTAGTTTGTTGTCCTGCATGTCACAGTGTAACACCAAAGGGTGGCATGAAGATGCCTCCAAACCCATTTAATCACCTCCTCTTCTGTGTGAAACACAGAATGTCTTCAGTGAAATCCTTCCCAGGGATTTCCCACCGTGGTTGTTTCTGGAGAGGTGGCATTGGTGACCACCGAAAACTCAGTCAGCTGTGCATCTCAGATAGTTCCAGATGCGAGGCACAGGCACAGCAGCGTCTCCCGAAGTGGATGGTATTGAAGAGGACCAAGAAGAAGAGGAAGAAAATAGTTTTCATTTATTCATTCTCTCTCTGTGCCTTCACCTTCCTGTTGAAGAGCCACATGGAGACCTGCCAGAGCCCTGGAGATGCATCCACCACCGTTGGATCCACAAGACTTTCCACACACTGGCCTGTGATCTTCCTGCACGTTTCATCATTGCGTGTGGCTGAGTGAGTCTGAAGAGGGACTTATGGACTAGAATCAGACTTATAGAGTTGAGCTGTACTGGCTTGGGATGTTTTCCTGATCTAGGACTACTTCTTAATATAAAGTTCTCTCTTACACTTATATCAGCGTCACTGGATTTCTTTCTCTTGTCAACCTGGCCAAATGCAACAAAGGAGAACAAATGTCCATAGATGTAACATACACTTTTCTAAAAAATGTCAACTCGACCAGGGCAGGGGTTTTGATTATTTTAATCAATGTTATATCCCCAGAGCCTACAATGGGAACAGGCCCATAAAGAAGCTAACATAGATCTGCAAAATTTCTTGAATGATAATGACTTCATTTACAATTCTGAGCAAGATTGTCCTATAAATCTATGCAGCTAGAACTTGCTTGAGAAAAATTTTTTTTGTCTATGTACAACACAGAAGACAGAATGACCTTGCAAGACTGAAGCTGAATCATATCATTTCTGTGCACAAAACTCCCCAGCAGCTCCCACCTCACTCTAAGTGAAAGTTAGAATTTTCACAGTGTGATCTGGCCCTCCACTTTCTCTTAGATTTCAGTGTCCACGCTCCTTGCTTTATGTCCCTGCTCTAGCTGCCCTGGTTATTTTTTTCTTTTCTTTTTTTTTTGCATTCATTCTGTATGCCTGCCACTCTGCTAAATCCAGAATTCTGTACTTGCTATTTTCCTTACTTTCTGTCTGTCCATGTTGTTACTTCCTTACCATATGCAGGCTTTTGTTCAAACGATCCCTTCTAAAGGACTTCAGGAGTGCCATCCCATTTAAAATTGGAACCTATTTTTCCTACTCAACAATCCAGATTCCCTTTTCTTCTTCATTTTTCTGTTTATCGTTTAGTGTTCTCTAGCATGTCATGTGTTGTACTTATTTAGTTCATTGTCCATCTCTCTCCACTGAAATGGAAGGTTCATGCCAGGACAAGTTATTGTCTCTTTTGTTCCCTGCAACATCCACTGTGCCTGCAACGTTTCCAAGAACATAGGAAGAACTTTTGTTGAATAAGCAAGTAGTTGAACAAATAGTACGATGAGTTGTGTAAGAATTTACTGTGTTAAAATTGCTTGTCACAGGCCGATAAGATGAAAAAGCTTCCCTAGAGCTCCTCGGGGTAAAATCCGCTTGCTAACTTCTACTACACAGAAATGTGAATGGATGTAAGTATAAGTTGGCACATTCTTCAGTTCTTTATTTCTCAGAATCATATTTCTGCTCTGAGCCTCTACCTAGCCAAAATGGTAGGCAACTCAATATTGTTCATTATTGGTTCTCTCTCTCTTTTCCAAGTTTGGAAAAATTCTCTGCGCTTCTAAAAATTTTGACAGTTCTCTAATTACTTTCTCCTGGGTTACTTATTTCTTCCAAGATTTGAACAAAAATTCCTTGCCAAGGCTTGGGGACCAGCCCCTCTAAATTTTCCTGGGTCCAGCCCCCCTACATTCACCTTGGCCTCATCTCTTTAAAGTCTTGATACTATCTACAGGCTATGCAAGAGGAGTGGACATGAGCTTCCAATCCTCAACAAACAAACAAAACAAAAACCTGTTATGGATTGAATTGTGTTCCTCAAATGCCCCAAACCTTAACCAAAGTTTCACACTTCAAATCCACATGCTGCTCTGCTGCTCCCGTAAAGATAGACAGCTTCAAGAAACCCTAGCTAGGGATTTGAGGGGCAGAATGAACGCCATGGCAGTAGAGGTATTTTGTTTGTTTGTTTCTTTTTGTTTTGTCTTTAATATTTGTAGTTCTGATCCATCTGAGTATGCATCTTCTTTGCTATGTTAATGAAGCCGTATTCATGGAAAGAATCTTAAGTCAACCTCTTTTCTTTGGAGGTATAGAAGAGCTTAAACAAGCAAGTCAGCAAGCAGCAAGGAGAGAAAATAGAGGCCACGCCACGTGAAGAGTACCCAGGCGCCAAGGAATTGGAAGCAATGATATAGGCTTCCCCTAGAGCCGGTATGCTGAATTTGGACACCTGGTCTCTTAACTTATGAGAAAATAAATGTCTGTTTATTGAAACTGTCCACTTGTGGTATTTCTCTTGTAGCAGCACTGCATAACTAACAAACTACAGGCACCTCCTATTTTCAAATTCTGGGCACAATATTTCCCCTGAGAGTTGTTACCATCTCTTTCCCTCTTTTCTGGAAGTCTCTTGCATGGTTTCTGTTTTTACATTTTTTTAAAGTTAATACAGTTCTCTCTAAATGGGGAGTAGCAGACGTAGATGCTGAAAGCAGTCAGCTCTTCTCTTTAAGAAGCCATTTCATAATAACGTATTTTAAAATAAGTTTTACTAAAAGAAATTCTGAGTTGAGGCTAGGAACATTGCTCAGGTCTAAATGAATAATGCACCATGATATGTTTCCTGAAACAAAAAGAACACAAAAGACTTGAAAATGAAAATAGGTAAACAAATATGATTCATACAAAGTTTTCTGGAAAAACAACAACAGCCTAGTAGAGTCAGTCAAAAAGTGTAGCTACAAAAGAATATTTTTTTATTAATCAAAATATCAAAATGTGAAGCAATACTTCTTTTTATTATTATTAATCATTTTATTGGGGGCTCTTACAAATCTTATAACAATCCATCATTCAATTGTATTCAGCGCACTTGTACATATGTTGCCATCAACATTTCCAAAACATTTTCTTTCCCCTTGAGACCTTGCTATCAGCTCCTCTTCCTCCCCAACCCTCCCAAACTCTTGAATCCTCGATCAATGATATATTATTATTGTTATTTTGTGTCTTACACTGTCTCCCTTCACCCACATTTCTATTGCTTGTCCCTCTCTGAGGAGGGGGTATATGTCCAACTTTGTGATAGGCTCCCCTTTCTCCACCCCTCAGCCCCCCTACCTTGATGGCATCGCTACTCCCACTACTGTTCCTGAGGGGGTTATCCGTCCTGAAGCCCATGTGTCCAGAGCTTTTATCTGTACTAATGTGTGTTCTCCGGCCTAGCCGGATTTGCAAGGTAGAACTGGGTCATGGTAGAGGTGGGAGGGGAGGACGCATTCAGAAGCTAAAGGAATGGTCACAATAGACACTTCTGACGGCAGCGTTCACAGCACCCCAGCCCTTTCCTGAGGAAGTCTGTGACTCTACCACACCAAAACAGAAGTTTGGGGCATTCACCAGGGACTCAAATTGTTTCTTGAAATGTTCTTGTAGTTTGGGGAACAGAAAGAAGTCTGGCAGGGCAAGATCAGGGCTGTTGAGTGGGTGGGGTGAGGTTTCCCGGTGAAATTCTTACAGGCCAGCCCTTGCTACTCCAAGAATGAGCAGCGCTTGTTTCTGCTGGGCAAGTATGCCTGAGCACCACTCTCCTGGCCTGTTCATCACCCCACTGGCTTGAAAAGTCCTTCCTAATAAGTCCCCGTGATCATCCTGAGTCCTTCAAGGAAATCTATCAAGTTTACCCCTTGGGGTCTCTTTAGTTTTCTTCACTGACCTCGCTGCCTCGAACGAATGATCCCAGCAGACCTCCTCTAGGCCACTGCTCTGGCTGGACTTACAAAAAAGTTATTATTAAGGCAGCCTCGCTAAAGATTAGGATAAGTCTCTGAGACAGCTTATCTTAAGAAATTCAATGACGGCAGAGAGATGTTTAGACATGCCTTGTTGGGACTAAAACTGTGTGTTTGAGCTAGAACCCTAGCAGCAAGTCCTTTGACTTATCCTTGCATAATGAGAGGCAGTTATACAGATATTAAATCACAGGCAGGAACAGATGCTTGTAGCATAAAATCAAATATATTTCAAAAGCAAAAAATACTTTTAAATATTTTAAAGTGAATAATTTGCTGAATAAAGAGAAAACAAGAATATATCTGTTTTCTTTTTAAATAACTCCTCCACATCTTCTTACATTGCTTCTAATAGATTAATTATTATGGACAGATATGCCGTATGTTGACTCCTTTTCTGCTTTAATGTGTGTGTATTCAGTAATCCTCTGATGTAGTCCTTGCTTCATTACTTTTCAATCACTCTATTGACTCTGTTCAGATGCTTACATAGCAGTCAATGCCATTATTGTGGAAGACATTGTTCGAAGAGTTTCATAATTACTTTCTTATCCAACCCCCCTGGGTTTTCTCTGCGTTGCCAAGTGCAGCCAGGTTGACTCCTGTTCATAGCCAGGTTAGGTTCAACAGAAGGAGCCTCTGCTCAGTCGCATGCCACACTCACAATCGGTGTTACATTGGAGCCCATTACTGCAGCCACTGTGTCAAGGCATTTGGTTAAAAGTCTTCCTATTTTCTGCTGACCCTCGGCTTTACCAAGCACCTGCCCCTTTTCAGGGACTGATATCTCCTGATAACGCACCCTCTAAAATGCATGAGATTAAATCTAGCCAGCCGACATCGTAAGGGATCTCCTGACAGCTCCTTATTTGCCCGTTGCCATTAGGTGGATTCTAATTCATAGCAGCCGGAAACAGGGTAGCGGAGGTACCAGTTTCTTTACCTTACAGGGCCATTAAGAGTTTGTTCCATACTTCAACATTCTGACTTTACTGGAATCAATACCTTCCTCTTTCTCCCAGGATGCAGCTGGTAGGTTTGAACCACTGATCTTGTGGTTGACAGTCCAACCGTTACCCAATAATACCATCACAGGTGTTCTCTATAGGTAGCTATCATTATTGACGAAAACCCTTGACCCAGGTCAAACACCCATTAAGTAGCAGAACATGATTTCCTGCACAAGACGGACTCCATGTTTTCCAAGGTTTGACATAACCAGTGCCCTAAGGCAACACACTGGTTTGATCATCCTTGACGCGCGTGGTACATTGACAAGATGGTGTGGCTTGGTGGCAAGTTGATCCTTCATCTCTTGCCAGGGTGAAAACTATTGATTACTGGTTTGGAAGCAGATGTGGAAAAAAAACATATGAATCTGGAGTAAGAATTTCTAAATTACTCTGAGAATTCCCATTCCACAATATCCAAGCTCACTGTCAGCAAACTCTTCTTGTTTAGTAGCGGACCTTGACCTTGGTTGGCGATTGACATAGGCTTAGGCTACTTGATAACCATATATGATATTTAGAGATTCGTTTGTTAATTATAAGCCCACAGTGTAGAAGAATCTGATAAAAAATAGGTATTTAATATTCATAACATATTTTAGTGCTTTGATTTTTCATTACAGATTTTTATAGCTCAATATTGTTATCTGCCCTTGAGCAATAAAAGTTATATGAATGTTATTTATTTTTATTTCCCCTCCAATATATGACTTGTTTTTAAGCCTGATTTACAGAAGATCTTTTAAAAATGTAGGTCACTGGATATTTTGTCAAAAGAAAAGCTGATTTCCAGGATGGGGCATGAAACATATGCGGTTCCTCTGAAATGAAGCCCAAAAGGCCACCGCTGATGACGAAGTACTGAAACGTGGCACCGTTACTTGTGAATGATTATTGGCAATAAAGTCACCAAAACTTAAGGAGGATTTGAAGAGAAACATAACAAATAAGTTAAAATACAATGTAACGATGTTAAGAAAAAACAATATTAAATAAATTGATAAGCTGAGGTTCGCTGTTTCCCTTAAAAACCCGAGAACTGTTATTGTGCACATAACAATTGTGAGGATGTTACAGGACCAGACCATGCCTTGTTTTATTGCATATAAGGACCGATGCGTGGGAACCACTTGAGAGCATTTAAAAACAACAACATATGGTATTGTCGAGGCTTTGGCAATGATCTACGTGTGTGTGTTTAAATTGAGTTGCCCTGCAGTAAGAAGGTAGTTTAAGTCTTTCTAATACTATCATAGCCCAGCATGTTCAAGAACTGGCGCACCAGCAGCAGTGCCTACAGCCAGCTGAGTATTCATCATCACGGCTAGGCACAGGCACTGATAGTGCTCCCGTGGCAATTCTTTTCATATATGTGCGATTTGAATCTGATGGTGATTACACTGTCAGCAAATGTGGCTTTGAGATAAAGTTTAGAATGGGAATAAATTTTGATGACATATTTGTAATGGCAAGAAAGTAATCTAGAACAGCTGTCCAGATTAAGGAGCTTCTGCCAGGGAGTAAATCAGCTTTCTGTTCTAACACCGATAGTGTCCCCCTCAAAGAGGGGGAACGGGAGGTGAGCTCAACAGGGAGCTGGATCATGTCAATGCCCTGTTCCATAAAGACCAATATGTTAAAGTCAGAGTTATTCTCTTCAATATATGTTCATAAGGAAGCTAACCATAAGGAGCTGCACATGCAGACGTAGATGCGTGTGAGGGGAGCTATGGCAGAATGTGGAAGTCTGGAACAAACTCTCAATGGCTCTGTAAGGCCAAGAAACGGTTTTATATTTTAAGGATGCCGCTACAGTTATTTGTCTGATACCTTTGGCATTTTTTATAATCCTTGTTTTTTTTAATGCAAGAAAGAGATGCAGCATGTTTTTCAATGGAAGATTAGATGAGAGGATAAAATGGAAAATATTAGTGTTTAGAAATTATTTAGGCAGTAAGCTATTATCTTAACGAAGCTAGATGGAATTTCAAGAATTATATTTGGAGGCAGAAAGTGATATCTGGATACACACTCATCATTTAAACGAGTATTATTATTCTACTTATTTTATATTCGTTTTCTATCTCGTGTGGCTCCCCTCAACTTCCTTTCTAGAGAGAGTAACCAAAACAGAAAGCAAACCATTGCCACACGGGATTCCGACTCACAGCGATCCTGTAAGACAGGGAAGAACCATTCCAGAGGGTTTCCAAGACTGTGAATCTTTTTGAGAACAGAGAACCCCAACTCTCTCCCATGGAGGAGCCGGTTGGTTTGAACTACTGATTTGCAGCGAGCCGTCCAGCACCATGCCCGGGGATCCATAGCAAAGTAAAAGGTAGCAGTGTGGAGTTCAATCGTCCTTACTGTACTCTGCTTGTTGCATTCCTTCCTTGGAGTTCCCATTTTCGGTGGATCTAATTGTGTTCTGTCACTGCCACGTGTGCTTGGGCGGAGCTGGCACGGAGCTGCCGGTATTGATAACGATTGTCATGACGTTGATGATGAGGCACTTGTAGATGACTGTATTTAAAACTCTGAAACATGTGTCTCTTTTGTCCTCTTCCTGAAATAGCACATTTTACATTTCCAAATGCAGCAGTTGTTTATCACTGAAAGTGATAGGTTTAGTCCTTTGAGATATTTTGGTATAATGCCACCAAAGCTTTTAAAATGGCATCTAAGTGGAAAAAGATGTTCTGTTATTAAGACCTCTTGTTATGTACAAATCACTGCCCAAATTATCTCTTTATTTTTTTGTACAACTTGTGATCTGAAGTTAAAAATAATCTGACTCAATTACTCATTTGATAAACCCTTATAAAACTATGGAAAATTATGCTCTCAACAGTCATTGCCCGGCTCTGTTCATAAGTTCAGGTACTTGGTGTCATGTCCTACCTTAATCCAATGTGACATTGCAGAAATACTATTTATAGACGTTGAGATAAATCATAGATTGAAATTTGTTTTTGGTCCCTTAGATTTGAGAATGCCAAAGTCTATCCTCGGGTTTCATCATGAGTCTGCACAGCATGCATCTACCCCTGTCCTCCTGCCGCCCTCTAATCACACTAACACAAAACATCTCTGAATATTTGCATTTTTGTAGCCTTGAAAGACTTCGTATGTTGAGAGACACTCCAGTTGCCAATATCAGTGCTGGACTTGTCATATTTAAAGATGTCAAGGATGAATTGCAAATCTCGACACCAGGTCACATAAGCCCTGAAAAACAGTTAACTACTTGGCTCAGAGTGAATTCCCTGATCAATGAAAGCTCACCAAGAAGCTATCTATCCGTGGGGGAGAGTAGATTGATACAGGACTGGAGATGGCGTGGCAGGTCCATTGGTTGATACAGAAATTGAGGCAGCTTAAATACTTGCTAGCTGGTTTGATCTCTAATCCCGCATTTGTGGCTTCCTTAATGATACAAAGGGAACATTGTTACACAGTGGATAAAGTATGAAGATCTCTTACAGGATAAGAATGTTTTATACAGAACACCAGGAGATGTATGTGGCTTTCGGCTGTGCTCAGTTGGTTGTGGGCCCACCCATCCACAGGGTTTTCATTAGCTGGCTTTTCAGAAATAGGTCTTCAGCCCGTAGTGCTTCAAACCCTCAACCTTTGGACTGGCTTTTAGCTGATCTCCTGAGCCACTTCTACCAACCAGGGCTTTAGTCTAGCTGAAATGTTTTCAGCGTGACAGACAGATGATACACCATGGCTTCTGCACTTGTCACTTGCACTGACCCCTTCTCTGTTTATCCCTAAGCTTGGATGAACCAGTAGTTATTCATGAGAAATGGTCTTTTCTGATCTTTGCATATTTTTCTAGATCTTTCTTGACATTTCTTGAATCTCTTTTTGTTGGGTTCTACAAAGAGACTCGTTTCCAATTTAAATGGAATTCTTTCCATTGCATCTGTCTTTCCTCAGCTCAGTGAGTATGTTGTTTGGTGAGATGTAGTCCCAATAAATACTCTAAAATTCACACTGATGAATATATACCTAGAGTGTACAATGCTTTTCTCTCAATGGTCTCCTTTGAGGAGGAAAGCCTGAATTATCTTCAAGTTCATACTATCTTGTATCTTACTCCAGGGCAACATAGAATCAATCTGATGCATGAAAAAAAGTAATGAAAGAATGGATGCCCATAAATACCGGTTTGGGATTGCTTGAAGGTTTATTAACGGGTGATTTGGGCATCAGTAGGAAGTCACAACTGTAATTTATTCACAGTAGGTTTGTAAGTGTCAAATTAAATCATAATAGATTTTTATATTATCCATGTGTAAGTTCATAAGAGGGATCCATATTGAGTATGTGATGACTATGGAGTGAACATTTTAGAAATAGTCCTGAGGTTTGGTTTTGTAGAAGTAAATAGACATGAGTGTCATAATGGCTCAGTCTCACTAAACATTTGTCCATGGAGACGTCTGCTCTCAAACAGGGAAGTACCTTCTAGACAAGAAGAGAGTGGTCCCCTTGCTCCTAAATGACCAAGGAGAAATGGGAGCTTCTGAGAGAAGCTGGAAAAGTTTCCGAAGAGGCATTGAGGTGGGGAATGCCTTGTGCATTTGAACTTTAGACAGCTCTATAGAAGGGCACTAGAAAGTCAACACGAGGATTAAAGTCTTCAAGAAAAAAGACTTCATGTGCCAAACAAAAAATGTTTGTAATGTTCCCAATACTATATGAGTGGGTACCCCCCAAAAAACACTGGGTTTTTTTCAAAGCTAAGTATTTTAAGTTTTTGATTTTCCAAAACAACCTTATCACCTTCAAAGTACTCTCCGTTACACTTAAAACATTTGTCAAAACTGTGACTCCATTCTTGGAAACATTTTTTAAACTCATCTGTTTGGATGGCTGACAGCACCTCCCTTGTTTTATTTCTTCACCTCTTCTATGTTGCCAAATCATTGTCCTTTAATGTCCCTCCTCATTTGCAGAAAGAAAATGAAGTCCCACAGAGCGAGGTCAGGTGAATCAAGTGCATGGGGCGAGACAGGCATGCTGTCTTTGCCAAAAACTGCAGGTGCATTGTCACCATTGCAAAATCAGTCCACAGTCTGCCAAAAACAGGTCTTTTTTTTGTTGTTAAAATTAGCTGAACCAAGCTACAAGGTAGTCCAGATAGCTTCTCCATCTCTGTAGTGGTCCATCTTTGCTCTCCAAGCACATGTGCACAAATTTTGTCGACCCTTTCATCCGTTTAGTAAGTTGATAGACGTCCAGAATGAGATTTGTCATCAATTGACGTTTTATCTTTTTTGAAGTGAGAAAATCGCTCGTACACTTGAGTGTTTCCCATAGCTCTGTACTTGTAAGCTCTGTTCAACATTGCAACAGTTTCTGCGGCATTTTTTCCTGAGCAGGAAATATCATTTCACAGCTGCACACTGTTCTCTTAAATTGTCAAGAACAAGGAATGAGGTCCAAGTGAAACTGCTATGAAAAAATCCACTGTGACCCGAGAGAACTTTCCCAGGTGACGCCACTGGCTGCACTAACTCAGAGCAAGTTGCTCAATGCTCACCTAGTGGGAAAAATGCATACTACAAAAGCTCCACTTTTTTCCATTTATGTTTGGGTACCTTCTCATATATTTACATGTTATCTTCATCATGATTTTTTTCACAATTTTTTTAGTACTGAGTGCTATTACTTACTGAATGTTTTTCTTTTACTTGATTAGATTTGAGAGAGAATTCATATCTGTAGATGCCCAGAAGAGCCCATGGTGGTTACATTTCTTGGACCAAATATGAGTGATAGATATAAAACTACAAAAAGCCACTGTCAGCCAGTTTACCTTATCAATCACAAAGTTAAAAAACTGGCATGTAAACAATTTTTTTCTTTATCTGAAAGTAGATCTGGCCAATCAACATCTGTAGTACATCTGATTGAAAGAAGACCCTATCATTCTTGACTTCCTATGTAAACCCAAGCAATGACAAGATAAAACTTCAATTTCCAAATAGTATATTTTTTACAATTTTTGTATACTCAAGCAATGACAAGATAAAACTTTCCAATTTCCAAATAGTATAATTTTTGGAATTTTCTATTTCTTCTTTAAATAGTTGTATTTTTATTGTTCAGCCTATCTAATTGAAGTATTATGTGCATGCATCTTTTTCTAAGTATACCTATTTTTCCCTCAAATTGTAATCTTAACCTTCCCTTTATAGCTTTTACTTAAAAGTATATTAAAAGAAAAATCCATATACCCATCTTAAATATATGCAAAATATCTTAAAACATGGTGGAATCAAAACATTATCTTAAAGTATTAGTATTGTCTGCTTGAGTCTGTGAGTCTGAAGTTTTTACTCGTTCTTAGAATGTTAGCAAGAATTAGGATGCAGTAAGGATCTGTGATGTTCTTGTGCTGTCCAGTCAATTCTGACTCATATGATCTCATACTTGCCTATCCAAAAGAAATAAAGCAGTCTTATAACAGAGACATTTTCTACCCATCTAATTCAGTTTACTTTTTTATAACACTTGAATCCTTTAGAGCCACATGTTTAAAAAACTTTGTATTAGTGAAAGCTATTGGATCTCTTGATTCTTTTTAGAAACAGATAACTTTGACATTGAAAATGGTTTGGACTTATATCACTGAGCTTAGCTGAGTCCATCAAGGTGTGAAGTTGCATGTGATGCTGCTTCTAAATTGCTTTTGTTGTAGAAATAGTGCAACAATCTAATTGAAAATAGGTTCTTTCAGTTTCACATATTAACTTAGAAATGAATAGAAACCTTATTTATGTGACAAAATTAACTATTTTTTTGATATTACAAATACTGAACATAGTCATTCTTAAGCATTAGGTTGCTAATCACAAGTCATGGTTCAAGTCTGTCACACTCACTGTGGGAGAATGATGAGGTTGGGTGCTGTTGTTAAGATTTATATCCTCAGAAATCCTATGCAGGGTTCTTATGTGTGTACTGAATGGCAATGGGTTTATTTGTTCTTTGGGTTGGTGGTACAGTTGTTAAGTCATCTGGCTACTAACCTAAAGGTTAGTGGTTTGAATTCACCTACAGATCAGTAGGAGAAGAAATCAATCTCAGAAATTCTATGTAGTAGTTGTACTCTCTGTCTTGCAGGGTCACTGAGTATGCATGACTAGACATCAATGGGTTCAATTTGGGTTGGTAGATAATTTACAGAATCTTGGCATTGGAAAGTTCACTGAAGTTCTTGAAACTGAGCTACATATTCTTCATATGAGCAAACTATATCCAGATGCATGACACACATCCTCTAGGTCTCAAAACCACTTACTGGCAGAATCAGGCAGATCCAGTGGCTATTTTTTTCCCCAGTGATCCCTATCCAGACTGCACAAGAGGCACACAGAAAAAAATGGCGATACTTGCACCCCACCTGAGGACAATAAAACCAGAATCTTTGGAAGATGCAAATACAGTGTGGATTTTTCAAACTTTCCTGGGTGATTCCCATGTGAAACCAAAATCGAGAGTCATGATTTTATGCCACTATCTTGCAAAATAAAAATCTTATCTGGTGAATTTTAAAATTCTTTTTCATGATATGTTTTCACTTGCCCTCTAAGTACAGATGCTTTTGGTGGAATAGGGAAAACAAAAAGCAAAAAGTCATTTTTCAACTTGGATTTTCAAAGTAACTTTTAAAAGGATATTTTTTTAAAAGGATAGTTGTAAAGCTAGACTTTCAAAATCCAGGGCAAGGCATTAGAGAAAGAGAAATGTTTTTGTCTGAATTCCAAAAAATTTTGTTTAAGGATCAAAAGTCAGTTCCTTGTGGATTCAAACCTAAAGTTTGAGAAGTAAGTTAAATAAGACAAAATACATATAAAGGATCTATTGAAAGAGTCCTTTCTGACCACACTGTCTTAAGCTGGGTTCTGTAGAGAAGAAAAACCAGTAAATATTATGTACATAGAGAGATAATCTTATATCAAGAAAATGGCTCACACAGTTGAAGAAGCAAGCAATTTCAATGTCCAGGCAAGTCCCAAGTCCACTGGTCCCACGTTAGGCTGGAGGCTTTTCCTGACTGGAATAGCTACATAGGCCAATGACGCCAAGACACGGAAAGCACAGTCTGTAAACGCACATGAATCCAAGACCAGAAGCTCAGGCTTGTGGTTGCAGATCCTCATTAATTTGAAGTTGACAAGTTAGATTGTAGGCCATTGATGATCCCCAGTATTTCCAAGGAAGATGACAGGCTGCTGGCTCAAGTTCAAAGAAATAGACGAACTGGATGCAGAATCCAGAGTTAGCAAGAAAGCAAGCAAACTTTTCTACAATGTCCGCTAATGGTAGAGGCAGGTCTTACCCCCAGGACACTTTCTTTCAATTGATTGAATGAGGACTGCGATTTGAAGAAGAGTGTTCCATCCCACTTTAATCTTACAATGCATGGGCTGTTCGTAGCAGTCCCATAGTGGAGGTTATTAGCTGGTGTTAGGTCACACTACAGAGAGTCACCAGGTCTTACTGCAAGCCAGTGAGAGTCCTGGTTAGGCAAGTTGACAAAAAACAATGTCACACACACACACACACACACACACACACACACACACACACACCTCTAAACACAACCACTGGGGTCCCTCCCTTGGGTGGGAGGATAGGCAGAGAGAACTGCACGAGCCCAACAGGTGCATTATGCTCAATTGTACACACAGCAAAGTTACCTCCTCTTTTTGTTTCCACTCAGGACCTGGTCAAAACCCCAGAGAAGATCAGTATCTATTCCTAGTTGGACTTGAGCGTTAAAATACAAAAGAATATTTTGCTCCAATTCGTTCTGCAATCTTAGAAGCCAATTTTGTTTATATGAAGATGTAGATGTATGTAGATCTGTATAGCCCAGAGCTAGAATTACATAAAAGAGGAGGTAAGTTGTCAGGGGTGGGTATTACATATCTAAAAATGCCAACAGAGTGTCTTGACTTTTATGGCCTATAATTAAGTGCTAGCTGCCGAATTCACATGGAGTAACTCTCCAATTGTTACGGATCTTACCTCAGCTAAAAGAGCTCTGAAGAGTTAAATACAAAGGAGCAGGGCTGGGTAATGTATATGCCTACGCCAAAAGTCTAGAATATTAGAACAAAAATACATTATAAAATGAAATTTCTCTTTGTCAATTTGTTTCCCTTTTACCACCAGTCCATTTTCTATGTTTATCCATGATAATGTACTGAAAGAAGAAGACAAAGAGCTTTTTAAAATGTGTTTCAGACTGATAATGGTTTTAAAAGTGGGGGAAATATATCTAGTCATTGAACAGGTGCATGCTTGCAAAGGGGAAATGAATGATCATTTTTAAACACAATTTTTCATCAGCCTGAGCCTCACTTCTAGAAATTGATGGGCAATAGACCCTGTGGATACTTAATATAAATTCATTTGAAATATATCTTTGTCCTTGGTGATCAATTAGGCTATCTTTATTTTTATTGTAGAAAACCAGAGACAATAACTCCATGGAATAATATGCACAAATATACAGTTATTTGAATTTACAGAGCTCTTTGAGAATAAATTTACATTTATATTTATTCCTTATCATCCCTAATTTGGATGAAACATTTGCTACACTGTCAGTCTCCGCATTCTATCATGTATACAGAAATACTAACTATGACCACCAAAATAGCCAATAGATTGAAAATCTGTTTAATTGGAGTCTACAGATAGGACTGAATTAAGATAGAAAAGAGTGATGTATGGATTGTTATATGAGCCCCCATTAAAATTATTTATTTTAAAAATAGACAAAAATAAATACTGTATCAAAAAATGTTAAGATTTAAAAGAGGAGGAAGTAGAGAAGGTTGATGGGAAAAGAGAGGGAGGAAGCAAGCTGGCTCACCGACACTTCCCAGGTGGAAGAAGGAACGTTAACAGAACATAAAATCACCCCCGTGGAAGTTTCAGACATCAGAAACTCAGCCAAATCAATTCCGTGTCTCAGCAGTTCAGTCCTCTCTCCCCAAAGAGAGAGAGAGAGTAAGAGTAGACGTGCTGGATTTCTATTTGCCGTGGTCAAGTGACAGAGGAGGGAAATGTACAGAATGGAAGCCAAGCGCAACTTGTCACAAGCAGAAGTTTCTGGCTCAGTGAGTTTGGGGTTTTCATCTAACATTTTCTCATATTTATACCATTTTGAAGAGTCAGTTTGTCACTCCGAGGACCGACGTGCACTTAACCCAGGTAATAAGATGGTCAAGCTCCTCGCATGCATGTGAGAGTCGGACAATGGATCAGAAAGGCCACGGAAGGATAATGCACTTGAATTATGGGGTTGGCAAGGAATACGATACATTCGGAGACTATCGAGAGCAAGCGAATCTGTCTTGGAAATACAACCAAAATGCTCTTCAGAAGGAAGAATGACCAGCCTTCATCTCACATATTTTGGGCATGGTACCAGGAGAGAACAGTTCCTGGCAAAGGACATGGTACTGGGTGGAAAGTCAATGAAGAAGAGGAAGACCCTTGAGGAGATGTCGTGACAGAGTGCCTGCAACGACAGGCTCAAACATAACCATTGTGGAGACGGCACACAACTCTCCACTATGAGTTGGAAACAACTCGATGGCCCCGCATGGCTGCAGTACACAGCAAGGAACGGCCATTAACAGCCCCCCTTTGGCTCCTCTAGCGCTCCTATTCTGACACCAGTCGCCCCGGCACACCTCTCTATACCTATGCCAGGTTCTGTAATCCATTGCCATGGCCACACACAACTTACCCATAATACTCACAATTAAAAGGGCCTATTTGGAAAAGGCAATCAGTTACCACAGTCAGGATCAGAAAACATTACGGATGCAGTCACTGCCCAACAGCCAAGTCTCTCCCTTGGCTTCTTAGTCTCTCAGCTTCATGGCCTCTTGGGTTTTACCTGCATGGACCAGGAAAGCAGAGTCTCTGTAGGTCTGCCTCACACTTTCATACTCTCGGACCAAATGAGAAGGTAGCCATAGTCTCGGTGCTGCTCCTGCATACCCCACTCTAGGATCAGTGGTTCTCAACCTTCCTAATGCTGCGATGCTTTAATACAGTTCCTCATGTTGTGGTGATCCCCCAACCATAAAGTTATTTTAGTTGCTACTTCATCACTGTCATTTTGCTACTGCTATGAATTGGGCGACCACAGGTTGAGAACTGCTGCTCTATGCTGCATCTGATCTTGGCAGCCTCCACCACTTCAGACAGAGACCTTGAACGTGTTCTTCCAAGATCATTGGGTTTTCTCTCTTCTGCAGCCACTTCAAAGACAGCTCATTCTGATAGCAAAAAACTTAACAAATCCCTTCCCTTAGTGCTGCCCGTCACCTGTTTGCCAAGTCCCACCCAATCATTTGGCGGGAGTTACAGAGATATGGGTAGAAGATCATATTAAGAAATTTCACTCCACCACAATAGCAGAAGAACATTTATTTTTTTCAGACTCATGAGATAATGTGAAAAAAACTGGTTCCCTGAAATCAAATTCTAATCTTAAGAAGAATACATTTACATTTTATTTTTCCACTCAATATTCTTTGAGAATAGTGCTCAATTCTTTAAGATAAATTAGGACAAATCCAGTACTTGAAGAAACTTGAATTTTCAAGCTGATCCCAAAGGCTCAAATAGAAAGAAAATGTTTTGAGAATGATAATGGCAATAAATGTACAAATGTGCTTGACACAATGGATGAATGGATGGATTGTGATAAGAGTTGTATGAGCCTCCAATAAATGATTAAAAAAGAATTGCAATTAACAGCAAACAACTACAAAAAATAAATAAAGTGAAAAGTGTCATAGAATATTATAAGTGAAGGATACTGAGAGCTAAGCGGTATTTTCTTTCTAGTGGAAGTAGTATAAAAAGTTTTGAAATGACTTTTTAGTAATCCCACGCAGAACTCATGGAATATTTCCTTTGAAGAGAAAAAACTAAAATGAGAATCAAGTGCACACCTGCATGATTCAAATATTGAATTTGCTCCAATGCTTTAAAGCTAATTAGACATTTTGTTTCATGACTGCAATTAGCCTTTAAAAAGAAGTGTATCCATTAACACAATTCGGTAGTAAGTTCTTCTCTCACAGTGAACCTATGTACAACAGGAAAAAAACACTGCCTGGTATAATGACAAGCAATTAATTATAATTGCTGTATTCTGGAAATGAATGATAATGGAAAGTCGATAACCTGTAAAGGAATGGAAAAATAAGCATGCTAATTTAACATTTTAATTTACTTTGGGGGATTCATTTAAGGTTCTTTCTCTTTAGGTGTTGTGGTATCCTTTTGGATCTGGGATTGTAATTCTCCCAAAACTACTCTGAATAAGTGTCTTGTAGGTATCGGTCAATTTATTATACACATAAGCAACTTGCAAGGACTGGCCAGATTAATGCCTACCTAGAGGTTTGCACATCCATCCAATGGAATAGGTAAGTATATGATCCACCTCAGGGCTCAGTTGTCTTACAAAGCCTACACTCTAAAATTGATAGGCGTTTTTCTCTGTAACTAACCAACCTCACAGATTTTGTGGGGCCTCCTGAGTGGTAAGAGCCAGGAGAGGACTGTGTCTTTTGGAAGTTTTAGGCCTATGCTGCGAACCTCCAGAAAAAGCTATAGTACGTGTCAAGGACTATAACACAGAGCTGGTTAACACTTCACTGAGCTGGTAACTCTGAAGACCAAGGGAAACAGAGGCAAGCACAGCCGAGTGGAGACCTCAGGGGCTGTGGCAACAGTGCAAGTGGCAGGAACCACAAGATGGGCATGTGGCAGAGTGACCTACAGTGAAAGCAGTTGTGGTGGGTAGCTTGTCTGACCGAATAGAGCCGTATGTCAATGGACTGAAAGGCTCCAGCAGAGAGGTTGGCCGTGACCTCAATGAACAAGGATTGCTCATAAGACAGTTGCCTTAAGATTCGCTATATTGTTGGTCTAATCCTGAGATTCCTCCAGGATTGTCCGGCAGCTTCTGATTAAGAGCTGGACCTGCAAGTCCAGGAGACCACATGCAGCATCAGACCCGAACTGATGACACACCTGCTGAGAGAGTGACCACTGTTAACACCTGTGCGGTGTGCCCATCCGGTAACACAGAAATAGACTTGGGTAATTTGGGAAGGGTGAATGGGTTTTCTTTTGACATAAGTGGGCTCCTCTCCAACAACACGAAATAAGGTGCTTGTGGAGAAAGGAGACTGGTTCACCTCAATTCGGTTCCTGATGCTTAGTTGCTTTCTATTAGTAACCTATTCTTGTCATTAAAAACACAATAGCATCTTTCAAAGGCCAATACTATGCTGTGTGCAGGAACCAATCAGAATGGACAGTAGACTCCAACCCAACAGTCTCATGACTGCTTGTAATTTTGAGGTACTGACAACTGCAGGTTAAGTGCAGACTGCAACCATAAAGTTGGTGGTTCAAACCCACCAGCTCCGTCGAAGTGTACAGACTGTGAAACCCTGGACAGGGGAAGTATGGGTCAAAATTGACTTGATGGCAGTGGAAATGGATTTGACATATTTTCACACACACAATTCATATGTATTTAGGACTTTCAAGAAATAAAATTATTTTGAATCCTTTGGCTTTTCCAAGTTTTAGTTTCCTCACCCTTTCTCATCTGCCTCAGTCTGAGAGTTCCCACTTTAACCATTCTGGAGAAAATATAAAATTGAGATATAATACTAGTTGTGAAAGGATATTTCTCTTATGCCTATTATCTCCAGTGTATTGGAAAATCATTAATTATTGAAGGATAGATGACTAAAAGTTTTTAGATGTGAATTGAAGTAGACTGTTGTCAGAAGTCAGTTGCTCCTATTACAGAGGGAAAAAGAACTTAATTTTATGTATAACATTACTGAGCCCCACTTTGACATATGCATCCATCACCAATTTCAGTCAACTTTCTCTGATAACAACCTATCGAACCTGTATGACTTAATATCAGAACACCAGATTCTAAACCAATGCAGACAATATCCTAAGAATAATGTGCTATACATCTTGGAACCTGTACCATGTACCTGTGAATTTAGCCTTTTATCAGCATCAGCATCAAAGTTATGTTCTAAACAACCCAACACTTTTTACCTACTATGCAATGAAACCCATGCTTCTCCTTGTCAGTTATAATGTTTGTCCTGCAAAGAACTGGCAATAAAGTTCAATTAACCAAAAAGTAGATAGTAAGATTGATGTCCAAATAATTGTCTTCTACTTCCAACACCATTAAAAACATTTCACCTACACTATCGTAGTTGTATGCCACTTGGTAAATCTTGTCTCCGTTCTTAGTTCTCTACAATATCAATTTAATGCTTCGTTTAATATTTTGAGTGTCTACTCAACTCTCGGGTCTTTTTCTCTATAACTACACATCTTCTGCTGATCAACTATTGATCTTTTGTTGGCGTGAGGCTCTATTGAGTCAGTTCAGGCTAACAGTGAGGCTATACACGACAGCACAAAACACTACCTGATTTTGTACCACCCTCAAATTATTTTATATGTTTGAGCCTGTGGTTGCAGCCACTGTATCAATCTATCTCCTTGAGAGTCTTATTTTGGCTGACTTTTTACTTTACCAACATGATGTCCCACTCTAGGGGTTGGTCCCCCTGCTGACATGTCCTGTCCAAACTATAAGGAGTGCAATCTGCCTGTCCTCCCTTCTACAGAGAATGCTGCTATGTTTATTACAATATGCTTTGGCTTGTTCTTCTGAGAGTTCATGGGATGTTTAATATCTTTTCCAACATCATAATTCAAATGCATGCATTCTTCTGGGTGTTTCCTTATTCTTTTCATATGCAGGTAAGATGATGGGGAAAAAACCATGGTTTCGGTTCGGCACATTTAATTGTAAAAGAAACATCTCTGCTTTTGAACATTTTGAAGAAAACTCTGACAGCAGATTTGCCGAATCCTTTGCTACCCTGACTGCAGCCTTGATGGTGAATCCAAGAAAAATTTGTTCAGCATGCAGATCGAATACGCAAGGTGAAAGCATACAACCCTGACATATACGCTTCCTGCTTTTAAACCAAGCAGCCTTCCAGTATCTTTTCAATGACTTTCCCTTGGCCTGTGTCCTGCTCCTCAGGAGCACAGTGAAGTCTGCTGGAGTTTCCACTTTTTAACATGTTTCCGTAATTTGTTGTGATCCACAGAGTTTATGTGAACACAAGTAAACAACCTTTGGCATCCTCTGTTTTCAGCTACACCTTAGGTAAGCCATGATCCCTCTCATTCCATGTCCACTTCCGAATGGAGCTTGAATTCCTGGCAGTTCCTTCTCAGTTTCCTGCTACAACCATTGGTGGGTTCTCTTCAGCACAAGTTTACTTGTGTGCGAAACTAATAGCGCTGTTCAATAATTTCGGCATTCCGAAATATCAAGACATTCTAATGTGATTCTTTTAAGAGCAGTTGGTAGTGGTAGCCAGGCATCATCTGATTCTGACAATATTTATGTGATCCATTAGTCCATTAGACTAATTTTGCGATGTGCCCAAGAAGGAAGTTTTGGTGAGGAAATAACATTTGAAATGAGCCTTAAGGCAGTGGTTCTCAACCTTCCTAATGCCGTGACCCTTTAATATAGTTCCTCATGTTGTGGTGACCCCCAACCATAACAGTATTCTCGTTGCCACTTTATCACTGTCATTTTGCTACTGTTATGAATCGTAATGTAAATATCTGATATGCAGGATGTATTTTCATTGTTACATACTGAACATAATTAAAGCATAGTGATTAATCACAAAAACAATATGTAATTATATACTGTGATATACTTATTTCTAATTGCAAATAAATTAAAATTTGTCTTGAAGCATGGTGCAGCATGGGTAGCAGAATGCATCTGCATGTGGGCGGACCCGCCTGGAGAAGGATAGAGGAGCGGTGCCTCGGTTCCTAAGACCATCGGAAATATGTGTTTTCCCACGGTCTTAGGTGACCCTTGTGAAAGGGTCATTAGACTCCTTAGAGGATGGAAGGTTTTCAAAATCAAGGGAAGAATATTGAAAAGAATGGAAAACAATTGAACAAAGAAATGTTAGGGGATGATTAAGAAATGGTGAATAGTTGGAATATTCAATTATAATTAAATGCTAGAGGTTATAATAGATTGTGAGAGAATAAACTGTCCTTGAAAACAATAATACCACCTATTATTTTAAAATGAGAATTGTGCATATATAGGTATATATTATGTATATTTACATTTAATATGCCCATGATTCATATAACAAGCAATAGCATTTAATCACAATTTCCTGTGTTGATTAGCTTTTGATAACAATGGTATTTTTTAAAAAACAACAATATATTAGAATATAATACACATTTTGGAAAAAATATTGTTTTCACGTGGTGAATAATCTTCTGGTAGCTTCGGGATCCCATCCAGCATTTTTAAGTTTGGCACACAGGAGAACACTCTAAAGCAGAAATGGAAAAAGAAAAAGAAGGGGGGAAAAAGGTAACTAGATTTGACCCCCAAAAATCTTATTGCACTTGCTCTCCACATAAACAAATGGACTTCACCTTTGTCAAGGGTTACAAGGAGAGACTATCATTTTATCCGGCATGCCTTGTCTTTGCAGCTGGGCCCAGATACAGTATTATTCATGTTCATTTTGTCGATGACCCTATTTTAGCTGGTCCTCTGGTGAGGTTCTATGTCTTTCATCAGATTGTAAGTATTGATCAGAGAAGTGTGACTGGGCTATCTGTTCTTATAAGAGAATTTCATTCCAGTCTCCACACCGTCTCAATAAGAGCAGGAGCAGGAAAAATCAATGAGTAGATTGAGCCAACTTACCATGAGAGAAAGAATGCAGTCAAGTGTAAGGATACGTGGTCAAGCTAAAAGGTTAAAGAAAAGGTAAAGCAGCCCCTGATATTCAGTAATTTAGTGATGGATAAGGGAAGAATTTTGACTAAAGGGTCGGAAAATAATATTATGCAGCTATTTTCTCTTGACGGGGCATTTTTGAGATTCACTGCTAAGTTCAGAAAGGGATCTTTCAGGCAAACTCAATTCAATTACGGCCGTGCACTTGGGATAGGTCACAAAGTATTGCGCCTGGAGTTCTAGTTCCTACACGTACAGGTTTACTCTGAACAAAATGTGCTTAAACATGTCTTTGCGGTCAGCAGATTGTTGAAGAAAATATCTCTCAGTAATTCACTTGTCCTAGTCTCCTTCGGGTGACTTCAAAAATTGGAACCTTATCCAAACAGCGGTTGTAGTAGGGATCTGCTGGATTGGGGAAATTGAAGCAGAGGTTATGATGGAGACTGGGGGGACTTCAAAGGGGTGATCTCAATAAGTTTTCTTAATGGACACAAAAATCATGGAAGATTCTTATGAAGAAGTTCTAAACTGAAAACTGCATTGGTGAGAAAAGGGCCAGGAAAATTGTACTGATAAATGTTTCGGGGTTTTTGTTTTTTTTTTCACGATGACAATGTGCTTGCGTATGCTTTGAGCATAACCTGGACTGTCCTGTAAGAATTTTGTTGGGAAAGTGTCCCCCCCCACCCCACCCTATAGCCCTGATCTTTGCCTTCAGACTTCTGTTCGTTCCCCAAACTCAAAGGACATTTCAAAGAACACAATCTGTGATGCCTCAAGGAGGCCAGGGCCATTTGAGGAAGTGCAGATCAAAGAGTGTAGCACTCTTGGGGCAAAGGTTATAGAGCTGGAAGCACTGATATCAGAAGCTTACAGACCTAGAGAGAAGATATGTTGAGAAATAATAGATCTACACTTTGATATGTTTGCTTAATAAAGGTTTATATGATTTTATAGCAATGCTTTTTCACTTGCCCTTGTATAACAGTGTTTTATTTCAAGTCCTAAATCTGGGGATTCTGAGGTTCTGGCCAGAGGAAGTAGATGCCATGTGATTTTCCTCAGATGAATGACACTGAAACCTCTCAGTAGATGCTCCAAGTCAAATGAACAGTGGTGCTGACCTTGAAAATCCCATGGCCTGTGTGAGTTCTCGGTTCTAAATAGTGTCCACACATTAGCTGATTTAATCCTCATAATAACACTCGGAGTTATATTTTCATCCCTGGCTTTTAATAACCTATCCAAGATAATAAAGCCAGTAACAACAGAGCAAACATTAAAATCGAAATCTCTTATCAGATGGTCTAATTTAGCTACCAAAGACTGCTTACCACTGCTTCTTTTCAAAATCAGGCTGTAGTGAACTAGGATCACATTGAACTTAGAGACTGGCAGAGGAGGTTATCCATGGGTGTTCAACAGGTGGGGATGCCCTGTACCTACAGGGACTTACACTACTCGCTCTATCATTAAGTGCCCTCTCTTTTGAACTGTGCTGTCTTAGTACTGGGGGATCTCAAACACAAGAGTATGCGAAAGACAGTCACGGTGCTAGGTGAGAATGATCAAGAAAGGCTTATTATTAAAAAAAAAAAAAGAACATGGTGTAAAGGACCTATGAAAGTCTGGCCCAAATTCTTGACACAAAGCTATGCTAATGACAAAATAAAAACAACTATAATGTTCAAAGTGTAGGGTTTTTTTACTGATAACCCACACAGAATTTGGATGAACTTGGGACTTCTGCTTAGGACCACTGCAAGGGTGGATATTTAAATCGTTTACTCCTACTTTAAACTGACCGATGCATTTTCAAGCAGGTTTAAAGCACCCTGCACTGTTTGAGGCAAAATAGTTGACATCTCACAGCTTGAAAGTCAGTGTACGTCCATGTTGGACCAGGTCCAAGGGAATTAATACTGGAAATATAGTACAACCTCATAGCCCCCTTTTTCACATCACTCCACACCACATCACAGATTTTGAAGACAGATTTACAGTGAGCCTTCCTCAGGGCAGATCAAATTTCAGACAATTAATCTTAATAGTAGTGTTGTAAGGTTTTCTTTGAGAAGAGACCAGTTGGGACCAAAATGTTCTATAAAATACCACCTATAAACTAAGAAAACAAATATAATATTAATAAATTATCTCTGTGACTAAGAATGTGCATTTTTCTGAATTGTGTTGAACTAACTGCACCCCCATTCTGCAGGAAATACAGTTTTCAACTCAAAATATAGTCCAGCTCAATATTAGTTCCACATTAAAGCAACTGTCCTGCCAGTGCTCAGCATTATGTAAGAGCAGTCAGAAAATTTAATATCTCATAACATGAAGTTTTGCTTCCAGAGTAAAATCATCGGGGAGACAACTGAGGTAATGAGATTTATGTAGTAAAAACAGAGATTAGAAGTTTTATTTTGACAATTTTTCATTGTACATCAGGACTTGGAGAATCTAATATTATAAAGGCCTCTGGAATTTAGGTGCTGTCATGGGGAAATGGCAGTGTGGGAAAAGGAGGTGGTGAGAGTTATGTCTTTTATTGAAATTGGATGTGGAAGAAAGACTTTAATCACAGAACAAGAATAGACCCTAGAGATGACCTGGCTCTGTGTGTGACAAATTTGAACTGAGAGGTGAGATGATGGTGGCAAATACAGGCTCTCGAATTCAGTAGCTTGCTTTTACCCTTCTAAGTCCCCAAAGTACCACGATAGTGGTGCTAGAAAGTAACTAGAGATAAATTGGTGGGCGTATTATTTGGTACACATGCCAAAGGAGTTTGCATTCCATCACTACCATTAGCAATTTTCCAGTACTAACAGAAGAATAAAAGTTGTTTACCTTTGGAATATCTTTGAGCCCTTTCAACCACTGGAGCACACTAAATCAATTACTCCTTGGTACTCACTAAATGGTGCCCTTGTGACTCATAGGAGCAAAAATAAGACCAGAGGAAGCAGTTTATGAGATCTTCACATGGAACATGATAGGAATCTATATTTAGAGTTTTTTTTAAAAGACATGGACATCATAAACATTATGAGAGAAAAATGTGTAAGACTTAAAAGTCTAAAATGAAGTACTTGGTAGAGTCAAAACCATAACTCCAGGCTATGTTTGATGTACCGATCAATCCTGTGTGTCACTGAAGTAGCCTGAATCAACTACCCCTCTACCCCTTTGTACTCACTTCATGGCGCCCTTGGGGCCCAAAGGAGTGGAAACAGAATCAAAGGATGAACAACTGACAGGATTGTCACAGGGAACTTGATAGGTATCTATGTTGAGAAAAGGGTAAAGATGTAATCTATTACACAGTACCGGAGTTCATGCATAACATTCAAAAGTCTAAAATAAACATCTTTAGAAGTCCTACTACAAGAAGTGCCTAAAACTAGTACAGTGATCATAAACTAACCCAGGGAAAAGAGTGTATTAAGGGAGACAAACAGGGTCTATTCAAAGTTCTTTAGGTGAAACCAGAAGGATGAAGAGTTCAACACATAGCAGGTACAATGAAGAACTGTTTCAGTGAAGAGACATTAGGAAGCAGCCATTGTTAAAAGTAGATGCGCCAGGAAGTATAAACAATGTCCCTTGAGGCACTTACTGTTTCCGGTAACTTTGGTGAAACTCACAAGGATTCCTCCTGAGGACGAGGGATTCCAAAGGGGTGCACTGTAAGCTGGAGAGGCCGGCCAGAGTCTCCATCCTGTTTTCAGCCAATGACAAGTGCTGTATCTGAGGAATCTTTGGCAATTGTGTGAAAGATGTAAGATGGTTTTTGTTGAGGTTTAAAACCCTGCAACTGGACAAAAGAAAATTAACAACTTGTCATTCATCTCCTAAAGAAGATAGCTACCAAACCTTACTAGCATAACTCAAGAGAATAACTCATGTTTCCTATGAAGGTGCTTTCTAAAGAAATGGAAAATGTCTATACTAAAATTTTAAGAGAACACAGGCAGGATACATGAAACGGTAAGCTTGGTGAGTGCTGTGATCTGTGCTCTTCCCATGTGAGTCTCTTCCCATGCGAGTCTCTTCCCATGTGAGCCTCTTCCCATGTGAGCCTCTTCCCATGTGAGTCTCTTCCCATGTGTACAACCAGCATCCGACATGGTATTTGGCCAATGCAGATCTTCAGTCGCCCCGAATGAGTGGAGGGATGCATAGAATCTTAGCAAAACATAGCAAAAACACATACAAAGGAACATAATGGCATGTGATAAATGAGTATTGCCCGTAACTGGTGAGATTGTACTTATTTTTCTTTCCTTTTACTTTCCTATATTCCATTCCCGTACTGAGCAAATAGATTTTTAAACCAGAAAAAATGTTTTTAATATAAAAGAAAGCTAAAGTCTATCCTTTTGTGGAGTAAAGTGTGTGTGACATTTAAATTGAACACACTTTCATGATAAATCATGCTTCTCAACAGTTTTGCCTTAAAGCCATAATTGTAAAAGAATCCATGGGGAAAAAAATCAAAATCTATCACTGAGAGTTTGCTTTAAGGAGAAATTCCTTCATATATAAATTGGGGTTTCATGCAGTGAGATAAACACAGATTACTTATTTTAGGGCCTTGAATCCCACAAAGACATGAAGTAAATACTGCTAAGAGTGGTGATTATAGTACTACATGGAGAGAGGACTCTCGGGCAGTGTATTCACAAAAAAAGAATTCTGCTTTCCCCCACCCAGACTTCATCTACTATTTTCATTTTCCTTCTAATTCTTCTCCATTTTTTCCATCTTTTACAGTTTTAATCATGTCTTTGATTCTTGCTTTATTCCTATTACATGTCTTTAGGTATGTTTTCATATCACCCGTTTCTAATCCCAAAATAGGCCCAGGCAGGGTCTGGCCCTCTTAACTCAGTTCAAGTTTAGATAGTCAAATTAAATAATCTTCTACCTCAGTGCTTCTAAAATATACATGTACATAGATGAGGGGACTTCAAAATACTTGAGGGAATCTGTCACTGGCTTCTAATTCCAATTTTTCAGGAACTTGCTGAAATCCCATGTATGACCATTTAAAACACTTTTGGTTGTATATCTATTTTAACTTGTTTTAGAAAAATATAAGTAATATATCCCCACTATGTAGAACAGAATCTAGCTTTTGAAAAAAAAAATTAGGTACCTAATTAGTCATTAAGAAGGGCATGTAAATTCAAATTCTATGCAAATATGTCCAAAGTTCTAAAAAGCCCCAGACTCACTGCCAAGTCTATTTTGAATCATAGAGACCAAGCAGAACAGCCCTGGTGATTTTCTGAGGCTGTAGCTCTTTAGGAATTAGAAAGCCCCATATTTATCCCCTGAGGGGCTGGTGGTTTTGAATTGCTGACCTTGTGGCTAACAGCCAAAGGCAAAACCACTAAGCCACCCAGGGAGCTTTGAAAGGAGTGCAGGTGGGGCTGCCCAGGCCTCACACTTCCTCCCTCTGCCTGACTGATTTCCTGAGCAGCTGTGACAGTCTCTTTTTATTGCTCTATCTCAGAAATGGAATGTAACCCATGACAGGGTCCTTCAGGTGAATGCTCGACTTGCATTGGTGCCTCCTGAGAGTAGTTGTCTGGGTCTCAAGGCTCACTCTGTCTACCCCATTCTGCTTGGTCTAGATAAAGCAGAAAAAGAGTCGCCATGGAGTCAGCTTTGGTTCCTAGTGACCCCCAGGTGTGTCAAAGAAGACTGAACTTCACAGCGTTTATGGTGGCTGTTTCCAGACCTTCCTTCAGAGGTAGGCTCAAACCTTTCATTTAGAAATGAATTACAAAAAGGTTCTGAAGTAATCCGGAGCAAGGAGGGTGGCGATCTTTAACATGGGAGTCTTAGAAGATAAAGAAATAAGAAAACAAAACTGTTGTGGGTAGCTGATTCCATCTCATGGCAACCCCCTGCCCTGCAGGGTGGAAGGGCTCCAAGGGCCGCCTTTACTGAAATCTTTCTGGAGCACATCTGCAGATCTTTGCCACATGGCAGGTTTGAACAGCCAACCTTTAAATTAGTAAATGAACACAAACCCTTTGTGTTGCCAGACACCTCTTAGAAGCCTCCTCCCCAAACCTTACCCAACCCACTGCCATTGAGTTGATCCTGACGCATAGCAACCCTCTACAGGGTTGCTGAGGCTGTCAATCTTTCTGGGAGCAGACAGCCTTATCATTCTTTTGAGGAGTGGCTGCTGGGCTTGAACTGCAAACCTTGTAGTAAGCAGCCGAACACTCATTTTTTAAGTTTGCTTCCATTATGGATGGATGTAGTCCCCATCCCTCCTTCATTAGGATGCAATCAGAAAGCCAATACTCCTGCTTATTAGGTATTTTTGATTTCTTAAACTATCTTGTAGAGATATTATTTACAGGTCACCAAGGTAATAAAAAGTATGATCTTCCAATTATAACATATGCCATATTTATTGCATTTTGTGTTTTATATTATAAGGAGAATGACAAGTTTCTTTTGCCACGTAGTTCCTTGATACAAACTACTTCTCTGGGAACTGATGGAAAATACTAAGTTGGAAAGAAATACAGATTTTTTTTCACATAGAAAATGTGACCTTTTGATATATCAATTGTCCTTTTTACTGTGTCAGCTGTCCCTTTAGCAGAAAGGACCACCTGGAGGAGCAGACCCTATGTAGCACAATGAGATGTAATGACAAAGAGTCCCAGGACCAAAAGAGTAAAGACTTGACTTTACTTCAGTCACTGGAAGTGCTAAGGAGCCGGTACCTCGGCAGGCGAATGGCACTTAAATCCACCAGTGAATTATCCACGAGCCAGAGAGTTTGGACTCGAATTAGTCTTCGAAGAATCCTGTTAAAATTGTCAATCTGATACGGATCTCCCAAATCCTGAAATGAAATGTTCAAATTCTGAAAGGAAAAATAAACAGAACAATCAAGTTCTTTGTGAACTTTTAAAAACTAAAAAGATATATGATTTAAACCAGTAGATTTTCACCCTTCTTGTTTGAAAGGGGGGTGATGTCTCTGTTCTTTACATCAAATGCTCCGAGGCTCTGGCCCAGTGATGCTTGAGGGAGAGAGGGCAAAGCTCTTGCCCAGAATACCTGAGCAGCATCCAAGGTTAGGTGGGGGAAAAAAGAACTTCAAACAGATTCTGAAACTCTCTAGTTGTGGAAAGATGGGGAAGCAAGAAGCAACTATTGGAGAATTCAATGTACTGTTACCATTAGCTTCACATGAATGCTCAGAAATCATAGTTGTAAGCGTTTCAGAGTAATAGAATATCATTCAAAAGATAAAAAACAAGCCTTAGAGTAACTAAATAGCCATACTTAGAATGACTTGGAAATACTTCATAGGTAGTGGGCGTGACCTATTAGTATTAGTATCAGTCAACTTTAATATAACGCAAATTAAAGCTGCTGTCAACTGTAGCTCTGTCACGGTGCATTTTATTTCTAAAAGTCAACGTGCCTTATTAATTCTACAATTTTACCAGGAATGGCTGTCGATGAAAAAGTACTAAGATGATAATCTCCCTATTAAATTTCTCAAGTATAATGATCTAATAATTTTAAGCAAATATAAATCCCTCCATCCTTAGAAAAATCATTAAAGTCTTGAATATTTTAGACATTATTCTTTATAATGCTTTTCAAAGTATGTAATATCTTAATTTTAAAATAAAGCTTAATAAAGGATAGATTATATCTATCATCTATAATTTAAACGTTCCCTTCTTTACATCTCCCAAGTAAATTTTTTGTAATAGTGTTCTGTTGGCTCCACTGTTTCACTGCAGGTTTTGCTAACCTACATGGAAGGTATTTATCAATTAAGTAGGGAACTTGTTTGTTTTCTTGTTTCTTTTGTTATTGTCGATCTAAGGACACGTAGACACCTCGACACTGAGTGTTATGAAGACAAAATTCTGTCCTGCTTGCAATTTTTCCCTCAGCTATGAATTGGAAAATGTTCAGAGAATTCATTTGTAATCAGCATGGTTCAGTTAAAAAAAACATTGGGTTGACATCAAAATTATAAGCAAAAGCCTTCAAAATATTTGAATCGTGCCGTTGATTTGGTTCGGACAATGTGCTCTAAATACAAGAAATGAAACGCTTGTGGGCCTGTGCTGTCTTCACAATCATTGTTACGCTTGAGCACATGATCCCACCCCTCCGCCACCCCATCTCATTACACTACCGGCAATCAACCAAGAAGCACAATTCAGATTATGCAAAGAACTTTAACAAGCAAATGTGAAAAAGACAGAAAGACCAAAGAATAAATCAACAAAAGAATACCAAAAGATATATCACAGAAAACACATACACATCAAATCTCATATGCATCATGGTGAACATTTTGATTTATTCCAAGATAGCTCTGTTCAGACCAAGCTGACCGACCGAGCTGATGAAAAATGTTGACCTGATGTATTATTCAAGGCATTCTAGATTGCATCAGAAACACACTGATAGACCAAACATTTACATTTTTATTGACAAAAAGACTCCTTCTTTGGAAAACTAGCTAGATGTTTCGTTTTCTTTTTTGTCAGTTGAAGCTCTGTCATTTCAGGATAGAATAAAGGTGAGAAGGTAAACAGGCCAGGATGAACAGAAGGGGAAAAAGACAGAGGGAAGCTCAAACACCCCTAGACGTAGAGAATTCTCTGAAGAGACGCTGAAGTCTCGGCATTTCTGCTGTTAATTGGCCGTTTGCCTTACAACCAAGAGGATCTTCAATCAAGAGGAACTTAGCCTTTGAGATGTGGGCTGGCTCTTACTGTGCAGTCCTCCCAGTTTTCTTGTAGCCACGTCTCCCACTTGCTTTTTTCCAGAACTTTCCTCCTTGGAGGCACAGTGGGCCCCCCCTGTCTGAAAAGCAACTCTTCTTCGGTGGGTCCTAGGCAAAAACAAAAAACAAAACACCCCAAAATCACCAGGTGATGTTTCAAAGTAAGTTTCGGGAAACAGTGCTAATTAACATCCTCACTTCATATATGACTGGTTGTCTCAAGCTTCCACTCAGGTTGGAGGTTAAGAACTGATTTAAGTAAAATCTTAGAGTTGTGGGTTATTGAAATACCAATATTTAGTATTTATACTATTTGTGGTCTAGGTTTCTGCAGATGACCAAGAATTTATTTTAACTCAAAAATTTGCTAAGTATTTATTTTAAAACCTCAACACTCTACTAAAAAATCTGATAGTCAAAATATTTTATATTTGCATTTTTTAAAACTGGACTAGTTGTGGTAGTTACATAATATCATGTCAACTTGATAAAGAAGTGTAGGGGTGAAGGCTCGCCTGCTAATTGAGACGCAGTCTGATGATGCCTCCTTGTGGGCATGGTTTTCTCATGAAGATTCTGGGAACTTCCTCTCTCTCTGCCTTCTCCTTCCTGTTGATGACCATGCGGAGACTTGCTGAAACCTGCAAGCGCTCTCTCTATCTCTCTCTCTGCTTCATTTTCCTGCTGTTGAGACCCTCAGAGAGCTGAAGGATCCACTTGGAGAACTGTACCACGACTGACATGCTTCCACCGCCATTGGATCCACAAGACTTTTACCCACTGGCCTGTGATCTTCCTGCATTTGGTATCACTGCATGTGCTGTGAGTCTAGAGAGGAATTTATGGACTAGTTTAGAACTTATGGGCTAAAACTGGACTTATGGACTTGATCTGGACTGGTCTGGGATGTTTTCTTATAATACAATTGCTCTTTGATAAAAAGCTCTCTTTTCACACAGAAGAGTGTCTCTGAATTTGTTTCTGTAGTCAACCCGGGCTATGACACTACCTAAGATTCTAAGTATATAATGTGAAGTTCAACAATAGTTTGATTTTCTGGGATAATTAAAAGAAGAGAGGAGGGTGTGATATTACCAGAGGAAAATTAGTCAACACATTAAATAAGCATAACTGTGCAAATATATTGACAGAATTTCCCACCAGGATTCATAAAACACAATGTTTTACTACAAGACTTACCTGCTCTAAACATTTTAGAATCTCTTCACTGATTTTCAAATAAAAAAGGAAAATCTTAACTTCCCAAGGAAGGCTTTACAAATTTTATCCCAATCTCATTTGCAATCCCATTTTCTAGTTCTATTTCCCTTCTTTTCCTTCAAATAAGTTATGTTCAAAAATTTCAGCTACAGTATAGAAGATGATTATTACATTCTGGAATTGTATAATAGAGAATTTTGTGACTGCAGATTAATAATTATAATTTTCTGCGTTTCAATTCTCCATATTATCAAAAGTTGGAGAAAGCTAGGGTCAATGGCATAGTATGGGGTGAATATGGTCAGAAAACCTGTTCATTTGCAGTGCACTGCTCTATGTGAATTTTGACTTTTAATACTTTTAGACCTGATTTGTTGCCTTAGACTCATGTACTCTCTATTGTATTACCTCATCAAACTTTTCAACCAGACCCCAGTAAACATTATGATAACATCCAGTATCCTGAACACAATCCTACACCAAACTATTTTTTATTTGTCCCCAATTCTAACATTTCATATAGCCATGAGTCACATTTAGTTCCATTTATATGTTTGCCCTCCACACCAATTTCTACAAAGCACAAGTCCCCTCATTTCAAAAGTGAAAAGAACACAGAAAAATGTTATTGACAGCATCTAGCACAAATTTTTCTTTGATGGTATAATTTGGGGACTATGGTGTGAGGTAGTGAGTCTGTGGAAGATTTATGGAATGGAGTAAGAATAAGATTTCACTGTTTTACTACTTAGCACGAACATCAGTTTTTTCACCAAGTACAGACTGAGCCCAAGTTGCAACTGGTCCTTTGGGCATTTCACTGATAATAAACTTGTCTTGGTTATTGAGAGCTGCAGAAACAGAAATACCCAAAGTGGATGCCTTTAATGTAGAGAAGTTTATTCTCTGGCAGGTTAGGAAACTAGATGTCTACATTCAGAACACTAGCTCTAGGAGAAGTGTGTTAATCCAGGTGGACTCGAGACACAAATTCATTGACACTAATATGTGTACAAGACAGAGCTTTATATATAAGAACAGTTGAATATTGAGAAAACATCCCAACTCAGTCCAGATCAAGTCCAGAAGTCTGATATTAGCCCATATGTCTGATACCAATATATAAAGTCCTCTTCAGCCTCACAAAACACATGCAATGACACTGAATGTGGGAAGATCACAGGCCAGTGGGTGCAAAGTCTTGTGGATCCAGTGGCAGTAGAGGCATCTCAGCACTGGCGAGGCTTTCCACCTGGTTCCTTCAGCTCCAAGACTCTGACTGCCATCAGCCCGCCTCCATGTGGCTTGTCAATAAGAATGTCTCTCTGGGAGTGAGACTGCATCCTGCCTCCAGCGAGCTATTTATCTCCTTAGTGCCACCAAATGAGGTCATCAAGCTGCGACCTTGATTGACAGGCTAAACTCCGCCCCTCCACTCTTAATCCTCTCAAATTGACAACAGACTATATAGCTACCACAAGAAGGCTCTCTCTTTCTCTCTCTCTCTCTCTCTCTCTCTCTCTCTCTCTCTCTCTCTCTCTCTCTCTCTCTCTCTCGCTCTTGGCTCACAGCTTAGGAGGAAGGTCCTTGTCTCTTCTCAGCATATGTACTCCTGGCTCTCCTTGGAAATCTCCATGTGTGTTGGCACCAATCTTCTCTCGGGTTTAGGAGGCTCTCAGCACAGGCCCTCTAGTTCCAAAGGTTGCATCTCAATCCCAACTCTTTTTTTCTTCATAGTTATGGGTCTGTTTGATCTTTGCAAACTCAGCCAATGCCTTCTTTATCTCAAAAGAAAATGACTCAAGGTACAAACTAATTTTAGTCACATTCTTCCTCAATCCTGCCTCAATAACATCTCACATTTACAACAAATAAGATGTTTACATCAGATCCCAAATAGGGGAATAATTACATAATAGTGAGAATCATGGTCCAACCACATGGACAGATATTTTGAGGAGAAAGACACTTCAATCCATAGCAGAGCTGTACTGTTGCTGCCCTGGATCACATGACTCTTTAAGTCAGATTATCCCATGGCATTTACAAATAATATATCTTCTTATTAGGAAGCTATCTTTTTAATTGGTATTAACAAGTCAAGTTAAAAACCATATGTCTGAAAACTTGAGCAAGCATCTAATTGACTGGGGACACCTTCAGGCCACATTGTCTTTAAATCCAAAAATAGTTTGGTACGTTTCTCTGTGAAACAGAAACCTCAGAGTTATTAAACTCTGTCCCATATGGTTGGTTTCAGCTCTATCGATTCTGTGCTCTTTTAATTATTTCTTTTTAAAGCAGCTTTGAAAGATTTCTTTGAAGTTGGCTGCCAAAGGTCATTTCCACTATGAGGATCTGTATTAAATTCAATTCCCTCTTCTTTAAAAAAACAAACAAACAAACAAAACAAACTCATGCTTGCTTGGTAATTGAAGATATATTTTAACAACTGAGAGCTACAGTCTGGGATATCTGCTACCTCTATGTGCGTTCTTTGTCTCTGCCCTGGATTTGTAACCTGTCACAGCAGTCAATGAATTAGCTTGTTGGTGGGTTTTCAGAGAGATCTATTCTTTAAAAAGAAAAGAAAACCTGCCAAGAGTTTTCTCTTTTGCTTCACTTAATTGGGAGAAGTTGTGTCAAACTTGATCTGACAATCAAAGCCTTGGGAAATTGCTGTTCAGGACACAGGAGATAACCTTTCTTTTCAAGGGAACTCTTCCTGGTTACAATTGAGCAAAGACAAACAGCTAAAGGAGTTGCCCCGGGTGTTTCAGAATCTAATCTAGAAGGAGGGTAGTTCTTATCAGAAGGGTTTTGTAAAACACTTGTTCTCGTCTCACAAAGCAAAGTTCAAGAAAATGAAGGGAAACCAGCCAGGGACATTTATTTGCCTCCTGATTAGAGGTGATGGGTTTTCCAGCGGTTTCTGTTCCCTGTCCCATGCTCCTTCCTTGCTCAGCAGTCACTTGGGAGAGCTTGGGGGTTGTTAGTGATCTATGCAAGGAAAATGTGCCGCGTCCACACAGCTCAGTGATGCCCTCTAGACGAATGGCCAATGTGGTCATTACGAGGGATTGGGTTTGCTGAGTGACAACTTCAGCACATGTCCTAGGCACTCAATCAGAAAGGAGGTGGCCTTCAGTTTATGCCCACACTTCACTCTCTCATTATCCCCTCCAGGCTGCTCTCCTGTTCTTTATAAGTATGAGCCCTTTACTTCTCCAAAAAAATGGATTTATTCTTGTTCCTGAGGGATCATGAGAGCCAAAACTTTGTCTCGCACTCTAGCATCCCAATGATCTTTTATTTATTTTTTGACTTTCTGTTCAAATATGGTATTTCTTTCCCTATCCACAAACTTCCTAAGTCGGTGTGTCTTATCGTGTAGTCCTTATGTAATAGAATTCCTTATTATAATGTTTATAAAGTGTGGATTATGCATTAAAAGATGATCAACAGAATAGAGAAGCAAGGTTTATTCAAAATTTGAAGTGCATGATGTACAGCAAATGAGACTACCTAATGGATTTAGACTTTTTGCAGGTACTTTTAAAAACCAATAGAGAATTGTTGTTGGTAGTAGCTATTGAGTTGACCTCAATTGCTACAACCCTATATTACATAGTAGAACTGAAATATTTAAGGGAGTATAGATCTTTCTACTTCAGAGCTGTTGGGTGGGTTCAAACTTCCAGCCTTTCAGTTAGTAGCTGAATGTAAACCATGGGGCCACAGGGCTCCCATATATAATTAAATAAGTGTAAAGTCTTCTACTGAAGTAATGGTACTATTCGTGATAATCTGAGGTGTGTGTAAAAATTACAGATTCCTAGGCTGAACTGCTAATGATTCAGATGCAGTTAGTATGGCATGAGCATGGGTGACATACATTTAATAGCTATATAAAGTAAACCTATGCAATCCGCTAAAAACATCTTTTGAGTAATGTCCAATGATGGGAAAGAAATCCTCACAATATAATCATAAACAGAATTTACTAAACAATGTTCTCATGTACTCATATTTTGAATGGAAATAAATATCTAGTTATTTCTGGATAGCTTGTTATTTCTCGATAGCTGAATTATAGGTTTCCTTTATCTTTGCATGTTTCCAATATCTAATACTCAAAATATATTAATTATACAATCAGATATAAAATATAACTTTAAAGTCACCTTCATTACATCAACAACTCTACAAAGAAGGAAATATTTTCCATTTCCGGATAATATTTTTGAATGCACAAAAAATCTAATTAGAGTATGAGCATAGAGAATATATATACTCGCCCTTTTACCTTCTCTCACCCTTGGGCAATGCAGTTGACTCCCTTGAATGTCATGTTGCTCTATCTTGTGCCACGTGAGGTACTTACAAGAGTCTGATGGAAGCTTTAAAATAAGAGGGAAAGCAAATATTACCTGGCAGTGTGTAATTCCTTTCCTCTTCTGTGTCAAAGTTGGGCAGATCCAAGTTAACCCTCAGTCAAATGAAACCTCCAATACCTCACGGGCACAGACTGTTGTTTTGGTTGCTGTTAGCAGCCCCCGGCAAGTTGGCCCTCACTCAGAGTGGTCCCATGCACAATGGGACTAAGTACTGCCTTGCCCTCCACCATCCCTGTAACTGGTGGCAGATTGAAGCTGTGATCTATAGGTCATCATTGGCTGCCTTTTGGAAGTAGATTGCCAGACTGTATGCTTATTTCTTAATCCGGACGCTCTGCTGAAACTTGTTCAGTATCAGCGCAAGAGGCCAAGACTTCATTGTAAATGGGTGGTGGCTGTGCCTGGGTGCCTCTGCCGGGGATTGGACTCACATGGAAGGAGCGAGTTCTGCCATTGACCCTCCATTGCCCTCACACAAGCTATCTTAGTCCAATCTCATTTATGTACTCTTATTCAACTTGCGTACCCAGCAAGTAGATTTGATTTATATTTGGTGATAAGTATTCATGAATCTACTTGGCAACATCCCTAGTCAATAAGGCTCTAATATTTGTTAACTCTCAGTCCATGTTAGGGTACTGCTAATTGTAGGAGCTCATAATTAAGTAGACCAAGAATAATCCCTCGAACTCGCCCTAACTTATAAAAAATATCATCTTTTACAGCTACACAAATAAATTCTTCTATGTGGGCACCATTTTAAGCAATTAACAGGAATTGCCATCTTCTTCCTGAGTCATTGAATTATTCCTCATGAGACATAGTTTATAAATTCTTGGATATCCTGGTGTTTCTCAAGAAGAGCTCCAATTCATTGACGGTGATCTTAAAATATATAGCCAACTTTGAAAGAAATATTTTAGATCGGGTCAGTTTTTTTGCCCACCAAAACCTGTGCCAAGTTGGGGCAGTGTTATCTTGCCATGCTCTTATATTGAGCTTGTAGTCAATCGAAATTTCCAATAATTTATATAATTAATGATATCTAAAAAATTAACAAAAACAGAGGAAAATGCATATAACTTGAGAAAAAGGATCCCATTAAAGACATATTCCATGAGTTCCTTCTTCTTCTAGTCAGCTTTATCCACCTAAACAAACCAAAAGCAAACAAACTTACAATATTTCATCTAAGGAAATGTTATTATTGTTGAAACAACTGAATTTGTCTCATCGAGCGGTATGCCATGCAGTTGGAGCCCATGTACGGCACAAATGGTCAAAGGTTCAACCACCAGGTAAAGATTCGCGCTTGGAACGCAGCCAGAGCTACCTCGAAACCAGGTGTGTCCATGGGAGTCCAAAAAGCTACAGCTCTGCGCTCTGACGGGGCAGTTCTAATCTGGAACCAGGGGTGTGTCCCTGAGTCCAAATTGACTCAACATTAGTAATTAACAACAGAAATAAAGCAAAACTGTAAGCTGAAAACTGTGATGAATACAAATCCCCCAGATGGTTTAACCGTTAAATAAGCTTTTGAAGCGCTGGGTCAAACCATGTTCAGTCTTTGATTGACTCCCAGCTCCTTGAGTGCACCAACACTCATGGAGGGGCTTCTTGGGAAAGCGCTCCCTCCAACGGTTAAATGGAACAGTCCGTGGATCTGGATCATTCTGCGGAGCATTTTTGGAAAGAGCTACTTTAAATTTAATTAGAAAGGAGTGACTTTCTAATCATCGTTTAGTTTTGGTCCTTTGTCTTCATTATCTACTCACTGAGTGACCTTGGTGTTCCAATAAGAAGTCCAAGGTGCTTATTTCTAAAATAGAAATAGAAATGAATGTGCTCTGCCTTGAAAGTAACACTAAAAGGTTAATGGATACGGGAGCAATTTTTTGAGGTATTCTGAGGATTTACTAATACCCTTTCAAAGAATTAGCTCATTCTTTTAAAAAGCAATAAGCATAAATACATTTTAGATCATAGAGTAATAAAGCTCCTGGCCTGATCTTGGTTGTTCTGTTTAAATGAATAGAATATTTATTTATATTTATCCTATCACAGAATAAAAACTTCCTGGACGCTAAATTCCCTGGGGCTGCCACATCGCATTGTCTCTGTGCTATTTCATAAGGAGCTTTCTTGCTGGGAAAAAGAACACAGCAATCCAATTTAGAGTTCTAGTTGAGAACAAAGGTTTTCATTTTTTAAATTACATCTAATTCCCTACAACAATTTATTTTTGTTGTTTAAAGAAATAATGCTGGGGGTGAGGGACTTGTGGCATTTGAAGAAAATGAGATATTTTGCCCTTTTGTTGTCGTTTTCTATGCGAGATGGTCAGTTGCATGCAGCCGTGTGATTATTATTTCTTCTTAAAGAAATAGTAACGATTTGTGTCTAGCTCTGTACTTTCTTCCCTTTCTAATCCTGATGGACCAGTCGATGAATTCATTGGCTCAAAAATTACTTATGAAACTAATGTACTTCATTTTACTTCAATTATTTAGTTTTTTAGAAAGTACCCCTAGTATGTGTTAGGAAGTTGGTTAGGCAATGCTGAACGGCACAGAGTAGTAGTGGTTAAAACAAAACAAAACTTTTATAATTTGGGGAGCTGGCTAGTTATTCATCCTTATTCTATGAGCTGAGCAATTTTGCATGAGAAATAAGTTAGATTCTATTTCAGTGGGGCAGAAAAAATGTCTTAGTGGTGGTGAAGTTGAGAAAAGAAAAGTCAAAATTTTTGACCACAGCAGTGAAAGGAAAGGGGTTTTGTGGTCATTATAGTACACGCCACACACCATCTCCTCCGTTTGTCTTTCTCTCTCTACCCCCAACTTCTTTCTTTCTCTCTGATTTGGGATAAAGTGATGAACCCTTTCATTTCCCCCCACACCATTACAAGACAGGTTTATGTTAAAAGCATATAGAGCTAGTCAAAATTAAGATAAAATATGTCTATAAGTTTATCAATAGGTGAAGAGTGAATTAAAAATATTTACCAGGGATGAAATTCCAGAATCCATGCGTGAGTGAAATGCCCTCTTATTCCTTGATAGAACCAGCCCAGTGTGAGACTCACTTGGATCACAGGAGTGTGATGCAGTAGATAGACAAACCTCTCGACGGCTTGTATTTTGGCCTGAGGAACTGAGTGGGGAAAAAATGAAAAGCTTTTGTGTATTTGTTTATTTTAATACTTTTATTGACATATACTTTATATATCAAGAAGAGTTTTGTGATTATCATCATAATCATTTTCAAAACGTTTTCTTCTCATACTCGTTGTTGACTCCCTATTTTCCCCCACCGTCCTCTGCCATGCCCCTATGTGATTATTAATCCATTTACTATATTGATTTACTGATACTGAATTTCATATACAGAACACAAATAGGAAGCAAATAACAATGACCAAACATAAAAAGGGAGAACCCTCAGTAGAAATTGTGAGAGTTAGATAATCTTGTCAATTTGAGAGGATTAAGAGTGAAGAGGTGGAGGTTGGGCTGTCAATTAGGTCACAGGTTGATGCCCGCATTTGGAGGCACTAAGGAGATAAATAGCTCCCTGGGGACTGGACACAGGTTCACTCCCTGCTAGATACTACCTGTGAGACATGCTGGCCGACAAGACACATGGAGCTACCCTAGAGCCATGGAGCTGAAGGAGCCATGTGGAGAATCCTGCCAACACTGAGATGCCTCTACAGCCACTGGATCCACAAGACTTCCCACCCCCTGGCTTGTGATCTTCCTGCATTCGGCATCATTGCATGTGTTTAGTGAGTCTGAAGAGGAATTTATAGTATGGTATCTGACATATGGGCTAATATTGGACTTACGAACTTGATCTCAACCGGGCTGGGATGTTTTCTCAATATTCAATTGCTCTTGTATATAAAGCTCTTTCTTATACACCTATGTGTGTTTATGATTTTGTTTCTCTAATCTACCTGGATTAACACAGAAATGAAAACATAAAATATGTCAAAAGGTAGACCAAATAATAAAGTGTCACATTTTAATCTAATTACATCTGCCATAATAGACTTTACAATGCTCTTTGGCTGATAGTAAACCATCCACCTCCCTGGACTATACTCAGAGGGGATTCACCAGAGGCTGAATCCATGTGGGGACCTGCAAATAGATTTGGGTTTTCACTGTCACCCACAGCTTTCTGCAAAACAGGTGTTTAGAATGTACACTCTAATATCATTCCCTCCTTCATATTTGCACTTATTTACAATCCTTGGATCAGACAGATTGGCGTGCTTTTCCCATTTGCTTCCCACTTAGTTGCCACCTTTCTTAGCTGTGTGTTTTAAGACAAACCTTTAAGATCCCAAAGGTTGCTTTTTCCCCCAGACAGCCAGGAACTATCTGGTTTCTTCATTACACTTAGCGATAGCACCTTTATCTTCAGTGATCTCTTCATGAAGGCAAGTATTGAATAGGACCATGTCATAAGAAGCAATTGTTCTTAGATTGGGGCTGGCATTAAGTTGGACCCCCAAATCCATTCATATAACTATGGTTTATATATGCCTCTGGTTCACTTTAGAGATATAATTATTATTTTATGATAGAGAACATTATTCCCCTGCAGCATAAGGTAATTTCCCTGTGACTGTCATTACTTTAGCCAATGGTGCAGAATTTCAAACACTGATGAAAAAGAAATTATACCAGCATAAGCCAGCTTTTAAGACCACAATACATGAATTTTCAACATGCACTGCTAAAACTTTTGAGTAACTAAACACTATTTACTCAAACAATAGAAGTTGGTGGTAAGAGTAAAGTATTATATAACATTCATTCATAAAGCCAGAACCATGCCTACCAAACAAATACTTGTTATAAGAAAGCATTAAAATAGTAAAAATATAGTCGTCCTGGGCCACCATTCTTTGGACACCTCAAAACAAGAAATTCAAAAAAATTCCGTAACCTTGTGATAGCAGTCATGTGCATCTTCTCACACTATGGCATTTCAACCTTAAACCCCAAAAGTTGTTAGTTCTTTAAATATGCTATAGGTGAGTTTGAAGTCACATGCACAGGGGAAAATGAAAATATGGTTTTGATCTCTTGATTGCTGCTTCCATGAGAATTGATTGTGGATCCAAGGAAAGCAAAATTTTTAACAGTTCAACCCTCTCTCCACATATCATGATGGTATCTGTTGGTCCAGTAGTGAGGACTTTGGTCTTTACATTGAATTGTAATCTGTTCTGAAGGCTGCAGTTCTTGTTCTTCATCAGCAAGTGCTTCAAGTCTTCACTTTCAGCAGGCAAGGTTGTGTCATCTGTGTATAGAAAGTTGTTCATAAGCCTCCCTCCAAACTGGATGCCCAGTCTCCTTCATAGCAGACAGATTCTCTGAGTATTTGCTCAGCATAAACACTGAACAAATACCCTGACACACGCTTTTCCTGGTTTTAAACCAGACAGCATTCTCTTCTCTTGAGCTGTGGACCAGTTCCTCATAAGCACAACAAACTGCCCTGAAATTCTTATTTTTCTCTAGGTTATCCATAGTTTATTATGATTCACAGAGCCTGATGCCTTGGCATAGTCAATAAAATAAAAGTAAAAATCTTTCTGGATTTCTCTGCTTTCAGCCAAGATCCATCTGACATCAGTAATGATATCCCTTGTTCATGTCCTCTTCTGAATCTGTCCTGAACTTCTGGCAATTCCATTTCAATATAGCGCTGTAGCCATTGTTGAATGATATCAATGACATTGTTCTATAGTTTGCAGATTCTATTTTGTCACTTTTCTTTGGAATAGGCACAAATATAGATATCTTACAGTCAATTGGCCAAGTAGCTGTCGTGCAAATACATGAGAGTGCTGAAACATTTTAATCGGTATGACATCGGTTCCTGGAGCTTTGTTTAGGCTAACGCATTCAGTGTCGGGGGAACTTCTTCCTTCAGAACCGTTGGTTCTTGCTCATATGCTACCTCCCGAAATGGTGAAATGTAGGCCTTTTTTTTTTTTTGGTACAGTGACTGTGCATCATTTCCATCTTCTCTTATTCTTCTTACATCATTCAATAGTTTTCCTATAAAATCTTTCCAGAGTGCAATGGAAAGCTTGAAGTTTTCTTGAGTTCTTTCAGCTTCAGATATGCAGAGCTTATTCTTCCCATTTGGTTTGCTAATTTTTCGTCCTGGGACATTCCCTTGTAACGTTTGGCTTTATATTCTCAAACTTTAAGCCCTTGAAATTTTCTACTCAACTCTTTGACTTTATCCTCCCTTCCATTTGTTTGAGTTCCTCTACAATTAAGAGCAAGTTTCAGAATCTTTTTTGACACCCACCGTAATCTTTTCTCTCGTCCTATCTTTCTTTATAATAACCTTTTCCTTTCCTCATGAATGATGATTTAATATCCTCTCACAACTTAGCAGATCTTTTTGCATTAGGGTTCAATGCATCAAATCACTTCTTCAGATGACCTTGAAATTCAGGTGGGATAAACTCAAGGCTGTATATTGACTCTGGATTTGTTTTAATTTTCTTCATCTTTGTCCTGACCTTACATGTGAGCAATTGGTGGTCTTTTCCATAGTCAGCCTCTAGCCTGGTTCCAGCTGTTGATAATGAGCTTCTCCAGCGTCTCTTCCCACAGATGTCGCCAATTTGATTTCTGTGCATTCCATCTGGAGAAGTCCATGTGTATAGTTGCCATTTTTGTTGTTGAAAAAGGTATTTGCTGTGAACATGTCATTGATCTTGCAAATTTCTCTCACGTGATCTCCAGCCTCCTTTCTTCCAGTCCATATTTTCCAATTCTGTTCCTTCTTCTTTGTTTCCAACTTTTGCATTCCAATCACCAGTAATTATCAATGTATCTTGATTCCATGTTTGATCAGTTTCCAACTGGAGTCCTTGGGGGAATTCTTTAAAATCTTTATCACTACCATTAGTGGTTGGTGCATAAATTTGAATAACAGTTGTATTGATTGGATTTCCATGAAGGTGGATAGGTATAGTCCTACCACCTATAGCATTGTACATCATGATTGAGTGTGCAATGTTCTTTTTGACAATGAATACAGCACCATTCCTCTAGATTATTGTATTCCCAACATAGTAAATCATATGATTTTTTTTCTTCAAAATGACTAACTCCAGTCCACTTCAACTCACTAATATCTAGGATATTGATCATTATGCATTTTACTTAATTTCTGATGACTTCTAATTTTCCTAGATTCATAGTTTGCATATTCCAAGTTCTGATCATGAGCAGATTTCTACAACTGTTTTTCTTACATTGAGTCATGGCCCATCAGCAAATGAAGGTCCCAAGGACTGTGCTCCAGCAGTCTTTACCCAACTCATGTCAGCATGGTCAACTCTACTCCAAAATAATTAGCTCCTCTGCACTCACACTTAGAGGATCATCCTACAACCCAAAGGGCCAATCCTCAGGCACTGCTTCTGACACTGTTCTGCTGCCAGTCATGAGCCATTCAGTATCTGATAACGGTTCCATGGTATGCCTTAGCTTTCCAGCAGCTACTTCCTCTCAACTAGAGCCAAGCCCACCTTTGTTTTCTGTTCTTTCTGTGGAAGCTCCACTGAAATCTCTTCACTTTGGGCGATCCTATTGGCTTTTGAAATAACAGTGCTAAAGCTTCAAGCATCACAACAACACACAAGCCATCACAGTATGATAAAATTGTTGTATAAATATAAAGCCATATTATTTGCAAATAGTGAGAGTTTCACTTTTTCCTGACCCAGTTGTATTCCTTTGATTTCTTTTGCTGTCTAATGGTGCTGGCTAAGACTTTCAGTGGGATTGTGAATAAGAATTGGGTTAGGAGGCATCCTTGTCTAGTTCCACTCTTTTAAGGGAAATGTTTTCAGTTTTTCCCTATTGAGGCTGATATTGATGGTTGTGTTTTGGTATGCAGCCTTTAGTATATTAAGGAATTACTACATTTTATTCCTATTTTTATAGTGTCTTTATCAGAAATGGGTATTGGATATTGTCAAATGTTTTTTCTGAGTTTATTGATATGGTTTATGTGGTTCTATTTTTTGTCTTGTTTAGGTAGTAGATTAGATTGGTTTTCTAACTACCTTTGCATCCCTGATATTAAACCCAGTTCATTAGCAAAAATTATTTCTTTAATGTTTTGTTGGGTTCTATTGGCTAGAATACGTTGACAATATTTGCCTCTATGTTCATGGGGATATTGGTCTGTAGTCATCTGCCTTTGTAGGGCTTTGCCTGGTCTTGGCATCAAGGTTATGTTCACTTCATAGAATGAGCTTGAGAGGCTGTCATCCTTTCGTCTACTCTGGAGTAGTCTGTGTAGAATTTGCGATAGTTCTTCATTGAATACTTGGTGGAAATTCCCTCTGAAGCTATGTGGTTCTGACATCTTGGTGGACAGGTTCTTGTTTCTTCTTTTCTTATGGAACTTTTCAGGTTTTCTACATCCATCTGCATTAATTTGGGTAGATGGTGTATTTCTAGGTGTTTGTTCTAGGTTATGAAACTTGTTGGGGTACAGTCTTTCATAGTAATGTGTTATTGTTCTTTGTATCTCATTGTGATTTCTCCCTTCCCATGTCTGACTCTAGATTTTAACATCTTCTCTTTCTTTTTCTTTTCCTTTATTGAGTTTGCCACGAGTGTGTTAACTTTATTAATTCTTTCATAGAACCAACTTCTTGTCTTGCTGGCATTTTCCATTGATTTTCTATTTTCCAAATCCTTTATTTCAGCTTTGATCTTTATGGTGTCTTTACTTCTGTTGTTGAAAGATCTCTCTTGTTATCCTTGTTCTAGCTGTGAGAGGTGTTGAGTCAAGGTGCAATGTGGTATTTCTCTTCTTTTCTCATGTGTTCATTGATTACTATAAATTTCTCTCTGATAACTACTATACCTGTGTCCCAAATGTTTTGGTATATTGTGTTATGGTTCCATTTATTTCAAGTAATTTCTTAGTTTCATCTCTGAGTTAGTTTATTATGCCAACCTGGCCGATAAACACATGTGGGCTTAACTGAAGGGTGGAGGGATAAATGGCTCACCTTTCGAGTTCTCGGGTCTCTTGCTTTGTGATGGTAAGACCAAGGTGCAGCTGCCTTAGCCAGTTCCTGCTTCAGCTTCCAAGGCTCAATTCCTGCAAGACATCCCCAAGGAGAAACTACATGGGCCTACCCCGATGCAGCCCTGGGTTCTGGAGCAGCCATGTGGAGACCCCTGCCAGCGCTGAGATGCTTATATTTGGCTTTCCTCCTGCAGTTGGCATCATTGCATGTGTTTTGTGAGATGAAGGAGGATTTTGTGGATTGGTGTAAGACATAAGGGTTAATGCTAAACTTGTGGGCTTTGGCAGCACTGGGTTGGGATGTTTTCTTGATCTGCACTTACTCTTTATGTAAGACTCTCTCTTATACATGTGAGTTTCTGTGGATTTGTTTCTCTAAAGTACCCAATCCTTATGTGATCTGTTTCTCATGTGTTCATTGATTGCTATAAATTTCTCTCTGATAACTGCTATGCCTGTGTCCTAAATGTTTTGGTATGTTGTGTTACGGTTCCATGTATTTCAAGGAATTTCTTAGTTCATCCCTTATTTGACTCATAGGCTCACTGTGAGTCAGCATGTACTTGAGGACAGTGAGTTTTGTTTTTATTACTGCCCAGTCATTTTTAATTTCGGTGCTCAATTTCCACGTGTTTGTCTTTATGTTCCTGTTGTTCCTATTGTTGATTTCCAGGTTTATAGCACTGTGATCTGAGAAAATGGATTGTAGAATCTCCATGTTTTTGAATGTGTTGAGACTTGTTTTGTGGCCTAACATGCGATCTATTCTAGAGTATGTACTGTGAACACTAGAGAGGAATGTAAACTGTGTGGTTGAGTAGAGTGCCCTGTATATGTCTAGGGGCACTGGTGGGATACAAATAATTTAACAACTGGTTCACTGCCCTAATGTCTGTTTTAAGTTTATTATTTCATATGGTTAATACTTAAATAAGAGCAATAAAATAGGTACATGTTAAAAAAAGAGGAAGGATTGCAAATTTGTGATTTCCACATTGGGCAGCTGGGCAGCCACACATCTTAGGGAGAACCCTGATTATAAGTGTCATTTTAACCACCAATTTGCCAAACTCAACAAAAAAATTAGGTATTAGTTCTGCTGAACCTGTGAAAACTGCCTGCATCCCACCACTGCCTAGGAGGTTATTCTCATTGATTGTTATTTAGCTGTCCTCTTTCTTTCTAGAATTTATTCCTTTAGTGGTGTGTTAAAGCCGCCTACAACATTGTGGAGCTGTTTATCTCTGTTTTCATTTCCTTGAGAAGTTGATTGATGTATTGGGGTACACATATGTTTATTAAGGCTGTATGTTCCTGGTGTATTGGTTCCTTTAATCATCATGTGGGTGTCCTTCCTTGTATCTCTTTATGTTATTTGCCTTGAATTCTATTTGATCACAGATTAATATTGCCATTCTGCTTTTTCATAGTTGCCATTAGCTTGGTAGATTTTTTACTATGCTTTGAAATTTTGTTTAATTTGTTCTGATTTTGTCTAATTATGTCTATGTCTTTTATAGACAGCATATAGATAAGACTTGTTTTATAATCCAGTCTGCTACTCTCTTTTGGTGAATTTAATCCACTGATATTCAGCATCATAATTAATATGTGAGGAATTGTTGCTATAATTTTGCCATTTTTGTGTTTGACTTCTTTTCACTGTTTGGTGGTTTTATTGGTGTACTTGTTCCTCCTCTATATTTTGTGTTGTTTTGAGTGTTGCCTTGGTATAGTGCTCATGTGTTGGACTGCAGTTCTCATGAGCTGCAGTTTGAAACCACTAGCAGCTCCTTGGGAGAATGACTGGACTTTCTACTCCCCAAATAGTTACAGTCTTAAAAACCCACAGGGGTCATAATGAGTCAGCATTGACTCCATGGCAGCAAGAGAGAGTTTCAATTTACTGGTTTCTGAGTTGTGGTGTACTTTGTTGCTTTCAGATTCATTCACTGTTGTTGATTCTCTGCCCCAACATGATGTGGCTAATATCTTCTATTATGCTAATCTGGTGTTTAGAAATTTTTTTGGTTTCTCCTTGTCTGTAAATACCCTTATTTTGCCCTTGTATTTGACATGTAATTTTGCTCAGCATAGGACTCGTGCATGATCATTATTTTTCTTTCAGTATAGTATATATATCCATTTATCTTCTTGCCTGCATAGTTTCTGCTCAGAAGTCCCAGTTTATTCTTATCAGTTTTTCTTTGTGAGTGTTCTTTTTTCCTTAGCCACCTTCAGGATTCTCTCCTTTTCTTTGAAATTGGAAAGCTTGACTACAATATGCTGTGATGTTTCCTTGGGAGAGCTATCCTATTCTGGGGGATTGAGTAGTTACTTTCTCCTCTGTTGTGATGTTTCCTTTGGAGAGCTATCCTTTTCTGGGGATACTGAATAGTTACTTTCTCCTCTGTTGTGATGTTGGGGAAATTTTCTTCCATGTTTCTTGAACTATTTCCTCTGTTGATTTTTTTGGTTTCTTCTTCCTCTTAGATCCAGATGAGATGTAAGTTGTTCCTGTTAACAGTGTCCCGCATAATACTCAGGGTTTTAGGATTCCTTCACTTTTTTTGTTGAGTCCTTCATCTATTGTTGTCAGAGTGACTGTCTTCGAGCTCTGGTATCTATTTCCCTTTTCTGCTGTTCTGTTCCTCAACTCTTCTACTATCTTGCCTAATTCTGTTATTTCATTGTTTATCTTCTGGTATCCCTTTGATGTAAGGCTTCTAGCTTTTCAATTTCTTCCTGGTTTGCATGAACGTTCCCCACATCTCTTGAAGGAACCTAAGCATCATTCTTTTGAATTTTGTTTGTGGTATTTCTAGAGCCTCTTTTTTCAGATTACTACTTTGGGTTTGGTTGATTTTCAGTAGTTTGATTTGTTTATCTTGAGTTAAAAGATTAACTGTTTATTGATGCATAATTTACATATAGTTCAATCACATCAAGAAGAGTTGTACAATTATCACCACACTGATTTAGAACATTTTCTTCATTCCTGTACTCATCGTTATTAGCTCCCATCTCCCCACTTCCCTGCTGTACCCCTCAGGAACCGTTAATCCACTTACTGTCTCTCTAGATTGACTTATCCAGGAATTCACATACAGGAAAAAAAATTCTAACAAGACTAACAAAATGAAACTAATAAAAAATAAAGTATAAAATATTAAAAACTATAAACAATTTAAGAAGGTCTTCAGGGAGCTCAAATGATAGGGTGCTAAATTTTAACCTATCTGCATCTACAACAATCTACTTTCAAACGCAGTCTGCATGATAGCAAGGCTATCCACATTCCCAACCCATGTTCAGAGGGGATTTGATTTGGGGAGTTTACTGTAGCTGAAAGCTATTTCCTTGGCCTTGTGGTGCAGCTATGAGTGGTGCATGAGCTGTTGGGTCACATGGGGTAGCTGAATTTAACATATGGTGTGGGGTATGTCTATCTGAAGCCAGTAAACATACAGTGGTAAGATGGGGAAAATGGGGAAAGAGATGGATAAGAGGAAAGTGGGGGTAGAAGAAAGAGACTGAAAGCAAACTAATGATAATAATAATAAACCTGCCTGATAGGGCAACATACTTGAAGAACTGTTATTTTAAGAGGAGTAATCAGAAATAATAGGTTTCATGGAAATATATTTCACAAGGAAAAGGAGAGCAGAAAGAGATAATAGATGAGATAGGAAAAAAGTGTAAACAAATGCAATTCTTAAAAGGTGGATTTATGAATACATATTTTTTAAAGAAATAAAAGTAAAGAAGGAAACAGAAAGGGAAGGATAAAGAGAAAGGGGGAAGAAGGTTAGGAAGAAAGAAAAAGGCAATGAAAAGGAGGACAAAAATGTGAATGGAGAGAGAAGAGAAAAGGCAAGACAAAAGATTATGCTGTGTCTTGGTTGTGGGTGTTGAAATCCTATTTCTATGGCATTTGTTGTGAATGGGGGTGGGGATGGTTTTTTTTTAAATAGCCTTGTTTGAGTAGGTGTGTCCTTTATGCCTGCCTGTTTTGCTGGGATTGGGGGCTGGGGGAGGGGGGAGAATGTGTCCTCTCAGGAGGGTAGAGTTGCACCTGGAGAGGAAGTAGGAGAGAAGAATTTAATAATAATAATAGTATCATAAAAGAACAAAATTACAAAATCCAAAGAAAATATAGTAGAAAAACAAAAGCCTTCTGGGTGAAATGTTTATTCTTTTGGTACTGTTACCTAGCGTATGCATGCTCTGGTGGGGTGGGGGGAGATTTGCATTGGGGGGAGGCACCAGAGAACGAAGAAAGAAGCAAAAAATGATGAAACATTAGAGTACTGACATTGTCTGTACCAGGTTCCTCGTCGTCGTCTGCTACCCACCCACGGCACCAGGGGCTAACGAGGTGAGAGGTGTTCTTTGCCATGATGGGCTCTCAGAGACTGGGAGAAATCAGCTGTGCCCGGAGCGGAGCTCACAGAGCAGCTTGTGTGGAAAGTCAGTGGTGCAGGAGAGGCGGTCAGCAGCACTTTAAGATAAACTGGGGTCTCCTTAGCTGTGAGTTGGTTTCTAGCTGACAGGGAATGTTGGGCATTCCTCCTAGTGGAACAGTCCCTCTTTGATAGTTGTGTAGGAGATCTCCCCATGCTTGTTATCACGTGGCCACATTCCCCCCAAGCTCTCCTGTGTAGTTTAAAGTCTTGAAAATCCACCACTCATACCAACATCACTATCATTTGCCTTCTGTCAGCTCCAAGTGACAGCAACATTATATGTGTCAGAATGGCCCTAAACTCCCTAGGGCTTTTCTTGGTTGGTTTTTCAGAAGTATATTTCCAAGCATTTCTTTCTGAGGTGTTTCTGGGTTGACTCAAAATTTCAGTTTCTGGGTTGACTCAAAATTTCACATTTTGGTTAGCAATTAAATTCATTAACTATTTGTATACAGGAATTCATAAATAACTTTGTTTAAAACAATAAGAGCTAAGCCTTTAATATACTAAAGATGAATTCAGGCCATATATTAGAGCGAAAGCTACAGATTTGGCACAGATCAGCATCCTCAAGCCCTTGGCTGAAATCCCCATTAAACTGGCCTATGTTTTCCCAAAGATTTTCCCCAAGTCTCATATATTTTTTCCAATTGGTGGCAAATAAATGTGAAAGTCAAGTTGTTTAAGCAATGTAACTCAGTTTGAATTGCTCCTTAGCCAGTTAACTTAATAAAACCCGATCCCTCTGTATTCCTATTTTGATGCCTCTGAAACCTGCGATGTGTCCTCCCCTTAGTCTCTCTCTTTTTTTTTTTCATTTTTTTCTCTTTTCTTCTTTTACATTTTATTAGGGACTCATACAACTCTTACCACAATCCATACATATACATACATCAATTGTATAAAGCACATCCATACATTCCCTGCCCCAATCATTCTCAAGGCATTTGTTCTCCACTTAAGCACCTTGCATCAGGTCCTCTTTTTTTTCCCCCCTCCCTCCCCATTCCCCCCTCCCCCATATGCCCTTGGTAATTTATACATCGTTATTTTGTCATATCTTGCCCTATCCGGAGTCTCCCTTCCCCCCTTCTCTGCTGTCCCTCTCCCAGGGAAGAGGTCACATGTGGATCCTTGCAATCAGTTCCCCCTTTCCAACCCACTCACCCTCCACTCTCCCAGCATCGTCCCTCACACCCTTGGTCCCGAAGGTATCATCCACCCTGGATTCCCTGTACCTCCATCCCTCATATGCACCAGTGTACAGCCTCTGTCCTACCCAGCCCTGCAAGGTAGAATTCGAATCTTGGTAGTTGGGGGGAGGAAGCATCCAGGATCCGGGGGAAAGCTGTGTTCTTCATCGATACTACCCCAGACCCTAATTAACCCATCTCCTCTCCTAAACCCCTCTATGAGGGGATCTCCATTGGTCGACACTTGGGCCTTGGGTCTCCACTCTGCACTTCCCCCTTCATTTAATATGATATATATATATATACATACATACACATATATATATACATATACACATACATACACACACTTATATCTTTTTTTTTTTTTGCATGATGCCTTATACCTGGTCCCTTGGGCACCTCGCGATCATACCGGCCGGTGTGCTTCTTCCATGTGGGCTTATTTGCTTCTGAGCTAGATGGCCGCTTGTTCACCCCCAAGCCTTTAAGACCCCAGACACTATCTCTTTTGATAGCCGGGCACCATCAGCTTTCTTCACCACATTTGCTTATGCACCCATTTGTCTTCAGCGATCCTATCATGGAGGTGTGCAGTCAATGATATGGTTTTTTGTTCTTTGATGCCTGATAACTGATCCCTTCGGGACCACTCGATCACACAAGGCTGGTGTGTTCTTCCATGTGGACTTTGTTGCTTCTGAGCTAGATGGCCGCTTGTTTATCTTCAAGCCTTTAAGACCCCAGTCACTATCTCTTTTGATAGCCGGGCACCATCAGCTTTCTTCACCACATTTCCTTGTTCACCCACTTTGGCTCCAGCCGTTGTGTCGGGAGAGTGAGCATCATAGAGTTCCAATTTAATAAAAGAAGGTATTCATGCATTGAGGTCTAGACAAAGACATGTACATGCAAATATATATAGGAGGATGGGGAAATAGATCTATGTGTCTATATTTATAGGTCAAGTCTCTCTCTTATTCTCATATGTTTCTCTTTTGTCATCACCAATGATTCTGTTTTTCTTACTGCAATTGGTGCTGCAAAACTTTAGGTCAATCAATTAAGAATAATAGATAAATATGCTTTTTCATGGTAAGCAAATCTTCAAATCATATTTCTCTGTTTCTAGCCTCTCTGTCCTCCTGGCTGATTATTTTCCAGATTTTATGAATCTTAAGAGAAAATATTTTGTATTTTATGGCACAGTTATTCTGCCTGTACAGCAATTTAGCTTATGAGATACTACACATTTCTTGTATATTGAGGTTGCCTTCATGAAGTAGAATATAAAAAATGCCTTTCATTTGTCATTTATTAACTGAGCTGATACAGTAGAAAATCACATTCTTTACATCATATTCTAAAAATAGTATTACAGTGTCATCAGAAAAATAAAAAGAACTATGCCCTTTTATCAATGAGAAAATCATTCATCTAATTGACATATAGAAAAAATTGATTTTAATTATGTAAAAAATCATAAAATACCTGCCTCTCTTATATTTATCACATAAGTACCTCTTTAGTAGTTAAGATGTTCCTTAAAATCACCAAAAGAATATCCTGATATAAAAATAAAGGAACAAATGGAACAACAATAATAAATTGTCTTAATTTTATTTTTCTGGGAGCATGTAAATCATGCTATTGATAATTAGTATGTTGATCCACAATTAGAAAGAAAAATGGGAAATTGAATCATTTATCAAAGGATGTAGAGTTTTGTTTAATTGACTTTTTAATTTGGATCCATATGTTTTGATTATTAAAATAGAATCACCATTTTCTCCCAAAATGGTAAGAGGGAAATTAGCAGGGCTAAATCTCAATTCAGTGCCTGGTATGTTGTGGCTCTAAACTCCAGGGACACACACACAGCAGGTGGTTAGGTTAGGCGGCGCCTGGCAATTTCACTCTCTCTGTTGTGTGAGAAGGAGTCTCATTTTGCTTTGATAACCTTCAGGGCACAGGTCAAAAGAGCTCACATAATGAAAAATCTGATGAGAGAAGATCAGTTGATTGGATTTTTGCTGTACTTTCTTGTGTAATGCTGGAAAAGTAAGGACAAGGGCTACAAGATGAAATGAAGTACGTGAAAATTATCTCCTCTTCTTAGTTTACATAGATTTCTTTTTTTCAGGTTTAAACTAGCAGAACTTTCGAAGGCATTATCTTGATTACTACAAGCCATTAATAATAGAAAGTAATTAAATCTTTGGTGACCTGAGTAGGTTGGCCACCCACTTCATTACCATCAACACTGATACCCTTTTCTCCCAGAATGAATTGAAAAATGTCAAAGAGTCTCAGTTACAGACAGGCCAAATGACTGCTATGGTTGTCTTTGAGAATAAAATGTCTCTATTGGCTGAAAAATCCCTACCACCTCCTTCACATTCTTTCCTTGCTCCTGGGCACCACACTAGAACATGGTATTCTGACCAGGTAAAGGTTGTGGTATACTGTGATTAAACAAGCTAACAAGCTATGTGGACCTGTCAAAAGCCCCTTCACTTTGTACTTCTATCACAAATTCCATACGGATTATTTTCTGCAGCCGGCTTTTTTTCCTGAACAATTAAAATAAAACAAGGTCATTTCTCATCATTCAATTCAAAAAGACATAAAAGGACATTTAATACCTACATGATCTGTCTCTGCTCCACATGTACAGGAGTCAAGCCATACCTGGAAGATGCAGGGATCTGAAAAGCAACCATGGTGTGGCCATCAACAAGTTACTTAGCACCATTAGTTATTTGTCTTTAATATTTTGAGAGTAGATGGACCTTGCCTGATGGCAAATACTACGATTACTACTGTAGTAATGAACTGTATCGTTAGCGTTTGTTGAGCATTTGTTCTGCCCTAGGCATCGCACCGAGGGCTTTCCGATAATTGTCGTACCTTACTCCAGCACCACAACCATCCAACAAGGTAGACAGCCTTATCTTATGATTTTAGAGACCAGAGAATGAGCCACGGAGAAGTTGAGGGTCATGGATTGAATTGTGTCACCCCAAAGTGTGTGTTGGAGTCCCAGCCCCTGTACCTATGGATGTAATCCCATTTGGGAATAAATCAAAAGCCAAGCTCACTCCCAGGCAGTCTATGTTGACTCACAGGGACCTTATAGGACAGGGTCTAACTGTCCTGTGAGTGTGTGAAACTGTACATCTTTATGGCAGTGGAAGAGTCTTTCTCCCTGTGTGCACTGGTGCTTCTGTACTCCTGACCTTGCACTCAGCTGTGTCCTACAAGTAACCGCTATGCACCCCCTACTCCCTCATTTGAGAATGAAGCTTCTTTATTCTTGATATGAAAAGAGCAAATTAACACAGAGAGAAGCAATTGCAATGAGAGAGAGGAGGCATATCCACAAGTAACCCAGTTATGCCAAAGAAAGGATCAAAGGCAAGGATTTTCCCCCAAAAGCAGACTGAAAAAAAAAACTTCTCTAAGAACTGGTACCACACACAATTCAGACCTCTAGCCTCTAAAATTGTGAGAAAATTAATTTCTGTTCTGTAAGTTTTTCACTTTTGGTTTATGTTATCTACTTATAGTATTTGTGGTACAGAATCACTAAATAAATTACAACATGGGGTAACTTGCTGAAGTCCCACTGGTAAGTAGACCAGTGTTCTTAACCACTAGGGGAGTTACTGGGATTCTTTATCTTTTACCCCAAAGAGACCTTCATTCTCCTCTCATAGTGTTCTCACATAACTACTTTCACATGGAAGGCAAGTATCTGTATCCCTAGAAAGAGTAAAATAATTGAGTCACAAAAGTGCTCCGTAAATTTTGTTGAATAAAGAGAGGAATAAGTGCTGGTCCGTGGAAATTACTAAGATTCACTGGGAGGATTTCTTTCAGTATTTAAAGAATCCGAGAAAAAGAATGAAGCAAGGCCTTAGGATAGAACTTTACCTGAGAGAATAGGTTAGTAGGATTCTTTATACTTAATCTCTACTTTTTCTTTCTTTTTTTTCATGTATAAGAGAGAGTTTTATATAAAGGGTAAGTGCGCATCAAGAAAACATCCCAACCCAGTGCTGCCCAAGCCCACAAGTTCAACATTAACCAATAACCCATATGCCCAACAACAATCCACAAAGTCCTCCTCCGTTTCACAAAACGCGTGCAATGATGCCGACTACAGGAGGAAAGCTGAGTCAGTGAATGTGTGAGCATCTCCGCACTGGCAGGGGTCTCCACACGGCTGCTCCAGCATCCAGGACTGAATCAGGGTAGGTCCATGTGGCTTCCCCTTGCGGGTGCCTTGCAGGAAATGAGCCTTGCCAACTGAAGCAGGGAACTGGCCAAGGCAGCAACACCCTGGTCCAACCATCACAAAGAAACCCGAGAACTTGAAAGGCGAGGCTCACTGAGCCATTTATCCCTCTGCCCTACAATTAACCCCCACATGTGTGCAGCTCTATCATGATTAGGATGCAGTTGTTGTTAAGGGAACTCATAGATATTGATTTTTCTTATTTTCTTGCTCCACGTAACCACACCACAATATGTGCAACGACACTGGAATAGAACATGTAAGTGCAAGAAGCTAAACTTTACCGGGAAAAAAAAGTTAGGCCTTCAGTAGTAGAAGAACATTGAAAAGGTAAGCTAATTATGAACACCAATGGAGATACCATCAGGCGATTTTCAAGCTCTGTCTTGCCTCCCCACCCACCCAAAAATATAAAATCAAATATATACAGTTTATTTGGCATATTAGTTCATTTACTTTAAAATGTCGTCCTGCCTGCAGTGAACACAAAGTTATCATAAATTACAAATCTAAGCCTATGAAGGAGAAATTAATTTTATTAATACTCTAATATAAAGCTTCCACAGAGAAGGTATTTGGCTAAAACTCTACAGCATTCACCAGTCCTGATTTACTGTGTCTTTTAAATAAGAGGCATTAGAAAAAAGTAACATAAGAGGCATTATCTAAACTGGCGATCTATTCGTGTTTGGTTTGTTGTGGTTGCTGTTGTTAAGGGTATAATGGCTAACCCAAAGGAACCAGGTGAGCTGAGACTTTTTGGATGAAAAACAATTATATAGCTTATCAACTTAGGAGAAGCTTTCATCAGAAGATTGCATGTCCTTTACAATCACAAATTTATAGCCTCATGAATTGTCTGCTGCAATGGGTGTTATCTGTTTAATTAAAATGTCAAGTTGGTGAGTTTGTAACTGTGTAAGGGAAGCAGAAGAGGAGGTGGCAGATGGCCCAGTTTCTGAGGTGGAGCTGAGCTCCTGAACTGAATGAGGGAGGTGACATATGTACAGAGAGTTAGGAGGCTCCAAGAAGACAGTGCAAGCTTGTCCATGTCATATTGAGTGATTCCATTTCTAAAATTCTCATATATAATCACTGTATATCCTTTGAAAGAAGCAAAAACAGCTTAATCTTACTATCCACTTAGCAAACGGCACTTTTCAAAAATCCTCAAACTCTTTCCTCTCCCAAATATCGAGCTGGGTTATCAAATCCTGTAGGATCTTGCTGAAACCCGGCACTTATAGCAAAATCGCCATGCACCTAAGCAGTGAATGTGAAGGCGAGGAGACAGAAATCCAACTTCTCTGATCTATTTGACCGTTATTTTTTGCTATTCATTTGTAAAAAGAGTTATGAACAGGCTGTCTACTTCCTAGAGATCTAATGAGATAAGAGAAAACTCTACAGAATTACAAACTTAGTTTTAAAATTTAACATTAGAGATTATCATTTACTGAGATGGCAAATTAGGTATACCAAATTGTAAGGCTGTGTTACTACCACTTAAAAAAATAGATTTCACCACCTGTTTGTCATATTTTATTGACTTGTGTGTTCTTATGAGGCGGGAAGCTACGCCACCAGCATCCCACAAGCCAGCAGTCACCCCGTGGGAAGCACATCTCATTTTCTTCCAGATGAAGACCCTAGGAAGAACATTCTGGTGGATCTACTTCCAAAATCTAGCCAGTGAAACTCTATGTATAATAACATTCACAAACAGGCATTCACACCTATTAAAGATCATAAAAATGGGCAACATTTTGTCCTGCAACTGACAATATCAATACTTTTTGATAGTTCTAAATTAAGCTTCTGGAAATAAACTCAGCTAATAATAATGTAGCAGTGAACTCATCTGAAGAAACATGACTTTACAAACTATTTCTTAAATTACAAAAATATTTAATGACGAAAACCTAGGATTTCAATAGCTGTGTCTTACATGATTTAAATGGCTGAATCTAAAACCATATTACAATAAATAAGAATTAGAAAAATGCATCACTGCAATTTATGCTTCTATCTGACTGAGTCAGATTTTCAGTTTGGTGACTCAACTTGTATTCCTAAAAATGACACAAAGCCTGATTGTTCCCACCTGCTTGTCAAGAGCCTGCTCTAGTTTCCAACAGCAGGTCTGCTGTTTTCAGAACAGACAACCGCTTCTTCCCATGGTCACCCGTGTAAACATAAGGATAAAAAAAATAAAGGTTCAACAAAAGTTAAAGAACGCGCATCTTTGACACATCTCGGAAGGGAAAGCTGCCAACTTCAATAACTATTACGGATTCATTGACACGTTAGAAGCGAAAGGGTGTGTTCAGACACCAGAAATAGCGAAAGTTGAGGGATGCAGAAGTCTTGTTTTCTGTGTAATACATCTATGTACTTAGAAGAAATCAACTTGATTGTTGCTACACATATGACGATTGTTTAGAAGATTTTCAATACTTGAGGGAAAAATCAAATAAATTTCCTCTTAAACAAACAGTATTACCTTGAAATTAAGTATTAAAAGATGGAAGAAATTACATTTATTATTCTACACAAAATTTCTGACCGTTTATGTCATCCAATTAGCAACTTGATGGTAACTAACAACAACGTTTATATTAGATTTCAAATGCCTATTTCTCCAATTATAGTGCATTTAGTTTGTGACATTGAAATCAACACAATATCGCGGAAGCTCTTGAAATGAATGTGGTTGGATAGCACACCTAGAACACCTGTAGTTGCTTTGGTCTCCAAGCCTCTATCTACACATGATTCTCCTCTTAACCACAGGCAGTCAGTGAAAGATGAAAATATGTTTTGTATGCTTAAATTATTTATCAATAATTTAAATACTTATAATGAACTCCAATGAAGTTATAAAAAGGTAACGTGCAAATATCAGGTATTTAAAAGGAGAGCTGGGTTATTCAGAAATGTAAAGCTAAGAAGTTATAAAAAGCAATAAACCTACTAATTGTATATTTTCTAATTATTAGTATGTTTTCAGAAACCTTTTTAAAAGCTAGTTATGAAATTCAGGATTACAAAGAAATAGGAATTGGGGTCAGGCCTCATTTAATTTGACTTTTGGCTTTAATGAGCTAAAACAATTTCAACTAGAAATTTCATCTACATTAATAAAGAACACAAATATATCATTCTTCTCAGCTGTCTTGTCTCCCCCTGAAACTCACACTTGATATCCATATATGAACACACAGTTACCTATAGACATACAGTTACTAAAACAATACACCCATCTCTTTATAGTACAATGATGGGAGACACTGCAGTGCACTTGCAACGAGCTGCATGTTATTAGGGGGTGGGGTGTAGTGGGATTTGCTCTGCTCCATATTTTTAATGGACACTTGATCCAGTAACTCGATCTCCTTGCTTTGGAACCCTCTCAAGTAAGGACGAAAGTTACTTTCCACATTTTGGTTTCGTACCTTTCAGCCGTGACTTGCTGGTGCATGAAGTTCCTCGAGTCATCAGAACGCGAGTGTTTCTGAAGACGTTTTTTCATCATGCCCAGGAGGGGAGAGGAGAGCTGTGTACCAAGAGTCTGCAGCCTCTTTTGGAGGCTTCCAAGGATTCTCTGTGACCAAGAGAACAAGCAGTTACCTGGCAACCTGGCCCCGCAGGAGGTACTGTTACCAATCTCTCAGAGTTCATCAAAGGAATTCCTCCTGTGCTCCTGCAAGCGGTTACCAGTGAGCTGAGCGCAGAACTTGTCTAAATAATCTTATATTGAATTTTGACTAAAGAAGCATACAGCGTAGCTGAGGAAACAAACGTCCAGCCGTGGTTCTCAACCTCCCTAGTGAGGCGACCCTTTCATACAGTTCCTCATGTGGCGACCACCAACCATAAAATTATTTTTGTTGCTACTTCATCACTGTCATTTTGCTACTGTTATGAATTGGGCGACCCCTGCGAAAGGGTCGTTCGACCCCCAAAGGGGTCGCGACCCACAGGTTGAGAACCACTGGTCTCTAACTTCGCTAGGAAGCGTGCTGTTCTCAGCCCCATTGTTTCTTCAATTGTTTGCATTTGCCTTGGGTATTGTTGAAGGAGTCCTTGTGAAATGCATTTATCAGTATTTGGCTTCTGGAGTCTCATCCTGGATTCAGAACCAGACTAAAAGCACCGGGCAAGTTACCACGTTCTTGCTTAAATCTTGTTCAGTAAAACTCATGCCATAGGCAGACAGGAGATTCTGCCTTGTTTATGACACACACAAAAAAAGCATAATAGATTTTTATTTCAGTATATCTTTTCTAAAATGTTCACAGAAAGGGAATAAAATAGCAAGCTATCTTATGTATTTGTGCAAAAATCCTGCCAGGAATTCCTAATAGCACTTGAATATATTATTTTGTAGTTCGATAAAATGCAAAGTTTTCAAACCTGTGACTTGCATACATTACTTTCCCAAACTGTGTTTCAAATAGAAAAATGCTTGTGAGCCAAAAGGACAGTAAATTCCTTTGGTGTCTTCACTGCTTCAGAGAACAAGCCACTTGAGAAATCATTTTATCCATAATCCAGTTTCACAACAAGATATTTGGCATATGTGAAGAAGCATGCATTCCCTTTTCTGCACACTGGTAATCTAGCCACATACAAAAAAAGTTTTGATAGTATTATGGATATGTTTCATAAAAAAGACTTGAGAATAAAGCTGTCAGGACTTCCATAAAAATGGATTTTTCTCAATCCTGTACACAGTATTTAATTGGCCGAAATTCAGCAAACTTTCTGTGCTAGAGAAGAGAAATGATAATTTTGATAAAAATCTGAAATTGGCTTGGTTCTATTCACCTTTGCAAAAAATAAGTATATGTATCACCTAACATATAGTTTCTCAATTTTCTGATCCCGCCGCCCCCCCCCCCCCCCCGGGTGCACAGATTTCCAATCCATAAGGGAAACATGTAAGATAATGTAGAGGCAGGCTTTTATCTTACAAAATGAGCGGGTCCGTGAGGGTATGATCTGTGAGGAGATAACTTATATTCCAAAGGGATCACCAAAGTTGAGGTGCACGGTTCGCTGCATATAGACACCCCAGGACCTCACACTTTATCAGAGGCAGGCTTACATGCAACACATGGCAGCATCACACCAAGGGGCAGTTTACTCTTCTTTGAAGGTTTAAAAGGAAGCATTAACACATCAGCCAAGTTATTAATCGACTGGAGGGGAGGGTGAGGTTGGAAACATGAAGTAGCTGCAAGGTTTGCAGCCTGCTGACTGCCTTCTGCAGCGTTAGTCAGGGAGCAAGAGGCAAGTGTCCGTTTATCTCAGGCAGAGAGACAGCCAGCCTTTGCTTCACCAGCTCCCACGGGCTGGGAACTGTGGACGGTTTCCACAGGAACTGTGGTCCTTTCCGTTTGCCTGAGGAGCCAGCCACTTCCCCCCACAGAAACAGAAACAGATCACCAACCCTTTCTTCTGAGGTACCTCGGCATTGGTTTGAACAGTCGACCTTTCTGTGAGCAGCCTAGTATTAATTGTTTGTACAACTCTGGAACTCAGTATTTCTCACTTCTAATTTTGCCTTAGGATCACCTCGGGTTCTTAAAAAAAATCCAGTCACCACAGATACGAGATAACTAATTATCATAAGGTTGTAAAAGATTACTGGTAAAGGCATTCAACTCACTTATCTACACCTACATCTGTAGAGCAAAATGTGGTAAAAAATATATATACCACCCTGCCGCTGGTGATAAACGTTCACACACTTTTAATGTCATCAAGACCATCGTGATTCATAGACCCTACGACTGCAGGCCAGTGGAGAGTCACCTCTGTGACTTTCCCAGGTTGTAAATCTTTATGGAGCTGTCTGTCTGTCTCCTGCACAGGGACTGGCCTTTTAAAACTCCTCACTTAGCAGTTAGCAGACCAACTCTTAACCCTTGGAGACACTGAGGTTTCTTTTAAACTTGACCAATCTAAAATGTATACCCATTCATCTCAAGGTGTTGCTTCGCAATGGCGCTAGGTCCCCAGATTCTTTCCTCAGACTCCAAAACGATTTCTGCGTGTCTTCTCGCTCTTTCCCCTCAGTTATCTGCGCTTTAATCTTTACTGTCCTCTCGGAACAGTCAGAAACAAGGTACTCTCATCCTACCCATGAACGCTGCTTGTACAGACAGGTATGAAATATCAGTGCTTTCACCTTCACTGGTGGACTCCACTTAATCCCTTCATCCCTGCGCACGGTCATTGCTATAGAAATTATCTCCTTAGTCATCTATCTCCTCTCTAGTAGAAAATCCCCACAAGGAAATAAACGCACTATAATTTGTCTAATTAAAAAAACAAAAGAGTAAATCTCTAGTCAGTCAATTTATTGCTTCAGTTTTCATCCCACTGTTTTAACTTCCATGAAAGCAAACAACACCTGGGGAAACGACAAGAATTGTCTTTGTCTAGTGCTCCAGTTTCTCTTGTCTCTTCCTCGTCCGGAGTTACTCAAATAGTGTTTTCATGTTCCCATGCCATTGAAATTATATTTGATGAGGTCACTGATGAACTTCAAATTACCAAAGGGTCAATTCCAGGTCCTCACTTCCCTGATCTATCAGCTACTTTTTAAACATGGAAGAACTCTCTCTTTTATAAGCATTCTTTTTATTTGGCTTCTAGGACTCTACACTCTGCTGGTTTTCTCATTATTTCAAAGACTCCTTTTGTATATTCTCGACTCATATCCCAAATCTCTGAACTTGGGTGTGCTCAGGGCTCAGTCTAGATGTCTTTCTCTTAACTCACTCCATTGATGATCATACCCAGTGTCATGACTTTAAAAACCATCTATATGCTAATTACTCCAAAACTTACAGCGCCAAGCTTATAGGTTCATTCACCTACTTGAAATTACTTTTGGATGTATGAGAGGTATCTCAATCTTAGAACTCCGGAAATAAACTTCTAAACCTACTGTCCTTTTCTTTTTATGCTCCTAAAATCCTAGAGTCATCCTCAAGTACTACTTTTCTCTTAAACTCACATCCAATTGTTCATGAACTCTTTTGAATTCTACCTTAAAAATACAGAATTTTTTTTCAAAGCTATTATTTAATTTTTTTTTTTTTTTTTTTTACAAAACAACCTTGTCACCTTCAAAGTACTCTCCATTACACTTAATGCATTTGTCAAATCTGTGATTCCATTCTTGGAAACATTTTTCAAACTCATCTGTTTGAATGGCCGACAGCACCTCCCTCTTTTTTCCCTTCACCTCTTCTATGTCATCAAATAGCTGTCTTTTCATGTTCCTCTTCACTTTTGGAACCAAAAAGAAGTCGCACAGAGTGAAGTCAGGTGAATTAGGTGTGTGAGGCAAGAGAGGCCTACTGTTTTTTGCCCAAAGCTGGCACACTGAGGTGGCTGTGTGAGCAGGTGCATTGTCGTGGTGGCAAAACCAGTCCCCTGTCTGCCACAAATCAGGTCTTTTTGGTCACACACTGTTATGCAATCTTTTCAGAACCTCTAAATGGAAAGCTTGATTAACAGTCTGACCTGGTAGAATGAACTCCAAATGCACTATCCTCCTCACATCCGAAAAACAAATGAACATCATCTTGACCCTTGATTTCACTTGATGATTTTGGCTGGGGGGGGGGGAAGGGGGGGTGATGAGGGCGTCTTCCACTGGCTTGATTGATGTTTGCTTGCAGCGTCATAAGAAGAGCACCAAGTCTCGTCACCAGGAAACGTCTGGCTCACATCGGATCTGTTCTTTCACAGCACAGAATGTTCCAGTCCACACTGTTTTTCCTGCTCAGTCAGAATCCAAAGCACAAATTTTGCAGCAACCATTCTCGTTCCTAAATCTTCTGTTAAAATTCACGAAACTGAACTCCAAGATGGCACAGATAACTTCCCCACTTCTTCAATGGTCTGTCATTGATCTTTAAGCACAGGTGCATGAATTTTGCAACATTTTGTCTGTTCGGGAAGTTGACGGACACCAAGAATGAGGTTTCATCAATTGACATTTTACCTTTTTTGAAATGAAAAAATACACTTGAGTTTTTCCCATAGTGCTGTCCTTGCCAGCTGTGTTCAACATGACAGCAGCTTCTGTGGCATTTTTTCCAAAGCAGGAAACAAAATTTCACAGCCACACGCTGTTCTCTTACATCAGCCATCACGAAAAACGAGGTCCAAGCAAAACTGCTTCTATGAGAATATTCACTGTGTCAGTGTACTACCAAAGCTCTGCCCAACAAAGTTTTTTTCTGTACCCTCTTGTATATTCAGAATCTTAGCATCTCTCACCACTCCCGTAGGTAATAGCCAACATTAAGATGCCAACACTTTTAAACAATATTATTAAACACTCTCAATGTGTCTCTGATTCTAGGCCATCCATCACTAAGGTCAGTCCTCAGACAACCCCCCAGAGTGATCCAGTTCGATTATAAGGCAAATTATGTTCCTGTTCTGTTGAAGATTCTCAATTGGCTACTCATCTCACAAATGGGTATAAGAAACAGATGTACTTTATGTAAATCAATAATATCTCAAAAGATACTTTAGAAATATTCTCAAAACTACCAGGGTTTAAACTCTCTAAAATTCTTGGCAGATTACAAAATATCAGTAAAGTTAGGTAAGTAGTTGGTATGTGTTATTGGACAATTACCAAACAAACAAAAACACTATTTTACATTTTTCTTAAAATGCAGAATGAGGAGTACACCAAATTTGGAACGTGCACTGTTAAAAATTAAAATTTTATAATTTACAAAAACATCTCTGTGTGATGTAGGATTTTATCGATACTGTAAAATCAAACCAAAACACAGAACCAGCAGATAGTGTAAGACAATGGCAGAAGTCTAGCTATCATCTTTCTAATAGTTCCTTCAATGACACAAACCAAGGGAGCAACAAGTAATCTAAATCAGTGGCAAGGAGGGTGTAAGAGGCCTGTAGGGATTGATCAAGGGCAATGTAACCGAGAGACATTACTGAAACCCAAATGAAGGCTGATCATGATAGTGGAACAGAAGGAAAGTAAAAAGAAATAGAGGAAAGACCTAGGAGGCAAACAGTATTTATAGAGGTCTAAATAAAGGCATGTACATATGTAAATATATTTGTATTTGATGATTGGGAAGTAGATCTACATGCATATATTTATAGATTTAGTATAAAGGTAGCAAATGGATATTGGGCCTCCACTCAAGTACTCCCTCAATGCAAGAACACTTTCTTCTATTAAATTGGCATTCCATGATGCTCACCTTCCTGACATGATCGCTGAAGGCAAAGATGTGCATAAGCAAATGTGATGAAGAAAGCTGATGGAGCCCGGCTATCAAAAGATAAAACGTCTGGGATCTTAAAGGCTTGAATGTAAACAAGCGGCCATCTGACTCAGAAGCAACAAAGCCCGCATGGAAGAAGCACACCAGTCTGTGTGACCATGAGGTGTCGAAGGGATCAGGTATCAGGCATCAAAGAACAAAAAATAATATCATTGTGAAAGAGGGGGAGTGCAGATTAGGGTCCCAAAGCCCATCTGTTGGCAACTGGACAACCCCTTACAGAAGGGTCGCGAGAGGAGACAAGCCAGTCAGGGCGCAATGCAGCAACGATGAAACACACAATTTTCCTCTAGTTTTTAAATGCTTCCTCTCCCACCACTATCATGATCCCAATTCTACCTTAAATATCTGGCTAGGCCAGAGGATGTACACTGGTACAGATAGGAACCAGAAACAGAGGAATCCAGGACAAAAGATCCCTTCAGGACCAGTGGTGAGAGTAGTGATACCAGAAGGGTGGAGGGATGGTCGGGTAGAAAGGGGAAACCGATTGCAAGGATCTACATATAACCTCCTCCCTGGGGGATGGACAGCAGAAAATAGGGTGAAGGGAGACATTGGACAGTGTAAGATATCATAAAATAATAATAAATTTATAAATCAAGGGTTCATGAGGGAGGGAGAGTAGGGAGGGAGGGGCAAAATGAGGAGCTGATAACAAGGGCTCAAGCAGAAAGCAAATGTTTTGGGAATGATGAGGGCAACAAATGTACAAATGTGCTTGACATACAATGAATGTATGTGTGGACTGTGATAAGAGTAGTATGAGCTCCCAATGAAATTATTTAGAAAAAAATGACACAAGCCAAAAAGAAGGCAAAAATTCCACCTATAAAAATGATAAATCAGAATACTTTGAGAAGAATGAATAGTGGAAATTCTAATTAACTGTGAATAAAAATATCTAAGAAAAAATCTGAAATGAGTATACTCTGTGTTAGCCCTAGCTTTATTCTTTATCAAGACTTTGGAGCAAATGAAGAAGACAGACAGAAAATTGGTGAGGAGGACACAAAAACGAGTCCAAAGTTGATGTATGACATTACCTAAAGATTTAGTCCATTAAAATAAAAAATACTGTAAGTATATCTAGCAAAATAGAGCAAAGACAGCAGGAATTTATTTCACAATACGAAGAGTTAAAATTATAGACACGATATAAAGAGGATATCTTAAAATGCATGGTTTCAGGGGGAGAAAAAGACAAAAAATGAACTGAGAAGTACCCTTTGGTCATTGGGATGTGAGGGTTAAATTAAAATAAAAGGTAAATTTTAAGGTCTTGTAAAACAAAAGAGAATCATCAAATGATGGGGCTCATAAACCTTCTGGTTGGAGGCAGAATAGTTGTCTCCCATAGATGGCTGCATTCCACTTCCTGGAGTCTATGAATATATTGTCACATTGGCAAAGTGAAATTAAGGTAGTTCATCACCCGGCTAAAACTAGGGAGAGATGATTCTGAATGATCCATGTAGACCACCCAAGGTAATCACAAGCGTCTTTAAATGTGGAAGCGGGAGAAAGGCACGTCATAGTGATAAGACGTGAGAAAGACTCAACTGGTCATTGCTGGTTCTGAAGACAAGTGGTCACTGAGGTATCCAGCTTAGCTAAACAACCTATCTGTGATATCTCAGCCTGACAATTCATTAGTTGGCGAGCCTCAGAGGAAGCCTGCCGCCCCAACCAGATATGGTACACAGCTAACACATTGTAGTTTCTGTAGAGCGCTTCCCATCCCATCCATCCTCCTTCAAGGACGCTCTTTCTCGTACCTGCATTCCTATCTTACACACCTCCACATAGAGGCCTCCTTTTGTAGGTGATAAGAATTTCTGCTTTCAAACAGAAAACTTATTTGCAGCATAAAATAATTTAGGAAATTCTGCATCTATCATAATTTCCTGAGGAATCATAAGGGCGATGAGTTTCCTCCAATCATGTGATGACTGGAAAAATCCAGTAAAAAGATGGATGATGAGTATTTTAAAATATTTAGATATCTACATAAAGCTAAAACAAAAGGCAGAAGACAGATCTATAAAGAGGTGTTATGACGAAGTAGAAATAATGTAAATAAAATAGATTGACAGGGATGGACAATGGACAAGGGAGTAAAGGGAGACACTGGACAGTGCAAGACATGAAAAAATAATAATGATTTATAAATTATCAAGGGTTCATGAGGAACAGAGGGAGGGGGAAGGAGGGGAAAAGTGAGGAGCTGATACCAGGGGCTCAAGTAGAAAGAAAATGCTTTGAAAAGGATGATGGCAACATATGTACAAATGTGCTTGACATAATGGATGGATGTATGGATTGTGATAAGAGTTGTATGAGCCCCCAATGAAATGATTTAAAAATATAGATTGACAGGGATAAGTGGAATAACACTGTGTTAATTCTAGATAGAATAGTCAGTGTTAAAGGACAAAAAGAGCAACAATAAGAATAACCAAAAAACTTGAAAATTAAATAATAACTAAGGGTGTTAAGAGACTAAGGTGTTAAGACAAAGGTAACCCTAGAATAAAAACAACACATATTTAATTAGAGCCATAACTTACAGAGAAAAAGAAATAATAAGCCTAACAAAATACACATAAGTATTTTATGACAGAATTGAGTCCAAACATATCAAATTAATAAAAGTGCAACTTTAATCAAATTAATAAAAGTTTAATCTACCTTTTGCATTGATTCATTATAAAAGACTCCATAGTATGCATTTTACCAAATCTAAAATTAGTGATTTAGAAAGTCTATAAGTAAAGGGACAGACATAGACCATATATCAGTATGGTCTCATGAGAATGTAAAACTATGTAAGCATTTTTTGAAAATTACTTACAAAGTAGTAAAACATGGAATGTTTACCATATGACCCTGACATTTCACCACTACCTATTTACCTAAGAAAAATGAAAACATATATCTAGAGGAGGCCTCATACATGTATTCTTAGCACTCTTGCTTTGTCTTATAGGTTTGCTGTGTGCCAGAATTGACTCAACGACACCCCGTAGGCACAACAATAGGGTAAAATCACTGGATCTCCGACCCTCGGCAAAGCCCTGCTTAAATGAGTTTGTAGATGCTGATGATGCAGTTTGACTATCACATTTCCAATTGGTTGGGGATTTCCAAACTGTTTACAGAGCTTCGGATAGACAGGCTGACCTACTTGTGTGCTCCATCTCCATGTCCACTGGAGTCTGCCTTTCTTTCATAAATGGGCTTCCGTTGAAAAATTAGATTGATAAAATCTTGCTGTTCGTTGGCATTTTCTCGTGAAATGGAAACCAGGAACTGATGAGGACAAGGGCAGGATTGAAAACACTATTTCCTGGTACGACAGCTGAGAAAGCAGAGGAGCCCTGGAAAGTGAAGCTTCAGATGAAAAGCATAACTTTGCTGATGGTCCCAAATAAGGAGTATCTGCCAAAAGGTGACCTGGAGAGAGCAGTAGCAACATTGGTATTATTTTAAATAGTTGTATTGGCATATAATTCACATACACAATTTAATCACTCAATCGCCGTAAGAAGAGTTCTACAATGCTTACCACAATTTCGCAATTGCTATACCCCTAAGAAATTATTACTCTAGATACTCATTTTATAGATTAACACATCCTAGATTTCACATATGGAAAATAATACAAAACATAAGCAGAAGCAAACAAACCAAAAGACAAATGCAGAGAAAACATCAAGTGAAAAGAAAGCAGAAAATATTAAACATGGAAATAACTTTAACGTGGATCAAAAGGGAGATCAAGTAGTAAGGTGTGAAGTTTTAAGCTAACCACACCTGCTGTAATGGACTTTACCGTGCTCTCTGTCTGGTACAATGCTATTCATCTCCTGGCGGGTATTTATGGGATCCTTAATCCACACAGGATCCTGCACATGGATTTTGGGCTTCCACTTTTTATCCATAACAATATTTTAAAATAACAGTAGCAAATACTTCCCATAAACACCATGAACAAAATCTAAAATAGGGAAGGTTGAAGAAGACGGTGAATGTGAATGGTGGTGCTGGAAAGGAACATTGAAAATACCATGGTTTGCTAAAAGGATAAACAAATCTGTCTCAGAAGTACAATCAGAGTGCTCCCTAGAGGCAAGGATGGCAAGACTTCGCCACACATACTTTGGACATTTTGTCAGGAGATATGAGTCCCTGACGAGTGTATCATGCATGGTAAAGTGGAGATGCAGCAGAAAAGAGGAGGGCCCTTGTGTTAGGCAGGGTTCTCTAGAGAACCGAAACCAGGACACTTATGGTTATATATGAGGATAAGTTTACCTTTTCTACGTCCTCAAATTGCTGTCCTTTCATGTCCCTCTGTGTTTGCGGAAACAAAAAGAAGTCATACAGAGTAAGGTCAGGTGAGTGAGGCATATGGGGTGAAAGATTCATGATTTTTTTGCCCCAAACTGGCACACTGGGATGGCTGCAGGAGCATTGTCATGGTGGCAAAACCAGTCCCCTGTCTGCCACAAGGACAGGCCTTTTGTGTCATATACTGTTACACAACCTTTTCAGAACCTCTAAATAGCAAGCTTGAAAAACAGTCTGACCTGGTGGAATGAACTTGTGGTAGATATATAATCTTTTGTTATTTTGAGTATAGGGGTGGAGTCTAGCCTGTCAATCTGGAGATTGTCAATCTGGGCATGGCCTTCTTCTGGGAATCCTGGGAAATCCAGTACTCCTTCTTGGAGGCAGGAGACACTATCTCTCTCGGTTCATTCCCTTGGAGACTCTCTACTCACAAGGTTGACTTCCTGCGAGGCATCCCTGAGGAGATGCCACGTGGACCTTTCTTAATGCAGCCCTAGGAACTGTAATGGGCACGTGGAGACCCCTGGCAGCACTGAGATGCTTCTACCACGACTGACTTGGCACCCACTGGCCTGTGATTTTTCTTCATTCAGCATCATTGCATGTGTTTGTGAGTCTGAAGAGGACTTTATAGATTGGTATTGGACATATGGGATAATATCAGACTTATGACCTTGGACTGGACTGGGTTGGGATGTTTTCTTAATGTACAATTTCCCTTGATATAAAACTCTCTCTTATATACATATGCGTGTTTACGAATTTGTTTCTCTAATCTACCTGGACTAACACAGAACTCCAAATACATTATGAATCTACATTTCCATCTGTTCAGGAACTTGAAGGACATCCACATGAGATTTGTCATCAATCAACATTTCACGTTTAGTTTTTCCCATAGCGCTGTCCTTGTAAGCTGTGTTCAACATCACAACAGTTTTTGTGACATTACCAAGCAAGAAACAATATTTCACAGCCACACACTCTTCTCTTAAGTCAGCCATCAGGAAAAACAGGGGAGGTAGTTAGTTTATTGTGCCAACCTGGCCGATAAATACATGTGAGGTTAATTGAAGGGCTGAGAGATAAATGGCTCAGCGAGCCTCTCCTTTCTTGTCTCTTGCTCCTTGATCATTGGGCCAGTGTGCAGCTGTCTTGCTTGTTCTGTGCTTCAATTTGCAAGCTACACTACCTGTGAGACACCTAACCCAAGGACTGTGTCACTGTAATTTGAGGTTCCTTCAAGACCTACTTCGCCACATCATTGGAATGGACATCTCTTGACCTGGGAATTGTCAGACCCTGTCATCTGGCTGACTGTTGGTGACCTGCCTTGCTGTTTGCTGCCTGTGCCCGGATAGCCTGAATTGCTCTGCAGAGGACTAGCCAGCAGCCCTCAAGACTTGAAGGACTGCCAGTGTCTCACAACTGTCTCACAGGAGTGAGTTGCACTGAGACATTTATACTGCTTTATAATTTAATTAACTGTTTATTTCTTGTATTATATCTCTATATGTATATATATAATTATTAGCACTATGGTTTTGTTTCTCTAGAGAACCCTGTCTAACACAACAGGGTTCAAGCGAAACTGCTTTCATGAAAAAATTCACTGTGGACAGAGAGAACCTTCCCAAGTGATGCCACTGGGTGCACTAAGTCAGAGCGAGTTGCTTGATGCTCGCTTAACAGGAAATGTTTTGTTTTGTTTGGTACCCCCTTTTATAACCAATTCATAGGAACTGCTTTGAGAGCTTTATCTTCTAAGTAGAGGAGAAGAAAATCTTAACTCCAAGAATAAAGAGACATATCAAGGGTGCTAATACTTTTGTTGTTATAATTAGGTTCAGACAAGTAAGTTGCAATTCATAATGACCCAATGTAGGGCAGAGAAAAACACTTTGTGGTCCTGCCTCATCCTCACAAGGCTCCTATGTGTGAGTCATTGCTGTAGACAGGTGTCAGTCCATCTTGTTGTGCACCCTCCCCAGCTTCACGACCGTCTACTTTTCAAACAAGATGTCCTTTTCAAGGGCCTGGTCTCTCCTGACAACAGGTCCAAAGTAAATGAGATGAATCTCCCCCTCTTTGAATCTAAGGAGCATGCTGGCCATTCTGCTTCCAAGACAGATTTTTTGTTCTTCTGGCAGTCAAAACTATATTGAATATTCTTCACCAACACCATAATTCAAATTAATCAATTCTTCACTCATGCTTATTCAATGTCCACTTTGGCATGCAGGTAGGGTAATGTTATGGCACATCAGGCACATCTTAGTCTTCGAGGTGGCACGTTTTCTTCTTAACACTTTAAGGAATCGTTTCTCGGCTTTTTGGTTAAGATCAAGTGTTAACATTTTAAATAGATCTCCCAAATCCACAAGAACTATAGAGCCTATCATACTAATATAATTATATAAATGTATATACATATATAATAGTTACTTAGTTATATTAATATAACTCATATACTCTGTGGTATGATAATATCATGTTTGCTTACACAAGATTTTTGACAGGTGAAGAGAAAATCTCTTGTTTTCCAATAAACAGAAGATGAATTGATAGCAACTCTGTTATAAAATCCTAAATATATATGTAGAGATGATTTTGACAGACACTACAGGTAAACAAACTAAATAATGTTTGGGATTGTCCCAAATATATCATCCATAGCATTCCTGATTCTTGAAATAATATACTTTTCTTAAACATATGTCATATTGTTTAGCCTAATATGTACTAACTGATTTATAATTCTAAAGATTTTACTCTCTGTGGTAAAAAAAATGGCAGCTAGCCCAATGACAATGAAACTCACCTTTTAAAAGTTTCATTTGCAAAAAAATGTGATCTGAGAGGAGGGAACAGTTCTGCTAGCAGTGAAACAGCTGATGGCTCCCAGTCATAATGGCTTTTGCTTTTTTATGATTAATAAATGTTCAGTATTTAATGAACCATTCTATGTGGGTCCCGGTTTATATCACATTAACCTTCAAAAAACTATTTCAAGAAACCTAAAGTGTTTGTTTTCTTTTGTATTTCCTTTTGAGGTCAATTAACTGTCACTACCAGTAAAACTATGTTAAGTATTTAGCGGCAATCCTTTACAGGGAGAGCCATTTCTCATTTTACAGTGTTGTGTTCTCATTATACTACTAACCGGCTTTATCTTTTTGTGTCCAGTGGAAATAAATGTAAACATGAATGCAATTCCACTGAATCCAGAATCATTTTAATTACCTAAACCCATCGTATAGGCTACAGTTTCTGAGATAACAAATTAACCATTGTCATCTAGTTGATTCCAACTCCTAGTAACACTCTAAGACAGAGACAAACAGACTCATAGCATCTCCAACACTATAATCTTTACAGAAGCTAACAACCACATCTTTCCCACATGAAACAGCCCAGTGGTTTTGTACCACTACCCTTTTGGTTATCACCAGGGCTTCCCTAAGTGAACATTTTAAATAGGACTGTTTTTAGATATCAAAAGTAAAAAAATTATATTTTAAGTCATTTAATATAGTTTCATCAGTGAACTCCAAGGTACATTTTTCAATGGCAAAATTTGATAGCACAAATGTAATATACAACACACAAATGTTGACTAACAGTTCTATTCTTTGATGACTTGTATATTACCCTATTACTTTCCTGCATGTCTAGTTTCCGGTGAGAAATCGGCGCTTAATCTATTGAAGTTCCTTTATAAGTCATGCATCCCTGATCTCATGCTTCTTACAAAATTATTTTTTTATCTCTGTTTCTGGAAAGTTCAATGATGATATGTCTTTGTTTCTCTTAAAGTTTAACCCGTAAAGAGTCTGTTGAGCATCTTGGATGAAAATCCTGTCTTCCATGTTTGGGGAGTTTTCTACCATTATTTCTTCAAAATTTTCATCTGGATTTCATTTCCTCTCTTTTATTTCTGGACTTCCGATTATGTGTATCTTGTTTCTCTTGATGTTGTCTGAGAGAACCCTTGTGCTCTGTTGATTTTCCCCCACAATTGTTCTTCAAAATGAGCAACTGCAGATACTCTGTTTTCTAGTTTGCTGACTTTTCATTATTCTGATTCTACTTCTATATTATTCTATGCTATTTCTGTTATTTTATTATTAAACATGGGAATTTTTAGGTATTTTAATTTACATTTCTATTTCTTTATCAAATTCGTTTCTATTTCTTTATAAAATTCCCTTCTATTATTCTTCCAAAAATTCCCCATGTTTTCCTTTATCCTTTAATACTATCGAGAAACCTTAGTACACATTTTTTACATATCTTTGACAAAAATTTCAAAGCAATACGTGTCTGAAATAATAGATTTATCTTTCATTAGTGAGTAAACAAAAACGTCCATTGCTCCAATGATTCACAAACTTCTACATCTTTCACAGTTCTTTTCATCTTTCTACTGATCAGTGCTCAGTGATGCAAATGTATTCTGAGACACCATCTCCCTGATGTTACTACACACTGAGGGTCCACGCTCACAAGTTCAAATGCATCTCAGTATGGCTTCCCTTGATCTCTGCTGTCCCCCTACATATCCCCATCTCACCCTGGCAGATCTGGAGAATCTAGAGGGGTGAATGACACTGGCGTGTCTCTGCTGAGGGCCATTCCGTGCCTATTTGTACTACGTGAGGATAGTTGCTGAGATTGCTGCCATCCTCCTCCTGCACCCCTGGCACCAGGATCTGCATTCCAGCACCAGCCTCCAGAGAGGCACTGGCATTACTTGAAAAAGGAACCAATGGCCATGAAGACTTCCTCTACTCTCTTCACTCAGAATGCGGGACTAGCATTGTTGTTCAGTGTTATCTGATATGACTCAACACAGCATCTTCCAGGTCACCCCATAGCTTTTTATTCTACAGTTGTCGTCACTAAGCATAAATTAAAGAGTCGGCTCTTTTTCTTAACTTCTCTAGTTAATCAATCTTAATATTATTTCTTTGTAGAGAAGTGTGCAGATGCCTGCAGCTCACATTGAAACTCATCCAAAAAGGAGGCATAAATTTATGGATGGAGAGAGAGAAGATTAAACATGTACTGAAGACAGCAAGTATAATAAAATGTCAATTGTAGAATGTAGGCAGTTGAGTTTTTCTGTCACGTGGCTGGCCAGGATTCTCTATGGTTTGACAGCCGAGACCCAGTCATCACCCAGGCTGTGACCTAACATCATGTGATCCATGATGTAATCAATTTAATCCTTAATGTAATCCGTGATGAGATTTTCTTGGGACAGTCAAACAATTGTAAGAGGCTAGAAGGAGTGCGACTCTCTTTCTCAGGTAACAGCCCTGATTGAAGGTAGGTTTCCTTAGGGTGTGGGCTATTTCTTATATGAGTAGATGCCAAGGAAAAGTTGGATTGTTTCTTACTGGGGCTGGGCCCTATATCTGGTTCATCAACTTGCACTTTTTCAAACGTAAGCCATCAGCCTATCATATTTCCTACCTACTGTGGGAGTCTGAAGGGGCCGTCCATCTGACCTGCTGGCCCTCGATTCAGTTTCCTCTAGTCAACAGCCTGGGGTCTTCCTATCTAGCGAAGGGTTCACCAGCCTCCACTGCTACATAAAGTGGGGGCAGCAAAACAGGAAGGACCTCCAAGAGATAGATTCACACAGTGACTGCAGCCATGGCTCAGATAGGGGAACCATTGTGTGGATGGCACAGGACCTTGCAGTGTTTCATTCCGTTGTGGTTGGGTCACTATGGGTCAGAGGGGACTCAGCGGCACTTAACAACAGACTAGTAACTCAGAGTCTGAGGACCTGCTAAGGAGAGTTTAGGGAGAGTGGGTTTTATATGCTATTCAATAAGGGGTGGGTGGCAGAATCGAGCCAGGGTCTCAAAATGATATCAAGACAGTATTTAAGGAAAAATGATATTGCATTAACTCAGTCCTATTTGTTCTTTCAATAATTTATTTTGGGCACACCTTTATTGTATCTGTTGAAATTATGATTCCATTTTCCAATCAGGTAAATTAGGCAGAGGCTCAGTCGTGCTTATTATCATGTTTCTAAGTCTGAGCGTATTTTCAAATATGCTAGGGACTTAAGACATGTTTCTTGACCTTAACCAAGCGAATTTCCCCAAGCCTATGTAATTCAACCAGAAGAGATGATTCAAAAGAGATTGGTGCACAAAAACAAACAAGTTAAAACAAATCACTTTATAGCTATGCTCACTAACCCTATCAATCAAACTATCCATTCATCTCAGTGTTTAATTCTATTTTCCAATTATTTGTACATATTCATATTAAAATGGCTATTTCAAAAAATAAGCATTTTCTGAATTACCAACGAAAAAGACATGCAAATTTACCCACTAGTATTTATACTACTCACTGAACAGCTACTAGTACTAGACTTGTCTCACTGAGATGTCATATTGCTTTTGTTGCCCTTAGAAAGATCTTCTAATTATTTGTTTCCAAAAGTAATAGCAACTTGATTTTATCGATTGTAATGCAGGATAAATGAAAGCACAATGTCATATTTATCAACAAAGACAATGAAATTTCATTTAGATATTCCTAGGGCAATCAGTCATCTGTCAACAAAGCATAATTTAAACTCATTTTGTTTTTTGCCTGGGAGGTTACTACAACTAATAGAGAATTAAGTATTCTGTGTGCATTCCTTTGTAATGAGACAAACCAGAGTTGAAAGCAAAAGAACAATAATATGAAAGAAAAATTATTGCAGCTTAAGTTCTAATTCCAATCTCCTTCCAATAAAAAAACTACTTTCAGCCAATCATATAGAACTAGATAAACCAATTAATTAAAAATGGGCATTCTTCCTTCTACCCTTCCTTCCGCATTATTTATCAAATAGTGGTATTTGCAAGTGATCATGCTGTGCTAGGTTCTGAGGCTAGTGATAAAAATAACCCTATATTTATTCAGTGCCTTCTGCTGTATATGTCACGCATTGTTTTAGGCCCAGAAAATACTGCATATAATAGCAATCCTCTATATTTTTTCAGTTATATGCTACTGTGGGAACATACAAGTGACCAGATTAGTTAAGGAATACAATGATAGACAGATGTTCTCTTACACATACAGCAGGGTTATGGGATAGAGTTTGTAAAGTGGAGAGTACTAAGTACTAGTCAGAAAAGTACTATTAAAATATATTTAACTAGAGAGCAGAATTATCAGGCCCAAATGAGCAATTTGGAAATAGAGGGTGGAGAGAAGTGTTACAGGCAGTAGGAACAAGTACAATGACTGTAAGATGAGACTGAACTGAGAATGCTTCCAGCAAAGAAAAAAGCCAACCTAGTTGGAGGTTTGGGAAGCAGGTGCCTCGGGTCGGAAATAGGTCAGCAATAAAAATGTGGTTGCATCACTTCAGGGTCATTCAGATAATGGCGATGAGTATTGATTTTATTCAAAATCTGAGAAACCATTAAAGAGATTTAAGCATGAGAGCTTCTGAAATGATTCTCACGTCAGAAATTTCACTCTGGCTGTATGTGTGCGGTGGGAGGGGGTGCGTGGAGGGGCGCGCGTAGAAGACAAAGAGCAGAAAAAATATTCGTACTTTAGATTTCTCTTCGAAGTCTTCATGCCTTAGATTCCGCTCCATGTAGGTGAGGGAAAGTGGCTACAGTGGATCTATGTTGTAAAGATGGAGAGGTGCTTGGCGTTTTCTAGAGGATTTGCAAAAGCATAACCAAAGACGACTTCGGTGTTCAAATAATGAGAACAAATGGCGAATTCAGTTATCTAGAGGAGGCGGGGGAGAAGGAGGCGGCTTTCTACCCCCATCAAGGTTTGCAGTCTGGGAAACCCGTGGGGAGGGACAGTCCCCCGCCCCTGTGCTGCAGGGTCGCTGTGAGCCAGCATGGACCGGACGGCGGTGAGGGTGGTCTGGAGGGGAGGCAGAGCAAGGTGGTAAAATCGAGGGCTAGCTGTAAGGTATCAAAGCACAAAGAGGAGGCAGGCGGTTGAAAATGAATGTCTGAACCTCAGAGGTCGCAGACGGCATACAAATTGGGGAGTCATCAACACAGAGGTGGCATTTCAAGTTCAATGATGAGATGAGATCATCTAAGTAAGGGATGAACAAGAGAACAAGCCTTAAGTTACGGGTGACCCCCAGAATACAACAGCGAGCCAGGGAGGACGGTGCAGAAGATGCAGCCGGTGACTTAGAAAACCTGGGTAACAGCTTCTAGTAAGGGCTCCCACCCTCTAATTCCGAAAGTTGAGTAAAATGAGAAAAGAAAAGGGATCATTGCTTTTGACTCGGAGACGATCCATTTCGGCGGTGAAGTGCAGCTACGGAATAGGTTAACTCTGTTTTTAAAAGGTGAGGTTATACAATTATTTTTACCTACCCAGTTTCCACTTACATATGTCAATTTCGTTTATTCTAACTATAGTTCACGTAAGAAAAAATTCACGTGTCCCATGACCAAACAGAATAAATAGTCTTGTAACAGAAATTATTTAAGAAATAGAGTTAAACTATACGCTGCTTGTGCTTTCTGTCTCGGCAGATGAAAATCCTCTTTTATTCCTGCTACTTCCCTTTTGTTCTCTCTAGTTTCTGCCTTTCCTTAAAAGATGCCTACAGTGTGGTAAGGAGTTATTATTAGGTGAAAACTGGTACTAAAATCATAGCTTGTTTAATGGAAATCCATATTTTCTACCTAGTTAGCAACATAAAATTTACCAAGACTACCCTTCTCCGTGTTAATTTTTACATTTAAAAAAATTGAATTAAGATTTCTAGTTCATTGCATAATGGCTTAAACCAGCCACTAGATGGCAGATGTAATCATGTGCAGCAAATCCTTTAATGAACAGAAAGGAGTTAGAAGTAGGAATTGCAGCGAGACACAATTCTGTTGATTCATCCTCTCCATCCTCTCTATATTTGAAGAATTTATTCTGAGTGCCTGATTTCTCTAAAAGTTTTCCTAACACAGAGTGGGAAGGATTAAAATTTCCCCTATGTGTAAGATGGATGATTCTGAAAGCAATTCTGGAATCTTGTCAACTCCATAAAATATAAAGATCATAAAACGGGGCAACAAATTGCATTTAAATGACTATGAAAATGAGTTTCACCGTTGCAGTGGAATGTTTTCAACCAAAGCCAAATGGATGACTTCATCGCTCTTCTTGCCTAAGATGATAAGGGAGGATATGACATACAGATCCCAAAGCAAAGCCAGTATTCGCTGCTATATTGAACGAGCAATATTATGTTAAAAACTATGTTTGGATCTCTGTTGGTTTAGTGGTCACACGTTGGGGTGCTAATCATAAGGCAGGGGTCCTCAAACTTTTTAAACAGGGGGCCAGTTCACTGTCCCTCAGGCTGTTGGAGGGCCGGACTATAGTTTAAAAAAATATATGAACAAATTCCTATGCACACTGCACATATCTTATTTTGAAGTAAAAAAACCAAAATGGGGCAAAAAACACCAGGCAGGCTGGATGTGTCCTAGGTGGGCCACATGTGGGAGGCGGGCCGTGGTTTGAGGACCCCAGCTAAGGACTAGCCAGCTAGCTGCTCTGTGGGAGAAAAGTCACGGCCTCAGAAAGTCATCAGGACAGTTCTACCCTGTTCTACCTGGTCTCTAGGAGTCATAATCAACTTGTTGGCAGTGAGTTTGCTTTTGTTTTTATACTGTTTGTTTATTTGACCATGACCATGGTTTTTATTTCTTATATCATGAGTCAAAATGAAGAACACAGGAAGAGATAGTAGCTAGCAGAGTAACATGATATAAGAAGTTATTCGACTGAATTATAAACATTGAATGTAAGAATCTGGTAGCGATTAAAACTCTAATTAGCCCAATTGATTTTGTGGAGTTGTATATTGTTTGCATTTTGATCAACAAATTAAAATATATTTAAACAACATAAGCTCATAAAATGGAAACCTAATTTTTAAGTTTATGAATTTCCTAAATTAACAAACGATTGTTTTTAAATTGTGATAGAGAGACATTTTGTTGTTGTTGCTGGATAATTTTCTGAAAATTTCATTAAGAATTTTATGGAAAATTATGAATATTTCATATGGGTCTTTTACTTTTATTTTTTGGTAAAAATTGATGTTGAACATGGTTTTAGCTGACACAGGGAAATTTTGGACTTACAAATAAAGAATCAGAGTCTTAGTAAGCCAAATCCCTACTGGAATTTCCCTTCACTCCTGAGATTCTTCTGCCTGGCTTCATGACCTGCTATCTCTTGGTTTTCCTCCCCACCCACTTTTTTTGTTGTTGCCTGCCTGCCTCATTTTTTCCCCTAGGTTCTTTGTCTGTCTTCTAACTTCAGATGAAATTATTTTGCTCTTAGTATTTTTCTTATCACTTTTTTATTAGTTGGCATTTAATACATACATCATATCATTCCACATTTCAATCACATCAAGTAGGCTTGTACTATTGCTACCACAGTTTTCAAACATTCTTTTTCTACTTGGACTCCTCAACATCATCTCCCTTTTACCAGTCCCCCTCCACCACTATCCCTTCCTTCCCCGCACCCCTGCCCAAAACCCTTATTCTACTTGCTGTCCCTATAGGTTCATCAATCCTGGTTTTCATATACCGAAAAATGGAAAAGCATGTATCAGCTGCTTCAAGAGGGTGACCTCCATTGACATAACACCTCTGCACACTGAGATGAGCAAACAAAAACCAAAGGAAACAAGACAAACCAAAAATACAGAAAATTTTGGAAACCAGATCAGGTCCAGCCTGCATCACAAGGGGTATCTACTGACAAAGTTTTAACGGTTCAAGTCAGGTTTATGCCTTTGGGCCTCAATACATCTCCATCCTGAGCACTCTGTTCAGTAAAATACACAAAGACAAAGTTCTACATATTACTTTGGTGCCTACCAACTGGGGCCTTCAAAGCTTGCAAGCAACCATCTAAGATTCAACTTATGCCTTTGGGCCTCAGTACCTCTCCCTCCTGAGCACCCTGTTCAGTGGCTCTTCATTGTTGCTTCACAGCCTCATGAAGGCCGGTGTAAGGCATCCTCAGTGTTTCAACCATAATGGATATCCTGGTGTCGCTCCAATTCTAGGAGACAGTATTTGATGAAATTTATATCCAGGCTTTGATATTTGACCGCCAGGATTCAAATATTGATTTCACCACTTCAGGATTAGATCATCTAGGTAAATGACTTAACCCTTTAGCTTGCCGTTGGCTACTTACTGAAAGGTTGGCAATGTAAATTAAACCAGCGGTGGCAAAGAAGAAAGGTCTGGCTGCCTGCTTCTATGCGATTTAGCCATGAAAGCCTGGGGAAATGCAGTCTGACCCTGAAGCGCGGGGGTTCACCTTGAGTCTGAAGTGGTTTGACAACCACGAGGCTTGTTGATCATTTTTGGAAGTTCACGTGAAATCATCCCTGGTATGCCCTCAGCACGGTATCGGAGGGCACAGAAAGTAGTTGTTGCTGGGTGCCACCGTGGTGACCTGTGCACAACAGAACATAACACTGTCAGGTCCTGGCACAATTACTATTCCATCTAGATCTTGTTAGTGGAAAACAAAGCTACATCTACTGGCTCTTTCCACTCTAATGTGTTACTTATAGAACCCTCAAGACGACCCAGCCAAAGTCACCTTCAATGTGCTATCAGTTGTCTCAGAATCATTGTGACCTTCAGGGTAACAGAAATGAATGTCCCCAGTGCCATGAAATCTTCCTGAGCTTTGTGATTTTTTAAATCCATGCTGTGAATATTGTGTTAATCCTGTTTATTAAAAGTTGCCCTCATTTTCCCTCACCTTCTACTTTACAAAACGTGATGTCTTTTTACAGTACTAGGTCTTCCTGATGACATCTTACTTGTCCTTGCTGTTTGCTGTGATCAAGTTTCCCAACACGTCAACCTCACGTGGGCAGACTCAACCTGTCCCATGTTTCCAAGGGTGTGCCTTTCGAAGCATATCTCCGCGCCTATGCCCTGAGGCACTCGAGGTGAGTTCAGACTGCCAGGGCTTCAGATAATAATGAAGTACCTAGCTGTTTCTTCTGCTCAGGAGCCTGCCCGTATCTCAATTAAATTGCCTAAGTGAATAGCAAAAATGTAATTTAAATTTGCCTCCTTAATATCTCACATTTCTTCAGTTCATATGTCCTGTTGATACTGCTTAATAAATATAACCGGGATTGACCTCCTCTAATTAATTCATATCTGTTCATTCATTATTGCATTTATTCATTCTTTGAGTTAATGTACTATCGACCATAATGGTAACCAGGCAGATGGCAATGAAGAAGGGACAAGTGTCCACTCTCCTCGATCTCATAGGTTACTGGGATATAGATTATATGACATGCTGTCATTAAACAGTGATAGTACTAGGAACTCCTACCTTTGTTTGTCTCTGCATCAGTTCTGAGCCTCGGTTTTAAAAAGCACCCTTTCTTATTTCCTCCTAGCACTAAACACTGCTCTATGAGAGAGAGAGGAAGCTTTCTACTCCCTTTAACACTTACAGTCCCAGAAATCCCAAGGTCAATTCTATCTGTCCTGTAGGGTTGCTATGAGTCAAAATTGACTCGAGGACAGTGTGTTTAGATTTTATTACTCATGGTGGTTAAAAAATGAGTGAACTTGCTTAATATGGCTCCATAATTCCCACCAAATGATTGGATGGGCTGTGCAAATAGGGATGGATAGCACAAATAGAGAGGATTGGTCGGTTTCCTCTCCCACACCGCAGGCTGTAAGGAGGAAGCTGCAGCAGGGTGAGAAAGCCCATGACTATCGGAATAGCATGTTCCAGATCTGTCAGAAGTGGAACTGGCTGTGACCAGAGGTAGCAGAGACTGTGTTATAGAGCCCAGGGACTGTGAGACAGAGAGACAGGTGGGCTTCTTGGTCCAGGAAAGCAGAGGCCATGCAGCTGAAAGGCTGAGGACCAGAGAGAGACTTGGCTACTAGCTGAGATTTCTGTGGACCATTCACTATATCCTTACTGTTCATTGATCTTGACTGTGTCACCTGCCAAGTTCACAAATATAATAAATCCCCATACTTGTGAGCACTGCTTATGAGTGCTATGTAGCTGCTGCAATGGATTATCAAACTCAGCACAGAGGTAGAGTGTTCTGGGAAGAACATTGGGGTCAATGTAGATAAAGAAGGATGGAATGGGGATGCATGTCTAACCCCCACCTCACGGGAATGGGCAACCCAAAGGACATCAAATATGGTTCCTCGTACTGTTTACTACCCAATCTTGCCAGAATTTTCTCTTTAAAATACAAACCCAAAGCTTAAAATATTAGCTAGGATAATCCAATAACACTTTAAAAATAAAATAGATCATAGCCGGATTAATACTATTCTGAAAGTAGAAGCACAGTTTAATATTTTAAAACTCATTATTATAATTTAGCAAATTAATAAACAACAATAAAAACCATATTATTATTCCTATAGATGTACTAAATGCATTTGACAAAATTTGACACCCATTCATCTTAAAAACTTGAATAATATAATAAAATGGGCAAAGTACTTGAACAACACTTCACCAATGAGGCTATTTGAATGTCCACTAAATATATGCAAAGGTGTTCAATATAATTAGCATTAGAGAGATATAAATCAAAATCACAATGAGATACGATTTTACTTACACTAGAATATCTTTCATTACTTGTCTGTCAGTTTGCCATACTATGGTGACTGTGTCTTGCTGTGATCCTGGAAGCAACGTCACTGGTCACCCAAAGTGACCAAGTTTCATCTGAGCTTCCAGACTAAGCACAGACAATGAAGAAGGAACAGTCTTCCCACTGTGGAGGAAGTAGCTGCTGAAAACATGGAAACATTGTCAGATACTGAAAGCCCAATGAATGGAAGAACGTTGTTGGAGATCTTGCTAGAGCTTGGGTGCCTCAGGTTGGAAGACGCTCAGAATATAACTGAGGAGAAGCTGCTTTCTCAAATAAAGTTGATCATGGTGACGTGAATGGAAGAAAGCTTCTGGGAGTGGAGCATTCACTGATGGGGCACAACACAAGGTAAGCAGAAACAGCTGTAGAAATTGGAACATGGAATGTACAAAGTATAAATCTAGGGAAAATGGAAGTTAATAAAAATGAAATAGAATGCATAAAGATCACTATTTTAGACATTAGGGAGTTCAATGGACTGTTAATGGCCGTTCTGACTCATTCAGTGAGTCAGATGGTTTACTGTGCTGGGAATGACACGCTCATTGTCAGAAAGGACATTTCAAGGCTTATCTTGAAGTACAATGCTGTCTGTGATAAGATTACTACATGCAACTGTTATTCAAATGTATTCACTAATCACAAAAACTAGTAATGAATAAATTGAAGAAGTCTACCAATATCTTCAGTGTGAAATTTATCAAACATGAAATTAAGATATATTTATAATTATCATCAATTGGAATGTAAAAGTTGGGGGGGGGGAGGAAGGAACTGTAGTCGAAAAATATGGCCTTGGTGATAGAAATGAAGCTGGAGATCACATGATAGAATTTTGAAAGACCAAAGATTTGTTCATAGAAACTTTCTGTTTTCAACAACACAAGCATCAACTGTACACATGGACTTCTCCAGCTAGAATACGCAGAAATAAAATGGACTGCAGGTTTGGGAAGAAAGGATGGCGAAGCTCAATATCATCTGCTAAAACTAGGGTAGGGGATGCCTGTGGAACAGACCATCAATTGCTCCTATGTAAATTTTATATAAAGCTGAAGAAAATTAAAACTCATCCATGAAAACTAAAATACAACCTTATCTCAATGCCACCTGAATCTTGAAAACACCTCAGGAACAGATTTGATGCATTGAGCACTAATGACAAAGGAGTTGATGAATTGTGGCAGGACATCAAAACCATTGTTCATGAAGAAAGCAAAAGGTCGTTGAAAAGACAGGCAAGAAGGAAACATTAATGTGGATGTTAGAAGAAAGTCTGAAACTTGCTCAGTAAAGTAGCTAAGGGAACTGGAAGAAATGTACAGTAGCTAAAACAATGGGAAGAAAAGTTGCTAAGGCAACTGGAAGAAAGGATGAAGTAAAAAAGCTGAAAAGAAAATTTCAAAGGGTATCTTGAGAAGACAAAGTAAAACATATTATAATGTGCAAAGACCTAGAGTTAGAAAACCAAATAGAAGGACATGCTCAGTATCTTAAGTATCTTAAGCTTGAGTATCTTAAACTCAAGAAAAAATTCAAGCCTCACGTTGAAATCTTGACAAATTCTATAGGCTGCATCACATTGAGTGCTGCATCACACATCAAAGAAGATGGAAAGAAGATGCAAAGTCACTGCACTGAAAAGAACTGGCTGACATCCATCCATTTCAGGAAGTAACAAATGAACAAGAATCAATGGCGCTGAAGGAAATTCAAGCCGCACTAGCCAAAACCGGGCTCCAGGAATTGATGGCACAACAATAGAAATGTTTCAACAAGCCGACGAAATATGGGATGCACTTATTTGTCAATGGCAGGAAATTTGGAAGACAGCCCCTTGACCAAGTGTTTGGAATCATTTCATATTTGTGCCTATTCCCAAGACAGGGGCACCCACCAGAATGCTCAAGCTAAAGAAAAATATCATTGCTATCACATACAAGTAAAATTTTACTGAAGATAATACAACAGCAATGGTTGCCACTGGACATTGACGGGCAGCTGCCAGGGCTTCAGCATGGATTCAGAAGAGGCCATTGAACAGATGTCATTGCTGATGTCCAATGGAGATTGACTCAAAACAGAGAATATTAGGAAAAGGTGTACTTGTGTTTTATTGACTATGGAAAGGCATTTGACTGTGTGAATCATGAAATATGGATAACCTTGAGAGGAATGGGAAATTCAGAACACTTGATTGTGCATAAGAGGCATAATTTTGTGAACAGAACAAGGGAATACTGCATGGTTTGAAAATCAAGAAAGGTGTGCTTAGGGTTGTATCTCACTATACTTATTCAATTCATATGCTAAGAAAATAATCAGAAAATCTGGAGTATATGAAGAAGAATGCAGCATCAGGATTGGAGGAAGGCTTATCAAGAACATGCAATAAGCAGATGGCACTGCCTTGCTTGCTGAGAGTGGGGAAGATCTAAAGCACTTGCTGATGAAGATCTAGGATTGCAGCCTTCAGAATGGATTACAACTCAATGTAAAGATCAAAATCCTCACACTTGGGCCAATAGGTAACATCAAGATAATTAGAAAAAGTTTGAATTTATCAAGGTTTTTTTAAATCTACATTTAACATTAATGGAAAAAGTAGTCAAGCCATCAAAAGACACGTTGCATTGGGTCAATCTGCTGCACAAGGTTTTTTAGAGTATTGAAAAACGAAGTTGCTACTTTGAGGACTAAGGAGCCCCTGACCCAAGCTATGATATTTTCCATGGCCTCATAGGCATGTGAAAGTTGGACATTGAATAAGAAGGAGCCAAGAAAAATGTATGCTTCTGAATTGCCGGTGAAGGGGGTTGAAGTACAATGGACAGTCAAAGTACAAACTGAATCGTCTCTGGAAAAGCAACCAGAGACATGTTGTCAGGTGAGAACAGGTGAGGGAAGAGGACCACAGGCTTGGTCACGTAGAAGCACAGTGGAAAAGAGGAAGACTTCAATGAGACGAAGTGGCACGGTGACTGGGACAGTGAGTCCAACCACAGTCACGATTTTGAGGATGGTGAAGGACCAGGCCTTATTGGTGCACAGGGCCGCCATACGGGCCAAAGCTTACCTGGTGGCTGCCAACAACAATGGAATCGCTATGATTTTTAAAAAAAGAAAAAAAGAGTAACAAATGTAAAAAAAAAGCTGCATAAAAATCAGGATCCTATCCACAGCTGTCAGAAGGCACAATGGTTCTACTTGTCTCCGTGAGGAACTGTCTCCTTTGCCAAAGGACCGGAAGAACTGGATGGTGCCCAGTTACCAGTACTGAGCATTTTTATCAAAGATTCTATAGACTAATCCGGATCAAGGGAAAAGTGAGGAACAGAATTTTGAAATCTCATGGACTCCAAACTTGAAATGAATACGATGAGATAACCCTTAAAACTTTTACCAGAAACATCCATGACACCTTCTTAAGACCAAATATTAGTGTAGCTAAGTTAGTTTGTATTTTTTAAAGTCTACTTAAACCAGTAGGCTTTCTTAAGTCCTATCTGTATGGGATCCTAGTGAGAACAGCAGCATGAAAGGTCAGACAGAAATCCTGGGGCTTAGTCAGTTTATGTTAATGGGGAGGAACATCTCAGAAAAAGAAGTAATCAATGCCACTGAATTATACATGTAGAAACCATTCACAATAAAATCTTAAAAATACTTGATAAAGTTCCTTTGAATGCTGAAATACATGTACCTAAGTGGGGAGAGACATCAATGTTTAATATTTAATATTAGGATTTGTTTCTCCTCTAAGGCAGGAAGAAATCACAGGTAACTACTATATCTGTAATATTTCATATTATATTGTATTAATTAACCAATGCAAAGAGATATGAGAATTAAATTGTTGAATAATAAACAGCAAATAATGAAGCAACATTCCATTCATTTACATGCCAGGGAATCAAAAGAATCCATGAAAAACATAGCCAATAATAACAGATTTTGATAAAGTGGAAAGTTATCAAATGAGGATATGAAAATCAGGTTGTGTCATTGAAAATAAGACACCATTTGTGATAGAAAACAGAGCAAATAGAAGAAAGAGCCTTGACATCAGTTTAACAAGATATGTCTCATCCATCTCTGAGCAAAACACAAAATACTTTGAAGATGCGAAGCTGAACTTGCATGAATGGATGCTAGGTAGACAAATACTGACCTTGAGTTAATTCTGACTCAGGATGACCATATGTAGAACAGCATGAACTATTGTGCTCTCCTGCACCAACCTCATGATCACCACATATGTGAGTCTATCTCTGTGCCTCTTGGGTCGACTCATTTCACCAGAGGGCCTTCAATGGCCCTCTGACGTTGCTAAACACATGCTCTCTGATGGCAAATGACCTCTTCTTATGACATGTCCGGAAACAGTTGGACAACAGTCAACTGTGATATGCACGTTTTCATTGGCTGTTTTTCACAAGCACACCACCAGCCTTTCTTTCTTCTTTATCTGTGGTAGGCTGGAAGCTCTACTAAACGTGTTCACCATGGCTAACTCTGCTGGCAACACCATGTACGGGAGCAACATGCAAGACATCACCGTCCTACCAACTGACAGCTGAATGAATGGAACAATATACCATAACAAGGAAAAGGAAGGAGAGGCCAATATTATAAAGCTGTTGCCTGATATTAGCACATGAGTAAGGATAAAAAAAAGAAAAGCTGAAAAATCCATAAATAAAAGAAAGTGCATGTAGAAGTTCAGTTTGCAATATTGGTAGCATCTCAAATCACTGGGTAAAAATGGACTTGTAAGTAAATGTTGTTGTGAAAGTAGATTGCTATGTAGAGAAAGATAAATGTTGATGCATCTCATACACCCTACACCACTAAAAATTCCCAGGAGGTCTGATATATAAGGGAAGGAAAGGGACCATGCATATATTAGAAAAAGCACTTGTTAATTTCTCTGTAACCCGTGAATGGAGAAACATTCCTAAATATGATTCAAAACCTAGAGGCAATAAAGGAAAATATTGGTATATATTATCACACACTTTAAAAGAGTTTCCAATGAAAATACACAACCCATAAAGTAAAAATACAAAAAAAAAAGCTGAGAACACGTCTTTCTAAAGTGTACCAGCAATGGTTACCATCTCTAATGGATATTCTAATACAATTTTTAAACACTGGATGGACAAAATAGTTCAAGGACTCTTTAGTAAAATGGGGCAAGCTGCAGAAAATCCATAAAAAAGAAATATGAATTGCTCTTAACCATGTGCATTGATGCTGGTAGATTCTGGTTAGGGGACACGAGTACTCATGATATGCAGGCTTCAATAGATCTGACCTTGTCATGTATCTTGCATGTATCTCAGGAGCAATCCACTTCTTTGCACATCACAATCCACTGTCACCAACACAGCCGCTCTCTATGACAGAAGAGAATTGCTCCAGAGGGTTTCCCAGGCTGTAATCTTCACAGGAAACCGCCCCATCTTTCTCCCACAGAACTGGTGGGGCACAACCCCTGGCATTTCATTAGCCATCGAGTGCTATGGAAGAAGACTCTATAGGGCACTTCTACTTGGTCACATGGGGTCACTGTGTGACTCTACTTCATGGAACTGAACAACAATCAAGCCTTGAGTGATTGTTTTGTCTCATCTCTCATCATTATGCAATTATTCAGCACCATGCTATGAGCACTTCAAAGGTATGTTTGTTCATCAAACGTGGGATGTATTTTTATGTCTTTGTCCTTGAAGCATGCTAATTTTCCCCATCAATATTACTGTCTGCTCCCTTCTCTTCTTGGCAAAACTCTGTGGCTCTCGAGACATACGCAAATGTTGAGTTTTCTGTTGGAGCTCTTTGCAGGCTCATTTGAGCCCCCACAAATCTTCGCACAAATCTCTCCTAAAGCACATTTTCCACATTTCTTTAGCAACTGTAAACGCTGTACCGACAGCAAATTTCTCCAGCTTTTATATATGTATTTGAAAAAGATATAAGATACTTTCTTGCTTTAGTCAATTAAGAATTTTCAGGGCTTCCCATAATGCCTGACCTCAGATATATATATATATATATATATGTGTGTGTCTGTGTATACAGCTATATAGACAGATATATAGATAGATATAGATACAGATACAGATATAGATATAGATAGATATAGAGATATAGATATATACTTAACTTTGTTCAATAATTATCGTGTCTGCATGTCTATCTAGATAGGTGGGATAAACAATCCGGAGGAGAAAACAACGGGACCGTTGCTTTCGGGGGGTACACAGGAGAGGGGGAGGCAGGGAAAAGAAGTGGGTGTTAACAAACCCTGGGACCAGGGAAGAACAAGTGCTCTAAAATCAATGGTGAGGAGGCGTAAGAGGCGTAGCAGGGCTTGACTAAGGGCAATGTAACTGAGAGGAATCACTGAAACCCAAATGATGGCCGACCATGATAGTGGGACAAGAGGAAAGTACAAGGAAAGAGAGGAAAGAACTAGGAGGCAAAGGGCATTTAGGAAGGTCTAAATACATGTACATATGTACATATATTTATAATTATAGGGAAATAGATCTATGTACATATATTTATATGTTAAGTATCAAGGTAGCAGATGACCATTGGGCCTCAAGTACTCCCTCAAGGCAAGAACATTTTGTTCTAATAACCTGGCATTCCGTAATGCTCAGCTTCCTGACATGATCGCTGAAGACAAAATGAGTGCATAAGAAAATGTATTGAAGAAAGCTGATGGTGCCTAGCTATCAAAAGATATAGTGTCTGGGGCCTAAAAGGCTTGAAGATAAATAAGTGGCTATCTAGCTGAGAAGCAACAAAGTCCACATGGAAGAAGCACACCAATCTGTGTGATCATGAGGTGTCCAGGGGATCAAGTATCAGCATCAAAGACCCAGAACAAAAAAAAAAACTGTATCAATGTAAATGAGGGGGAATGTAGAGTGGAGACCCAAACCCATCTGTAGAGAATTGGACATCTCTTTACAAAATGATCACAGGGAAGCGATGAGTCAGTCAGGGTTCAGTATAGCACCAATGAAACAAAAAAATTTCCACTAGTTCTTTAATGCCTCCTCACCCACTCCCACTATCATGATCCCAATTCTACCTTGAAAATTTGGCTAGACCAGAGCATGTGCATGGGTACATATAAGAGCTGGAAACACACGGAATCCAGGACAGATAAACCTCTCTGGACCAATAATGAGAATAGCAATAGCAGGAGGGTAAGGGAAAGGTCAGGAGAGAAAGGGGAACTGATCATAATAATATACATACAACCTCCTTCCAGGGAGACGGTCAACAGAAAAGTGAGTGAAGGGAAACATCAGTCAGTGTAAGACATGAAAAAATTAAAGGTAAATTATCAAAGATTTGTGAGGGAGGGAAGGTTGGGGAGGGGAAAGATGAGGAGTTGACACCAAGGGCTCAAGTAGAAAGAAATGTTTTGAGAATGATGATGGCAACAAATGTACAAATGTGCTTGACACAATGGATGGATTGTGATAAGAGTTGTATGAGCCCCCAATAAAATGATTTTAAAAATAATTATAGTCATTATGTCCTTGCCGATGGAACTTAAGCATTTCCTGTGCAAGTATCCCTTCAAGGGAGATGCCAAGAGAATTGAAAGCGGTAAATCGATGTCTTCCAGATTCTGTTTACTTAACACCCGAGTTCAGGACTCTTGATGAAATTACAAAGATCCAAGTTGAACTTGCTCTACAAGAGGGCAATTTATTTGCTCCTGCTACAAAGCCTTGGAAAGTGGATTTGGATGCTAAACTGCAGATTTAGGCTCTCTAACACTATCAAAAGCATTTTTCTCTCCAAAGCTCAAGGTGTTAGGGAAGAAGATGAGCTGGAAATAGGAGGGGAAAAATTGGACGAATAGAATCAGAGTGTGTCTGAATTGCTAAGTATAAAGATGATTGTCTACTCTGTAAACCTTCACTTAATTCACCCTAATTTTAAAATAGGACTTAAAATGTTTTTCTCCCTTACTGGATTTCATCTACATCTCTGCCTATTGCTGGTTTCAGCTCTGGGCCTGTATAAAGATACCCTTGCAACAAGCAAGAAAATGCTATTTCCGGCTGGCCTTAGAAAAATTCCAAGGACATAGCAATTGCTATTGGCTACCTATCAATCCCTAGGGCAGCAATCATGAGTAGCACAGTGAGACAGGTGGTAGACACTGGTATGACCCCCTGCCTTGGCTGGCGATGGAAGAATGTGATTGACAGCCTCCATCAGAACCACATTTTGGCCGAGAAGAGCCATAACATCCTAAGAGAGAACAAAGACCTTCTCTAGGAACCCAAAGGAATTGCTCTCAGCATACATGGAAAGGGAAGAACAGATGTTATGTAATATTCATAGTTAAGCATTTTTATTTCCAGTAAATGAATATGATCATTCAAATACATGGTGAAATATACTGATACAAAGAGACAGCTGTTCAGGAATCTTATTTGGACACTTTCATCTTTTCTTTATCTCCTGTTTTCTAATATTTTTTTAAATAAAAAATACCTATAGAATGTAACTTCCTCAGTTCTAGGTTTGAGAAATTTCCTTCTACAGGAGTTGGACGATGCTTCCTTCTCTCTTTTACCTTGTCTGTCCTCCACCGAACCCGGTATCTAAAACTGAGGAACGCAAATGCAATATTCAAAAAAAAAAGGGGGGGGAGGAAAAAAGTTTCCCTCATCTGTTATTGCTTAAAACAAAATTTGCGCTTCAAAAATTTGCAGCGGAGCCTTTCTTGATGTTAAATCGTAACCAACTTTTCTGACAGCTTTTATGATGTTGCTGAAGCAAAGATCCTGCCAGCTGGGCAAGTAAGTGTTGCACCCGCCCCTGGGAACAAGGTGAGTGCACAGGAAGAACAACGACCAACTGTGTCCACACTGATTGGTGGTCCCAACAGCAGCTTTGACTTGCATTGACTTAGTCCACAGCATCAAAGTGACTGTTATGTGCAAAGAAGTGTCTAAGGAACAATGGAGACATGCAGGAAAATCCACAGGAAACCAACTGTCCAAAAGGAAGATAAAATATGCAAAACTTCTCAGGTCCCAAGTAGAATTTTAGACAAATTCAGTTGATGAAATATTTTTAATACAAATCACGTTTATTTTGCTTAACTTTGTTTTCTGCTTTTTTTACTTACAATGAGCATGTATTTAAAAAATCAGACCTAAGTTCAAATGAAGAGTGATTGTAAAATATGTAAAATAATACCCCTAAGCTTGCATCCCTCCCCAGTGAGCCTCTAGGACTGAGCGGAGCTTCCGCACAGGATTTCCAAGAATGTAAATCTTGACCCAATCAGACAGCTGCATCTTTCCCTGGAGAGTCACTGCTGGGGTTCAAGCTTTCAGCCTTTAGGCTAGTGTCTCAGTATGCCACCTAGGCGCCTCCAACATAAAGTGGGGTTAAATGCCATTTCTGCCAGTCACCAACTGTGAACTTGGGCAAGGTAAATGTTGGTGACTTTGTCTATGAAATGAGGCTAAGAATCCCACTTCTGAATAAGGTTGTGACTATTAAGCAAGATAAAAATAGTAATAAAATGAGTAACACTGTGCCTGAAGTATAGAAGATGCACAAGAGCTGATGCTATTGTGGTGAGGCACTATCCAGTTGATTCCGACTCGCAGCAACCTGATGTACAACATGACAGAACACTGCCTCATCCTGCACCATCCTACCGCTCTCTTGTTGGAGACCGGTGTTGCAGCCACTGGGTGAATCCCTCTCCTCAAGAGCCTTCCTCTTTCTCGCTGCCCACCAACTTTTCCAAGCAAGATGTCCTTCTCCAGGGAGGGGTGTCTCCTGACCATATGTCCAAAGCGCCTAAGACCATGTCTCACCATCCTTGCTTTTCAGGAACATTGGCTGTACTTTTCAGAAAGATATGTCTGTTCTTTAGGCAGCCTAGGGTGCTTTCAACATGCTTCGCCGGCACCAGAATTCAAATGCACTCTCATGCCAAATAAATGCAACCCGTCCCAATTTATTGTTATAAATATTTGCTTAAAGCGAATTTCCTGCACTCATTCATCTGTATTCCGAACCGCTCAGGAGCCAGCCTGGAGCTCATGGTTGCGGGGTCTGTCTACCTGCTGGCACTGCTCTGGGCGTCTCCCTTATCCTTAGTGGAGGGAAAGGACAGGCTGCTTCCTGTTGAGGCCTTAGAACTGCTGACACCCCCATGTGCCCAGTTTTAGATGATTCCACTCAGTAGCTTTTCCTCTCATTTAATTTGAAGGAGTGGAATAAAAAGATATTTTTGGTCTTTTTCCTTTTTCCCCAAAGCTCGATTTTTTTCAATAAGAAGGCATTCAGGTACAAGTGGTGAAGGGTGACAGCCTCTTTACTGCCTCTTCGCTGTAGTCTCCACCAATGCCAATGGCACTGACAGGCTTTTGCACACAGTGAGAAAGTTCATTGCCAACTCATCTTCTAGTAGCCGACACTGTCCCACTGATTCCGGTTCGTATTAACCCGACAGGACAAGGTCGAGCTGCTCCACGGGATTTCACAGGCTGTCAGCTTTTACAGAAACAGATTGCTTCACTTTTCTCTTGGGTGGGAGTCACACCACCAGTCTACGGACCGCAGTCCAACGCTTAACCCACAGCACCACCACCACAGCTCCTTTCCCTGTCTAGTAGCTGTCGCTAAATCCGCTCAGGTGCATCTAAGGCTTTTTATTTGAGAGAAAGAGATAAACTGCTTCATTTGTTTCTCATGGCCCGAATCTATAATCAAAACGAACAAAATGCATTAGACATTCCAAGCCACAGTCATATGGCTTCCATTTATTTTTTCCGTGTTTCAAGATTTGAAAAGTTTTAGAGATGGAAGTAACATATTTGTGTGCGGCAATGCAACAGAAAGCAGGATAACACTCAAGGACAGAATTCGTACAAAACAGAACTGATGGCTCTCTCCCTATGCTCAGTGCTGCTGCTGACGTATCTACTCATGGACACTTCAGGAGCACTTACGTGATGGAGCATACGCATTACTTACTTATCTCTCATGTAAGCCCTGTGAGCTATTACTATTTTCTGCTTTGTTTACACAGGGAAACTGAGGCCTGGAGAGTTAACAAATTGGATTAAGAACACCCAGACAATCAGTGATAGCATCTTGAGCACGCTCCTTGCACTCCTAAGATTTAGTTCTTTTACCTCGTTTGCAGAAGGCTGTGGATGACACTGAAAGCCCCAAATTCATTTGCAGGTTCCCCCACATGAATTAAACCTCCAGTGAGTCCCCTCTGTCCGATCACAGTCCAAGGATGTGAACGTCCTTGCTATCCTCCAGGGCATGGTCAAGTGGATCGTGACGGGTGTCATTCAGTTCAAATGTAACACATTATCATTTGCTCTCCCTTTGGACCCATTTTAAAGTTGTTTCCATTTTAAAATTTTTTCTGCTTTCTTTTCCATTAGGATTTTTTTGTTTTATTTTGTCATTGTTTGGGGGTGGGGCATTTTTTTGTTGTTGTTTGGATTTTTTTGGCTTTGGTTTGTATGTTTTTCTGTATAAGAAATCCAAGATAGGCTAATCTACAAAGATAGTAAATAGATGAATAATTTCCAAGGGCATGGCAGGGGAGGCTGGGGGAAATGGAGAGCCAACAAAGAGTACGATAAAGAAAATATTCTAAAATTGATTGTGGTGAAGATTACACACTTCTTCTTCCTGGGCTTGAACTGTTGGGGTGTAAGCTATGTGAACTATGTGGCCATAAATGGTGGAAGCAGTCAATGGCTTAGCTGCTTATCAAGTCATTAGAGGTTTCCGTCCCCCCAGAGAGAGCTCAGGAGAGAGCTACTTGATGATTGACTTGTGAAGTGTAGTCACCGCCACCCTATGGAGCAGGAAGGAAATGTAGCCACTCTTCTGCTCTGACGTAGCGGGCGGCCAGGAATGGTAGTCAACTCCATTGCAGATCATGGGCTTCTCTGGTCACCATGGCCTCTGAGAACGGAAAAGTAGTGGAGACGCTGTTCAGTTCAATCTTCCCCAATTCCTTCATAGCCGCCTTCTAGGAAGAACACGGCTATCCGGCCCAACTCGGGGTATCTGGGTGCATGACGTGATCCTTTGCATCATATCATGCAGAGCCAATTGCAAGCGGAGGGTTCTGTAACTGAATGGTAAGTCTAACACATTTTGGGAAACATTGACCAAACTGTATAAATTTACATTTTTTCCCTACCAGTTCTGAAGGTAGTGGGACTTGATATGATTTAACATGAAAGAAAATACATCTCATTTCATAAGATTCATGTCCCACATGCATCAGGTACTTCTTATTTCAGTTATTCCGTGGCGTTTTGTCTGCAAACATTGAAGGGCTCCCCAAATTGTACTTTCTACCAAATTATAAATCAACATGTCACGAACATTCAACATCAACTGGTGCCCTCTTTTCCTACGCGCTCCTCAAGTTCTGTTGCCCCTTCTCTTCTTTGGGTACTCTATCAGTTTCCCGAAATGTGACCTTCCTACCTCATTACCTCCACTGAGAATTGCTATCTTCTTTCCTGCTAAGGCATCCGCATGCTGCTGAGGAAGCTTTGTTTCCCTCTCAGTATACTCTGTAAAAATAAAAATAGAAAAGCCTGCCATGCTCTGTAAAAAAACAAACAAAAACATACTGGGTTAAGAGCTTTGTTAACAGGGAATGTCTTTTCTCAGTGCTTGCAAGATGCTGCGGTTCTTTCTGGCGGTTTCTCCCTGCACCGCCTTTGTGCCTTGCTCTTGTTGACTTCTCTGGGCTTTTCCCATTGTCTCTGCGCTGCCCTGCTGGGTTATTTAGCTTACTTTGTCTGGAAGAGTGGCTTTCGAATTGGGTTTTGAATTGAAAGCAGATGTCCCTCACTGAACAGAAAGGAGAATGTCATGACACTTCAGATGTAACATTAGGCTCTGTGGCTCGCAGACCCAGGAGGGTTTCTGTGCTCGCTCATACCCAACGATAAACTGTAAGTGGTGATGAAAGGTGGATGGATGCTGCAAAGCAGACAGTGAAGTTTATTTAAAAAAAATTTTTAAAATCCTTCACTAGGTCACTCATCCTGCATTCTGAATTAAAATGAGGCAGCTGTATCTGAAATTAAAATATTATAATGTACATCATACTTTCATAAGAATTTCCTGTTAAAATAATGTCAAAGTATTTTTCTAGGACTTGTGGTGAAGTGTGAATGGAAATAAATTGGCTAGACTTTTTTTTAATGTCAACAGCATAGAAGCATTAGGCAAGCAGAGCAAACACTCAGGAACTTGCTCTTGCTAGCTAACCCTTCTCAGGAGGATAGATTATTGCTTCTCTTTTCGGTGTAAACTGAACCACTACCAATGAGTATTGCTTGAAGTTTTGTTTTGCTTTGATCTCAACTTGAAGGCATTTTACAATGACCAATGTCTGTGGGGTTGAGTATGGAATTGCGCCCCTGGTTAAAAAAACCCAACTCTTGGAGTGATAAGGTTCAGTTGCACAGAAAATAAATGATTTATCAATCAGATGTAATAAAGAAGCACACACTGTGTCTTCAAAGTATGATTAAAAAATAACTAAGATTTATTTTGCCAGGATTGATTCTAAGTGCATTAAAAACCAAACCAAGTTCACTGCCATCAAGTTGATTACAACTCATAGCAGCCCAATAATAGAATTTCTGAGACAATAAGTCTTTCTGGAACAGGGAAGCAGACAGCATTACCGCTCTCTGACAGAGTGGCTATTGGGTGAAACTCCTACCTTAGGAAGAGAAGCCCAGTGTCACCAGGGCTCCTTCTAAGTGCATTAGCTATATTCTATTCCCACAATCTCTGTCAATTAGAAATGAATACTGTATCACTCTCTGGCATAGGTCAATTGAAGTATGAGGAGACTTCAGCAATGCAACTCTCAGTCAATACTCTTACTATTACTATCATATGCTTTCAGAGGGGTTGCCTGTCCAAACCCACCCAACAGAAGCACACACACACGCACACACACACACACACGACCTGGAGATTGACTAGCCTGAAGATTACTGTGAACAAAGCCCCATGAAACAGGGTTGTCATGCCTTGGGCCTCTACTCAAGCACTCCCTCAACGCATGAATACTTTCTTCTATTAAATTGGCATTCTATGATGCTCACCCCCCCCCCCCGACACAACTGCTGAAGCCAAAGCAGCTGAATAAGTAATAAGTACATGTGGTGAAGAAAGCTGATGGTGCCCGGCTATCAAAAGAGATAGTGTCTGGGGTCTTAAAGGCTTGATGATAAACAAGCGGCCATCTAGCTCAGAAGCAACAAAGCCCACATGAAGAACACACCAGTGTGTGTGATCACGTGGTCCTGAAGGGATCAGTTATCAGGCATCAAAGAAAAAAAATCATACCATTGGCTGCACACCTCCATGATACGATCGCTGAGGACAAACGGGTGCATAAGCAAATGTGGCGAAGAAAGCTGATGGTGCCTGGCTATCAAAAGAGATAGTGTCTGGGGTCTTAAAGGCTTGAAGGTGAACAAGCGGCCATCTTGCTCAGAAGCAACAAAGCCCACATAGAAGAAGCACACCAGCCTGTGTGATCATGAGTTGCCAAAGGGATCAGGGATAAGTCATCATCATAAAAAAACAAAATCTTACCATGGTGAATGAAGGGGGAAGTGTAGAGTGGAGACCCAAAGCCCATTTGTCGGCCACTGGAGACCCCCTCACAGAAGGGTCGAGGGGAGGAGATGAGTCAGTCAGGGTGCGATGTAGCACTGATGAAGAATACAGCTTTCCCCCAGATCCTGGATGCTTCCTCCCTCCCAACTACCATGATCCAAATTATACCTTGCAAGTCTGGATAGAGCAGAGGTTGTACACTGGTGCATATAGGAGCTGGAGGCACAGGGAATCCAGGGTGGATGATACCTTCAGAACCAGGAGGTGAGGGGTGATACTGGGAACGTAGAAGGTGAGTGGGTTGGAAAGGGGGAACTGATTACAAGGATCTACATGTGACCTCCTCCCTGGGGGACGGACAACAGAGAAGGGGGTGAAAGGAGGTGCCGGATAGGGCAAGATATGACAAAATAATAATCTATAAATTATCAGGGGCTCATGAGGGAGGGGGAGGGGGGAGCAGGGAGGGAGGGGAAAAAAGAGGACCTGATGCAAAGGGCTTAAGTGGAGAGCAAATGCTTTGAAAATGATTAGGGCAAAGAATATACAGATGTGCTTTATACAATTGATGTATGCATATGTATGGATTGTGATAAGAGTTTTATGAGCCCCTAATAAAATGTTTTTAAAAAAACCAAAAAAAACAGGGTTGTCATGAGTCAGGATTTGACTGGCCAGGGATTTAGGCTTGGGCTTAAAATTAGGAAAATGAAGATTGCATAAATTGCATACATAATAGTGTATTTAAGAGTTTCATTGTAATTAGAATGATTTTAAATATCAAGATTTAACCCAAAGGGCATTTAGACAAGGGGATATGACAGCTGTTTACTGAGTTCTGAATGAATAGTTGCTATGAAAACAACTTTATCGACAGCCGTCCCAGTCTGCTATCATATATTATTTGTGTGTGTGTGTCCCAACAAAATTGTTTCATTTTCCAATGTCATAAATCATACTCTCTATTGAAATCCATGGGTGACATATGGGGCTTTCTACTCCCATGAAAAGTTACATTTTCAGAAATGAAGAGGCACTTCTACACTGTCCTACAGGGTTGGGAGTCAGCATCGATTTGATGGCAATGTTTTGGGTATTTTATTGAAATCGATAAGAAGTCTGGGTGACACATTGCTTAGCTCCCTTGACTACTCGCAGAATGGCTAGCATTTGGAACCAACCGGATGCATCAAGCTTGAAAGACATGGCTGATTGCTTTAGCAAAGATTCCCAGCCTCAGAGACGCTACTGAACCATTCCCTTCTTTATCAGTCTCCTTGATAGCAGTGGACTTGGGATAATAAAGGCCTTTTTTTTTTCTGGTTTTTGTCTGGAGGACCAAAAAAAGGATAATATATGTTTTGTGAGAGGGTGTTGAGAAAAGTAAGCAAACAGCAGAAAAATGTCCAGGATGCTTCATCAGAGTTAGCTTTTTCACCAAGACAATGCTCCTGCTGGTTCCTCTCATTCAACAAGACTCATTTTGATGAAGTATCAGTGCGCAGGGCCCAGCAGTGCTTCCTTCAGACGTACATAGGTTTGCTATGAGTCAGAACAAACTCAATGCACTCAGCAATAACAATATCAAATGGAAATAATCAGGCATACATCTTGCAGTTTGATTTAGCACTTCTGACTTAATTTGTTATGCTAGACACAATTTGTTTTGTTTTGTTTTCTTTCTCTCTTTTTTTTTTCCCTTCTGAGCACATGGCAACAAGCAGGACAGAGTTACATAGCCATGATGCTGGGTTTTTAGGGATGGACTAAATGGCTGTTGCTGCCGTTGCTTAAGGTCTTGACCAAGCTGGGGTTTAGGTTCAGAAATAAAGTTTACATAATTTAATCTCCAACAAACAACAGTTTATTGCTTGTAGTTTGTCTCTTCATATGTGAAGGCAAGCCCACTGAGATAGTTTATTGTGCCAACCTGGCTGATAAACACATGTGGGATTAATTGACGGTCAAAGGGACAATTGGCTTGGTGAGCCTTGCCTTTTGAGTTCTCGGGTCTCTTGCTTTGTGATGGTTGGACCAGGGTGTAGCTGCCTTAGCCGTTCCTAACTTCAGCTTGCAAGGCTCACTTCCTGCAAGACATTCCCAAAGAGAAGCCACATGGACCTACCCCGATGCAGCCCTGGGTGCTGAAGCACCGTGTGGAAACTCCTGCCAGCGCTGAGATGCTGACACATTCACTGACTCGGCTTTCCTCCTGCAGTCGGCGTCATTGCATCTGCTTTGTGAGATGGAGGACGTTGTGGATTGGTGGTGGGCATTTGGGTTGATGTTGGACTTGTGGGCTTGGGCAGCACTGGGTTGGGATGTTTTCTGGATGCTCACTTATCCTTTACATAAAACTCTCTCTTATACACGAGATGCTGTGGATTTGTTTCTCCAAAGCACCCAGACTAACACACCCACTGAGGACAGGGTTTTAGACCAGGGCCTTTTCCAACCGGTCCTCAGTGTCTATATCCTTATCTGCTGCATCAAATACACAAAATACAACAAAGCAAACAGTAGCAAAGGTGTTGCCCTCAAGTCTGATCCAATGCATGGCCAACCCAGAAGTCACAGAGGAGAACTGGTTGAGCAGGTTGGCTTTCGGTTGATTTGGTCCCAGGGCTCCCTGGTCCTCTTGTGGAAGGGAAGACACAAAGCATCTCCTCACTCATGGGAGCAGAGTCCCAGGAACATCCTCCGTCACTTCTTTGTATAAGTGCTTCTGCTCAGAGCTCAGGGTCTTCCATTCTTCCTCTGATAAAGCCACGGTGACACCCTCCAATGCGATCTATTCGGTAACTGGTTCCACGATTGGGGCTTTGCCCCTTCCTCTCGGAGCCCATCAGTAGATGCGGAAGACGAACCGAATCATCGCCACGGTGGGGGCGATCTCACCACTCCCTTTGCTCAGAACACTTATTCATGGAAGTGGTCGTGACTCCCAAGTAAAATTCCAGTTCAGTGTGCCCAGCTCTGAAACTAAAGATTTTTGGGGTGGGGTGGGTTCTATTACTCAAGGAAGCTTGCTCCACTTCAAAAATAGTTGGTTTAGTACAGCCCCCTGCCTGCATTGGCAAGGAAGAGGCACTTAAGCTCTGTCTGGCTAGTGAAAACACATGGACAGACAGACTGCAAAAATGCAATACCAGCCAACAACAGCAACAACAAAACCACAGTGCTGGGTCTTTAACTGTGTATGTGTTTCAAACCAGTCACAGTATTTTAAAAATTTATTTTACTTTAAAGCTCAGTCCCTGTTTATCCCCCACACCCACTCCCCAAGGACCCTCTGTATTCAGCCATGCTTAAGTCATAGCAAAAGGGTGCTGGAACACACAACAGAAAACTGAGAGAGTTTGAAGAGATCAAATGAAATGATTTCCACAAGAAAATAATGGCTAATGCAGGTTTGAGGTGTTGCAGGTTTGGGTAAAAGCAGACCACTACAATGCCTGATTAGAATCATTGAAGTCTTATTTTTAATATCAGGCTTGCCTGGGCTGCCATGGAAATGTTCGAAGGGAACCTGTCTCCAGAGAGTCGCCCCCTTTTCCAGGGCCAATTTTGTATCATCCAGGAAGAGTCGAATACAGAAAGCAGAAGAAAAAGCAAGTGAAAATACATACATCACTACGTGTATTGACAAAAAAAAGTGTATTTAGGTAAAGTTTCAGGCGCCTTGTTTTATGACCCCATTCCTGGATTTGTCTCTAGCTTGCTTGTCCTCCTACAACACCTCTTGATAAAGGGAAGAGGGAAGTTTAAACCAGAATTGCTTTAAGGGCATTTACAAACTGGCATCCCATTAGGATGTTAAAACAGGACCTCAGGCCGGCCAAGGTTGGTGGGAGGGACAGGGGGAGGAGTTGGGAAATGCTCTCAAGGAAAAGTGTTCTCGCAACAGCTCTGCTTAAATGTGGTCATATGCACTTGTCTACTTCAGAGGAAACGTACTTAAAAGATTTGCCTTATATTTTCCACCTAAAGTAAGTACTTAGCATCTATTTTAGTTGCTTTCATTGAAAGTTTTTGTCAATTCAAAGTTTCCTAATTTCAAAACTTTTAAAGTGTCAGCATAATAGAGCACAATGATTTTTACCCTGACTGTACCCCCAAATAATTTAAGAAAGTATATATAGACGAGTTATTAAAGTGTACTGTGGTCTGGCATATCCATTGTCCGAAGAGTCACCGGAACTATGTATGGCTTCTAGTTGAAGCCCTTAGACTAATATCACTTTTTCTATTATGTTGTTCTGGAATGTCATGATGCAGCCCACCCCTTTATTATCTAAACCTTTCATCTGGTACATCCTATTCATCAGCATTTTAGAACTGGACTCTTCTACAAAAACGAAGTTTGAAAGGAACTCTTAGACCAATGTCTTCTGATTCCAGACCTGGTAATCCCTGAAAAGGAACACATTATCTGATCCACTATCCTTCCGGAAGGAGCCCTGCCCTGGTGGCGAGGGGGTTAGGCATTGGGCTGCGATCTGCGAATTCAGCATCATGAAACCATCAGCAACTCCGCAGGAGAAAGGTGAGTCAGCCCTGACTCAATGGCTGTGATATTAGGATTTGGGTGTTTTTATCCTTTCTGGATCCATTTTAGAAGGAAGGGTGCATTGAGAGAACATTCCCAATAGCCAGATCCCATTTATACTCAAGCTGAGTTAGGGAGGAGGAAAGGGCAGGAAGATGCCTGGAATTCTAAGGGGATCAAAGACCCCAGTGACTCCGATTCAAGGATTCTGACATATTTTGGTCATAAGCCCCCGTGGGGTTCCTTGTTTGCTCAGAAAATAGCATCTCTTTTGGTTTCTCTGTCATGGTTTCTTTTTTCATTCTGTGGGATAGTAGAGCAGGACAAGGACCTGACCGTTGGGGTGACAGCATAGTGACAATGACGTCTACATCCAAATTCATGCATTTCAATCATTAAAAGAATCCATCCTTCATTCTACACGATTACCAGTGACTTGACGTTTGAAACAGGGTTAGCACTTACTGAACAGCAACTTTTAGAAATACAACGAAGCTGGGTGTCTTACCAGCAAATCTTGGCTACTACCTCTCTGCAAGTCCTTCGAACTCCTAAAAGCCCCAAATTTCCTGCCGGCCTTCAGGGTAGGAGAGGAAACTGTGAGATGGGCAGGAGTTGTGGCTATCAGATTCTCTGCTGCTAAATGGAGGTGGAAAGTGGACCTTAGACTCATAAATTAGCGAGCTTCAAAATCACCATCGGAGAGGTCTTTTCAGAGCATACACTTGAAAGTGACTCCATGTTTGGCTTTGAGCAGCAAAACATTAAGAACCGATCACTTTATTTCGAGCTCACCAGCTTTATTCCTCTGAGTAGCAGACTATCTGCAGCATTTTTACACAACACGGGGCATCTTTTCATTATTCGGAGCCCTGGGGGCATAAGATTCCTCGGGTGCTATAGCGTTATGCATTGTTGTGCTAAGTGCAAGGTTGGCAGAGAGAAAGGGACAGACTCTCTGAGGGACAAAGAGTACTCTACTCTTTAAAATAGTTTCAGTCTCAGAAAGCCACAGTGGCTGTTCTGCTCTGTCCTACAGGCTCACTGTGAGTCAAATTTGGCTAAACGGTAATGAGTTTTTCATTGTTAACCTGGTCAAAAGCTGAAAAAAGGAACATTGATTGTTCAGTAGTAGAATTCTTGCCATCCAGACCAGAGACCTGGGTTCAATTCCCAGCCAGTGCACAACCGGTACAGCCACTCCCTGGTCTGTCGATGGAGTCTTGAATGCTGGACACGTTCTGGAGTCCAGCAGGCTGAACAGTTTCAGCAAAGTTTGGCCATTTAGTGATGGAGGTTTCGGGTGAGGGATGAAGCTCGTGGCGACAAACAGTAAAGCTTTGGGTTTGTGGGTTACTAAGTTATGGGTTACTAATCTCAAGAAATAAAATGAACTCAAAATCAGTTTATTAAATATGAATTAAAATCATGGATAATTTACATATGAATACATTAAGAGTTTGAAACCTCAAACTTCCTGCCTATTCAAAACCCAAACCCACCCCATTGTCATCATCGTGACTCTTCAGGACAAAGTAGGGCTGTGCTGAGGGTTTGCACGACTACATCTTGATGAGCGCAGAAGGCCTCCTATTTCTCTTGTGGGTTGCCTAGAGCTTTCCAAAGGCTGTCCTGATGGTTAGCATCCTAACACGTAGACCACCCGTCTTTATCCTACTTATCAGTGTTCTTCAAGCCAGTGAGTGTTGTTAAAAAAAAAAAAGTTAAGAAAGAGAATTGATACTTAATATGAGAGTAAGCATTGGGAACAATATAAATGCTGCTTTATAGTTCTCTGCGGTTTCTCCTTTCTCTCCTTATTACTGGAAAGAGTTAAATGCTCCTCCAAAATATTCATCTGAAACACATGTTTTTCAAAAACATAAATGATGACTGTGGACTTTACTTAGCAGATGGCTTATGTAGGAATCAAATAAACTACATATGTTAAATAGATGTTGGAAAAGTTCAATACTAACACTCATGACAATAGAGGAGCCAACTGTGGAGCAGACCATAATATAAAGTTCAAGTTGGAGCTAAAGAAAATGAATAAGCAAGTCCAAAAGAGTGAAAGGATGACCTTAGATAAATCCTTCTTGAATTTAGGGAACATCTCAAGAAGAGATTTGATTCATTGAACACTAATCACCTTAGGCCAGAGAATTGTATGACAACATCTTACAGAAGAAAGTAACATATCATAAAAAGAAAGAAAAGAAAAGGAGGAAAAAAATGTCAGAAAACACACTGAAGCTTGATCTTGGACAAGGTAGTGGAACAGAGCAGAAGAACAGCGCTGGATGGGAGGTTTCAGAGGATGGGCTGAGAAGACAAAGAAAGGTGTGGCATCACATCCACACAAAGAGTTAGAATCATAAGGACACACATGGATGGCATTTTAAACTGAAAGCACTAAAGAGAAAGCTTAAGTAGAGTTGCAAGAGTGAAGGATTATAGAGAAACATTGAGTAATACAGAAAGTATCAAAAGACAATAGAAAGAATATACAGAGTTGCTGTCCTAAGAAGAATTGATCAATGCACAATCACTTCAGGAGGTAGCACATGATCAAAAATCTCTGGTGCTGGAGGAAGAAGGACAGCTTTCATTGATGGCATTGTTAAAAAAAAAGCCAACTTCAGTAACTGATAGGATATAAATTACGATCCTGTAATAAAAAGAAGTGATACTAGAAATTCTTCTTTTATCAAGAAATAGGGAAGATAACTAGTTTGCCAACCAAACGGAATAGATCCATAATAGAAAACTGATCTAATAGAATGTATAAATGATCAACATGTATCATTAACCTCACAAGCTAGTAATAGTTTATTGAACATTGAGATAGTTAAAGTTTATTATGCCAACCTGGCTGATAAACACATGTGGGGTTAATTGAAGAGCAGCGGGGTAAATGGTTCAGTGAGCCTGGTGCCTTTCTAGTTCTCGGGTCTCTTTCTTTCTGATGGTCAGACTAGGGTACAGCTGCTTTAGCCAGTTCCCTGCTTCAGCTGACAAGGCTCACTTTATGCAAGACATCCCTGAGGATGGACCTACCCCATGCAGCCCTGGGTGCTGGAGCAGCCGTGTGGAGGCCCCTGCCAGCACTGAGATGCTTACACATGCACTGATTCAGCTTTCGTCCTGCAGTCGGCATCATTGTGTCTGTTTTGTGAGTTGGAGGAGGACTTTGTGGATTGGTATCAGCCATATGGGCTAATTTTGGACATGTGGGTTTGGGCAGCACTGAGTTGGGATGTTTTCTGGATGTGCACTTACTTTTATATAAAACTCTCTCTTATACATATGGGTTTCTGTGGATTTGTTTTTTTTAATGTACCCAGACTAACACAAACATCTTTGAAATAAAAATGCAATAGCTGTATATGAATAAAGAACTACCAGGAATTAAAGCCAGATTCAGAAAAGGATTTGGAATGAGAGATATTGCTGATAGGTGTTGGCAGAAACAGAGAATATCAGAAAGCTGTTTACCTGGAACTATAAAAGGCATCCAACTGTGTGGGTGGCAACAAATTGTGAATAACATGGCAAAGAATGTGAATTCCAGAACAGTCCAGTGTGTTCAGAGCCTGCACATGATTCATGAGGCAATCATTCAAATAGAACAAAGGGAGATAATGGTTTGGAGATAATGGTTTGAAAAGAGAACAGTTGCATTACAATATTATATCCTTTCATCTTATTTCATCTACATGCAGAACATAACAAAAGCTGAGCTATACAAAGAAGCACAAAGCTGCTTGGTAAGGTAGAGGTTCAGTAAAAAAAGAGGAAGACTATCAAAGAGATGAATGGACACAATCCTGGCAACAATGGGCTCAAACTTAACAAGGGTGATGACCAGTCAGTGTTGTGTTCTGTTGTATTTTGTGTCTCTCTGAGTCAGTACCAACTCAATGGCACTGAACAACAGATTTCATTACTTGTTTTTTATTGCATTACATTTTTAGTATTTCAGTAATTCAATATTTAAATTTTTGATCAGATTCATATAAAATCTAGATTTATTGCAATATGTTGGTTTAAAAACATACTGGTTTTCATATTTTAGTTATAAAAGTAAAGTAAAATTTTTTGCCAAAAAGTGTTGCATAATCAAACTGATGGCAGGCATCCCGTCTTGCCGCTACTTCAGATGGGAATAGATTTAACACTTCAGGTATAGACCGTGATTTCCCCAGCCCTCTTCACTTTCCCTGTTTTGTTGAAGAAAATAAGGTGTATATATCCACATTTTTATTAACCATGGGAAGTCTATCCCATCTTTTCCATGTTCAGTCTCTATTTATCGCCTCTCTCTTTCATTGGAATATAAATATTTTATTGATAAATAGGGATAATAGAACAGCCTCATTGAGAGGCTCACTGAGAGAGAGGAAAGATAAAGGGAAAGAAAGAATTGCTGTCAGCGTTTTATTAAAAAAAAAAAGAAAGACAAGAAATACTGTCAATAAGTTTCCTACATTGATATATAAACACCAATAAGGTGTTATCATATCCTTCCAGATTTTTTCCTTGCACTCATAAGCAAACATGTAGACATTTTCTATTTTAACATATAACTATTTATTTATAGGTTTATAGTTATTTCAATGATATGTTGAAGCCATTACTCAATGTCAACACATGGAGATAGACATGGGCACATTTAAAAAACTGGATGCATGAATGTACAATAGCTTATTTAACAAGGTCACACTGAATGCATCTTTATGGACAGTTGCAATGTTTGTTTTTTGTTTCTATTAAAACCAATGATTAATTCTATTTTTATATGCACCTTGACACAATTGCCCCAATATTTCCATAAAATAAATTTTAATGAAAGTAGGTTTTTAAAAAGCATAACCTCAAAAAGGCAGGTGTGCTCCCAGAGGCCAATGAAATTAGCATTCAAAAAGTCTGTAACAATTTACATCCTCAACATTGGTGAAGAGATTCTGTCTCCAAGTATATTCAGGGTCACTAAAATGTATCTCTTTTCTTTGTTTATAACAAACTTTTCTGTTGACATTAGGGATGTGGCAAAAGAGGGAAGCAGGCATGCATACCAACTGCTGTCAGCCTTCTAATTCGGACTGAATTCAGGGTGTCCACCAACAATCTGTTTATACATTTAAAACATCCTTTGACAAGTGCTTTAGCCTCTTCAGCAAAATTCAATTTTAATTTGCATTTTCTCATATCCTTTCATATGTGATTTGGACAGATATGGGCTATCATACATAATAGAAGTAAATTTCTTACTATTTCCCTGAAGCTATTTCATAGTTCCCTGCTTATAGGCAGAAGACAATCCAGAAGTAATGTTTCAGCTAATTTTTGAAGATTTCGCAAGTCGACATCCAGTGAAAAATAAGTGAGTTCTTGGAAGATATAGTATTAATGAAGTATTTAATGTAAACTCTCACAAAAGATGAGTAAGCACAATCCTCATCAGATACTGAAATGCAGAATCTACTAGGGTGCTGTGCTAGTCTGGGTAGACTAGAGAAACAAATCCATGGACACATATATGTGTATAAGAAAGAGATTTATATACAAGAGCAATTGAACATTGAGAAAACAACCCAGATCAGTTCAGATCAAGTCCATAAGTCCGATATTAGACCTTATGTCCGATATCAATCTATAAAGTCCTCTTCGGACTCATGAAACACATGCAATGATGCCGAATGTAGAAGGTCCCAGGCCAGTGGGTAGAAAGTCTTTGGATTCAGTGTCATTGGAAACATCTCAGCGCTGGCTGGGGTCTTTGCATCAAAGTGGGTCCATGTGTCTTGTCAGCTGCTTGTCTCCCAGGGTGTCTATTGGTCCACTTGTTGTCAGTCATTAAAATTAGATATATTTTGATGCTCTTGTGGTCTAGGACAAGGCTTTGCTTATGGATGCAGATTTCACAAGTTTCCAATTGGAATGAATATTCTTCACGTAGGAAAATATGATTGTCTCCTCAGAGCACTGGGTTGATGGAAGGGGGCAGTATATAAACTGGATACCCAAAATTGTGGGGATAAAGGCATGAAGTGGTTGGCTTACAACTTTCATAGGTGGGGGAATATATTCATAGGATTATAGGATCAAGGTGTAGGTGTTAGTTAACTGCAGTTGTTAGGCATACGATATTTTTACACTTGATCTTAGACAAAAGGCTGAGAAGCGATAGGCATGGGATATTTTTATTTTGTTCATTTATAAAATGTTATGTGTAAATGAGGGTTGCACATGTATAATTGTGTCGGGAGCCATGAGGCCCGGCCATAACCTTGCCTGTCGGGAGCCATGAGGCCCGGCCATAACCTTGCCTGTCCGGAGCCATGAGGCCCGGCCATAACCTTGCCTGTCGGGAGCCATGAGGCCCGGCCATAACCTTGGCTGTCCGGAGCCATGAGGCCCGGCCATTGTCTTGATCTTTATTGCCTGAGCTCTGTAACTTTCCACAGGAACTGTTCTTCTCTGCGGTCATTTTTCTCAGGGAAACATCTGCGGCTTGTTTCCCTTTCCCTGGCCTATATGAGCTGTAGCCTTTTACTCAATAAACGAGACTTGATCAGACTGCTGTCTTGTCTCCATTTCTCATGCCTCTTGTCCCCCAATTCCCACTTCCTCCTCCAGGGTCCGAGTTGAAGTTCCCGTGGGAGGGACAGAATTGTATGGATTTTAATTTTATCTGGTTAGGTCCAGATATGATTTCATTATTGTTTGTTTGAAAATTATAGATGGTTACAGTTGTGTGAAAGTGTCAAGTTGACAACGGGTGGTCTGTGGTAGATATAAAATGGTTTGTCAATTTGAGGATTAAGGATGTAGGGGTGGAGCCTAGCTTGTCAATCAGATGATAGCCAATGAGGTCTCCGTGTGGGCATGGTCTTCTCCTGAGAATTCTGGGAAATCTGATTCGTCCTCCTTGGAGGGGGGAGACTCTCTGCTCACACCCTGGGAGACATAGCAGCTGACAAGACACCTGTACCCACCCAGATGCAGAGACTCCTGCCAGCGCTGAGATGTTTCCAATGCCACTGGATCCAAAGACTTTCTACCCACTGGCCTGGGACCTTCTAAATTTGGCATCATTGCATGTGTTTCATGAGTCTGAAGAGGAGTCTTTATAGATTGATATCACATATAAGGTCTAATATTGGATTTATGGACTTGATCTAGACTGGGCTGGGTTGTTTTCTCAATATGCAATTGCTCTTGTATATAAACCTCTCCCTTATATACATATGAGTGTCTCCATGAATTTGTTTTTCTAGTCTACCCAGACTAACACAGGTGCTGAATTCTCAAAGGAACTCTGAGCCTTGCTGTGTGAATTATAAGTCACTTGGGGCAACAATTCGAACCTACGAGAAGCTCAGCAGGAAAAGGTGGGGGTGTCTGCTCCTGTGAAGATTTACAAATTCTGAAACCCACAGGGGTGGTTCGCCTGTGTCCTAGAGGGTCGCTACAGTCAGAATTCACGCAATGACAGAGGATTGTTAGCAGAAAAGACTATTATCACAATACATTCTGGCTGTTGACTGGAATGGCAGTGCTGTTTTTCAGTGGGAGAGAGTTATGTAAGAATGCCTGGATGGATAAAAGTTTGCTCATCTCAGTATCTGGGTTATGAATGTGAAAGCATAGTACTGAAACCGTCAGCATAAAAGGCAACATCATGTTCCACCTTTAATTTGTTTACTTAATGAATCACAGTGATGGATATTCTAGGGCTGAACCATGAGATGCCACAGATCTTAAATTATAAAGATAAAATGAATGGATAAGATGATATGACTAGAATCTATTTAGGAATATGTATTCCTGAGCAGAAGAAAGTGCTGTCTCGGTAAAGTAAGTGAAGTATATGAAATACTAAAAATGTGAAACTATTGCAGCATATCCAGGGATTGGTTGCTGGGAAAGGTGAGAATTTTGCTTAGGATGGAGGAGTAGGGACAGATGGAAGTGCCCCATTTTACAGAGGGAAAAATAAGATACTTTGGCAATTATATTTACTTATTAATTTCTGTGTTACAATAACAACAACCAAGATATATATGTATATATATGAAACCATTTTATTGAGTTAATACAGATAGCATATCATTCCATAGTATAATCACATCAAGCAGTATTGTACAACTGCTTCCACAATTAGTTTCAAAACACTGTTTTCCTTCTTGAACTCTTTGACATAAGCTCCCCTTTACGCCCCCCAGTTCTCCCCACCACCATCATCACTGTACCTCCCAGAAACTCTTATTCTACCTGCTGTCCCCACAGGCTCATCAAATCCTGGGTTTCTTTTTTTAAAAAAATAATTTTATTAGGGGTTCATACAACTCTTATCACAATCCATACATACATCAATAGTATGAAGCACATTTGTACATTCATTGCCCTCATCATTCTCAAAACATTTGCTCTCCACCTAAGCCCCTGGCATCAGCTCCTCATTTCCCCTCGCTCACCACTCCCCCCTCCCTCACGAGTCCTTGATAATTTATAAATTATTATTTTGCAATTCTGGGTTTCATATACTGAGAAACAGAAAATCATATAACAAAAATTCAAGATGGTGACCCCCCAATGTCCCATTAGTGTTTTAAAATCGGAAGATAATATTTAGGCAAAAGGAGAATCACAAAAGGACATTCATTTTTTTAAAATTTATTATTTTTAATCATTTTATTAGGGGCTCATACAACACTTATACAACACAATCCATACATACATCAATTGTGTAAAGCACATCAGTACATGTAGTGCCCTCATCATTCTCAAAACATTTTCTTTCCACTTAAGCCCCTGGCATCAGGTCCTCATTTTTTCCCCTCCCTCCCCGCTCTCCCCTTCCCCCCCCCATGAGTCTTTGATAATTTATAAATTATTATTTTGTCATATCTTACCCTGTTCGACATCTCCCTTCACCCACTTTTCTGTTGTCCATCCCCCAGGGAGGAGGTCACATGTAGATCCTTGTCATCGGTTCCCTCTTTCCAACCCACTCTCCCTCTACCCTCCAAGTATCGCCACTCACATCACTGGTTCTGAAGGGATCATCTGCCCTGGATTCCCTGTGTTTCCAGTTCCTATCTGTACCAGTGTACATCATCTGGTCTAGCCAGACTTGCAATGCAGAATTCGGATCATGATAGTGAGGGGGGTGGGGGGTGGGGGAGGGTGGAGGAAAGCATTTAGGAACTAGAGGGAAGTTGTATTTTTCATCATTGCTACATCGCACCTTGACTGGCTGTCTCTTCCCCTAGACCCCTCTGCAAGGAGATCTCCAGTGGCCGACAAATGGGCTTTGGGTCTCCACTCTGCTCTCCCTCCCTCATTCACTATGGTAAGATTTTTTTTGTTCTGATAATGCTTATACCTGATCCCTTCGACACCTCATGATCGCACAGGCTAGTGTGTTTCTTCCATGTGGGCTTTGTTGCTTCTGAGCTAGATGGCCGCTTGTTTACCTTCAAGCCTTTAAGACCCCAGACAATATCTCTTTTGATAGCCAGGCACCATCAGCTTTCTTCATCACATTTGCTTATTCACCCATTTGTCTTCAGCGATCGTATCATGGAGGTGTGCACCCAATGATATGATTTTTTTTTGTTCTTTGATGCCTGATAAGTGATCTCTTCAGCACCTTGTGATCACGTAGGCTGGTGTGTTCTTCCATGTGGGCTTTGTTGCTTCTGAGCTAGATGGCCGCTTGTTTACCCTCTAGCTTTTAAGACCCCAGATACTATATCTTTTGATAACTGGGTACCATCAGCTTTCTTCACCACATTTGCTTATTCAATCACTTTGTCTTCAGCGGTTGGGTCGGGAAGGTGAGCTTCATAGAATGCTAATTTAATAGAAGAAAGTATTCTTGCATCTAGGGAGTATTTGAGTGGAGGCCCAAATGGCATTCATTTTTTAAATGAAGGGATATGAATAGTTTGTCAAAAGTTTGATATGAGCAGCAAAAAAGCAAGAAAAGGCAAAAAGTCCTGGTAAATAGTAAAAAAAAGATGAGAATAAAACAAAAATACTAATTAAAACAAATTATATTGAACTGAGCCATATTTTCTACCATTAAAAGGGAATGTGATTTATATAAAATATAGATTTCTTCTGCCTTTAAAGAACATATTTTAGTTTTGTAAAGTCAAATACCTCATGGGATTTGGTTCCTTGGTTTGAAGGTTTAGATGCATGGTTTTATGGGACTTTACAGTTAATTGGCCTAATCACATGTGAGTACTTCTGTTTTACCTTAAACTTCATTGTGAAGTGCCTTGAGTCTTATATGTGTCTCTATCTGTCTACATTAACAGTGGAAGAAAGTCAGGAATAGGAGGAGTAAATGGAATGGGCACCTAATTGCTTCCACAAACTACTCCTTCCTTTGCTCTGAGACCAGAAGAATTGGATGGTCTCAGCTATCATTATTAAACATTTGACTAAAGATCAAATATAAGAATATAAATCTAAAGGGAAAATGTAGAACTTCTGTCTTATTTTTTGTGTGTACTATTATCTCTGCAGGTCTATCTAGATAAGATAAGTGGGATAAACAAGATGGAGAAGAAAGCAATGGACTGATGGTTCCAGGGGGACATGGGAGAGGGTGAGTTGGGGGAAAGGAAGTGGGTATTAACAAACTCAGGGACAAGGGAACAAAAAATGATCCAAAATCAATGGTGAGGAGGGTATAGGAGACCTGGTAGGGCTTGATCAAGGGAACTGTAACTGAGAGGAATTACTGAAACCCAAATGAAGGCTGAGCATGATAGCAGGACAAGAGGAAAGTAAAAGGAATTAGAGTAAAGAGCTAGGAGGCAAAGGGCATTTATAGTGGTTTAAATACAGGCATGCACATATATAAATATATGTATATAGGATGATGGGGAAATAGATCTGTGTGCATATATTTATAGGTTTAATAATAAGGTAGCAGATGGACATTGGGCCTCTACTCAAGTACTCTCTCAATACAAGAAAACTTTGTTCTAATAATCTGGCATTCCATGATGCTTACCTTCTAAACACACTGAAGACAAAACGGGTGCATAAGCAAATGTGGTGAAGAAAGCTGATGGTTCCAGGCTATCAAAAGGTATAGCATCTGGGGTCTTAAGGCTTGAAGATGTTTAGTGGCCATCTAGCCCATAAACAACAAAATCCACATGGAAGAAACACACCAACCTGTGTGATCATGAGGTGTTGATGGGATCAGGTATCAAGCATCAAAGAACAGAAAATCTTATCATTGTGAATGAGGGGGAGTGTGGAGTGTAGACCCAAAACCCATCTGTAGGCAACTGGACATCCCCTTACATAAGGATCTCAGAAAGAAGTCGAACCAGTCAGGGTGAAGTGTAGCAATGATGAAACATAGAACTTTCCTCGAGTTCTTTAATGCTCCCCCCCCCCAAACTATCATGATCCCAATTCTACCTTAGAAATCTGGGTAAACCAGAGGTTGTACTCTGCTACAGATAGGAACTAGAAACACAGGGAATTCAGGACAGATAAACCTCTCAGGACCTAATAATGAGAGTAGCAATACCAGGAAGGTAAGGGGAAGGTGGGATAGAAAGGGGGAACTGATCACAAGAATCTACATATAACCCCCTCCCTGGGGGACGGACAACAGAAAAGTGGGTGAAGAGAGACATCAGACAGCGTAAGACATGACAAAATAATAATAATTTATAAATTATCAATGTTGAAGGAAGGAGGGGAGTGGGGAGGGAGGGGAAGATGAGGAGCTGATACTAAGGGCTCAAGTAGAAAGAAAATATTTTGAGAATGATGATGACAACAAATGTACAAATGTGCTTGTCACAATGGATGTATGTATGGACTGTGATGAGTTGTACGAGCCCCCGATAAAATGATTTTAAAATAAATAATAAAATAATAAACACACATTTTATATATATAAAAGAAAGTGCAGAACAGAATTTTAAATTCTCATGAATTCCAAACTTAATGGAAACCTGGAGTATTAATATACCCTTGAAATTATTGACTGGAGAGAATTGGTTTTAAACTTCAAAACAAAAATATCCTCTGAGTTCTTTATATCAAACAATAGTTCAGATTGATTAGTAAAGAATCTCTCATTTGAGCATTTTGCTTCTTCAAAAATGATCTCTATGCGATGAAATAGAGCACACAAGTAGAAAGCTGGGATAGGATTTTTAGGGGCAGTGAGTTTGTGTTAATGACACAAGGAGCCACTGAGCAAAGAAGGAGGGAATGGGTGCCCAATGGCAGAATATAATCAATGTCCGTGAAGGGAAAAGGTAGAGATTGTGTAGCATGCATTGCTATATGTTATGCCATACACAGAAAATAATCATAATTATAAGATTCTTTAAAAACAAGAAACACATTTGAAATAAAAGAGAGACAAATGAGTAAAGGAGAGTAATGTATAGAGTTTTTAATGAAAATGCTATCTGCAGCAGCAGCTGAGCCCGTTGTGCACTGACAGTCATCTCTGAGGATAGGTGTGCATCGACAGACAGGTTAAACACTGGTGTGAGAGGGAGAGACGTTACAGATCCACAAATATGTCTGAGTTTGACAAAAGACCTTTGTCCTTGGGTACTTACCTTTGTGGAAAACTTATCCATATTCTTGAATAAAATTTTAAACCAAACTCACTGCCATTGAGTCAACACTGACTCATAGTGATGCTCTAGGACAGGGTAGAACTGTGAGTTTTCAAGGCTGTAACTGCTGACGGGCGTAGACAACTCCTCTTTCTCCCCACTCACTGGTCATTTTAGACGGCCACCTTTCGGATCAGAGTCCAATGCCTAACCACTATACCACCAGGGCTCCGTGGTGGAACATAGCTGGGGCCAAATTATGAAAACTTAGTCCATAAAGGCAAACACCTTTAGGGAGTGAATTGCTGAACCTGGGGGCTCAGGACCATAATCTCAGGAGAGCCCAGGGTCAATTGGAACAACATAGTCCACAGAGACAGGATTTGGACGGCTAGAAACTGGGTGTTAAAAGCCTGTGAGCAGTTAGTATCAAAGGCGCAGCAACAATTATCTTTCCCTGTTCGGACAAAAGGTGAGTGATGGAACTCAAAGACGCGTGTAGACAATGAGACAAACGAGCTGATGGACCACAGGAACCCCAGTCTCCAAGCCTGCAAACAGAACTAGATGGTGCCTGGCTACCGTGATCGATTGCTCTTACAGGGAGCACATTCACGGGTCCTGGATATAATGGGAGAATAGAGTGGGGGTACAAAGTGGGGGGAGGGACACTTGCAGTTATAAATGAGACCACACCTACTGGCAGAACACAGGCTTGTGGAACCTCCAGACCGCGGCACCTACACCATCTGTCATGTTTGCAACTGGCCTCAACTTAGTGGTTCAAATTGCAGCCACGCCATCATCTGGTCCATAAGGGGAAGGATAACACTAGTGAGCCATGCATCTCGTAGAACAATGTACTGTTTTAGATCGAGGGGCAGCATTTTCTTAAGACCAAAGTTTCAGAATGGTTAGGAGGCATGGTAACAGAAAACACAGAATGTGGGATGCATGGTTTTGCACCAAGGAGATTAAAATTAATTAAATGAAACAAAATGTTTATGAATGATTGTTGCATGTAAAATTAAGGATCTTCTTCATAAACCTTCACCCAATTCCCATGAAAAGCTAACAAAAACTAATTGTGTTGAAAAGCTTTCCTCCATCCACCCTGCAGCCCTGATATTGCTCATTTAGAGTTCTTTTTGTTCCCCAAAAGATTATGTTCCCCAAAGGATTATGATTGGGCATCCTTGGAGGATGCCCCAGCTGCCATTCTGATGTGGAGTAAATGGAAGTGTGAAGATTTCTTCAGAGAAGCATCCCAAACCCCAAAACAAATTCACTGCCATCAAGTCAATTCCAACTCACAGGACCCAACGGAACAGAGTAGAACTCCCCTGTGGGCTTCTGAGACTGTACCTGTTTAGAAGAGTAGAAAGCCACACCTTTCTCCTGTGAAGTGGCTGGTGGGTTTGAACTGCTGACCTTGTCATTAGCAATCCAGTGTGTAACCCACTATGTCATCAGGGCTCCTTATTCAGAGGAGTGTTAGAGAAGTGGAAATGCCACCTTCAGTATGTTGAGAAACAATAGTTTCTCATTTTGATATTTTTGTTTAATAAAGGTCTCTGTGATTTTATGCAATATTTTGACTTACCCTCCTACAAAATAAGATACTTGGTTTTCATACACTATTTTCATAATTGCAGAGTTATGTTTTGATGTATAAAAGATTAATCAGAAAAAATGCCACACCAAATAAAACAAATCTAAAAAATGCATTAAATGAGGCAAAAGGGATATATTATTACGGTAAATGTTGCAGTTCAATGTAAAATTTATATTTTAGTTCAATTGGCATACCCCATCAAAAATATATGAGACAAACCCTATAGAAATACAAGGATAATTGAATTAAGTAGAGCAATAACGGGTTTAGCAAACTAATTTTTAGATATTTCCAAGCATTTTTTGAACTTTTGTTTAATCGACAGATGACATCAATAGAAGTGTGGGCTTTTTATAAGGAAAACAATGGGAACTTTTCTCCATTTTGCTAGCCTTTCCCTCCCTCCCTCCCTCTTGGGTCTCTGTGTCTGCCTCCCCGGCTGCCTCGTGTGCGCTGCCAACCGGAGAGCTGTCAACACTCTGCGTGTTTCCAGCAGCCTTGACTCCATGGGACGCTACACCCACAGCTCTGTGACCTCACTTTTCTCACTTCGCCTTAATACATCATTAGCCTGCAGCTACGTGAATCTCCAGAGGGCGTCAGTTGCCTCGAGCCCATGGACTTGAGGTGAACTGGGCTTGGATGCCTTGATAGAAAATGATTCCTTGATATAAAGGTATTTCCTATACATATATGCATGTCACTGGTTTTATTTCACTACGCAGCCCAGCCGAGCACACCTAGGAAGCCACAAAAGCAAAGTATCACGGCTAATTCCTGTGCTCCTCCTTGAAAGGAGGATGGGCCTGTGGTGTCATGCGTATGGCTCCACTGTCTATCCTGTGCTCCGGGGAGCCCCCAGATTACCTTCCTCAGTAGACCTTGGGTTGACTCGGCGCAAGCACGTGCCAAGAACGTGACAAGGTAGGGCACACACTAGGTGCTTTTCCCTTCTACTGGGCAAAATAATTGGTGTTGTCAAAGGGCCAGGCTTCCAAAAACTTTGAAGTTCTATGGATTCAATAGATCGTAGGATACTTTGTGGGATCCTAGGAGCTTACCACTCTGTCCTAAATTCTAGTATCGGCATCTCCTAAGATTTTGTTAGATTTTCAGCACCGTGGACCCACTCCAGACCCCCTGAATCAGAGTTTTCATTTTCATTAAAAAGACTCCTAGGTGATTGATATGCACCCTCAAGTCTGAGCAGCCCTGTCTCACCGAACCATTCCCTTTGCCTCACCAGGAAAGGATGAATTTGTTCTAAAGGTAGCATTTTGGAGTGCCGTGCGGTTTTGTCAGGCCCCTGTGTTTACTCAGGTTGAAGTCCCTGCAAAGGTCACCAACACCTTGTCTGCATGAATGAGTACAGATTACTGTTGGAGTAGTTGGTTGCTTTATCCATGGCTGGCGCCTGCAATCGGATTCTCACTTGTGCGGCTCTCCAGACTCTCGGGGGCACCGCTGTTTGAAGAATGTAATGCAAATGCCACTCTGACGGGCAGGAAAGGACTTACTCTTGGTGAATGAATCTATTCCAATACCCTGAGCTCTTTAGTTCTCATTTTTCAAAATGTCACAGCATCATATTTTCAATTCATTGGGAAATACCACGTTACCCTTGCTAGTGCTGTATCCCACAAGACAATGAACTGTCAGATGTGTGATTTGTTCTGTCTCCCTTGTTCCAAAGGAAAAGATCCTTTGGAAGCAAAGTAGAATTTAGCAAAATAAATGCTGAAATGAGCTGACCAGAAAGGGGCATGTTTGTTTCTTTCCTCACATTCTTATGTTTGATTTAACATTATTTTAAAGAATCATGTTATGATCAATGTAACAGTAAACACTTTCATAACAATTTTGCATGCAAGAAATATAGATTGATGCATACAACTTCCAAATACCTTTTAAAACTACATCGTTTGTGAAATCCTTGGTTTTGAAGAACTATGAAGGCACATTTAAAAATGTGTTATCAAATTCCCTAGGGCCCTCAGCTTTCTTTTTCCTCATGCAAATGAGGAAATGAGTAGGGGGTTCTGTTAAACCAGCTGCTGTCCAGTCTCGGTGGGGGGCAGAGAAGGAAAAATGTGGCATCTTTCAAAAAGTGCTCCGTCTAGATTCGTAGTTGGGTTCCACAGAGTCACTCTGTTAGCAGCCTCACCACTCAGTCCTGCGCCGTCTTCACACCTATTGTGTTTCAGTCCCTTGTTGGAGCCACTGTGTCAATCCGTCAGGTCGACGGTCTTCCTGGAGTTTGCTTCCCTTTAGTTTACCAAGTATGATGTCCTTTTCTAGTGACTGGTCTCTTATGATAACAAATTTAATATAAGTGAGAAAAAGACTCACCACCATTGATTTTAAGAAGCGTACTGTTTGTACTTTTTGCAAATCAAATTCCTTTGTTATTTTGACAGTCCATGGTTTTTCGTTTGTTTGGGGTGTTTTCTCAGTATTCTTGGATGGTACCCTAATCCAAATGCATCGATTCTTCTATAGTCTTCCTTCTTCAGTGGCCAACTCTCACATACACACAGGCAATTAAAAAGAGCATGACTTGAATCCGGCACAACGTAGATTTCAAAGGAGGATCCTTGTTCTTCAACACTTTAAAAAGGCCTTGTGCAGCATGTTTACCGAATGTAACATGTCATTTGATTTCTTGACTGCTGCTTCTATGATCAATGATTGCAGGCCTGAGAAGACAAATGCTTAGCAACTTCAATCTTATCTCCATTGATGTAATTATAAGGACGTTGGTTTTCTTCCCACTGAGTTGTAATCCATACTGAAGGTTTTAATCCTCTATCTTCATCAGCAAGTACTTCAAGTCTTCCTCACTTTCAGCAAGCACCATTGTGTCATCTGCATATTGAAAGTTGTAGCTAGGCCTTCCTCCAATCCTGATAACACATCCTCCTTCGCATAATCCTCCTCTGATTATTTGCTCAACATACAGATAGCATAAGTATGGTGAGAAGATATAACTTTAATGTACACCTTTCCTGATGGTAAACCATGTAGAATTCTCTTGCTCTGTTGACATCCTGTGCCTCTTGATTCATGTCCAGGTTGCGCGGGAGCACAATGAGGAGTCCTGGTATTCCCAGTCTTCTTACTGCTGTCCCTGGGTGGTTATGATCCACACAGTTGGAAATCTTTGCACAGCCAACAAAACACAGGTAAACATTTTCCCTGTATTCCCTGCTTTGCTCCCAGAGCCATCTAGCATCAGCAGTAATATTCCTTGTTCCCCATCGTCTTCTGAATATGGCTTGAATTTCTGACGGTTCTCTGTCAATGTATTGATGAACCATTGTTGAAAGATCTTCAGGAAAATCTGACTTGCATGAAATAGTAGTGATATTGTTTGATAATTTCCACATTCTATTGGGTCATCTTTGGAATGTGACCAAATATGGACCTGTCCCAGTCAGTTGGTCAGGCAGCTTTGTTTCAAATTTTTTAGTATAGTTTAATGTGTGCTTTCAGGACTTCATCACCTTGTTGAAAAATTTCTATTAGTATTCCATCAATTCCTGGAGTCTTATTTTTTGCTAAAGACTCTTGACCTTCTTCCTTCAGTACCACTGGTTCTTTCTCATATCCTAACTCATGAAAAATTTTAATGCTGGCAAAGTCTTTTTATAAATTCACTCTATACCTTCTTTCCATTGCATATATTTTGCCCATAAAATCTCCCACTGCTGTGGTTGATGTAATTTCTGTGCCTTCATCTGGACAAGTCCACATGGATTGGTGTTAGGTGGCATTGAGTTGGTTCTGACTCATGTGACAATGGAACAAAAGACTGCCTGGTCTAAAGCTGTCCCCACAATGGTACTTATGTTGCAGCCTGTGTGTCAGGCCCTCTTGCTGAAAGCCTTGTTGTTTTTTGCTGTCCCTCCACTTTACCAAGCATGGTGTCCTTCTCCAGGAGTCTCTCCTGATAGCATGTCCAAAGTACATGAGTGAGATGAAGCCTCACCATTCTTTTCTCTAAAGAGAACTCTGGTTCAACTTTTCCCAAGACAGATTTGAATTTTTGGTTATTTTGGCAGTCCATGATACTTCCAAGATTCTTCGCGAGGACCATAACTCAAATGAATGGATGCTTCTCTCATCATTCTTATTCACTGTCCAACTTACACATGCACATGAGATGATTGAAAATGCCATGGCTTATGTCAGGTGTATCTTTGTCCTCAAAATGACGTCATTACGTGTCAAGACTTTAAAGAGGTCTTGTGTGTCAGATTTACCCAATGTAAAGTACTGTTTGAGCTCTTGCCTGCCATCAGCATGAGCTTCCATGAGCATTGACTGTGGAGTCGAGCAAGATGAAATCCTTAATAATTCCCTTTTCTCTATTTATCATGATGTTATCTATTGGTCCACTTGTAAGGATCTTTGTTTTATTACATTGTTATAACCCATACAATAATCCATGCATATAGCCATCATTGGCTGTGAAAAAAAGTATTTTCAATGAAGAAGTCATTAATCTTGCAAAATTCTATCATGTAATCTCCAACTTTGTTTCTCTAACCAAGGCCGTATTTCCCAACTACTGCTCCTTACTCTTTGTTTCCAACTTTTGCATTCTAATTGCAGTGCAGCTTGATTGCATGTTTGACCAATTTAAATATTGAACCAAAGACCTTGATATAATTCTTCAGTTTGTTCACCACTAGCATTTACTGGTTGATGTGTACATTTGAATAATATTTGTATCATTTGGATTCCTTTGTATGTGATCCTATCACAGACACCACTGTACTTCATGACAGATTTTGAGATGCCTTTTTATTATTATTAATGTGATACCATTCCCTTTGATTGGTCATTCCTGGCCATTTGGGGATAAATAAATTACCCCTACACTCGATCTGATGCTCCAGAAATGGCCCTAACAACCTTAGCACCAGGAGTGCACATCATCCTTAGGGCCTGGGCATTGGGGGTTTGTAGCCAGAGACCATAGCAGCAATACATTCTTCAACAAAATAGGACTCTGAGGCAAAGAATTCTGAATTCCCAAGGTAGACAAGCACACACTATGACATGTGTAGGGTTAAGCATGAAATCAGTTATACTACAGGTCAATGGATAGAAAAATTAACTTGAAAGTGAAAAAAGGGGGCCACCCCCAGTCCAGACTGAGTCTAGCAATCGACAGTGCTGTTGGCCAGGGAAACGTCTCATGGCAATCTGACAGCTGAAGATGTTGCCGTTTCTCAGGTCTGCTTACATTCTCACGTGAGCACAAAATGAAGGCTCTGCTGGCAAGGAAAACGTTACTGGAAATGCTAGGGGTGAGAAAAATGGAGACGTAAGAGATCCTAAACATGGGTAAACCATGGTCATCAAGCAAACTACATGCAGTGGTGAGAAATGTGCTTAATGTGGCTTGGGATTCAGGCCATAATTAATAATCCCCCCAGGCTTGCAATATCATATGGACGCTCCCTGTGGGCCAATGTAATTCAATTCCAGACTTCAATACTCCATAAGCTTCAAATCCTATCCCCACTAGAAGCAGTCATCTATAACCACAGTCTGTGAACCTTGACTCTAGCCCTTTTCCTCAAGGGATCATCAACCTATCCAAGGCCTCAACCCGGTTTGCCATGTGTATGGGAAAGAGACGGCAGTCTTCCCAGGGATTTGATTTGGAGCAGCTGCCTCAGGAGACTGTTGGCGATCCCAAGTTCAGGTTGGAGACATTCCTTGTCCCTGTCAGGAACTCGAATTCTTGTGACCTTGCACAACTGTTTCCCCAAGGCCTATATCTGCTGTACTGCCAGGTTTGTGGCATCAAAAGCCTGAGGTGCCATAAGGAACTGATTGCATATCACTTCTTTCCTTTACTGGTCTGGGAACGGGGGTGGGGGGGCACTAACAGGGAAAATTTAGGGATAAGGGGATGCCCATATCCCGGTAATCCCAGGAACATCTGAAGTTCCTTCACCTTAACAGGGATGGAGACACAATCTTGGGAATGGGTGGCAAGGAGAGAAACTTTTGATCCACACAGGGACACATACACAGAGATTGGGAAAAGGTGAGATTACTATTTTAATAACTTTAATAGGCCTTCTGTTTATCAATGTAATTCATTTCCATTACAAACAAATAAGAAAATACAGCAAAGTAATAAAGAAGTGATTCGATTCTAATATTAATAATCATTGCTAAACCGTTTAAGGCTGTATTTTACCAGAAGTGTGCGTGTGTGTGTGTAATGTGTACACTCAAATATAAACACACATTGCCTTACCTTTTGTTTCTGTTATTGCTGTTAGGTGCTGTCAGGTCAGGTCTGCCTCACCGTGACCTCAATGGACAACAGAACAAAACGCCGCCTGGCCCTGTGCCATCTCACTGTTGTTATTGTGTTTGAGGGTGATGATATCTTGTACTGGTTACCCCAAATAGAATCATATTACATAGCCTCTGAGGAAAAACTGATGTTTACAATCTAGTACACAATAGATCACGGGTATACTTCCGTAACTGTTCATACCTGTCTGTTATGGAAGGATACATTTTCTACCACTTGTATGGTAAACTTTAATGCCTGGATAATTGTTTAAAAGTGGAATTTCTAGGGCAATCTTGAGGGTTACATATTTCACACTCACATTGTCCTCCAAAAACATATCAATTTACACATTGGACATCTGTATTTAAGAGAAAACGGCCTGGAGAGCCACAGCGGAGCCCCTTAAGTGTCAGTCGGCAGAAGGAGAATCCATCTGCACACCAGCCCAAGCCTGATAGCCATGAGGCAGAGGCCAGATGTGCCTCCACCTCCATCCTCTCTTTATCCTATTCTGTCACCCACCTTTCCTCTCAAGGCACCCTGCTGCTTGGCTGGGTTCAGTAAGCCCCTGCCATGGACACAGAACTCATAGACAAGACTCACAATTGTGGGGTTTTACTAGCGAAGTTAACAGGTTCATACAAGTCAGAATGAAAAGGAATAAGAGTAAAGTCTTTTTTCCACAGCAGCACCTCTCTCCACCCAGAAGGCACCTCCTTCTGCTCCTCAGTCTCTCCATCATCCAGCCCCTTGGCCATGTGCCGGGCTCCTCACTGCCTCACAGTCTCAGTGCTGCTCCTGTGCCCTGTCTCACGGTGGCTCCTCTGCTCCAGCTTATGATCTCTGCCACACCTCAGCTGCCGCTTCTCCATCAGACAGGGGTGATCTGTTCTTTCTTGGTGCGCCTCAGGAGTCTCTATTCCTGCTTCCGAGATAGTGCCGTGAGACACGGAGGAAAGGCAATGCTGACCCATCGCCTCTATGAACATTTCACATGTCTTCTTTGCATGGCCCCACTCCACCAGTAGGTGGGCGGTACAGAGACGTGGACTGAAGATCCATGTTTAAGCAATCTGACTTCACCACAATACAATTTATAAAATCCCTCCAGGAATTATCATTATTAATATTTTCAATTTCCTGCTTTAAAATTCTTGGAACCAAGTGAGGAAATGAAAGGGGAGGGACATAGAAAGCTATAACTCAATCCATCTCTTCAGGTTTAAATTGCTTTGTCTAGAATTGATTTTCAATGCTATCATTTTGATGTATGGTTTGAAAGTTTGCTATTGTCTTTAGCAGAGTCCAGTATTCTCTGGTGTTGCCTACAGTGTTCTATGTGAGGTTTGACAAATGTGTCCTGCGGAACAAAATGGAAATAATTCCTTCGGAGTCATTTCACTTACCTAGCTATCGTAAGTGGATGATAATTAGGAAATAACTACTCAACTATTTCCTAAATGATTTCCAATGTCCGCATCTACTTCCATGTTAGTCACATTGCAATTCTAGCCAGGTATCCTTCGCATGTGAGTCATGTCAACCTTTCACTGAGTGTGTGTCTCCTTATCTCACACCCCCTGAGTATTGAAGAATGGAGTGTTTGGTAATGAGTTTATGTCTTCTTAAGACAGCATGCTAGGGTCTATGCAAGGAGAAATTTGTGTCAAACGCAGGTGCTGACTTAGAGAGTTCACCTTCTCAAATGGGAGATATGAAGCATATGGAGTATGCTAGTGATGGATGAGCTGCATGCTTAGTAACAATTTCATTCAAGTGTTGCACAAAAGTGGCTTCAGGCTTCACCCTCCCTGAAGAATTGTACTTACTCTTGAGTCTCTTGGGCATCCAGTTCACCAGAAAGCTTTCTCAGCATCCTCAGTCTGTAATAGACAGGCTAGACTGCTCTCTACCATTCAATCCATTAAAAAAAAATTGAGTCTTTCTTCACACCTACTGTGAGTAAACTAAGAGCAAGTGATATGACTTACATGAGTTGCATCTTCTAATAAAGTCCTACTGAAGCCTCATTTTTTTTGGTCCCAGTAAATTGTTTTTATAATAGGAAATTTGTCTTTAAGACACAACTAAGTCAATCTCTAGGCACTTTCAATTATGAAGTAAAATATGGTGGAATGAAAGAAATCAAGAGGCAGGAACGGTTCAGGAAGGAAACTGGAAAATATTTTTATTCTGAGGTACCAATATATTATTTTAATAAACAGTTGTTTGGGGGCATAATCCCCAAAAAAACAGATAATTCAATAGTTCAGTCATAACAAGAAGAGCTACACAACCATTACCACAAGAGATTTAAGAGCATTTTATTCTTTCTTGTACTCCTTATTATTAGTCCCCCATTTCCCCACCCTGCACCCCTTGTATCCCTAAGGAACCAGTAATCCACTTACTACCTCTATAGATTCACCCATCCTGGATTTAAAATACCCAAAAATATAGAGAAACAAAAAAGAGTCAAAAAAGCTTACAATAATAACACAATAAAACAGAAAAACCCCAGTTGAAAAGAAAACAATATTTAAAATCTGAACGAGGGATCAAATAGCAAGGTTTTAAAGTTTAACCAACTCTCACTGCATGGCGTTGATACTGACTCATGGCGAGTCCTTGTGGGGTTCAGAGACAGTAGCTGCTTATGGGACAGAGAGCCTAGTCTGTCTCCCGTGGAGCAGCTGAGGGTTTTGAACTGCCGACCATGAGGATCGCAGCCCAACGTAGAACCACTGAACCACCAGCGCTCTTCTTACTGCTTTTTAAAAAGCCAATTTTTGAAATTTAAAAATATTTTAAAGGCTCGAAGTAGTTAATTGGAAAAAAAAAAAAAAGAACAAAGATGCTCTTTGGCAGCTATTAGTGGGGATGATCCCTTGAAAATGAACATTTCGTGGAAGAAGACCATAACGACACCGGCCGTGATCCACTTTCAACTACATTCTGCATGATAACCAGGCCATTCACATCCTCTGGCGAAGAGGGCGCTTCGGAGAACTGTCAGAAATGCACTGTGGAACTAAGGCGCCCGCCCAGGGGCTCCGACTATGCTGCGAAGGCACTCTTCCAGCCGGAAAGTGACTGCCTTCACATGTTCTCAGAAAGGGAAGCTTAATGGTGGTTTAGGAGATAGTAGATTGTCCTTTCTTTTAAGTTGTGATGCAAAATTAAAAGACAAAGTTAATCCAAACTTCTAAAACACAAATATATCTATAACAGGTGTTCAAGGGTGGGATAAACAGTTTTATTTAGAAGTTTTATTAGGAAGGCTTTCAGGTGAGGGGGACAATGGATATAACACTTAGATAAGTAGATGGGCTTGCATAAAATGGAGTAATGTCATTGACAAGGAAACAATCAGGACCTAATTAGTCTGAGAATTCCATTTCAGAACAATTTGGGAAGAACAAGGGCTAATAATAATAGAAGAGAAAATGGAACAGTTCCAGCATAGCATATATATTCCTTTATCTTAATCAAATCAGTAAGGATATATCATTTTCATTCTCAAAAATTTAAAATAGCACTCCCTTGTAAAATCCCGAGGGGATGTCTTGCCACCCTCAGACTCCTCTTTAGTCTTAATACCCCCCATTTTCAAATTGAAACCCAAGTTACTTGGTATTCAACGTGGATGAGCAAATGTTACCATAGAGCTGCAAAGAGAAAGCCTGAGAACTGAAAAAGAGCCTGCAGATTCGTAAATCGAATCTTTAGAGTTGACGAGAGCGACAAGAACAATGCTGACCACTGTGCAGTGAAAGGAACACACGCATTGTAATCAAAAGGCCTTGTCTGATGTCCAAATTCTACCACTTGCCACGTGGATTTTCTGCTAAGTAGCAATGGAATAAAAAACATTCAGTGATTGAACTAAATTAAAACCCTTGATTAAATTTAATATTTCAATATTGTAATTAAGTACTTATAACAGTAAACACTTAGATGGAATTAAAGTTTAATGAAAGGTAGATTTCTGTTTTCCTAGACCTAATAACCGTGCCTGAGACACAGTAGGTACCCCATAAGTGCTACTTAAATGCATCAATAAACACTGTAAAGAACGAAAATACATTTATTATTATGTAATGCATAAAAATCAATTTTGAACCATTCATAATTAACATCATGACTATCCAAATTTCTGTTGTTATTGAAGTACTTTGATGTTGAGGTTTCAGTAGTTATGGGGTGGGGAATGTTCTCAATTTATGGAGTGATATCAATGCAATTTATTAAACTTTCCTTTCTGCTTAAATATTTACAGAGACAGGTAGTTTACTGTGTGTTTGTTGAAACTTAGATTTGTCTGTTTAATCAATTTGAGACTGTTCTGTTGGTTCATGATAGAAGATCAAGAAGTATGATTTCACTGTCGGCCTCTTCATAAACAACAACAAAACTAAGGGATTGACTGTAAGATTTCTTCTTGGGCATCGTCCTCAGCCACATGCTCTGTTCCAAGAAACCCCCCCGCCCCCCCCCCCCCGTCCTCAGTGTCGGGGACCCGGCCCTAAGCCCCATGGCCGGCTGCCTGGGGGTAGCCTCATCGCCTGCTGGAGCACTGGTGACAATGACAAGCAGGAAAAAATGCAGAACAGGAAACAAACAAAAAATGGCAAGCTTTCTTGAAGGAGCAGAGTGCAGAGCGTCTTGCTGGGGAGCCGTCTTGGGAGGACAGTCATTCCCACAATGTCTTGGGCCCAGGTGTCCTCTTGTTCCCTCTGTGTTAAAATAAGTAAAACCTAGAGTTCACATGTTCGCAGAGATGGTTAAACCTGAGTTTGATTTTTGGTTTCGTTTTTTCTCTGTTTTATCTGTGGATGTACTACAATGGTGGTCATTTCTCTGAATTTCTCAAAAACTAAGACCCTTGTTGACTTTTAAGAAAAAGAAGAAGCATGATTTCATTATTGCTAGTAAAGCTTTGGCTTCAAAATATCAAATACATTCCCTTATTAATCTAGCCAACCACTCATCTCTCTATAATAGTTCTGCATTGAAAATTGACAGGATGAATGAATTAGAAAGTACGCGGTGTAGAGTGGTTCAATAAGTCTTCCTATTTAATATTTATTAGACATCTTCAAGTGCTAGACAAGGCCATAATAGAACACAAACTAGATCACAGTTTTCACCTTTAAAAAGTAAAACGGAAGCTCCTCTTAAAGTCAGTATGCAGTGAGGTAACTTTCCAACTTGAAAACTTAAATGTCACTTTATTTATTATTTTCTATATTGATAATTTTTCTCAGTCTGAAGAAAATGAATAAAACTAAGACATTAGATTAAGAATACTCTATTTTTATTTAGTTGCCATGGTATTGAAATTAGACTTATCTGTGGAACATGGGCTATTTTGAACTGTCATTGTGGAAGGAAGGTTTAGTTTGTGGTTTAAGAGATCAAATTTCATCCATTAAAATAAAACTGTGATATCAGTAAATTAAGTCAAGTAAATTCTAGAAATTCACCTCCATTTAATTGCAACCTGTGTTAGAAGAAACGTTCCTTTCAGAGTTTTGAGAACAATTGAGTTTCCAAATAATAGATGAGAAAGTAAGGGCAAACGCGAAGAAAGTGGTCTTCGAGCCTGTGATGCTAAGAAGAGACTTGCCTATCTGACACCGTACATAGGTCGACGTCAATGTGGTCAGTTGCCAGTGACCTGGCTCCAACACAGAGTGACCTCCTACAATAAAGCAAAACATTGGCCAGTCCTGTCCCATCCCCATGATGGTTGCCATCCTGGGGTTCCTTGTAGCAAACGCAGTGTATATTCATTCCAGTATATAGTGGACATTATTCCATCTGCAGGTGAGCCTGCTGTCATTTGAGATACTGGTGACCCTAGCAGGTATGCATCAGATTGTTAACTCCAAGGTCAGTGGTTCAAATCCATGAGCTGCTCCTCAGAAGAGAGATGAGGGTTTCTGCTTGGGTAAAGAGTTACAGCCTGGGAAACTATAGAGTCATGAGTCAAAATTGACATGATGGCAGTGAGTTTTTGTTTGTTTGTTTGCTTGTGTATTTGTTTTAGTATGCCTACTAGGATCATCATGTTAGATGCTGTGGACTTGACTAACTCATAATAACATGAGGTGTAACAGAAGGAATGATTGCCTGGTCCTGTAGCTTCTTCAGAATGTTTGAGGTCATTGCTGAATTTGTTGTGTCAATAAATTCATTTAGATTTCCCTGGTTTTAGAAGACCTCCTGACAAGCATTCCTTCTCCAGCAATTGATTGCTCCTGGTGGTGTATTTCCCTCGGTAAAGGAGATGCTGTCTTGCCATTCTGGCTTCTTTGGAACCCTCCAGCTGTGCTTCCTCCAAGACTGACCACCTCATTCGTTTCGCAGTCCAGGGACAGCTAATATTCTCCACCAGCTCCAACATTCAAATGCACCAGTACAGGTCTTACATGTCTATTCAGGTGATTGGAAGTGCCATGGCTTGGATCAAAAACATCGTAATTATTGAAAAGGATCTTTGATTTTTAAGATTAAAGAAATAAGAAAGAAAGAACATTTACTTGACATTTCCCCTGTGAAATAGGTCATTATATTTCTTAGTGTCCGCCCTGGAGGTGTAGTAGGTTGCACTGGGGCTTCTAACCACAAGGTCAGTGGTTGGAAACCACCAGGTGCCCCATGGGAGAGAGGAGGCTTTCTGTTCCTGTGAAGAGTTAGTCTCAAAACCCCACAAGAGCAGTTCAGTTCTGTCCTATAGGATGGCAATGAGTCAGAACAGACTTGTTGGCATTGGGTTTGGTATTGAGTTAGTGAGGTAGTTAGTTTATTGCACCAATCTGGCCGATAAACACATGTGAGGTTAATTGAAGGGTGGAGGGATAAATGGCTCGGTAAGCCTTGCCTTTGGAATTCTCGGGTCTCTTGCTTTCTCATGGCCGGACCAGGGTGCAGCTACCTTAGCCAGTTCCCTGCTTCAGCTGGCAAGGCTCACTTCCTGCAAGACATCCCTGAGGAGAAGCCACATGGACCTACCTCGATGCAGCCGTGGGTGCTGGAGAAGCCGTGCGGAGACCCCTGCCAGCATTGAGATGCCTACACATTCACTGACTCAGCTTTCCTCCTGCAGTCGGCATCATAATGTGTGTTTTGTGAGATGGAGGAGGACTTTGTGGATTGGTGGTGGACATATGGGCTAATGTTGGACTTGTGGGTTTGGGCAGCACTGGGTTGGGATGTTTCCTTGATGTACACTAACTTTTATATAAAACTCTCTCTTACACATATGAGTTTCTGTGAATTTGCTTCTCTAAAGTACCCAGACTAATAAAGCTAGCATCATAACAACATACAGACCACTCCAGTAAAACACACTAACAGGTTACGGCACTCTTCAACATGTATGTGATAATTGTGATAGGAATTTGGACTTATCCTATGAGTAAAACAACATTTCTAGCTTTATTCATAAATTCAACTACAACTGCATTGTCCAAAATGGCAACCATTTCAAATGAAGAGAATAGAAACTGCTTCTAATTGTAAAATGAACACTAGGTTTCAAAGACTTACTATATAAAAATGATGCAAAGTATCCTAAAAATAATTTTTCATTTTGATCACATGTTAAAATGTGATACTTTGGATACATTGGGGTGCAGCATTTACTAAAATTAATTTTACTGGTTTCTATCATTTTTAGGGAAGCTACTTGATATGCGGCTTGCATGATATTTTCACTGGTTAGCCCTGTTGAATGAAACATATCATTTTGCCCAGATGTTGGCTTTTAGAATTCAGAACAGAGGAAACGAAGGGCTAACTTGCTTCACATTTCAACTCCCAAACCAGGAAGTGAAGAAAATTATCATCCCAAGCTATATCAAACAGTTGCCAGGGCAACACAGAGAGAGGCTTGGCTCCTCTTTTCCTTTTGTTGATGTGTTCTCCGCCCCTAAGCCACGTTGCCCGGCTTGCGGGTGTGGGTTTGAAAGAGCTTGAGGGTCCCTGAGAAAAGTGGAGTTCGGCATTGTGTATCTTGGGTGAATCTGTGGATGACACTGCTGGTGCAGAAGAATACAGTGGGGCCCATAATGAGAGACTCATTTGGAAAGTTTGATGTGCGTACCCCAAGGTGCCTTCTAAATGGAACATGGAAACTGGCCTTCTCGTTGAGCAATGGATGAATGCAGGGTTACTGGAATAGCTTAACTACAGAAAGGGGCTGTTCTAAAATGTGCCTGTGAAGAACAATCACAGCTAGTTGGGAGTACCGTCACCCCAAGCCTTGTGGCAGACAGGTGGCGTAGAAGAAAATCACTTTGATATCTCTGGCTCTAGGTGTGCCTGACCCAAGCCATGGTATTTTCAATCACCTCATATGCATGTGAAGATTGGACATTTAATAGAGAAAACCTAACAATTGATGGGTTTAAATCGTGGTGCTGTGAGAGTACCACTGAGTGTTAAAAGGACAAATGATCTGTCTTGGAAGAAGTAGGACCGACCAGCGAGTTCCTTAGAGACAAGGATGGCCAGACTTGCCTTCCTTTGGAGATGCTGTAAGAAGAGACTTAGGACGCGAAGTTTGGTTAAGTAGAAGGGCAGCGAGAGAGAGGAAGGTCCTTAGAGAGATGCATTGACCCCAAGGCTGCAGCAATGGTTTCAAGCTTGGTAACAATCATGAAAATATAATGACACTGGACCGGGCAGTGCTTCATTCTGTTGTGCATAGGGTTGGTGTGGGTCGGAACTGACTCAATGGCACCCGGCAAGAGCACCAAGTGAAGGGCCAGGGGACTGTAGAATTGTTCAGGAATCCAGGCCAAGAAAGGGGACACGCCACCTCACCAAGAATGCTATTCTCTTTTTTCATTTTCCTTGATGCTTGTGTATGTGTGGAGTGTTGAGGGGGGTGGGGAGGGAATTTCAAGGTAAAGTCTACTGTGCTTTAGCTCTAATATAAGATGTGTTGCCTAAATAATTGACTCTTCCCTTTAATGACATATCTTGTTCTAATCCATCTGCCTTTGTCATCAATTCCAAATTTGATAAGATCCACTTGACCTTAGATATGCATATCACTGCACTAAGATCAAATGTAAGCGTATTTGGACTCAGAGTGAGCCCATGCGTGTCAAGGGGAAACTGCTCTTAAATTTTTGGAGACGGTAAGTCTTTATAGGAGCAGACCGTCTCATCGGTCCTCTGGGAAGTAGCTGGTGGGTTTGAGCTGCTCACCTGTGGTGAGCAGAGCCACAATGTGCCACTGCATCGCCTTGCTCCTCTCCATGAGGACTGATGGCTTCTTCGGTTTCAGGAGGGGCAGGCATGATTCTCAGAAGAGAGTGGCTAGAGAATTGGCTTTCATCTACTTTAATACCTTTTCTGGCTAGCTACCTCCAATATTTCTGTGCTTTAAAAGAGAACAACCTGGAACCACTCATCTCTGATCACAATGATTTCACTCATTTTACAAATACATATTACTTATATTTGTTGTTACCAGATACTTTTCTAGGCATTAAGAGTCGAGTAGATGAATTAGATATTCTTCTTCAACATGAAGAATACAGTCGAATGGATTGTGTGTGTGTGTGTGTATATATAGATAGATAGATAGATAGATAGATAGATAGATAGATAGATATGTTGGCAAATTATCCTTCTGAGTTTGTTTGCCCTTTTTTCCCTCCTCCACCACAAATGAAATATTACCTCCATGCCAAAGATTTTTTAACACCCTCTGATAGAATAGACTCTATCTCTTTATTTTGCTCCTTTTTTGGGTAGACTTTTATGTCCATGATTTGATTAATTCTCTGCATCATCTGGGATCTCAATAGCAGAAACTGTATCCTCTCCATCTTTGTATTTATAACATTTGGCACATTCTGCACACTCAATAAGTGTATGCTAAAACACCTCAACCTCATTGTCTTCTATCTAAATCTGTCTTTCTTTTTTTTTTGTATTTGCTCTGAGGTTATATAACACCCAAAGATTTGGAAAGCCAAGTTTAGTTCAGAACAGTTATACAATCAAAATATGGTTTTAAATAGTCTATTCTGAGCAGCAATAGCTGAATGATTTAACATATTTCCCTCTGTGTCTAAACAATGAAGTCATTTCTGTTATTTTGAGGGGAGGGAAATAACTCAGAAAATTCTTCTCAAAGTGAAAGTAAACAACTGTTATCATCTTAAAGATATACAACTATTTGACCACCAAAAGGACATTTAAATACATTCAAAAGTAGACATCTATACAGTTACCACAGACACATGTTGCTAAGTTATAACCACTGAGTCACTGATTAAAGAGTAGCTAATGTTTGCACTTGTTTTGAACACAAACTTTTTAAAATATCAAAATAGTAATTTTATTTTCTTCAGTATCTGATAAAACTAAAATAGGCCCCAATAATTTACACATCGCCCCACAAAACATCTGTACTGTGCATGTGTCCTGGTTCTTAGATGTGGCTCCAGAGACACGTTAGGAAATGAATCTTGAAATAAATGAGATTTATTTTTACCACCTGGTAAAATAAGTCAATTTGACATCCAGGCGAGGAAAATGTCACTTCTTGAATACCCGAGTTTAGGAGCTGCTGTGAAATATTGCACTGTATAATCTTTGCATGTTGTGTTGTGTGTTTCTGAAGGGGATCTTCCTTCAAGTGAAACTACTGGGTCAAACTATGTGGACCTTTTTAATTTGGATAGGTACTTCCAAACTGCTCTCCAAAATTGTATTTTTACTAAATGTTCCTAACTGTGTATGCAGTTGCCCTTTCACTGCTGCCCGTGTGAGGCTTATCACTTGGTTCTAAAAATTCATGTTCTTAAGATATCACTTTTAATTATTTCTACAGCAATATCTTCATTGGGTTATTTCCAGAAAGGCTTTGTCCAATACTAATTGTGTTTCCCTCAATTCCACTGTAATCCAATATTATTATCTATTGACTTTGGGAAAAGAGATGAAGGACAAGGGGACTCATCCATTAGGTGAAATTGCACACCTTACGTACAGTATTGCTAATCCCAGTCGTTTTCAATGTGCGGTTCCTAGACAAGCACCATAAACAGTACCTGGGCCCTTCTGCGAAACGCCAAGTCCCACCTCAGCCACACTGAGTTAAACCTGTGGGTGTGGGGCATGGTTGTGTGTTTTCTGTTTTCACAAGCTCTCTGGGTGATTCTAATATGCCCTAGGGTTTGAGAAGGGGCCCTGGCAATGCCACCGTGACGCATTGACTGTTATCTGAAAACGTGGCTGTTCAAAAACCACCTGGAGCAGTGGTTCTCAATCTGTGGGTCGGGACCCCTTTGGGGTAGAAAGACCCTTTCACAGGGGTCGCCTGTGAAAATGTAGCAAAATGGCAGTGATGAAGTAGCAATGAAAATAATTTTATGGTTGGGGGGGTCACCACAACACGAGAAACTATTCAAGGGTTTCATAAGGAAGGTTGAGAACTACTGACCTCGAGGCTTCGCAGGCGAAAGACTGGGTGATCCTCGCGTTGGTTCAGACGCATAACAACCTATGCAGGCCAGAAGTAAGCACTGTCTGGTCCTGCACCCTATTCACTCTCCTTGCTGTAGGCAAGCCATTATTAGAGCTCCTGAGTCAGTCCAGTTCACTGAGTGTTTTCCTCTTGACAAGCCTGATATGCATCTCCAGAGACTGGGTCCTCTGACAATATGTCCGACGTACGCGATGCGTAGTCTCACCATCTTCGTTTCTAAGGAGCATTCTGGAAGTACTACTTCTGTGGAAGTTTTGTTCGTTCTTGTGGGGGTCCACGGCATATTCCGTATTCTTCACTGACATGATCATTCAAAGGCATATGCTTGGGGTCTTCCTTAGTTATTGTCCAGCACATGAAGTAATTGAAAATACCATGGCTTGGGTCATATGCACCTTCGCCCTCCAAGTGACATCTGTGTATTTCAATACTGTAATGCAGTCTTTGGCAGCAGACTCTCAAAATGGAATATTCTGTTTGATTTCTTGGCTGCTGCTTCCATGGGTGTTGACTGGGGATCCAAGTAAAATGAAATCTTGGAAAATTTCATTCTGATCCTCGTCTTTTACAATGTATTTAATGGATCCAGTTGTAAGGATTTTTTATTTATTTGTTGAAGTGTGGGCCATGGTGAGGGCTGTGGTCTTTGGTTTTCATCAGTAAGTATTTCAAGTATTTTGCTTTTGGCAAGCAAGGCTGTGTCACCTCCATACTGCAGGTTATTCCAAGCCTGAAGCCAGTTTTTCTCCATATATGTCAGCTTCTCAGCTTATTTCCTAAGCAAATGGATTGAATAATTCTGGTGATACAACCTTGATACATACCCTTTCTGATTGAAAACCACACTCGGTCTCCTTGTTCCAGTCAAACACTGCCTTTTGGTCTCTGCACAGGGCCCACATGAGCCCAATTAAGTGCTATAGAATCTTCACTCTCCTTGATGCTCCCCATAGGTTAGTTATTAAGATCCACGGACTCAATTGCCTTTGGGAAGTCAATAACGCACAGCTTGCAAAGTTATATGTTAGTCTCTGCTTTCAGTCAGGATTCATCTGCGCACACCCATGTTCATCCCAGCACCGTTCACAGCAGCAAGATGAAAACATCAGCGGAAGAACGGATACAGACACTTTGATGCATGCACACAATGGAATACTATGCATCACTAAAGAATCAGGATGAAACTGAAGTGTGCCGTGGCATGGATAACCTGGAAAATGTTATGCTGGGTCAAATCATTAAATCACAAAAGAACTGATAGTATATGAAGCATCTGTTGTTATCAGAAAATCAAGACACACGTTTTCCTACCTAAAGAAACAGATGTTGACCTTGGGGGAATGGCGAAGGAGGAAAGGGAAGCAGTAGAGCAAGGGTTCCGAAAGGGGCTGATATTGCTCCTTGGGGCCACTGGGATGCTGTAGGGAGGCTGCAAAAGAGGTGCCTACACTTTTTCCTGGACCATGAGCTTTAGTACAAAAATGTTTAATTGTCAGGTAAGTGCAAAGTAATGTTTTCCCCTAAAAATGGAACAGTAGACCCAATATGCTTGAGAGCCCGTGGGGCAGAGGACAGACAGGGGTCACTTGAGTGAAGGGGGAGGAAATATTCCATGACAGCAAGAAGAGAAACCAAAGTGGAGCGAATCGAGGCAAGACGTTGGGGACATTGTTAAGTAATGTAGATTGTTGCATATAGAACTGGTCATCTGAAATGTAAACGCACACCTAATTCGCAGCAAACATTTTTAAAAGAGAAAAGGGGATTCAACTGATTTCAGACATGTACCATATCCTCTTCAGGATGTGGTTTAAATTTCTGGCATTTTCCCCCCTGGGGAATCAAGTGCTTCGATCATTTTAAAATTTGTCTCCAGCCATGTTTTATTTGCATGTGACATTAATGAGATTACCTAATAATTCTGCTTTTCTCAGTATTTCCTTTGCAATGGGCCCACAAATGAACCATTCACAGTTGGCTGTCATGTAGCTGTTCCCCAAACTCCTCGGTTCAGATAAGTGAGCCCTTCCAGCATCGCAGTCAGTGGTTGAAAGACTTTCCTTGGTATTCTGTGAATTCCTGCAGCCTTTTTGTGCCAGTGCCTTCAAGGTAAATTGAACCAATTCCTTTTAACACCGTTGGTTCTTCAAATGGTTAAGAGCCAACCAGTCCTTTTTTTTCTACGATGACTTTGAGTATTTCTTCATCGCAGTTTGATGCTCACTTTGTTGCTCAGTATATTTCCCATAGAATTCTCAATATTGCAAACTCAATGCTTGAATTTTTCCATTCTTTTACCTCTAGAAATATCAAGCAAGGGTTGTTTTCTTTTCTTAAATCCATGTCTTTGCACTTCGTTACAAAGCTTTACTCTGTCATCTCAACCCATCCTTTTCTCGGCTGTTTTCATTCCTCTACATTCAAGAGCAAGTTTCATGTTGTTTTCTGACATTATTTTTGGTCCTTTTTCTCTTTCCTGTAATATTTCAAAGCTTTTCTTGCTGTGGTTTCTGTGATAGTTTATTGGGAAGGTCATCAGATTTATATTCATGCTTCATACACGTTTTGTCTCAACCCCTCCATTTCCGTCCAATCAATGACCTCATCGAATCCCACTTCTTGCCAGTATTTCTTTCCTTTCATCCTTAAAAATAATCATTTTATGGGGCTCGCACAACTCTTATCACAATGCATCCATCCATCATGTCGGGCACATTTGGACATTTGTTGCCATCATTTTCAAACATTTTCTTACTACTTGAGCCCTTGGTATCAGCTCCTCATTTTTTCCCTCCCTCCCTCCTTCCTTCCCTCTCTCATGAACCCTTGATAATTTATAAATTATTATTATTATTCTATGTCTTGCCCTGTCCGATGTCTCCCTTTACTCCCTTATCTGTTACCCATCACCCCGAGAGGGGGTTATAGGTAGGTCATTGTGATCAGTTCCCCCTCTCTCCCCGCTCCTTCCCCTTCCCCTCCTGGTATGGCTACTCTCAATATTGGTCCCAAGGGGTTTATATGTCCTATATTCCCTGTGTTTCCAGCTTCCACCTGTATCGATGTATGTGCTCTCGTTTAGCCAGATTTGTAAGGCAGAATTAGGGTTATGATAGTGGGGGTGAGGAAGCATTAAAGAACCAGAGGAAAGGTGTATACTGCACCCTGACTGGCCTGTCTTCTTCCCGCAACCCTTCTGTAAGGGGATGTCCAATTGCCTACAGATTGGCTTTGGGCCCCCACTCCACATTCTCTCCCCGACCCCCATTCACATTGACACGATATTTTGCTCTGGCTCTTTGATGCTTGACCCCTGATTTCATTGACACCTCATGATCACACAGGCTGGCGTGCTTCTTCAATGTGGGCTTTGTTGCTTCTCAGCTAGATGCCTACTTGTTTATCTTCAAGCCTTTAAGACCCTGGAAGCTATATCTTTTGATAGCCGGGAACCATCAGCTTTCTTCATCACATTTGCTTATGCACTCATTTGTCTGCAGTGATTGTGTCGGGAAGGTGAGCATCTCAGAATACCGATTATTAGAACAAAGTGTTCTTGTGTTGAGGGAGTCTTTAGTAGAGAGAGGCCATCCTTTCTTAAACCTTTTGTTTCCCTTTTGATCTTAAGTTATCTTAAATTGATAATTCTAATATAGTTGTGAGTTCAGTTCTAGACCCAAGGGTGGTTATAGTCTCAGAGATTCCCACCAGTCTGTTTCCAATTAATAGGCATGGTGTCGTATGATTTTGAGCTCTATCCCCCTCTTTCCTCTCATTCTACCCAAGACCTTCTAATGCAATCATTTTCAGAGCAGTTAGCAGTGGTGATCAGGCACCATCTCATTCTTCTTCTTCAGGGTTGTACACGCTGATGTTTATGTGCTGCCTTAATGCATTTGACTAAGTTTTACCATGTTTCTTTTTATTTACATCACTCTTATTTCCTGTGAAGGGGGAGAGACCACCATTTGCACCTTTGATGGCTGCTCACAAGACTTTAAGACCTCAGATGCTAATCACCAGATTAGGATGTAGAACTTTGTCTTGGCAGTCTATGTTATACCAGTTCAGTTGATTTTAGTGGCCCCCAAGACTATGATCTTAGGGCCCCAGATGCAGAAACTCATTCCTTCATGGCATCTGATTCTGCCTAAGAAATCATCCTAACTTTCATCACTGTGTGCTCTACCACACACACACACACACACACACACACACACACACACACACACACACACATATATATATTTGTAGCAAGGAAAATATACATAAACAAATAGCCTCTGTCAAATCTACATATATTTGTGGGTGCGCTTCCACTCTCCTTCCCACACTTGTCCAACCTTTTCTATCGAAGCTTCTGCTCACAGATCAGCACTCTTACAAGATTGTATATACAACACTATATGCCTCCCTTTCCGTTAACCCTTAAAAAGCTTCCAGTGTCTCCCTCTGCTTCCATCAGTTTTCCTTAACTTCATCTTACTCTCTATTGTCTCCCTTGTCACTCAGTTTAACATTTGTCTACCCTCTAGCCCACAAATTCCCTTCCCATCCTTTCATTTTTTAAATAGCTTTTTGCTTTCTCAATGTCCTCCCCCAACTAGTCTAGTCCTTTGGGTTCAATGTATCAAATCTATTTTTGAGATGGTCTTTCAATTTAGGTGGATCTCATCAAGAACATTGCAAGATCTATCTTGCAGTGAAATGTTATCTGTGATATGAAAACATCTAGATGCGCAAAAGTCTATTTAATCCACATATTATTCAAATTTCCCCACCAATCACTCCACCAACTTCACAAGTCTAATATTGATTAAACAGGTGACCACAATGTGTTGGTCATTATTGGTGATTTGAATGAAAAAGTAGGAAACACAGAGGAAGGACAGTAATGTAAATACAGCCTTGATGGCAGAAGCTAGAAACTGCATGATAGAATTTTTCCAGAGCTATGAATTCTTCATTGCAGATAACCTTTTTCAACAACACATATGCACGGACATCGCCAGATGGAAAACACAGGAATCAAAATGACTAACTCTGTGAGAAGAGATATTGTAGAAACTCAGTACCGACTATCAAAACAAGATCAGAGGCCAACTGTGAACAGACTGCCAATTGTTCATTTGTAAGTTCAAGTTGAAGTTTAGGAAAATTAAAACAAGTTCATGAGAGCCTATAATAGTTACACTGTATGTCAACATGGGAGAGCCAGGATTCTCCCATGATATGATCCTGGGGAGTAGTCAAGCAGTTGGGGGAAGAATAAAGTGGAGCAGGCGTCCTCAAACGACAGCCCGCAGGTCACATGCGGCCCACCAAGGACATTTATCCGGCCCGCCAGGTGTTTTTGCCCCATTTTCTTTTTTTACTTCAAAATAAGATATGTGAAGTGTGCATAGGAATTTGTTCATAGTTGCTTTTTTAAAAAATATAGTCCGGCCCTCCAACGAGTCTGAGGGACAGTGAACTGGCCCCCGGTTTAAAAAGTTTGCAGACCCTTGGAGTGGAGTATCATCTCCTTAGTCCGGTGAGAGTTTCAATAAAATTAAGAGGTGTGGATGGACAACATGCTGAAGCTAACCCACTTGTACTTCTGGGTCTGGATGCTGTATCTCTGGCTCATCGACTTCCTACTGTATCACCTATTGATCCCAGGAGCCATCAGTGGACCGCCACCTTTGGATTCATTCAGCCTCCCTTGGATTCATCCACTTCTACATTCGCCAGCCTGTGGTCTTCCTGCTTCATCTTCCAGCTTCCTGCTTCTTGGCTCCAGAAGCTACATGTGTCAGAAGTCTTCCGTTTACATCTGCTCACAGGTTGAACCATACTGGACTTAACTTCTTCACCAGGTGTTTGAGTTACTTCTTGACATAAACCTCTTTCTATATACATATAACACTAGTTTTGTTCCTCGAGAGAACCCTGCCTAATACCAAGGCAAAATACAACCTTAAGTGTATCCCATCAGAATTACAGAAAATCTCAGTATCAGTCCTGATGCACTGAGTACTAACCAGACCTGACCAGCTGTGGCATGACTCAAGAATATTATACATGAAGAACACGTAAGGTCATTTGAGAAACATTAAAAAAGAAAAGAATAATGTGTATGTCAGAAGAGGTTCTGTGACACAATCTTTTATGTACAGTAGCTAAAACAAATGGTAGAAATGATCACATGAAAGAGCGGAATAGAATAGGTCAAAGGGCAACAGTAGAAAACAAAGCTACGTGTTATAAAAAATGTACAAATATCAGTAGCTAGACAGAAGGGAAGAATGTTTCTCAAACTGAGAAAAAGTTAATAAAAAATTTAAGACAGTAGAAATATTGAGAGATTCTTGGACAAAATATTGAACAGTGCAGGATGCATCAAAAGAAAGTGAAAGGAACAATAGAGACCGGGTATCAAACAGAATTAGTCAACATTGAACTATGTGCCAAAAGGCAGTGCGTGATCCCAAACCAATGGTATTGGCAGGAAAGCCCAAGCTGCAGTAAAGGCGTGACTGAAGCACAAGGCTCCGGGAGTGAATTAAATACAAACTGGAATGTCTCAACAGGCTGATGAAGCATGGGAAGCACTCACTCATTTATTGCAAGACATTTGGAAGACAGCTACCTGGCCAGCCTACTGGAAGAGACTCCTATTTGTATTGATTCCAAAGAAAGCTGACCCAGTTTACAGGAAATCATAGTTCCTTGTCATGGAGATCACATGCAAGTAAAGTTTTGCTGCAGGAAATTGAGAAGTGACTGACACCGTGCATGGCCAGGGAGCTGCCAGAAATTCAAGCCAGATTTCAAAGGGGATATAGCATGCTAATGGGTCTGACTGAAAGCAGAGAATGGCAGAATGGCGTGCTTCGTTGCATTCTGACCTTGTGTTTCACAAAAACTCTGGGTAAAAATTGCAAAGAATGGGGAGTCCAGAACACTTACTTGTGCTCGTGTGGAACCTGCACATAGCCCACGAGACCATCAGGCAGACCAGGTAATACTGCATGGTTCTCAATCAGGAAAGAGGAGTGTCGGGGTTGTATCCATTCACAGTACCTGTTCCGTCTGCATTCTGAGTAACTAAATGCAAGAAGCTGGACTACATGAAGATGAATGTTGCCTTAGGGCCAGAGGAAGGTTTATTAACAACCTGTAATATGTGGACAACACCTTGCTTGCTGGAAACCAATAGGCTGTGAAGTACTTTCTGATGAAAATTAAAGACAGCACCTTTCAGCATGGATTAGAACTCAATGTAAAGAAAACAGAAATCCTCACATATGGACCTAAAATAACATCATGATACATGGAGAAACTATTAAAACGAGTAAGGATTTCATTTTGCTTAGCTCTACAATCAATGCTCACATACAGAGCATCAAGAAAACAAACAGCATGCTCCATCGGGCCAACCTCTCTGGAGAGCAATGATAGAAGAGGCATCCCACTGAGGAATACGGGGCATTGGCCGAAGTCGTGGTATTGGCAATTGCCTCCGATTAGCAGTTGTTCCCTGGCCATACTCTGGCTGATGGCATTGAGTTTCTCCAACTTCTCCCCCACAGATGTAGATGATTTGATTCCTGTACATTCCATCCTGTAAGGCCCATGGGTATATTCTTGTTTCTGTTGTTGAAAAAGATGTGTTTGCAGTGAATAATTCATTGGTGTATAACACTGTATCATACTATCTCAGACATTGTTTCTGATTCAGCAAGGCGAGATTTCCAGGTACTAATCCCTTGTTTGCCACTTCCTCATTTCAGTCACCAGAAATTGTCAATGCATCTTGAGTTCACAAACAGGGAACATCAATTGGAGACGGTAGCTGTTAGTGAAAGTATTTCGCGTCTTTACTTTCAGCGTTAGTGGCCGGTGCATAAATTTGAATACCAGTCATATTAACTCATCTTCCTTGTTGAGATATGGATATTAGCCTATCACTGACACCATTGTACTTCAGAATAGATGTTAAAATTTTCTTTTTAATAATGACCATGACACCATTTCTCTTCAAATAATCCTGTGTAACATAGTAGATCATATGAATGTCAAATTCCAAGTGGTCACTACCAGTTCATTCCAGCTCATGAAAGCCTAGGACATCAATCATTATACATTTTGTCTCACTGTTATGACTTTTAATTTTCTTAGATTCATAATTTGTGCATTAACACCACATCCAAATTATTAATGCATGCTTACAGCGATTTGTTCTCATTTTGAGGTATTTCCCATCAGCCAGTAGAGGTGCCAACAGTCTTACTCCATGCCTGTCTTTGAGGTTGACATTCCTTCAGGAGGCAGCATCGGTCATATTTGGAGAGGCTTCCGACCTGAGAGACTCAGCTTCGGGCTCTACACCAGACTATATGCCACTACCGGTGAGAAGGTTTTCACTTGCCAATTTTCTTAGAAGTAGATTTCTACATTCCCCTTCCTCTATTTTAGTCGAGAATCTCTGCTGAAGTGTTCTTACCACGGATGTGCTGACTTTTGAAATATTGGCGGCACAGCCACACTGACACCACCACAGGGCAACAAACGGACGGCCTAAACCCCGCGTGTCAGTTATACTCCGGCATGGGGATTCACTAAGTAGGCGTCAAATTGGATCCTGTGGCACACAATCACAAGAGTAGCTGATAATCAATGTCTTCTGTTCGCTTGGGGAGTGAGGAACTGAAACTCAGGCCAATACCTTATTTCAGATCATAAACTTGATCACATTTCACAGGCAGCATATTGCTTGCTCCGTGCCTAGGGATACATTTTACTAGGGTATCACTTTCAAGGTGCACTGTAGAGAATGACAGTAGGCAGACTCTGAGAGAATGGAAAAGCAGAATGAAGCCATGGAAAATCATTGAGGGAAAAGGTGATTGAACGGGATACTGAAAACCCAACTGAGGGTCCCCAAACTGAAAGGGGGAAGACTTTGTTTCTCTTTGAATTGGGCCTGAACTTGGGCTTCGATCTACAGTTCCTTTATTCTCAGTGACCGAGCAGGAACAGCACGCTAGGCCTGAGACTACTGTTTATGAGTTAGAATTACTGCAGTGCAGATAAGGTAGCAAGAGACAGGAGCAAAGTTGGAAGAAGACAAATTTATCTTGTGCTAAAATTAGGGCATCTTTGTCGGAGATGATTATTAGTCACTTATTTTCTTTTCAGTTGGGAGAAAATATTGCAGCTTTGGTGATAAAAGGTGGGGTCACTGAAATATATGAGAAAAGGGAGGGGTTTAATTTTGGCAGAGGAGAGAGAGTTCAATGTGACTCGGTGTTAAATAAAATAGGAAAATAAATTCTATGAGACTCAGACATTCTCTAGTTTGCTTTGCCTGCTCACATACAAAATACAGTTCAATCCTTTGTCAGTAGGAGCTGGCCGCTACTCATTTCAAACAAGAACATGACCTTGGTAGTAATGGGTTCTAAAGAGGGAGACGATCCTTGAAGTCCAGAGCCCCCGTGAATCACAAAAGAGTCTCTATGTTGCATAAATGGTAAAGCACTCACCTCTTAAATGGGAAAGTGGTTCATTCTATCCAGGAAGAAAGGTCTGGTCATCAACTCCCAAGAGCTTATATCCATGAAAACCCTGGGAAGCACCATTCTACTCGGAAGTTCATGGAGCAGGAATCAACCTGACAGCAATGGGTTGGGGATTGGGGGGGAATCAGTTCATAGATTGTAACACAATACCACCAAATATGTGATTTAAACAACGAAAACACACTGTCTCATAATTCTGGAGACCAGTAGTCTGAACTCAGGGCATTGGCAGGTTCAATTCTCTCTTTTTTTGCTTTTATTTTTTATTATTATTATTTTAAAATATTTTATGGTGGGCTCTTACATTTCTTATCACAATCCATCCATCAATCCATCCATCCATTCATCCATTGTATCAAGCACATTTGTACATTTGATGCAAGGGAACAACAGCGATCCAAATCAGTGGTAAGGAGGGTGTAGGAGGCCTGGTAGGGTTTGATCAGGGGCAATGTAACTGAGAAAAATTACTGAAACCCAAATGAAGGATGAGTATTATAGTGGGACAAGAGGAAAGCTAAAGGAAATAACTAGGAGGCAAAGGGTATTTATAGAGGTCTAAATACAGGCATGTACATATGTAAATATATTTCTATATGAGGATGGGGAAATAGATCTATGTACATGTATTTATAAGTTTGATATCAAGGTAGCAGATGAACATTGGGTCTGTACTCAACTACTTCCTCGTTGCAAGAACACTTTGTTCTATTCATCTGTCATTCCATGATGCTCACCTTCCTGACACAATCGCTGATGACAAAGTGGGTGCATAAGCAAATGTGTTGAAGGAAGCTGATGGTGCTGGCCATCAAAAGATAAGTTATCTGGGGTTTTAAAGGCTTGAAGATAAACAAGTGACCATCTAGCTGAGAAGAAACAAAGCCCACATGAAGAAGCACACCAGTCTGTGTGACCATGAAGTGTCATAGGATCAGGTATCAGGCATCAAAAACCCAGAACAAAAAATCATATTATTGTGAATGAGGGGGAGTGCAGACCCAAAGCCCATGGTCTCAGGGAGATAATGAGGCAGTCAGGGTTCAGTATAGCACTGATGAAACATACAACTTTTCTCTAGTTCTTTAATGCTTCCTCCCCCCACCCCACCCCCACTATCATGACCCTAATTCTACCTTACAAATATGGCTAGATCAGAGAATGTACATGGGTACAGATAAGAGCTGGAAACACAGGGAATCCAGGACAGATAAACCCCTCAGGACCAATATTGAGAGTAGCCATATCAGGAGGGGAAGGGGAATGTGGGGGGAGAAAAGGGGAACCAATTACAATGATCTACATATAATATAACCCCCTCCCAGGGAGATGGACAACAGAAAAATGGGGGAAGGGAGACATTGGTCAGTGTAAGACATGAAAAAAAAAAGATAAATTATCAAGGGTTCATGAGGGAGGGGAAAATGAAAAGCTGATACCAAGGGCTCAAGTGGAAAGCAGGTTCAATACTTGGTGCTCCTGGACTTGTAGATACATCTTCACCTGGTTGTATTCCACATGAATCTCTGCATCTCTTCTCCTCTTCTGTCAGCACATCACTCAGAGGGCATGAGGACCCAGCCTACTCCTGGGAGGAGCTATAGTGGCCTCCTGGGTTACTCATGCATTGGTCTGCTACCTGTAAGGTCAATAGTTCAAAACAGGATGAGCCTTGGAAGCCCTCTGTCCTTTAGGGTCTCTATGAATTAGAATAGACCCCAGATTTTCCCTGTCTCCCCCTTCTCCCCCCACCTTCCCTCTACTGTCATGGTATCACTACTTTCGTTATTGGTCCTGAGGGCTTTATCTGTCTTGGAATCTGTGTGTTGAGAGCTATCTGTACCAGTGTCCATCCTCTGGTCTAGTCAGATTTGTAAGGTAGAATTGGGATCATGAGAGGGGTAGGGGGGTTTGTTATCGTTTATGCCTGCAAAACCTTTCATTCATATAACTGATAGCAACTTCATTACCCAACTGGTAATACCTTCAAAGGCCCTATTTCCAAGAAAACAGCATGTTCACAAGAATTGAGAGTTAGGACTTGAACCTATCTTTGGGGGAATATAAATCGATCTCTAGCATAAGACAAAGAAAATTTTGACTTGTTCAGATGATCTGAATCACAAGGATCTCCTGAGTTGACTTTGAAGAACTACAGAACATTCTCTGTTCCCCCAGTCATTTAACTACCCGGTTGGGGGATGTGAATAGTGTAAGGCAATGTCGGGCGGGGAGTAGAGCACCTGGGTGGTACCCCTTGCTATTGTACTCACCTGGTAACGAAAAGTTCAAAGGTTCAAGTACTGTCACTGCCACTTCAAAAAAATTGCTTGACAACCCCCCAAACCAGCGATTGCGAAGCCTGCGGGCCCAGGTCTACTCCACTGCGCCTGGTGGTGCCCGGAGGCCCAAGGGTTCAATGGCGACTGGGAACGCGCACGGGGGGTGGGGGGGGGGAGCGGGAGAATCAGTAGTAGGGATGCTCGGTGGTTTTCCAATTTGAACAACCTGCCGCAGAAATCAGCTGGAGAGTTTGTAAAACCCACGTCGCTGTGCCCTGCTCAGGACTTTCTAATGGATTACAGCTGAGCTTGTTAGCATTTGCTTCTGGTGGCCGAGTGGTTACGCGTGGGGCTGCTAACCTCACGGCGGGCAGTTTTAAGCCACCAGCCACTCGCAGTGGGCAGGATGGGCTTCCCACTCCTGGGAAGAGCTACTGTCTTAGAAACTCACAGGGCCGGTTCTGCCCCGTCCTATGAAGGGCGCTTTGAGTTGTAATCACCTGGATGGCAGTGAGTTGTTGTTTTATTTATTTATTAATGAGGAGTTTAATGAGCCCTAGTAGCACAGAGGTTTAAGCTGCTAACCCCAAAGTCAGGAATTGAAAACCACCAGTCAGCCTCTCACGTCTGGGGAAGTCCGAGGCCGTGTGCTCACAGAATGATACACCATCTTGGCAGTCCTTTGGAGCAGGAGAGCGCTCGAAGGCTTTGGGTCCCCTGCACTCCCCTAGCTGCCTGTCTGTTTCCCTCAGGGCTGAGGAAGCAGCGGTAGGTGAGTGGTTTCTCACAACGGCCAGTGTAATGTGAAATCCTGGTGGGCATGGCTAGTGAGGTGCCCAATAGCAATCTCATTGCTTATTGTGTGTTCACAGGGGCTTGACTTTGTTCCTAGATGGGACAACTTTGTGAAGAGAACCTCATAAGTGTTATTAGGGAAGGGTTCTCAGCTCAGAAACCTCATATAGGGTTGCTCTAAATTGGAGTTCACTCCATGGCCATGTGTTTGGTTTGCCTTGTGGTTTGTGCCCCCTCTTGGTCACCTGCTTTCCCTGTTCCTGTGATTGGTTACAGCATGGGGGCCTATGGTATCATTCTAGTCAACGGAATCTGAGAGGTAACTTGTCGATTCTAGCGGGATGGGGGGTGGGGGATTATCACTAGTGAAAATAGAGATTTATGCGAAGCTCTTTCTTCTTTGATTCTGTGCAAATGGGTGCCCTGGAAATATGGGAGCTGCATATCCACCTTGCTATCATGAAGGAAAGCCAGAAGAAATGTACAGAGTGGAATGAACTTTGATATTATAAGCACCTAGTCCAGCCCACATTTTGCATTTCTTCTTATGCAAAATTCACTTCTACTTGAGTATTGGGTAACGTGTAGTCATGAATAGCCCTTCACAATTATTTTTAATCAGAGTGTTTTATTATTATGACACAGTAATCAGGCTTCCTCCCTCGCAGGTCTCCTCTATAAAATGAATGAATCCTGGAATAATTGGTGCCTGCCTATCTTCTCCCTGAAATAGAAAGCCCCAGGTGTTTAGCCTTTGCTTTCACTCACTTCTCTTGAATACTAAAGACATTGGGGAAGTAGCTCTACTAATATTCTGCTCTGGAGACATCATATAAATTGAATCACACGATCTAGAGAATTCTGTGGCTGGCATTTTTCATTTAGATGAATCTCTTACCACCCTCCCAAACCTACAAACAGAACAGCAGACACACACTAAAGAGAAGGGCGACATCTATAATATGCTGTTGGCAACCAGCAAATAGTCACCGGATACCACCTCTCTCCCCTTTTACAGATCTTTGTAACTACAGCGAACGGGCAGAGCCCTAACTGAAAGAAGGGTGAGGACTACTTGCCTTCCCGGGCTGTGCGATTTAAAATGGCACACTAACAGAAAGCTACAGGGCCTTTTCTTCTCTTTTTGTAAATCATTTGATTGGGGGTTCGGACAACTCTTATCACAATCCATCACCCATTCATTGTGTCACGCACATTTGTCCATATGTTCTTATCATCAGTTTCACAGCATTTTTTTTCTACTTGAGCCCTTGGTATCAGCTCCTCTGTTCCCCCTCCCCCCTCCCTCATGAATCCTTGATAATTCATAAATTATTTTTTCATGTCTTGCACACTCCGATATCTCCCTTTGCCCCTTTTGTTGTACATCCCTCTGGGAGGGGGTTATAGGTAGGTGATTGTGATCGGTTCCCCCTTCCTCCCCGCACCGCCCCCTTACCCTCCCGGTATGGCTACTCTCAATTTGTGTCCTGGATGCCCTGTGTTTCCAGCTCTTATCTCTATTCATGTGCGTGCTCTGGTCTGGCCAGATATGTAAGGTAGAATTAGGGTCATGATAGTGGTGCGGAGGAAGCATTAAAGAACCAGAGGAAAGCTGTATGTTTCATCGGTGCTACACTGCACCCTGACTGTGGGCCCTGATCTCCATGCTTCATGGACTTCAAAGGCTGTCTGTCACACATCTTCTGTCTTTCCAAATCCACTCTGCTCTTCTCCTGGATCAGGAAGCAGAGATTGGTGTGTAGGTTTTATTTGGGTTCCTCTCACACATCAACAGTTAAAGCTGACCCGAAGGTAAGCTTGCTGGTGGCCTTCTTGTTGGGTCTCACTCCGTGGGCTTTCACTTGTTGGAGTCCCCTTCGTGGTTGGTGGGTCACGCAGAAAAAGTGGCAAACAGGAAGAAAATGTGGTTGAATGGGCTCCCTCGCTCTGGGATGCCACAAGACTGCTGCGTTCTCTGCTATGAGGGAGACCTTGCCCACTCTGTCACATTTCGGTGCCCTGGACCCTGCAGGTCTAGCGGTAAGAATGAAGGGCCATTGCTCCTAGATCTGGGGTGTGTGTGTGTGTGTGTGTGTGTGTGTGTGTGTGTGTGTGTGAGAGAGAGAGAGAGAGAGAGAGAGAGAGAGAGAGAGAGAGAGAGAGGGAGAGAGAGAGAGAGAGATTTCCCTTGAGGCCAAGTAGTTCTCTGATTAAACTCGTCTGAGTTCCAATGTTTGAATGTGGCTTCTGTTTATTCCCTGTCTCACACATTGATATCTTGCTCTTCTGTTTGTTTCCTACTAGGGCTTGCTCAAGTTCATTTGTGGTGCCCGCTGTCTGTGACCAAGAACCCCAACAGGTGTAATGACAATGTGCCCGTGGAGGTTGTTGGCACTGCCAATTCACTCCTGACTCAGCGAGACCCCCGTGCAGCAGAGTAGGGCTGCCTCACAGGGGCAGATGTAATGCATGATTTTTTTTTTTACTTTCTGTGACACATGAATTCTAATATCAAGGTACACTTGTAGATGAGAGTAGAAGTCCTTAAGCTTTTACTTAGAAACAATGGGAAATATGTTTGTTCCCAACCAGGAACATCTGCCTGCATGCTGTTTTATTTTATTTTTACCAATAAATAGATTTCCAGAAAAGTCCAAATACTTTTCTTTACAATGTACAGTCTGTGCGGATTGTTTAAAAATTACTTATAAAATAAGAATAAGATTTCTTATCACATTTCAGAAGATAAAAATCATTGAAAGATTTAGACTAAATACAAAATATTCCCTTCTGTCATATGAATATTATTCATATGCTCAACTAATATTTATGCAGCACAAACACTCTCCTTGGCTTGTAGATGAACGGAGTGACGAGTAGTCTCCAATGGGAGGCCTACATTGGACAAATGATAACAAAAAGCATGTTCTGCTCTGAAGGAAAATTAGTGTTTAATACAGCTCTATAGTTAAGATTCTCGCTTCCTCTGATGACGAAGGGATGAAGGGGATGCTATGACAATGCTCTGCGACCAAATGGTACTTAAGCTGAGATTTGAGAATGGATATCCCAGCATGCGCCAGAGCTTTGAGATGAGCCGCAGCTGCGCATCACACGGGTGGACAAGGGAGGAGTGGGGTGAGGCCATGTCTGACCTCTTCTGGCTACAAAACACAAGGAGAATCCACCTCCCTGTCTCCCCAAGAATGAGCCCTATGAGGCAGAGAGTAAACATGCTTCCACCCTTCGTCCTCTTTACCAACTGTCCTTCCGCAGCACTCGGCTTCTCTGGCGAGTTAAATCATTTGTTGCAATGTCCATATAGACCTCACAGACAAGAGTCACTATGGTGAGCGTGTCAGTCTGGGGACTTTGAGAGAAACAAATCCACAGAAACTCATGTATAAGAGAGAGTTTTGCATAAAGCGTAAGTGCACATGAAGAAAACATCCTAAGCCAGTGCTGTCTAAGCCCACAAGTCCAACACTGACCCATTAACCCATAAGTCCAACACCAATCCACAAAGTCCTCCTCCATCTCACAAAAACACACTGTGATGCCGACTGCAGGAAGAAAGCTGAGTCAGTGAACGTGTAAGCATCTCAGCACTGGCAGGGGTCTCCACATGGCTGCTCCAGCACCCAGGGCTGCATTGGGGTAGGTCCATGTGGCTTCTACTCCGGGATGTCTTGCAGGAAGTGAGCCTTGCCAGCTGAAGCAGGGAACTGGCTAAGGTAGCTGCATCCTGGTCCGACCATCAGAAAGCAAGAGACCCGAGAACTAGAAAGGCGACCTCACGGAGCCATTTATCCCTCTGCCTTTCAATTAACCCCACGTGTGTTTATCTGCCAGGTTGGCACAATAAACTAACTACCTCAGAGAGGTTTACTAGGGAGGCTAAAAAGTTACAAAATGTATGGATACAGTTGTTCTGTCTAAAAATCATTTTCACACCAAAAGAAGGAGACCTTGGGGATTATGGTGAAGCTAGGATTGGGGGACAAGGAGGGAAGGAGGAGCGTGGGGGGGAGAAGAGAGAAAGATAAGCCCACCGACATGGGCGGGGGTGGGGCCAGTTAGGAGATACTGCTGAAAGACTCTCACCATGCTGATGAAAGGAGCGGTGCAGCGGTACTCTGTATGCTTTTATCTCTGCATATGTTCTGCTCAAAAATAAAAGCAAGAAAGCGAGAGAAAAGTCACAGTCTGGAAACATCCTCCAGTTTCCTTCCCCCTCAGATCTCAACAATGATCTGGGTTGTTATAAAAAGAGAAAAGGTAACATTGAAACTGACTTCGATGTTTTTGTACCACATAGGCTAGTTTTAAACAATTCTTATTATTATTATTTTGCTGTGGGCTCAAGGTGTCCTGCATAACCCAGCTGAGTATGCCAATCTGTTTTCTAGTTCTTTAACCCTATAATTAGTCATAAAGCTATTTAAGTATACCAAGAAAAACCACCTGATAACAATCTTGCTCCCTGGTGAGGATGACTGACTTATTTACTTCTTCCTGTAAGAGAGGTTGAACTCCAGCTCATCAGTTCGGTGCCTGCAGAGCAACCAACCAGGTGCACATTCCGTCACACATGGGACATTGGGGCAGGGCAGCCAGAACATCCATGCTGGTACTGCTTATTCTTAGTATTATGTGAGTAAGAAAAAAATATGTATATATTTAAAGTTTTGACTACTTTGGGCACCCTTAGAGCCGTTGCTTGTTAACATGCTTATTTATTCTGCCATCTCTGTTGAACTACTTGAAGTTTTGCAAGCCTCTCTAAAGCCATAGTTTCCCCTGATGGTCCTAAAATCGAGAACGAAAGTTTAAACATCACTGTAGATGTTAAAAGGATATGAGGAGTATAATAAGACAGCATCATGAAGAACTATTGCCAGCCATTTTGAAAACGTAGAAATATAGAACAATTCTTTGAACGGCACTACAGTGAAATGAAGTGACTTAGTATGGCTGGTCTCATGTACCCATGTATGAAATGATGGGATGAGAGCATGCTAATAAGGTGTAGAGGACTCTGGTGAGGAGATGGTCAGTTTTGCTATCCCGCTGGGTATAAAATGAGCTATTTTAGAGGCAAAAATGGAGAATTTCACAAAGAAAGAAGAGGCAGGAGAACACTGCACATTTGAGATCCTAGAGTAGAAAAATGGAGGCAAGGCAGGGGATGGGTGGGGTTGGGGGTGGGGGTGGAGGAACATGAGACACAGCAGCAGGCTTCCCAGCCCACAGGTGGAGTCATGTGGAATGTCTTTTGGCAGGTGGCTGGCTTGAAGGATAGGATGCTCTTTGGGCATTAATTTATGCAGTGAAGTGGTTAAGCAATGGGCTGGGATCCCAAAGGTCAGCAGTTCAAAACCACTGCTCCATGGGAGGGAAATGGGGCTTTCTACTCCGGTAAATGGTTACAGTTGTGGCTACTTACAGGGCTAGCTCCATCCTTATTCTAGGGTCATAATGAGTGGCATCAACTCGATGGCACTGAGTTTGGTGTTGAGCTATATTTAAGGAGCTTTGTAACATTTGGTTGAACAAGGTAGAGGCACGGGGCTGCATGGCCGAGAGACTGAGAACCAGAGAGTGATGGACCTGCTAGCATCACTGAGAAGAGGGTCTGCAGATCAAAGAATGGCATACTTTTCTGTTTCCTGACCCTGACCTTTGTAACTGCCCTAAAATACTCCCATAGTCATGAGTACTCTCTGAGTTCTACGTATGGGATCGTTAAACCCAGCATAGAAGAAAAGTCCTGTGGGCGGGATGTTGGTGACAGACAGGGTGAAGGAGGTTGGAGGGTGGAGGCATGTCTGGTTTCTTCTTCATAGAGAGCAGCCTTAGTGGGACGTGGAGTTAGATTCTCTTACATCCCTGTGTGGATCAGGTGTGGGGCCCAGATCATTTCTCTAGACACAACTCAGCAAAATTCCCTTAAGACAAAAAGATAAGCTGAACAGAATTTACATACTAAAGAAACAGCATTTGAATTTAAAAACCTTCTCCAAAGAAAATTCCAGCTCCAGACAACTTTAACATTTAAAGAAATGATCCCAATTCTCCACAAACTCTTAAAAAATATATATATATGAAGTGATTTTCCTGCTGAGTTCTGAGGTCAGCACTGCTCTCACGCTAAGACAGAAGGCATTGTAAGAAAATTAAATAAGCAAATACACTTCATAAATTACAGCGAATTTATTTTAGGATTATTTTAAAAGTCCAAAAGCATTAACAAAATGGATTTCCTATCAGAAACACATGTTTATTTAACCTTCAAAATAAAAGTAACTTACATACTATCAGTCAATGTAGTTTGCTATACAGCCAAAAGAAAAACTATATAATCATCTCCGGAGATGCAAAATGTATACTGATCAGAATTCAATACCTATTGATGATTAACAATGTTCTTTTTGAAAACTACATATATTAGAGAATGTCCTCGGACTAATAAAAAAACATTTTAAAAATCCTCCAATTGATATAACACATATTAAGTATTCAAGGACGGAGTGATCTTCCCCTAACATCAGTAATATGGTGAAAGGTTCAGTTCTCATAACTTTTATTCACTATTGCATGGAAGGTATTAGCTCATGATAATGAGATTAAAGGTATCTAGACTGTAAAAGGAAGAAAATGTATTTATTCACAGATAACTTTTTTTAATATAAAAATCCCTAAGGAGCTTGCAAAACAAAACAAAAGCTTCTTAAAACTTATAAGTGAATTTAAACAGACAAAGAATAAATTTGGGATATAAGGTCAGTCTTTTAAAAATAAACCCTATTCCTGTCACAAGTAATGAAAAATTAATGAATATTATAATAAAAATACCAGTAAAAATAATAGCCTAAATCATGAAATGATCAATGGTAAATATATATATTTAGGACCTGAACACTGAGAGCTACAAAAGAGTCCTGAAAGAAATCAAAGAAGATCTAAATAAATGGAGAGATATGTCATGGTCATTAATTAGGAGACTTCCTGTCATTAGAGGGTCAACTCTCATCCAACAGATCTTTCACTATGTGTAATCCTAATCAAAACCTAAAACTTGTTTATTTTTTGTACAAATTAATAGGTTCATTTTACAATTAAAAATTATTTTAAATATAGAAGACCCCAACTACATCATAAAATAGGGATAACGAGGCAGTGTGGTATTATTAGGCAAAATTAGACAAACAAAATAGGGAGTTTAGATGTGCATTCAGAAGCCCTGGTGGCACAGTGGGTTGATCACAGTGAGTTAACCAAAGGTCAGGTGTTTGAAACCACTAGCTGCTCCAATGGAGCCTTTCTACTCCTAGAAAGGCTTAAAATCCAAGAAACCCACAGGGGCAGTTTTAGTTTGTCCTGTAGGGTCACTGTGCATCAGAAAGGACTCGATGACTGTGATTTTTTTAAAACAATTGAGTAACATCTGGTAGATTCATCTGTAAGTTCATCAGTATTCTTTGTAGCTGCATAGCAGTCCATTGTGTGTATCCACAAGTAGTCCAAGTTACAAACAACTTATATACAAACGATAGTTATCAAGCTTGTCATTTGGTCTTCCTTGTGATACACTTTGTGCTTATCTGGTGTATTAGTCTGGGTACTTTAGAGAAACAAATCCACAGAAACTCATAATGTATAAGAGAGAGTTTTATATAAAGTTAAGCGCGCATCAAGAAAACATCCTACGCCAGTGCTGTCCAAGCCCACAAGTCCAACATTAACCCATACGTCCAACACCAATCCACAGAGTCTTCCTCCATCTCACAAAACAGACGCAATGATGCCGACTGCAGGGAGGAAAGCTGAGTCAGTGAATGTGTAAGCATCTCAGCGTTGGCAGGGGTCTCCACATGGCTGCTCCAGCACCCAGGGCTTCTCCTCAGGGATTTCTTGCAGGAAGTGAGCCCTGCCAGTTAAAGCAGGAAACAGGCTAAGGCAGCTGCACTCTGGTCCGGCTATCAGAAAGCAAGAGACCTGAGAACTCCAAAGGCAAGGCCCACCGAGCTGTTAATCTACCCGTCCTTCAATTAACCCCACTTGTTTATAAGCCAGGTTGGCACAATAAACCAACTAATCATCTGGTTTATATTTTATGTGGGTTTACCTCTGCTGTATTTTGTCATTATTGGTAGCCTTTTGGCTTTCTATTACGCATTTTTCTATATTGTTCAGTTAGAAAGTCCAGGACGAGTGAATCTATAGGGACGAACAGCATAAGGGTTCTTGGGGGCTATGGCAGGGGGCTCAAGGGGGAAATTGGGGCGCTGATATCAAGGAGTTCAAGAAGGAAGAAATGTTTTGAAACTGATCTGGTAGCAATTGTACAATACTGCTTGAGATGATTGAACTATGGACTGCTATGTCTCGATTACGTCCTAATAAAATGGTTTGAAAGGGGAAGCAAGCCACATACAATGGTTTGTAATAACAAGTTGGTTTTCAAAACACATCAAAATGTTTTAGTGTGTCTGGAAAAGTTTTAAATATAGTTTAATGCTTAGAAAAGCACACTATATTAAATACTAAAATAGAGATTTGATTAATTGACATTAAGTAAACTGTATCTAACTGTCCTGATTTATGTACAAATGCCAATTAGGAAGAGAAGTAATTTGTAACCTAAAGCTCATCTGTACCATATTTTGTTTAATCATTCATCTGTTGATTTTTCCTGCTTTTATTATTCTGAATAATTATGCAATTAAAATGGGTGTATATGTCTATTGGTACCACTGCTATGTGCTCTATAGGGCATATTCCTAGAAGTGAGATTGCAGGCATAGAGGGTATTTCTATTCCATACTTTTAGGAAATACTCTATAGTACCATAGTGTTTGTATAATTTTACAGTCACATAAGCAATGCCTGAGGATTTGGGCAGTTGATTTTTTTACAAAAAGATCAAGGTAATACAATGGAGAAAGTCTACTCTTTTCAACAAACATTGCCTGAATTATTGACATTTGGTTTGTAAAATTAAAAAATTTTTAAAATTAATAACTCTTATCACACACCTACATCATACATACTACACATCAAAATTATTTGGAAAAAATAGCTAACTTGGATTTCTTAAAAATTAAAAAAAATCTACCCTTTACAGGATAGCATTAAGAAGATAAAAAAGAAAGCTAGGAGAAAATATTGGCAATAAAAATGATCAAATATAAAGATTGCTTATGAATGATTTAGAGAATTCTAAAGAAAATATAGGCATTGTCAGTAAGCATGTGAAAATATGCAAAATATCTTTTGTCATCAGAGAAATGCAAATTAAAATAAGAATGACACAGCCACTACACATCCATTAACTTCCCCCCTCCCCCCAAATAAACACACATGTCCAGGAAAGAAAGCCACTGCCATCAGGTTGGTTCTGACTCGCGGCGCCCTTCGGCAGGGTTCCGTGGGCTGTGCATGTGTATGGACGTCACAGTCTCGAGGGGCACCGAGGGATACTCACAGAACAGCGAACTCACAGACGCCGCTCCACATCTTACTTGAGTAAGTGGCGTCAGAGCTTTAGAGCGAGCTCATGATCATCCAAGTGAGGTGCAACCACCAGTCTCTCTCTCTCTGGACAAAAGATGGATAAAAAAATAAAGAAATATATAATAGCAATTAATCCAGAGGATTAATGGCCCACACAAAAACCAGTGTCCACAATCCTGAGAGCAGAGCTCACTGGCACTGCCTACCACCACCAACTGCTCTGAAAGTGATCCTGTTAGATGGTCCTGGATACAGTGACAGGATAATGTGAAACAAAACTCAAAATCATAAGAGACCAGATTGGCTGCTTGAAGTAGATGCGACCCCAGAGACTATGACCCTCAGTCACCTGTGTGTCAGAAACTGCACCTGCCCCTTCTGATGGAATAATCAACCATTTAAGGAAAGAGGTGCTGCGCTTACCCATGAAACATGTCCAGAGGTTGAGGCATGGAGTGAAGGAAACCCAAGGAGGAAACAGAGCAGAGGATGGTACATGGAGGGGAGAAGAGTGAATGAGTTGAAACAAATTGGGTGTGAGTTCAATGTAAAACTGATGATATGCTCCATAAACCTCCACCCAATCCAAGGTAATTTTTTTTTAATACAAGGGAAAGAAATCTTTCTGAAAGCAAATGGCTCCCCTCATCTTTCTCCAAAGGAGCAGTTGGTGAATTTGAACCCCTGACCTTGCGTTTAGCAATTTGTTCCAAAACCAAACTCGCTACCATGATGCAATCATTGTATGAATCAGATCATTTTAAAATTGATTTTAAAATTTATTCCTGCTTTGATAGATGTTAGTTCATATCGTATACAATAATTGCATATTGCCTTGCAAAATCATAAAAGCTATTGAATCATATGAAGCAATGCTGAAGTATATTATGAGATTCTAATACTACATTGGCTATAATACCTTACAAGTTTTATCTGATTTTGTCATTAAAATGCATATATCTATGAATGAACACCCTTTGTACAGAGATAAACACTGCTTACAATTTAGAACAACTTTAATTTTTTAAGTTTTAAGAAAAAGAGAAAAGAAAAAGCCTGCTACTTTTTAAAGTACTAAGAAGAATTCAAAACAAAAAAGCAAAAACATCTTGTAGCTTCTTTGAAATGGAAATTTCTTGGGTCATCAAACATCCAGCAAGAAGAGACCATCTTAGCCTTGCTGAAAGGTCATTTGAATTTTAATGTACAATTAACCTAGGAGATCTCACAGAACTACTGACTTTGCTGAACCCAAACTTGGAACAAATGTTCACTTCTCTCCCCCAAGAGCCTTGGCATATATTGAGTGGCCTGTAAATATTTACTGAACAAATAGACATTGAATGTGTTAAAGTTTGGCTATGAGAAGGAGCTTTGGAGGGAACATATAGATATGAGGTGGTACCCCCAAAATGGATGCCCATTTGGTTTTTTGACGTGAGGGCAATAGTGCATTTGGAGTTCATTCCACCGTGTCAGAGTGTTAATCAAGCTTTCTATTCTAAAAAGTTCTAAAAAGATAGCCTCACAGTGTATGACCAAAAAGGCCTGATTTGTGGCTCATGGGGGACTGATTTTGTCATCACAACAATGCACATGCTCACACAGCCATCTCAGTGTGCCTGTTTTGGGCAACAAACAAACAAACAAACACACATCCAAAACCAAAGAAACAACATGCCTCTATTGCCCCATGCACTTTACTCACCTGGCCTCACTCCATGCAACTTCCTCCTGTGTTCACAAATGAAGAGGGACATGAAATGACAGCGATTTGACAACAGGTGAGCTTGAGAAATGTCTCCAAGAATGGAATCGTAGATTTGACATATGTATTAAGTGTTATGGAGAGTACTTTGGCGGTGATAACGTTGCTTTGTAAAAAAAATGTAAATACATATGGTATGTATTTACCCTTTGGAAAATCCATTTGGGGGATACCCCCTCCTATTTAAAGAATATCTGCTAAAGACTGTAGGAGAAACACATGCAGTTATGGTGAATTACAATGGATTTTTGCCTGTCTTGCTGGTCTTTTGACTCATGATCTGAGAACAGTGTTCTCAAGGTGACTGATTGAGAGTGGTCCCATGTGTGTGAGAGCATTGTGCTTCCATAGGGTTTTGATGGCAAGTTTTTTACAACTAGATTGTGAAGCCTTTCATGCAAGTTTCTCTCCAAAAACCAACTTCACTGCCAATGAGTCTATTTTGACTCACAGCTACCCTGAAGCACACAGTAAAACTGCCCCCAAGGGTTTCCAAGACTCTCGATGGGAATAGAATTTTGTGCTCTCCTCCAGAGAGGCTGTTGGTATCAAGCTGATGAACTTGCAATTAGCAGCTGAACTCATCACCACTCTGCCACTGGGGCTCCCAGAAGGCGTCTCCAGGTGGATTCAGATCTCTAACATTGCAGTTAGTCACCAAGCATGTTAAATCATGCCTACTACCCATGGACTTTCTCAAAGACTAGAATATGAATTGTTTCATTCTTTGGAGAAAGATTATGTTTTTGATTCACATTTGGGGTGGACTAGTATTTTAGAAGAGATGGGAATAAAAATGCAGTTTCAATCCAGGAGAAAGACCTAATAATTTACACCTACAAAGATAAGTGGATTCCAAGGGCTCAACAGAAAATAAATGTCTAGAAAATAATGATGGCAGCATATGTAAAAAGGCCTTGGTACAGTTGATGTATGGATTGTTATGAGAGCTGTAAGAGCTCCCAATAAAATGATGTTTTAATAATAATTTTTAAAAGATTGCAGTCTAGAAAATCCTATGAAGCAAGTCTACCGTGTTGCACAGAATCTCTGTAAGTCAAACTTGACTCAATGGGTCTAATGAAAAAACATAAGAAATTCATTGCATAACAACTGTGCTTAGTAATATTGAGTCCTGGGTTCTAACTACGGCTCCCTGTCTAACAATCTGCTCAATACAGTATCTAGGAACTGAATGTTATTTGTTTTAGACATTGAGCATTGAGTGTAACTACTTTGAGCGCAACTACTTTGAGCCGGGACTTCATTATTAATGAATGAGGACAATATAATATGTAGTATTGTTAAAAGAAAGAACGAAACACCTCACTGCCACCCAGTCAGTGCTCTCTCAGAGGGACCATACAGGTCAGGGTAGAACTGCCCGTGGGTTTCCAAGACTCTAACTCTTTATGGGAGGAGACAGCCTCCCAGGAGGGGCAGACGTTTCTAACTGCTGACTTTGCAGTTAGCCGCCCAGTGTGTTACCACTCTGCCTGAACTTTCACATCGTGGGGCTAATTGCAAGGTCAGCCGTTCAAACTAACCAGCCTTTCCGCAGGAAAAAGTCAAGGCTTTCCCCTCTGTATAAAGCTATCGTTTCAGAAATACACAGGGGAAGACGTACCCTGTTCTATAGGGTCGCTATGAGATGGAAACAATTGGATGACTGTGATTTTCATTGTTAAAAGAATATGGAAAGGATTTTGAGTTTTATTGTTACGATAACGGTGTTTTGCAGCCTGTGGACAGCAAGGTGGCTAGCCTATTGAAAGAGTACAGTGTCAATATAATGATACTTTGGATAATTATCATTATTGAAGCAGAGCTGTCCCTAGCCCATATGGTTCTGTTTCTTTTGCTATAAAATGGAAAGTACTTTTGTAGCAGGAGAATGGGGGAAGGATTGATTTGGGGGGAGCAAGATTTGTAATAGAAAACACTAAAAAAAAAAACCCCAACCAAACAAACAAGCAAAAAGAAAACACTCAAAACAAGAAAGAAACCAAACCACTCAACCCGCCACCATCTCAGCGTAAATTAGGCACCTTGAGAGATCCTTAAAGCCTAGCAGAAAGGGTAATTGAGAGCCCTAGTGGCACAGTGGTTACGAGTTGGGCTGTGATCCTTGAGGTCCACGGTTTGAAACCACCAGCTGCTCTGTGGGAAAAAGACAAAACAAGCAGAGATTTCTACTCTGGTAAAGAGTTGCAGTGTGAGGAACGCACAGAGGCCATTCCCCTTGTCCTGTGGGGTCGCTGTGAGTTGGCATTGCCTGGGTGGCAGGCAAATACACAGATTTCTGTTTTTGAAATGTACACTGGTTACTGTTCATGCTTCCCTTGCCATATATGTGCCACTTGTTTAAACCCAGCAATGCCTTTTATTTTCTTATATAAATGAAACAAAACTGACCTTGGACAGCACTGAACCTGAAGAGTCAATGCCAAATAGACCGCTGATGCTTTCTTCTCACTCTCAAAACATTCAAAGTCAGCCTGATGGAGACATGCACATTCCTAACACCAGATAGAGTATGTTACACGGATGAGTAATAGCTGCTGGTGCAGCAGGACGTTTACCACCTGACATACAGGGTTACTTGATCTTGAAAGGTATTTCAAAAACATACATATACATTTAAAACAGCGTCCACTCTTGCTGGGTGACCCTGCTCCCCACGTCACCATGAGAACCCACACTCAGTTTCCTCCAAAGCTATGAAGGTCAGCCCAACCTCTTAAACTTGACCTTAAACTGCAACTGCTGCTGGTCATTAACCCATTGACCCCACCCCTGCCCCGCCCCGCCCCGCCCGCACCTGTGCCCACTCAGTAGGGTGGCATCAAGGAAGCACAGGGGCTGCAGATAGCTGACGCATTGTCACAGCCTTCTATCTGACCATGGCCCAGCTTGCCACAGCCACCCCTCGGTGCTGAGAGCTGGGGCAAGACTCTGGGTCCTCCTTCTTCCCCGGCCATGAATGCCATCCCCTTCAGGGTATTGGTTGCTGCTGCTCCAGCCTCAAGGCCCTGTGGGCACCCAGGTCATACTAGGCAGTGTCCCATCCCCACAGGTGCTATCCCAGCCCAGCTCCTCTTTCCGCTTGGCACTCTAGCACCTCAGGGAGACCTCACCCAGTCTCTCCTAGTCGTCTACTTGGTACAATGTTTCTATGTGTACACAATGTCTGTCTACTGGTCAAAGATATTGTACCGTAAATAGCACACCGTTTACCATTGTCATAAATGTGAAATGTCAGGTAATGAGATAGTTGATAAGTGAAAAGCAAGTGTATTGTCTTTCATTTGTTTCCTTGTTTTTTTTACCCAGGATTTGACATTTTTTAGCTGTTCTGTACTGATTTTTAAACTCATTCTTTCTTTATAAGCTGAGTTCTTAGTATGATAACTTGAATTCAGCGTTTCCCCAAGGGGGAAAACACACAGCACTGCTCCGTCGTGTCTGAGTCTTCCGTGTAGAACTTCCATGCGCTTTGTAATTTCAAAGTATTTTAGCACTGTTTTAATTTGTGTCATGCCTGTGAAATAAGCATGCCATAAATACTCAAAAAGTAGGTTAGTTTATAAAGAACTTCATCTTGAATATCAAGAGAAAGTAAAGGCCCAAACTAAAAATCAAAAATAACAAGTAAATGTAGTTAAATAAAGGATGTATGAGAGAGAGTCTAATGATGTGTTAGATGTGTTATGTAGAATAGAGGAAGGGGGAAATTAAGAAAAAGTCCTATTTAAAAAATATTCCAATTGGTTCCTTTTAATAGTTTTTATTAAAATATTATTTATATACAATGAAGTGTACAAAACTTAAAGCGTATAGTCCACTTAATTTTGAGAACCATCCACCTTGAGCTTCCCTCTAGCCAGGTGCCTTCTCACAGTTCTATTGCCCCTCTTTGTCGCTCCCCTGCTGCCTTCAAGTGGTCCGTGAGTTCCCTGAGGGCGAGGGCTGAGTTAGCTTCTCCAGGACCTTCTCAGAGCCTGTCTTGAGTTGTTGTTTTTAGGTACCCTCAGGTTGACATAACTCATGGAGATCACATGTACATCACTCATGGAGATCATGTGTACATAACTCATGGAGATGCTATGTATATAACTCATGGAGATCCTATGTCCATAACTCATGGAGATCCTATGTCCATAACCCATGGAGATCCTATGTACGTAACCCATGGAGATCACATGTCCATAACTCATGGAGATCACATGTCCACAACTCATGGAGATCCTATGTACATAACTCATGAAGATCACATGTCCATAACTTGTGGAGATCACATGTCCATAACTCATGGAGATCACATGTACACAACTCATGGAGATCCTATGTACATAACTCATGAAGATCATATATACAACAGAGGAAACACTGCCTGCTCCTGTACCATCCTTACGATTGTTGTGTGAGCCTGTTGTTGCAGCCACTGTGTCAATCATCTCGTCAAGGGTCTATCTCTTTTTTGCTGCCCTTCTACTTTACCAAGCAAGCTATCCTTTTCCAGGGACTGATCTCTCCTGATTGTGCAAAGGGCATGAGACATGGTAGGGGCTTACTAAATGGTCAATTAATGAAAAAAAGAATACGTCTTTATTAATAGCATATTCAATTATATTGCCTTGTGTTTGCTTCAGTGACTTCAGGCCTAGGAAAAGATGATGAATTTAAAGGCCACCAATACTTGAACATAAAAAGGAGAAAAAGGTCTTTACACCCATGCTAATAAGCCACCTCAGGACAAATGGCAAAGAAATTGAAGGTGTCAAGGATTTAATTCTTCTTAGATGGACAATCAATACTTATGGATGCAGCAGTCAGGGAACTAAACAACATATTACATTTGGCAAATCTGCTGCAAAAGACTGCTTTGAAGTGTTGAAAAGGTGTCCCTTTAATGATTAAGGTGTGCTTGACACAAGGCGTGCTGTTTTCAAACATGCAAAATGGAAGACTAAAGAAATAGCGCCTTTAAATTAGGGTCTTGATGAAGACTATTAGCCACACCATGGACTTCTGAGTGAAACTGAATAGATCTGTCTGTAAGGAAGTATAGCCAGAATGCCCCTTAGAAGCTAACGTATCAAGTCTTTGTCTTGCTTATCTTGCGTATCAAGTCTTTGTCTTTCAATCATAGGAAAAAGACAGCTTACTTGTTAAAATTAAGGGCCAAAAGAATAGAGGGGCTTTTTCAATGAAATGGAGCAACACCAAACAAAACCCATCTCCCAGACATCATGTAGATTTGGAATAAGAGCTATGCAATAGGGCAGAGTAGTACAGTCCTTGTGGGTTCCAAGAATATGAATCTCTAAAGGACCAGAAAGTCTCATCTTTCTTCCAGTCAGCATCCCAAAGCTTAACACACTGTGCCACCAAGGCTCCATAGGGTGACACAGTGGCTGCTTTCGTGGGCTCAAGCATGACAACTGATTGTGAGGATGGTGCAGGACCGAGCAGGGTTCTGTCCTGCTATACGCGAGGCTGCTGTGAGTCGGAGCTGACTTGGAGGTGTCTAACCATGACATGCTACTTGACTGCTTCTCTCTGTGGTTCAGTCCTTAGAAGAGAGAGATGCCATAGCTGAAGGTGCTGTACGGAGCAGTCACAGCCCGGATACTGGGAAGTTGCCAATTAGGCTGGCCCTTCCGAGCGCCTCCAAAAGAGGCAAACAAGCAGGAGATGGAGAGTTCTGGGGGCAGATGGGTCTAGAAAACAAAAGACTGTTTCCAGTATTTAACTTTCAGAGTCCAGACCTTAAAGGTGGTAAAATCTAATCAAAACCTGATAGTTGCCCCACTGGGCCTATGTAACAAGGCTCCTTAAGGCTTAACCCTGGAAAATCCTTCAAAATACTTGTCCTGCATTATTAACCACTCTGAATGAGATTAACTTCACAAAGTTAAAGCATTAATTTAAAATAATTGTGAGTAGTTTATTGAAGACATGCCATTAGCTAGCATAAAAATAACAGTGCATTATTTTTGCAAAATGTCCCAAAAAAGTGAAAAAGTACAATGCATGTTTGTAAGAATAAATTATTCACATACATGTGGGAAATTTAACCACATAAGACTAATTTTTGCAAATGAGCTGATACCGAGGCCTCAACTAGAAAGAAAGTGTTTGGAAAATGATGATGACAACATATATACAGATGTGCCTGGAACAATGGATGGATGTATGGATTGTGATAGGATTTGTAAGAGCCCCCAATAAGATGATTTTTAAAAAAAACATTTAATGTTTGTTCATATACAGATCAGGTGGGTGGCCCTGGTCGCATGACCCCTCTGGACATGTCTCTTTCTAGGGGCATCTCTGAGGAAGGGGACCCTGTAGTTCCTGCCGTTGGGGTTCTTTCCGTTCCTAACCACAGTCCTACACAAACCGCTAAGGGGGCAAAAGAAAGACCAGGGAGGTGAGCAGAGGTGGGGTGCTTCATGCCCTGACAGACAAGTGGCACACACAAACACTTGGCCAGAATGTGGTGGCTTGGTTACACCCAACTTGAAAGCAGTTGAGAAATCTATGTGCCCAGGAGGAAAGTTAGCCCCTTTCTACAACACGGCTAGTAGGATCCTTTCTGTTCTCATGAACAATTAGAGAGTCTTTAAGCTGAAAATGAGTGTCTTTAAGCTGAAAATGAGTGTCTTTAAGCTGAAAAAAAAATCAGTTCTTGGAAGAAGAGAGCTTGCTTGACAGTGGTCTGGAATTGTAAGAGCATGCCAGAGCTGGTACTGAAAACCCAAATCAGAGTCAGTGTCTTGGAGTCGAATCTGACTCACAGTGAGCCCAGGGGCACGGCCAAATTGGCCTGGTGGGCTCCCCCGACTGTTCACGGAGTAGAACGTGTCATCTTTTTCCCCTGAAGCAACTGGAGGTTTCAACCAGCTGACCTTGTGGTTAAGGGCCCAACTTGTAACTCATTGTACCTTGTAGAGCATCGTACCTTGTAGGGCAGACCAAATGGTCGGTGTCCTGCTGAGGTTCATGGGCTGAGATCTCCCAGAGGCGGAGAAGCTTCCAGATTGAGAGCTCATGCCTAATGATTTTCAGTCAGACCAGCACCTGTTGTTGTTGTCATGAGGTGCTGTCGAGTCGGTTGTGTCTCACTGTAACCCTACATATAGCACGCCTCTAAGTATCCCCCTATGTATACCATACATAGGGTCTGGCCCTGTGCCACTCTCACCATTTTTGTTATGTTTAAAGCCATTGTTGCCGCCATTGTGTCGAACGTTACATTGAGAGCCTTTTGCTTTATTTTAAGTTGCTTTTCCTCTTTATCAAGTACCGTGTTCTGATAGCATGTCCAAAGTATGTGAGAAAACCTCACCATCGTTGTGTCTAAGGAGCATTCTTGCTGTAATTTTTCCAAGAGAGATTTGTCTGTTCTTTGGCAGTCCCTGGTACTTTCTATATTCTTCGCCAGCACCATGATCAATTCCTCTTCCATCTTCCTTATTCCTTCCTTATTCAATGTCCAACCTTCACATGCATATAAGGCAACTGAAAATACCACGGCTTGTGTCAGGCCGCATCTCTAGGCTCTATTAAAGTAATTTTTGCCTTTTCCAAGAAAGAAATATGTTCTCTTTTGTATAACCCAACTGTGCTTTTCTCATCCTTTTGCCTCTATTCTGGCATCATAGAAGGGACATAAACACCCTTTACTGTCTCCGTATCCTGGAGTCTTTATTACCAACTCAAAATAAAACAAGCCTCGCTGCTCTAGTGGCTCTTTCAATGGAGAGTGACCTTGTAGGACATGGAGGCTGTAAATCTTGACCCGAGTATGAAGTATCACCTTTCTCAAGCAGAACAGTGGTGAATCCAAACTGCTGACCTTGAGGTTATCAGACCAACATATGACCCATGACTCTTATCAGAGTTCCATCCAGTCAAGTCTAAGTTAGAAATAGGCTAGATGGAACTGTGTCATAAAAATACAGATTACTTTAACTGAAGGTTGAAAAAGTCATATTCTATTTTCTGAAAGTTGCCATTGAATGCAAGAGGCTCATTCCAGAGTGCACGTGTATTTTCATGGAGCTGTGGAACTATGTAAAGTAATCAATGACCTTTGTGCTTATTATGAAGTTCTTACCCATTTAACATTATTAATGTTAAAATATAAGTGGTTAATGCTCTTATCAGTTTATTAGGATAACAGTGACATCTTGTGGCATGTCATTTTCCTTTTTGAAACTGCCCAGGTAAAAAATGAACACTTTACTTCTCACTCAAGAATTTTAGGTATCTTAATATATGATACATAACCAGTAGTTAAACTAGAACCCAATTGATCACAAGTCACTCCATCTTATTTGACTCTAGTAGATATCTCTGAGTAAGTAAAATTTTTATTATTTTCCTTCAAAAAATTGATATGTGGCAGTTATTTTCAGAGAAAGACAAGTTCGTGCAAAGAGTATCTGTCTCGGAAACCGTGATGACCGTGCTCTACAGGGTCCCTGTGAGTCGAATGGACTCACGGGCAGGGAGATCTGAGTTTGTGCACTTATGTTAATTGCTCCCCACTAGCATCCTTTAGACACATAGCATGAGCCAATAATTAATTGCAGTTTGACCCACATAAAGACTGTGACATTAAAAATCTACTGTCAGGTATGCCTCACCTGATCATAACTTGTATAAAGGGCTATGTCCAGCAGCTTTAAATAATATTATTGGAAAACATTTTTCTAGAGATAAAAATTAGACTTTTGCATTTAATGGTGATACTTAACGGTCTGGAAGATGACTTCTGATAAGCATGCGCACTGTGAGCGCTGGGGATGCTATGAATCTACACTGAGATGTAGACAGACAGACAGGAAGACAAGCAGACAGATTGAAGAGAGTCAATACACCCTCTTCCTTCTGTCTCACCTCCACTCCCATACCCATGTCAGGGGTGGGAGGGGAGTCTTTCAGATATATTTTAATGATAGAATTTACTCTACCAAACGTGTTTAACTTTTGTAGGTGATTTAGAAGTGTTGGCTTTTCTTTCTCTTCTTCCCTTCCGCTCCTTCCTTCTCCGTCTCTCCCCCTGTTTTCCCTTTAAGTGTCTAAAGGACTCTTCTTATGATAGACATTCTATTCCTTAAGGGAAATGAGAGTAATCCTTTTTGTGGAAATTGTAGGCTGCGATATTTCTACCTGCAATGGACTTTAACAAACATAAGTCCTTTCCAAGTCTTTTTTCCCCCCAAGTCATAGTATGAACAATATGCTGCTTCATTCCTTCGAAAACCAGATCCAGGTTCAGACTTGTCTTAGTTGGGCATGCCATTCAGAAAGATCACTGTCATCAAACCACGGCACTGTGCTAGAAGGTTTATTGTAGATATAGGTAAAGCTTATTAAATAGGTCAGAAAGACTTATTTAAACAAGGTTTATTATAGACCCTCTTATGCATATTCTAACAAGTAAACATGAGAGAAATAAAATACTTAAGTCATGCTAAGAGCATGACGTCCAGCTCTGAGTCACATTCCAAATTAGCATCCCTGCCCCCTGATGCAGCCCATTCTTAGACTACAGCACCAGGAATGCAGCCATGCTGGTGGGGGTGGGGGAGGGAAGGGGGCGCCATGGCGTCTCTCTGGCACTCTCTTCCAAGCTATTGACACCTAGTCAGCAAGTTTTGAACCTGGCACTTCATCTTACAGAAAAATCAATGAAAGGTTTTTAGGCAATCACCAGGATTTATGGCTCTGCCTCAAGCTGTCAATACGGTCCTTTCTTAAATAGTTTGTTGACTGAGATGCTGACGACGGATTGCAGTTAGACAAGAGTCACATGGAAAGATGGCTGTGCACAATGACACACAGCCACAAGTGTTGCCTAGCACCCGGCAACAAGGGTCAGTGGTAGAAACATGCCACTGTGAAAAATATGAAAGCATGACAAATGGACACTGGACGAGTCCAGCGATGGCCATGCTAATGTGAAGGGCTAGCCTTTGCTGAGTGACTGCTACGTGGCGATGACTATTCTTCCCCCACTAGTGTCAGTCTTCCTTCCTGTAATTCCACCAAGCAGATGCTGTCCCTTAATTATACTGATGAAAATTAAGCATGCTCCAAAGACAGTCAATAGCAGATCCGGGGTTTGAACTAAGTTCTGCCTCATTCTAAAGTTCATGGGTCCTTCCCACGGGCATGTGGCTATAAATATTTAAGCCGACAGAACCAGCAGAAGGGTCACTCCATCCTATGGAAAAAGGTACTGTCTCTTCCACCAGGAATTTTCCTTGAAGAGCAGGCAGAGCAAAGAGCAAGTGTGTGAACAAATGTCAGGTTTATATCTTCCTGTGAATTATCACAAAACTTTCAGAAGAGGAGAGAAAGGAAACGTTGGCTCTTATTTGGGCAGGGAAAAAACCCTGCTCCATCAGCTGGAAGCTGTGACAACTGCAGAAGAAACTTTGTCTGGAACATGCCATATGCCACCAATAACCATTTCATTTCTCTCTCAAGAAACAAAACCCCGGCAATTTTCAAATGGAGGAGAAATACATTACGTTTAATGCTAATGACAAATAGTTGTAGATAAAAGGAAGTATTTTTCCTGTCTGAATTGATTGTAATTTAATCACCCTTTTCATAAACACATGTGTCTTTAGCTCACATGATGCATCCTTTGGTTCGGCTTAAGCAGGCATTGCAATTATACAGCACAGTATTCAATTTTTAAAAATAAGCTGATTATCTTGTGCCAAACTTTCTTTCTTCATGAGATGCATTTCTTCTTTCTTTCTTGTTCTTCTTTCTGCCTAGGCAATTTTGACATACATGTGGAAACTCCCGCATTCCCCCAAGAATAACTTTGCTAGCAGGCATAAAACATAGTAGCTCGGTAAGCACCACATCTTCTATTTTGTAAAAACCTAAGGAGGAAAAAGAGCCATCAAGCTCTTTCCCCTTTTTTGAAAAAAGTTCTAGTCTTTCATACTTCCATGACAAAATTTGCATAACACTTGAAATAGGCACTCCCTCGCCTGGCCGGTGAGTCGGTTCTGACTCACAGTAGCCCCACATGACCGAGTAGAACTGTTCCCAGACTGTCACCGGGTAAGGGGAAGGAAACAGTCTCATCTTTTCCCTCAAAATGGCTGGTGGTTTCAAATTGCTCTATCTAACATAGATATGAAAAAATAGCAAGTAATTATTCCCTAATTCAAGGTTTTAAAATCTTAGGTCTAGAGGTCATGGCCTGCTGTCTTCCTAGTTTATGATGTGAGCAAAAGGACAAAAATCCTGACAGTTTTACAAATTCTTTCTAGAAACCAATCTTAAGATGCCATTGTTGGGGAGTGAACTGTTGGGTGTCACAGGGGCTGATGAAGACCAGGAACTCAATAAACAGTGACAGCCAAGCCTGAATTATGATGGCAGTTTCGGCAAGAGAACCCAGAGAAGGTGCCGACCTCTCCCTGTTCCAGATCTCTTCAGGAAGGACACACGGACACAGGTCAGACGGATCCATGCGGAGCTTCAGGATTTCCTGGCTCCACACAAGTCTCCTGAGTTTTTACGCACCATGGGCTGGGCACGGGTGAGCAGTAAGGGAAAGAGTGGGCACGCGCTGTGGCAGAGTGGTGAAAAATGCCTTCAAACTTGGCCCTCCTTGATAAGAAGGCTTCAGCAGAGGTGCTTGAGAAAGGCCTTTGCCCAACTTCCCAATGAAGAGGCCTCCCTAGGGAAGCAGCTGAGCAGGTATGGATGAGCACAATTAGCCAGGGGGCCTGAGTCCTGGACGGAAGTTCCCTCAGAGGTTGCAGTGCATCTTTTGTGCACCACGTGTGGTGGAAGGGGCCATCTACCCCCTGACGCCTGCCAGGTAAAGCTTTAGTAATTGGCCATGGTCAGGCTTGAAAAACCACAGGTTTTTAGCTACGAGCTAGATTCCGCAGAAATCGATCACAATTAAGAATGTACTCAGAACTGTAATAACTCTCTAACTATTAAAATTAAATGGGACTAAATGAACAAAGCCCAATGTCAAAAACCTAAGCATTAGAGGGCGCATACTTGTTACAACAACAACAAAAAAAAACAAAGAAAAGTTGCTGCCACCAACTCAATGGTGGCTCATCAAACCCCCTGGAACTTTATGGGAATAGAAAGCCCCTCTTTCTGCCCTCAAAGCTGCTGGAAGTCTCGAACTGCTGCCTCTGCTGTCACAGCCAGGCTTGTCAGGGCAGCACATGGTGTTCAGGCCTCGTTACTTTTACTTTCCTCGCACTTGGAACATCGTGGATAAGGTTCTGGCCCATAGCTATAAAGAAACAAATTCAAATATGCAGGGAGATTCCCTGCCTAAGAAAGAAGAGATCTAAGAGCAAAGAGACAGGGAAGATGTCCTGAGAGAATAAAAAGCAACAGCCTCCATTCAAACATTTACCACAAAGTTGAACACAACAAACAAGCAACCTGTGGCCATGTTCGAACAAGGAGCATTGTATGTCTTAGGAGTCATGCGTGCAACCTTGTATTGCAGAACTAATCCATGCCCGTACTGATGACACAGACGTACTGGAAAGACTTGCCATATTCAAAATAATGTTAGCATTGGCAAGAATGCATGTAAGATATTTTGAAATCTTTCTCTAAAAGAGAGGCAAAACTGCGGACTTCCTACACTAAAGGAAGACTATTGCATGAAAATTTTATTTTGAAACCCACTTAGTACTTCCGGATGATGCTAACAGATCTCAAGATGCACTGACTCTGTGCTTTCTGTAAATGCACGAAGGAAAAGTGGGCGGGTCGGATGGATGCAGGTTGAGGCTGCTAACGTAGAGCCTTTCTCTTTAACGCGTTACTCAGGAGCCAGCAGTCTCAGCCACCTCGTTGAGTTTGAAGAATCTCAGGTTCAATCTGCTCATACTAAATCAGAATCTAAATTTTAATAAAAAATCCATGTGATTATTACATGCATTAGCATTTGGGAAGCACTGACTTAGAAACTGACTTGAAAATAAAATCTTCTGCAAATAGCTTGAGAAAGAGATTTCCTAAAGCTGGATGCAGAGTGTAGGGCCATCCCTGGACTGTGCGTGTAGGCAACTGCTCTCAAACAAGATACCAAACCTTTGACAACAGAATCAGACCGTATCACAAGGCTGGTTGGGGCAGCAGACTGACTTCAGGAGATGCAGCTCCAAATGGCATTTAGAAGCTTTCATGACTGACATTGAAGCCCACACATGGATATCAGGACCTGGACCTTGCAAAAAACTATCTTGATGGTCAGTTTACTGAGAAAAACAAACAAACAAAAACAATGCCTACTGAAAAGTAAACACTCTGTAGAGGAAAGTATGACACTTACAAATATTTGAGATACAACCCAAAATTACCTTGACGTACAAAAAGTCTGGATCATCTCAACAGCTTACAAGGAAGAAGATAATAAATATAAACTTTAAGATGACCACAGGTTTGGGATATTAGCCATAATTGTGTTCAATGAAGTAATGACAAAAACTATTGAAATAAAAGATTAAAAATACTCATTAGAGACCTAAAAGCCACAAAAAAGAAATAAATGAAGATTTTTAGAACTAATCATTGAAACAAACAATACACTGCACGTCATCAATAGTAAAGTGGCAATGACTGAAAACAAAGGAGTAAACTTGAACATAAAGTAATAGAATTTAAGGTATCTAAACAAAACAAACTTTATTTTAAGGAACACAACTTCAGCAGGGTATGGGAGAATATCAAACAGTCTAACATGTGTCACTGGAGGAAATGAGGGAGTACAATATTATTTTGAAGAAATAATAGCTAAAATAGTGGCTAAAAATACAATGGTTTAACTTAATAGAAACTTAATGGAAAGAAAAATAATGACCAAAAATTTCCCGAATGTTGTGGTGTAAATGAAAGAGTCAAGATAATTTATATTTTGAGGAAAATTCTTTTTTTTTTCACTCTTGGATGAAAGCAAGAGAAAGGATTTTGTTATTAATAGTCATGCTTTAAAAGAAATGCTAAAGAAAATATTTCAAGGAGAAGGTCATCGAGGAAATGACATAAGATGGGAATTTAGAATTTTAATAATAAAGGAAGTACAACTAAAATATCAGTAAATATAGTTAACACTTTCCCTTTTAGGTTGCTTAAAATATGCTTGACAATTGAAAACAAAAATGATAACTATTCTCTGGGTGGGGATTTGATGTCCTGCAAGGCTGCTGGCTGGAGTCCCCCCAGTGGCAACTTGGGCGGAAGGTCTAGCCATCTACTTTAGAAAAATCCGTTCCACTCTGACCTGCACGAGGTGGCTACCAAGAGCAAGTGTGCTGGGACCGGAGGTACTGATGACAGTGCAAGGATTTCTCTCATCTACAGCCAAAGCAGAGGAATAATCTCTGGTGCTGACAGTAAGCTGTTGAAACCAAAACCCAAACAGAAAAAAGTTACGTGAACGCACACGCACCGTAAAATGGAATGTCACTCACTCGCACTTAGTGCGGTCATACTGGGAGTGCACCGCAGTGGCAGGCTGGGACCTGGACACCACATGTCACACGGTGACAAGTTGTGGGATGCCGCTTTCAGATTTGTCCACCCCACCCAACTCCCTTAGACGCCCCACCTCGATCCTGTTGTCACATCACCTGGAGGGGTAGCCTTTCCCCGGGGAAGAAGAAGTGAATTAGAACAATCTGTGAGTCAGTTGGACCTAGGATTTCTTTTTGATGCTACTCATACTTCAGTCCAACTTCATTTTTGGTTTTAGTTTAGTCATTAAAAAAATATATTAAACTATGAATAAGTTGTCTAGCCATCCTAGAAGGAGACAAGCTACACGAGGGTCCTGATGGGATATTTGTATTGCATTTACGGCTCAAGCAGCGCGGCCCGGAGTCATTTGACTGAAGCACCTTGCAGGCACCTACAGGGTGCTTCTTTAAGTACGTCCCCTCTGGAACGGACACTTGCCAAACAATGAATTTTTTTTTTAAGTAGCCTTTGCGGCCTACCAAAAGGACTGGTTGAACTGCAAATGCCAAGTGGTTTGTTCATTTGCTAGCTGCCTGAAAGGCTTGCACATTTACCCAACGGGATTGGCAAGTGTACAGCAACACCCTTCAGGAACTGGTTGATTATGAAAGGCGTGCCTTGAAACGGACAAGGAATTTTTCCTAGACTCCTATCAGTGGCCAACCTCAGGCTGGTTTCAGAGGGACAGAACTTGGAGATGAACAAGACCCTAGAGCAGATTGTGCCCTGTGGACCAGGGGTCACTCCCAGAAAACCACAAAGATCTAATGGGTGGGAGCTGTAACACCAAATGAGCCAATATCACCAGGAATGGAGCAGGGTGGGTATCCGGTGGCAGAGAAAGCAGCCAGGGCAGGGCAGTGGGACAAACCAGGCCCTGGACACAGGACTGAGAACCTCCTGCCAGGAGGCTGCCAGTGGGGGAAGGGTCTGCAGGGCATCCGTGTCCATGGCCCTGCAGGAGCATGCTGGGCACAGCAGAGCGCGCGACAGTGCAGCCTGCCTCCGCCAGTGCGGATGCCCCGCTGGGCTGGGGGCTGTACCTTGTGGCCAAAAGGAAGCTGTTCATAAGGCCTGAGAAGGGGCTAAATTCAAGCAGGGATTTGCCAGTCCAGGGCTGTGCTGGGCTCACCAGCAAGGACTTCCTGAACCAAAGCAGAGCCGATCTGCAATGTGCTATCCAGGCGGGCCAGTGGCGGGCAGTGCACAGTGTGGGACGTGTACCACAGAGGGTCTAGGCAGTGACATAAGATCGTACAGTGGCTTATGTGGAAGAGTAAACCGGATTCCTCTTTGAGATGCAAGCAGCCCCTCCTACACAGTGGATCACCCGCAGCGCGATAGGGCTGTTCATCATGACATCCATTCCCATGACGTACCCTTTGTTTTCTAGAAATAACAATGGCCTAATGGGTTACCCATTGGGCACCTAGCAAGGGCAGCAATTCGAATTCCGTTCTGTGGAGAAAGACGAGGCTGTCTCTTTCCACAAGCTTGACCGTCTCAGAACCCCTCGGCAGCAGTTCTACTCGGTCCTGGAAGGGCATCGTGAGCAGACTCGCCTCCATGGCAGCGGGTGTGTTTGTTTCTTTCTCTTCTCCAGCGATGCGCCTGTCTCAGGCATACTGCTCCATTGAATGCTGCAGCAGTCCTGAGGTGGTGGATGCTCGGGGATGAAGTCCTGAGTCGTGGGAGTGTCATTGCTGGTTGGAAGTCGGAGGCAGTCTGTCGGTGCAAAACAGCAAGCTCCTGGCAGCCAGCTTCTGCAAGAGCGAGGTCAAGTTAAAGCATTAAAGCAGCCATCTTCGTCCTGCAGACAGTGACTCATTGTCTTCCTCAAACGTTCCGCAAAGATGTTCATTGTACAAAGCTGCATCTTTGAATAGTAACGGAAATACTCCAAGTTTAAATAAGAGATTGTTTTTTCAGATAAGAAAACATCATTATAAACTGAAGAGGCTGATTATGTACTGAAACTAGAAATAGGTATAATGTATACATTGAAGAAGAATGAAACATGAACTTTATCATCAATGAACTGAGAGAGAATGAAATGTCTTATATCAGCTTTTAATGGTTTAATTATTTTCATATAACCAGACTTAAAACAATAACAACAAAAACCCGACTTAAAATAAAGGATGGCAGTGTGAACCTACCCAGTCATGCTCTAGCAGAGAGACCTGGTTACCTACTCCATAGAGATTACAGCCTGGGAAACCGTATGGTACTGTGTCAGATGATACGTTATGAATAAAACTAGATCAACAGCACCCCCAAACAATAGTTTTCTAGGGTTCCAATGTATTTTTTTTAAAAGACAGATCCTAACAGTTTGGGTCATGGTGGAGAGGTCAAGAGGACAGTGAGTTTGTTAGTGAGTTTTAAGAGCAATTAAGCTGAACTGAAGTATTTAATTTTTTCAAGGAAAATATTGAAGAGATTATAAACAAAGTCCAACAATAGGTACTAGCATGAATTCTTACTTTTAAACCCTCACGCTGTAATGACAAAGCAGAATCAATTTCCACTTAATCCAAACCAAGCCTTATGTCCTTGAATTAATTCCAACACACAGGAACTCTACTCAATGTCTGAAACTGTAAATGTTCATATGAGCAGACAGCCTCATCTTTTCCCCAGGGGACCTCTCTTGGAGTTGAACTTCTGCTCTTATGGTTGGCAGTCCAATGTCTGACCCACTATGCCACCAAGGCTACATGGTATCCAAATTATATTGAGATTCTTTAAGGTCAACCTTCTGAACAGGAGTGCTTCATTTTATACCAGCTAATACAGATTGCAGTTTTGGCTTTACAAAATCTACCTGATTGCCTAATGACATTTACTTTTCCTTACATGTAATTTATTCAATGATGAACCTACAGAGATAGCAATACATGTAGTGCTTCACATGTGTAATGATATTCTTCAGTACATCACAAACTCAGAGGATTGATTCGGAGTCAACATCAGTTAGACTGAGATGTATGCATTATAAATGAAAACAAAGATGTCATTCTACAGTAGGCTCAACTTTATGAATAAACTATAAATCTTCTGAAAATGTAAGCTGTAAAAAATTCAGTATTAAATATTATGTGCTTGGGTACTTGCAAAATTTTTTGTGGGATTGCCTATAAATACCTTTAAATAATATATTTCAAGTGTCCTAAATATTCAGAAAAATCTCGTATTTTTCCATAGTTTACAATGACGAATGGTGGTGGTGGTGGGGGGAGCTTTAGAATAAAAACGCTTTTAAATCTGTATGCCTTTAAATAATATATTTCAAGTGTCCTAAATATGCAGAGAAATGGTGCATTTTTCCACAGTGTTCAAAGGAGGGGGGGAGGGCTTTAGAATAAAAACATTTTTTTCTGCCCAGTTTTAATATCAGTGCACTGAATTTTTAACATTGAATACCCATATCCCCGTAAGCTGTATGGAGATTATATAGTTTTTCTACTTCCATTATAAAACACATCAAACATGCAAACCTTACATTAGGTAGAGTTTGGCCATTCAAACTGAGTGCATAGACAAATAGCAATAGCCTAACAGCGTCACTTGAGCACTTGTCAGAAATGCAGACTCTCAGAAGCCATTGCTAACCTGCTTGTTGAAAGTCTACATTTAAAAAATTTTAAGGTCCCCAAGCAATTTGAATGCACACCCAAGTTTGAAGCACACCAATTTAGAGCACTCTGTGACTGAGTTAATTTTCCATAAATTAGCCATATCTAAACATAAACAAGGACCTTAGGCGCATTAGTGGTTACATATTTGGCTCCTAATCACAAAGTCAACAGTTCAAAACTACCAGCTATTCCAAGGGAGAAAGTCAGGACTTTCTACTTCTATAAAAAAGTTATAGTCTCAGAAACTCAAAGTTGTTCTACTCTGTCAGAATAAATTCATGTCTGAGTTTTGAGAACCATAAATAACTGGTTGAGGAACTCTGGTGGTGGTGTGGGACAAGTGTTAGGCTGCTAACCACAAAGTTTGCAATTTAAATTCAGTGGCCAGTTCCCAGGAGAAAGAGGAGACTGTCTGCTCCTGAAGACTTATAATCTCAGAAAGCCTACAGAGTGGATCTACTCTGCCTCACAGGATCAATACAAGTCAGCATTGACTTGATGGCAGTAGGTGTAGGCCTGCTTTCAGTTAAGCCACTAGTAAGGAGCCCAGGTGGCAGAGTAGGTTACGTTTTGGCCTGGAAGTGGAAAGGTTGGTTGCTGCTCTGTGGGAGAAAGATTGGGAGCCTGCTTTCATAAACTTACATACAGCAAGGGTTTGGAATCAACTTCATGGCCATGGGTTTGCTTTTTAAAAAATAAGTAGTAGACAAACATTTCACATATATACTTTAGGACTGTGCACGACTTATTGTAAACTAGAATATTCAGGGAAGGTTACTTAGTTGGTTAGTTTGTTTATTAAGCAGATTGCCAGGTTTTTGCTCAGGCAACAGAATTTCTTAGGTCTTTCAGCTCTGGTTTCTCCAAACCATTGCTCTCTTAAACTGAATTAAAATTAACAGTAAAAGTTACTTAATTTTAACAGACTCAAATCATAACAAAATACCTAACTCACAAGAAAGTAGCATGAAAACTGCTCCTGTTACACCTTGAAAACACGACAGACTTTCCTTGAAGCTGTTACACTCAGAATAAAAACATCTGGTATTAAAAAAGTCTCTTCTCTATTCACGATACATGATGAAATTACTCTCCACTCCTCTAGAAATACCACGATCTCAGTCAAAAATAACACGATCATCTACAGGAGGCCATAAACTGATAGTGTGCCCATCCATTGACATGGATGACCTCCTGGCCTAGAAAACAAGATCAATATATTTGAGCTCTTCTGAGGCCTCAAAGGCAAATAGGTCCAAGAAGCACACAGGTAACCAACAGGAGACCCAGGAGAGTAACACCATAAGGACCGATATTCAAGTTCAACTTTTAAATGCACCACCAGAACTAACAAGAACACCTGTGCAGAGAATGCCCAGCCCGTGACCTTTCTGTCTTCCTATCTGTACCAACATGGTTTTTCAAGTATGATCTGATTCTAGTTAATTCCAAAGACTTACTTTCTATTAAGGGTTGGCTTACTTGGGAATGTATAGTTCTAACTGTACTCGAAGCAGCAACACACGGTGAGACAACAGGCTTATCAACTATCCCAGGCATACGAAACCATGTGGCATTTGTAAAGTCATACCAGTTAGACTATGTCCAGCATGTGTGGGTTTTCCTAGTCCGATTTTTTTCTAGCACGTCTTGTACTAGCGTCATCTATAAGAGGGTGTCTGCTGCATTCTTTTGCACGACACGACAGCTCCTCTTCAGAGAACTCCAAATGAGCAGGTTTGTGGAGAACCCTTCTCCCATCCCTGGCTGTATCCTTATTGGGTTTCGATGTATAAGTGCATGATGCTCATTTGCTTTGTTCTTTTGTTCTGAATGGTCGTGATTGAGCTAAGATGTCCAGAAATGGCACTGTTTCCAAACTTCCCCACAAGGTCTCTTTTCTTTATTTCCAAAATGAAAATTAACCAAGCGGTTCACATGTGCAATATGTATTTTTATTTTAAATACCAGCACAACAAACACGATGACATAACAGGACCATTAGCTTAATAATACTGATAACATTCCTTAACAAGGTTGGCTTATTACTTATATACATTGTTGTGTTTATCCGGAGCTATTTTAAATATTTTCTTAAGATACACTGTAAAACACAAATCTTAACTATATATGGGGTGCAAACTTAACGTGCTTAGCTACTGCTTTCCATGTTACTTAAATGAAGACTCAAAGTTCCTCAAATTCATGTCCACTTGTGTTCATGGCCTCAGGATGCATGACTCGTCCCATGAATAGGATTGTCCCTGTGTTTTGTTGGGGGTGGACAAAAGAAAAGTGAGAAAATGGGATTAAGAAAAAAAGCAAATGCTTATTTGTTTTTTCTCTACATTAGTCGTGTGCTAAAAATGAACCTATAAATATACTTTCGTTTGTAAAAAACATCATCCTAACATTAGAAATTCTCTCATACATTCTGTGGAAGAAAAAACAAAAATCCTGGCCCCAGTTAAATAAAAAGTTTCATCGTACCTTGCTCATTAAAGTTCTGCTCTCGGCACAGACTTACCTGTTCTCCGGTTTCTGATAAGAAAGAAAAATGGATGGTCCACAATCACTTGCGGGTACAGCACGGCCATCCTGCTAATTGCAATCATCCCTGTGGTGCAGAGAGAGAGTAATTATGGGCTGGCGTGTGTGCAGAGCCTAATGAGAAATGTCTCAAACCCATTTATGCTTAACGTGAAGGCAGCAATTTACGGGAAGCAAGCGTTTGAAGATTTAACAAGAGAGAAATTGCAAAGGTGCTAGCATTTCTACCTGATGTGCAACAGGAAACACGTGCACACAGACAATCCCTCCCCGTGTCAAAAATGATAAGGCAGTGTGTTCCATCTCCTTCAAGATTATTACTCTCCATTGCAGGTAAATTCTTGTTTTACTAAAATAACCTTTGGCTTGGGATGGGGAGAGCAGAGAGAAAAACAAAACAAACCAACACTATAAGGCCCTTGTACAGTTTCTTTCTATCGCTGGTCATTGATTGTTTGATAGGTGGACGGTCAGGATGGCAGTGATTGAGGGAAACACAGCGGTGAGGCTGCTGTGGTCTCCCACAGCTCGGCGGGGCTTCCCCGGCAACCCTTAGCATGGCTTGATGCTTAACAGAGGGGTTAGTGACCGAATAATAGTCTGGCGTTATAGAGGGATTCTGAGACTGTCAATCATCGCAGAAGCAGACAGCCGCAAAATCAAATTACATATGATTTTAGACTTTCTGGTTGTTAATCCTACTATTCCCATGTCCTGAAAATAATACTACTGAACTTGTAAAAAATGGATGAATGGGATCCTATAAGTGGGCAAATATACACAAAAGCTAAAAATAATGTGTACATGTATATTTAGTTTATATCTGAAGGAAAAATAAATCATACCAAAATGTGGCAGTTGTTGAATGTGGGATGAAGATACAAAATGCAAAAGTGAAAATAAAGATCACTTTCAGTTAACTGGAGAAGTCAGAAACATCAAAATGATCAAGGCCTTTGACGATTATACTTCAGACACTGCTTTAAGTCAAAGTGCTTTAGAAAACCCTTCTAGATATTTGCTACTTCCTATCGTGTACCCTATATACTTTTAACGAATAAAAATTAGAAACAAATTTACATAAGCAATTAGGTGAGAAGATAAATTACAAAATTAGAAACACAAAATTAGAAACAAATTTACATAAGCAATGATGGTAAGAAGAAAAAATATTCAAATGGGCAGCATGGTAGGAAATTCTACTCTCATAGAACCACCAACACCCATCTTGCCGGGTCTCGTTAGAGAAAGCTGGAGATGCGCGGTACACGGGGAAAAAGAGGGCGCTCGGGTGGGGCAAGTTGCCCACCCTGTTTAGAAAATCTGGCGGCTTCAGCGTTAGCGTGATTCCTGTTAGAACAGAGTCCATTTTCTGGGCTTGGTCCTGGAAATGACCTCTGCCACCACGCGAGCTTGCTTACAAATGTATATGCATTATAGAAACGGTGAGAAGATTAATAATAATAATAAACCTTGGTACCTGAGGCGGCAGCAGCTTCTGAGCCTTCCTCATTGACCTCGATGAAGGCCTTGTGGATCGCTTTGGAAAGGAATAGCTCTTTGTTATCTGCGCAAAAGAGAGCCAGACGCATTAGCATCAGGTAGGGGAGCATTTTACCCCTTTCGTGAACTGGGTTTGAGCCATGTGCAAGATCCAAGAGACTGCCAGCACACATACAGGAGAATGTTACAAGATAACATTTACGATCTTAAGAAAGTGTTGAAGATATGGTTTTAAAATTGTCCTTATTATAAATTCTCTTGTTAATCTTTCCCCTCATTTTGTCAGGAACTTGTTTCATTGTTTACTTCTTATATTGCAAGAAAATAGAATATGTGGTCCTCTGTTTGATAATTTCACATTAGCCCATAACTCAAGATTTATAAGGTTTTACACATTGCTCTCTAATTTGAAATCTAAAGTTATAAAATTAAAACAAAATAAAATTCATTTATTACCAGAAAGCTAAGAATGTTTCTTTTCTGTGAAAACAAAACCAAACAAAATTTTAATTATGACGATAACATAAAATGCTTAGCCCTGACTTATAGGCTTTAGAAATAGGAATAAATTTTAAAGTTATTTCACTTCCAGTTCACTGGTTTGACTGAGGACCCACAACCCCACTTTGTCCTAACAGCAGAGGGGAGAAGGCAGCTTTAGAGTCAGGAGGACTATTGTTCTTTGCAAGCTTCTATTTATATTTGCTTTTAAGTTACTTACTTTGAGACATGGGTTTCCAATTATACCCAAGATTAAAACAAAACAAACAAAAGGATGCTCCACAAATAGTGAAAATAGTGTGTAGAAGCAGTTCGATGGATCCTCACGTTTGTACCCCTTTGTTTTCAATTCCAGGAGGTCGAACGTAAATTTAAAATAAACAATTGGGTTGCTGAGACCGAGGGCCATTCAAGGCCATCTCTGGATGTATGTTGAGTAAAGATTACTTTCTCATATCTTATTTTATATTAAAACATAATTTACTACACTACGCAATAAATATTGTGTGGTTTAAAATCAGGAAAGATGTGCATCAGCTTTGAATCCTTTCTCCATACATACTCAATCTACAAGCTGGGAAAGTAATCCAAGAAACCAGCCTGTATGGGGAAGATTGTCATTCCAGGATTGTTTGCAGACTTACTAACAACCCGTGATATACAGCTGACACTACCTTGCTTGCTAAGAGCCAAGAGGACTTGAAGTCCTTATTAATTGCACCTCAACATAAAGGAAAGAACAATGTTCACACTGGCTGATAACCATCAGCATAAAAGAAGAGTTGCTAAATATTTCATTTCCTGCACCCACTATCAATGTCCATGGGAGCAGCAGTCAAAGTATCAAAGGCCTGCATGGGTCAAACCGGCCTCAGAAGACCTCTTCAAAATACTAAAATGCAAGAATGTCATTTTGAAGACTAGCATGTACTTGTCCCCAGCCACGGTATTTTCAATAACTTTTTATGCACGCATAGGAGCATTCGGGATGCTGTTGGTTAGTTACTGGGCTGCTAACTACAAGGGCAGGAGTTCAAACTCAGAGTCAGTCAATAGACGAACAAGGAGGCTATCTGCCCCACCCCACCCCCCAAAAAAAGAACAGTCCCATAAACCCTATACAGGGTTTCCTAACTACAAGTTAGGAAAGACTTGATGGTCTGCTGCCCTCCAGGTTAGCAGTCTCCGAAAGCTTATATGGTGTTGCTATGAGTCTGAAATAACCTGATGGCAGTGGGGGTGGCTCTTGGCTGATATGGTTGGGAAAGCTGGATGATCAAGAAAGAAGCACAATGACAAATCAATGCAGGCAAGCTATGATGTTGGTGGGAAATAGTCGATATGCCACGGACAGCCAGAAGAATGAGCAAAATTGTCTCAGAAGTAGTACAGCAAAATGTCCTTTAGACGTGAGGATGGCAGGACCCCATCTCAGCTCCTTTGAACATGTTATCAGGCAGGATTGGTGCCTGGAGAAGCACATGATGCTTGGTAGTGGCAGACAGGAAAAACCCCTGTCTGCCTGGATTGGCACAGTGGCTGCAATAACGAGCTCAAACCTAGCAATGGTTGTGAGGATGGTGCGGGCGTGGGCAGGGTTTCAGTTTCACTGATGCCACCTGACAGTAGTGAAAACGATGAAATGTGCTACGGTATTTTTTGTATAATTCATTGTATGAATACAAGAGAATAAAAAGCGATGGAGCTTTGGAATTAAGCAGTGAAGTATAATTAGTTCCCTCAAAACCAGAAAACGCGGTTTTCTCTATTTATAAAAGCAAAGAAAACATGTAAATTGCTTTAAGTAAGGACCCAGATATATTTAGCTGGCTAAACAAACGCATGCATTCCAAGGCAGTAAGATATATTATTCAGCAGGGAACGGGTGCTGTGTTCATTTCAGGTTCTGCCACACATTTGTGTCAGGCTGCCAGTGAAGGGAGGGTCACAGATCAAGAGCCAGTAGTCTGGCCCTGGAAGCAAACGTGACAGGACCAGGTTCCTAACAGGTAAGGTGTGTCAAGTGCTGCCAGCCAGGCTTGCCTCAAATGTTTTGAAGGAAGCTCATCTGAAATACACTGAACTATATTTCAGTCACACCTGGTTTCACAAAGAGAATAATGTCATTGGACTCACCCTGCTGCCTACACATCCTTCCTAAAGCAAGAAATCTCATCCGCTTTGTCCACAGTGTGACTTCTCCCTCTTTTTGTAAAAGACGAGATCAACAAGATGCACGAAGAAAAATACAGTTAAAATAAACGGCATTAAAATATTAAATTAAGAACCAAACCCCCTCGCAGGGGGATGGACAATAGAAAAGTGGGTGAAGGGAGACATCAGTCAGTGTAAGACATGAAAAAATAATAATTTATCAATTATCAAGGGAGGGAGGGAAACAAATGAGAACCTGATGCCAAGGGTAAAAAGAAAATGGCAACAAATGTACAAATGTACAAATAATACAATGGATGGTTGTATGGATTGTGATAAGAGTTGTATGAGCCTCCAATAAAATGATTTATTAAAAAAAGAAGCCAAAAAGGGGAACATATAAAAAGATGCAGAGGCGAATTCTTTAAAAAAATATATCAAAAATGGTTATGTATAATTTTCAGCAGATACATTTAATCACCTTAGTTAAATGCCATTTATTTACTATCAGAGTAAATAATTTGATATGTTTTGATAGAAGTTTATATCAGGAAACCACCCCCTGGGCAAGATACGACATATTTCCATCTCCCTTTAATGATCCATTGTGCCTCTTTTGAAGAAAGCTTAGAAAAGAAACAGCTTTCTCGTGATTTTGATAATTTTACAAAGCATAAAAGCTATAAAATTGAGTCAAGAAAAAATGAAAATAGTTCAAGATCTATTATATCAGTAGGCAAAAATCTCCCCTCATCTCAAAATTCGGTCCTTCAGCTCTGATGGGTTTCTAGGTGATAGAAACCAGTTCTTCAGGGTTCAAGTAGAATGATCTGAAGTAAAACCTTCCCGCATACTAGAAAGAGGATACTATCTTCCTATCAAAAGTGAACAAGGGCAATATGCCAAAAATTATCCTGGTTCAAACTCACCCATTAAAAGGTAAGCTTTCTTTTAAAAATCAGAAAACATAAACCAAGAGTGGATTTCAAAGGATATCAGACTGTGTGATGACATTTGAGCTGACATCTGTTTCTTTTAGGATAATGTTTGTTTGTTTTTTCAAATTAAAAACCAATTTACACTTCCACACCACTACCAAAACCACTGCCACTGCTGTAGTGTATAGTTAGAGAGCGTATATTTCAAAGAGAGCCAAGCAAAGGCCAAGCCCTGTGTGCAGACTCCCTGGACAGAATTGCTTGTTACATGATGAGTAGCAAATGTCTGCAGACGTAAACTAGACCTTAGGGCATGTGACCTTCAGAAAAGCATCCTCCCTTTGGATATACTTTGGAGAATGTGCACAAATAAAAGATCACATCATAGATACTGGAGGGTGGGGAAGAAACCTTTTGTTTTATCTTGGGGCAGACTTCAAGAATTCATATTAAATCAAATATAAACTAAAAGGATTTTAAGCAAGTATGTGTCTGCAGGAATAGAGGTAGCTCCCAGCCCCCTAAGACTCCACTGTAATATTACTCTTGCCAGTGTAATTATGTATCAAACAAAGCCGTATTCCCTGATCGATGACACACTCAGCGGGGGGGAGGGGGGTCTTGCCTTAGCCTGTCCTATTCATCTAACATCCAAGATGCTTCACACACTGCCTGGCACAAAGGAGGCACTCAAACCGTTGCTTCATTAAATAGGAATTCGAGGGGGGATTAAGGAGATTTAGATATTTGAGCTAGGTTTATTAATTAGAGAAGAGCTACCTGCTATCTTACAAAACCAACCCAAAACAGAACTACAATAGCACATATGCACACAATAAAGTTATACAAAGAAATAAACATTTCTGTCCACTAGCCCTAATTATAGGGCTCCTTCTGGCCACACCAGATAAAGGACTGGCCTCATTTTTCCTCCAGGCAACCTGGGGCCAGACTTTTTATCATGGAGAAGAGGGAATCAAGGCCAGTGAAACCCTCAGATCCCCAGAGAGCATCTGGGCAACCAGTCAAGCTCTTCCGAAGAAGACAGGGCAAAGTACAAAAGCTTTCATCCCATCACGGAGCACACTGCATTGACTGAGCATCCTCCACTTCCAGCAGTGTGCAGGGCACCAGAGCCTCGGAGCATCTGTGAGTAGCCTAAGGCTGGCAGGATGGCCATCATGAAAGAAATGCCACTAAAGCCCTGGTCGCAATGTTCCTAAAAACAACCAACTCAGAATGCTTTCTCTGGCACCAGGGGCATGCTCAAAATAATAAATGGAGGAGAATATTATAACACAACCAAGAATACCAAAACCTATTCTGTATTCTACTTGCTAAAATACTTTCGCTTCAGGCCCATCCATGAATGTTTACTTCTAGAATTGGAGCTCCTTCCAGGCAGGGATATTATATTCTTTGGATTGGTTTTGTTAGACAGCCAGCAAAGATTTGTTGGCTTATTCGTTCATGGACTAAACACCATGTACTTAGCGGACACCGGTGAACTTCTTCCCTAATAAGCAGAGCACAGACATTAAATGATAACAAAAGAATGCCCCAAAGCAAACCAAGAAGGGATCACAATTTAAGAATGTGGTTGGCACTCCGAAAATGAGGCCAGGGGCTGTCTTCCTGGGTGTGAGGGAAAAGGGAGACGGAGAATCGAGATGAAGCATTGGGAAGGGAACATCAACTCATGAAACGACAAGGGGAAGGAAGAGCAAGAATGTTAGCTGCGCAATACTCCAGGCAAGAAAACAGGAGGAGATCTGGAGCTGCAGGAGACGGAAGAGAACCACAGCCGTAGGGCTGACAAGGGCATGAAGAAAGAAAGCAGGACACAAGAGCTGATGCGACCATCAATCTACAGTACTTGCGGCCGACCTGAAAATGGCTTTCACTGTGCCTTCTTAATTCCTCTAGCCTATTTGCTCTTTTAATAAAGCCTGTAGTTTATACTGACGGATTTAACACTCTCTTTCTCCTTCCACTTCCACCTTCCAAGAGGATCATCTATTAATCCAAATGCTGACAGTCATTCATTTCTATTACAAAAACAGCCACCTCTATAACAGGGTCCTGGCTGCAACAAGATGAGCATTTTCAATGGAGCCTGAAAGAAAATGACTCTCCACTCTCTCTACCTTCCATGTTTATGGTATGAGTCTTTGCCGGTGTTCTGTGCTAATGACTTTGAGCCCGGGGCAAAGGACATCAAAATGAGATGACAATATAAAGGCTTCTCATTCATCCTCTTATTCAGCCAGTACTCAGCAGAAACCACAGAGCTGGGGACTGTAGCAAACACAGATCAAGCCTCGGGAGGTTTAAATTCTAGCAGGGGACAGGAGACACGTCAGTATCAATCATGCATTGTAAAATGGATAAGTGATTAAAGAAAAAATCGGAGGCAGTAGCCCCAAAGACGAGGGAGAAATTACTCTGGTCAGTGTAATCCTGGTGACTTGATGAAGCCGGGTGTTTGAAGTGACACTCAGTTTAAGAAGTAGGACACATAGCGATGGGATGTCAAGCAGGAGCGATTTCATAGAGCTGGGAGATGTGAGACTGGGAGCGAGTGTTCGTTTAGCTGTGTATGGTCTCAGCAGGAATGAAAGCCGGAGGGAGCGAAGGTCTTGCCATCCTGCCGAGCAGTAGATGGTGCTCAGCAGATATAAGAGCGGCTTTGGACAGGGCCTGGAATGATCTGAGAGGGGGGTTTAAGGCGATTCCTCTTGGCAGTGGTAGATACAATGGAAAGAGATTGGCAATCATTCGGAAGGCAATTGCAATGGTGTAGGGCAGGGGGCAGTGAGCGTCTGAAAGAAGAGTGGACATCATGGAACAGAACATGAAAGAGTGGATTCAAGACGTCTTCGCTAAGGACTCTCAAGTCGCTCACTTTTTTCCCAGAAGCAAGAGGTAAAGCAGGGTTTTTTACATCTTCCACTCCCACACACACCCCTATCTAGATCACATTTGCCATTTTTTTTTGCAGATAGATAGCATTTTTTATTACATAACTTAAGGATGTAGCAAGGCCAAAATTGTCCTGAAATGCTCTCTGGGAGCTTTAAAGTATACTTTTATTTCTGGTTAATGTGACTTAAAACTTTCCCTTAGTCTTTCTAGTACAACATTTAGTTGAAAGAGTAATATGTGTACAAAGTAAACCTGCAAGCGGTACACAATGGTACCCAGATCAGAAGCCCCCTCCTTTAAAACTTCTGCCTGGTACAGAGGAGCTGCTGCTCTGTTTCTAATCTGTGGTTGAAAAATGGCATTTAAAATCCTGTAGGCACACACACACAAATACATAAATAAAATTCTATATACAAATGCACGGTCTCCTCGTCTGTCAATTGATTCAATGCGCCCCATTCAACCTTGAGAGGGTTTGCCCTCTCTGTGACCACGATGCTTTTTCCTGAGTACACGGTTTCTCTCTTCCTTGGCAACACAATTGATATCTGGGTCTGTGTAACTGTTTGCTGTAGGGGGCTGCCCAGTGCATTGTGGGATGCTTAGCAACATCCTAGCCCCAACCTACTAGATGTCAGTATAACCCCCATTATGACCATCCAAACAGCCTCCAGGCATTGCCAGAGGTGTCCTGGAGGGACATCATTGTCCTGGTTGAGACAACAACTCTGAAAAAGAAGTCATATTTCCAGCATTCTTCCTTTCATTAAATCCAGCCGTGTCATGGCCATGTTTCTCTTTTATAAGTCCGTATGTCCCTTTCAGGTAGTCATTTTTATGACACACTACTTTGATTTCACCATCTGCCTTAAAGGGAGTCCTGGCAGCCTAGTGGTTACGGATTGGGCTCCTGTATGCAAAATCCACCGTTTGAAACCACCAGCTGCTCTGTGGGCGTAAGACGGGCGGTTCCACCCTCTCCTATAGGGTCACTCCGAGTCAGCAGCAACCTGATGGCACTGGGTTTTGTTTTTAAATAAAAGTAATCTGCAGGCCATAGGAGAGAATTAGTGTTATATATCTTAAACACCATGAGATTCTCATTGAAGTGGAATGTTATAACCAAATACATAAAAACAATTTTGCTGGATACTCGTGTTATAGACAGACATATGAATCATCAAGGCAAAACTAGACAGGTGAAAAGGATACCAATCATGCAAGGTGCTGAAATAAATGGTGCAGAGAAGGAAAAAATGCTATAGGACTTAACAGAAGCAGAGAAACAATATATATATATATATATATATATAACAGTATATATATACAATATATATAACTATATATACATACACACAGGAGAAAGAAGAGGGGGAAGATGAGGAGAGGGAGAGAGAGGGGATTGAAGGAAAGGGCAGAGGGAGAGAGAGGGAGGAAGAGGGGGTGAATGAGGAAGAGAGAGAGAGAGAAAGAGAGAGACACTGATTGAGGTGGATAGTATGCTGGGATGCTGCGGCTACTGGGATTCTGGCAAAACTAGCACGTGTAATTTCATAATCAAAGAATTTCCACAGGAAGCTTGAGAAGCTTGCTTTAGATCTTTCTTCCTGTGATCTCAAAGACTTGAATCGTTGGTATTTGAAGATGGCCAAACCTGGATTTGTTACTGATGTATTCAGGCGGACAATAGTCTAAGATGTATAAAAATATACCCGAATAAATCTTTTTTCCATTTCTCCTTTTTCATTTACCCTTTAACAAACATTTACTCTGCGACAATTATGTGTCAGCACAGAGTGAGGTGCTGAAAATGCATATGTGGGCAGGACTTTGAGATAGATCCAATCCTGGATCTGGAACAGATACTTTACATATGATGGTATGGACTCTCTGGAAGATTCTAATGTATTTTAAATCTCCAGTCTCTATTCCGAACTCATATTACTCTCTCTATCTTCCATAGTGTAGCCCTGAGTCAGAACTGACTCAATGGCAGTGAGTTTGGCTGGTTTGAGTCTCTATACCCAGTAAGGACATTTAAATATTACCTTGATGTCAGAATTATAAACTACACCAACCATAGTAGCTGATTTATCACAGGACTGAGAGAAACCAGTATTTTGTGGTGTGAAATATCTGCCTACGGGTTTGGGTGAGACAGTGAGAAACTGCTCATCAAAATGAAAATCTGAGTCATGGTAAGAAAACAGAATGTATTTCTACAGCTTGAATTTGGCCAATATGGTAAGATAGATTCTCTCAATTCCTAAAGATGGGGCATAAGAACGTTAAAGGACATGGTGCTTGAACTAGGAAGCTATTCCTACCTCAGGTACAAGTGTATCAATACCAATAGAATCCCCCTCAGTTCTACCTTTTGGAAATCCTACTGAAGAGCTCCGAGCCTAGGAACTTGCAGGTCAACTATGAACACCTTTACCCAGAGAGAAGCCCTCTCTTCTGTGTGCCCAAGAACACTCAATGGGAGACATTCAGAAAAATGCTGATCTCTGAAATAGAAGCTCTCCAAACAAAGGGTAGAAGGTTTGGTACCAAAACATTAGTAACATCTCCTTGCTAGAATGTTGTTTAGAAAACAATTAACCCAATCTTAAATCTAGGAGGTCTCACAGACCCCTGGATAATTTGTTAAAAGTTATAAACATCTCCTGTTCCTCCACTTGTGTGTCTGCTTCTCCTCATCTCTCTCTCTCTCTCTCTCTCTCTCATCTCTCTCTCTCTCTCTTACACACACACACACACACACACACACACACACACCCTCCTTGAATTCAATCTATGAGTTTTCACGCTCCAAGTTTAGGAGCTATCACTTTGGTTCTCTTTAAATGGAAAATAAAGGTCAATAAACTGCATGTAAAGAACACTTGGATATTGTTTCTTTCGTCTTACTATATTCCTGACTAGCTCATCAGAAAACATTTGATTTTCCACTTCTGGTTGTGTTGTGGTGAACTACTTGGATTCTAATTGATAGGTCCGCCATTTCAACCCAACAATTCCCTGCCCCTTGGGGGAAGACGCAGCTCTCTACGTTCATAAAGACTGGGAGCCTTGGAAACTGCATGGGCAGTTCTGCTCTGTCCTGTAGGGCTGACCCAGTGCCGATGTTTATAAAAATAATTTTAACAACAATTACATTAGCTTACTAGTGATGTATTTCAATGATATATTTCTTGAGTTTAGCTCCATAAAAGTACTTCCAGAGTATTTACAGGCTCCAAATGTTCTTATCAATACTATTTAGTTATTTATTACCCTGATCTTACTAAAGTTATTGACCCAAATGAGCCAACTGAATTTTTTTTCTGGATATATTTCAAATAAATGATGCAACACCCAATGTGTCAAACATTTTTTGAAGCAACTTCTTCAAAATTGCCATTTGGTATGAAGGCTGAGGAAAATTTTATGTCAGCTCCCTAGAAAGTTTTATTCCTGTAAAGAAAGGTGTCCAGTTCTTACAGTAGATATTCATTGATCATCTTCTCCCTACATGATTATTACAGAATTAGATGTTAAATCAAAACATTTGTCAATTATTCTATAAAGCTTAATGTGTTGATCAGGCTGATATAAACATAAAGCTCTGAGTATATTGTAATTTTCTTTCTAGAAACTGAATATATATTTTTGTAGGTAATAACTATATTTTATCTCAAAATCCCATCGAAAATAAAGAATTCAACATCACTGTCTTAGAAAACTTTATGAAATGCATTTCTAAGTTGTTCATTTCTTACCAGACAGGGCTGTCAAATTTGCATTTTTAATGAAAACTTCAGTTATTCCAAGAGCCTTCAAAACATCTTTTAAATCGAGTTCCTGTTCCACTGTGAACCTGGAGAACATATATGGGGAAAGCATTAGTCACAGCAATTTAAGTATCAATCACTTAGAACAAGAATATAATGTTACATGGGATGATTTTAAAAGTGGTATTTTATAGTCAGTAAACCATGGAAGACACTGTCTTTTCCCTGCAAGTAACATTTGATTGTGTTTATCAAAAAAGGGAGCAGGAAAGATAATGCTGCATCAAAATAGAAATTAAATTTGTAAGTAAAAAAATATATGACATAATCACCCAACAGAAATAGTAGAACAGATGAGTTTCAAAATCAAGAATTGTTCCTATACCACTACGTGAGACTTGTAAAGATGTTGTCTTCAGAAGCATTTTACCTAGTAAATAATATATTTTATTTCTTAAGCTGGCAATTCTACATTTAACCAAGGTACTTCAGTCTCCTATCAGGGGCAGTTCTACTCTATCCTATAGAGTTGCTATGAGTCAGAACTGAAAAGATGGCACTGGGTTCTTTCTTAGTATCTGGTCAATTTATCCTGCCCTCATCCAAAAACCCTCAAACCAAGCTGTCTGACATTGAGTAGATTCGGCTCATAGTGCCCTCAGGTACAGGGTGTCCAAGGTTGTAGACCTTTGCAGAATCAGATAGCTTCCTGTTTCCTCTTTCTCCTGTGGAGCAACTGGTGGGTTTGAACCTCCAACCTTGTGGTTAGCAGGGCAACAGTTACTTACAGTGCCATCAGACATCCTATTCCTGGCCCCATCAGAAAGTTGCAGTCAAGGTTATGTTCTACTTTAATGGGATAGTCTCACAATCTCACTACCCATCTAACTCAGGGATAGAAACACACATCTGTATGGTGTCCTTAATCTCATGGGAAGCGGGTTCTAAGGGTAACATCACAAAAAAATTGTTGCCTATTGCAAGTGAGCTGCATATACTGCATCTTTAAGACTATCCAATTTTATAATTAGAGGTTTGTTTATAATTTTTAAAAGAAATTTTAAGATTCTTTTAAAGAAAAGAATAATAAGATTTTATGTTTGTCTAAGGAATCTCATTCATTATTGTCTAAAAAGATCCACCACGTTTATAACAAAGAATAAACATTATTTTAAAGAGTTAAATAAAGGTCAGATCTAGAAGTACAGTAATCAACGGAACATTCCTTTAGAGACTTCCACAGAAAGCAAGTTTGGTCCTATAGTAGAATGTCACCCACATCACTGGATTACACGCTCACTCTTTAGTGAAAGATATGGATCGAACATGACTTCATTAACCAACAAATACATTAACACAATAAAAACAGTACAGTATAACATATGGCAAAATAATAATAATTTATGAATTATGAAGGGTTCATGAGGGAGGGCGAGGGGTGGGAGAGAGAAATATGAAGAGCTGATATTAAGGACTCAAGTAGAAGGCAAATGTTTTGAGAATGTGATGGCAACAAATGTACATATGTGCTTGACACAATGGGTGGATGTATGATTGTGATAAGAATTGTACGAGTCCCCAATAAAATGATAAAAATAGCATTACTTCTTTTAACTGAATATAACTGGTTAAAATGAAGTATTTTAAGTTTTTACTTCCAAAACAATACAGACTATATATTTGATTTTTCAGAAAAAGAGACTAGGTTCTTAAAAGGGCCAAGTCTGTAATAGAGCTATATTACAGAGCATTAATTCTGGTGTTTGGTTTCAAGATGAATGAGAAGGAAGTGATTATGTATGTGGCACTAGAATTGGGATCATGATAGTGGGGGGAGGAAGCATTCAAATACTAGAGGAAAATTGTATGTTTCATCATTGCTACACTGCACCCTGACTGGCTCTTCTCCTCCCTGTGGCCCTTCTGCAAGGGGATGTCCACTTTCCCACAGATGGGCCCTGGGTCCCACTCCATACTCCTGCTTATTCACAATGCTATGATTTGTTTAGATTTTTTTAATTTTTGATGACTGATACTTGATCCCTTTGATGACTTGTGATCTGAGGCTGGTGTGCTTCTTCCATGTGGGCTTTGTTACTCAGTTAGATGGCCACTTGTTTATCTTCCAGCCTATAGGACCCCAGATTCTATATCTTTTTACAGCCGGGCACCATCAGATTTCTTCACCGCATTTGCTTATGCACCCACTTTGTCTTCAGCGATCATGTCGGGGTAGACTGGTGTGCTTTTTCCATGTAGGCTTTGTTGTTTCTCAGTTAGATGGCTGCCTGTTTATCTTCAAGCCTTTAAGACCCCAGACACTATAACATTTGATAGCCAGGCACCATCAGCTTTCTTCACCCCATTTGTTTATGTTCCCACTTTGTCTTCAGTGATTGAGTTGGGACAGGCTGATGTGCTTCTTCCATGTGGGTTTTGTTGTTTCTCAGCTAGATGGTCGCTTGTTTATCCTCAGGCCTTTAAGGCCTCAGAGGCTTTTTGTTTTGGTAGCTGGACACCATCAGCTTTCTTCACCACATTTGCTTGTGAACCTGTTGTCTTCAGCGATCATACCAGGAAGGTGAGCATTTCAGACTGCCGAATTGTTAGAACAAAGTGTTCTTGTGTTGAGGGAGTACTTGAGTACGGGCCCACTGTCCATCTGTTTCCTTAATACTAAACCTATAAATATATATACATAGATCTATTTCCCCCTTATCATATTTAAATATATTTACATCTGTATATGCCTGTATTTAGACCTCTATAACTTACCTTTGCCTCTTAGTTCTTTCCTCTTGTCCCACTATCATGTTCAGCCTTCATTTGTGTTTCAAGAATTCCTCTCAGGCACATTGCCCTTGATCCAGCCCCGCCAGACCTCTTACACCCCCCTTGCCACTGATTTTGAATCACTTGTTGTTCCCTTGTCTCTGGGTTTGTTAACACCCACTTCTTTTCCCCAGCGTCCCCCTCTCCCATGTCCCACCAAAATATTCATCCTGTTGTTCTCTCTTCTGGCTTGTTTATACCGCCTATCCCTTCCAAGTAGACATGCAATGACAACAATATGTACCATCACAAGACTGAGTATAACAAAGCAACAATAGAAAGTAAAAACAATAGCTACAACAACACACACCAAAAAAAAACAAACCCAAACCCTGTAAATAGTTAAAGGTCTATTTGTTGTCCTTCATGAGTGCTTTTCAGTCAAGTCTGATGGGGTGCCATGCCCTGACCCCACATCTATCGTTGGGGACTTCATTGCTCTGCTCCCCCCGCTGCTCTGCTGCATGCCCCCAGTGACTGGCTTCGGCATAGTCAGCTCCTTAATTTCTGACCTTTGGCTTTGGCATGTGAAAAATGGTGATAATAATCTTATTTCATGGTATTGTCGGGAGGATTAAATGAGGTTTCTTAAAGCATCAGGTTTGTACTGGCACCTAAGAGGCAATGCAATAATGGGCAGATAACATAAATATTACTTATGATATTACTGTGAAGTATATCATGCCACATTATTATTAACAACCTTTGACCATGGAGTCAGTTTTTATTCATAGTGACCTTACAAGATACAATAGAACTTCTCTAGATGGTTTCCCAGGATGTAAATCTGTAGAAAGGGAAATAGCCTCATCTTGTTCCCAATGGGTGGCTGGTGGGTTTCAACTCTGGCCTTTTTGGTTAGCAGCCTATACTGTAAATCATGACACATGAGAATATTGTATGCTTTCATTTTAGTAACGTTGGAATGACTTGCTTGAAGATCTGTATTAATCCCTGATGTTGAAAATAAGGAAACTCTCCCCCACCCCCCAGAAGAATTTATGTCAAAGGACAGCATTGAAACTGCAGCTTTGGGAGAGGGACATATCTGATTGGAGCACACAGGAGCAGATGAAGGGGGAGGAGGAGAGAGTGGAGCACATCATAGGCCACCAGGCTGTGAGGACAATGTTCTCAATTAGCAGCCAGTCGACAGAGAGGACCACATGGCCGGCCACACTATGAGACATGATGCCCCTCACTGACCCATGGCCCTACAGGGGACAACACCAGAGACACAGTGTTGAAATTGCACCCGGTCTGATCCTGCCTTACTGAGGCAAAACAATAAGGGAGTGCAACGAAACAGCAAGGGAATGAAGCAGTGAGGTTCCCAGGGAATGCTGAGGGTAGACTTTGGGGCCAGGGCATGGTGCCCAAACAGACTGGACTGGAAAACACTCCTAACGGCCAACAAACAGTCCTTGGGGTAACTACAAACTTTTCTTTCTTGTGTTGTGTTTTGTTTTTGGTCATTGGTTTGTTGTTGTTGTTGTTGTTGTTTTGTTGTGTATTGTTGCTTGGTTTTGCTCTACCTTGTTTTTGTGCATGTTATTATCTCTGCAGGTCTGTCTAAAATAGGCTGGATGAACAATCTGGAGGAGAAAACAATGGGGCTGACAGTTCTGGGGGGACATGGGAGAGGGGGAGGTGTGGGGAAAGGTAGTGGTGTTAATAACTCCAGAGACAAGGGAACAACAAGTGACCCAAATCGGTGATGAGGAGGGTGTGGGAGACCTGGTAGGGCATGATTAAGGGTAATGTAACCAGTAGGAATTGCTGAAACCCTGGTGGGGACTGAGCATGATAGTGTGACAGGAGAAAAGTCAAGGGAAATAGAGGAAAGAGCTGGGAGGCCAAGGCATTTATAGAGGTCTAGATAAAGACATGTACATATGCAAATATATTTATATATGAGGATGGAGAAATAGATCTATGTGCATATATTTATAGGTTTTGTATTAAGGTAACAGAAGGACATTGGGCTTCCACTCAAGTACTCCCTCAAGACAAGAATATTTTCTTCTATTAAATTGGCATTCTATGGTGCGCACCTTCCCAACACAACCACTGAAGACAAAGCGGGTCAATAGCAAATGTGGTGAAGAAAGCTGATGGTGCCCGGCTATCAAAAGAGATAGCATCTGGGGTCTTAAAGGCTTGAAGGTAAACAAGCGGCCTTCTAGCTCAGAAGCAACAAAGCCCACATGGAAGAAGCACACCAGCCCGTGCGTTCACGAGGTGTCGAAGGGATCAGGTATCAGGAATCATCAGAATAAAATATCTTAACATAGTGGATGAGGGGGTAGTGTAGAGCAGAGATCCAAAGACCATTTGTAGGCCACTGGACACCCCCTTACAGAAGGGTCTCGGGGAGGAGATGAGCCAGTCAGGGTGTGATGTAGCAACAATGAAAAATACAACTTTCCTCTAGTTCCTAAATGCTTCTTCCCCACCCCACCCCCACATCCCATTATCATGGTCCCAATTCTACCTTGCAAGTCTGACTAGACCAGAGGATGTACCCTGGTACAGATAGGAACTGGAAACACAAGGCGGAAGATTCCTTCAGGACCAGTGGTGTGAGTAGTGATACTACGAGGGTAGAGGGAGGGTAGGTTGGAAAGGATCTACATGTGACCTCCTCCTTGGGGAAAGGACAACAGAAAAGTGGGTGAAGGGAGATGTTGGACAGGTCAAGGTATGACAAAATAATAATTTATAAATTATCAAGGGTTTATGAGGGAGGGGAGGTATGGGTTAAAATGAGAGCTGATGCCAGGGGTTTAGGTGGAGAGCAACTGTTTTGAGAATGATGAGGTCAATGAATATACAAATGTGCTTTACACAATTGATGTATGTATGGATTGTGATAAGAGTTGTATGAGACCCTAATACAATGATTTAAAAAATAAGGAAACCTTAAATATGGTATATTAACATAATACTGAAAGCAATAGACTCAAACATAATCAATGATCATAAAGTTAGAGCAGAGAGCCAGGTAATTCTCATTCTGTTACATGAGGGTAAGTCAGAATGTATGCTACAACATCATACAAATCTAAAAAAAAGTACAAATCTTTATTAATTAAAAATATCAAAATATAAAGCTATTGTTTATCAACATATCACCTATCTAAGTCTGTACATTTTTCGAAGGCAATAGAGATTGACTCTTTGGCAATGAGGTATTTTAAAATCTTTCTCCTGAAGAATTCTCTGTTCTTTCTCTCATCTGGACCACACCATAGTGCAGTCTAGGCATCCTTGAGGCTCTCAAAATGGTTCTTTGTAAATGTTCTTTGCACTGGGGGAACAAGAGGAAATCTGTAAGGACAAGATCAGGGTTGTAGGGCAGATGGGATAAGGTTTCTCAACAAAAGCATTATGGGGCAACCTTTGCTACATTTAAAGAATGAGCAGGTATATTATTGTGATGGAACAAATATTCTCAGTGCAACTTTCCTGACATTTTGTTGACCAATGCAATTTTCGGTTTCTGGAAGTTTCTTTCTAATATAATCTCATAATCTTCTTACATCTTTCAAGATAATCTATCCAGTTGATCCCTTTGGAGTCACTTAAACAGTCAATTTTACCTATTGATAACGAGGCTTTTGACTCACATAAACAGCTACAATCTCAGAACCCAGAGGGGAAGCTCTACCCTATCCTCGAGGGTCACTATGAGCAAGTGGATTAAATGGCCATGAGTTTTGGTTTATTAGCTACTGTGCAGCCTCTCTGTCTTGAATTTAACTGGCCAGCAGATTCTCTGGGAAATCAACATGTTTATTTGGTGTTAAAGCACTCTACAAAGACTAAAACAAATATTTTACTGAGAGAATTTGACTGTAGCCATGCATTGATCACAGAGACACCTTCATGCACATTTTGTTTGAAATTAACTTGTGCACGTGGGACCTGGAACTAGTAGCAATGCTTTTTTGGGTGACTCTTACATGTAAGACTGCCTCCAGTTGGAATCAACTAACAACAATAATCCTGCCCATGGATTAGTCAAAAGTAGTGTCACGGTCTTCTAATATTTGCAGCATCTAACACAGGGCAAAGCACACAGGCTGAAGTGAAACAGAATTGATGTAGCCATAAGATTTTTTTTTTGCACAAAATTCAAGACAGGATTCCATTAACTGCACTTATCCATCCTCTGTCCTTTATTCCTTATAACACGATTTCTAAAATGGCTATTAACTATTTCTTAAACCGTTTTTTATAATCAAGACTAACACTAATATCAACAATCATGATCATTTCCCATATAGTGTATGCTTACTATTACCCAGGCACAATGCAAATCCCTGTATGTCTAGTATCACATTTAATCATACCAAGAAACATATGAGATAGGTACTGTTTACAGAAGTGGAAATGGGGGTCTCAAAAAGGCTAAGGAACTTGCCCTGGTCACACATTTAACACATGGTAGAAGGGGTATGTGAATCTAGAGCTCTCTGATTTCAAAGCCCTCCCCAAAATATTATCTACTAGAGCTCTAACAACAGATTTTAAAATAAAGTAATAGTATAGGTAGATTTTCAATTTCATCTATCAGTTTTTTAAAAACCACATTTTAAAAGTCAAAGGTCTTCCGGATTTAGAAAAGGCATGCAATGTAATAATCATACATGTGCCAATCTCTATATGAGGTTAAAGAGGTAGACAGAGGGTGGAACAATGAAGAATGAGTAGTTGTGTGAAGTGCAGCAAATGCCAGAAAAGAAAAAAATACGTTAATTAGAAGGAGATTTATAACATTTTTAAGTAATTAAGAAGGTAATCTAATTTTGATTAGCTTTTCTTTGTAGAAACACCTAATAAAAAAGCACTCAGAAAAATCAGAAGACTTGTGGGTTGGTTTTCTTATGGAAACATGAAACTGAGATGCTTTCTTAATTGAGTCATTCCAAACAGCAAGATGGTTTTTGGTTACAAAATAGACACCCATTCCGTATCCTGTGATTTCTAGAACTCTGATCACAAATGACAAAAATCAAAGTGGAGCGATCCCTCTGTATTCAAGTACTAACATACTTGATTTTACTTCAGGAAAATCTCCTCTCATCTGCACTATAACCAATAAAGATGGAAAACTAAGAAGATTATGCAGTAAAAAGAAAAAAATCAGAAGAGCCAGGTTTTTATATTTATTTATTATTAAATACTACTTAGAGAATATCACATATAAAGCTAACCATATGAATGCTAAAACTTAAAATGTACACTTAAAAATAAACAATAATACTAATAGCTAATACCTTTATCATGCTTATTATGTCAAGCATTGTTATAAAGTGCTTTTCAGATTACACACACATACATACACACACACACACACACACACAAGCACAGTGCCTTAGAGTTTACTCTAACTCATGAGAACCCCATAGGACAGAGAAAAACCACTCCTGAGAATTCTGTATGGAATTAGACTTTCACCATCTCTCTCTCATTGAATGACTAGTGGATTCAAACTGCTTACATTTTTGAGTGAATAACAGGCATTTGACCACATGTGCCACCGGGATGCCCTCTATATTTAGTATAAATTAATTATCTATATACAAACATATAGCTATCCATACATAAATAATGTTTACCCTACATGCCAACCTATTTATTTTTGCTATTAGAGCTCAAGTAGAAGAGAGATTTGGCAATCTTACATATTATAGATGTACAATTATTCATGGACGATGTGCCATTTCACTTAATTTGGAAATTTCTCATAAGTATAGCGATCTTATCCTCTACCCGAAAAGAATCTTCTGTGTTTTAGAAAAATACAATTTCTATTAGCCATCAGCCTGCTGGAGGATTTATTATTTAGAGGCACTAAATAGCAACAATAGGAAAGGCATTGCTCTCCCTTCGGTCTCTGCAAAAAACCTCTGCGTCTTAACGTCGGGATGGAAAGCTCTGAGTATAACCTCTAGTGTGCTGCTACTGCTCGGTGCCTCGAGTCCACTCCTCCTCACAGCTGCCCTCTAGGACAGAGTAGAGCTGCCCCATGGGGCCGGCAGGGGTCTAAGCCTCTACAGGAGAAGAGGTCTTTTTGCCTACCGGAGCCACTGATGGACTGGAAGATCTTTCGGTTAGCAGCCTAGCACTTAGTTGCCGTGCTGCCAGGGCTCATCTTAACCACGAATCTAATCCAAAGTGAAAGAACCTGTCAAGCAGAGCAAGAATGTGGTAAAATTATAGAAATGTAAAGTTGCCTCCTCAGCCTACTAACGCTGTATGATTAAGAGCATAGAGACCCGTGAAGGTGGAGTAGATCTAGAATATAGACGTTAGAAAATGTTTCCATAGTGAAAATTGAGTGCACAGATACGGCTTTCACTGAACAGTCAATGAATCCTAATCCTGTAGAAGTCCTTGGTGACAAATGGCTAGGACCTTGACTACTAGTTACCTGCTTGGTGGCTCCCATGGGCCCAAAGGCACCAGGGAAGAAAGAGCTGCTTCTGAAAGATCAAGGCTATGGAAAGCAGTTCTCTTCCGACACATGTGCGTTTCCCAGGAGGCAGAGCTGACTTGACACTAACTAGTTTGGTGTTTGTTTAATTGTTGTTTCAATTCTGTAAAATGGAGAATTGAATTTCCCCATTGATTACTACTCACATAAATGTTTGGTAATAATCAATTAGCTAAAAATAGAAACCAAATGAATTCATCTTCTACAGCTATTGTGTTGCTTTGCTATGCATTGCAGTGGTTTAATCTACTGCACAAGACCTCTTTAGAGTGCTGAAGACTAAGGATGTTACATTGAGGACTAACATGCACCTGACTCAGGCCATGACATTTTCAATTGTCTCACATGCGTGTGAAAGTTGAACACTGAATAATGAAGATCAAAGACGAATTGATGCATTTGGATCATGGTGCTGATGAAGAATATTGAAAGTGCCATGGACTGCCAAAGGAACAAACAAATCAATCTTGGAAGAAGTACAGCCAGAATGCTCCTTGGAGGCAAGGATGGTGAGATTTTTGTCTTATGTACTTAAGACATGCTATCAGGAGGGACCAGTCTCTAGAAAAGGAAGCCCCTTAACCACAGCCCCCTGACACAGTTGCTGCAACCATGGGCTCAAACAGAACAGCAACTGTAAGGATGGAGCAGGACTGGGCAGTGCTTCATTCTGCAGTACATAGTGACACTGAACCAGAACTGACCTGACAGCACATAAAAACAACAGCAGCTATTTAGCCTCCCTATTTATGTATCTTAAGGAGTCCTCGTGACTTCCTCGGTTGCCTCGTGGGCTACCAACCCCCAGGTTAGCAGCTTGAAACTACAAAGGAATACGCTATCCATTTCAGCAGAATTAGTCACTGAAAACCCTATGGGTAGCATAGAAACATTGTCGGGTACTGAAAACCTAATGACTAGAAGCCAAGTGTTGTCAGAGGTAGTGTCAGAAGATGGGCATCTCTGGATGGAAGGCACTCAAATATGACTGAGGAAGAGCTGCCTCCTCAAAGGAGCATCAGCCGTAATGACGTGGATGGGGGAAAGCCTGCAGGACTACAGTCTTTGGGGCTGTAATTTGCTAAAGGGAAGGACTCAAACTGAGAGAAACTGCTGTAGACATCTGAAATCCAGGATAGAAAGCTCTATAGAGGCAGCCACTGGATGGATGATTTCCTAGAGAGGCCGAGCATGAGAGGATGGGGGGCAGTGGGGTCACAACACTAACAACAATGAGTACAAGAAGAGATGGTTCTGAAATTGGTTGCAGTGATTGCACAAATCTGCTTAAGATGATTGAATGATTGAATTGCATGATACGTGAAGTGCATGCCAGTAAAAGCATTTAAAAATAATTGTAACTTGGAATATGAGAAGTATGAATTTAGGAAAATTGGAAATCATTCAAAATTAAATGGAGCATGGAAACATTTATATTCCAGGCATTTGTGAGCTGCAGTGGACCAGGATTGGCCATTATGAAACAGAAAATCATATAGGAAATGAACGACTTTCAATAGGCAGATGACACAACCCACTTGCTGAAAGTGAGCAGGACTTGAGACACTTAAAGCACTTGTTGATGGAGTCAAGGACTACAGCCTCCAGTATAGATTACAACTCAATGTAAAGAAGACCAAAATCCTCACAACTGGACCAATAGGAAACATCATGATAAATGGAGAAAAGGCCGAGTTGGCCATGATTTCCATCTTGCTTGGACCCACTCACAGTAGTGCTCATGAAAGCAGCAGGTAAGATATCAAAAGACACTTTGCAGTTACATTAGATAAGTCTAATTAGAGTACTGAAGAGCCAGGATGTTATTCTGAAGACAGGTAAGCATGACCCATCATGGTATTTTCAATCGTCTCATATGCATGTGAAAATTGAATTTTGAATAAGGAAGACAAAAAAGACCCATGCATTTGATCTATGGTGTTAGTGAAGAATATAGAAAATGCCATGGAATACCAAATGAACAAACAGATCTGTCTTGGAAGAAGTACAACCAGCATGTTCCTTAGAGTCAAGGATGGAGAGACTTCATCTCACATACTTTGAGCACGTTTTCAAGACACACCAGTCCCGGGAAAAGGACATCATGCTTGGCTAAGTGAAGGTGCAGCAAAAAGAAGGAAGGTCCTCAATGACAAGGATTGACACAGTGGCTGAAACAATGGACCAAACATAAAAAAATTGTGAGGCTAGCTGAAAACTGGACGGTGTTCCGTTCTGTTGTAGACAGGGTCCCTATGAGTTGGGACCGAGTTGAGGGTACCCAACAATAACAAAGATTGAGAGTATCAGAAATCACCCAGGGCAGGTTCCACCACGAACTATAGTGTCTTATGAGTTGCAATCCCCATGGTGGCAATGAGTTTAGGTTTGGATTTCATTTGGCTATTAAGGTGCGTTGGCAGTGCTGGCAGATACGGGCTGGACTGCTAACCAAAGGTCGGTAATTCAAACCCACAGCCACTCCTTTATTTCCGTCTGTAAAGTTTGACAGCCTCAGAAACTGTGTACAAGGCCAGGAGGAGTCAGAATTGACTCGGTTACCATGGTAATATTAATTTCACCATTTAGCTTTTCACCCCCTGGAAGAAGGGTATGATGTCCTGCCCCATCAAGATTACAGCCCTGGAAACTCAATAGGGTCGTTTCTCTGTCCAAGGGGCTTGCTGCAAGTGCCAATCAACAGTTTTATTTTATTTTTAATATCTGTGACTACATTTGTTTTGTATATTTATGCATTAGCTATGCAGAGGGACAGTGGGAAAATGGATGCATGCTGATCAACTGTGCCTAGTATAGTTATGGCCATTAATATGAGCAAGTAAGCTAAACGACTTTATAATTGAAAAGTATCTCTGAGAAAATGAAAATTTAATTTTCTTCTACTGCCACCTTCAATTTCTCAGTGGACAGGACCTGCAGGCCATGTTTTTCTAAGGAATGTGCTTGATTTAGAATATGTAATACTTTTTAAACATTCATTTAGAATACTATTAAAGTACCTCTAAACAACTCTGCATCTATATTGAAATGAAGCATTTGGTGATGCTGTACTTAATTCATATAATTTTAATAAGAGAAATATTATTAACCATCTACCAAATTCTCAAAATATATTATCTCAAAAGTTCTATCAAAATGCATACAGATTTAGATATAAATTTATATTTAACTACTAAAATTTTAAAGGTATTTGATACATTAGTAACATATTAAGTAGGGAGAACCTTATCATATATAACAAAAAAATGGATTTGTTAGTTATTCAATGGCTACCACTCTATAGACTTACAACTGAATTTTTTTACATAAATTTATTATCATGGAAAGTTATGCAAGTTAAATATTTTAGTAGAAAAGAATCAATAATTTATCTCGTTGTTGATGCTGTTAGGTGCCTTTGTGTCTGCTCTGACTCACAGTGACCCATATGCACAGCACAGTACAAAACTGCTTGGTCCTCTGTCACATTCATAGTCGTTATGCTTGACACCATTGTTGAGGCCGCTGTATCAATCCTTCTAGGTGGGCATCTTCCCCTTTTGCAATGACTTTCCACTTTACCAAGCATGGGACCATTTTAGAAGGATTGGTCTCTCCTTAAAACCTGTCCAAAGTAGGAAAGATGGAGTCTCCTCCTCTCTTTGAAGGAGCATTTTGGCTGCACTTCTTCCTACACAGATTCGTTTGTCCCTCGTTTGTCCCAGCCCACTGGACTTTCAGTAGTCTTTGGCAACAGGCCCAATCCAAATTGGTCAATTATTTTTTTCTCATTTTTATTTATTTTCCAGCATTCATGTGTATTTGAAGCAATTAAAAATACTATGGTTTAGGTTAGGCTCATCTTAGTCTTCACAATGACATCTTTGGTCATTAACATTTTAAGAAGTCCTGTGCAGTGGATCTGAGCACCGCAATGCATAATTTGATTTCCTGACTGCTGGCTCCCCAAGCCCTGATTGTGGATTGAGGTGAAATGAAATCCTTGACAACGTCAATCTTTTCTCTGTTGAGCATGATGTTGTCGACTGGTCCAGTCGTGAGGACTTCTGTTTACTTTATGTGGAGCTGTAATCGACACCGCAGGTTACAGTGTTGGATTTTCATCTGCAAGTGCTTCAAGGTTACCTGTAAATTACAAGTTTGTAGTAAAGTCTCCTCCAATCATGATTCCATGTTCTTCTTCATATAGTGCAGCTTGTCAGAATATTTGCTTAGCATACAGATCAAATAAATATGGTCAAAGGCTACAATCCTCACCTACGCCTTCCCTGATTTTATGCCCTGCAGCATTTCCCTATTCTTCTTTAATAACTGCCTCTTTATCTCTCTCTCTTTATCTATCTGCATGAGTACCATGAAGTGTTCTGGAATGCTCTTTCTTCACTAGCCTAGTAACTAGTTTGTTATAATTCCCAGAGCTAAATATCTTTTTGTACTCAATGGCACACAGTGAGCATCTTTCTGGTATTCTCTGCTTTCAGCCAGAACCCATCAGCAATGACATCCCATGTCCTACGTCCTTTTCTGAGTTAGGCTTGAATTTCTTGCATTTCTCTGTGGGTGAACTGCTGCAGTCATTTTTGAATCATGTCTGACAACATTTTACTTGCATGAATATTAATGGTCTTGTTCAATAACTTTCACATTCTGTTGGGCTACCTTCCTTTCAAATAGGCACTAATATGAATCTCTTCCAATCAGTTGGACAGGTAGCTATCTTCCAAATTTCTTGGCCTAGACCAGAGGCCAGTAAACTTTTGAGATGGAAGAGACAATCCTATCCCTCACAACAGGTTAAAAATTATACAAGACCAATAAATACATTTTTACAAATAAATGAAATCACCATTATCTGAATTTCCAATGTTATTTCAGAGCCCATGTGCATACTCACAAAGCCTCATATGGCTCAAGAGCCACAGTTTGCTGACCACTAGTGTAGATGAACAAATACTTCCAGTGCTTTCTTGGCTCGGTGAAATATTTCAATTGTGTCCATTGATTCCTGGAGCCTTATTCTTCACCAACGCCTCGAGTACAACATGGACTCCTTCCTTCAGTACCGTGGGTTCTTAACCACATGCTGCTTCTTGAAAAGGTTGAAGGTTGATTCGTTTTGCCACAGTGGCTCTGTGCATTCCTTTATTCATTTTCTGAATCTTCATGTATCATTCAATACATTGTCAATATTGCAACCTGAAACTTTAATTTTTCCTTCAGTTCTTTCGGCATGAGATATGCTCAGCCTGTTTCTTCTTCCTACCTTTTGGCTTTCTAACTACAAGTCTTTCACATTTTATTATAACACTTTGTCTTCTCAAGTTGCTCTTTAGAATTTTCTGTTCAGCTCTTTTCCTCATTTATTGATTGTGTTCAGTTCAGTTTGTCTAATGTTCAAGAGACAGTGTCGGAGTCTCTTCAAACATCCACTTTGTTTTACTTTTCTGTATTTTTAACGATCTTTTTCTTTCATCACGTATGTTGTTCTTAATGTCACTACACAACTCATCAAGTCTGTCATTAGTGTTCAATGAGTTAAATCTGTTGTTGAGATGCTCAAAATTCAGGTAGTATAGGCTCAAGATCATACCCTTGCCCTCATGGATTTATTTAAATTTTCTCCAACTTCTTCCTGAACTTACATATAAACAATTGATGGTCTCTTCCACAGGAAGGTCCCGGTCTTGTTCTGAGTGATGATATTGAGCTTTTTCATTATTTCTTCCCATAAGTGTAGTTAATTTGATTCCTGCATACTCCATCTGGCGAGGCCCACATGTATAATAACGGTTTATGTTGTTGGACAAAGATGTTTGTAATGATGAAGTCATTGGTCTTGCAAAATTTTATTATGTGATCAGCAACTTTGTTTATATAGTTCAGTATTCGAAGGCCACAGTTTACATTGACTGATCCTTCTCCTTTATTTCTAATTTTCCATTCCACTTGCCAATAGTTATCAATGCACCTTGATTACATTTTGATCAATTTCAGAATGAAGAAATTGCTAAGATTCTTGAATTTCTGCATCACTAGCTTGAGTGATGGGTGTATATTTTTGAGTAATAGTTACATTAACTAGAACTTTCTTGTAGCTATACAGAAAATGTGCTACCACAGACAACATTACATGTTAAATTTTGAAATACTCCTTTTTTTAATTGGGGGCTCATACAATTCTTATCACAATCCATCCATCCATCCATGTGTCAAGAACATATGTACATTTGTTGCCATCATCATTCTCAAAACATTTGCCTTCTACTTGAGCCCTTAGTATCTGCTGCTAATTTTCCCCCTCCCTCCCCACTGTCCCCTAACTAATGAACCCTTCATCATTCATAAAGTATTATTATTTTGTCATATATTACACTGTTCGATGTCTCCCCCTGCCTTTTTCTCTGCTGTCCCTCCCCCAGGGAGGAGGCTATACGTAGATTCTTGTAATCAGTTCCCCTTTTCTACCCCACATTCTCTCCACCCTCCAGGCATCGCCACTCTCACCACTGGTCCTGAAGGAGTCACCTGTCCTGAATTCCCTGTGTTTCCAGATGCTCGCTGTACCTATGTACATCCTCTGGTCTAGCCAGATTTGTAAGGCAGAATTGGGATCATGATAGTGGGGGGGAGGAAACATTTAAGAACATTTAAGAAAGTTATATGTTTCATCGTTGCTTCCCTGCACCCTGACTGGTTTATCTCCTCCCCACAGCCCTTCAGTAAGGGGTGTCTGGTTGGCTGTCAATGGGCTTTGAGTCTCTACTCTGCACTCACCCACATTTTCAATGATATGATTTTTTGTTCCTTGATGCTTGATACCTGTTCCCTTCGACAGCTCGTGCTCACACAGGCTGGTGTGTTTCTTCCATGTGGGCTTTGTTGCTTCTGAGCTAGATGGCCGCTTGTTCACCTTCAAACCTTTAAGACCCCAGACGCTGTATCTTTTGATAGCTGGGTACCATCAGCTTTATTCTTTTTTATGAAAAATAAGATATCATTCCTCTTCAATCTGGCGTTCTAGGTTTAGGAAACCATATGACTGTCTGACTTAAAGCACCCAGTGCTACTGCGTCCCGGCTTCCTAGTTCCTAGGATAACACCTTAATACAGTCTGAGGTTTTTTGATGGCTTCTAAATTTTCCTAGATTCAGACTTCAAGCTCCATACATTCTACATTTTGATGATTTGTGGATGCTTGCAGTGATTTCTTCTTGTTTCGTGTTGTGCTCTATCAGCAAATAAAGGTCCTGAAAGCTTTATGTGCGCCATTAATGTCAATGCTAATTTGAGGTGACAGCTCTTCCCCAATAGTATTTTGAATGTCTTCCAACCTGAGGGACTCACCTGCCAACACTATATCTGACAGTGTTCTTCCGCCATTTAAAATATTTTTGCTTGTTAATCCCTCACAAATGGATAGCTGAATCCTTCTTCCTGATCTATTGTTAGTTTGGAAGCACCACTGAAATCTGTTAATGAATGACCTTGCATATTATTTGAAATGCTGGTAGCATAGTTCCCAAATCACAGCAAAACACAAGACACCACAAGACAACAAGCTGACAGATGAGTTATGATTATGATTACCTTAATTTTTATAGCAGTCTAAGAAGCATATCACTGTACATAAAGTACAGTATTTTATGAATATGTTATGCAACCTATTTTTTCTTTTTCAAGCTGAAAATATTGAAATTTCCAAATTGGTCTCTTTCATCAGCTAAGTTTACAGGGAAATAGGTATGTACATTAATTGCACATTTTAATAGATAATACCTCAAATTAGAATAAATATGAATGAGGCAATATATTTTAAATATTCAGTTTTAATACAGATGCCTTATTGCTTATTTTTCAATGCTCATATTAATCAAATATCTTTATATACTTTTCTTACAAGCAATGCATGTTAGTACTGAACATCTATATGCACAAACCTTGTAAATATACATTTATGTTTTTCATTTGAGTATATTGTTCAATAATTAAAATTTTTATAATTCTATTTATAAATGTGTTGGATATGTTTACAGACAGGGTTGTTATTAATTAGAATGTACTCAATGGTAACTGATTATGTGTTTACTGGTCTACCACCGCTCTAAGATTTAAGTTATTAAAGGGACAGAGCAGATAAGTTCAGTAAAGCTTAATTACATGAATATTTCTTTTGTATCAATGGGAGAAGAAACTGACTCTGCCCTAGGAGAACTTAGAAGAAAAGAAACTTGCAAAAATGCAATGACATTGTGGAGTAGCTAGTACTGGATAATAACAGGGAGATACAAAAGTGAGGGTGACTTGCTCCCTTGGGAAGTTCATGTAGGATTTTCTAGAAGTGCTGTGGCTAGAGCTGTATGTTGTGTATTCAGTGGTGAGTGTGAGGAGGGCATTTTTGGCCATAACTGGAACATAAGTAGAGATGTGGTGTACATGCTGTAACTACATGCAGTTGGATCGTATTGCTACAAAATGCTCGATGTCATGAGTGCCTAGAGATGGGGCTGAGGGAGTAGATGTGGTTTAGGTTATCAAGATCTTTCAGGTAGTGTGTTTTTTCCTTTCCAGCCAAGTTGCTGTCCTACTTACTTAAACTGAATATTTTGTATCTAGCACAGTGACTTGCTTACTTCACGAAGGTCAGAGATCACCTTCTCTCCAGATAAAATAAACTTTAAACATTGATGAATTATCTAGGAGACTTCCAATGCAAATGATATTCATATACAATCTACTGAAAAATCTTCTAAAACATATATAAGAATATTGCATAACATCTAAAAGTAGGTCTTCGTAAATATGAGCGAATGAATCAATTCGTGAGCTATTGTCTCTGGGCAGGATGACATGGGTCTAAAGAAGAGTATCTTAAGAAGGAGCCGGAGAGGAGGAGAAGGGGTGTGGAACAAGAGGATAAAAGAGGACAGCAGAAGGACAAGGAGAGTAGCGTAGGATTTAAAATCCAAACACAAACCGCAACATTTTCCCGGGTTAGCTAGAATCGCCATTGCCACCTTCCCCTCTGCTCTCTAAGTCCAGTCTCTGCGAGGAACCACTGGGAGCTGCTCACCTGGGCAGGTACACTTCCACTTTTTGCTTCTTCACAGAGGTTGCCCATTCTTCAATGAGCTGCGGCTTGACCAGTGGTTCCAGGGTAGCCAGCGGGACTTCCTGCCTGGACAGCACGAGCATCATACTGATCTCGCCTCCCTCATAAGGTATTTCTAGGACTTGGTAGACACCTCCAGCCTCGTTGGAACCATCACTAAATTCACCTAAAAAGGAAAGGCCAGCCCATAAACACTTACATCCTAAAGTTAAAACTTATTTAAATTTGTTAAAATCCCCCCCCAACATATATAAAGAATATGAGGAATCTGATGATCTAAGATTAGCTGAAAACAGTTCTAGCGATTCAAGGGAAACCTGGGTCTTAGAGAATTGTTTTAACCTTAGAATCCCTAGAATTATGTCCTATTTTCACAGCATATTCTCTAGACTTGATTTTCATTTTTAAATGACATAAGTAAATTGTATTAATCTTAATGGAGATTATTAGAAACAATACAATGTCCTGATTAGGAAAACAACACCTTGGCTTCAGGTTGATTGTAATTCGAAATTATCCACCTGATACCTAAAAATGGAAACACTGACATTGACCGTGCTGCTCTTGATACTATATTGCCACAGCACTAAATGGTTGCTTGTATATTTTTACATTTTAGCAATTTTATTGACATATAAATACAATTCAATAGTTTGATTATACTAAAAATAGTTGTGCAACTATCAGCACAATAAGTTACAGACCATTTTCTTCCCTTTTGTACTCATTGTTATTAGCTCCCTATTTCCCCCAAACCTTCCCTGTCATGACCCTAGGACATTATTAATCTAGCTACTGTCTCTATAGAGTTACCTAGCTTGGCAAAATTTCAGATAAAAAAGATTGTACCCCCACCCAAGAAGAAATAAATTACAACAAAACCCCCAAACAATAACATAATAAAACGGATAAACCTCAATCCAAAAGAAAGCAGAAAATAATAAAAACTAGAAAAAATTAAAAATGAGTCAAAAGGGAAAACAAATGATAAGTAATGTTAAAATCTATCTGAACTGTATCTGCATTGATGTACTGCCTAATGCACTCTGTCTGAGGGCAAGTCTGTTCACATCCCTGGTCAAGACCAGGTGCTCAGAATTTAAGCTTTATCACAAGTTCCTCCTCCGATCTTGGATGTTATTATCTACCACCTGTGGATCACAATGGTTGTCATGCTGCTTCTATGTGGGTGCGGCTGACATTATAAATTTTTAAAAAATCATTTTATTTGGGGCTCATACAATTCTTTTCACAATCCGTACATACAACATTTGTTTCCAGCACATTTGTAAGTATGTTGCTATCATCATTCTCAAAACACCTGCTTTCTACTTGAGCCTTTGGTATCAGCTCCTCATTTTCCTACTCCCTCTCCACTTCCCCCTCCCCCTGAACACTTGATAATTTATAAATAATTATTATTTTATCATATCTTACACCATCCGATGTCTACTGACATTATAAATTTTGAGTCCAAGTTGTACAACCAAAATGAAACCTAAACATTTGGGTTCTGTTTTTCTTTCTTTCTTCTTTAACTTTCTTACTAATACAGTCTTTACATTTTACAATGTACTTTTAATTAGAACAAACTATTGTCTGGAGCATATATCAGCTTAAACTATACTTGTGCTTACACACTTATTAAGAATTGCATTTATTATAGCATGTAGGAAGAAATAATACTCAAACTTCTGAAAAATCCAATGAAAAACTTCTGGAAATATGCCAAAGGCATTGAGTTGTATAAAAATTATAGACTCTCTATAGCTGGAATGTAAACAAACAATTATGATAGGTCACACATAGATAAGTTTGAAAGCAAAATTTAAAGTTCTCGTAATAGAAGAAATTAATAACTTTAAATATGGTAAGCATACCAAGTCAAATGCTTGATGGGTCTTAGGATAATTAATAATAAAACCATACAAAATCCACATGATTTTGGAGTAACTCAGAAAGTTCAGATACAATGTGAGGTATTTTATTAAAAATAAACCTACTCTAGAGATATGATCACTCTCACAGATTACTGATACATATCGGGAAGCTATAAAGACTTATAATGTTCCCTCAGAAGCCAATGAACAGCCTTTGAAAATGGACCCAAGGAACTTGAACGGCAATTCTCAGGCTAGACTGAGAAGCAGTTTGAATAATTAATATTCTATGGCTTTATTTTTCAAAAAATTGTTGAAGTAGTAGAACAAGAAAAAAAACCAAAACCAATCTTTCTTACCGTAATAAAATTCCCCTTGTTGATACATCATTGGAATCTGGACCTCACTCTCATCATCCTTTGTGAAGGAAAAGGTTCTAGTATTTTCAGGCCTAAACTGCGACTTCCAGTTCCCCTTGAAGTAGACAGCATTGATAAGGGCCAGGTGAGTGACCGCAGCAAAATCCCTTGGAGAGACTAAATCTTTCAACAGGTCTATCCAGGAAAAAAGGAGCAGACGGTAATTCACATTACATTGGAAGGTGAAGAAGGATCAAAAGTCATCAAATTAGATACAGTGGTCCCGATGCAAAAAAAGAAAAAGGAAAAAAAATGGCCACTGTTGAACTAGCAGTACAAATGAACAGTATCACACATTCAAAGAAAAATATGAAAGGCATGCCTACATCAAACAAAATAATACCACTAGCAGTACCTTGACACACATGTACAAACAACACAACCACACAATACTGCATGTCAGGCTTCACCACTTTCTAATTGACATGATGCATATAAAACTCAACATAAAGAAAGCACTCAGGAAAAATATTTCTAAGTATGATTAAAGTGTCATCCAATTCAAAATTTTTCCTCGTGTAGACGGAAATCTTTCCACCCAAAATAGCACGCTGCTTTTGACTACGTGAAAACAAGTAAGTGAAAGCCTATTTAAGACATGCATTATTTATATCATTTGGCATTCTCTTTCCAAGAGTATTTTGAAAGAGGTTGGGTCTTAACTGTCAGGCCAAAGTGTCTAAAGGATTTGGGAAACAAATAACTTTTAATAATTCAATTTATTTCAGGTGTGTTTTTACTTTTAATTAAAAAACATTTCTTTCATCTTACATTTTAATCTTATAGTTGAAAGAGGTAGGCCCCACATTTGCTGGGCAGTCCCTCGTTTTATTAATCTTAGCATTCCTCAAGATGCAAGGTCCCTCGGCATTTGAGGAAATAAAGGACATGGGGCAACTGATCAGTTTTTCCCATCATCAAATTTATTAAATTCATATTATCTCATGAGTTGATAATATGACAAATTAGTGAGTAACTGTAGTAACCTACTTTCAATTTAGACTCCTGTTAACTTCTAATGGCAATTAATTTTCCAGTAATGGGAACATAGAATTATGAAATACAAAGCATTTAGAAGCCTGGAATAAATTATAAAAGTAGGAATTAGAAATCAAAGGTAAGATAAATACATCTCTTTCTATTCCTCTATTCTTTGGCTTAAAATGGACTACAGCTTTTTAGAGTTATCTTATTTTATTTAAATTACATTTAGTTAAATATTTTTAAGAGAATCACCACCTGGTATTTGAATATCTAATTTATTAAATAATCAGCTCAGGAAAATTCTACGCAATAGTTAAAGTTAAAAAGGAATCTCGTCAGTTGGATTAATTATCAGTGCCAAATGATATACAAACCAAATGATTTAACTTCTTTCTCAAATAGTTATCCATAGACGATGCTTCTAAACAGACTGTATTTCATACAACACAACTATAAAGTACCCAGCTAAATGCTCTAGTCAGCAACATATAATAGGAGTTATGGGGCAAATAATTACGGAAGCAAAACGTGGCTAAAATTAAACACGCAGAGAAAGAAAGGAACCAAAAGACATACTGTTTGTGTTATTCTCCACCCACTTATTGATGTAATTGGCCACGGCTATATTTTGACTGAAGTCCACATGATTGACTTCTGCCTTAAAATAGTTTTTCATCATTTGCAAAAACTCATCATTGACATGAAATCCATTTTGCACAAAGAGGGAATTGGCGATTTTCATCACATACTGCCTCTCTTCATCAGTTACCATGTTAGAAAACTCTTTCAAGAAAGAAAATTCTTCACCTGTCAGATAACAAAAGAACCCATCAGTGAACAAACTGGGTGAAAGGTCAAGGTGAACTGAAGGGCATTGCAGCATAGCCTACAATGGTTGTTTTAGAGAGATTAATAGGGCAGAAGCCCAAAAGGAAAGTGCAAGCTTATTCCCTACATTAACCTCAGGAGCCGCCAATATGTGTTCTCTTTCTAAAACTTCAAATGAACATTTTGCAGTTTACACATACCGACCCTTACTATTTTTATTTTTATCTTGATGGAATCTATAAGTAGAGAGCTTTTCCTTGTTGGGTTCTTTTAAAGTATTCAGGCTACTTTCATAAAAGTGTTATTTTATAATTTCCATAGTTTAAAAAATCACGATATTCCCTTAAAATTCAGTCTCACTAGATTCTTATTTTATGCTAATGCATTACAAGTCAAGTGATTAAAAGTCATTTTGGTTCTTAACTTTTTTGTTTTGGTTCTTAACTTTTTATGTTAACTCACCTGTATATTAAAGACATCAAAATTGCAATTCTATATTTTATCAAAATGATTACCAAGTAGTTTTTAGTTAGGAAATTTCCCTAATGAATATATTTTAATCATATTAAAGCATTTCAAAAATTACTTAATGACATTTGATCCAAGAGAATACAGCTGATTTTATAAAAAACTTTTTAATGATCTTCTTCATCAATCATGTTGCTTTTTCTTATTCATCTCAATAGTAATTCTTCAGTTGTGTGTGTGTTAATTGCTTAATATACGCCCCTTTCTCCAGACTAAAGACCCCCCCATGAGTTTAAGAAGCAGAGTTGCTCTGGTTTATCGAGTGGGGTTCCTTTCAACTGTTTAAAATCAAGTCATTTCCTTAGCTCTAGTCAGCCATCTGGGAGAAAGACTGGGTTTTCTACTCTCAGAAAGAGTTACAGACTCCTAAACTCACAGGGGATTCTCTGAGTTGGCATTGACTTGATGAATCCCGCAGGTGGGAATGCACTCTGAATCTGACTGGGAAAGCGCTGCCTTTCTCAAAGAAGCCACATAGTGATGAGGATGGAACAGAGCCTGCAGGAGTAAACCCTTTGGGCCCTTCATTTCCTGATAGAGTACGACTCTAAATGAGAAGACACAGCTGCAAACATCAAATAATTGTCACTTGTAATATAAGAAGTATGAAAGCAGGAAAATTAAAATTCATTAAAAATTAAATGGAATGCATCATGATTGATATTTAAGTATTAGTGAGTGAGCTGATGTACCGGTATTATTGGTCACTGTAAATCAGAATATTGCATGATTTTACTATGTTGGGAAAAACAATCAGGAGAAATGACATGGCATTCATTTTCAAATAGGATATTTAAAGATATATCTTGAAATGTCATGCTATATGTGATAGGGTTATATCAATCTGCCTTCAAGGAAATCTAATTCATACAACTATTATCCACCAATCACCAAAGCTAGTGATGAAAAGATAAAGAATTCTACCAACTTCTTCAGTCTGAAATGGATCAAACCTGTCATCAAGATGCATTGATAATCATTGGCATTTGGAATGCAAAAATGCAAAGAAGTAGGAACAGTAGCTGGAAAATTTGGTCTTGGTGATAGAAATGAAGTTGGAGATCACATAATAGAATTCTAAAAGACCAATGAATTCTTCATCACAGATACCTTTGTCACCAACACAAAATTCACTTGGACTTCTTCAGATAGAAAATACAGAAATCAAATTGACTACTTCTGTGGGAAGAGACCTTAAAGAAGCTCAGTATTAGCAGCTAAAACCAGGCTAGCGGCAACTGTGAAATAGACCATTAATTGCTCATATGTAAATTCAGGGTAAAATTTCAGAGAATTAAAAGATGTCTACCAAAGTCAAAATATAATCTAGAGTTTATCCCACCTAAATTTTGAGAATATCTCAAGAGCAGATGTGATGCATTAAACACTTATGACAGGTAGCTGATAGGCTGGGGGATGACATTTATGAAGAAAGCAAAAGGTTATTAAATAGACAGGAAGTAAAAGATAAAATTAGATGCCAAAAGAGACTCTGGAATTCTCTCTTAATTATAAAGTAACTGAAGCAAAGGGAAGTAATGATGAAGTTAAAGAACTGAGCAGAAACTTCCAAAGGGCTCCTCAAGGGGACAGTGAAATATTATAATGAAATGTGCAAAGACCTAGAATTAGAAAACCAAAATGAAGGAATATACTCAGCGTATCTTAGACTGAACAGACTAAAGAAAAAATTCAAGCCTCCAGTTGCAGTAGTGAAAGATTCTAAAAGCAAAATATTGAATGATGCAAGAAGCAACAAAAGGAGAGGGAAAGCATGCACAGAAGCACTGTAACTAACAGAACTATTCCACATCCCAGTATTTCAAGACGTAGCATATGAGCATGAACCAATAGTTCTGAAGGAAGAATGTCCAAGATGCACTGAAAGCATCAGCCAAAAACAAGGTTTCAGAAATTGTTGGAAAACCAATTTGAATGATTCAACAAGCTGATGAGCACCAGAAGCACCCAATCATCTGTCAGGATCTTTGGGGGACAGGTATTGAGCCAAAGAACTGGAAGAGATCCATATTTGCACCCATTCCAAAGAAAAGTAACCCAACAGAATGCTCAAATTATATAACAATATTATTGATATCACATGCAAGTAAATTTCTGCTGAAAACCACCGAATGACAGTTGCAGTACTACATTGACAAGGAGCTACCAGAAGTTCAGGCCAGATTCAGAAGAGGACTTGGTACAAGGGGTATTGTGGCTGATGTCAGATGGATCTTCACTGAAAGCAGAGAATCCCCGAAAGATGTTTACTTGACTTTCATTGATCAGGCTAAGTCACTGGACTGTGTGACCATAACAAACTATAGGTAGCCTGGAGAAGAATGGAGATTCCAGAACAGATCATTGTGCTCATTTGGAACCCAAACAAGAATCAAAAAGTTGGGGGAACAGAACAAGGGAATACTGTATGGTTTAAAATCAGGAAAGGTGTGTTTCAGTGTCATATCTCCACACCATAGGTATTCAATCTGTATACTGAGAAAATAATCAGAGAAGCTAGATTATATGATGAATGTGGCACCAGGATTGGGAGAAAACTTATTAACAACATGTGATATACAGATGGCACAACCTTGCTAGTGAGGAGGACTTGAAGCACTTGCTGATAAAGATAAGGATGGCAGCCTTCAGTGGGGGGGATTGTATCTCAATGTAAAGGGGCCAAAATGCTCACAATTGGACCACTAATTAACATCAGGATAAATAGATAAAAAATTTGAATTTGTTAAGGATTGCATCTTGCTTGGATCCACAATCAATGCCCATGGAAGCAGCAGTCAAGAGATAAACAATGGACTGTGTTAGGTAAATCTGATATACAGGAGCTCTTTAAAATATTAGAAAGCAAAGATGTCAGTTACTAAGTTACTAAGGTGTGCCTGACCTAAGTCATAGTATTTAGTTGGACGCTGAATCAAGAAGACTAAAAAAAAAATGCTATGTATTGGAACAATAGTGTTGGCAAAGAAAATGGAAAGTATCATGGACTGCCAAAGAACAAAAAGATCTCTCATGGAAGAAGTACAGCCAGAATGCTCCACAGAGGAAGGATGGTGAGACTTGGTCTCACAGAGATTGGACATGTTGTCAGGAAAGACCAGTACCTGGAACAGGACATCTTGCTTGATCAAGTGGAGAGGCAGTGAAAATAAGGAAAGACCTCAATGAAATGATGGACATGGTGGCTATACGAGTGGGTTCACACTGAAGAAAAATGGTGAGGATGGCGTAGAATCGGGTGTTGTTTTTTCTGTTGCACTTTGGGACCCTGGGAGTCAAAACTGACTTGATGACACCCAACAACAACAAGAGCCAGCCATGACTAGACTTTGAAATGGAGACCTTCTTTGGACTCCTAATCCCTTCTCCTAGCGCTCCCATTGCAAGGAGATTCTCTTCTCCCACGTGTCTGGCATCAGATAGCCACAAAACAGAGTTTAAAGTTGAAGCGAAATCATCTTGAGAAATCAAACCTCAAGGTACTTGCCATTTTTCAGACTGTCATATCCCATGGAATGACGGATTTCTTTCAGGGTAGACCCTTGGGCCCCAAGTTGCATCATTCCCATTGCAAGGGAAATGCTCAATGGAGAGAAGAGAATGTTTTCATCTTCCCCAGTGGCTCGAAGATGGTTGTACATATTCACTGACAAGTCAGCAATTGTTTCAGCAGGGAGAGTGGCCCCCAAAGCCATACTCTGCAGCACCAGCAGAGAGAAGAGTCCTAGGAGGGCCATGTTGGAATTGTTTTAAGCCTACAAAACAAATAATTCACAAATTATTGATCACCTCTGAAAAAATAAAATGAAAGATAAATGTCTAGATTATTTTCTTGGCAAAGCTGCAAAACAAATGAAAGGTTTTCAAATACATCACTTACCATTTCCATACGAAAGGATATATTAATCCTGTTTTTAAAAGTCAGTTAATAGTCAAATTAATGATAAATTCAGAAGATAATCCTAGACACTAGATAGTTATTGGATTAACAACATGATTATTGTTGAATTTTTATTGGATTAACAACATTGCTGGATTTTTATTGGATTAACAACATGAGTAGATACACATACAATAAGTAGAGTCATATTAGTTCAGGTTAACTTAACAGATTTTCACAACTTCGCCACACACATTTTGGTCATGGCATCTAACAAACTTACCAGCAGGTGTTTATGTAGCTCTGGTCTTCATTTATCCAGCCCAGGCTATAGAAATCAAGTTCAAGTTGACCCAGAAGAGGAACAGACTCAGCACATCATTGTGGGTGATCCCTCACAATTTGGTTCCTTAGGAGGCTGCTCTACCCTGAGACACCTGGGCACAAGGTACCTCCTGCCAGAGGTTAAAGGACAGCTGAATTCTGGCTACACTGTGACCCTTTCCTACTCTGGGTTATATTACCACCCCAGCAACAAACTGGAAATTACACAAATATTTCTAAATATCACACACATCTGACTTGAAATCGAATTGAATTTGGCTTTGTTTTCTCTTGGGAGAAGAAGGCAGTGTCGCTGCCCAGATACTTCTGAGTCATACTCCTTCCTCCCCGCATGCCAATATTGTGGAAGTCCTGTCTCTGCACAAACAGCCTGATTGGCAGACACTGGTTAAGGGCTCATCTTTTTCCTGTTTCCTTGCAGTTTGCCATTGAGGGACTGGGCCTGGAACACGGAGCTGCCTATTTAAACAATTAAGTTTGTTCTTCCTTTTTTTGTGATCCTTGAAATGAACAAAAAAAGTAACAATAACCCAAAACACTCATCATTAAAACCATTTGGAGAGTGATATTGAGCAAATGCATCTGGAAAATATATATTGCAATTGGGGATAGACAAAAGCAGTGCATATGCATTTAACTCAAGTGTAGTTCAATTCCAATGGGCTTTTGAGTCAGAAAGTCCCAATCAGGCCTGCCAGACTTGCACTATGAAATTCAGGAAACTGCAGAAATATCAGGGCCGGTTGTTTTGTTTGTTTTTTAACCTGAGATCTTCCAAGTTTTGTTGTTTTTATTGTTTTTGTAAAGAATTCTCCTTTAGTTTATGTGACTCTGGCTCAGTCTGTCACTATGTACCTTTGCATACAGAGGGTGAGGAGGCAAAGGACAGCTGCTAATGAGAGAGCAAGCAGCTCTATGGGGTGCCCAGCGTTGGGACAGCTGCCAGAAGTTGAACGCACAGCTGCCAGGAAAGTCTACTGTGCTGGCTGCTGTTGGGAGGTGGCTGCTGCTGTGTCATTGTCACTCCCTCATGTACCCCACAGACTTGTTGGAGCAGAGAACCCCAGGAAAAGGTGAACCCCTGAGGTATACGGTAGAGCTTTTTCTCTTTCTATCTCTCTCTCTCAGATTTGAAAGGGAACATAAGAGAGACTCAGTATTTAAAATTTACAAATCAGTTCTACGCCATCAAACTTAAAATTCAAGTCAGATTCAAAAGCCCATACGCTTACTTGCTGCATTATACTGTTAGCTGACATATCATCTGCTGTCTGTCCAACAAAAGCCCAAGCCTGAGCCTCATCGATTTCATTTAATGTCATTTAGTAGGAGTAAGATAAGCCTGTCTAGTCTTTTGAAGAGTTGCAGTCTCTGAAACCCCTAGGGCCAGTCTTAACCCATAGTACATGGTCAGGTTTATTCAGAATCAATCCAGTGGCAGTGCACTTGTTTTGTTTTGTTGTGTTTGTTTTTGAGTAGAAGACTAAGACATTAATTCACCATATGAGGAATCATGGCCTACCCAAAGAATGAACAGAAGAAGTACAGAGAGAGTGCTCCTTAGAAGGGAGGATAATAAGACTTTGTCTCGTGTACTCTTGGCATGCTGTGAGACAGTCATGTTACCATTCTCTGGAGAAACATAGCATGTTTGGTAAAGTAGAGTCATTGAAAAGGTAAAAAATCCTCAATGAGATGAACCCACATAATGGCTTTAAGAACCGGCTCACAGAGAGAAATAAGTCTGAGGATGAAGCAGGACTCGGCAGAGCACAGGGTTGTTAGGAATCTGCTCTGAATAGAGGTCACCCAATAATAGCAACATACAATAGATGTATCGATCAGTCAATAACACAACTAAATGGCTTCATTAGAAATCACTGCATTTGACATGAGTATTAAATCTCAAGCTAATAAAGGCATTCCCTGCATCTAAAACAAAAATTTCCTATTACCAATCAATAAACCTTCCAAAAGCAAAGGCTAAGTAAGATGTTATATAATCTTATTCCACTGTTATCATGTCAATTACAAATGCATTACACGATGAACCCATATATTGTGAATGAGAACGTCTCCATAGAGTTTTCCTGACTGGACCCTTTATAAAGGCTGATTACCAGACCCTTCTTCTGTGGGCTTCAATGACCAACCTGTAGGTTACAACTGATCACAAGCCATGTGGGCCACCCAGAGACCTATTGCGACCAGAGGAATTTCAATATTTATTTACAACTCATGTACCATTAGATAATAATCATAGCTAACATTTGTTGAGAAAATACACGGAATAGCTGCTATTTGGGGAGGCTTGCTTAACCTGTGCAAAAAAGTAGAAACTTTTAGTGATCCTAATTTATAAATGGTCTCAGTAAATGCAAGAACCAAGATTGTATCCCATGTTATCTTCATGGGGACGTCCCCGTTAATATAAACTGCCTCTCCAGTTAGTAAGTAAAGTAGGGAGGTTTGCAACTTGCAGATCAAATGCTTGGATGGACGTCTCAGGTGTGATGCCATTTGAGAAATGGGAACACTGATCTTCACTCTCTTCGATTATTAAAAAATTAAATGACGTAAATTTTTCCAAAGAAGAGGTTACAGAGGCAAAATGAGTTGTTTATCTTTCCTGATCAGCCATCTAATCCCCTGCCAATAGCCATTCATTCAGCCAAGACGGACTGAGAGTCTGTGAAGGTCCAACAGATGTATATAAGGGCCGGTCCTTGTCCTCAAAGAACTCAGATAATTATGCAAGAGCATATGATCTTTAATAGTAGCGGATAACTTTTTAAGGAAAGATATCCCTTTAAGAATCAAGAGAAGGGTAAATCCTCCCTTCAAAAATTGTATTTGCACGAATTTCAGGAATGTAAATTCATTAGTCAGGACAATGACTGGCATCAGACTAAGAACCCCTGTCCTAAGGAAGACGTACCGGATGAGGAGATAAGTACATTCCCTGATGGGCTGCAGGGTTACCTTCCCGAAGGAAGCCAGTCAAGCGTTATCTTTAAGACAGTTCTGTGTCATGGCACCCCCATGTGTGTCAGACTAACACTGTGTACCTTGGAGCGTCGATGGATTCTTTTGGATGAAGAGATTGCCATGCTTTTCTTCTCAGGCACCTCTGGGTGAATTCAAACCTCTGGGCAACTGAGCCTGTTAACTTACTGCACCACCCTTGGACTCCTAGGTATCACAACCATCAAAACCATGTGGGCATCCTTTTGGGCTTCTAGAGGACTCCTGAAGGGAGAACCGATTATGTGTGTAGGCGACAAATCTTTCCAGAGCGTTAAAAAGTAATCACTGATCACAAGTTATGCTAGAAAACTAGGGATCCGTGTGCCTGTGAATGAGTCTCTCGGTGATGCAGACAAGTGATGTGTTCAGCTGTACACTAAAAGGTCCTAGCCACCTGGACAGGCACCTTGGAAGAAACGCCTGGTGAGCTCTCAAAACTAAAACCAAACTCACTGTCATGGAGTCAATGCTGACTCATAGCGACCCGCTGTGGGTGTCCGAGAGTGTAACTGTTTACGGGTATAGACAGCTCAGTCTTTCTCCTGAGGAGCTATGGATGGTTTTGAACTGCTGACCATACGATCACAGCCCAATTGTAAGCACTACAGTCCCTTGGAAGAAAACCCCAGTGAACTACTTCCAAAATACCAGCCGCTGAAGCCCTGTGGAGCAGTTATACTCTGATACTCATGGGGTCCCCCGGAGGCAGAATCAACACAATGGAAACTGGTTTGGGCCTTGAGCTGCGACCAGTGGGAGCAGGCATGTCAGTGAAGATCTAGGGGATATCGCTCAGAAAGCACATGTACTTCTTAAGGCCCTCTGTTGAAGGCAACATTTCTAGTCTGCAAACAAAAGAGCTTTGGCTTGCCTGCTCTAGCCTTTCTGATTGCCCGCCTTCCTCCTACCCACCATCCACGCTGCCTCTGATGATTACCTGAATTCAAATTATTTTCAAGTAAATAAAATTCTAGCTCTGGCTTTATTTCCATTTTAATTGATAATATTCATTGCTACTTCTTCTTGGGATTTCCCGTCTCCAACTCCTTACAGCACTTCACATGCAAGGGGCTCCAAGGGACAAACCAAGCCCTGTCTCAGAAACCCACTCTTCTGACTTAGAGTGTCAAAACCTTTGGCTCCTCTCCATCTCTTTTCCCATCCCGTGTGACAAGCTATCATCGGAGATCTCAGTCTGCCTCTCCAGCATCTGTCCCTTCCATTACGCCATTCCCATTTCAATGGCAAAGCTGCCGTTCTCCATGTATTCTCGAAGGCCGTTGGTTCTTAGCCATTCTCTGAAGCCTGATTACTTCCCTCTCCAGTCCAATGCATAAGCAGCCTTCAGATGAATCATCTTGACCAAAATTTATGAATATGCTAAGAGCTGCCTAATGACTACCGAACTTACTGATTTTGAACATAACCCTCAGCACGTGTACTATGCTCTCTGCATGGATCCTGAGAGTCCAGCCAGAAGTCCCTTTGCAATACTGAGCCCAGTTTTCCCTGGTCTGTGGCTAGCTTTTGTAGTTCTCTTTTTGGAACCTCCTCAGCACATTTCTGTATGTTCAAATCCTACATATTCCTTAAGATTCAGCTCCACCTCCATCTCCCTCCATTTCTTTCCAATTCCTTGGAAATCCTAGCACAACTGTTCACTGCCTGAGCACATTCTCCTGCCACTTTCGATGACAGAGAATTCTGTGCACATATTGGGTCAGTCTGCTGCACAAGACCTATTTACAGTATTGAAAAGCAAGGGCGTTACTTTGAGGATTAAAGTGTGTGCCTGACCCAAGCCATGGGATTTTCAATTGCTTCGCACACATGTGAAATTTGGACATTTAATAAGGAAGACCAAAGAATTGATGCGTGTGACTTGGAAGTACCCTGGATGACTAAAAGGACCAACAGATCTATCTTGGAAGAAGTGTGGCCAGTGTGCTCCTTAGAGGCACGGATGACAAGACTGTGTCTCAGTTACTATGGACCTGTTTTCATAAGAGCCCAGGCCCTGGAGAAGGCATCATGGAAAGTGGACGGGCAGCAAAAGAGAGGAAGGTCCTTAATGAGATGCTTGATGTAGTGGCTACAACAATGGGCTGAAACACAGGAGCAATTGAGAGGATGGCACCGGGCCAGGTGGTGCTATTTTCTTTTGTGTGTAGGGTGTCTACGGCTCAGAACTGGCTTGATGGCCCCTAACAACATCTCTGTTGCTAGGCTTGCACAAACGGAAGTGCATGCATTTCTGTATACTTCAGAATAAGCAAACTAGGCACAAAGTACATTGCACATAGTAGGTGCCAAGGACATGTCTGCTGTATTAGTAGAGCTTGGGGTGTCAAAGCACATGATGCTACGTCAGAGAGGGCAGCAGGCGGTAGCTGCTGCATCTACATTTTTGAGGCTAATTTAATCTGAACTCACAGGTAGTAGCTCATTTCCACCTTTTATTTCCTTTGATAAAGTATTTCCTCATTGAGTCTGAAACCATCCTTCCAGCCTGACAAAGTAGCACTGTCACCACTGCTGGCACGATGCAATGGCTTGACAGGTGATGCATTCACAACCAAGTACACGACCTTGAAAAACCACAAGAGGTGGTGCCTAAATGTTACCGTATTCACATCACTCTACAGAATGGCAGGGCCCCATCATGAATCATAATCATCCACACATTCTGAAATGGGCGGTTCTCCCACGGCGTGTTACTTTACAGATTCATTCTTTTCAAGCTACTGAGCAGAACGCCTTTATGTGAAAACAGCCCGGTGCATGGTGCCAGAATAGGATCAGGTCGTGCTGTCATACTGGGAAAGGTAGACATGCCGGTGCTCTCCATACACTGCTATTAATTCTTAGATTTCTCCTTATTACAAGGGTGAAGATGAGTTTCGTGTGTGGAGGCATTTTTGTGTTCTTTGGGAAAACACTTGATTACAGCAGCTCTAGGAACGAAATCTTTTCTAATTGAGATATGAAGAATCACAAAATGAAACGACAACAAACAAAATGGAGGGTTATTTTTTCTTTTAACTTCCTTAATAGTTCATCTTATAAAGAACTTGATTATTCACAAATGCACCATATTGCTTTTTTGAAAGCCAATTTTTGAAATTTAAAGACATTGAAAACCTTTAGAACAGTGAGTTCGAGATGGTCCTTAGACGCTCTGAGAGGGAATCATCCCCTGAAAATAAACATTCCATGATAGAAGGTCCTTTCTCTAGAAAACTATGCTTTCAATGCGGTAAGCCACAGGAAATGACTAAGGAAAATGCACAATGCCAACATGATGTGAACATCCAGTCTGCTCATTCCCAGGCTTTTAAATAGAAGTGTCCAGTATTTCTTTCTTTCAAATGAAGTAATCAATACAGGACTATTAAATTTTTATTTTGTCAGCAAATTCATGGGAGACAAAAAATATCAAAGACGGTTCTTGCTACGAATAGAAAAAAATTAACATTTCAATATGAAATTGGGACAGATCTTTAAAGTGGGAACATTTGGATTTGTGGAAGATTGTCTTGGCCACAGCCCACCCCAAATTCGCCATGAAGTGGTGAAATTTTTCGTAGGGGCAGGCACTTGAGTGTTTGGGGACCATTGTCCCCATTTGGGTTAGCACAAAGGGCTCTGTGACATTTACAACAAGTTGCGTCTCCAGGTCTTTGTTTCCCAGATTCCTAAAGTCATAGAGTTAATTAAGCTAGATCAATGGCAAGGCAGCTAGGAAGTACGTTAACGAAGTTGACAGAGAAAGTGAGCCAAAATACCGTGCAAAACAACATGACTGGATCATTTAAAATTTCCCCTCAATCTGAAGATGTATGGAAGTTTTCTAACTACCCTCCTTCCACACCTCAAAGTTAACTTTTCTAAAATTGGGATGAATCTTAGCATTGATGTCACAAGAATTCTGCTGGAAAAAGGAGGAGATCTGGGAATTAGAGGCAGAACTGAAGTGTTCATGAGTTACTTCCTCCTGGGACATCAGGTCAGAAAAACTGGATGGGGCTCAGCTGCTTTACAAATGCATTAATCAAAAGGTGGGAACTGTGGAACTGAATCTCAAGTTGTTACAGAATCACTTGGACTTTCTGGACCTAGTTAGCCTAGAGAAACCTCCAAATTTATCATTCAAAAACCTGTAAACTACCAGCCGAAATGATCCCTTGTAGTGGATTTTTCAGTTAACAATAGTCAATAAGTATTGCTGTCTAAACTATAGCGTCTACAGGATGGGTGTGAAGTTATGGGGTAGTTTGTCTAAGACCCTCTCACAAGGAGGCATAATGGACTCTCAGGCAGTCCACGCCTAAGATGATGAAGGGAAACAAGGTGAGTGGCGACAGACAGACTGCTGACAATGCAAAGGAGGCAGCCAGTGTTACTGAACGGTAGATGGAAAACGGATCAAAGGGGACTGTTCTGCTGTGTGTCTCTTCCTCAAAATGTACACAAATAGTAAAAACAAGTAATTAGCTCGTCAACAGGCAGAGTACTAAGTGGTGAGACGTGCATGAGCGTGATCGACTGGCCAAGCACGAACGTTCAGTCCATCGTGTCCTCTTATTTGAGGGATATTTCTTAGCGCCGCCTCCCACAGATGGGTGTCTGCTGGCACTTCGTTCCTGACTCGCCCTCTCCTGGGACCGGACGGTCAAGGCAGCACTGAAAAGAAAACCACCGTGTCTGCCCAAGACAGCAGCAAGGGTGTTGACGGATGTCCATGTACGGTAAGGAACACAGCTCTTCATCGCTGGAGCACGGAGCAACAATTCAATGCCTTCTGTAGGACCCAAGAATAGAAGACATGTGTAAGTGGATCCAGCCACACAAGTAAATAAGTCTTTGTCATTGGGACACTGATGAAAGAAATGTCTGTTGGATCCCAAGCACTACAATTAAGGGCAAGAGAATTAGCCAACTCTCACAAAGTAAATAACAGTGTTTTCAAAGGGAGGAAAGTGAGCGACCCACACGTGCTTTCTAAAGGATTGTGGCTTGGGGGCTAGCCTGTCAAAAGCTTCCCAGGAACTTTCCAAACCAGCCGTGCTTGTGTCACCCCCGAATGTAATACACCGGAGCGTGTTGGAGGGTAAGGAGTGTCGGGGTGGACTCCTCGCACCACCAATGGCAAAGGCAGAAAACACTGCAGCATTTTTCAAAGGATTCAAGTTATGTTTTCAATCCAAGCCTTTTATGTATGACAAATGAAGCCAAAAGGATTCAGAAGAATGTTACAAAGGCTTCGAGTTAACCGTTTGGTAACCGAAGAAATAATAAGCAATGGTATGCATCATACACTTCTCACTTCTACTTTTTAAATCAAAGAATATACATTTTCCTTGTCTCCCCACCCCACCCCCCAAGGCTTTGAGATGTCTCTTAAAACCAAGGGTGTAAGAAGCAAGGAGATGAAATGTTTAATTCTGCAGTCACAATATCTATGAAATTCAAATACGAACTACAGTCCTTTCTCCCTCTCCTCCTTTTTGCCTATTTATCCCACTAAGGAGCGCTTGTGGTTTTGTGAGGTATGAGTTGGGTTGATAACTTCAAGGTCAGAAGTTCAAATCCACGAGCTGCTAAAGGAGAAAGATGGAGATTTCGGTTCAGTAAAGATTTCTCGCCTTGGAAACCTGCAGGGCATTTCTGTTCAGCTCTAGAAGAAAATAGCAGCAACTCAACGGCAGTGACAGTGCCCTCTCCAACTCTGCAGCCCTTGAACTTGCTCCATTAACTTTCAGTGTTCTAGTAAGATGCATATTGGCACTTTTTTTCCTGTTTTATTAAATGAAGCAAACAGGAAAGCTCATCATGTACCTCTCAAAATTAGCTTAGGGAAATGACTAGGCAAATCACAGGGGGGAAACCATGATAATAGTAGTCTATAAAGAATTAGTGTACAATTGATGTATGTGTATGTATGGATTGTGGTAAGAGTTGTATGAGTCCCTAATAAAATGTAAAAGAAGAAAAGAGAAAAAAATGATTAGGGCAAAGACTGTACAGATGTGCTTTATACAATTGATGTATGTATATGTATGAACTGTGAAAAGAATTGTATCAGCCCCAATAAATTGTTAAAAAAAAAAAGAATTAGTGTACAAAGAAAAATAATGGAATCTTTTATAATAGATTAAATAATTTATGGGTATTTTCAGTGAAAAACAACAAATTATCTAGAACACACCCTTCCAGGTTGTCCGACCAAATGGCTTTGGACTTTTCATCATTTTCTTATTAATTTGAGAATGTTCTATGTGGTCAAAAACTGATAGAAAAGTGTTCTAGTCAATAAAAACACAAACGGTATCTGGTAGAATGTAACAGATTATTACTTTGGATATAGGCCAGGTTTGTATTTTGGATTCTCTTTTGAATCGGTTGTAACATTTTACTGTTTTCCATTAACTAATGAGCTAAATAAAATTTTGGACAGATATTCATCCTATGTTTATTTGAGAGTTATGATTATAATGTTTAAAATGTTGTTTTATAATAGGTTTAGTAACTGAGTTTTAAGTTTTTAAAGTTATACATTTTCCTTTAAAACATGTTTATTTTCAGAAATAGGGAAGAGGTTGTACACTGGTGCATATGGGAGCTGGAGGTACAGGGAATCCAGGGTGGACAATACCTTCAGGATCAGGGGTGTGATGGGAAATACTGGGAGAGAAGAGGGTGAGTGGGTTGGAAAGGGGGAACTGATTACAATGATCTACATGTGACCTCTTCCCTGGGAGACGGATGGCAGAGAAGGGGGGGAAGGGAGACTCCGGATAGGGCAAAATAACAGTCTAAAAATTATCAAGGGCTCATAAGGGAGGAGGGAACGGGGAGGGAGGGGGAAAAAAAAGAGGACCAGATGCAAAGGGCTTAAGTGGAGAGCAAATGCTTTGAAAATGATTAGGGCAAAGAATGTACAGATGTGCTTTATACAATTGATGTATGTGTATGTATGGATTGTGATAAGAGTTGTATGAGCCCCTAATAAAATGTAAAAAAAAAAAAACCATGTTTATTTTCGAGGGATAATTCTCTGTCATAGCAACCCTATGTCAGAAGAGAATTGCCCCATGGGATTTCTGCCTCACATTTAGTGATATTGATTTTCACTCACACACACACACATCTATTTTGAGAACACTCAATGAATGGTGGTCTGGCACTACCATATACGACATAGTTTGATACCCGCCTTGCTTCATGATAGTATGCAGTCATCTGTTAGGAGTGGCTCTGCTGGTGTGAATGAACATCATTGGAAGGCATGCCTTATCATCAGCCTCTATTGACTGTGTAAATAGGGTCCAGTCATGTAAGAGTCACTCTACCATAATTTTCTTTTCGCAACAGTGTTTTGAATTCTATACCACTTACTAAATTAATGACACTATCAATGGATAGTGATCTATAGTGAGCAGTTTGAAACCAGCAGCCAACTTTGCAGGGGAGGGTGAGGTTTTCTACTCCTGTGAAGAACTGTAGGCTCAGGGACTCACAGGGGCACTTCTACCCTGCTCTACAGTGTCACTCTGAGTCAGCATAGACTTGATGGCAGTGGAATTGATGCTGCAGGGGGGTGATACTTAATCTTCTCCAACATAAAATGGCCACGATGCCTCTAACGAGAACCAGAGACCAATATAAGTGGATATAACTATAAATTGCATGGATGGATTTTGAGCTTGCACTTAATTCTTGTCCCAATCTAAGAATAATTAGTTCTTAAGATATGGCCTGGCTTGATGCTTGCCTTCATGAAGAGATCACTGATGATACGGGTGCTATAGCAAAGGGCAGTGAATAAACAGGATGGTACCCAGCTATCAAAAAGCATCTGGGGTCTTAAGGCTTGTTTTCAAACAAGCAGCCGTCTAAGTGGGGTAAATAATATCCAAATCTAAGAGGGAATGGCATCCGAGCTTGAATCATGAACACCTAGTTTGCAGAAGGTTAAGGATGACAGTTGAAGCCCAAAACCCATTTGCATGGTCCACATATGGATTAAACCTTTGGAGAATTCTCTCTGATCATAATAGAGGGATGGGACTAGCCTGTTACCAGACAGACAGCATTACCAACTCGATTATAGCGGACAAAGTTAAGTTCAAATGTAATATCACTTGATCTATCCTTTGATCCATTTTAAGCTGTTTTATTTTTTTTAATAATGAAGAAAATACATTAGAAATAAGGTTCTGGGGAATCTCATCTGACCATGGGCCAGGGACACGAACAGCCTCACTATCATGAGAATGTATTGGAAAGTAGATTGCTGCAGATACAATTAAAGTTTAGCAACCTATCCTTTGATCTCCCTTATGATTCACTTAGATTTGTTCATTTTTCATATTGCCTACTTTCTTTTTAATTGAGAATTTTATCTGTTATACTTTGTTATTGTTCTTAGTTTTTTGTTTTTAATGTTTTCCTGAATATGAAATCCAGAATCGGTAAGTCTATAGAGAGAGTAACTGGATTAATGGCTCCTTGGCAGCAAGGCAGAGCAGGTGGAGGGCAAATGGGGAGTTAATAGCTATGAGTACAAGAATGAAGAAATGTTCTGAAACTGATTGTGGTGATGATTGTACAACTCTCCTTGATGTGGTTAAACTCTTGAATTTTATGTTATGTGAATTATATGCCAATAAAAAATTTTTAAAATACTTACCTAAGATATTTCTATTTAAAAATATACTCTCTTTTTTCAGGGAATCCCAGATGATAAAAAAGACTCTTTTAGATTCCACAGACTTTGGTTAAAGCAGGTGATTAATGGGGACAATAAAGTCAATGCCAATAAAATTCAATGAACTGGCAGGCCCGCAGCCCTTCTGGAAATGAGATTTGGGTTTTTCATAAAATGGCTATAGGTAATTCTCTTTGTCACAGTGGGGGGAGATTCTATACTTACTAGTGAATGACTTCTTTTGGATACCTGTCAGGACAGCTACCCAAGTGACACACAAGCCTGAAGGCAGAAATCAGTGAGTAGTTTCAGAGCTGGACAAAAAGTCTTCATCAATTAAGGTCATGTGTGGCCTAAGGCCATTTTGAAACTAAGCCAGGCTTTAATGGCCTTAGTTTACCCATTAAGAAAATCCATAAGCAGCCCCTACTGATTGCTTCTTTCTGTCTGCTTGTCTCTTCACAAGACATTGGAACTTTTGTGCTGGAAAACACATGTGCAGCCCTTCATTGTACAGGTGAGAAAACGGAATAATTTGGGCTGAAAAACTTCAACACAAAAGATGTTCAAAGAGCTAAATATAAAATGAATATCTGGTAAGGGTTTTATTTAGCTCATTAGTTAATGGGGTTCTGATGTTACAACTGATTCAAAAGAGAATCTCAAAAGCACTCAAATATTAAAATAATAGCTTAGAATTCAACTCATCCACTCAGTAAGTACTTGTCCATGCCAACTATGCACTAAGTCCTGTACTAGGTGCTAAGGATACAGAAAAGAAACAAATGACACAAGACACCTGCCTTCAGGAATTGACTGGCATGCCTCGTTTCAGCATTGTCCAAAGGGATATCCACCTTTTAATTGAGAGGATGAAAAACATTGGATCTCCTAATATTCTAATTTAACATATTTCCTTGGTAATAAAGTTTTTAAAAATTGGCTGTGTCTCTATTTAAAGATGCAAGGAAGTAAGGTCACCTCTCAGTTCTTTTGCTAATGGAGGGGGTCACAGCCTGACTCATTCTCCCGCCACGAACATGCTAAAATAACATCAGAGTGTATCCAAGAAGGCTGGGAATGGAGTGAAACAAGCAGAAGTTGCATAGTCCACACACCTCAAGGGAGGTGTGGGGCACAGAATGGCATCTGGGGTGTTCTCAGCCAGCTTTCAACTTTTCTTTATTAGCCACAGTCTGAAGTGCAAATATACTATTATAATAGAGTGAAATCCTGATAAGAGTACGTGCTTCTGTCTTTTTGTTTATTTCTGTCTCTTCCTGCTGTACTGTTAGCCCTCAGAAGCATTATTTTGTTTCTTTAATCTCTTGCCTTCTTTTATAATCTCATACCCAAGTGAGGGTTTGAAGGCATACCACAACTTTCCTAGGAAGTACAATGCATCGATTGGGTTTGCACCAGCGTCTTTGATGCCACAGAAAGCTACATCCTACTTTTGGATAACAGTTGTAGTAGTTCAAATGGAGGTAGGGCACTAAAGTACATGAGGAAGAACCTAAGAAGCTAAATCTTGTGAAACCGCCATCTTTGTAAGTCAAAGCTGTCAACTCTCAAGAAACTTCGGCTGACTTCAGCATTTACTATGTGTCAGTCTGAAAGCCAGACCTTTCATACGCTGCTTGTAATCCATATACCCTGCAGTTGTTTTAATGTTTTGAGGAGACACACCATCTCCTGTTTTAAAAACGCACAATAAATTCTATCTGGAAACGTTCTTCATGATGATTTTCTCTAAAAATTCCTTTCTATTCGCTTTATGCTGGAAGTGCTAGACATTAACAGAAGAAACACTGATTGGTACACAACAAGAACCGAAATTAAGTGATGCTTTTTTTTTTAAGTGTCTCCCAAAATAGTTGTGGCTCACACCTATCTTTATCCAGAGGAAATTAAATTACATACAATTTGTTCTAAATGGTCCTTTTCAGGAATACAGTCTGGGCGTAGTGAAAGTAAAAAGAATGTGTCTGAAAATAGTTTTAGTGCTTAGCTTTTTGTTTGTATTTTTTAATGTTCCCATTAACTTGAAGGGGAAGAATCTGGATACTGACTAGTGTTGTACTAATACCACCTAAAAATATCCACTTATTAACTCTATACACTTACCACACATATCATAATAGGGGGATTTCTGAAAGAAACCTTGGCTTCCTCTTCCTGTTCATCACATTGCATGACTGAAAGGGCAATGAGTAATTTTTATTATAGAATGTGGGCAAACATGTAAAACCCAAGTAGATATAAAAAGGGTCTATGAGAGGATTCTGGTTACACTCCCTGTTCTTAGAACAACATTAAAAATACCGTGACAGCTCTAGGGTGAGTGCAGGAGGATTTATCTTGGAAACCAGTCAACGTGAATGTAGGGCAGGCACAGAGATGGGGAGGCACTGGACTTTTTCACAAGGCACGACCATAATAATAATCAAAGACCTGGAGAGAAATGGACTTAATTAGTTTCTCCTGAGTCTCTCCCCATGCTGAACAGCCCACACGGACAGGATATTTTCTCTTCTCAAGCTGCTTACATGGTAACGGAAGGGATTTTATTCCTACCACTGCACAAGGAGGGTGTGAAGGTTATTTTATGGGTCTAATGAGGCAAGCACCGGCACCACTGTCCAGGCCCTCGGGGTTCAGAAGAATCTTAGTGAAACTCAGGCAAAGGATTTTGATTTCCTAATTTTCAACTCTAGGGCTTTCTTCTTGGTCAGAAGCATTATCCAAGGGGAAAGCTAGCTGTACCAGAGAAACTTTAGAGACTTCTATGTCTGCAGATGTGTCAGAGCCAGTCATGCAGATGAGAATTGTCCATCCATAGTTCTCTTAACTTTTTAAAAATGTGGGTGCTTCGCCCTGCAGAGGTGACGTGACATGGGTTGAGATGAACCTCACAGGATTTACACTGTAACAGCTCTACACATCCCCATTCACATATACAGTCTTACAGTTGTACTAAGGAAAACAGTGAAAGCTGAAACCTCATTTTACAGAACAGTGGAAGGCTGACTTCCCAAAGAGAAGGGCGTATGCTGTCATATATTCCCCAATCCAGGATTGCTGCCAGGGTGCCTGGTGCTGCTGTTTGGGATGGTGACACAAGGTTGGCAGTTTGATCCCGCCAGTCTCAGGGTGAAAGATGAAGCTTTCTGCTCCCATAGGATTTATAGTTTAGGAAATGGACAGGATCAGTTCTATGGTGCCCTATAAGGTCCCTGTGAGTCAGAATGGATTCCGGGGCAGGGAGTTCGTTTGAGTTGAGGATAGCTGAAAGAGTCTAAATGTGAGTGTCAGGGAGCAAGGCTATTGAAGGAATTCCTGGTTAGTAAAAATCCAGAAATATGATAGGAATATCTAAGTTTCAAATTTTATTGAGAAATACTTCACATAAAATAAATCCTTGGGACCTAATTCCCGTACCTCCACCAGCCCAGGACCAATTAATTCATGGAATCCTAGAGCCAGAATCATAATATAATACCAGGCACCTCCACATAATAAAGTCTAGTGCCAGTCTTCAAAATAAACCTGACCACAATGCACATTTTGTAGATTAAGAAATTAAATCTAAGATGCATAAACCAATTCAATCTGTTCAAACAATTCAATCTGTTTGTACAGTTTACTAAGGAGTAGAAAGGGGATTTAAAGCTCGGTTTGAAGCCTTCCAATCCCATTCCATTTTATTATGCCTTTGGGTGGGATGTAGAGGTCATCTGGTCCATTTCTCTTATTGAGTGTGGCCATTCCTCTACACGACTCACTCTGTTTCAAGTGTGTGCCTGTGTGTATGGGTATGCGTACACCTGTGCGTGTGCGTGCACTTTTGCTCACACTGAGTCCAAGTTGTCTTGTTTTTAGACATTGACTGAGTGTTAAGGTTTCCCTTAAGGGTTTAGTAAAAGTTTGCTCCCTTGAACGTACTCACCCTACCTGGAGCAAACAATGCAACAAGAGGCTTTAAATGTCAAGTCTGCTCATTGCAATCTCAACCTACCGGTTCCTTCATCATGGAACTGACAACTTTTTTAACTAAAAAAAGTTAACCAGGTAATAGAGTCACAGAATACCAGATTCTAAAGATATAAAATGGCATTTGTTAGGTGCTGTCCAGTCAGTTCTAACTCACAGCTACTCTGTGTACCGCAGAACTAAACACTGCCTGGTCCTGTGCCATCCTCAAAATTATTCGTCCAATTGAATCCATTGTTGCAGCCATTGTGTCTATTCGTCTTGGTGAAGATCTTCCTCTCTGTCCCAGCCCCTCCACTTTAAAAAGCCTGATGTCCTTCTCCAGAGCCTGGTCTCTCCTACTAACATGTCCGAAGGCTGTGAGGTGAAGTCTAACCGTCCTCTTCTCGAAGAAGCACTCTGGCTGTACTTCTTCCAAGACAAACCTGTTTGGGTTTTTTTGGCAGTTCGTGGTACTTTCAATATTCTTTGCCAACACCATAGCTCAAATGCATTGGGTTTCCTTTGATCTTCCTTATCTAAGAACCAGCTTTCACATGCACATGGGGTAAATGAAAATAGGCAGCTTGGGTCAGGCCTATCTTAGTTCTCAAAGAAACCTTGTTTTGCAATCCTCTACAGAGGTCTTGTTCAGCAGATGTTCCTCATTCAACTTGTCTCTCGATAGCTTGACTGCTGCTCCCATGAGCGTTGATTGTGGTCCCACGCAAAATTAAATCCTTGACAATCTTAATCTCTTCTCCATTTATCATGTTACGGATTGATCCGGTTGTGAGAATTTTTGTTTTCTTTACAGTGAGCTGTAATCCAGACGGAAGTCTGCAATCCTTGATCTTCATCAGCAAGTGCTTCAAGTCCTCCTCACTTTCAGCAAGCAAGGTGGTGTCATATACAGATCAAAGCCTTCTTCCGATCCCGATACCATATTTTTATAATCTACTTTTTATTTGCTTAGCTAGCCAATTTCCCTCAATTTATTAGCCAACCAATTTCTCTTCCAGAGATATGTATAGTTTGTATATATAGGACATACATTTCTTCTTCTACAAAAATAGTAAGACAAACTATACACTGGTTTTCACCCTCATTTGCACTTGATGTTAGCCAAAAGGCTGAGAAGCGATTTTTTTCACCCTCATTTGACTGCATGTCTTGAGATCACTTTCCATCATTCATCAAGGATACCCTAATTTTTATCATGCGTGTGCATTTCACTGTTTTGATATGACGTAACTTGTTTTATTAAGCCCCACCAATGGAAATTTAGATGATTTTCAAATTCTTGTTGTTACAAATAATATTATAATAATTTATTTTAGGAATGAATCATTTTGCAGGGGTACAATTATCTCTGCAGGATAAATTCTTAGAAGTTAAATTGCTAGGTCAAAAAACAGAAGAAGCTGTTAATTTCAATAGCGTGCCAAACTAATTTACACAGAGGTAATATTATTTTTTTTAAAACCCTAAGAATACACTAAAATTAAATAAAATCTATTAAAGAAAAATTTTAATGTTACTAAGGAATGCAGAAAAGACTGAAATTGTCTTTTATTGTAATATTCTTGCCAAAACTAGACAGATGGGCATCTTCAACAGCACCTTGGATGTATATAGTCGGGGACTCCACGGGACAACTACCAGTTTCAACTGATGTAGAAACTGTACAGAAAAAAGAAACAGATGCTTTAAAAGGTACTTGAGAAATTGATCAACAAATTGCCATGCCTGGACTTCATTTTGGTCCTGGTTGACACAATTCATGGTATTCTGAGACAGGGGAAAGGACGAGGATAGAAATGAAAGTGATTGGTTTTTCTTTCTAAGACCTGTTGTGCTTTTGAATCTATTCTGATTCCTAGTCACCCAATAGCAAACTGCCTAACTAGCCCATAGGGTTTCTTTGAGGGAAAGCACACTGCCTGAAGAGTGGGTTTGAGTTGGGTGGCTGACCACAAGGTCAGCAGTTTGAACCCACCCACCAAGTCTGAGGGAGAAAGACACGACTTTCTATTTCTGTAAAGATTTACAGTCTCAGAAATCCACAGAGGTAGTTCTGCCCTGTCCTATAGGGTCACTATGAGTCAGAATGATCTCAATGGAAGTGAATCAGATCCTAGTTTTTCAGACGGTCAATGCGAGTAGGTTGTCAGATCTCTTCTACGGAGCATCTGCAGGATTCAAACTGCCAGCCTTTCATTTCGCAGACTAGTGCGTCATCACTGAGCAGCCAGAGAGCCTTATTATTCATCAATAGCAATACAAAATGTCAGTTCTCCCTACGTTTTTCTGCATATTTATTAAAATTCCAGTTAAAAATAGAATTTAAAATCAGGCAAGTTAATTTAAAAAAAAGAAGAAGCAAGAATAATAAGACACATCCGGGGGGAGCGGAGAACAACTGTGATGAGATATTAAACACATTTAAAAGTTATAATTTTAATGGAGCAATATAAAATATAATTTAGTACAGATAAGATGTAACCCTTTAAATCAGTGAAGCAAGAAAAATTAGTCAGTGGGTAACACCAGGAGAGCTATATTTTTAAAAATGAAAAGAAATAAAAGAAGCAGATTAATACCTTGAATCTCACATATATACCAAATGGGCCAAATTTTTAAAGTTAAAATTTTTAAGTTATAAAATATTATACAGAGATAATATGTGGGTTTTTAAAACATATACCAATGTATGCATATTTGTATATTTTCATATAACTTACTCACTGGGAAACAGTCACATTCTGATGTATAGTGACACTAGGTATGGTTACCAAGACTGTGTATCTATCTTTATAGGAGCAGACAGCCTCGCCTCTCTTCCACAGAGCAACTGGTGGGCTTGCAATATTGACCTTGAGATGAGTAGCCCAGTTGTGAGGTCAGTAACCCAATACTCATCCTAAAGTAATTTTTCCATATGCTACACATAATGCACCAAATATGTTTATATGTATACACTGAAATGGAAAATACCTAAGTATTACAAAGATCCAGGAACCATAAAAAAGTTTGAGAAATGAATTCTATTAAAATAGAAAACCACAGAAAGAGAAAAGACAAACAAGCTGGAAAATCTTAATGTATCGACAAAAGATAATTTCTCTGTTCTATACAGGATCTCTAAGAATCAAAAAGGCAAACACAAAGCCAAGATGGAAACAGGCTTAAATATGAATAGTTCCTTCAGTGCAAGTAATTACACATGATCCTTAGACATCAAAATACGGTCAAAATTTTCCATAATTAATTACTTAAATAAACCCACACTTTAGTATCGCCATTCACTTATCAAGTTGCTAAACAAAAAATAAGAATTTTAAAGTCATAAATTCTTTTATTTTAATCATTTTACTGGGGCTCGTACAACTCTTATCACAATGATACATCCATCCGTTGTGTCAAGTCCATTTGTACATTTGTTGCCATCATCATTCTCAAAACATTTCCTTCCTACTTGAGCCCTTGGTATCAGATCCTCATTTTCCCCTCCCTCCCTCCCCAAAATTATTATTATTTTGTCATATCTTACACTGCCCAATGTCTCCCTTCACCTACTTGTCTGCTGTCCATTCCCCAGGGAGGGGGTTAGATGTAGATCCTTGTGATAGGTTTCCCCTTTCTACACCACCTTCCCCTTCCCCTCCTGGTATTGCTACTCTCATTATTGGTCCTGAGAGGTTCATCTGTCCTGGATTCCCTGTATTTCCAGCTCTTATCTGTACCAGTGTACATTCTCTGGTCTAGCCGGATTTGTAAGGTAGAATGGGATCATGAAAGGAGGTGGGGGAGGAAGAACTAGAGTAAAGTTGCATGTTTCTTTGGTGCTATACTCTGGACCCTGACTGGCTCGTCTCCTTCCTGTGACCCTTCTGTAAGGGGGTGTTCAGTTGCCTACAGATGCTTTGTGTCTCCACTCTGCATTCCCCCTCATTCACAATGATATGATTTTTGTTCCTTGATGCCTGATACCTGATCCCATCGACACTTCATGATCACACAGGCTGGTGTGCTTCTTCCATGTGGGCTTTGTTGCTTCTGAGCTAGATGGCTGCTTGTTTATTTTCAAGCCGTTAACACCCCAGACACTATATCTTTTGATAGCCGGCACCATCAGCTTTCTTTACATTTGCTTATGCACTCGCTTTGTCTTCAGCAATCGTGTCGGGAAAGTGTACATCATGGAATGCAGGTTTAATAGAACAAAGTATTCTTGCATTGAGGGTATACTTGAGTGGAGGCCCAGTGTCCATCTGCTACCTTAATACTAAACCTATAAATATATGCACATAGATCTATTTCCCCATCCTCATATATAAATATATTTGCATATGTATTTGCCTGTAGTTAGACCTCTATAAATGACCTTTGTCTCCTAGTTCTTTCCTCTATTTCCTTTTACTTTCCTCTTGTCCCACTATCATACTCAGCCTTCATTTGGGTTTCAGTAATTCTTCTCAGTTCCACTGCCTTTGGTTAAGCCCCACCAGGTCTCCTACACTCTCCTTGCCATTGATTTTTGATCACTTGTTGTTCCCTTGTCCCCAGGGTTGTTAACACCACTTCTTTTCCCACGCCTCCCCTTCTCTCATGTCCCCCAGGAACCGTCGGGCCATTGTTTTCTCCTCCAGATTATTTATCCTACCTATCATATCTAGATAGACCTGCAGAGATAATAATATGCACAAAAAACAAGACAGAGCAAAACAAAGCAACAAAAGAAAACAACAAAATCAATGACAAAAAGCCTGTCAATAGTTCAAGGTCTGTTTGTTGACCTGTAGGAGTGTTTTCCCATTGAGTCTGATGGGGTGCCACTCTCTGGCCCCACAGTCTATTTTTTGTATTCCCTTGGGATTTCCTTGCTCTGCTCCACTTGCTGTTCTATTGCACACCCTTAGTGTTTTGCCTCCGTGTGGTAGGGTCAGATCGGGGGCATTTCCTGCACTGTGTCTCCAGTGTTGTCCCCCATAGGGCTATGAGTCAGTGAGAGATGTCATGTCTCGTAGTGTGGCCAGCTCGACGGTCCTCTCTGTGCATTGGCTGCTCTGACGTTTCTCGTATTCAAGACCTGGTGGGCCAGGATGTGCTCCACTCTCTCTCCCTCCCCCTTCATTTGCTCCTGTGTGCTCTGATCACACATGTCCCTCTCCCTGAGCTGTAGCTTCAGTGCTGTTCTCTGAAGTACATTCTTCTGGGGGGAGGGGGACATAAATTCTTAATATTAAATTATGACCCTATATTCATTTGACTGTGGAAATGGTGGGTGGTACCAAAGCAGTAAATTTTTAAAAAATTAGAGATCCTGCCTATAATCTAGTGTTACAGTTAAAACTCAATTGTGCAAAATTCAAAATATAAGATGATTTCTGGCATCTAGCATACAACTTAAAAACCAAAACAAGCAAAAAGTCTTGAAACGTTAAAAATAAAAATGATAATGCTTTTGTATATTCAGCTCAGGCAGACATACCTTGATCTCTCTCCCATAATGTTTGCCTTTATTTTCTATACAATTATAATGCTCACATCTGATTTCACTTTGTTTTTCTATCTCTAGCAATTCGAATAAGAAACAAAACAAAAAGAAAGCAAGGGTTCCTGGAAACAGGCACACCGACTTTAGGAAACAGGAAAAAACTGTGCACATCCACTCTCAACTCCTAAAATCTGGAGCCGTTTCGTAGAGGAGCATTTCTGGTGAGGATCCTGGTATTACTGTGGCATCAAGTGCTCTGTGGGAAGATGTCCTTAAACCATCTCGCAAAGGTTAACTGCTATGCATCTCATGAGGGAGCTTCTTAAACCTCCCTCCATTATCTTTTAATTCAAGTTTTACATGAGCTTTTTGAAGGCCCCTTAACTGTTTAGATAAACTATCCAATGAAACTTACTGTCACCGAGTGGATGCCGATTCATAGTGATCCTATAGGGCAGCGTAGAACTTTCCCCAAAGTGTAACCACTACTCCATCTGAGATTCGATAAAGCTGCCGCAGCCATCTAAAGCAACACATTAGAGTGTGTAAACCATCAGTACACGCTTCAGTCGTTTGTTGTTCTCAGGTGCCGGCGAGTGTGTATCATGGACTCACAGCCACGCTGTGTCCTGTAGAACGCCAGCCCCTTCCTTGTTACGCTTGAGCTCGCTTGTGTGCCTACTCTGTCAATCATATTCTTGAGGGTTTTCCTCTGTTTTGCTGACCAGAAACTCAACAATATAGATGAACATCTTGGATGCAATTAACTGCTTTATTATTGTAGTTTAAGAGACCATCGATTAGCATTTCTGTACTTTGTTGTTTTTAAACAAGTCATATTTTTCACCCTTCATTAATTTTGAGTAACTGAAGGTCATGTTTGTAACATTATCCCAGAACACTGTCACATGTCGGATTTTTTAATTATTTGAGTTTTGCATAATTATGTTTATCAGAAATTATGCTCATATTTGAATCTGCATGGCTTAATAACTGCAGCAATCACTGCCATCTGTTGGGTTTCATCCTCAGTAGCTGTGATAGGAAGATTTTATGAGGTCAATCTTCTTTTAGTTGTGGCTCTCTGCTGTTCCTCACTTTTTAGCTATTAAAATTGAGGGCATATTAAATTCCTCAAGAAGTTGCTTTTTGGGGGTGTTTCTGTGCCACGAAACTTCAGGCCACAAAAGGTGCCCAGGAGGGGGGTGAGTTATTTTAAGGTTTAGACTTCAGCTTCGGTGGGTAAGCATTGGCCTACTACTCACAAGGTCAGCAGTTCAAATTCACCAGCTGCTCCAAGGGAGAAAGATGAGGCTGTCTGCTGCCACAAATAGTTATTTAAGGTCTCTCTGAGTTGGAATCAACTTGATGGCAGTTGAGTTTTTTTATTAGATAGTGTGTGTGAGAGAGATCTCTTTAAGGATCATTAATATCATTAAATGTGAGGCCAAAGTCCCACATTAAATGGCTCAGAGCAGCACAATTTATTCAGGATGGCATGCCTTTGAAATGTGTTTATAAGCTGTTAAAAAGGAGCCCTGTCAGTGCAGTGGTTTAAGCACTCAGCTGCTACTGGGAAGGTCGTGGATTTGAAGCTACCAGCTACTCACTGGGAGAAAGATGTATCACTCAATGTCCTTAAAGATTCACAGTCTCGGACCCTAGGGGAAGCCAATTTACTCTGTCCTGTAGGGTTTATAGGTATCAGTTTTTATTATTCAAAAGGGAAATAATAAACTAGTTCTCTAAATCAACACTTGCCCACGTATGCTGTGAAAATTTTTCTCAGTGGTAAAAATGCAGGTTGGGGATAACTCCTTGCCTCACTAAATCAGAAACTGTAGACATGGGCCCCAATTATGTCTATTTTTTTATATTATCTCTCAAACGATGGTGTATTGGTCTGGGTACTTTAGAGAAACAAATCCACAGAAACTCATATATAAGAGAGAATTTCATATGAAGGTTAAGTGCACCTTAAGAAAACATCCCAACCCAGTGCTGCCGAAGCCCAACATTAACCCAGTAGCCCACATGTCCACCACCAATCCACAAAGACCTCCTCCATCTCACAAAGCAGAGGCAATGACACCGACTGCAGGAGGTAGGCCGAGTCAGTGAGCGTGTAAGCATCTCAGCGCTGGCAGGGGTCTCCACACGGGTGCTCCAGCACCCAGGGCTACATCGGGGTCGGTCCATGTGGCTTCTCCTCAGGGATGTCTTGCAGGAACTCAGCCTTGCAAGCTGAAGCTGGGAACTGGCTAAGGCAGCTGCGCTCTGGTGCGACCATCACAAAGCAAGAGACCCGAGAACTAGAAAGGTGAGGCTCACCGAGCCATTTACCCCTCCTCCCTTAATCCCACATGTGTTTATCGGCCCGGTTGGCACAATAAACTAACTCAGATGGTTAAGCATACCCACGTGTGAAAACCAAGCCAACAGATTACAGCTGGGATCTGCCACCCAGCAGACCTGAGTGATACAGGGCTGGGCTATGTGAGAGGACCGGAAGGGGAGGGCGTTAGCTGAGCCAGAAACATAGGCAAGCTGTTTGCTGCCTAGCTCGCCCATCCCTGAGACTGTGCTTTGTTTTGTTTCCAGGAGTGTTGTGTTTGTCTATCCTCAGACTGCAAACTCTACGAGGGAAAAATACCCCTCTCATTTGTCCCCCTCACCACTGGCTGGGCCCCGTCCACTGCTGACTTCACTATTTCCTGAGCGAATGCTTCAGGTATATTTATCCCCACATCATAGAGGAGTAAATAGAGACTAGGTAACTTTGTCTTAAAACCACAGCATTTATCATTTCAAACCCACTGCCATCGAGTTGATTCCAACTCATAGAAACCCCGTTTCGGGTTTCTGGAAGGAGATCTACAGCTAGCTGCCCGGTAAGCATTCACATACCCGCAAACCTCTGTTGGGAGTTTAGTCAGGAAATAAACTAAGCCACGTAGTGTATTAGAAGGAAACGGGCTCCAATTTTACACTAAACATTAAGACGGTTCACTGTGCCCAGTGAAGGCTTTTTGAATAAAGGCTCTAAGAAGGAAAACGAGAGTCGCAGTACCTGTCTTTAGAAGTCAGGGGTGACCAGGTGCTGAGGATGGTGTGTGTTTGAGGAAGCTGAAGGTGAGAAAGGAGTCACAGGTGAGCAGGAGTGCCAAGCGGAGAGCCCGGTGATTGGGGCTGTTAGTTGAGGTCGAGTGGGTCCCCATTTCATGGCAAAATCCGTGGGTTACAGAGTAGGACTGGGTTTGCTTGGCTACAGTCTTACAGAGTCTAAGTCTTCCTTCTGAGGTGCTGCTGGGGGGTTCGAACCACTAGCATGTAGATAACCCTGAACTGTGCCCCCTGAGAGCCCAATGAAAGAACAGGAAGATCACGTTCAGAAACTAGGTCACAATATCTCTTTTCCCCTTCCCTTACTAATATATTTTACTATTGTAAAATATATACAATAAAATATTTCCAAATCCAATCACTTTATGCACATGGTTCAGGGACATTAATTCTGCTCCCCAGAATCAACCTGAAAGTAACCAACAGCAGCAAGGTGTCCTGTAACCAGCACAACTATCTGTTCCCTTAACCTGATTGAAACCCGGATCCTCTTTAGAACTAGCCCCTCATTTCTCCTTCTACTGCGCTCTTGTTTTTATGCATTTGCCACTTCTAGCGAGTTCATGTAAGTGGGGTCATACCATACGTGTTCATTTTTGTCTGACATATTTCACTCAGCATGTTTTCTTAGTTCATCCATGTCATAGCACACATCAGAGTCTCATACAGAATAAGATTCCACCGTATGTGTGTATGCATCTACCACGCTTGGATTTCTAGTCATCTGTGGGTGGACACTGGGGTTGTTTCCACCGTTTGGCTTTGTGACACATGCTGCAATAAATATTGATGTACAAGTGTCCATTTGTGTTCCTGCTTTCAGTTTTGGGGGCGTGTATACCTCAGGGCAGAAACTGGGTCCTATGGTAATTCTACGATTAACTTTTTTGAGGCAGTGACCACATTGTTTCCTCCCGTGGCTGCTTCAATTTATAATATCACCCAAACGGATGAAGGTCCCCAGGTCTCCGCAACCTCACCCACCAACCTCATGTTTCTTTCTGCTATGAGCCATCCTAGTAGGGCAGAGGTTCTCAACTTGTGGGACACGACCCCGTGGGGAGGATGTTGAACAACCCTTTTACAGGGGTCACCCGATTCATCACAGTAGCAACATGACAGTAATGAATGTAATGTAAGGGTTGGGGGGGGCAGGTCACCACAACGAGGAACTGTATTAAAGGGTGGCGGCATTAGGAAGGTTGAGAACCACTGTATTAGGGTGAAGCAAAGACAAGTCTTGAATAGTAAAGAAATGGGCAGCCGCTGAAAGGTGAGGGCATCATTTAGAGAGGGTTTTCTTTGTTGGCTTAAGATTGGAGAAAGCAGGAGCATGCTTGTTTCCCAGTAATATGATCCCAAAGAGGGATGAGTCTGGGGAGAAGAGTGCTGTTTTGAGTCTGGCAGAAGGGATCAGCACTGGGAGGCAAGTAAATAAAAGGAGTGATCGTGGCTCTCTAGAAAGACAAGGAAAAGCAAAATATATGTGCACAGATGCCACCCGGTCAAACAATGTGGCTGTGGGATGGGGTGGTGTGTGTGTGTGTGTGTGTGTGTGTGTGTGTAGATTTCTTCTAACAGGTTTTATTTCTCCTCTGGGAAACAGGATGCAAGGCCATGAGTTGATCACTAGGCTGGGGAGAAAAGGCGAGAACATGATGGCAAGGTTTTCAACTTTCTCCCGAAAGGCAAGTATTGCACTTGGTATTTCTGCTTAAACATATGGAAATATCCTAAACCCAGACTCTTGCCCAAGCAGAGGCAATCATCTCTGGTTGACATTAATTTGGAAAGCAAATGGCACAAACAATAAAGGTTGGGGTGGGGAGGGGACAGGGGAATACAGATTGAGAACCTTCTCATCCCCTCCGACTTACACTGCAATGTTATTTTTCAAAATTATTTCATGTGCTGAATGTCACTGAAAACATTAGTACATGACTGAACTGCATCCAGAAGTAGTTTCCCAACCGTCACTTAATTAGAAGGGTAGGGACCACATTTCCCATGGGGCGCCAGGTACAATCAATGTATAGCAAGTTCAAAGCAGACATTATTGGATGTGTTGAAGCACAGTCTTATGAGGAATGAAAGCTATTTTTTATGCAAGAGAAATAACTAATGTTTTATGAAGTTAGAACATCAGCAGAATATTCAAACGTAAGAGGGTTAATTTAGAACAAATAAGTCTGTTGAAAATAACAATTAAGTCCCTGGGTTATAAATGTATGATTTACAGACAACTCCTTGCCCTTTAATGTTATGTAAAGAGCCAGCTTTGAGCCTTTTCCGCACTAAAATCCACTGTCTTTCCATTAATTCCAACTTATAATGGTACTGTAGGATAGAACCACATGCGTATATTCCAGCTTACACACAAGTTCAACTATAAGACTAACTCAGATGGAAAGACATACTTAGAACAGACCTTGTTCATAATCGGAGAACTCGCTATTGTAAGACTTAGTAGAGTCTGCTAAGAACCAAAGTTCTTCCATGTTTGCCCCTGAGCCCACCTTATAAAGTTCTGACCCATGACTGACCCTATAAAAAGTTCTGCACCAACAGTAAAGAATATATCTTTGTAAGAAACCAATGAACCGAGGGCAGTGACGATCACAGAGGAATCAGTGAACAACAAATGATAAAAAATGACTACGTGGTGCTTTCATGATGCCCTTCAGTCAAGGTGACCTCAGTCTGTACTTTCCACCCCATATGGGCCAAGGCCAGTCCTCATTTGCCTTACTCTCTGAGCTAGGGGCTGATGCACGGTACAGCTTCAGCCCGTCTGCATCCAGGTGAGAAATAAACTTTGCTGTTGGCAACCCACCTAGACTCCTCACGGATTTGAGTCTTCTCTTGACCTGACACCTATATATATATAAAAAACCCACATACAGATCAGATGAAAAGACAGTGGTCAACATACCCCTACCACACATATCAGTCAAATCTGTAAGGCTAACATGATTTAAAAGTTGACACAAATATAAATTACTGCAATTTGGTTTTATTAACAGAGAATCTAGGAAGATTCACCAGCCATTATATAGATACTTGGATTTTCTGGGTGGGTGCTAACCATAAGACAAATCAAAAAGAAAAACATGTTTGTCTACTTGAAAACCCCATGGGAACATCGGTCTACACTGTCACACATGGGTTGCCATGTGTTTGAGTTAAATCCATGGCAATTTCCGTTTTTAAAAAAATCATTTTATTGGGGGCTTGTACAACTCCTATCACAAACCAGACATACATTCATTGTGTCAAGCACATTTGTACATTTGTTGCTATCATCACTCTAAAACATTTCTGTCTACTTGAGCCCTTGGTATCAGCTCCTCCTCTTCCCTTCTCTTTTAAAGCTTTAACCTGGGGCCGTGAGATTGCCGGCGCGGGACTTTCCATTTGTTATTTGGATACCTCAATTCGCAAAGGTCTTGCAATCCACTGACTCGTAGATCCTGAATGTATTAAAGGTATTGTTATGTGTTGCCCTCACTCAGGTCCAAATAAAACATCACACCCCAGTAAGGCACTGAAAATGGCCCCCTCCAGACCAGGCTGAAGCATCTGGTCTCTCACAAGCAAAGAGACCTCACTGTGTGTCAGGAGCAATTGCTGGGGCTGGTAGAAGTTCATGCTCAAAAGCAGATTCATATAGTCAACTTGCCACCAAAACAATGACTCTCCAAAGCTAAAGACCCAAGGTTAATCACTTGGCTGAGAAAAATCATGTGGTATGGAAACTATGTAATCTTTGCCAGATTATATAAATTCAGAAGATTCTATTTCACTCAACTAATATGCAGAATTGGTCCATTTTCACTAAATCGATACTGTCATAGTGACCTTGCAGGACAGAGTAGAGGTATTGCTTTGGGTTTCTCGAGACTTTAAATCTTTACATGAACAGACAGCCTCGTCTATATACTGTAATTAGTGGGTCCCAACCCTAACCTTGCCGTTAGTAGCTCAATGCAGCTTTTCAGTGTAGCCGACACCACCAACATGCCTTCTTAGCACACAGAACAAAAACCCAAACCCATTGTCATCAAATCGATTCCAGCTCATAGCCGGAAGCCCATGTACAGGGTTTATGAGACTGTGCATCTTTATGGGAGCACAGAACCTCAATTTACTCCCAGGGAGCAGCTGGTGAGTTTGAACCTCTGGCCTTGTGGTGAGCACACCAATGCTTATCTGACAGCACCACCAGGGCTCCTCTATGTACATGAGGAATAAAAATTGCCTCTATTTATTTTAAGTCGGGCTTCCAACTGGTTTCATTCTGGCTTGAACCCCTGCTGAGAAGTTACATTTTCCCTCCCACAAATATCCAATCAGAAGGGACAAGATCCCTAGGCAAATCTCATGTATGCATGACAAAGACCTGGGCCCCCCTTAAGACACACACCACCACCACCACCACCCTGAAAGCTTGCTAAAATGCAGGCTCTGATTCTGTAAATCTGGGGTGGAAATGCAAATTCTCAGTAGGGAGGTGAACTGGACTGAAGCAGTTGGAAGCACTGCTTTAAATTGCTTAAGTAAAGAGGTTCTTGGCCCTTTACTGAAGGAAAATATTTAAACTAATTTTTACTCCCTTATTAATAATTAAATCATTTCCTTTGAAATTTATTTCCAAAGAAAGCAAGACACGTAATCTGGAGCCAGACTATCCGAACTGGGCATCTCCTGTCACAGGCTCACAGGTGTAAGCAGACCTGCATGCCTGGGTGCAGTGTCAGAGGACTGACAGTCACTTAAACTCTCTGCTCAGCGGTCCCCACTGTATCAATGCCAGAACAGAATGACAAGCTCAAGTTACAAAGCCAGGCAGGTACATGTACTCCTGGCACTGGCTATCCAGCTGTCAGCCTGCCCTTTTCCCCAAACCACTGGGATTTGGGTAAGTTTCAATTGATGGAATCACACATAGTAATTGAGGAGACCAGCTTGCAATATGCTGGCATTAAGAGTAATTTCTTTGAAGGACCATATTTGAATGGACCCTGCAAGATCCCCTAAGCAGAGGGAATATGAAGGAAACAAGGTTTAATGTTAAAGAGAGGTCTATACGTGGTCCCTCACTGATGGAAGATGGTCTATATGTGGTTCTTCACTAGATGGTCATGAAGATGCTGGACTTCAAGGCCAGTTTTTCTTATCTGTTTCAGTGGAAGGAGCCTTGGTGGTATAATGGTTACTACCTGCAAGGTCTGCGGTTCAAAACTACACCAACAAGGCTCCTCTATTAAAAACTAGCCAATGAAAATGCTGTGTTTCAAAGCAGTGTAATTCACAAACGAATGTGGGGATGACACAGGACTGGGAACAATTCATTCAGTTGTGCTTGGGGTAGCCATGAGTAGATGTCTTACTCTACAACAGCTAACAACAGAAACAAATAGAGATATGTATGCTGCTTACAGGAGCCCTGGTGGCATGGTGGTTATACATTGGGCTGCTAAATGCAAGGTCAGCAGTTCAAAATCACCAGAGACTCAGTGGGATAAAGGCTGGGCTTTCTACTCCCATATGGAGTTACGGTATGGGAAACCCACAGGGGACAGCTCTACCCTGTCCTATAAGGTTGCTCTGAGTCAGCATCTGCTCAGTAGCAGGGAGTTCAGCTTGTTTGTTTCATTTTTTTTCCAGCTTCTTTGTTTTTTAACTTCTACCTGGTCCCTGGATGATACAAGGGACTTGCAGTCATCAACTAACTTCCAGGTTCATGGTTCACACCTGATCAGCAGAATCAGGGAAGGAAGGCAGTCAATTTGCTTCCATAAAACTCACAGAAAGCCCTGCAGCACAGTTCTACTCTACATGGGGGCACGGGGAGTCAGCATCAAGCCGAGGGTTACAGACGGTTAAATTGTTAGTGATTGACTATTTGTGAGGTTTGAGATTTGCACTTAGGTTTCTGGATACTTGTTTTTGTACTTTTCCTATAAATGCAAATACATGATGCTTCATCATTTTTTTCTTATGAGCTCATTTTATTTCATGTATTTTTTTAGTCTGTAGGATTTTTAGTCGTCTCTAAAAACTTAAGAGACTAAAACCAACAAAAACCTCGCTGCCATCCAGTGGATGCTGACTCACAGTGACCCCCTGTGGGTTTCTGAGACTCTAGCTGTTCACGGAGGTAGAAAAACGAAGTCTGTCAGAGCTGCTGGCAGTTTCAAACTGCCAACCATGTGAGCCACAGCCCGATGCACAACTACTGCACTACCAGAGTTCCTGGTTTGCCTTTTAATCACTCTTCCCATTTCCTCCCTGGGTGCCCTGCCTGTCACCCTTCTTCCCTGTCCCTCCTGCCTTCTGAGCTTTGTTTTTGGGCAAAGGCAGCCCTGTCGTTGCCCTTTGGCTGACTGCCCTGGGGGTGCGTGTCTCCCTGGTGTGATTATTCACTTTATAGGTCTGTTTATAATCGCCACAGTTTAACTTCTACAAGCCCTCCTCTTTCAAATCTTTACCTCACAGAAGCAGCATATGGCCCAACATTGTATTCATTTTTGTATGTAGAACATTTAGTAGAATTTCTTGACAAGGACAGTTCTAAACAAATGTTTACAGAAACAAAGAAAGACAATTAGATTAATGTTTTATGAATGAACAATATAAGCAAAACTGGGATAGTATGAAAATAACTATATTTGAGGTTTGACTTCACCAAAAACTAACATTGGAAGATTTTCCCTCTTGACTGCCTCTGTTTCTAAGTCTACAAATGGGAATTATAAAGTCTTCTCCACTTTGTATGTGAAATTGTCATGAGGATGAGAGAAAAGATCTAATGCTCCAAGCTTCCCAGGGGCTGCAGAGAGGGCTGTGGACGCTCATAGAAAATCTAGATCCCCAATCAGTGAGAAGCAATGTGATGCTTGGAAAGTCACCAGTGTTGATGAGATCATGGCACTTTGGTTACCTATTTGACTTCTATCACAATGGGTCATTCAAAGATCAGAAAGGGCTATTGCCTTTTTAAAAAGCTATTATAAAATATAGTTTTAGTTTTCCTTTTGAAATAATTTTAGACTTACAAAGAAATTAAAAAGATGCAAGGTTTCTCACATAACCCTTCACCGGGGTTCTCCAAATGTTAATGTCTTGCATAGTAGATTATACAATTGGGTCACTAATCACAAAGTCAACAGTTCAAAATCACCAGCCACTCCATGAGAGAAAAAACGAGACTTTCTCATTCCTGTAAAGATTTAGTCTTGGAAACCCATGGGGGCAGTTCTACTCTGTCCCATGGGATTGCTATGAATCAGAATTGACTCGATAGCAGTGAATTTGAATTTATAATTATAGCAAAATAATCAAAAGTAGGATATTAATATTAACAGGATACTATGAACTAATCTACAGATACTATTCAAGGTTTGCTAGTTCTTCCAGGACTGCCCCTTTTTTTATCCTGGAGCCTCTCCAGGATTGGACAGTGCTTTTGTTTCATGACTCCTTAGTCTTCTCAAGTTGGGGGCAGTTGTAGTTGGTCTTTGAACTTCATGACCTTGACATTTTTCAAGAGTCCTGATGAGATGTTTTGCAGAATACAGGAAGTCTCCAGGCTATGAACTCGGACTTGCCCCTTAATGTTATGTAAATCTGCCCTCTCTTTGAAGCAATGCTCTTATCAGTCTTCCTAATCACCATCACTTGCTGTGCATGCAGCTTTTACATTTTTAAAAAGTCTTCTATCCTTTGCTTGCCCTAATCTACTGTTGATTCCAATTCATAGTGACTTTTGTAGGTCAGCGTAGAACTAACTGCCCCATGGTTTACAAGGCTAAAATCGTGGCGGGAACATACTGCCACTCCTTCCTCTCAAAGAGCCACTGGTGGGTTCAAACTGCTAACATCCTAGTTAGCACCTGAGTGATCTAACCACTGTGTGGCCAGGGCTTCTTTCCTGCTGTAAGGCAGTGGCTCTCAACCTTCCAAATGCCACATCCCTTTAATACAGTTCCTCAGGTAGTGGTGACCCCAAACCATATAATTATTTTTGTTGCTACTTCATAACTGTAATTTTGCTACTGATATGAATCATCATGTAAACATTTGATATGCAGAATGTATTTTCATTGTTACAAATTGAACATACTTAAAAGCATAGTGATTTATCACAAAAACAATATGTAATCATATATTGTGAAATATTTATTTCTAATTACAAATAAATGAAATTTTGTCTTGAAGCATGGTGTAGCATGGGTAACAGCTTTAATGTAATAGTAAATGACATTGCCACATTTTGCGACAGTACGCATAAAAAGCCAACATCAGTGCGAAGGTTGAGATAGCTTTTATCTCACCAGATCAGAAATTCTCAGGGCAGTCTTTGCAAGAACACAACAATGAAGTTCATCTTCCACAACAAGTCTACTTCTGCATTTAGACTTGATAACCAACAAGCTGGAAAACCCTGTTTCACAAAGATATGTTGTTGCAAATGGAAGAAGAAGGGGCAACACAGCCTCAGACAGAACAGGATATGACTGCAAACACTTGATCCAGAATTTTAAAACTGGCATTGTAGAGATATCAGTTCCCGCTGCATCGCTGTTAATAAATTCAATGAACTTCTCTTGTGCTCTCTCAGGAACATCTTCAACTTTGACTGTGAATAGGCTTTTGGCAAGTAAAATGGGGTGTCAGGTAGATTTGGAAAGTACGATGGAAAGTACAAGCATGAGCAAATGTTCTTTCACAGAAATTATCATCGTAATCCTTTTGTCTGGTTCAATGTCATGTTCCTCAAACAAAGCAGATAAGGAAGGCAACATGTACATTTTGTTTTCATCCAATTTTTTTTTTTTTGCCAAAGCTGAAGTTTTAGTTGGAATGATCGGATCTTTTCAGACAAATCAAGGCCTGTTTCATTTGGTCCTTGCAGTGATAAATTTAACTCATTAAGATGGCAAAGATGTTTTCTGCAGTTCACTTTTTTCACTGAAAAGTGCTTTGAACTGTGGTCTTGCTTTCTGATTAAAAATGTTTTGAGTTCATCACAAAGCTCAAAAACATATTTTAAAACTTTTCCTCTTGACAACCATCTCACTTCAGTGTGAAATGGCAGAGCATTATTCGGCGCATCAACTCGTTGCACAGTTGCGAAAACAGTGGACTGTTTAAAGTGCTTGCTTTTACAAAATTGACAGAACTTATGACGCTTTTCATTACTTCTGGTAACTCCTGTGGCAGCGTCTTCATTGCTAATATTTGCCAATGAATCATACAGTGAGTGCCGATGACTTTTGGTGACTCATTCAGTACCAAACATTGAAATCAAAATTAACATCCTAGCATAGCTGGACCATCATCTGTTCAAACTCCACAAACCTTTTCCGAAGATATCTTATGCTCTTCCAGAAATGAACCAGCAGTGTCAAATATATCACATGCAGTAGTTGTTGTTTGAATAGGTTTGCAAAAAATAAACTCATCTTTAAAGTCACCATCCTTAATATACCTCACGTAAACCAGTAACTGTGAACAGTTTGCAACATCTGTAGATTCATCAAGCTGGATGCTAAATACTGGAAGTGGAACAGATTTAATTTCCTGGATTATCGGATCAAGAATATCAGTAGACATGTTATCTATTCTTTTGCAGACAGTGTCGTTAGACAAGGAAATTGCATTTAATTTCACAACACATTCGTGTCTCATCATAACTCAAGCAATGTCTTTGGCCACTGGCAACAGTAAATCCTCAGCGATGGTGTGAGGTTTCATAGCTCTGGTGATTCTGAGTGCCACCAAATATGAAGCTTCAATGACTGCTACATTTTGTTTGTAGTACTTGCCACCAGTGCCAAGTCTGGCTTTCTTGAGTCCATCAGCTTTGCTTCTAAAATAGTTGGTATCCTTGCCGGCAAAGCTTGGATGCTTGCTGTCAAAACGGCATTTTAGTTTGTTTGGCTTCATAAATATGACTGATAGAACTTCATAGCAAATAACACATTGCTGTTTCTTGAATCCTGCTATATTTATTGAGGTAAAACCATACAGTAAAAAATCCTCACTATATTTTCTTTTCTTAATGTTCTTCTCTACACAATCCATTGTCATGGGATGGTTTTCTAATGAAAATGATATATAACAATAGCTTTAATAATACAAAAGATGATGCATGGCATAGTACAGTCAATACAGTTCATGAAAGTTTCCTGTGACTTACCATTCTCTGTATTATTGTTTCTTACATACCTGTCACAAGGGGGCAGTATTCACATCAACCACAGCTGAATAAGAAAAGACCAATCAGCATCCACATTAAGTTCTTATGGTACAGTTTTTTTTACAGTAGTTGATGATTTTATAGTACATGATTTTACATTTACCCGGTAATTATAATTCATGAAGTGTTGTTTTACCTCTAATACTGCTGCTTTCAACACAGCAGCTGCTCTCTACACGTGCAACTGATCCGCATAAGTACATTATGGCGCCAACCCTGTGGCATACTTGTGCGGGTGTGTGTGATGGGGTTGGCACAATGATGTCATCATGCTGGGTACTCATATGTGGGCATATCTGCATGTGGGCAGGTACCACCTGGAGATGGATAGAGGAGTGGTGTCTCGGTTCTGAATACCATCAGAAATGTGAGTTTTCCAATGGCCGTAGGCAACCCCTGTGAAAGGGCCATTCGTCACTCAAAGGGGTTGCAACTTACTAGTTGAGAAACACTGCTCTAAGATAAAGCTAAAGAAAAACCACGTGCAACTGTTGTGACCTTACCAACTAGTGTGTAATTTGACTTAAAGGCACACTTAGGAAGAGATCATGTTCAGTGACCAGGGACTGCCTGTACCCTTCCATTTGGGTTGGTCTGCTAATTTGCTATTAACACACTTGGATTAAGTAAAAACAGTATCATATTAGGTGGTGAAAGTAGTTACTTTATTAGTAACGTTAACACTGATCATTTGGTTACAATACTATCTGCCAATTTCTCCACTGCAAATTACTATCTTCCCTCTTTGTAAATAGAAAGTATCTTGCACGGGGATATTGTTATACTATTCAAATACCCTCTTTCTCCATATTTTGACCACTGATTCAGTCGTATTAAGTTACTCTTATCTGCAATAATTGTTAACATGCATTTGCCAAATGGTGATGTTTCTACTTCCACCAATCTTTCTACATCCACCCAGAAGGAAAGCTACTGTAAGAAGGAATTCCGAGATATTCTAATGTTGTATCTGCCCTGGTGGTGCTATTGGGTAAGTGTTGGACTGCTAACCATAAGGTAAGTGGTTCAAACGCACCAGTCGCTCCTCAGGAGGAAGATGGTGTTACCTGCTCCCATGAGGATTTAGAATCTCAGAAACCCTACATAGAGTGCCTAAGAGTCAGAATCCACTTGATGACAGTGGATTTGGTTTGGTTTATAATGTACCCATACATATCTATTTTATTTGAGGGGTTGTAGTCCACAGTTATCATTATGTATTTTATTGCTCAAGTTGTCCCAGATTTTTTAAAAAGTGTTTTTTAGGGGACAGTGCAAGCGCAGCCCCAGATTTTCCTTTATGTCCTTTTCGAACTCACATAGATAAATGTCTTGCTAAAAATCAATCTACCCCCAAGAAATGCCAGTTTTGATCTGTGGCACAGAAAAAAACAAACACTAAAATGTATGACTACAGAAAGGAAAACTTGCCTAAGGTATTAGAGGTAGCCGAGACATAGATATTTCTAAGAATGAAGACCAAAGACCAAAAAAAGATGCAGAAGCTCAGGGTGCTGAATGCCTCAGCCACTCTGGCATTTATGCTTTAACGGCAGATTCGGTGATGGTCTCTAAACTGGTGAGTAGGAGCGATAAGGGCATTTATATGCCTTGCTAGTTTGATTCATCTGAACATGCACAGAGCAGCAAGAAGTCAGTGTAATGACAACTTTAATGATTCTGTCTCATGACACGTGTGTGTGATTCGGGAAGGGTGTGCTTTTCAGATGCCATTCATTCAGGGTACTTTAAACATCAGTGTCAACAGCTCTGAGCCCGAACTACCTACCAGCTACCACTACCAGCTCCTGTGAAAAGGATCACATTAGAAGGTGCTGCATCGAATGGGAGACAATTGTAGGATAACAAAATTAAGTAAGAACCTTTGAAAACAGTGAACCTCAAGCTTAGACATATTTTATGGAATACAAACCTCTATGCAGTATCAGGAAAACCACGTGAATTACTGTACAACTGTTGGGGCATAAAATCATTTTGCAATTTATCACATACATGCACATATTTTCAAGCAGAAGTGTACTCAGTATAATGCAGATACTATGGATGTATACAAAATGTAACACTAAACCTTCGGTGACCTGGTGTGGTAGAGCTGAATTCCTTTCCAAAAGCGGAATGTTCCAGATGGTCTTAGGAAAAGGTCTAGTCTACTTCAGTAAAAATGGAGGAGTTGGGCTTGAATCTTTTAGACTCTCTGCAGTTCTGAAGTTGTTTGATTCTGTGATTCACTCACTTGCCTATTTAAAGGTTGCTGTGAAATGTGCCTTTTACCCCAAAATATCCTAATCAGTAATGGATTCACTTCTCTCCCTTTAATAAAGCCTTTGTAGCTGTTTAGATACTCGCCAAACCTCGCAGAGCTGATTCCCTACAGGGAAAACCTCATTTGCATAGAGTCGCCAACTCTGTTTTTCACACGGCGACTTAAACTTGAGACAGAATGAAGAGTCAGCTGAGACTCAGAATATATTACTTTAAAAGTCTGAGGCAGCCAGTTAGTTGCCCATTGGAGCTATTCAACCCTCCTCTCCTACTTTTGATTAATGGAAATCATATAGCTAATCTAAATAATTGCAGTGGTGGACTAGAAATGGGTTTCATGGCTATGACTGCTATACTAATTAGACGGGGCATATGCTGATCTACATATTCCAAGAGAGAAGACTTATTTTATGACTGCATACATTTAATTGAAAGTTTAGCTAAGAAAACAATTTTAGGAAATCAGCAACACCCCCTCCCTTTAGTTTTTATTCCCCCTTGTTTTAAACAAAACAAAAATGGCCAAACTCATCAATCCCCTCTCATAGAGCTCCTATAGGACTGAGTCAACCGCCCCATAGGACTCCGAGGAAGTCAACTGGTAGCAGCCAAGAGCTACCCTGTCCTAAAGAGTCACTGTGAGTCAACATCGAGTTGGTTTGGGATTTTAATCTTCGTGGACGGTGAATAAAGTTCCAGTCCTAATGACAGCATTCTCCGGCTCCCTCTCTGCACACTTCTTTACCGCAAATGGAGATCCTTTAACAAAGATAGCGGGGCCCCACAGGCTCCAGTGATTGTCATTTTAAAAATTAAGATTGTCATTTTAAAAGAGAGAGAGAGAAAGAACAGATTTTTCTGGTAAATTGATATTAAAAGCCACCTTAATGGAATTTGTCACTGGCCCTTAGGGGATCAGGACTATGGTCTCAGAAGACACTGAGGTCACCTGGCACAACGCAGTACACACAGCAATGTTCTAAATCCCAATTGGGTGGGTAGTGTCTGAGGTGTTAAAACTCATGAGCGAGCAGCCATCTAAGGTTCAAACATCAGTGCTCCCCATTCAGAAGGAAAAGGAACGATGAAATTCAAAGCACAGATGGAAACGGACTCTGCAATGAGAACCACATACACACCAGTGTCTACAGCTCTGAGCCCAGAAGAGCTACCACTTCCAACCCCGATGAAAAGGGTCACATTACAAGGTGCTGGATAGAGTGGGAGACAATTGTAGGGCAGAGCTCAACTGATAGAGATACCAGGTTACTGTTGCATAGAAACTATGGGACAACCTCCCCCCCAAGGCAACAGTCCTTCCCCTTCAGACCTGGCCCTGGACTCCCCTCCTCGCTAGGGTGTCAATCGTGGGAGCTACAGAAGGACAAAGTCCAGCAGGTTAGGAAAGGAAGACGAATGGAAACAAACAGGGAGGAAGTGGGGTGAGAGATGGTACATGGGAGGGGTTGCAATGGATGAGTTTCGTCAGGATGTCTACAAATTATTGAATGTAAAACTATGATCTGCTTTGCAAAACCTTCACCTAATTCAAAATATTTAAAAAACACCTTAAAAATCATTTCAAAAAATGGAATCTATTTGTGTCCTTGGTCCCTTGCCTGTTCCAAGTCATGCTGTAGGTTTAAAATAATCATAAGGAGTTCAGGTTATAGTGATCATCACCGTTTAATGTGTTTTTTTCAGAGTTTGTTAATTGGGAAGTATTTCCAAACTGCCATTCTGAAGTGTACTGTAAATTAAAAGGCAACTGTTCCCCCTAAAGATAAATTCATACAGTGTCGATGTGGAATTCTATATACCAATACTTTAGTGGGAGATATGACCCACTAAGCTGCTAAGAAAATGAAAAAGTTGGAATAAAAGTCAGGAAGGAATTGGACTTGTTGAATGAGTATGTTTTGGAAATATCAGATTCAGACAAGAGGATGTAGCAGGGACCTACCAACGATGTTTTTAAACAGCAAGAAAGAAAAGGAGGAAGTGTCTAGAGAGGCCAATACGATGAAGAGTGAGAAAGGAAAAAGTTGCTGCATGGAATCCAGGAGTATTTAACCGTGTTTAGAGAAGATGGAGCATTTTAACCCTGATGTCACTGGGTAGAGAGATGTGCAAAAGAGAGCAGAACTGAGAAACTTGGTGTGGAAGAAAATGACACAGCGCAGCTGAGACAGAGCACTATATAGTAGTAGCTTGCCAGCGCTGTGCTAAAACCAAACAGGAGCCCTGATGGCACAATTATGTGCTCAACTCTCACATGAAGAGGCTATGGTTTGAACCCTTCAGCAGTTCCACAGCAGAGAAAGCCTGCCATCAGCTCCCATAAACGTGACCATGTAGGAAATCCCATGGGGCAGTGCGGCTCTGTGCTTCGGGCAGCCATCTGTGTCTGGAGTCCAGTCGGCAGCACACACATCAGCTGAGCCGAGGGTGTACTCAACTACGCACCTTCTTCAGTACACACAGCTCGAGTCGAAGTCGTCTTCCTTCTAACGAGTTCACCTGGCTTTCCTCCAAACCTGACCTTCAAAAGTGCCACCCGCAAAGGTGGAAATTCACATGGTGGATTTTCTTAAGGCCAAGTCATAAACCTAAATGTTATTCTATGTTGACATTTAAAAGATTCCAATCTGAACAGCCTTCATATACTACAGGATGCATAGCTTTATGCTAAAGTTGCAACTTGGGAAAAATGTGTTCCCTAGAAATAAGTATGGCGCTTAGAATTGCTTAAACATTTTAACTGCATGCAAAAATCATAATGCTTGTTTACATTTCACAATGAGAGACCAATAGAGGGCAGTAAGAAGCAGTCCTGGGGGCACAATGCTTATGCGCTTGGCTGCTAACGAAAAGTTGTTGGTTCCAACCCATCAGCAACTTCCATAAAGACTGCTGCCTTGCAAACCTTATGGGACATATCTACCCTGTCCTCCGGGTCATGATGAATCAGAATCTACTCAGCGGCAGTGGGTTTGGGACTGACTGGAGGACTTTAAGAGGCATGTCCATCGATTCCAATGGCTGGACTTGCTTCGCTGCAGCCCAGGGTCAGCTATGATGTGTGCTTCTATTGGTTGATGAATTCCCACTTCCCCAGTTTCTGGGGGTTTGTGGACATCATTCGGTAATTCTAACCCTCATTCTTTTCTCTCTCCTGGATTTCATGCCTAATTAACTTTTATAAAAATGACTGGAGAGCTCACAAGTTCTTAAACTGAGATAAAACAAAGGTAAATGTGGCATAACTAAGTCTCTTCCAACCTCAGACACTAGAACGACCACTCTGGAGGTGCTTCAAAAGGTTCATGGAAGAAAAATGGAATTAACCTGTTCAGAGCAGCCAATGCATAGAGAGGACCATAGGGCCAGTCCCACTACAAGACACAACATCCCTCACTGACCCATAGCGCTATGGGGGACAACACTGGGGACAGAATGCGGGAATTGCACTGATATGGCCTCACCACATTGAGGCAAAACACTAAAGGCGTGCAACAGAACAGCAAGGGGAGCAGAACAACAAAGTCTCAGGGAATACCAATAATAGACTTTGGGGCCAGGGCGTGGTACCCCATTAGACTCAATGAGAAAACACTCCTAAGCATGAACACACCTTGAACTATTTACAGGCGCTTTTTTGTCATATTTTTTTTGTTGCTTTGTTTTGCTCTGTCTTATTTTTTGTGCATATTATTATCTCTGCATGTTTATCTAGATAAAATAGGTGGGATAGACAATCTGAAGGAGAAAACAACAGGACTGATGGTTATGGGGGGGCCATGGGAGAGGGGGAGGCGGGGGAAATGAAGTGGGTGTTATAAAATCCAGGGACAAGGGAACAACAAGTGATCCAAAATCAATGGTGAGGAGAGTGTAAGAGGCCTGGTGACACTTCATCAAGGGAAATGTAACTGAGAGGAATTCCTGAAACCAAAATGAAAGCTGAGCATGATAGTGGGACAAGAGGAAAGTAAAAGGAAATAGAGGAAAGAACTAAGAGGCAAAGCGCATTTATAGAGGTCTAATATAGGCATGTACATATGTAAATATATATGAGGATGGGGAAATAGATCTATGTGCATATAGTTATAGGTTTAGTATTAAGGTAGCAGATAGACATTAGGCCTCCACTAAAGTACCCCCTCAATGCAAGAACACTTTGTTCTATTCAACTGGCATTCTATGATGCTCACCTTCCCAACACGATAGCTGAAGACAAAGCGGTTGCTTAAGAAAATGTGGTGAAGAAAGCTGATGGTGCCTGCCTATCAAAAGATATAGTGTCTAGGGTCTTAAAGGCTTGAAAGTAAACAAGCAGCCATCTAGCATAGAAGCAACAAAGCCCACATGGAAGAAGCACACCTGCCTGTGTGATCACGAGGTGCTGAAGTGATCAGTTATTAGGCATCAAAGAACATATAAAACATATCGTTGTGAATGAAGGGGCGTGTGGAGTGGGGACCTAAAGCCCATCTGTAGGCAATTGGACAGCCCCTTACAGAGGGGTCTCAGGGAGGAAATGAGCCAGTCAGGGTGCAGTATAGCACTGAAGAAACATACAACTTTCCTCTGGTTCCGTGGTTCTCAATCTTCCTAATAGTGCGACCCTTACTATAGTTCCTCATGTGGTGGTGACCCCAAGGCATAGAATTATTGTCGTTGCTGCTTCATAACTGTAATTTTGCTAGTTTTGAATCACATGTAAATATCTGTTATGCAGGATGTATTTTCATTGTGACACATTAAACATAATTAAAGCACAGTGATTAATCACAAAACAATATGTACTTATATATTATGAAATATTTATTTCTAATTACAAATAAATGAAATTTTGTCTTGAAGCATGGTATAGCTTGGTTAACAATCGTCATGCTGGGTACTTGTATGTGGGCGTATCTGCATGTGGGCGGACCCGCCTGCAGATGAATAGAGGAGTGGTGTCTCAGTTTCTAAGACCATCAGAAATATGAGTTTTCCAGTGGTCTTAGGTGACCCCTGTGAATGGATCATTCAGTCCCCAAAGGAGTGGGGACCCACAGGTGGAGAACTGCTGCTCTAGTTCTTTAATGCTTCCTCACCCCCACTATCATGATCCCAATTCTACCTTACAAATCTGGCTAGCTAGACCAGAGGATGTACACTAGTACAGATAAGAGCTGGAAACAGGGAATCCAGGACAGATAAACCCCTCAGGGCCAATAATGAAAGTAGCAATTCCAGGAGGGTCAGGGAAAGGTGGGCAGAGAAAGGGGAAACGAATCACAATAATCTACATATAACCCCCTCCCTGTGGGACAGAGAACAGAAAATTGGGTGAAGGGAGACATTGGTTAGTGTAAGACATGAAAGAAAAATTATAAATTATCAAGGGTTCATGAGGAGAGTAGGAGAGGGAGGGGGAAAAATAACGAGCTGATACCAAGGGCTCAAGTAGAAAGAAAATGTTTTGAAAATGATGATGGCAACAAATGTACAAATGTGCTTGACACAATGGATGGATGGATGGCTTGTGATAAGAGTTGTACGAGCCTCCAATAAAATGATTTTTTTTAAAAGAAAGAAAATAAAGTTGGGATTAAAAAGTGTATTTTTTCCACAAACTTTTTGAAACCTCCTTGTACTTCCTTTGGAAAGGAGTTTGACGTAATACATACTTTTGGAGACTGAAAAATCTACACCCACTCCATATGCTTCTTTTAAAAAAAACATGAGCTAGGGAATTAAATCCAAAGCCATGTACCCAGAGGAATACTCCATCCAGTCCATTCTGCTATTTCTGACCAGAAGAAAGACAGCAACATCATTCTATAATCATTCTGCAGTTGTTTATTTAAAAAATATGTTTGCCTAAGGACACTGACAGCTTCCTGATATAGAGTCCTTGTCTATTCGCTATTCCTCCAGTGGTGCTGGTCCTCCGCAAGATTTAGAAACTGTTTCTCAATCTTTTATTTACTTTTGCATACCTGAGGGAAAAAGATATATTCCTTATCAGAAATAGTCACTCTGCAGTAGGTGGTAGAGATAAGGTGTAAGCGAACGTACTTTGATAAAGGTCTCAGAGGTTATTCTAAGGCACCTAACTGCCCACCACGTTTCAATCTTGACTGGGCCCAATACTTCTGAGAATCAGTGCTGTGAGAAAAATATGAGGATTTCAAAGCCAGCATTAAAGTGTCTGGCATTTTTTAGTTCCTACTGTGTCCTAGGTGCCTTTATGTTTTTGTGTATTAAATCTCAGTGGCACAAGAAAAACAAAAACTTTGCAAGAGAGGAAACGAATTAATTTCTTCAAACACTCAAAAAGCACCTACTACAGACAAGGCATGTGCAGTTTTCAGCTACCCTCACAGTTGGAGGGTCTCCCCACCCAGCTGCTCTGAGGAAGAAAGGCCTGGCAGACCGCATCAGCAAACTTTACAGTCAAGGAACCCCTATCTTGCAAGCTATGGGGTCTGCAAGAGTCAAAATCAACTTGATGACAAAGGGGTTCCTCCCTCCCCTCACCCACTCAAAATAATGTACATATTTTTTAAAGCTTATAATCTAAGCATTCAGAAGAATGTTAACTCACCGTACATAGAAAAGCGATTTGAGAACAGCCTGTGGCCCTATTCCATTCTACCCCTCTACAGACCCCTCACCGTCACATTCTCTTATGAATAACCTGCCTTTCCGCAACCCCCCAAGCAGATGACCGCTACTGTGTGCAAGACACACGATGTAGTCGTGTCCTAAAGCTTACACCACACGAGCGAACACACAGGACATTCCAACTGCCAATGGTGTGAAACATAATGAAGGAAAACCGATAATGCCCTATTTTAGAGTTCTCTCCTTTGGGTTCCCAGACAAGACATCTCCGTCCCGGTCAGCATCCATCTGTGAGCAGGGAGAGGCTGTGTCACTATGATGCTGCAGTTTCAGCAGCGCTTCTAGACCAGTGGTTCTCAGCCTTCCTCATGCCACCACCCTCTCATAGAGCTCCTCAAGTTGTGGTGACCCCCCAACCATACAATTATCATTGCTGCTACCTCCTGTCATTTTGTTACTGTTATGAATCAGGCCACCCCAGTGAAAGGGGTCACGACCCACAGGTTGAGCACCGCTGTTCTAGACTAAGGACTGTGGAGAAGGGCTGGGCTCTGTAGCTGAAAAGACCCGCCGGGGAAATGCAGTGGCTCACCCAGGGATGGCGTACTGTACTGCTCTGCAGGAGGAGGCTGTGAGTCCCAGGCTGACCTGACTGCGGCTAACAACAATTTAGTTTGGGGAGGGAATCAGTAAGGTGCTTCTGAGCAAGTGTCATTTCAGCTGAGTGCTGAAGAATGAATGAAAGCGAAGTAGGGAAGTAATATTCTGGAATAGATGGAGGGAACAAAAGCCATGGGGCAGGGGAGAGCTTTGGTAAATAAAGTGTTGAACAAAAGAGGAGGAGGAGGCTAGTTTAAACAGGAAGAGGCCAGGTCTCAAAAGGCCTTGTAGGTAGCATGGATGCTGAATTGTCTCTAAAATGCAGACCAATTTCAGAAGTTGATATTCAGAGAATGGATTATGGGGAATCTAGTGGAGGCCTGCAGACTAAGTGGGTGGTTATTTTAATAATCCTGATAACTGGAGAGAGTGATTTGGAATAAGATAGCTGGAAAAGAGATGGAAAAGGCATATCCAATACTGAATGTACATACTAAAAACATATTTCAAAGCAATCAGGATGACTTCCAGCCCTGTCCTGGACCAACTGGGTGGTTGGTGGAGGTGTCATTCACAGACACAGAGAAGGCTGGCTCAAAGGCAGACTAGGATGGGAGCGGGAGACGAGGAAAGGGAATTTTTTTAGGATAGACCTATCTGAGAGGCCTAGGAGATGACCACTTCTCCAGTCAAGAAGTGAACGGCTACGCATGGCTACAGGTCAGAGCACAAGTCTGGGGCTCGGGAACATTTGGGAGTTGTCAGCTCCCTTGAGACAATCAGGAAGCATGAGCTTTCCTGGAGGGTGTGGGGAAGAGGAGGCCTGTGGGCTGCAGGGAAATCCACCCACGGTGAGACTTTCTAGGATGAAAGAGAAAATGAACTTCCACTTGAGTGCAGAACCTTTCAGGAAGGGAGGACATACCATATGCCTGTTTTTAGCCTAAAAACGAACTGCTTCACAAAGCCTTTTCTATAGGGTGGAAGAATGGCATCCACTTTGGACTAGTTGTTATGTTAAGTTGAACCACGTGAATTGCCTTGTGTGTTTTTTTCATGGTAAGTCATTTATAGTGAATACTGACAATTTTATAAAATTTAACCTAATACAAACTTGTATTCAGTGATTTGTTTATCCCGAGGTTAAATGCATATCTTGAGGACACTGTGTAGTTCTAAATTGCTGTCATTTCCATACATGAAAGGCACTGTTTCCTAATTATAGAAACTTCTTTATTATCTTAGATACTGTGGGAGGTGAACAACAAATAGTCCATGGTGAGCTGCATACCACTTGCCAATTAGTGTGGCTGTGACAATGAGGATGCCACTGACAACCTAGCACATGTTCTGACTGTTAACAACCCCAATGATACTCTTCCCTACTAAGGCTAAACATACAGCAAAATAAGCACTTGTTCTTCACACATCTCAAAATTTCCATCTGGCTTAAGAAAACCCTGAATTCATATTCCTTTCTAGAGGGGGCCTGGGAGACATTTGAAGGAAATTAATGACATGGATCACTGCTCTGTAATTTAATCTTAGCTTGGAGAGAAACTAGGCTTTGAAAATTATTCTGACATAATTTGCATTACTTTGTATAATTACAGGTCTCCCTCATTTTACCAAACAGATGCAGTCCACACATGATGCGCATCTTTCAATAAAACAAAAAGTTCACTGCGATCATGTCACTTCTGACTCCTAGTGACCTTGAGATAGCATCTTTTTATAGGAGTAGACAGCTTCATCTCTCTTCTGTAGACATGCATGGGCTTGAACCACTGACCTTAAGGTTAACTAACAGCTCACTTTATATCCCACTAAAGACCAGGGTCACTATGAGTCGGAATCCACTTGATGGCAGCTCCAGTAGCATATTTTAATTTACAAAGGGCCCCAAACTTTGAAGGAAAGGTTGATCAAATCAGAAGCCCACAGTGTTTGGCAGATAAAAGTGTAGTAAATTGGGACAGAGTCATAGAGAGAGAGAGAGAGTAGTGAGTTCGAGTTGGAAAAGAGGGCAACCGGAGGAGGATTCCTCACCTAAAAAATGTTTGTTCTGTGCTCTGACACAGGGACTCTATAACACCAATTTAGTTGGGTTGAGGTAAGGTGGGAGCCAGCTGTACTCTGCTTACAGGCCCACCACAAGTCAGAATCGACGCAGTGGCATTGAGCAGCTGCCAGTTTGAAGGACTCGTTTAAAATAACTTTATTGTGGAGTTTAAAATTATTATTATCAATGAACATTCTCTAGTGTTGTTCAAAGTTGATTTATTATTTTTTTAGAGAGCAGAACTGTAATTGTTAAGTCTCCCCCACCCCCATGCCTTTTTAAAAGGAATGTAAGTGATTTCCTAGTTGATTTGTAGGTGCAATAGCTATGCATTGCGTAGTAATTATGGACTGTCCTAGAAAAACACACAAAGGATTTGGGTGCCTTCTGAAGTTATGGTTACATCACAGAACCACGTGTTGGCTAGAACGAACGGCTCCCTTGGTACCACATGGTGACACAGAGTGCAATGTACATAGCTTTCAATGCTTCCTTTTCCTCCTTTACAAAATGAGAACGAAATCCTGCTTGTCTCACAGGGGAGCGTGCACGCACGTAAGTAGAGATACTAGCACAATATTTGCTATCATTTCCTGACTCGCGTGACAGAGCATAACTGCTCCAACTGTGTTTCTAGACTGTATCTTTATAGGATCGGATTGCCAGCTCGTTCTTCTGCAGAGCTGCCAGCCATTGCAACCCACCAACATTTTGATCAAGAGCCAAGCAGTTAATTAGTATTCCATCAGTGCTTAGATCATGGTGAACAGAACATAAAAACAGTGATATCTTCTGCATTTCTTTTTGCCCAATCCCATGGTCTCTTTCAGACTTGGTACTGACTTTACACACTCATGAATCATCTCCATGTGATATGCAAGTAAGTATCAGGAAAATCTAGCTGTAAATCCACTACTCAATGTTGTCTTCACTATAACTTCATTAATTTCTGCCTACTGACATACTGTCCATATTTTCCACACTAAACTGCATGGTGGATGTCATATGTGTCATAGAGACTTTAATTCAACTGGAAATGAAGAGAACACACATATGGTATAGTTAGTCATTTCATATACATATTTCTAAACCAAGCCATTTCAGCATAAGCAACTATTATTTTAAATACTTGGGTAAAATACATCAGAGAAGACTTCAAAAAGTTTGTAGGAGAATGGCAAAGATAATGGAATTTTTCACAAGCATTTTGAAGCCCCCTCCTATGCAGTTATACACTGAAAGAGCAAAACAAGGTTGCTTAATTTCCCTTAAAATAATTCATCCTGGCATAGTGTTTTGCCAGTAGCTGTGAATTTACTTCTTAAGCATCAACACTTCTTTCTATTTTAGCCATCTCCCTGAAACTTTAAGAAAATGCATAATCCAGTTTATTTCAGAAAACAGGGCCACAGCGTGTTCTCTTGATTTATGTCAGAGGATCGTCACGGTGAACAAGCTGACTCCTGTCTTCGTGCAGTTAGTATCTACGGAGACCATCCACCGTCCCAGGGGGATGTGTGTCTTCGGCTTTTCTAAGGTGTCAGACAGCTATGGTTTTTCATTCTCTGGCCCTCTCCTCCTTATCTTTGGCACATTTGTATGCACATTAAAGAATAGTAAATAATTAGCAATTTGGAGTAAAAAAGTGCTGAATCAGATTTTAAGAGACTCTCTGAGGAGCAGATTGAATTTTATAGTCAGGAAATTGGCTGAATTCGGATGTTTACTTTCTGATTCTAAGATGTTGGGAATTTTGGATTTGTTTGATTAACGACATGCTTCTGTTACTGGTTTTTCATTATTTGTGATTCTAAATGTGTAGGAAGAAGAAAATGCTGGCTATAATGTTAGCTGGTACACAGTTATAATGTGAAACTGAGTATATGATTTTAATATTTTAGCCTTATAATTAAATGACTGTCTTAACTTACATAAAGACAGCAATTAATCCTGCTTGCCATAGACGGTTAATGATCCTCAATGACGAATTATTCAGGGTAGGTGGCTACCTGAACATTGATTCCACTGGATAAAAAAGTAGAATATGTTTTACAGCAGTTATGAAATTGATGTCAAATAAAAAAATAAAGTTTCCAATATGGGTGACCTAAAAGGAAGGTGATGTGGGAGTAGACAACAAACACACTCTTTTTAAGGCTAAAAAGAGAAGCAACAAGAGCCAATATTTTAAAGAACACCGACTTCCTTAATCAACAAGCTGTTCCACGAATCATGTACCAAGTCTCAGCAAGTCAGACAAACTACAAATAGACAGTGAATGCAATCCTTTAAAGACAAATAGATGAAATACTTTAATTTCCTGGGTGATTCATGCTCCTGTTTGAAGTCCTTCAACAGCTCCTCTCCCTCCTCCTACCCAGATTCACATGGTAAGAGTCCTTCTTCCCCAACCATTTTCTTATCCAACAGAGGAGCGGCCTTATGCAAGGTCCATGAATAAAGTTAGCATAACCAAAACCACAGAGTGGTAGACAGCTGGCACATACATTCAACATACACACATAGACCCTCTTTTTGACCTGTTTGTAATCACTGCTCTGTGGCCATTCCAGGCACACAAACTGTTGATTGGACATCCCAAATCTCTCCTCCATCTGATTCATCCAGGTTAGTACTCCCAAGTCACGGTCTTCTCTGCTTCTTCCCAAGTTCTCCCACGTTCACTCCTTGAATTCAGGTCTGGCATTCTGACACGAGGGTTATGCTTATATGTCCTTTCCAGTATAATGCCATGTGATCAGTACAAACACCCACTCACGGCCCTTGAGTCGATTCTGCCATAGGTCCTAAGGCTGTACGACTTTACAGGAGCAGAATGCGGTACTTTCCTCTCGGGTGGCACAGGGAGTGCGGTTAGCACGGGGTAGCCAGCACTCTACACGTTTCCCATGAGGTGAAAACTTCTACTGATGCCTCCATTTTCAAAATGAGGATTTTAATATGCTTTCTTACACATAAACCTCTGCATATTTTTTCAAATCATCTGGAGTAATTGAGCCATGACACCATTATTAATTTCATCCACCATAAAGGATTTTATACAAATAATTTGTCACCTGAATTATTTTACAAACAAAATAGTAAGAGAATAAATCTCCCTTGTTTCATTATTTTTATCCTTTCAATCTTGAATTCTTGATTCTGATTATTTGTTCAGCATAGAATGCATTTCTTGTTGTTCTTGCTAATTAAAAAATCATTTAATGACTGAGAACATCATTTTTGTCCTAATGCATGCTAGATATGAAGTTTTAAGTTGTGAACATTTTTAATTGAAACTTTGCACCCTTTGCCCCAGTGCATTCCATCACTAAATACTACAGAAGAGAAATCTGATGGAAAACTATTTCTCCTTTTCCCATTACTTTTATTTTCTTGTGTTACTTGCAGTTTTTTTCTTCATCTAAAAATAGATAACAAAATAAAGACTTTAACATGTCTTGTTCCCTCATCATTAATTTTGCTTGGTATTAGGTAAGGCCAAATCATACAAAAATATTTTCCCTGTACTGTTTTGTTTTCATTAGTCTCAGTTACCTATAGTTCAGTCTCTCATGCTTTTCCATTCGCAACATAAGACCATAGAAAATGGTAGTGAGCTGGCAGACATGCACGTGTTAACACAAAAATTATACACATTTAATAACAATGTTACTGAAATATAGCATAATATAAAAACTCAATGCCATCGAGTCAATTCCAACTCATAGCGACCCCATAGAACAGAGAACTGTCCTTTTGGGGATTTGAGCTTGTAAATATTTGCGGCAGCAGAAAGCTTTCTCTTTCAGAACACCTGGTGGGTCTAAACTGATGACCATGCAGTTAGCAGCCCAACTGGAAATCCATCACTACACTAGGGCTCCCTGCACACCATAACAGTGTCTCCTTTAAGGTGTTTATGTCTTAGTATGTTCATAGAACAGCATGACCATCATCAGTATCTAATTTTAGAACATATCATCCCATAACAAAGCCCCCCAAATTACTTTTTGTAATTTCCAAACTACTAGAAATTACACCAATTATTAATTGTCTTCTCCTAGCATCATCTACATCTGTGACTCTGGATTTAATTTAGCTATTTCCCTGGTCACATAGAGATTACAACTTGGTCTGCTAATCACAAGGTCAGTAGTTCGAAAATACCAGGAGCTCCAAAGAAGAAAGGTAAGGTTTTCTATTCTATCAAGAGATAGAGTTTCAGAAACCCACAGGGGAAGTTCTACCCTACAGGTCACTGTGAAGGAGAGTTGACTTGGCGACAGTTATTTCATACGAATCGTTCATGTACTATGTGACCTGTTGTAGCTGGTGTTTTTATCACTTATGCTTTCAGAGTTCATCTATGCTGTAGCATGTATCAGTGCTGGATACATGGTACCTTGCTTACAGATTCATCAGTTGATGGTCATGTGGTTGGTTTCCATTTTCTGATGATTGTGAATAGTGCTGCGATGAATATTTGTGTCCCCAGTTTTTGTGTGGACATACTTTCAATTCTCTTGAGCATATACCTACAAGTGGTATTGCTGGATGAGCTAGTTAAAGCTGATTGTGCCAACTTGGCGGATAAACACATGTGGGGTTAATTGAAGGGCAGAGAGATAAACGGCTCAGTGAGCAGTGAGTCTCTCAAGTTCTCGGGTCTCTTGCTCTCTGATGGTCAGACCAGGGTGAAGCTGCCTTAGCCAGTTCCCTGCTTCAGCTGGCACGGCTCACTTCCTGCAGGACATCCCCGAGGAGAAGCCACATGGATCTACCCTGATGCAGCCCTGGGTGCTGGAGCAGCCGTGTGGAGACCCCTGCCAATGCTGAGATGTTTACATGCTCACTGATTCAGCTTTCCTCCTGCAGTCGGAGACAGTGTGTGTTTTGTGAGATGGAGGAGGACTTTGTGGATTGGTGTCGGACATACGGACTTAATGTTGGACTTGTGGGCTTGGGCAACACTGGGTTGGGATGCTTTATGTACACTTACTCTTTATATAAAACTCTCTTACATATATGAGTTTCTGTGGATTTGTTTCTCTAATGTACCCAGACTATCACACTGGGCCATATTCTAACTCTTACAAGCCCAGGTCGTGCTAAAAGTTAAGCACTTGGCTAACAGGTTGGCAGCTTGAGCCCACCCAGCAGCTTTGAAGGACAAAGACTTACCTGGTGATTTATTTCCATCAAGATTACAATCCAGAAAACCCTACTGGGCCGTTCTACTCAGTCACATGGGGTCACGATCAGTTGAAAAAATGTGTCGGCACCTAACAACAACTGTGAACAATCGTTAGTATTTTGAGAACCTGAGCGGCTGTTTTCCAAAGCACCTGCACCATTTCGTACGCCCACTAGCAAATATAAAGGTTCCTGCTACTGCACATTCTCACTTATTATTTCTGGCTCTTCTGATTCTAGCCATCCTTAGTTGGCAGGCAAGTGGCTTCTCATTGTGGTTTCCATTTGCATTTCCCTCGTGAGTAACGCTGACCAGCATCTTTTCATCTGCTAACTGGCTCTTTGTAGAGCTCTGGAGAAACACCTATTCCAAATATTTGTCCATTTTAAAATTATATTATTTATGCTTCTGTCATTAAGTTGTAAAATCCTTATATTGTACATACTAGTCCTTTATTAGATTTACGATTGGTCATAGTTTCTGCCATTTTGTGAGTTGTTTTTCAATTTTTAAGGTATACTTTCATGCACAGATGGTATTTTGGTAAAGTAAAACTTCTCTCTTTTTTTCACTGTTGCTCATACTTTTGATGTCTATCAAAAAGATGTCTATCTATTTGATGTCTTGCTAAATCTGAATTTACGAGTAATTCTGTTTTCTACTCTATGATAAAGAGTAGAAATATGTTTTTAGCTCATACATTCAGGCTTATTATTCATTTTGAGCTAATGTTTGAATGTGCTGTGATGCACGGTTTTGCATGTAACTATCCATTTATTTCGGTCTTCTTTAACAATGTTTTGCAGTTTTCATGGTTCAATGAAGTACCCACTACCAAACAAAACACTGACTGGTCCTATACCAACTTCACACTTGCTGCTGTGTTTGATCGCATTGCGACCACTGTGCCAGTCCATCTTGGTAAGGATTTTTCTGTTTCATTTTACCAAGCATCGCATGCTTCTTTTCTAGGAACTGCTAAGACGAAATCTTGCCGTCCTTGCTTTTAAGACAAATTTCTTCATTCTACTGGAAATCTGTGGTATATTCACTATTCACCAACACTATAATTCAAAGGCATCAATTCTTCTTATTCATTCTCCTCAAAATATCTTTGCCTTTTAACATTTTAAAGAGATCTTGTGTAGATTTGTTCAATGCAATTAATCATTTGACTTCTTGACCGCTGCTTCCATGTGAGCTGACTGTGTGAAATGAATTCCATAAAGACTTCAATATTTTCTCCACTTAGTATGAAGGTGTCGACAGGTGTCATTGTGAAGAATTCAGTTTTCTTTACATTGGGCTATCATCTATCCTGAACGTTGTCATCTTGGATCATCCTTGGCACATTCATTAGTAAATGCTTCAAGTCTTCTTGACATTCAGCAAGCAATGCTGCGCCACTGCTTATGGCAGGTCAATGATTCTTCCTCCAGTTCTGATGCCACCTTCCTCTTCATGTAGCCCAGCTTCTGGGAGTATTTGTTTAACATACAATTCAATTAGTACGGAAAAGAATACAACTCTCGAATGCACACATTTCCTGATCTTTAGACCAGGCACTATCATCTTGCTATGTTCAAACAATCATCTCCTGGTTTGTGCATGGGTTCCAAATGAGCACAGCTGAGTGTTGTGAAGTCCCCATTCTTTTCAATGCTAGCTATAACTTGTTTTGATACACACAGGTGAATAGTCAACAAAATGCAGGTAAACATCTTCTTACTCTTCTCTGCTTTCAGACAAGATCTATCTGATGTTAACAATTATATCCCTCATTCTATATCCTCTGCTCAATTTAGGATGGATTTTTGGTAGTTCTCTGTTTATGCTACAACTTTTTTCTCTTTTAGCATTAAGAGTTCTTCCAGATATTACAATCCACAGTTTCATTCGCTTGAGCATAATTGTACATTTGCTGTCATCATCATTTCAACATATTTTCTTCCTTCTTGAACTCTTTGATATCAGCTCCCCTTTTCCCCCCACCCTCCCCTACTCTACCACCCTCCTGCACTCTTATTGTACATGTATACATTTTTTAATTATCCAGAGAAAAATTTTACTTGTGTATGGTAATATTGATATTGTTAATTTCCTCATTCTGTTGGTTCACCTTTGTTCAGTACGGGCACAGATGTAGATATTTTCTAGCCAGTTGGCCAGGTAGCTATTTTCCAAATTTCTTGGCACAGACAAGTGAGCATCTGTTTGTTAAAACATTTCAATCCGTATTTTGTCAGTGTCTGGAGCCCTGTTTTACACCAATGCCTGCAGTGCATCTTGGACAGCTTTCTTTCAATAACATAAGTTCTTCATCATATGCTATCTCCTAAATTGGCTGCTTATCAATCACTTCTTGATGGTAGTGACTGATTATTCTTTCCATTTATTTTATTCTTTCTATTTGTTAAAGAAATGTATTATTGTAATTGGGTTGAAATTTTAAAATTTTCCATTCAAAATTTCACACTGAATGTTTCATAACAGTTGGTATCCATTTTTCTTTCTTGCCCCTTCCATTTTTTCTTGATGCTTCCTGTGTTTTTGTTCAATATTTTGTGTAAATACTTCAGTTTTCATTTTAGGAAGAAAATTTCAGTCTTTCTCCATTAAGTTTGAGTTTTTCATTTTTTATTGGTTACTTTTGTAGATGTCTTTCAGGCTGAAAATGTTCCCTTCAACTCCTACTTTACCGAGTGTTTTTATCAGAGTGTGGTGGATTTTGTCAATTGCTTTTTTCTGTACCTATTGCATCTCGTGGGCTTTGTGTCTTTTATTCTAATATGGTCTATTACACTGATATAGCTTCAGGTTAACTCATATTGGATTCATAGGATAGATACTAGTTGGTCATGGTATATAGCCCTCGTTATTTGGTGCATGAGTCTAAGTTGATTCACCATCAACTAATAACCTTCAAGACCAGCACCACCACCAAAATGCTAGACTTGGTTCCTAGTGTTTTGTTGAGATTTTTGTGTGTGTCTATGTTCATCAGGGACAATAGTCTGTCCTTTACGTGGGTTCTTTGACTCATTTTAATATCCAAGTATTACAGGCCTCATAGAATGAGTTAGATCATGCTTCTTTCTCAGTAGAAGAGTTTATAGAGGATGGGTATTTATTCACCAATATTCTTTGTGAGGATGTCACTTGGGAAGCCCTCTGAGCTTGGACTTCACTTTGTGTGAATTACTTCATAATAAAGTTAATCTGTTTCCTTGGGTAAGTTTATCCAGGTTTCCGATTTCTTGTTAAGTCTGTTTTGGTAGCTTTTAACTTTCTAAGAATTTGCTCATTTCACTTATCTTTTTGCCATATGACTTGTTCACACCATTTCCCAATCACGGCTTTCCGTCGGTTTCGTGGCTAACTCACACTTGATGCCATCCTCTCTGTTCAGCAATTGAGTCAGCTTGCACCTCATCGATTCCTCACGTGCAGGATGGGAACTGCCTCGCGAGGTTTTCTTAATGATCATATTTACAGCAGCAGAAGCCCAGGGCTTTCTCACTGAGGTGCACAATGGGCTAGAACTGTCCATCTTTCCGTTAGCAGCTGCACACTCTACTGTAATGTCACCATGGCTCCTTCTTGTTGCTCACTTCTGAACATCCTGTTCCTCCAAATTCTCAAGTGTCTCGAGAGTCTTCCGAAATTGACTAGCCTGGCTCCCTGAACATTCTTCACTCTTCACTACGTTTACTGTTTAAAGGATTGACTCTCCTTCTCCATATAGTACTGCATAGGGGGTTTAGCTCCTAGAGTAATCTCATGTCTACATTTTTTCAAACTCTGAAAATGTTCCTTACAATTTATTTCTCAGTTTCCTGAAAATTTATTTTAAGGGTATAGGGTGCATAGTTAAATTTAGAGCTTTAAATCCCCCCTTGAATTAGAAGTTATCAACCAGCTATGGTAGACAGTAATAAAATCTGTTTAATATATAATAGCATTTACAGTATTTAGTACATAGTACATCAGGTATAATGCAATGTACATCAACCTGAACATCCAAAACAAAGGCTCAGACAGATTATGAAATGCACCCTTCGTCATGTAAAATGACTAGTAAATGAGTAAGTCAGTTTTGTCTCACCGTGAAGGCCTCGGATGATGCAAACAGTTAATGTGCTCGTTGCTAACCAAAACGGTGGTTCAGTTTGAGTCAACCCAGAAGGCACTTCAAAACCCACTCCCTAAAAAAATCAACCATTGAAAACTCTATGCAGCAACCATGGGGTATAGACTTAATTTGGCAGCAATTGAGTTGTTCTTGTTCACTTAACCAAGGATTTACAAACCACTTTTAAGAACAGTTAGTAAAAAAGTTAGGATATTGGCCCATATACTCTTCATCTTAATGATTCACCTTTGCTGTTGTAGGTCAAGAGCAGCCTTAGTACAGAAGGAAATGTGCATGGGTGTGCTATGGCAACAATTTATTTGCAACACACGATAGAGGAAATTGTAAGCAAAGGTCCGCAGTTCTTCTATTAATCCATGTGCTACTTGCTGTATTTCTTCCTCAAAGGATTACCTAGCCATATACATCAATTTCTTCTTAACGTGTGCCATAGTAATTGTTGTCATGCCCCAATCCCATGCTCTATATCCTCCTTTTCTTGTCTTGTGCAATGTCCTCTTGTGTGAACTATACTGACAAAAGATTATGACCAAAAAAGAGATGACACGTGTTTTTCTCGCTGGAGCATACATATGCTGTAGTGTTATAGGTTGACTGTAAGAGAAGCCTAAAATTTGTCTGTAACTGTAACTGAAAACTTTTACCCCAAGAATATTATTCATCTAAAGTAGTGATAAAAATGAAAACATTGGGCAATAAAGATATTAATATGAAAATGCAAAGATAAGTACAATATAGATAAGGTTCTATGGTCAACATCTTCCATTAGTTTTCCATGCACACACAAAAAATGAATGCACTGTTTCAATTTTCTCCTCAAACTTTCCTCTCAAAGAATTCTGAGTTATCAAAACTGTAAGTCTAAGACATGTCATCGTATGAATGAGTCATAATCACCCTAACGTAAAAAAACATTGCCGTAGACTCAATTCCAACTCAGAGAAGTCATAGGACACAGCAGAAGTATCATGGGATTTCCAAGGTTGTAAATCTTTACTGAAGCGGATTGTCACATCTTTCTCCTGTGTGGCAACTTGTGGATTTGAACTACTGACCTCTTGTTTAGCAGTCAAGCCCTTCTCCCACTGTACCAGAAGCTCCACTTAATCACTCAATAGATAGCAATGCACTTTTGAATTTTAGAACTGGGTAGGTAGCATACCATTTTCCAGGATCACATTAAAAAATATACGTACTATTGTGAATTAGGTGCTTTAGAGAGCAGATCATCAGTTTCACATTCAAGAACGCAGCAAACCTTCCATGGTCGTGCTTGTTTCCACCATTTTCCTCCCATCTCCCTCTTATTGGATGCTGTCATCCCCCTAACCCTAATCACACTGTTTAGTCTCTAGACTGTGCCTTCTCCTCCCATGCCAGTTATCACATTTTTATAGTGAGTTACTCTCTTTAGAAAAAAAAAAGGCTTATTTCAGGCTTGTAGGAAGAGAAGGAAATCTTAAAAGAAATACTAACACCCATTCATAAAAATTTTCATTACCCCCGTATTTATGAATATCTGGTTGATTTTTTAACATAGTAAAAAAAATCAATATCTAAACTTTTGACTCTGTTGCAAGTTAAGCACTGGACTACTTGACTGTAAGGTCAGCTAATCAACCCCACATGTGACTCCAAGGGAGAAAGAGAAACTATCTGCTTCTGGAGAGATTCCTAGCCTAGAAACCCTCTGTAGGGTAGCTGTGAGTGAGAATCTACACCACAGCAACGGTGGCTAAGTTCCTTACTGAGAGCGGTAAAGAGTACATAACCTTTTTGCTCGAGACCAGCAGTCTCTGAGGAATACTATTGCGCAGGCAAATGGAGACTAGAAATCATGAAGATGAAAATTTAGTGTGAAACACTAGAGTTTTCCAATCTAAAGAAACAAAATAAAACAAAAGTGCAGGCACCAGATGACTAGAAGAGTCATATTTAATGTTTAACGCTGTTTTAGTGATGGATGAAATGTTGACTGGCTACCCAAACATCATGCTCAAAGCCCTGTCCTCTTGCTTTACCCACCATAGAGACCAGAAGTCCTGGACATCATCTTTTGATGGTAGGCAATGACATGATACGTATTGCCCATTCCGCAGTGGACATTTGTTGGGGGTCTTTGGGAAAGTTTTTTTTTTTTTGTCCTGGTTAAAATATAAGGCTCAGGAGACCCAGCCTTTCCCCACTCTTCCTGTCTTGAACCAACACGTGTTATCCAGGTCAGCAGCAACACCCATCTTCCAGGAAACAAGAGGGAAAGCAGGAGGCAGGCCCTGATAGCACGGAGCCACAGAGTGAAAACACACACCCATTGCCCTCTAGACTTCTTGTGCTGGAAAATAACCCCCCCCCCCCCCCCCCCCCGCTGTGTTGTGCCGCTGTGCATACAATGTGCAGCTGAGAGCATTTTCCATGGTCAGACTTTTAAACTATTTTTTTAATTGTCAATTCTTTTGAGCAACAAATGGTTAAGTAAACATTTTCTTTAAATCTTCAGTAACATGACTTCTCTTTCAAAATGTTCAATCTTATAAAGTATTAACTCAAATTAGTTATATATTTTAAAAATATTACTAGCTAATATTAAAGTCCTTACACTTTTAAATCACCAGTAATTCATTTTTATTTTGTTTTTAATTCCAGTTTTCTATCCACTTTTTGAAGGCCCCTTGTGTAAAATTCAAAAGCAGGTAACAGTTATTATATGCTAGTGTTATGATAACCTTGGATGAGCACAAGGGGTGTGACTCATGAATAATGTCTGAAAAAGCCTATCAAGGGAGGTGCTGATGCTTTGTTTCTTATCTGGGTGGGTCATCCTGTGGTAGAAAGACGTGGCTGTCTGCTTTGTACAGACTAGTCTTAAAAATCCTCTGGAGTAGGTCAACTCTGTCCTTTGGGGTCACTTATGAATCAATCGATTCCATGGCACTACAGTTTATTTTTCAAAGAATATCAGAAAATTTGAAATAAACATTTTTCTTTTCTCACTTAGATTTTAATTACTGTACCTTATACTCAGGCCTTATAAAGCCCCAAAAAACAAACTCCCTGTAATTGAGTGGATTCTGACCCACCGGGACCCTACAGAGCAGACCTGCCCCTTGGGGCTGAGGAGACTTTAAATATTTATTGGGAATACAGCCCATCTTTCTTCTACAGAGTGGCTGGTAGGCTCTCACCACCAATCTAGTGGTTAGCAACTTAGGATGTAGCACACTATGCCAACAGGGCATATCGTTTTTTAAAACAAAAATTCTAATTTCGCAACAACATAAATTATACCACTGTCAAGTATTCATTAAAGGATCAATAATGTATAAATTTCCTCCCAAATTAGATGTCCAAGATACCGAAGTTAAAGGACTTATGACTAAGAGTACTATTTAACTTGCCTTAGACAGAATAAATGATTTAATATCTGTAAGCCATTTAGGGTACTGAATAGATTTCAACAACATTATCTGCTTCAATGACTTTTAAATTGCTTTGTGAAGTACACAACAATTAAATGCTCCAATAACTGATTTAATTCAAGTGAATGGCAAAAATGATACTGCATAATTCAGTATTATAGCATATAATACTGAAAGGTTAGAAAATCACCAGCTCTTCAAGTTAAATAAGGTTAGGAAATCCTAGCTATCATAATGAAATTATTTCAAAACAAAATTTATGTCATCAAGAAAGGGCAGAAACAATCCACTGGGTGTAAAGCCTTGGAAGTGAACCAGTGAGCTCTTGATCCATTCAAAAGCTATCAGGATGTTTGGGAGAAATCAGATTTTAAGTTGCTAACTACACACTGAATTTCTAGAGTGGACTACAAACACTTCTTTGTGTAGCACTCCAGAGTAACACATATGAGGAAAAAAAGTTATTAAACCAAAGTAAATTCGATTTGCCTTCCGCCTTGGCCACCGTATGGCGCAGTGCTGCTCCATCCTACCGGCTTGCTGTGAATCAGAATTCAGTGGATGACACCGGGTATGGCTACAGTTTCTTTTCCCATCCTATTAGGAGCTGTGGAAAGGCTCAAAAGCCTCCATTTCTAGGCTGAGCCAGAAGGGGGCCTCAAAGCAGTATCTGGAGGTACCTAACACTTCAGTAGCTAACCTGTACAGAGGCCAGCACTATGCATTGCTAATGCCTGTCTCTAAACTTATCACTCCTCCACCATGGTTCAAAGATGATAAATTCCTGTAGTATTCAGGCTTAATCAGGCCTCTCAATGCAACCATTTCATTGAAAATAGAATATTCATGACCAGTTAAAGTTTAATAAAGAGAAACCTCATATTACATTTATCTGTCTCTGTATCTACATGTCAAGGGGAAAAAAAAGCCATAGAAAATGTGTTTCTATGCTTGTGAGGTGGGTGGTATTCCAAAATATGTTTAAATCTGCAAATGTCATAGAGGCAAGGAGCAAGAAGGACCCACTCATCCCAGCAAGTGTGATAAATAAATGTAAACCTGAAAGCACGCACGCATAAGCAATGGTACAGTTAATAGCCACGTCTGCGCTATCCATTCAGAAATCTACACAGAGAAAGTGCTATTTATATTTGCTCTAATATAAGCAAATGTTGTGGGCAGAGGGCTAGATTTGGTTCTAAAACAGATGTCGAAGAAAAATTCAGTTTTTAAGCTGTACTTGTTTGTGAAAAGTGTAAAATGATGCTTCATTATAAATTGCCAAATAGTCACGTAAACTGCTATCGCCTACCCAATAAAGGTTCTGTATAAAGCCCTAAAGTGGAAAAAAAATGAATGAAACTTAGTTCTGAAGGCCCTACCCATCTGGTGAAGATGGTTATGAAATCAGTTCTACAAGGCATAGTGGTAGCATAGTCGTGACAAAGGAACCACGGGGGAGATTAATGATCATTTCTAAGTCAATCAATATCCATCAGCATCTGGCAAAGATGTTTTAAAAAGCAAGCAAAAGCCTGTTATTATTTTTGTTACTAATAAAAAAACTGTTTACAATTTACCAAGTCTCCGATATTTTACCAAAAGTCATCAAATTCTTAATTCCAAACGTAATATTTTTTTTCTGGAAGATCATGTGTGTGTGTGTGTATAATATATATATATATATACATATATATACATACACACACACATACATATCTCCACCATCAAATATGCTTAAAATCTGATTTTTCTTTCCTCTTTTCTGTCCTCTCATTTTTAAAGGAATGACCAGAAAAAAAGTGGAATAGAAATTCAGTTTCTAAAGAATAAAATATACTTCTTAGTCTCAAGCTTCAACAAAGGTTTATCTCCAGAGACTTGAGGTAAAAGGGTAGGGAGCCACTGGCAGACCTTGGGTTCCACCAGTCAGGGAGCCTTCTTCTGCTTTATAAGCTCTATGTCAGGGGTGGATTAGAAACTTTGACACCCAAAGCTGTAGATGCGTCTTTGCAGCTCACCACTGTCTGAATCAAATTGTGCTCCATTTACACTTTTGCGAAGGCTGATCAACAGAAAACAGGTCTCAGATGCTGAAGGCCTGATGGACTCTTGTCTCTCAAATTGGAAGATGTCTCAATATATACATTAAAGAGATATCAACCAGTATTTCTAATTCAGAAATGATGCTGAATGTTATGTGAAGTACTCCATAACATAGAAAAGAAATGGTTTCAAGAAGCTAATCAATTTCCAAAAAAACTTATTGCCATCAAGTCAGTTCAGACTGGGCTTGAACTAATGACCTTGCAGTTAGCAGCTCCACACATAGCCCACTATGACACCAGGATTCCTTGCTAATAATCTACTTATATAAAATACATTCCAAAAATTAAGGATTACATTTTGAAAACCATTGAGGCAAGACTGTGAAGAAAAATAAAGCCCTTACCTTTGTATAATGTTGTGTCAATCCTCAAATGTTTTACCTGAGAAGTTTGCTTATAAAGAACCCTTTCCATGGCCCTGAAAGCAGTTCTTGTTCATCCTTAGTGTATGGTTCAAGTACTTCTCTTATTAAAGATTATAAACATCATATTAGAGTTTTTTGTTCCCTTTCCTTTAAATAACAAGTTTGGGAGACATAAAGGTGTACATATGTGATCTCTTCTGCTTTGCTCTAATAATCTATTTGTATTCAAAATTTAATGAATTAATGAATCCCTGTCATCCTGGATTAAATGCAGGAAATGACAATGTAGGAAAGCAATGTCTCCTATTATGGATCTATGCTTCTGGAAATTAATGTGTGGTGGGAGGGGGAATCCATGACACTTAAGGAAAAAGATCAACTCTCTCGTCTGCCTTGCTAAGGGCATGGTCCTCACTCTTCCTTCCTTGTCATTCTCTGTACACACACCCAAACCTGATCTCGAGTCTTTCAGGCTTGCTCTTTGGTGCTGCATGCATCAGTGAATAGTCCTATTAGAAAGAGAAATCCATGCTCCTCAATTATTTTACATAAGAGGCTTAGAGTCAGAATTCTACATTTTTATAAAAAACTACCAAAGATATTGTAATTTGAAAATAACCAAATCTTTTGCTAACGAATTCTAATCCCCAGAGCAACTTCCATTTAAGAGAGACATTCTTAACAGTTTTGTGGTCGTTTTTATTTTTTATTATATTATGTTAACCTCCTTGACATGAATGCACAACTAGTAAAAACCAAGAGCAGATTAAATAACATGATTTTAACCAAGGCAATGTTTTAAATAAAATGACAAATTGCCATGCAATGAGTCTTAACAACACTAGCAACAAGGTTAATACAAGACTTCAGATAATTGAAAAATTGACATGAAAATGAAGTTCAAATGCATAAGAGGCTCCAAGGTAACAAATGTCCAGCTATTATCTACTGGCAATCATTTTCCCCATATAAAAATGGCATCCTTCTACACCTACATGATATACAGGATCCCCATCTCTTTCATTGACCCAGGAAGTCTGAATCAAATCAGGAAAACAAGCAAAACATTTAGGACCTTGATGCCACAAACTCATTTATTCCCTATGAGATTCTAGCCTTTGTGATAACACAGAGCAAAAGATCTATTAAGTAGTTCAAATTCAAAGTGCACTTGAATGTCAACTCTTTTGATATTTATTTTCTCTCCAGTCTGCTGGGTTTTTAACTGTTTCCCAACCAAGTTCTTTCCAAAAGACCTTTTAATAAGGTTTTGACAAAACTTCAGTCATCATCATCTTAGTATTACTGTGAGGGACATAACCCAATGATGATGTTCAATTTCATAAAACGAATCAGAAGAGCCTGAGAGAGAATCTAAGAGTCTGATTTCAATCCATTTAAGCAAAAATAACAGGGCCAACACATCTTTTCTAAACCTCACTATGCCCCACTCCCTTTTCTCCCCTAAAATAATTTTCACAGTGCCATGTCGGCGGTGTGGATTAACAGACTCTTCAAAGACTTGGTAAGGATAAAATCTGATCCTTACCAGGGCTTCTAAGTTTCGTGGCTACTGTGGCTTTTTTCTTTTTCTAAACCTCTTTGTTGCGTGTCACACCTGATCTGCTAGGGGGCAATCTAAAAGCAGCTATTTTAAAAGGACCTGTCCATCTAGTATATTTCTCTGGTGTGTGAGTGTGGGAGGGGCTGTTGAAAGGGAGGAGTATATACATTGACAGGTCACTTAGGCTGTCAAGCAATCAGTGGGAATGAACTTTAAGCTACAAAGACAATTCTTTTTGGCCTTTTCAAAAAGGAATTCTGCGTGCATTAGAAGAATGAAATCCTATGAGTTGGAGTCCACTCAACTGCAATGGGCTTAGCTTTGGTTTTAAGTAAATCAACAAATGGTGAAAAAGGAAATAGAAGGTCATTATTTTATTTTATTGACACAAATTCGAGAAATTTCCTATGAAAGTCTTCATACTCGCTGAAATCCACAACAGTCACAATGAATGCACTTCAGGGTAAACTGTGCTGCAATATGCTACTGTGATTCAAAGCCATGCAATCTGGAGAACCTTTTTGCAAAAGAAAAGCAAATGAACTCGGTGAAAAGCCTTTTACATAGTCGTCTGAAAAGAACAGGTTGTAATTGTGTCATAATTACACAAAGACAGGAGCAGCTCTCCTCTTTACCTAGCATGGGAGTATATTTCCACCCACAAATAATTACTTCAAAGAAATGGACACATGGCTCAATACCAAAGAAAAATTATATTTATGACCCAACATGTCTTTTTAGCCTGAACATATTATGATTACACACTATGAGTAATCAGTCTACATACTCTAATCAGAGAACACATTTTCACACAGCTTTTCTTGTGTTCTTTTTTTATAAAGTACACACACAACCGGACACAAATGGGAGAATATGGAGCAGCAATGAAGTACACCATATGTTCTCATTGTAGGCTGAGTTCAGGTCTTTGTTTCAATATTCCAGAGTCGCTGGAAGGAAAGCTGGGTATTCACCCATTAAGACACATATTTTTTACCTTATTGCTGGCAAAAGTTAAACTCCTGATACTTTCCGTTATATTGACTATTTCTGCTTGCATTTGCTTCCCTAATAAAGATCTCTTTCAATTCTAAGAACCTGCAGTATAACCACACTGGATAACAGGTCAGTAGTAGGACAGTCTAATAAAGCAACATACATGGCAAGCATTGAAGAATGCAAACTTATTTTCTTAGCAAAAAGAGTTCTGAAGTGATTCTGAATCAACAACATTTTTGCTTTTTGCTGCTACGCACCTCACCCAAATATTATCCACATTGGCAATTAATAGGGGTTTTTTTCAATTTTGCCATCTCTTAGAACAATTGAAATGCTACAACTCAAAACACTAACCACGCCCTTATTTGGCCATGGTCAAGACACCTTTTGCTCCCCCCACCCTCCTCCAAAGTCCAAAAAAATGTACACCTTTCGCTCAATAGCGTTTGCACCGATTTCCTAGCCCGAGAGAGACTCTTTTGAGCTGTGCCTTTGCAGAGCTCCTATGGGAAGAGGCTATCTCACGTGTGGATGCCTAGGAGAGGCAACCACGCTTACCTCCCACACACCTGCAAACCTGGCGGGATGCTGGAGCTGATGCTCCCAGGACCGCGTTCCGCTCGCTCTGGCTCCTGCTCTGCTCTCCCCTTGGAAACTACAGTCCAGGAAGCGCCTTCAGCAGCTACAGAGACCCAAGCTCCACCCCCCTCCCCTGGTTGGTGAATTCAGCAGCTGTGGCTCCTCCCCCTGCTGTTCCTGCGGCTGGCCCCGGTGGTCGGCGGCGGGAAGCTGTGGCCCGGGTGGCTTCGCCTTCTCTGCACTTCGGCAGCGGTTCCGCCGCTTTCTGTCCCTGGAGACGCGCGTTCCCTTCACCTCGTGGCCTCACCCCTGGGGCGGCCTCCAGCCCCACCCTCGCGCCTCCACCGGGAGCCCTAGCACAGCCTCTCCGGCCCCGACCCGCGGGTCCGACAACCCGGAGCCCGGCGGTTCTGGGGGGACGCTGCCTGTCCAGCCAGCGACGCGTCTCCACACCGCGTCCTTCCTCGGCCCCGTCGTCGAATTCTCGGGGTCCCCCGGTCAGGTCCACGCTGCGTACCCAGTCAAGCAGCCCCACGTCCCCCACCTCAGACCCTTCCCTCCCTTCCTTCCTGCTTCTGCTCTTCCTTCCCGCCCCCACAATGGGTGCGTTGCCAGCGGGGCAGGCCCTGCATTCTGATTGGCGCAGGTGAGAGCTGACCCCGCCCTCCCCCTCCTGTTCGTGCACCCTCTCTCTTCTTGTCGCCTCCTCCAGCCAAGGCAGGGAACTCTCAGATTATTGGCTAGGAGTATCCCCACCCATAGCCTCAGGCGCTTCCGCACGGCCTGCTGGGAGATGTAGTTTTACAAGTTCCGGAATTGCCGGCGAGAAGAGTGGGCGGAACTACGAATCCCCACAATCCCGTGCGCGACTCTGGCTGGGCAGGATTCCGGACAACGCCTGGTTCCTCTCGGGTCCTTCCGGCGTCGCCGGAGTGAATTGATCCGGGAGTTGGAGAGGACTCCAAAGGTGGGAAGTGGAGTCCGTGGCCCTGTTGCCGGTAAGGCGTGGCTGTTCTGTCTGTGCCCGTGTGGCTGTTTGCAGAGCTGAGGGGGTCTGGGCCACACGGAGCCCGGGCTGAGGCTCTCGGGGCTTGGCTCTGGCAGACGGAGCGGACGGGGCTGGCAGCGGGGCCCTATGAGCGTAAGTGAGGTTACCCTGCGCGAGTGGCGTAAAACGGGTTTGTAAATGACTTGGGCCTGAGCGCCTCCAGGAAGTCTTCTCTAGGTTGGGGCGGCAGGAAGGGCGAGGTTGGCCTCTGGTGCCCTGGAGAGGGGAGAGGGCGGATATGCTTGGGGTGGGTCCTTTAAAGGTGTGGCTTGGGGCGAGGAAGATGAGGCTGCTGTTTCCCCCTTATTTTAGAAGTAAGATAGAGAAGTGTAGGGAGGAAGGGGTGCTTGGGCGGGTTTTTTTTTAGGGGTGCCTCGGGTTATGCCCTGTGAGAGAACTGTGTAAAGAAGGGCCAAATGTTGACTGAGAGCTACGGATTCATTTCAGTTTCTTGATGTGGCTTCTCTGTGGAGCAATTTTGCCCCAAGTAGAATGGCTTGCCCCTCTTATGTGTAATACCTGAGATGGTTACCGTTTACTGTTTTCAAAGCACTTTCACATCGTGCTACTGATGAAGAGACTCGGGCCATCAGTGATGTGCCCAAGGTCACACACACAGGGACAGATCTTCAGAATCTTGCCCAATTCTAGTCCACCGTCTCAGAGCCGCCTCATGAGAGAAAGCATAGGGAGGTTGGTTGTGTGTGTGTTTTTAAAAGGTTGAAGAAGTTGCAAAATAATGCATCTTACATATGTTTAAGAAGTCTTTTTATTTTGTGCTAGCTAGAGTCAAATGAAAGGCCCCAATCTATGTAAGAACAGATGGGGGCGGGGGTATCTGTTTCAATGTACATATCTTTATCTATGAGGTATATTTTGTTCATTTTTAAAGGGTATGGAGGAGATGCAAGAATGTTAATTAAGCAATACCCTCCGTACCAGTTATATGAGCATTTGTTATTTTAGGATTGTTTGTACTCATAGTTGATGAAACCTAGGAAGTTTTGGGCTGCTAACTTCAAGGTCAGCAGTTCTAAACCACCAGCTGTTCTACAGTAGAAAGATGAGGTTTTCCACTCTCATAAAGAGTTATAGTCATGGAAACTCAAAAGGCTAGTTATACTCCGTCCAGTAGGGTTGCTGTGAGTGAGGATCATGACATTGGTATTCCTTCACAAAATTTACCCTCCCCCCCAATAAGTTAGTATTAAAAGAGTTCAGTGTACTCAGTATTGAAAAAGAAGTTATGCTGAGTGTCATGGAGGGAACATCATATTTCCTACTTGTAATTTTTATTTACTTTTAATTTTTATTACTCAATATGTAAGTAATATAATCAGGATCAACATATTAATTCATGTTTTTTTGTAGAATGAAAAACACAGGATGCTTATGCTTCATAATGAGTGGAAAGTAGAGTTCTTGATCTAGTCTTAACGTTACTATTACTATGAACAATTAGAGCTCATGAGTATTATTGAATAGTTCTCAGGTAAAATTTTAGGATTAAGTCCATCGATGGCTGGATTTTGTGTTAAGAGCTTATGCAATAATTAAACTACTTACCGTCAAAAGGTAACCAATTATGATTTACTTTGATATAAGTTTACCAATAAAATAGGCTACATTTTGAGTGCAGTGTGCAGTTTATTATTAACTGTGTTTAATTTTTGAGTGCAAAAAACCACTATGTTCAGAGGTGTTATATTCTGTGGGTGAAGTTAATATGGTCTGGAAATTTACATGATTCTTAAAATAGAAGAGAGGTGACTACAGGAGCAGTCAAACCAGCAAAACGTAGCACCCAGAGTAATGTACACAGGGAAGGAAGAACCGTAAGCGGAAAACTTTGAGGACAACTGGCTTTGCTTGTTTAAGTAAACCATAAGCTGAGCGTGAGTCAGGGGTGGTAATGTAAGTGTGTGAAAGTATTTTTCTAGATAGCAAAAATGGCATTTCCTTTTTGTGGGGGTAGATGGAAAGAGATTGAAACTATTTGCATGGAATTAGGTTGTGGAAAGAACTTTTTAGTAAGGCAGGAAAACTTGGAAATAATTGAAATGATATATGTCAATATGTGTTTGCTTTGACCTTAGGCTGATTTTACCACTTTATTCCTTTTGATTTCTAAAGGTGGTCATAGTTTTGAAATTGTTTCCTCTTGTTGGGTAGATGCAGTAATGTTTTATTGCATTCTTATAAAGTCCTGTCCTGGAGTACTGTGGTCCTGTGCACATTGATAATTTAGGGCTCACAGAGAGATGTGTTCAATTGTATTTTGATAGGAGTTCATAGTTTACAGTGTACCGACCCACAGTTGCTATTATTTGGGGATTCGCATTGGCCTAGATCAGCATGTGGACAGTCTCTCATACAGCTTAGGTTGTGTTTTGTGTTCATCACACTCTCCAGCTACAGTACACTGATGGGAGGCATGTAGAAGAATAGGAGTGGACTGTTGTGCTGTCAGCAGGTGAAATGATTATTTATTTTAGGAAAGCATGAATAGGCTCGGATTGGCTAAGTGACTGCCAGGGACATGTCCTTAGTAAGAGGTGGGACCAGTGCATCATCCAGGTCTTCTGACTCCATAGCTCTAGTGTTGCCAAATGAATCCTCCGTTTCCTTAGATTATTTTTCTTACGGGAGAAAAAGACTTAAAGTGATTTAAATAATTTCTCTTTACTGTGTTTATTGATGGTAATTTGTCTTTTATCCCCTCTGGCTCTCTCTTCTCCACAGCCTTTTTCCTTGTCTGCACCTTCCAGTTACTACAGTCCTACCCTGTTTGGATGCAGGGCCTTCGTACACCTTGTATCTTCCTGGACTGCGGCCCTAAGAATTCTTCTGTCTGGGCAACTCCTTGTTACTTTTTACATTGCTGCTTAAGTGTCGCTGATCTCTGACTCCCATACTTAATAGTACTTACGAGTGTTCTGGAGTATTAATCACAATAGGAGCTTAAGTTTTTGTATAATTAAATGTCTGTCTCTATCACCACACTGTAAACGCTCAGGCAAATCCCTGTCAGTTCTCTCATATTTCTTTTTTTTCCCTCTCTCTCGCATTTCTTATTGCACTGCTTACCACAGTACATAAACTTAGTACTCGGTAAATGTTTGCTGAATGAATGAATGTATGCATTCATGCACAGTGCTCTCAACACTGAGCTCACAGCAGAAATACACAAATGCATAAAATAGGCTTGCCTTTGCACCTCAAGGAGGATTTACAGACCTCCCAGAGGAGCCTAAACTTGGGAAATGTGGGTTAGACACAAAGGAATTATTGATTGAAGTTTTATATAAACTTTTATATAAAACGCTGCATATAAACCGTAGAGAGGTCTCTAAAATCAGAAGGTAGCTTTTATGTCAGAGTGAAAAAGTAGTCTTTTACTATTATAAAATTTGGGAGACCTTATGTTTGCAAGCAAAATTCATTATAACAAAATAGGCATAGAAGTAACTAACTTTTAATTATGTTTTCCTGATGTTATTTTATCCTGAAAACAATTACTTCAAGTAGGTAGTACTAGCACTGTTTTATAGCTAAGGGATTATGTTTTAGGAATATACATACAGATGCACGTTAAAAATGAAACATTTAAAAATCATTTGCAGAAAACTAAAAATGTTTCCTTTTATCTGTAAGAAGGTGAAAAGTTAAGTTTTCTTACTTTAGCTACAAAGTAATTGCATTTTGGATGCACTATAATATTAGCAGTCTTATTTTTCATGGTCACTTCTAGGCATGGCTAATCATTTTTCAGACTAACAGAAAGTGATTTGAACCTGTTCAATCTCATCCTTCAAAGTTATCTAGAATCAAGTGGTTGCCTACAGTCTTTTGGTTTTTGTAACGAGGATTTTGTTAGGACGCTTGTAATGTTTGGGTACAGAGAAGTGGAATGTGTGACGCGGGAAACACGACAGGCACACCTTGAAGATGTTGCAGGGATTGTAGGTTCAGTTCCGGACCACCATGAGAAGTCGAATCTTGCAATACAGTGAGTCACACATTTTTATTTTCCAGTGTCTACGAAAGTTACATATTTGTACTATACTGTAGTTTAAGTGTAAGTTATATATTTATACTATACTGTGGTTTATAAAGGGTACAATAGCAGTATGAAAAAGTTTGAAATACCATGAGAATTACCAGAATGTGACACAGACACAGACCTGAGGTAAACATATACAATTGGAAAAATGACTGTGATAGAATTCCTTCACCCAGAGTTGTCATAAACCTTTATTTTGTAGAAACAGTACCATGTATGTTAAGTGCAATCAAGTGAAGTGTAATAAAGCAAGAAATGCCTGTACTGTGTACTCAGTAGGCCAGTCCCTTGGACATTTTAATCAGGGGCAAATCGAAATTGCATAATATTGATAGCTTGGCTCATTCACTTGTTAAATCTTTATTATCTGTTAGGTGCGAAATTGCTTCAGCTTCTATTTGGAGTGAGCTAGGATATGATAGCCAACATTTATTGAGCAGCAATGTAGGTGCCCTAGTGGCATTGTTGGGTAAGTATTAGACTGCTAACTGCAAGTTTGGTGGTTCAGACACCAGCCTCTCCATGGGAAAGATGAGGCTGTCTGCTCCCCTGTGCAGAACTGCTGAGAGTTGGAATTGAATCAATGACAGGGGGTTAGTTGAGTTGGGTTAACACTATTCCACCATGTTCCTTGGGGTTATGAAAAGTGACAGCTTGGCATGTCACTATTTCCTTCTTGGCTCTCTTTGCGATGGTGCACACTTCTGTAGGGTATGGATTATGTCCCATTTCTCTACCACATCTCCACCTAATTTTGTCACTGACTGGAAAGTACCGTGCTAGGTTCTAGGAAAACAGAGATAAATAAAACTTTTCTTTTAGGGAGTTTATAAGGAGCCCCTATGTTGTAATGGATTATAACCGTGTATAATCGAGTATAAGCCAACCTGAATAACAGCCAAGGCACCCAATTTTACCATAAAAACGGCATAAAAATGTGTTGGAAAAACTTGGCTTATACATGAGTATATATGGTACTTTGAGCTACTAACCACAAGGTCACTAGTTCAAGTCCACCATAGGGAATCAAAACACAAAGGGATTTTTTTGTACAAGCACTTTGAGGCCCCCTTGTATTTTGAGTGGATAATTTAAACCATTATATTCTAAAGAGATTTAGCTTTTTAATTAAGTTATTTCACGTGTGTAAGGATGGTTTCTCTAGAGAAGCAAAAACGGGGTGTGTGTGTGTGTGTGTGTGTGTGTGTGTGTGTGTGTGTGTGTGAAGAGATATCACGAAATGGCTCACACAGTTGAAGGAAGTAGGATAGTTCGGTCTGGTTCAAGTGTGTCAGATGTGAGCAGCAAGGCTTCTCTGACTCTGGCTGCAAAAGCTGAGATACAGGAAGCAAGATAAAGAAGGAGGGCCACAGATTGGTGAATGCAGAAGTAAATGAATCCAAGGTTGGCATTCAGCTGGCAGCTCCTGATGGGGACCCAACATAGCAATGAACCAGATGCATGACCTAGCTCCAACGGAAGGCAAAGGAGCAAAATGAGGTTCTGCTTAGGATTTCTCATACAAAGGCCATACCCCTAAGAAGATATAATCAGGCCGTGACCTGATTGATAGGTCTCCAGCCCTACATCCAGCAGTGTCTAGTTGACATAAACCCTAACCAGCACAACCTATGTTATTTTGCTTGATAATTTTGAGCCAAGACTGATTTTCACTTTTGCTATTAGATTGATAACAATTTATCGTGACTCTAGGTGATAAGAGTACAGTTGTGCCATGGTTTTCCTGGCAGTCATTTTTTGGAAGCAGATCTCCAGACTCTTCATTCATGGTATTAGTAGTTCACTGTGAACCATGTGTGCCACCCAGGAACCCTTGGAGGAAAAAAAATTGTTTTATAACTATTTGGTCTCTAGTGTTGAAATGTACCTTAACCAGGAATACTGAGAGCACATTGGGCAGGTTAAAACCACCAGTCCCTCCACTGGAGAAAGATGAGGATTTCCACTCCCATGAAGAGCGACAGTCTCGGAAACCCACAGGGAGCATTCGACTCTGCCCTGTGTGGTCACTATGAGCCAGAATCGACTTGAGCAGTGACTGAGAGCTAACTTTAAGAAGAAGTGGAGCTGTAGCCAAGGGTGAATTTGACAAAACTTTAAGAAATTAGCACCTCTGCTGCATTTTCAGATCATGTAAGGTTGCTACAGTAGCACCTACTTGACAATGTGTTAAACATGTGGAAGGAGGGTTGTAGGTTGAAATGATCCTTACATTAGTCCAGATTGTGGGGATATTTTCCAAAAGATTTTGACTAATGCTGTGGTCTTTTACCCAGAAATAATATGTACTTGGATGCCTTTATATATTAAAATTGGCATTTTGACAGGATTGTCCAAAATTGAGAGTTTCCCGAGGTCTTGATATTCTTGGTGGGCTTGCTTGAAGTTATGTACTTGCAAGAATGGTTACAAGAAAAATTTTGCGTAATGTAAGCATAGACCATTCTAAAACCCTCATTTCTTATCTCCTTTATATTTGAGGTCAGTGGAAATTAAAGATAAAATTAAATGGTATTATCAAGCTAAGACCTTGTGACCTCATTAGCATCTAGGTGAGACAAGTGAGCTGGGATAATAATTGTACAGCATGAGTGTGTGTCATGTAGCTATGCTTTGGTGGGAAAGAAATTTCTTAAGGTGAAGAAAATACATATTGCGTATTGTAGGGGTCATAGTTTTCATAAGATAAGTGATGTAGAGCAAGTAGATAAGACTTCTGTGGTACAGCCTCCTTACATTGTACTTTCAGTTGTAGAGAACCTAGCCAAAATATTCAGACTAAGGTTTCATTGAATGTCTAAGAGTTTTAAAAGAAAACGTTAGCATTATATTCTAGAAATTGAAACAGGAAATTGGCAAATACTGATAAAAAAGGAAATGAAAAGACATGTACCTTACTAACCAACTCCTGAGGTAGTTATTATTTGATTTTTTAAGTCTGGTTGTGAAATTTTTGGATAAGCAATAATTTAGTCGAGGGGACTACATTTATTTATTAAATTTATTTGTTTCCTGTTTTCTGGTGGATGTTTTTGTTTAAATTTTGTTCAGATCAGGGTTTAGCAAATTTCAGTTATTGACTGGTAGGGGGAACACAACTGAAGCGATATATTTTTGGTTTCCTCAACTAGTTCTTGAAAAATAGCTTAGAAATCAGTTGTTGCTATTTTGTTGTTACTTCCATTTTCCATCCACTCAATCAGATAATAAGCTCCTGGGTCCTCTTGTCAGCTCTAGGTGATTGGCTGTGCATTTTTGCCTTTCTATGAATTATCTAGCGGTCTTCGATCACATCTTTATCTTTTTTCCTGCTTCTGAACCACAGCAGCTGTTTACTAAATTAGTCTCTCCTGCAGTGTTACCCAGAGTTGATGAGGCTGCCCACTGGGGGGCGTTGGAACAGTCCAGGGGCTGCAACAGCAGATACCCACATTTTATCCTGGATTGTGGGCTGTAGTACAAACGTTTCCAGAGAGAGAAGCCTTCAGCTCACATATGACAGACAGACTTGAACCAGACTGAACTAACCCACTACTACAACTGTGTAAGCCATTTCTTTTTTTTTTTCATTTTCTGGTGAGACCCTGCAGCTGCATTCTAACCAATGGGATGCAGTGAGAGTGTTGTCCTTCACCTGCAGGTCCTATTCATGAAAAGCCTCATGCATGATCAGTCCAGTAGAAACCAAGGACTCTGAGATTGTCAACAAACAAATGCCTATAAAAGGCTGATGATCAGTATTGTTGGACTTTCCGGGACATATGGTTTCTTTTTTTTAATTTTTAAACATTTTATTAGGGGCTCATACAACTCTTATCACAATCCATACATATACATACATCAATTGTATAAAGCACATCTGTACATTCTTTACCCTAATCATTTTCTTTTTTTACATTTTATTAGGGGCTCATACAACTCTTATCACAGTCCACACATATACATACATCAGTTGTATAAAGCACATCCATACATTCTTTGCCCTAATCACTCTCAAAGCATTTGCTCTCCACTTAAGCCCTTTGCATCAGGTCCTCTTTTTTCCCCCTCCCTCCCCGCTCCCCCCTCCCTCATGAGCCCTTGATAATTTGTAGACTATTATTTTGTCATATCTTAACCTATCCCGAGTCTCCCTTCTCTGCCATCCCTCTCCCAGGGAGGAGGTCACATGTGGATCCTTGTAATCAGTTCCCCCTTTCCAACCCACTCACCCTACACTCTCCCAGCATCGTCCCTCACACCCTTGGTCCTGAAGGTATCGTCCACCCTGGGTTTCCTGTGCCTCCAGCTCCCATATGCACCAGTGTACAACCTCTGCCCTATCCGGTCCTGCAAGGTAGAATTCGGATCATGGTAGTTGGGGGGAGGAAGCATCCAGGATGTGGGGGAAAGCTGTGTTCTTCATCGGTACTACATCGCACCCTGACTGACCCATCTCCTCTCCTAAACCCCTCTATGAGGGGATCTCCAGTGGTCGACATTTGGGCCTCGGGTCTCCACACTGCACTTCCCCCTTCATTCACTATTTTATATATATATATTCTTTTTTTTTGCATGATACCTTATACCTGGTCCCTTTGGCACCTCGTGATCGCACCGCCTGGTGTGCTTCTTCCATGTGGGCTTTATTGCTTCTGAGCTAGATGGCCGCTTGTTCACCTTCAAGGCTTTAAGACCCCAGACACTATCTCTTTTGATAGCCGGGCACCATCAGCTTTCCTCGCCACATTTGCTTAAGCACCCGTTTGTCTTCGGCGATCATATCATGGAGGTGTGCAGCCAATGATATGATTTTTTTGTTCTTAGATGACTGATAACTGATCCCTTCGGGACCACGCGATCACACAGGTTGGTGTGTTCTTCCATGTGGGCTTTGTTGCTTCTGAGCTAGATGGCCGTTTGTTTATCTTCAAGCCTTTAAGACCTCAGTCACTATCTCTTTTGATAGCTGGGCACCATCAGCTTTCTTCACCACATTTACTTGTTCACCCACTTTGGCTTCAGCAGTTGTGTCGGGAGAGTGAGCATCATAGAGTGCCAATTTAATAAAAGAAAGTATTCATGCATTGATGGAGTGCTTGAGTAGAGGCCCAAGGTTCTTCCGCCACCTTAATATTACACCTATAAATATAGACATACAGATCTATTTCCCCATCCTCATATATATATATATTCATGTACATGTCTTTGTCTAGACCTCCATAAATGCCCCTTGACTCCCAGCTCCTTCCTCCATCTCCCTTGACTTTCTTCCTGCCCCACTACCATGCTCCTTCCCCACCTGGGCTACAGCTATACTTCTTCTCTACGCAACCTTACCCTTGATCATTCCTCACCAGGCCTGCCGCTCCCCCCTCACTACCATTTTGGGTCCCATGTTGTTCCCTTGTCCCTGTGTTTCTTAACACCACTTCCTTACCCCCCTACCCCAAGTTCCCCCGGAACTGTCGGTCCCGTTGTTTTTCTTCCAGATAGTTCGTCCAGCCTGTCCTATTCAGACAGACATGTGGAGACACTAACACGCACGAAAACAAGACAGAGGAAAACAAAGCAACAGTATACAACCAGACAACAAAACAACAAAAACAAACCACTGACAAAGAACAAAGCAAAACACTTCACAAAAGAAAATCTTGTAGTTAGTTCAAGGATCATTTGCTGGCCCTTAGGAGCATTTTCCAGTCCAGTCTATTGGGGCACCACGCCCTGGCCCCAAAGTCCACTTTCAGCATTCCCTGGGGACCTTACTAATCCATTCCCTTGCTGTTCCGCTGCACTCCCCCAGTGGTAAGCGGTTTCTTGATAGGAATCTCTTCTCTCTCTCTCCACATCCTCCCTCCCACACACACACCAAAAGTTTACAGGGAGTATTTTTGTGGGAACCTGCCATATACTGTGAGAGAATAGAACATCATTTTAGCATAGATTAGGAAAATAGTACAATGTTTCAGATTAGCAAATTCTTTTATGCCCCCTCAAAGTAATTTGCTTTGGATGCTTTGTTAGGTTTATAAAATTTTAGGTATAATGTCAATAGTTAATAATATAAATTGAACCCTTATTGTGTGTCAGCCATAATTTTAAGTATATTCTATGTGTTTAGTTCTCTTCACAATCCTGTTAGGTTAGTGCTTTGTTCAATATTCTAGATCATAGTATCTGACTCAGCTTAAATATAAATTTTAAATAATTTACCTGACATTTGAGCACATTTTAAACTCAGGTCTTTCCGCATTAAATCTCTATGGCTCTCTACCATCCATTTGTAGAAAAAACTTTAGTTTTTATACATTTTGGAGAGCTCTATAATAAGGAATAGTGCTCCCCAGAACATATTCCTGTGTACTACAGATATGAGGCAGTTAATTTTAAAGTGAGTCGGGTCTGTAGCAAACTGTAGAAACAATCACTGGTTAATTAAAAAAAAAACACTTAAAAATTATATAGGCTAGTTTACTGGATGGATAGTAAGCTTTGGGAAAAACAGAAACCATGGGAGGCTATTGGGTCCGAAACATGTTCAAGCAGCTGCTTGGGTTGGGCACAGTAGCTGGCACTTCAGTAGTCAACTCAGGCTGTCATTGCTACCTTTGTGAATCATTTATCAACTGGCACCATGTTTTGCATTGTTTCCTAAAGATTAAATGTTTCCAGAGGGAGCTTCTGATTAATAGAGCCGCATGAATTACATTGTCCTTGGGTCCTTGGGGTCATAAAAGTTGCTAAGTGCTGAACTACTGACTGGAAAGATTGGTGGTTTGAACCCACACAGGTGCCTTGGACTCTTTAAAAGCCCTGTGGTGTCACAGCTCTCCTCTGCGCACATGGTGTCACCATAAGCTGGAATCAACTGAACCTGATGGCATTGACAACCCTGCACCCTGAACAAAGAATGCCTTTCATTTGCTAGGTAGCCAGGTGATTCTGAGTTATTCTGTGGTTTTAAGCAACATCAGATTGAACATTCACAAATGCATGCAGAACTGTAAAGCAGCAGTTCTCAACCTGTGGGTTGCGACCCCTTTGGGAGTCGAGCAACCCTTTCACAGAGGTTGTCTGATTCATAACAGTAGCAAAGTTACAGTTACGAAATAACAATGAAAATAATTTTATGTCTGGGGGGTCACCACAACATGAGGAGCTGTATTAAAGGGCTGCAGCCTTATGAAGGTTGAGAACCACTGCTCCAAAGTGAACTTAAATCAGTCACATTCCTGTTCTCTCTAAACACATTTCTGTTCTCTTGACTCCACATGTGTGGAGTGGAAGGTTCTTGGCTATAAGCCTGTTACCCCATGAAGGCAAAGAGCTAGGCTGGTTAGTTGAGAAGTCACTCAGTTCGCTAGATCAAGTAACATGTCCAGTACACTAAGTCATAGACATATAGTAGCATATTTATTGTAAGTATCTGTCATTATTTCTATACCAGTTCCTCATAGGAATTTTGGGGGACTTTATTTCTAAGTGGTGAAATTGGGCTAGGTTATAGTTATGACTATTTTTACTTTTAAAATGATAATAGTTTTAAGATTTTAATTTCTTAAATGTATAAATGCATATGACCAAAGCAAGGTAAATTTACTGTTGAGAGATTGCGTTCTGGAATTCCTAAGTTATGGCAGAATCTGAGTCCAGATATCCTTGCTGCCTTGAGCTTCAGTGTTAAAGCCATTACCTCTGTTGTTCATTTGAGGCAGTCTGGACTGCAGGAGTCTCTAACTGGAGGAGCAGGTGCCAGAGACACTCCTACTGAGCGTGGCATGAACTAGCGAACTGAAATTTGCTTCACAAAACCCCAAAATCAACTGCCCTTGAGTCATTTCTTACTCCTAGTGGCCCTACACAGCAGTAGAGCTGCCTCATAGGGTTTTCAGGACTACAGTTCTTTATGAAAACAGAACCTCATTTTTCCCATGTGTAACAGCTGCGGGATTTGAACCACTGACCTTGTAGTTAACACCACCTCTCATGCTTAATCAACTGCACCACGAGGGCTCCCTTTACTTATTAGAATAATAGAAAAATGTAACTTATTTCTCATATTTGAAGTTTGACAGGATTTTATGTGGAAAAAAGAAAGGAAATTAGTTCTGTTTTAAAACCAAAAAGCCAAACCCACTACTATCGAGTCTATTACTGACAACTTAATAGGATAGAGTAGAACTGCCCTTCTGGGTTTCTGAGATTGAAACTCTTTCTAGGAGTAGAAAACCCCATCTTGAAATCCCTCCTGTAGAGTGGTGTGGTTGAAACAGACCTTCCTGTGAACATCTAAGCACTTAACCACTGCACCACCAGGGCTTTTGGTGAAAATCGACTGAGTAGTTCTATGCAACATGGAATCACCATGAATTGGAATTGACGTGATGGCAGCGAATAGCAGCACCAACTGTGTAACCATTGAAGAACATCTGTGATCAGTGGTAGAATTCTTGCCTTCATGTGGAAACTGGATTCAATTTTGAGTCAGTATAACCTCATGCACAGCCAACACCTGTCAGTGGAAGCTTCTGGGTTTCTGTAATGCTGAACAGGTTTCAGTGGAGCTTCCAAACTAAGAAGAAAATTCTAGCAATTTATTTTTTAAAATCCTAGATGACAATGATCCAATCCCCACCTGATCATGGGGACAGCATAGTACTGGGCAGTTCTTCCTTACTGAGGGAAGAATTTCAAGCTGCATTGAATGTATTAGTCAAAAACAAAGCTTCAGGAATCGATGAGATACGAATTGAAATTCAACAAGCTGATGAAGCACCAGAAGCACTCATTTCTCTGGACCAGGAAATTTGGAAGACAGCTCCTTGAGCAACTGTCTGGAAGAGATCCATGTCTACCTATTTCAAAGAAAAGTGACTACAGAAGGCCCAAATTATATAACATCATTTATATAACATGCAAATAGAGTTTGCCGAAGATCATCCAGCAATGATTGCAGCAGCAGTACATTGACATGGACCAGCCATAGTTTCAGGCCAGATTCAGAAGAGGACATGGATCATCAAGAGTTATCGTTGCTAATGTCAGATGGATCTTGGCTGAAAGCAGACAAAGCTGTTTACATGTATTTATTGACTGTGACAAAGCATTTGACTGTGTATCATAAAAACTATAAATACCCTTTAGAAGAATGAGAATTCCAGAATACTTGATTGTCCTCATGAGAAATTTGTGTATGGATCAAGAGACAGTTGTGCAAACAACAAGGGAATACTGCATGGTTTAAAATCAAGAAAGGTGTGCATCAGGGTTGTATCATCTCACCATATCTCTTGAGTATGCTGAGCAGATCATCAGAGAAGCTCTATTATATGAAGAAGAATGTGGCATCAGGATTGGAGGAAGAACTATAAACAATCTGCCTTATGCAGGGATGGCCCAGTCGTGCTTGCTGGGAATGAGAAGGACTGGTAGCACTTGCTGATGAAGACCAAGGATTGCAACCTTCAGTTTGGATTAAAATTCAATATAAACATGGCCACAATCTTCACATCTGGACCAGTAGGTAACATCGTGATAAATGGAGAAAAGAGAGAAGTTGTTAAGGATTTTGTGTTGTGTGGATCCACAATCAGTGCTCATGGAAGAAGCAGTCAGGAGATCAAACGATGTGTTGCCTTGAGCATAGCCGCTGCACAAGACCTCGGGAGTGTATGGAAAAGCCGAGATGTTGCTTTGAGGACTGAAGTGGGCCCGAGCCCATCTTGTGTGTCTTCAGTTACCTCATGTGCATGTGAAAGTTGGACAGTGAATAAGAAAAACTAAAGAAGAATTGATGCACTTGAATTGTGCTGGAGAAAAATATTGAAAGTACCATGGACTCCTAAAGGACAAACAAATCTGCCTTAGAACAAGCCTAGCCAGGACTTAGAATAAGTCAAGTCCTCCTTAGAGGCAAGGACTTGGACTTACATTCTTTAGACATGACAGGAGAGGCCAGTCCTTGGAGAAGACATATTTATGTTTGGTAAAGTAGAGGGGTGAAAGAGGAAGACCTTCACGCAGATGGATTGATACCATGGTGGTGGCCATGCCGCGCGTCTCCTTGTGTTGTGCACTAGGTGCTGCGGGTTGGAATAAACTCAGTGGCACTAACGACAACAGTTAAATGTTAATAGACAGGCCTGAGACCTAACAAAAATGCAGAGCCATTCTAGTCCCTCTGTGGTGTCGTGATGGGCAGTAGTTCACCTCAACTAGTTCCTCCTTGGAAGAAAGATACAGCTTTTTAGCTCTAGGAAAGATTTATAGCCTCGGAAATCCTAACGGGGCAGTTTTATTCTGCCCTATAGAGTCATATGAGTGAATTAACAGTGACAGTGGATGGTGTTCTTGGGAGGAAAATGAAATTATAAAGAGGAAATAAGACAGATTTACCTAATCGGAAGCATTTAAAATGAAACATTAAAATGTAGTCTCCTTTTCTACCTTTTCTGCCTGTGAGTGCCAAAGGCTTTCATTTGTCCATTCCTTTTATTTTGGGAGTATGTACCTTAGGCTTGAGAGTTATCTTTAAACCACACAGGTGGAGTAAAATGAAACTTTTTAGAAAATGCTTCCTGAGTCTTGAGATACCTTCTAGAGCAGCTCTGAAAGTAAGCTGACAGGTTCTTGGGCAGACTCTCCTAAAAGTCTTGTGTGGAATGGTCACAAACCTGTGTGTATTGCCTCCTCACTGCATGCAGTTACTGTCTTCAGCTGACTCACTTGGGGTAGAAGTTGTTAGTAGATGTGTGGAGTTGATTCTGACTCATGACTCCCCCAGGTGTTATCTTGTTTTTGTTTTTAACTTTGATCTTTTGGTAGAGGTTCACCAGGCCTGTCTTCTAAAGGGCCAGGGGGTAGGGGTGGCATTGCTTACCTTTCAGAGTAGAGCAGTTAACTGTGCCCCCATTAAGGATACAATCCTTTAATCTGCAGCACCTCTTTCTGCCACCCTAATTGGCACGATTCTCTCTGGTCTTCAGGCTCTCTCTCACTCAGTACCTTGGCCTCTCCTGTTTTGGTAAGTGTTACCAAGCTTGCTTAGCTCTGTGCCTGAACCCAGTTAGCTCTACGAGGTCAGTGGGCCAGAAGCTCACCTCTGTGTGTCTCCTTGTCTCGGCCGCACTGTGGCAGTTCCTTCATAGTCTCTGCTGCCACTGCTTCTCTGTGCAAAAATCCTGGACAAGTGTGGCTGCTCTTCTTGCTGGTCCTGGGATTTTCTCTCCCGCTGCTTCTGAAATAGCCCACCTTCTTACTAGTAGAATGGCAAACTGAGCACCCCCCCGTCACTGGGTGTTGTTTTTGTTAGGTGCCATCAAGTCAGTCTGAGCCACAGTGACTGTACAACAGACTGCAACAGTTCCCACCTACATCCTCCTGACAAGTGGATGGAGGAGCAATATCCCTTCCCTTCAATGTGCATGCATACTTTGTACTAGTATCTCCACAGCACAAAATGGTTTTGGGAAAAAATTTGTTATAGAGTATGTCTTTTGTCTATGTCCTTACAAGTGCAGTTTTTATTTTGTTTGGGGGTGTGTGGGATTTTTGGTTGTTATTCTTTGTTCTAATTCTATGAATTCTAACAATATAGCTGCAAAAAATTTCTCCAAAGTAATACATTTGAAAGGAGGGACATATGCCATTGTTGGATTTTTATTATCTTGTTATTTTATGTATTGTGAGGTAGAAATTGTGACCATTGGAAAGCCACTCCACCACTTGGGGCTTTGATTTCCATGGAATGGTAGGGGGAAGTGGGGGAGGTAACATTTTAAGACTTTTCCAGATTTGAACTGTGGAATTTGTGATCATCAGTTGGTCATACACTTGGGATCGTCACTTGCCCCAGAATCGGTACCCATTAGAGGACTGAGCTTCGTCCACGTGTTACCCACCTGTTAAGAGTCGGGCCACATCCAAATAGACGTGAGGAACCTTGTCAAAGGACAGGGCCACAGCCCTCCCTGAGCATGCTCTCTTCCCTGTAAGACTCTGCTACCTGGGCTAATTGCTGGTTGTCAGTTGAAACATTTAAAATGAGGAAGTTGGAAGAAATGACAGCACATGTTAACTAGAAATTGAGCTAAAACAAACAGTAATTCAGTGTTTAAAACTCTTATTAGAATTGGTGGTATTCTGTCTCATAATAAACTTGAAGTACAAAACTATCTCTGATAGGGTATTTACCTGATTACAAGAAAATCCAGTCAATACAGCTATTAATCAAATTTATGTACCAATCACTAAAGCTAGTGATAAATAAATTATTCTACTAATGTCTTCAAACATGCTATCAAAATACATTGATAATTATTGGCAATTTGTCATGCAAAAGTTGGAAAGTGAGGAAGTACGGGTAATTGGAAAATGGGATCTTGATGATAGAAATTGAAGCTGGACAGAATTTTGCAAGATCAATGAAGACTTCACAAGTAACCTTTTTCAACAACAAAACACACACAAACATGTAGACTTTACTAGATGGAACACACAGAAACCAAGATGAGTACATATGTGGGAAGAGTTAAAGGAGAACTCACCATCAGTAGCTAAAACAACCACAGAGGCTGCCTGTACGATAGACCATCAATTCCTCATATCTAAGTTGCGGTTGAAGCTGAAGAAAATTAAACCTAGTCCCTGAGAGCGAAAATAGGACCTTGAGTGGATCCCACCTGAATTTTGAGAACATCTCAAGAACAGTTGGATGCATTGACTGCCAATGACAGAAGACCTAATGATTTGTGGGGTGACATCAAGATCATCATACATGAAGACAGCAAGAGGTCATTAAAAAGACAGGAAAGAAAAAAATAAAAGTGATGTCAGAAGGGACTCTGAAATTTTCTCCTGATCATCGAATAGCAGAGGCAAATGGAAGAAATGATGAAGTCAACAAGCTGAACAGAAATTTTCAAAAGGCAGCTCAAGAAGACAAAATATTATGAAATGTGCAAAGACTTAGAAAACTAAAAAGGAAGAACTCACTCAGCATATCTTAAACTGAAAGAACTCAAGAAAAAAAATCAAGCCTCAGATTGCAACATTGAAAGATTCTGAAATATTGAATGATGCAGGAATCATCAAAGACGAAAAGAATACATGCACTGTACAAAGAGAACTAGTTGATAGTCAACCATTTCAAGAGGTAACATTGCATATGATCAAATGACAGTGAACTTGAACTACAAACTGCGCCGAAGGCATTAGCCCCAAACAGAGTTCCTCTAAGACTCGATGGACTAACACCTGAAATGTTTCAGCAAACTGGTGAAGCTCTGACAGCACGCCTCTGTGCCACGAAATACGGAATACAGCTATTGGCCAACTGGCTGAAAGAGATCCAGATTTATGGATAGAATAGATCAAGTATTCTATTGTACTGTGAGTAGCAACTGAATTGATGGCACCTAACATTATTCTGATTTCTCATTCATCCCTCTCCCCTGACTCCCTGTGTAATACAGTTGTTTATTTTTTGCTTTCCATACTGTGAGTACCATGAAGTCTGAGACTGTCTTGTACTGCAGTATCTCCCAGTGTCTGGTGTTACTATCAGAATACTTATTAAAGAAAAGAGTGCTTTTTTATCCTTATCATCAAAAGAGATAACCGTTTGTAAGTTCTGGTGGTGGCCCTTTCCTGCTGTTTCTCATTTGCATTTTTTCCCACCACTGGCCATGCCTTTTATCTATACCATGTATCCCATACTTTTTAAAAAAAACAATAATGCATTTCAGCCCCCTTTGTTTTGCCCCAAGTTTGTTCATTATGAAAAACTGGTTACATTCAAAAAGTAAACTCACTGCCATAGATTTGATTCTGACTTATAATCACAATGTACTGATAAATAGAATAGTAGATTATAAAAATGACAGTAGGGTCAACAGTTGTCAAAATTGACACGAGGGCAATAAATTTGGTCATTGTGTTTCTTGCTTTTTATTCGGGTCCTGTTTGTCACATACATAGGCATACCATGTTTCATAAGTTTACCTTGCCATCATGTTCTATTCTGCCTTTCATTCTATGATCAAAGCAATCTTTCTAAATTAATAGTCTGATCAAGTAATGGGTTTTTCGCCCTATAGAGTAGAATCACTATGGGTTGGCACTGACTCCATGGCAGTGAGGTTGAGGTATGTAAGAGAATAAAATGTAGGAATTAGTTTCTTTTTGTTAGAGCAGAACAGAATATGGAACCTATTGAAGAGAGAATTTGCCAGGCAGTGTTTCCTGGAGAGGATGTTGGTTGTACAAGGGGTACCTTCAAACAAGGAAGGAAGCCCTGCTAGGTGGAGCTTTCAGAGTACACACTTTTCCCACTAGGCGAGCAACTTGTTTTCAGTTAGTGTGCCCAGTCTCTGGTCACAGTGAATTTTCTCATAAAAGCAGTTTTGCTTGGCCTTCGTTTTTTTGTGATGGCTGGTGGAGGTTTAAGAGGACATCTTGCAGATGTGAAATTTTGCTTCCTGCTTGGGAAGAATGCCACAAAAACTGTTGTGATGTTGAACACAGCCAACAAGGACAGCTCTATGGGAAAAACTAGTGTTAAGTGGTTTTCTCATTGCCAAAAAGGTAAAATGTTGATTGATGATAAAACTCGTTCCGGACGTTCATCAACTTCCCAAATGGACGAAAATGTAGACTCAGTGCATTTAGAGTTTGTTCTATCAGACTGTTAATCAAGCTTTCCATTTAGAGGTTCTGAAAAGATTACGCAAAAGTATGCAAAAAAAAAGATTTGTGGCAGATGGCACTAGTTTTGCCACCACAATAACCCATCATTTTTTGGCAAAAAACAGCATGGTCCTCTTTCCCCACGCACCTTTCTCACCTGACCTTGCTCAATGCAACTTCTATTTCCGTGAATTAAGAGAGACCTGAAAGGACAGGGATTTGATGACGTAGAGGGGGTAAAGGAAAACAACGAGGGAAGTGCTATCAGCCAACCAAACAGATGAGTTTGAAACATGTTTCCAAGAATGGGATAGCAGATTTGACAAATTCATTAAGTGGAATGGAGAGTATTTTGAAGGTGATAAGGTTATTTTGTAAAAAAAAAAAAAACAAACAAACGTAGCTTTGGGGGGAAATTACCTTTTTGAGGGGGAGGAAGTACTTGTACAACATGAGTCCAAAAGTGTTGCTACAAAATTATTACCCACTGATGTTGATTCTGACTGATGGTGACCCTACATGATAGAGTAGAACTGCCCCACAGGATTTCCATAACTTTTTATGCTACATACACACTGCCTCTTCTTTTAAAAAGCAGCAGGTATGTTTCACTTAGCACTTAGCAGCTGATACTTAATTCATCAGGACATGGTGCCATCAGGACACCTTCCACAATCTTGAAAGTGCCGTTGAGATGGTTCCGATCCATAGTGATCCTATGCACAGGAGAATGAAACACTCACTGCTCAGTGCTGCTCCGTCCTCAATTATTCTTGTGCTTGAGCCCAATGGTGTAACCACAATGCCTATCAATCTCATGGAGGCACTCTCACTGCCCATCTACTTTACCAAGCATGATGACCTTCTCCAGGGACTGATCTCTACTGACAGCACATCCAAAATACATGATATTAAGTTTCACCATTGTTGCCTCTACTTGCTGTACTTCTTGACTAAGAAGGATTTGTTTTTCCTTATAGTAGTCCATGGTACTTTGATTATTGTTCTTCGTCATCGCAATTCAAGCACGTCCATTCTTCCTTATTCAGTGGTCAACTTTGAGATGCATATGAGGCAATGGAAACTACCATGAACTTTGGTCAGTCACAGCTTACTCCTCAAAGTAATATCCTTTCTTCTCAGTATTCTAAAGAGGTATTATCTAGCAGATTTGTCCAATGCAGTTCGTCTTTTCACCTCTTGACTGCTGCTTCCATGAGCCTTAATTGTGGATCTAAGCAAGCAATCATAGAAAACTTTATTAAATAAAAACAGAAAAATGTAAAGCTGTTATTTCTTGGCATAGCCTCTATTTAGGTTTATAATTGTCTGAAGACAGCATTTCTCTCTCAAAACGTTCCCAAAGAATTCTGCAATCTGTAATGTACACCACATTAAAGCAGCCAATCTGACATTATCAAGGGACTCAAGTTGTGTTTCTTTGAAATATTCCTTCAGGTTTGGAAACAATAAAATGTGATAGGACATGATCAAGGCTGTAAGGTAAATGGGATAAGGATTTCCAACAAAATTCTTTTTTTTTTTTCCCAACAAAATTCTTATAGGACAGTCCTTGCTCTACCCAGAAATGAGTAAGTGCATTGTCATCTTGCGGGGGGGGGGGGGGATTCCATGGCATGACATTCCTGCCCCTTTTCCTACCAGTACAATTTTCAGTTTTCTGGAAATGTGCTAGTATGTCCTGGTTAATAGGAACCCTGGTGGCTTAGTGGGTACGTGCTGGGCTGCTAACTGCAAAGTCCGCAGTTCAAAACCACCAGCCGCTCCTCCAGAGAAAGACAGGACTGTATATTCCTCTAAGAGTTACAGTCTCAGAAGCTCACAGTACAGTAGAGCCTAATTCTTTAGGCTCACTGTGACTTGGCATCACCTTGAGGGCGATAAGTTTGGGTTTGAAAGCTCTCTTTATCTTTCATCCTTGAAGCAAACCTATCACAATTACCCTTCCAGAATCACCCATCCCTCCCCCCAAAAGAAAACACCAATCACCATAAACTTCTGGTCTTACCACTCTGTTGTGAATGTAACTGACACAACAGGTCCCCTCAGAAGCCACTGTTTCGAGTTTTTTTTTCAGGCACCTAACAAAGATGTATTGCTGACACAGACAATTTGTCTGTTTGCAGCGATATGCTTCAATATCTTTTATTTGCTTAAATATTTTGTTTGTTTGATTGGAATATGCCTATGCATGTATGATCTGGAATCCAGGTAGCAATTATTTATCCTCATTTTTCAGACTTTAGGACAACATTTAGGTCTTCTATAGTTTTCCTTAATTCTTTATTTGCTGGGACCAAGTCTTAGCCTATAATAAACAGCAATAGAGGGCCTGCTGACCTCCTCTGTCTTCCTTATTACCACAAGGCAGATTCAGACAGCTCCATGGTCCATCCTTCTTTACTTAGTCTGACACCAAACCAACCTTTCTCCATGTCAGCTGGCATCTGAGGTGGATTCGATCACTCCTTGCAGTGGCCGCACAGGAGTCACAAACAATACTTACAGTGAAGGGGGTTTATTAGGGAAGCTAGTAGATTACCACAAGTCAGGAGCAGCAAACAAGGATTCAGCCATAAGACGACTCAATCTCCAGCAAACAAGTTCTCAGCCTCTCGGTCATGTGATCTCTTGGCCTTTGCCTCCATGGCCCAGAAAGCCAGATTTTGGGCTATAGTCTAGGCCAGATAAAGAGAATGACTTCATAATCATGGCTGCTGGTCCTCTGAACTTCCTTGCCCTAGTCCATGATGCATCTGGTCTCAGGATGCTCTGCCTCTTCAGACAGATCTTAAACATGTGCTTCCATGGTCCTCGGGCTTCTCTGTGCTGCTGCTTCAGAGATGGCTCATCCTTACAGCCAGGGCGTTTAATAACAAAAAGTGATCAATCCCCTCTATTAGTGTTACACATACTCTATTTGGTAGCCCCACACAGTCATTTGGTAGGAGTTGCAGAGACTTAGAGAAAAGAGCCATATTAAGAAGTTTCACTCCACACATTCCCACTGTCTTGGATATAGTTAGTACTAAACATGTATTTGGTTAGTGAATAACTTAAGGGCACTTTCGTGGGTAGGTGACATGGAGTACTGGTATTTGTTTCTACTTCAAATGTGGTTTTGCTGTATATTTCAGGTATGTTCTGGGGTCAAGTTATTGACCCCTCCCTCAGTAAGTAGTCTAAGGAAAGTGTTTTTAAATTTCTGAGGCTACTTTTTCATCTGTAAGATTGGAATGCTACTTCTTGTAAAGTAAGTTATTGTTAGGACTAAAATACATGCGAAAAACATCTTATAATGTGGAAATGCTTTAAATTGGTAGAAATTATTTATAGTTAACGACTTTTGCTTACTGAAATAAGTGTATCACCACTATGCATCACCACTCTTACTTTTGTGCTTAATTGATTAGGGTCATATTGTAGCTTCGCAAAGGAGTCGGACAGTGGCTTTCTCTTTAAAAGCATCATCTTTTTACAACCCCAGAGGCCCAGTTTCTGTTAGATTGTTGAATACGTGATAGAGTTTAATCCCATACCAGCAGTATGTGGGGGTTTCTTTTTTTTCTCAGTCTTTGTGCTAGATTTGGACAGGGAGTCCTAGAATTCTTCTGAATACCAAAAAGTTCAGTTGGCAAAATGTAATAAACAAGTGTGTTCTCTCACTGGAGTGCATCTGGGAGAATCTTCCCAATTTTAAGTCCTCATCTCTAGATTTGCCTTAAATCTTTGGCACTTGCTAAGTTTTTACTTTCAAGTGGTAAAATCGTGGAGCAACAGCAAAAATATTTTAAAGAAAATCTCAAATACTTAAATTCATTATTTTTTTAAAATCTTAAACTTGTCTCCTATCCTACACATACTTGCACAATCATAGATTTCATGGTTATAATTTTACATTACATGTTAAGTGCTATAATTAAATATCTTGCTGAAACTTTTTCCTAGATTGCTTATGATATAATTAGGTGCATCAGTATTCCGTGTTTCATAGCGAGTTTCTTGGATGAGTTTTGAATCACTGCTTTGGGCATTGCTACTTAGTGAGGGAGTTTAGCTATAGAAAACGGCATCCTCAAGTCTGGGAGGAAAACAGATGCCTCCCTGGCTGTGACTGCTTTCACAATGAACTATATGAACAGATCAGCGTCTCATAAGATGGGATAATGGGGAGGGAAAATCATTGGCATTTGGTCCGATTTCATTTAGTAAGTATCTCTTCCTTCTTCCCCCTTCACTAGGTCAGTAGATGCTCAGTTCCCTATTTTGTCACCGAAAGGGAAGAAACACGGCAGTGAATGAAGGTTCCTCTGCATTTTAGCACTGCTTTTTCTCCTGTAGTTGGCTTTTGAATGAGGATGACAATGGAAGAGATGAAGAATGAAGCTGAGACCACTTCCATGGTTTCTATGCCTCTCTATGCAGTCATGTATCCTGTCTTTAATGAGGTGAGTAGATGAATATTTCTTCATGAGTTCTCTAATTTTATGTATTCATTTTATAACAAGTAGCAGATATGTCTGTGAGTGAATAAGATGGTGAAAGAAACAGACCTACTGTTCTCCTTTGATAGACAGAGAGACAGATGCTGGCTCAAAACACAGAAAAGAAATAAATAATAAATCACAAATTGTGACATGTGCAAATGAGTATTAAAGACTCATTTTAGGGTTAGTGTGGACTTTATTGAAGAAGAGGCATTTAACATTTGAAGGAGAACTCAGAGGAATGGTGAGTTTAGGGATGAGTGTAACTAGTGGGCAAAAGATTTGGAACTGAGATCTAATAAGTTATTGTATGGTGATAAAACCTTTTAATAAAACTTTCATGGGTATATAGAAGATACTTTTTTTAAAAAAATTTCTGGAGAACACAATAGTTGCTTTTCTCTGTTTATCATGACGTTACTGATTGGTCTGTTTGTGAGGATTTTGGTCTTGTTTACCTGGAGCTGTACTCCCTACCCTCCTTCAGGCTATACTCGTTGCTGTTCATCAGCCAGTGCCTCAAGTCTTCCTCACTTGCAGTAAGCAGGATTTGTCATTTGCATACCACGGGTTGTTAATAAGCCTTCCTGCCACCTTGATGCCACGTTCTTCTTCAGATGCCCTAGCTTTTCTGATGATTTATTCACCATTCAGATTGAAAAAGTTTGTTCACAGGATACAGCCCTGAAACACACCTTTCCCTATTTTAAATCATGCAGTTAGTCCTTTGTTCTGTTTGCACAACTACCTTTTGCTCCGTGCGTGCACGAGTTCCTCACATGCACAACCTATGGATTGGCTGTTCGCAGTGTGTTATGCTGTACATAGTTGAATGCCTTTGGAGAGTCAATGAAAAACAAGTAAACATCTCTCTGGTAGTTTCTGCTCTGAGCCAAGGACCATCGGACATCAGCATTGATATCCTTTGTTCCAAGTCTTCTGCGTCTAGACTGCACTTTGGCAGCTCCCTGTCAATGTACTGCTGTGTTGATATCAATGAATGATAATTGTTTTGTAGACTGAGCATTCTTTTGGGCCACCTTCCTTTGGAGGAGTGGGCACAAACACATATCTCTCTCAGTCATTTAACCAAGTATCTGCCCAGTTTCTTGGCATAGGTGATTAGTTTAATATTCTTAGTTAAGTCCTGGAAATCCTTTAGAGTTCATTTAATCAACTCAACATCCCACCCTACTTTTTATGATGAACTGAAGCCCTGGAATGTGAAATTATATCCCTTGTATTACTCAGACTAGAAGAAAGTCTTTAGAGCCCCGGTGGTGTTGTGGTTTAGGTGGTTAGGTAACCAAACACATGTCAGCAGTTCAAACCCACTCACAGCTCTATGGGAGAAAGATGAGGCTATTTATTGTCTTAAATATCCTATAGAGGGTTGACATGAGTTGGAATAGACTCAGTGAGAGTTTGGTTTTTGTGAGATACAGTTTAGAACAAAGTTTAGGCCTCCCAGTTTCAGACCATGACATCAGTTTTTTCTTTTAATTATTTATCTCTTACTATTTTATTTATTTAACTTAAATAGAAAACTCAGAACAGTGGCTTAGCTAAAAGTTTGTTTTTCTTTTGTGTGAACTACAGATATAGGCACTTTAGAACCAGTATTATGATGGCTTGATATCATCAGGAACTCTGATCCTACCTTTTGCTTCACCATCCTGTTCCACTATGAAGACGACCTGCCCATTCAGGAGCCATTACTTTGTCTAGAAGGGAGGAAATGATTTGTGGGGGAGGGGGTTGCTCGCTGAGGAGGGGGTTGCTCGCTGAGGAGGGGGTTTAGTTGAGTCTGCTTCCTTGAGGCAGCGGTTTTTAAAAAGCCTGCACAAGATTTCCACTTACATCTCAATGGCAAGTATTTTTTCTAAGAACCAAACCTAACTTCAAAGAATGTTGGGAAATTTAAAATTTTTGTTACTGAGCAAAAAGTGGCTGAGTTCTGCCTCATTGAGATTGCCTCATTGTCCCACAGAACTCAGGGAAATTCGAGGAAAAACCTCACGGGGTGATAGGTGCAGTTCAGTCCGAATGTCAAGCTGGGGTAAACCACATGCTGGGGCTAGACCGCCAGAGGCTACACTTGTGGCTCTTGGCAACCAGGAGATCACACCCCTTGTGTCTCAGTGGACTCATTTTGTACCCAGCAAGATGGCATTGCAGGGAATCCTGATCACAAGTACTTATGAGCGAATCTTAGCAGTGTCTTCTCCAAGAACCAGATCCATGCAGGAAAAAGTCATTCGGTGGGCGTTACATGGTGCAATCAGATTTCACCCAAATGCAATAATCTTCTCGCCCCCCCCCCCCCCCCCCCCCCCCCGCTGTACCTTATTTATGCGCACATGACCTGAGCGTCTCTGGATGTTTCCAGTAAGCACTGGCTTCCTACTAATCTTCATCAGCCAGGCTTTTCGGAAGCTACTCTGGAAACCCTTGTCTTTCTCCTCTCAACTGTAGGTTATCATTCTTTACCCCCACTGTGAGTAATGGTAACTAAGATAACTGTTAAACTGTGGTCTGACTCACACCCTCTACAAAGGTCAGAGCACACTCTCCTCTCATTCCTCTTTGTTAACATAATGCCATCCACAATGGGGCCACAGGCGTGGGAAGTCCAGAATTCTTGTATTTCACATAGGAGGTTAGGCTGGCAGGGCCATATTGCTTGAGTATAAGTCAATGGCTTAGAACTAGAACACCTTTCCAAATGATTTCACAGTTGATCTGAGAACTGTTAGAAGTGAAGAAACTGAATGCTGCCTGACTGCACATTGGTGGGTTCACATTTTTATGTTGAATTTTCTCATTAAGAATCATAGTATTAATTTTCATTTGAATACTATCTGCCAATGTATTGAAAATTGTGTGATTTGAAATACAAGCTTGAAGGATAGTGATAGTAGTTTGAAATCCGGCCTTCTTTTACATGCCAACACTTAAGCCCCTATGCCACCAAGGTGCTATGGTGTAGTTTACACATATGCATGATGTTTCCATAAGTCTAATAGGGGCACTTAGAGCGTAGTTTGGCTCAATTTTTCTTTTCTGTGCAGATGTAAAGATTGAAATGGTCATCAAATTGAACTTTTAAAAAAATGATTCCATAGTACCAATGGATGGTTATGCTTTGAGGTATAATTATTCATTGAATCTTGTTTCCAATGTACAGAGCCAGAAAGCTTTAAGACATCATGAGCTGTACATGAGATCCATAATAATAATGGTAGTGTAGATATGATCTTTTAAACATATTTTCAGTTATAGAACATCTTTCTACCCCAAAACCAAATGCCTTACTTTTGAATCCGTTTCAACTCACAGCAACCTGGGGAGACTTTCATACTGTTACTCAAGGAAAAGATATTTATGGCATTCTGAGAGGGAGCTTGAAAGCTATGCTCAAACAGCTAAAAGGAGTAATCTCTTATTTAATCAGCTTTTGCAGAGTTCAGAGTCCAAGGAGGTGTTGTAAACTTCCTATGAAGTACATCTCCTGATTGCGTTGTGGAGCATTGGGTTTGTAAACATCTTATGCTCATTCTTAGATCAGGTTTTCTTGAAACCGTATGATTTCATATTGATTATATATAGAATGTCTGAGTTCTTTAATCCAGGAGAGAAAAGACATGTTTCTTCTTTTCCTAGAGGAATTCTTTTAAGATGAAACGTAATTCTTAAAGGAATTACATGTTGTTCCATTTTGAAACAGAACTGAAAAACACTTTTGTGACCAACAATAATCTTTTCAAATACATTATCTTTCAAAAGGGGATCGTTAGAAGTATGCATACTTGCAGGAAATGTGTTAACAGAATAGTGTTGTACGACTTAGGTGGCTCTGCTTTACTTCCATTCTGGCATGTGCATTTTTTTATCATTTGATATGTTATCATTATCATTATAAAAAGTATACCTAGAGTTTTTAATTCATATTATTTGACCGAGTTTAATACACAAACACTGCACACTATATGTAAATGTGGGTTTTTTTGTTTTTTTTTGCAAATCGCATAATTGCTTACAGGTTAGTTTTCTATTTGCTGGTTATACGTGTACACATGTGAGAATAATTTCATTTAGAACAGTCCCAAGGAGCACTGTTGGCATTTTGGTTATGTATCCGACTACTAACATCAAGGTCATCAGTTTGAAGCCACTCACCGCTCCAAGAAAGAAAGATGAGGCTTTCTATTCCCATAAAGAGTTAGCGCCTCAGAAGCCCACTGGGGCAGTCGTGTAGGGTTGCTATGAATCTTAATGGACTCAGTGGCAGTGGAGGTGAGCAGTTTCAAGGAGGTGGATATTAAAGAGGTCCCAGATGTCCAACTTTTCCAAGATGCTATAGCTCTCTTCCCCTGAGTGTATACCCTCACAGAATTCTCACCAGACTCATGAAGTGCTAGGAAATGACTCATTGTGGGTACTGTTAAATCCCAAATCTGAAATTTAGACGTCTGTCCTAGTGGAACTTACTGCTACACTAGGTTTCAGAAGCTGGTGAAATTAGGTTAGGTAATTTATGCAACTCAAGTCCCAAGATACAGCAGTCAGACAGGCAAGCCAGGTGCAGGGTCCAGAGCCAGCAGAGAAAACGGCTTCAAGTCAGAGTAGCTCTCCTTGCTTCCACCTATGCTCAGTCTTGAAGCAGAGATCACAAAGGGTATGACTTTAATGGAGGTGTGTTGTTTTTGTTTCTTTGGTTTGGTTTTTCTAGCAGCTTAATCTTTTCCATCAGTAGAGCAGAGAACTCTCCAAGTTTAACCACTGGCATGTTAGGTGCCAATGAGTTGGTTGGAACTCATATTGGTCTCATGTACAACAGATGGAAACAGTGTCTGGTCCTTGCCTTCCTCACAGTTGTTGTGTTTGAGATCATTGTTGCAGCAACTGTGCCAATCCTTATTGTCAAAGATCTTCCTTTTTTTTTTTTTACACTGTCCCTGTCCTTTAACCAACCATGAAGTCCTTTTCCAGGGCCTAGTGATCACAGAAGGGATTATGGTTAGAAGGGCCATATTAAATAATTAACTACATCTTACTTATATGGGTGTTTTTATGTAAAACTATAATAATGATCTATGTGGGGAAAAAAGAGATGTCATCAAAGGAACACTATGCCTAACTTTGTCATCAGAAATAGAGTTATACACAATTCATAGCCAATTTTAAAACCAAAAACCTTTACCCTTCCCTTTAGGACTGTGAGACCAGAAGTCTATGCTTGGCCGCCATGGCTAATCTCTGAAGAGGATCACAATTGGAGGTCCCTGGATAGAGTAGAGAAAAATGTGTAACAATACAAATCATAAAAATGACTAGGTTTACTGGTCTGATATAGATCATTAGAACTCCCAAAACTATGGGCCTTAAACACTCTTCTGACCTGGAAATGATCTCAACTTTCAGTGAAAGGAAAGACCTATAGGTGACAAATAACACAGGAAGGTGTGCACTCATTAGAACAATCAACCATAAGTCTTCAAAAGGACTACAGTTGAAAAAGGAGGTGAGAGTGGAAATGGGACACTGAGGCACGAAGTGAGAAGAGTTATATTGTGGAGAAGTGCAGTCAGGTGGAGTTAAAATGGGAATGAATTGTTGAGTGGGAGGACAGTCTGCTCTGTGAACTTTGACCCATTTCACAATAAAATGTTGAAAGCGGGGTGAAGAGAGGAGGTGTGGAGAAAGTCCAGACTGCCTGGCCCAGTGGAGAGTGGATGACTTCCTTCACTCTTCTGCCTTGAGATACTCCTTAAACCTTGATTCTACACTATCCTCTGAGGTTACCTTTTAGCAAAATGGTACATGGACTAGAGAATGTTATCCCTGAATACTCATGCTCTATCTTAAAAACAGCTGTATCAGACCAAAAGGTCAACAATAACTAGAGCAAAGATAAGAAAAAAGGGAGGCAAGGAAGCATAACAAACTGGAATGCAGTTACAGCGAATGCTGGCATACACAGTGTGAAAATTCCTACCCACGGTGCTCAGTGACCTGGGTAGGAATTATCAAATGGAGACCTGAGGTGCTGTGTCAACTTTGATTGGAAACACAGTAAAGTACTATTAAGAACAATGAAAAGTTATTCTGTTTTTGTTTTTTGTTTTTTTAGGTTCTTGTAAGTTTGTTTGCCAGATTCTTTACAACTTGAACCGGAGGACTCCGTACAATTAAATATATGTATATATATATGGGCTTAGGAAACTGACTAGAAACAAAGCAATTAACTGATTGCTTTACAGGATCAGTATAATAAATGAGCTCTTTAAATGATCCAGAATTTGTAAGTTTGAAGTTGATAGTTCTTTCAAAAGCTCAATAAAAACACAGGCATTCACAAACCTGAGAGCAAGCAACTGTGGGGTGGGAGGAACCTAGTGCCGGCCTTTCCCAGCCTGACTGTTCCATGCAGTGGGCTGTAGCTTGTGCTTTCTTCCCCTCTAAGTCGACTTCCTCACTCCTATTTCCACTTTCCTAGTGACATGGGAGTCCTACATTAAGGAGGACTCACTGAGGCCCTAGCATTGTCCCCCACGCACCCCCAGCACTCATGAATGCTGAGTATGTTTTCTTCTCAGATGGACCCAAACTATGTCACATGAGTATCAATTGCGGTTAATAAAATCATTACGCTGGTTCTTTAAATGTACTCTAGCCAAAGGCTAACTAAAGAGCCGGACATTATGACCCCACGAAAAACTGAAAACATAAACATTTATGTTCTAAACTTGTGTAAATCACCACACTTGACTGTACTTGTCTTCAGTGGGAGAACTTGCAGTTCAGCTGGCTGCGAATCCGACCAGTTGCTGCTTGCTTAGATTAAGCTTCTGGATTCAGGGCTACATTTGCTTTCTTTGTAGCTCTCACATTGACTTCCTTGCTCCTGATAGCTATGGGCCTTAAACACTCTTCTAAGTTCTGAAGCGTGTGAGGAGATTCACAGCATGATAAACGCCAGTCTGGGAAAAGGGCGGACTGGCGGGCAGGGCACCGTTAGTGGTTTGGGCACTGGTTTTGGAGCCACCCAAATCCGTATGAGCCTTGACCTGTGCTTTCTAGCTTTGGAACATTGGACAAGACACCTGAGTTCTGTCTCTGTGAAATGGAGATAGTGATCATTAATTACTGGTTTACTGTAAGAGTTATACTATAGTTTCCGATCCTTAATAGGTACTTAATACATAGTAGTTGTTGTTGGGATGTACTTTAAGCCGGAGACTTAGAAGTATTTCTTAATACGAGAGAGAATATATATCTTCCTCTGCAAATATTGCAGGCTAAAATTATAGATTCAATAAGAAATTAAATTTATAAATGAGTGATTAACTTAATTTTCCTATAGGTCTGGCTGGCATTTATGCCCCAGTAGATAAGAAAACCTGCTGGATTTATTGCAACATGTGTGGATCCAAAATGACTCCCAGAAGAGTCCAGTGAGATGCTTGACTAGATTTGATTTAGCTGGTTATAACTTCCTGGGCCTTTCCTTTCCTTTTCTAAGGTATACATATGTAAATGTAATCTAGTGTGTCTTGAGTAACTTTAGCAGTTTTTCAACTGACTCTTCTTAGCCTCTCTGTTAGCCTCTGTACTTGCAGTGGAGGCTGAATACTGATAAATGACAATACATATTTTTGAATCAGACCTTTGACTTATTGCAAGAGGTCAGAGTCTGGTGTAAACCCAAATATGGACATGGGTTGGTTCATAACAGGATGGAAACAGTCATCCTGTCTGTCTGTTCCTGTCGTCTCTTGCGCAATGAGAACTTGAGCTCAGACCAGCTGTAGTGCATTAAAACTTGTAGTGCAAAAAAAAAACCAACCCTTGAGTAGTAGCCACTCTAACGAAATGGATTATTTGAAATCAGAAAACCTGGTTAATGTCATCGCTCCATGTATAGCGTGTCTGTGTTTGCCTACCTGCGCCAGTTGTGCCTTCTTCCCCTTTGCTTGCTGTGGCCGTGTTTGATTTACCCAGGAGTTTTAAAAGCCAAGTTAAACAGGAAGTTAAGCAGACTGTTGGATTTGGATTTTTGTTTTGGTTTTTGCTGTTGTCCTCTTTAAGATAAATTAGTATTTATCTTGGTAAGATTTTGTCACCTATGCCTTACCTTTAAGTTGACTAACTTTTAGGTTGACTAACTCTTAGGGAAATAGTATTCTTTGCAGTTCTTCATGTTTAAAAAATAAATTGATTTAAAGTTTTGAAATTTCCTAGGTATGTATATATTAATGGTGTTTATAAAGCACAGCTTAAGCTTTTGTTTCCTCAAGGGATTAAGAAGAATATACTATAGAGTATAATATAATTTCATAAGGTTTTTGTAAAAATAATGTTCTTGTGTAAAATCTCTATTAGTGACATTGTTTTTCCAACATTTAACCTTGTCCTAAATAAAAAGTACTAGCAGTTGCGTTTTACTGAGCTAGTTAGCTTAATCCTTGGGGACTTCAGAGATCTGAATGTAACGGAAACTGCTGGTTATTTTAAGCCTAGCAGTTAGCTCTTCTATAAATGGAGTTATTTTTATGAAATGGTAAGCCTCTTTTGACTTGCTGAAAATGAATTATATAAAGTACATATTAAGGGCACTTATATTTTGAAAGGGTGTATCATTTAATATAAAGATTTGATTTTAGGTATTTTTGATGATATAGAAACAGGTGTAAGAATATCTGAAATTTACAAGATGAGCAGGAGTCTTCAGTATGAGTATTAAACAGATTACGTCCTACTGTTTACTAATTTATAAGTTAATCTAAGATTAATACGTGGGTGAGGGATTCAAAAGCAAGTTAAAAGAAAAGGTGATCAGTGGAAAGGATCTGAGAGCAGACAGTGTTCGTCAGCAGTACCACCCTCCCGTGCTCGCCATGTGCTTGCCCAGCACCAAAGAAGCTGTGGTAAGAACACACGGACGTTTAATCTTGAGGGCGCTCTAGTCTCAACAATTTCAGGAAGTATATTTAAAGTATAGCTAGTCTTTTCATAGGGTCTTGGATATTTTAATTTACACCCCAGGCTTGTCTTAAAAGAAAACACTTTATGGTAAAGTGTCTTTTTTTGTTGTTAAACAAGTGACTTACAGGATGGGCTTCAAAAAGTTCCCAGAAAAATGGAATTAAAGATAATGTATTTATTTCCCACAATCCTTTTGAAATCCTTCTCATTATTTTAATTCTTTATAGTCATCAGTGAAAATTTTAGGTAATCTACTTGAAGAATGACGGTGATTCAGAGTCATTAAGTATTTTTGTCAGTTGAATAATAGATGTTTCACTGTGATTACTATAGAATGTAGTATCAGAAATGTGTTTTGCTCTCCAAAACAATCTTAATAATGACGCTGAATTTCTGTTGCAGCTAGAACGAGTAAATCTGTCTGCAGCGCAGACGCTGAGAGCAGCTTTCATTAAGGTGAGCAGTAAATAATTCATAATAATGACTACAATGTGTGCTGTTTGTAAATCTAAAGACCACATGATGATTTGCAGCCTATTTTCTTGTAGTGGAAAGATTTCAGTCACCTTACTCCTGTTTTTATGTCTGTAACCCTTAAAACACTTCCCAAAGGGATCCGGGTCAGTGCTGTTCCTTAGCATCCCAGCTAAACGTTTGTCCGTTGATGCTTTTGAAACGGACTTCCTCGGTGTGTCTCTATAGCTTTAGGGCCTATTACTAAATTATTGTGTTCTATTAAGATTGCTAAATTTGGTGGTAAAAATATAACTAAGATATTATTTATATTGTTTCATTTCAGAGCATAAGTATGAAGACCAGTATTTTAAAGTGGAACACTACGTAAATCCTCTGTTTAATGGGTTGCGAATACTTTAAGAGAATGTACAGTTAAATTATTCAAAATGTTCATTCGATAATCTCTAGCCACATGTTTTTATTAGTTAGTTTGAATTGAGATATACCCTACAGATGTAATACACACAAAATTTCAAAGATTTAGTGCCGTCCAAAAGAAGAAGGTAAATTATCTATCATAATTATCTTAAATGGACTGGATGTTAAAATAACTTCACCATTTCTTTACTACGATTTTAATGTAGCCACATGCTCACTGCCACTGAGTCAAATCCATTTCATGTTGACCCTATAGGACAGTTTCTGGAGTATTAAATCATAACAAGGGCAGAAAGCCCTCACTATTCATAGGTAAAAGTTTAAAGAACGAGGCCACCAGATCTTAAGGTACCCATTAAAAAATTTACATTTTCGCGGCTCATATTAGTTGTTCATGTTAAACTATTGGGTGCCACTACTCCAGAAGCTATTTTAATGTTGGGGGTATTGTGTAGTTGTAACTTTTTCATTTCCCCAACCACCTAAAAACAATGTTTATAGTATGTGACTGATAAATATGGAATCCTGGATAAATTAATGGATAAATTGTTACTGTTCTCAGCATTAATTTGTAATTGTTCTAATGGAAGGCATTTTGAAGGAAACAAATTAGTCACTTAAATTGCTAGATTTTCAACTACTGTATTAATGTTGACATTTCAAATGATTTTAATGTTGAGTGATTATGTAGAGAGCATGCTTTAGAAAGTTGATGTTTTTGAAGCCATAACTTGCTTGGAAACGGTTTTTAAAATCTTTATCAAGCCAGACCAGAAAATCTTTATATCTCTATTTCTAAAATACTGTTGCTTATAACCTGTTAAACTATGCATATGGAAGAGCTTCAAAGAGTTAGTGGGAAAACGGAGTTAAAGGATAGAGACAACTTCTCAGGAACTTTTGGAGGCCTGATCCATTGTAATCCGTTCCCTGGAGAGATCGGATACGTCATCCGAGGTTGCCACCACGGATCCACACTTGTGGGCGTCACTGCCTTGGGGATGTAATGAAGATAAGTAGCTTAACCAGGAATTTATTGAAGAGACACTAGGATTACTATGTTCCAGCTGGCTTTCGAGACACCCTACACTATATTCACAGAATACCTTGACTCTTTTAAGTTTCTGAAGGAAATCCAGTGTTGAACCCTGAGTAAACTACTAATTGGAGGTAGTTTATGGTTTCAAAATTAGCTTTGGCTGCATAGATTCTGATGATTGTTTTATCTTTGCGAATCTGGGCTTTTGGCAGTCGCTCTGATAAAAAAGCAAGTCTCATGAGAAAGTCAGTGGAAATGAGGGTGACCGAGGCTAATCTGATTTCGTGTGTGAGAATTTGTGTAATGCTCAGCACGCCCACATTAAGATGTACTGATGATTAAGAATGAAATAGGTTATTTTTCCTTAATTTATGTATATATATATATATATATATATATTTTTTAAATAGTTGCCGAATTGTTGGGGCACAAGTACTTACTGAGTTGCTTGGGCCTAACTACTTGATAAGTTGCCAAGTAAGCATTTCTTTTGCTGTAAGGGCCCAGTGCCCTTCATGTAACATCTGAGATTTCTGTCATAGCCTCGCTTTTACGTACTGGGGCCCCAGGCTGACTTGACTGTGAACACATTCTTCAGCAGTGTTTCATTCTTTCAGTACCTAACTGCACCTACCCCTCACTGTTCTCTATTTCTCATTCACAATAGTAGTAAAAATTCACTACCCAACTATACTATTCAACATCAGCAAGGAGGCAAAAGCAATGCTGGCTAAGGCTCTGTGTATCAGTTTGACTGGACCATGGTATGGTTTTCAGTGATAGAACAGTAGTATAGTGATATAACTTGGCGGTTTTCATCTTCCATTTACACATAACGACCATTTCCATGTAGTGACATGATCTTGGCAACCTAACCCTGTCGGTAAGCGTGGAGTGGGTTTATATCTTAATCAGATGTGTGTTGTTGTTGTTGACATTTCCTGCAAGCCCTTTGAGAATCACCCTGCTCCCCCAAGATACTGCGTCATGTAGACAGATTCATTGTGGTCGCTAGGTGGCAAGTCGGTTCCAACTCCTTGCTGCTTTCTAGACAGCAGAACAATACACTTCCTGATCCCTTTGCTACGAAATATTGGCTTATTTAAAAAGTAAAAAATTACACAATATGTAATGTTCTAGTACTTTGCCAAATTACTATTTTTACTACCGTCTTAAGCCATATTTACACAATTTTACTTTTAAAGAAAACTCTTTGAAGTACCTATCTATCTTAAATGTATGCATGGAAATAAACTTCAAAATAGGATGTAAACTATAATTTAGTACAGTGCTTCTCAATCTGTGGGTCGCAATCCCTTTAGGGGTCGAACGACCCTTTCACAGGGGTCGCCCGATTCATAACAGTAGCAAAAAGACAGTGATGAGCTAGCAACAAAAATAATTTTATGGTTGTGGGGGGTTCACAACTGTATTAAAGGGTCACGGCATTAGGAAGGTTGAGAACCACTCATTTAGTAGGACATTCTTTAGTGTTATTAATCATCTATCAGGATTGTTTCCCTGAATAACGTTTGAGAACAGCTAAAATGATTCCAGGATTGAGGTAAATGTGTATGTTTTCTTTTCCTGTATCATTTCACACCCTCTCCATTCTGAAACATGAAATCTAATGAGAAGCATGTTGTCATAGGAAGAGCAGTGGGAGCAGAATGAAGCGTGTCTGCAGTCAGATCAGTGGAACTGGAGGAGCAGAGGTTCAGTGCTTGACGCAGGGAAACAAATAGTTTGTGATCTGATCAAGATCATGCAGTGTGTTTTTATTTGCTATTTAATATTGGTGTAAAAAAGTATGTGTGTAACGATTACATTGGCAGGCTTCATGAAAGAAACAAATTTGGAGGGGATTACAATTTTATTTTTTTTAAGTCATACAGTAGAGAAAAATGGGGGAAACAAGCCTGGTGATGAACTTTGGTAAATGCAGAAGGTTTTAGTGCCCCAGGGAACACCACTAACAGAACCAGTGCAAGCTCATTAGTGAAACAGGCTCAGGAGGTAGTAAAAGGATTAAAGATGTTCTGGAAATTAGTCAAGGGGATATTCTTGCTCCAGAAAGATAAAGTAGGAAATGAAAATCATTGTGATAGGAAAATCGTTAAGGGATTATCTAGCTTCTCCAACAAAGGGAACCCTGTTTGTTTTTTTCCTGACCTTCTTGCCCAAGTGCAAAAGGGTCTGCAACATACTGCAGGGGTCCATCAGTGTTTACCCTCAGGCGGAATATCCATAGCGTTTGGCACTTAAAAAAATGGACGGGCAATTGATGGACAACCAAAAATCTATATGCTCAGTCTGTCTGTGCCATTCAGTTGCATGAAAATACAAAAATAGAGGAGACATTAAGTACGTTATATTCAAATGGAAAATGGGATGCTGATGCCCAGGGGCTGACAAAATGTGAATGAATAACACCATGACTGCACTTTACACAAATTTCCACCCTTACAAGTTTCTCCGTCAGAGATGTTTCCAACAGATTTTAAGACACTGGTGTTTGGGCTCTAATACACATCCTTTTTTAACCCATTGTTCAAATTTCACTTTCTTCCCATAGGCTGAAAAGGAAAACCCCGGTCTTACCCAGGACATCATTATGAAAATTCTAGAGAAAAAAAGTGTAGACGTTAACTTCACCGAGTCCCTTCTCCGTATGGCAGCGGATGATGTCGAAGGTATCCCATCATGCGCTCCTCTGATTTGTTCTTTGACAAAAGGATCTTTTGCTTTCCTCCTTTTCTTTCTTGCGCTCACCCATCTCCCCCTCCATCTCCTTCGTCATTTTTCTTAGGGTGGGAGTGGGATGCGGTGATGAAAACCAATCTGTAGGATATAAAAGTTATTTTTTAATTTTGAAATATCAGATTACTTGAGTGGTTTTACTGTTCTCTAGTTTCACTAACAGAGAAGCACTGTGAAATTTTGGACTTCGTTGGTGTTGACAGTAAGGAAACCTCCCGCAGTTTGCTTACCTGGGTGTTTGCGCTGTTGCGTTCTAGCTGTGGCACAGCATGGAGAGCAGTAGGATGCCCCTGTCCCAGGGTGTTGCTGTTTGCTAGCAGGCAGAAGTGAAGTTCCCTTAAGCTCAGCAGCCGCTATTCTACACATGAAGGAAAATTGTGGCAGTAAATTTCCTTTTTTAAAGGGGTGGGGGGCGTGGCCATTGTAATGATGCACAAATCACTGTGTTAGACCCGGGCATTTGCACTGTTAGCACGAATGTAATGGTGAGTCTGTGAGCTATAGTGTTTCCAAGTCTACAGTTAATTCAGTAGTGACCTTGGTCTAATTGAAGATTACACCTTTTTCCAAAGTAGTTCTGTAATTTCATTTCTTGTGTTGGATTTGTGGTGTTTGCCTGTGCTCTTAATTGAGAGATCACAAATTTACTTTAGGTTCTAGTTGGTTGGATTTGGGAGCTCAGATCAATGATGGGTCATTGTTCAATGTAGAACTTTAAATAATTAAACTCTTCTCTGTAGTTGACACTGCCTTTGCTTTCCTTATGAAGACCATCATTGGAAGGCCCTCTGTAGTGTAACTTTGGGGGCTGGTGAAGCTGACTACGCCTCCTGCCCCCTTTCAAGGCTGGTTTTCATTTACCTCCAAAAAGAATGCGATTCTACTGGGCTGAAACCCTAGCATTGTTGCTAAGCTGAAGTCCAGCAAACTCTGCTTATGGCATTATCTTTTGTAACTTTCTGGCCTCTCCCTTCATCTGTAACTAAGGTTGAGCATTCTTAGACTTGCGTTTTTTTTTTTTATCATGCACTTATTTTATCAGAGTATATGATTGAACGACCAGAACCTGAGTTCCAGGACCTCAATGAAAAGGCACGCGCACTGAAGCAAATCCTCAGTAAGATCCCGGATGAGATCAATGACAGAGTGAGGTTTTTGCAGACAATCAAGTAAGTTATATTTTTTTTATTTTGAGTTTTTTTCCTAAGTATTTCAGCAGAACCAATCATTCTAGATGTTTTAAATTGGTTATAACATTAATATCACGCTATTTTGACCGGTTAAGTACCCTGACCCATGGACGGTGAGGAGGTTAGGGTGCTGCCCTCCTGTGTAGTTGGGGAAGCCGTTTTATTTCAGCTGTACGTAGTCATAAGGAAGTTGAGATAAAGAACCCAAGTCTTGGCCTAAGTCATTGGCTGAAGCTGAATAGAGTCTTGCATCTCATTTAATGGGGCAGTAGTAAGATTTCAGTTCTGTTTTCTGAAATGTAGTCTCTACAACTGAATTAAATTTAGTGGTGATAAAATTTTAGCCCGGTACATTTGCAATGAAAAGTTTGCTGGTATATGCCTTATCTTTTAAAATACAATTCAGCCTTGCATAAACTAGCATAAATACTTACGGTATAGTTATTTGTCTCACTGTTATACATATCGATGTATTACAGTAGGTGCTGTTATTACTGATGATTGTTTGACAAATTTATGAGGGTGATTTAAAATCATACCAAAATAGTTTATCGGGCACAACATACTGTGAAATTCCTATCATACTTCTTTAATAAAATATTTTAATTTCTATTTAAACTAGTTATATTCTTCATCCCTTATTGTAACACTATTTTTCAATCAGCATACCCGATCCCTACTACACCAAGTATTGTGTGTGCTGCTATAAGTTATACGAAAGCAGACAAAAAGATTCCTGATACTAACAAGCACTTAGGTATATTTTAATATGCTAGCAGACAAAAATTTGAATTTCCAGTACAACATTTTTCTGCGTGACCTTGGATCCAGAGGCTAGTTTCTGTGATTTTAGTCTGTATCTCTGGGTAGGAAGGTAATTGTGAGGATTAGAAGTGACGTCTGAAGTAGCAGCACAGGAGATAGGCATTCGTGGCACATACAGGACCAGCCATGATTGTGAAATGCAGTTTGTTTTTCTCCCCTCACAGTAGAGTTGATTAGGAAAGGTGATCCAATAAACAAAATTGTAGACATTCTCTTGATTAATTGAACATTTCATGTTATCTTCAAATAAGGTTTCCAGCAGTGTCCTGTCCAGACCAAGCTACATACATACAGCACAAGAATAATGTTCCTTTCGAGCCGCATTTCTACGTGAATGACCCAGTGGGACTGCAGAAGCACATGTGTACACTTTACCATGAATCGTGGGCTGTAATACAAAAGTCTTAATTGTCAGGAGTCACTGAGTAATCCCCCCACTTCGAAAGGAGATTGTAAACCAAATAAGTTTGTGAACTTATGCTTTAGAGTGTTTTTAAAGGCCTCTAGTGGGCAGATTTCAGTGGCATGAGTAGACATTCCATGCAAGTTTTTTATAAGCTGTTATTTACATTTCATCTAATGTCTGTTGTGCTTCCTTCTTTCAAAATACCTGATTCCCAAAAGTTGCTCTCACTAATTAGCTGTAAATTGCTAAATTTCTTCCCATGATGCCCACACTTTCTGTCCCCTGACTCAAAACCCACAAAGTCTAGACAATGCCTAGTCCCTAGATACATATATATACTCTAGCTGTTTTCTGGCACTTGCGGCTGTTCTTTGCTTATTTCGTGGCCTGAAGTATTATTCTGTTGCTGAGTTCTTCTCAGAGGAAATATATCCCCAGGTAGCTTCTTTTGCCTCATGCTACATCCAAGGTTAGACCTGGAAACAACAGTCTTGATCAGTAGAGTTCTTCGTAAAGCTTTGTGGCTAGTAATGAATCTAACCCTGACTTCATGATCCCAAACAGTTCACCAGCTGAACCTCTTGGGAAGCATTTCTATTTATTATTTTTTCCTTTTTTAAGGTACAGGGAGGTTTCCAAAGGCTGTATTAGTAAGTTTGTGGTTTAGCAACCGCTCCCCTCTGCCCTACCTCCCATGAGTGGCGGTGCTTAGCTAGAGAACCATTTTTCTGATTAATGGAACGTTGCCTCTAACTTTTATGTGTAGTGGACAGCATGTCTCATCTTCTGGATGAGTCCTAAATGCACATTTCTACCATTCCTTTTTTAGGAGTAGATTAAAGTGTATTGCAAAGTGAGCTTTGTATAAACAGCGAATTGCCTGATCACTGTGTAATTTCCTCCATTATATTCTGTTTTAAATAGCCCTCATTGTGGGTTTAGAAAAACCTTGAATATTCAGAGCTTTGGCTTTTTTGTTGTTGAAATTAAGGGGTTTTTTTTTTCCCTCTCAGTTAATAGGTTGTTCTCATGACATCACTTTTTTTAACCAATGGTACATTCTTGCCCCTCACAGCAACACGTAAGGATTCTACTTGCTTTGAAAATGAGTGAAAGGAACAGTTATATAACCTAAACCTTCTATTACCAAAGTCAAAGGAAATGCATGAGTAGACAGATGTCATTTTTTATGTAACACTATTGCCCCATTTGAATATTTTAATGCTCATCCTACGTCTAATATATATTTTTTGTTTTGATTAACAATTCTTTTTCTTAAATTTTATTTTCTTGTTGCTGTTGAAAATCTCGGCAGCAAAATATGTCAATTCAGTTTCTACATGGCCAAATCAGTGACAGTGATTACATTCCTCAAATTCTGCAGCCATTCCCAGCCTCCTCTTCTCAAGTTCTTCCCTACTCTCCCTGACCAAACTCAGTCCTCCAACGATTCCTTTCTAATCTTTGAGTTGCCACTTAAATCTAATACAGATAGTTGTTAAAAGAGCATAATGCTCAAACCAGATATTTTTTACATTCCCTAACTATTCTAGAATAAGCTAAAATGGGTGTGTGTGTTGTGGGGAGGAGGGCTGTTGTTTGTTTTTTTCATATATACCAAAATCCAACTAGTTGCAATTCTTAGACTTCCCATATGCTTATTTACTAGAAAATTTCCTGTGATCACACACACCCTCTCCCCCCCCCCCCCCCCCCAGCAAAGTCTGGAAACTGAGCTTGCTTTCTTTTTCCCCTTAGTAATAAAGCTGAAGTGTTTTAGGTAAGAAGTTACTGAAATATGACATTTGTGCTAAAGTCAGGATGGTTTGGAATTTCATACCTGTATTATATTTGAACAGCAAATGTTTTGTAGCGATTCAAAGCTGAGAGAGTAGAAAGAAGATGCTTTAGAAAATGTTAGACTGTTTGAGAATGCAGAATTACATCAAGTTCAGTTTGACAGGACAGAAAAAATTACTGTGAAGTTAGAATGGGCAGTTGAAAAGGGCAGAGATATAAAAGACAAGGAGCCTCTTGGACGAATCGGCTCAAATAATTTTATAGATTTCTTCTCTTTGGAAAGGAGCGGGGGTGTTGATGTGTATATAGTCAAAGGATGGCTGCTGGAAAGGTTAAGGCAGAAGAATATTCTGATATCGACTGCCAGGAATTTAAATATATTTTCCCAAGGAAATAGTGACCGCATAGGTTTGTAAGGAGAGGATGGATACTCACTGTTTAGATAGAAGGGAAGTGAGAAAAGCTGAGTGTGTGGAGGAAATATTTTCTTGTAAACATCACGACTGTTGCTTATGAAACTTGAAGCGTTAGTAACTACAAGATGAGTTCCGTGTAATAGGAGCATTTTATCAAATTGTTCATGAGACATCAAAAGAGGAGACTGCAGTAGCTTGGATACCGGCAGGAAGGCTGAGGTGTGTTTACCTTGCTATAAATTTGAAAAGCATACTACTAACACTGATTTAGGAAATTTGGTATCAGTGTTTGGCCATCAGTTCAAGATATGTCAGAATAACAGAAGAGTATAGTCTGAAACACCCTCTCCTTTGTAGTGTGTGATTGATTATTAATGATTAACTTAAAGTATATGGAAATATATGCAAATTTCTAAATAAAGCTGATTTGGGGGGATTTTGTCCCCCATTTCTCCACAGGGATATAGCTAGTGCAATAAAAGAACTTCTTGACACAGTGAATAATGTCTTCAAAAAATATCAATACCAGAATCGCAGGGTAAGTGTAGAAGAAGCTTTGTTAGTTGTCAACTTCTGTGTTGGTTTGCACTTTGTTCTATTGAATTAAATATGAATAAATTTTTATCACTGGAAATAGTTTTATACTATTAACCAGTGTGTTTCTCCTTGAATTAGATATGCTGTCTATTATATGTATTTAAGTAAACACTCCTGAAAATACTTTCCTAAAATGCAAAGTTCATCCTATTTGCTGTGTGATCTCCTGGTTTTGACTTGATTTATCTGTTATTTTATTTTGTAATTTTTTTTAATGTGTATAGGCACTTGAACACCAAAAGAAAGAATTTGTAAAGTACTCCAAAAGTTTCAGTGACACTCTGAAAACTTATTTTAAGGACGGCAAGTAAGTACTGTCATTTATTGTACTTTTCTTTTAAAATGAAGTATGTAATTTTATGTGCTGTTTGTGTTGGGCTGCCATGAGGAGAGAAAGAAATCCAGAGTCACTCATTTGTATCAGATCTTTATATCAAGAAAACAGCCCATTCCACATCAAGTCCATAAGTCCGATACTAGCCCATAAGTCCCTCTGCAGAGTTACGCAGCCACATGCGATGATACAGAGTGCAGGAAGCTAGGAAGCCGGTGGGTGCAGAGTCGTGTGGATCAGATGGCGGTGACCAGCTCACAGGGCTTGCACAGGTCTATGCGGCCCCTCAACAGGAGGGTGAAGGCAGAGAGGGAAAGGGAGGTTCCCAGGAAGGACTCTCCTTATGAGGAGGTCATGTCCACAAGAAGGCACCATCGAGCTGTGACCTGATTGACAGGCTAGATTCCACCCTTACACTGTATCTCTTCACGTTGAAATGAAATTATGTAACTACCACACTGTTAATACTGTCAAAATAAATTATTATATTGTTGGAGTCCCTTGGTGGCACAAATGGTTAAGCTTTCTCTCGACAATCAAAAGGTTAGGGGCTCGAGTCTGCTCAGAGGCATTTCAGAAGCAAGTCCAGCTAGCTACTTCTGAAAAACCAGCCAGTGCAAACCCTACTGATGATCAGGGCTACAATACATAGATCTTCTCAGATAGGGGAAAAATACAGAACACAACCTCAATTCTCTTTAATAAAATCCAGACTTTCTGGGCTGGCCCAGACTAGAGTAGTCTCCCTGTGAGACTGCGACCTTGAGTTATTCTGTGTAATTTGTGTAGACATTATTGCCTTTGAACCTTCTTACTGCATTTACACCTTAGGTGTAAACCTCCACCACAACAGTGTATTGTGTGCTTGGTTGGTTTGTTTTGTGTGGTGGGGTTATTGAAACTGAAGAGAGAAAAAATTGACAATTTGGTGGGGGAATATGTGCAATACCGTGTGGAGCGAAGTTCCAGTTCTTTGAGGGGTCCCTGGGAGGAGCTGATTATGGTGGCAACTGGTTATTATTCTGTTAATGCTCAAGGAGATGAGTAAGTCAGGTAGACTGGTTGGAATAGCAAAGGAATGGTGCTTCCTCTAGCCATAGCTCTAGGCTAGAACTGAAATTGGCTGGTATTTTTTTAAGGGACCAGATGGGAAGTATTTCAAATCTCTCCAGACCTGCTCCTCACAGCTGTGGTAGTACAGAAGCAGGATTGCACAATAGAGAAGCATAGAGATGTATTCCTTTATTTCTGTGCGTGTTATTTGAATCTTACGTCACCCTCAGAAATACGAATTGTACTGAGTTGGAGTCGGGCCAGGTTATTAGGTGTTTTTAAACGCTGCACGCTTGTGATCCACTCACCTGGGAGGAGGGAAGTTAAGGTTGCTTTAAAAGTGTCATCTTGTAAAAAGGAAACGCATTCAAAATGTAAATTTGCCATTCTGAAATCTGTGCTGGGTCGGTGTAAGTCACTACTGAAGATAGAGATTCTTCTCAAGAAGAGTGCTAATAGACAAAATAGCTGAAAGACCAAACCAAAAGCCCATTGCCTTCTAGTCCAATCTCAACTCCTAGGACGCACCTGGATGACAGAGTGGCGCTGCCCTGGGGTTTCCCAGCCTAACCTTCCAGCATGGAGGAGCCTTAAAACCACTGCTCTTCCACGGGGCAGCCAAGTTCTTAACCAAGGTGCCCCCGGGGCTGTTTATCCTTTCGTTTATTTCCTCAGAGTTTCTAAAGTACATAGGTAACTTTTATAATTCGAGAAAAGCATACTTTTTTTGTGTTTTTACGTGTACACACATCTGGGGGCTACCAAAAGTTCACGGAAAATTTTTATTACCTCCTCCCTTGGTGTAACTGAATTCAACCCAACTCGTAACCATCTCATCATCGTTTTTAGAGTCAGAAAAATAGTCTACATGATGTGTTATTTTAGCCCCAACTGGTAGGAACCGCAAACATCATGTCATACCATAATAAAATAATTGGTTTTTTCCTAGTTTTTAAAGTTCTAGTAACACTGCAAACATGTTGTAATGCTTATGTTTATATATGTATTAAAGATGTCAAGCTAAATTTTATTAGTAGTTTTAGGTTGTTTCGTGCTCCGACTAAGGTTATCTGGGGAAAATGCCCCTGAAGGATTATTTTTATCACGTTGGCAGGTGTGTTCTGAAAATAAACTTGCATCTGCTTTTCTTAGGTCCCCTATAGTCACCTAACTAAAAACACATTAAAAGCATGATTTACTTAATGGATCATTATTTTTATTGTGATTAAGGACGATAATAGAATGAACAAGTTGAAAGGTAGAAATTCACTTAGTGCCTACGATTAATCTGAGGTTATTTACCCTGCATATATATTCTTAGCCCCTTGTTACTTTTTCTCCATTCAGCAGCAGCTTCAATTGTTACTCTTGGTAAATGAATATTGTGCTCTCCACTTTATGTTTGTTTGTTCCTCCACACCGAGAAGTACAAATAGTGACCGGAACCTATCTACCTGCCTGCCTTTCCTTCCTGCTTTCCTTCCTTCCCTCCCTCCCTCCCTCTATAGAAGAGTGAATTTGTGTTGATTCAACTAGTTCTTCTTGGTCCCTGCTTTTTGAAGATTGCCAGAGTGGCATTGTAAGCTTTAGCCGTGTTACTGGATAAGCTCACAGCATGAGTCTAGGTGTTCTCTCTGCCCCAGCTCCATAAACCGGCTCTGTGGGAGCACATGATAGAATACTAAGCTATTTGTAAAAACAATTGTTGTCAATTTTTGACAACCGCTCGATTGTTTCGTTTTAGAGAAAGAAATTTTGTAAAAGTAGCTAGCAATTCTCAATTTTTTATTTCAAAGGTTTTTGAAAGTAAGGTTTGGGATGAATCAAATTAAAAGCTAAATACCTTTTTCCTGTTTCTCATCATTTGAAGTTATGGCTGGAGACCACATTGAACCTTCCTATTTGACCAATCACATGTTACATCTGCAAATAAACTCCATTTGTTAAACATGCCCCTTACTATTAGCCTGGGCTGTGATTAGCAAGGTTGGCAGTTTGAAACTACTAGCTTCTACAAGGGAGGAAGACAGTACTTTCTGTTCCCACAAAGAATTACTTCCTCAGAAGCCGCTGGGGGCAGTTGTTCCCTGTCTTATAGGGTCACTTTCGAGTCGATATTGAAGACCCACTGGCAGTGAATGAGATCAGTAGTAGCCCTCCAGCAGCCTATTGCCAGCCATAACCACCAGGGGGCAGTAATTCCTAGATATTCTCAAATGATGCCATTAAATGCCAAACTGGAATGAAAGCTATGACTGAAACTCAATGCTAAATTTTCTTTTGGCTCTTCTTGATGGCTTCATAATAAATCAACTTCATTGTTGGATGACATTAAGTATTCATATTTATAAAGAGTGGGGTTTGGGGTGTGTTTGAGAGATTAATGTTTGTTTTTGTTTTTAACAGGGCAATAAATGTGTTCATAAGTGCCAACCGACTAATTCATCAAACCAACTTGATACTTCAGACCTTCAAAACTGTGGCCTGAACGTTGTATATGTTAAGAGATGTATTTCTCAGTGGCAGTATTGAACTGCCTTTATCTGTAAATTTTAAAGTTTGACTGTATAAATTATCAGTCCCTCCTGAAGGGGCCTAATACAGGATGTTGAATGGGATTATTGCCATCTTACACCATATTTTTGTAAAATGTAGCTTAATCATAATCTCACACTGAAGATTTTGCATCACTTTTGCTATTATCATTCTTTTAAGAATTATAAGCCAAAAGAATTTACGCCTTAATGTGTCATTATATAACATTCCTTAAAAGAATTGTAAATATTGGTGTTTGTTTCTGACATTTTAACTTGAAAGCGATATGCTGCAAGATTATGTATTTAACAATATTTGGTGGCAAATATTCAATAAATAGTTTACATCTGTTAAATATTTCCTTATTTGAAGAACCTCCGTTTGTGATGTGTGCTTGTGTGTGCCTGGAAGACCAAGACAACATGGTAGGAAGTCTGAAGAACCGTTGGGTTATCCATGAGCAAACACCCCTTTTCTTGTCCTTAGTACTTGGGCAAAATGTCATCAGTGGAATATTTGTGCTAATTATTCTGTCATCTGAGGTACCGAATATATTTTCATTATTTGGGATTTATTTAAAGAGACTTGTGAGAAAAGAATGCTGGTTTTATGGTATCTTCAACTATCATTGCCACTGTGGACTCTGGCAATGTAGAGTTGACTCAGAAATTCTTTCCTGTGTGCTGGGCACATTCCCCCCCCCCCCCCAAATAGCTACAGTTGATAATAATTTGAAGCTACTCCCTCCCTGTTTTGAAATTGTCATGAGTGTGATTATTATACAAAACAGGACCTTAAAAATTTTGTGAATGAAATTAAAAGATTATAAAATTTTTCCAGGAACTTTTTGAAGCCCCCTAGTAGAATCTTAAAATATATGCAATTTTGTTTCATTATGGAAAAGTTTTAAGGAAGTTTTGTAGAGTATTCATGTTGTGATTCCATTTTAAAATTATAAAACAAAAGGGGAAAAATCAAAATATGCTCATCTTCTATGATGATTTTGAATATTATACTGAATTTCTGCTGGCAATATTATTTTATTTTGTGACTTAGTTATTTAAGAGCTTTTTTCCATTTAAAAACTCATTTCATTGACAATATAGAAGTAGCCATCTTGTTAAATATAAACAGGAAGTCTTAGAAAGAAACAAATTCTAGGAGACGGTTTGATAAAATATCACTACTTATGAATATTTCACTGACTCAATTTTTCTTCAAAAAGACATAGTCAGTAAAGCAAATAGAATTGGCGATTGATGCCATTTTATCCATAAACTGTCATTCACTTTAGATGTAAATAGATAGCCAGTCAGTGAAGATGAGGAGATACGCTTTTTGTGGTTCATTTTCTAGCAGCAGCGTTTTCTTACATAAACCTATTTATGTACGCTTCTTGCCATAACTCGCAGTTAATACACATACCAGAGATCAGCAGTTTTTTTTAAGCCTTTGGACTTCTTGAAAGAAAGACGAGGCTTTTCGCTCTGTAAAGAGTTGCCGTCTCGGAAACCTTCCAGGGCAGTTCTGCCCTGTGCTGTGGGGTCACTGCGTTTGAGTTGACGCCACAGCAGTGAATTTGGTTTGTGTGTTTCTTAAACTCTTTATACCACTCTCCAACATCTCTAGCTTCTGTTTTCATGAAATATGCTGACAGGAAAAAGATTATGCTTTAGATACATTAATGTCTTATATAGTTTTAATGGACTGGGTTTGGATGAATATGGAAAAGGGCCGGTGTGGCCCTAGTCAGACACATTTCCAGAGAGCAGAAGGGTAACCACCAGAAAGGAAACGGATACTGTCTTAGACTGGGTTCTCTAGAGAAGTAAAATAATTGGCATGCTGTGTGTGTTTGTGTGTGTGCGCGCGCACACACACACACTTAAGAAAAGTGTACTAGACAGGTTCCAAGTCCATGGGTTAAATGTTAGACATGGGTCTTCTCCAAGCCTTCTTCCTGACTTGGGAAATTGCGGAGGTTGAAGAACCCAAAATTGGCCGGCAGACCACTGACAGGCAAATGAATCCAAGGTCAAAAGACAGGCTTTGGCTCAAATCCCAAAATCAGAGGTCAGTGAGCCATATGTAGGATCCAGACTCAGCAAAAAGCAAGCAAGCTTAGGGTGTTGCTTTCTATCCTAATTTTATACTGTTAGGGTGATTTACAACTGATTAAATGAGATTACATTGTATTAGGTCAGGCCATAGCAATAACTAGGTGTTACCTGCCAAGTCACTGAAAATCCTGAGCCAACCACTTGACCCAAAACCTAATGATCACAAATAAGCTGAGTACCCATGTGAAACATTGTTGTAGAAATATATCTTTAAATTAATTTGACAGTTCAGTGCCTTACAATTCAGGGACCCAGTTTGGAAAGCTTGGGTTACGTAAGTGATTAACTACCAGACCCAAAATTTGAATTCAACATTTGTCTCCAAAGTATACTCTATATTTTATTGCTTCCATTGCCAAAGTTCCACCTTATTTAGGATACCTATGTCCTAATACTAACATTAAGTCTGTAACACAGTTAAATATCAATTGCTAGGCCTAAAGTCGGTGGTTTGAAACTTGTTATTTGCTATAGTTCAATTCTGAAAAATGCTTAATCCTTATATATTTTTTATGTATACTTATATTTTTAAATAACAAAAAATGGTCGTTTTTCTTTTTAAAGTTGATTGCTGTAATTACTTTGTAAAGGCATACATTGTCACCCAATCTCACTTCTTTCAAAATTTTAAAAAGCTTTTGATGGAAAATTCCTAAATTTTTATGAAATTTGCGTAAAAGTAATCATAAGCACCCATACAATTCATCCAAATTTACCTGCTGCCTAACATTTTCCCCTTTTTGTTTGATCATTTCCTTGTTCTGTTCACCTTTCTGTACACATTTCCCCTCCTTTGGACCACTTGCAGTTAATTTGTCATCTTCAAAATAGTGCTATTCCTATGGTTATCATAGAGTAAATTTAATATTGATATACACTTTTAAAATTCACTGTCAGTATTCTAAAATTTTGTTAATCCAATAATAGCCTTGGTAGCGTGTTCCCTGCAATATTATATCTATGTTGTGATCAGGTATTGCATTAGTAGACATTGTAAGGAATGAATGTTTCCGATTTCCATGATTGTATTTTTCCCGTAAGGTAGTGATACAACTAAAACCAACCTCACCGCCCTCCGGCTGGTGCCAGCTCACAGCGACCCTAAAGGTCAGGGGAGAACTGCCCCTGTGGCTTTCCAAGACTGGGACTCATTTTTTTTTCATGTTCGTTGTTTTTATTAAGTATATAATTAAGAATATCTTACATTTTAGTTAGTTATTTCTAATAGACCCATCTTAGTTATCTTGCATTGCTATAGAAGACATACAAAATTTGGATGACTTTAATAAATATAAACATTTTCACAATTTAGGAGACTAAGAATCAAAAAAATCAAATATCTTTAAGAGAAACTTATTTCTCTGGGAAGATGTCTAAGCCATTTTGCCATCTATGAGCCTAATGTTTCTAGGAGATCTCCCTGTTTCTTGATAGTAATATCCTGGGTGTAGAGTATTCTCAGGATGCTGGGTAGAAAGGATATGTTCTACTTGTAGCTGTTTTGAGGTATAATTAATTAATTTTATATTCAGAAGATATCAATTCACATAAGACAGAACACTCTGAATTGAAAAGAAAGCAGAATTATACAGATTTTAGTAAATAGTCCCTTGGCCATTGTGTAATTGCTAAATGTTTTTCCCAACTTGTGGTTTCTTGTTTTACTCTTTGCTTACGTCTTGATGTGTGTGCTGCTTTCTTTCTTTTTGAGGACTGTTTAATGTTTTGAAGAAAGTAAACTTACTTTTTTTCTTTTTTAAATCATTTTATCGGGGGCATGTACAACTCTTATCACAACCCATACAAACATCCATTGTTCCAAGCATATTTGTATATTTGTTGCCCTCATAGTTCTCAAAACATTTATCTACTTGGGCCCTTGGTATCAGCTCCTCATTTCCTCCCTCCCTGCCCCCCCCCCCATGAACCCTTGATAATTTATCAATTAATATTATTTTGTCATGTTTTACACCATCCAACATTTCCCTTCACCTACCTTTCTGTTGTCCAAGTCCCTGGGAGGGGGATATATGTAGATCATTGTGATCAGATTCCCCTTTCTACCCCACCTTCCCCTTACCTTCCTGGTATTGCTACTCCTTATTTGTCCTAAGGGGTTCATCTGTCCTGGATTCCCTGTTTCCAGTTCCTATATGTACCAGTGTACATCGTCTGGTCTAGCTGGATTTGTAAGGTTGAATTGGGATCATGATAGTGGGAAGGAAGAAGCATTAAAGAATTAGAGGAAGGTTGTATGTTTCATCTTTACTGCACCCTGACTGGCTTGTCTCCTCCCTGCGACCCTTCTGTAAGGGGTTGTCCAGTTGCCTACAGATGGGTTTTGGGTCTCCACTCCGCACTCGCCCTCATTCACAATGATTGGACTTTTTGTTCTTTGATACCTGATCCCATCGACACCTCATGATCACAGAGACTGGTGTGTTCCCTCCATGTGGGCTTTGTTGCTTCCCAGCTACATGGCCGCTTGTTTAATCTTTAAGACCCAGACACTATATCTTTTGATAGCTGGGCACCATCAGCTTTCTTCACCACATTTGCCTATAAATCCGCTTTGTCTTCAGTGATTATGTCGGGGACATGAGCATCATGGAATGCCAGTTTAATAGAACATAGTGTTCATGTGTTGAGGGAGTACTTTGAGTAGAGGCCCAATAATACTGTTACTCTATTTTTAAATAGTTTTATTAGGGGTTCATACAACTCATCACAATCCATACATACAGCAATTGTGTAAAGCACATTTGTACATTCATTGCCCTCATCATTCTCAAAACATTTGCTCTCCACCTAAGCCCTTGGCATCAGCTTCTCATTTTTACCCATCCCTCCCCTTTCTCCCCTCCCTCATGAACCCTTGATAATTTATAAATTATTATTTTGTCATATCTTGTCCTGTCTGACATCTCCCTTCACCCACTTTTCTGTTGTCCGTCCCCCAGGGATGAGGTCACATGTAGATCCTTGTAATCGGTTCCCCCTTTCCAACCCACTCTCCCTCTACCCTCCCAGTATCGCCACTCAGACCGCTGGATTCCGTGTTTCTAGTTCCTGTCTGTACCAGTGTACATCCTCTGGTCTAGCCAGACTTGAAAGGTAGAATTGGGATCATGATAGTGGGGGGCAGCGGGGCTAAGCATTTAGGAACTAGAAGAAAGTTGTATTTTTCATCGTTGCTACATTGCACCCAGACTGGCTCATCTCCCCGGGACCTTTCAGTAAGGGGATGTCCAGTGGCCTACACATGGGCTTTTGGTCTCCACCCCGCACTCCCCTCCTCCCCCATTCACTGTGATAAGATTTTTTGTTCTGATGATGCCTTATACCTGATCCCTTCAACATCTCGTGATCGCACGGACTGGTGTGCTTCTTCCATATGGGTTTTGTTGCTTCTGAGCTAGATGGCCACTTGTTTACCTTCAAGCCTTGAAGACCCTAGACACTATCTTTTGGGCACCATCAGCTTTCTTCACCACATTTACTTGTTCACCCGCTTTGTATTCAGTGGTTGTGTTGGGAAGGTGAGCATTATAGAGTGCCAATTTAATAGAAGAAAGTATTCTTGCATTGAGGGAGTACTTGAGTGGCGGCCCAATGTCCTTCTGCTACCTTATTGCTAAAGCTATACATATATGCACATAGATCTATTTCCACTTCCTCATATATAAATACATTTACATGTATAGATACCTTTATTTAGACCTCTATAAATGCCCTTTACCCCTTAGATCTTTCCACTATTTCCTTTTAATTTCCTCTTGGCCCACTATCATGTTCAGCCTTCATTAGAGTTTCAGTAATTCCTCTCAGTTACATTACCGTTGGTCATGCCCTACCAGGTCTCCTGCACCCTCCTCACCACCGATTTGGATCACTTGTTGTTCCCTTGTGCATGGGTTTGTTAGCACCACTACATTTCCCCTCACCTCCTCCTCTCCCATGTCCCCCGGGACTGTCTTTCCCGTTGTTTTCTCCTCCAGATTATTCATCCAGCATATCTTATTTAGACAGTCCTGCGGAGATAATAACATGCACAAAAACAAGACAGCAAAACCAAGCAACAATATACCACAAAACAAGAACAAACCAATGACAAAACAAAACACAATAAGGAAGAAAAGCGTGTAGTTCAAGGACTGTTTGTTTACATTTAGGAGTGTTTTCCAGTCCAGTCTGTTTGGGCACCATGCCCTGGCCCCGAAGTCCACCTTCAGCCTTACCCTGGGAACCTCGCCGCTCCATTCCCTTGCTGTTCTGTTGCACCCCCTTAGTGTTTTGCCTCGGTGTGGTGGGATCAGATTGGGTGTAATTCCCACACTGTGTCTCCGGTGTTGTCCCCTGTAGGGTTACGAGTCAGTGAGGGACGTCATGTCTCATAGTGGTGCTGGTCATGTGGTCCTCTCTGTGGACTACCTGGTCTAATAGGGAACATTGTACTTACGGCCTGGTGGCCCAGAAAACTGTTACTTTTAATGGGAATAGAAAGCCCCGTCTTTCTGATAAGTTTTAGAAAATGTCTTATTCCTCCCACCCCACAGCTTTTTATGTAGAACGTTCTTTGTGTGGGATTTGACTTGTAACTTTTCATGATTAGACATTTGAGAATGCTACCTGGGTGGTGCTGAGTTTGGTACCATATCTGAAGGTATGTAATGCTCTTCATTGGTGATGGTCATTTTGACCCCTTGCTCAAGATGCTTGCAACAACAATAATAAGCAATATGGGAAGTCCAAGCCAACATGAAAACTTTCTCCTAAATTCTATCATTTGTTGATAATTCATGCTTAATCTGTCTTTGCTTTGATTGTTGCAAAATAATGGTTTTCCAATTCCAGCATTCCTTCTGCACACACCAGCTGATACTCAGTAGTCTACATTGAGCATCTGTTTTCCATTATCCATCTGTCAGTGATTATCACCTGATTTCTTGCTCATGTTATTGGAGTGGACTCAATGGTTTGCATATTCATTTTCAATGGCTTATAATTCATTACTTATTTTGGTGGTTAAAGTGGTGTCATTGGACCAATGGAAGTTGATGTCTATGTCTTTAAGTCTGCATTGGAAAAAAAAAAAGATTCCAGGAATTAAAATCAGCAATTTTTCCAAGGAACCCTGTTGTGGTTGTTAGGTGCCATCCTGTCAGCTCTGACCTATAGCTACCTTATGCACAACACTACTAATGAAGTACACCATCGTGTACCATCCTCACAATTGTTCTGTGCCTGAGCCCAGTGATGCAGCCATTGTGTCAGTCCATCTTGGCGAGGGCCTTCCTCTTTATCACTGCTCGCCCACTGTGCCAAACATGATGTGTTTCTCCAGGGACTGGTCTTTCCTGACTTGTCCAAAGTATGTAAGATAAGATCTTGCCATAAAATCCTTCCCTCTAAGGAGCACTCTGGTCTTACTTCTTCCAGCACATACTGGTTTGTCCTTTTAGCATTCCATGTACTTTTCGTATTTGTTCTCCAGCACCACAATTGAAATGCATCGATCCTATGCTCTTCCTTACTCAACATCCAACTTTCATCTGCATATGAGGCCATTGAAAATACCAGGATATGTGTCAGGTGCTCTTCAGTCCTAAAGGTAACTTCCTTGTTTTCATATAGAGGCCATATGCAGCAGACTTACCCAAGGCAATGTGTCTTTTGATCTCTTGACTGCTGCTTCCATGAGCATTGATTGTGACTCCAAGTAGACAAAATCTTTGACAACTCTTCCCTGTTGATCTCGATGTTACCTATTGGTCCAGTCGTGAGGATTTTGTTCTTCCTTGAGTGGTATTCCACACTGCGGGCTACAATCCTTGATCTTCATCAGCAAGTGCTTCAGTTCCTCCTCACTTTCTGGAAACAAGGTTGTGTAATTTGTTAATAAGTATTCCTCCAATCCTGATGCCTTATTTTTGTTTATATAATGCCAGCTTCTCTAAGGATTTGCTCAGCATATAGATTGAACAAATGTATTGAGAAGTTACAAACCTGGCACACACCTTTCCTGACTTTAAACCATTGCAGCATTCTCTTGTTCTGTTCCCACAAATGCCTTTTTCTCCACATACAAGTTCCATATGAGCACAATGCGGTATGCTCTAAATTCCCATTCGTTATCCACAGTTTCTCATGGTCCACACAGTTGAATGCCTTTGCATAGTCAATGAAACACAAGTAGACATCTGTGTGGTGTTCTCTAGCATCAGCATTGGTAAGTCTTGTTCCACATCCTCTTGAATCCAGCCTGAACTTCTGACAGCCTCTGTCAATGTACTGCTGCAACCGTGTTGTATGATCTCAAGCAAAATTTTACTTGCATGTGATATCAATGATATTGTTACATAGTTTGAGCATTCTGTTGGGTCAATTTTCTTTGGAAGGGCCACAGATAGGGTTCTTTTCCAGTCAGTTGACCAAGTAGCTATCTTCCAAATTTCCTGGCACGGACAAGTGAGTGCTTCCAGTGCTTCCTCAGTTTGCCGAAACATTTTCTTGTGTATCCCATCAATTCCTGGAGCCTTGTTTTTGACTCGTGTTTCAGTGTAGAGTGAACTTCCTTTCGCATCAGATGCTGTCTTCTGAAATGGAGGAACGTTGACTAGTTCTTGTTAGTACAGTGACTGCATTCTTTTAGTCTTCTCTTGATGGAGGCGTCCTGCATCGTCCAACATGCATCGACATACAGAAGTTTTCAAGATTGCAACCTGGGGCTTCAGTTGTTTCTTGAGTTCTTTCAGATATTCTTCCCTTTGGGTTTTCTAATTCTAAGTCCTTGCACTTTTTTTTTTTTTTTACAATATTTGACTCTGCCTTCTTGAGTTACCCTTTGAAATATTCCCTTCGCTCCTTGACTTCTTCCTTTCTTCCATCTGCTTTAGTGACTCTAAGATTAAAAGCAAGTTTCAGAGTCTCTTCTGACATCCACTTTGATCTTTTCATTCTTTGTTTCCAATCTTTCTAATGACCTTTTGCTTTTTTCAGGAATGAGGTCCTTGATGTTCTCCCACAGCTCATCAAGTCGTCTGTCTTTATTGGTCAATGCATTCAATCTGTTCTTGAGATGTTCTTGAATTCATGTATATTAAACAAATCATTCATCACGACCAAATGGTTTTCAGTACAGGGATGCAGGGATGGGTCAACATCCAAAAGTCCATCAGCATTATTTGTCACATTGACAAGAAAAAGGAAAAACACCACTTGATAATAGCAATAGATGTAGAAAAGGCATTAGACGACATCCAGCACCCATTCCTGTTTAAGACACTCAAGGAGAAAGGAATGGAAGGAAAGTTCCTCAGTATAATACAAGCTAGATATGAAAGACCAACAGCCAGTGTGGTAGTCAATGGGGAAGAGACTAAGCAATCCCACTGAAAAAGGGAACCAGACAAGGATGCCCCTTGTCCCCACTTTTAGTTCACATCATAGTGGAGGTCCTAACTAACAACACAAGGCCAAGGAAATATACCAAAAATAGTCGTGTGAGGAAAGAAGAGGTAAAACTTCTTATTCATAGATGATATGATTTTAAATATGGAAAACCCCAAAAGCTCTACACAAGGATTTCTGGAAGTGAGAGAGGGATATGGCAGAGTGGCAGGATACAAGATCAACAAACCAAAATCTGTCAGACAGCTATGTACATTGGACGAGACCATGAAAGAAGAGATCACAAAGGTGGTACCCTTCACAATAGCCAAGCACAAACGGAAGTATCTAGGAAAATCCCTAAACAAAAAAATCAAAAGATTGAACGATGAAAATTACAGAACACTATTAAAAGAAACCAAGATTGGCCTCCACATATGGAAGAATATCCCATGCTCATGGATCAGAAGACTTACTATATAGTAAAGATGTCAGTCCTGCCCAAGGACTACACAAGTTTAGCATTATCCTGCTACAAAAACCAACATCTTTTTTTCAGAGAATTGGAAAAACTGACTACCAACTTCATTTAGAGAGGAAAGAAGCTCAGAATTAGCAGAGAACTCAAAAGGACAATGTTGGATGGCTTGCTTTACCTGACTTTTGCACCCACTACACAGCCACAATGGTCAAAACAGTGTGGTATCGATATATGACAGACATTAAGACCATTGAGAAAGAACTGAAAACCCAGAAATGAAGCCAGCATACAGGCAACTGATCTTTGGTGAGAGCCAAAAAATAGCAAATGGGAAGCGGGTGCCCTCTTCAAGTGGTGCTGGAAAAAATGGGTATCTACATGCAGAAAAATGAAGCAAGACTCTTGGCTCCCTTTATGTTCAAGAATAAACTCAAGGTGGATCAGAGATCTAGAGGTAAAACCCCAAACTATTAGGACCATTAATGAGGGAATTGGGACAAACCTAAGAATTTTGACACAGGGAATACATAGTCATTCAGAAATAAGGAAGGACATAAACAGAGGAGGCACAAATTGACAAGTGGGATGTACTGAAGGTAAAACACCTCTGTACATGTAAAGACTTTGCTAAGAGAGTAATAAGAGAGCCCACAGACTGGGAAAGCATCTTTACCAAAGACACATCAGACAAAGGCTTTATTACTAAAATCTACAATAATCTGCTAGCCTACAATAAGGGAAAAACAATAGCCCAATGAAGAGGTGGCAACAGACCTGAACAGAAGTTTCACAAGGGCAGAAATCTGAATGGCTAATAAACATGAGAAAAAGTTTCTGATCACTAGCAGCCATAAGGGAAATGCAAATTAAAACAACTGTGGGATACCACCTGTGGGAGTTATATAATCTGTTATATAGCCTGAGACTTAAGAGTAAAGAGATGGAGTTTAGTTTGTCAGGTCACAGTTTGATGACCACCTTTGAAGGCACTGGGAAATAAATAGCTTGCTGGAGGTGAGAAAAAAATGCTCACTCCCTGCAAGACATTACTGAAGATGAGCCTGATGGAGCTATGCTGATGCAGGCAGAGCCCGGAGCTGGAGAAGCCATGCCAGCGCTGAGATGCTTTCATTACCACTGGCTGCACAAGACTTTCACCCACTGGCCTGTGATCTTCCTGCATTCGGCATCATTGCATGTGTTTTGTGAGTCTTAAGAGGAATTTATATAAATTGGTATTGGACATGTGAGCTAATTTCAGACTTTTGGACTTGATCTACACTGGTCTGAGATGTTTTCTCAGTATTCAATTGCCCTTGTATATAAAGCTCTTTCTTGTACACATATGAGTCTCCCTGGATTTGTTTCTCTTGTCTACCCAGATAAACACACCACCTAACACCCTCCAAGATAGCCCCATTCAAACAATCAGAAAGTAACAAGTGTTGGAGGGGATGTGATGAGATAGGAACTCTCATCACTACTGCTGGTCCTCTAAGTATATGCAGCCATTATGCAAATTGATTTGGCAATACCTAAAATGAATTTGCATATACCCAGAAGAAGTAAGGAAACGGACCATGACCAGGCATCTGTGCTCCAATGTTCATCGCGGTATAGTTGCACAATTGCAAAGAAGTGGAAACAACCTAAATTTCTATCAACTGACTACTGGATTTTAAAACTGTGGTATATACATACAATGGGGTACTACGCATCCCTAAAACAGCGATGAAGCAGTCATGAACACATGTAATACATCATTTCATGGGAAGAGATGGAGGAAATTATGCTAGGTGAAGTATGTTGTATGTCTATGTATGTGTATATATATGTATATAATCAAAAGTGTCCTGATTTTTGTTTCTCTAGAGAGCCCTGTCGAACATAGCCATTAAAAGCATAAATTTCCAGGGCAAGGTCCAGGAACTCTGGCAGGGGTCATACCCAACCCAGGGATGCATATAGTGGCCAACTAAAAAGGAGGATTAAAGACAAAAAAAGGAGTAGTGGGTAGTGGGGGAATAGGGCACTAACACACACACGGGCAGTATTGTTTATGTCTCCACAGGAAAGGGGGAGAGGGACCAGACCTCATGTGCCAATTCGTGAGGGCCACATAACCTCACCAAACAGCGAACTAACAGGTCTGGGCTCGTCCAATGCCAGCTGTGTATACCTCAGAAGAACGCACTCTGGAGGACAGCACTGAAGATACAATCTGGGGAGAGCTGCGCAGACCATATGGGAGCAAACTAAGAGGTAGAGAGGAGAGAGAGAGATATTGAGATACCTGAGAGAGAAAGAGAGAGAGAGAGATTGAGATTCCTGCTTGGAGCAGCCAATGCCCAGAGAGGACTATAGGGCTGACTCAATGCCCCTCATTGACCCACAGCTACTGGGGACAGCACTGGAAACACAGTACTGGAATTGTGCTCAGTCTGATCCCCCCACACCAGGGCAAAACATGAAGGGAGTGCAACAGAGCATCAAGGGGAGGAAAGCAACAAAGTATCCAAGGAATTAAAAAACCAAACCCATCATAATCAGTGGGCAGGGCTTGGCATTTCACCAGACCAGCTTGGAAAACAAGATAGGTAGGAAAACAATCCTGGGAAGAAAACAACAGTGTCACTGGTTCCCGGGGGGACATGGGAGAGGAGAAGGTGGGATAAAGGGGGTAGGGGAGCCAATAAACCCAGGGACAAGGAAACAGGAAATCTAAAATCAGTGGCGAGGAGGGTGTAGAATGCCTTGTGGGGATTGATCAAGTTCAGTGTATCTGAGAGGAATTACTGAGAGCCAAATGAAGAATAAACCTGATAGTGGGACAGAAGGGAAGTGAAAGGAAGTAGAGGTAAGAACTAAGTGGTAAAAGACAAAGAGGTATAAATAAGAGCATGCACATATGTAAATATTAATATATAATGATAGGAATATGTCTATGTACATATATTTCTATGTTAAGTATCAAGGTAGCAGATGGACATTGGGCCTCCACTCAAGCACTCCCTCAACACAAAAACACTTTGTTCTAATAACCTGGCATTCTGTGATGCACACCTTCCTGACAGAATTGCTGAAGTCAAAATGGGTGCATAAGCAAATGTGGTGAAGAAAGCTGATGGTTCCTGGCTATTAAAAGATATAGCCTCTGGGATCTTAAAGGCTTGAAGTTACACAAGCAGCCATCTAGCCAGGAAGCAACAAAGTCCACATGGAAGAAGTACGCCAACCTGTGTGATCACGAGGTGTTGATGGGATCAGGTGTCAAGACACCAGAAGACCCCAAATAAACAATCATATCGATGAGGAGGGGGCTTGGAGTAGAGATCCAAGGCCCATCTATAGGCAATTAGACATCCCCTCACAGAAGGGTCACAAAAAACAAGTCAGCCAGGGTGCAGTATAGCACCGACAAAACACAATGTTCCTCTAGTTCTTTGATGTTTACTGTCCCCCAATCCTCCACTATCAGGACCCCAGTTCTAGCTTACAAATCTGACTAGATCAGAGCATGTACACTGCTCTTGACACATGGAATCCAGAACAGATAAATCCCTCAGGAATACTAATGGAATTAGTGATACCATGAGGGTAGAGGGAAGGTGGGGGGAGAAGGACTAAGAAGAGGGAACCAATCACAATGATCAACATGTAACCCCTTCCTCCAGGGGGACGAACAACAGAAACATGGGTGAAGGGAGACAGTGAATTCTGTAAGATGAAATAATTTATAATTTAACAAGGGATAATGAGAGTGGGATGGTGAGAGGGGGAGGAAAAAAGAGGACCTGATACCACCTGATACCAAGGGCTCAACTAGAAAGAATATGTTTTGAAAATGATTGATGGCAACATATGTGCAAATGCAGTTGGTGCAATTGATGTATGGATTGTTATAAGAGCTGGAAGATCCCACAATAAAATGATTTATTAAAAAATAGGTATTTGTTATGAACGAATTGTTGGTTTTGCAAAACTATCATGCAATCTCCAGTTTCATTTCTATCACCAAATTCATATTTTCCAACTACTGTTCCTTCCTCTTTGTTTCCAACTTTTGTATTCCAATCACAAATAACTATCAATGCATCTTGATTTCATGTTTGGTCAGTTTCCTATTGCAATCATTGGTATAATTCTTCAATTTCTTCATCATTAGCTTTTGTGGTTGGTGCATAAATTGAAATAATAGTTATATTGATTGGATTTCCTTGACGGTGAATAACTATAATCCTATCGGAAACAACACTGAACTTCATGATGGATTTAGCAGGATCTTTTATGACAACTGACGCCATGCCATTCCTTTTGATTGTGTTATTCCTGGCATAGTAAAGCATATGTTTTCATGATTCAAAATGACCAATACCAGTCCATTTCAGCTCACTGACACCTAGGATATCCATGTTTTCCATTTTATTTTATTTTATTGTCCTTTCTTTTAAAAAAAAATCATTTTATTGGGGGCTCGTACAACTATTATTACAATCTGTACATCCATCCATTGTGTCAAGCACATTTGTACATTTGTTGCCAACACCATCATTCTCAAAACGCTTTCCATTTTATTTTGACCACTTGTGATTTACCTAAATTCATACTTCACACATTCCACGTTATGATCATTAGAAAACTTTTGCATCTGTTTCTCTTAACCATGAGTCATGCCCCATTAGCAAATGAAGCTCCTGAAAACTCCATTCCCCCACACTTTACCGAATTCAGGTCATGGTGGTCGACTCCCCTCCCAACCAATCAGCTCCTCTTCAGTCACATTTTGAGTGCCCTTGAAGCTGAGGGATCCATCCTCAGGCAGAGTCTCAGATAATGTCCTGCTCCCATTGTTTAGGCTTTCTGTATTTGCCAATGCTTCCAAGCTACATGTAAGATTTTTTTCAGTGGCTTCTTACTCCAAGTGGGGAGCTGAGTACTTCTCCACTTCGGAAATCTAGAGAATGATAAAGAACATGAACATATGGCTGTTAGGTATGTTCATTGCTGCTGAGGTGTCTGTTTCCAAACCGGTTCCTCAGATAACCAGGAAGCATATACATGCACCCACAAATATGCATGTACACATACAATTACATGTGCATAGGCCCATACAAACATGTATGTGTGCTTCAAAAACCATGAGTTCATAGCAACACAATTTCCAATAAATGCCTTTCTCATTCTGTTTTTCTATTTCAGAATTTTGGCAATTAAAAAATAATTATAATTAAAAAGTAAAATTTTAAATATTCACTTATTTAATTCTATAATTTAAAATTTATTTTGGCCATATATTTAAGGGAAAACAAAAAATTGCACTTTAAAGAGCTCAAGATTTGTTTGAAGTTTTCTCCCTGACTACACCTTGCTTCAAGCTAAGGAAGTACTGTTATATTCTGAGTTTTTATATTACTAGGATTATTTCTTTTTCACTATGATTGCCAATTGCCTTTGGATATATTTTGGCTTGCTTGTTTTTTTCAATTTTAAGTTTCCCCTTCCATTCCCACTTTTATTGATTTAGTTCTAATTTACAGAATCTTAACAGGCTTCTAAAAGTTAAAACCATAGTCAACACAGTGTCACTCATTCTGACATCCCTGTTACCCCTTACCTACCTCTTGTAGGTCTTCATCTGCATGTGTTGTTCTCCTCTCTATTTCTTTTTATGAAGAAAAGCAATAAACGATACTTGCTTAATCCCCACCCACTTCACACAGTAGCAGTTTGCCTAGGACCAAAAGTCCTGAGAAACAACTTTTGGTGGTAAAATTGGGACAATCAGGTAAGGCAGATTGGTTGGTCATTATAACACGCTTAAGAGAAGAAAAGTTTTTGATGCATACTTTATATACCATAAAATTCGCATGCCCTTGGAGAAATCCTTATTAAAATATAATTTCCATACCACAAGATTAATTTTAAGAGTACAATTCAGTGAATTGTAATGAGTGGTGCATCCATGGTCACAATCCACTTTTCAGACATGCCCTTCACTCCAATTAGATACCTGCAAGTTATAATACATCCTTATTCCCATTCTCACTCCCAGCCCCAGACAACTACTAGACTATTTTTTGTCTATAGACATTCATATAAACAATCTTATATAATGTAATCTTTAAAGTCTGGCTTCTTTACACAATGATTTTCAAGTTCATCTATAGATATTATCAGGTTTCTTATTGTTGAGTATATTCCATTATATGATTATACCACTTTTTTTTGGTATATAAAACAAGTTTTATTCTACAAGCAATGGGATTCCATGCAGGTTTTTAAAATAATGTTTATTTTCTTCTCAAATTCAAAAGCATGTGCATTATAGAAAATTGAAGAGCAAAGAACACAAAAGGCATCCAAAATAATTTTCCTGATTTGATGATTACAGTTTGACATGTATTTCTATATCTTCTTTGTGTATACACAGCTGAGCATAAAGTTTTAGATGGTTGGGAGGCACACAGTATGAATTCATGCTTTTTTTCACATGGCATGAATATTTACCATTTCAAAGTCCCAAAGCCACGAATATTTTGACAACTAACAATACACTCCATTGACTCAGTGTGCAAGGGAAGCAAAACAAGACCCTGCCTTACTTGGAAAGAAAAAAACTTCACAAAATATTAAAATTGTAACAGGCCTTAAAGGATTTGGCAGAGTTTGAATTAAAATACCATGTTCCCTTAATGCTCAATTTCAAATGAACCATCAAGCAAGAATACAGTAACGGTAATGCTACTAAGAGACTAGGTCTACAGCTACTAAACTATTACCGTATTTTCTTTATACATTCAGTAGCTGATGGACGTCTTGGTTGACTGATGATGTTGAGCATCTTCATGTGATTTTTAACCATTTCATATACAACCGTGTGTGTGTGTGTGTGCGCGCGCATCTGTGAATTAGGTAGGGGTTTTAGATTTCAGATTTTCAATGTACTCAACAGATTAACCTAGTCAACACACCCTTATGTCCCCATATTGTCATATACATGCTCTTATGCACGTTGCTTTTTTTCTCCATTTACCATGTCCAGAATCCACTCAGTAATGACCTTTATGGAAGTTTATGGAGTCCTTCCTCATTTTTTTAAATAACTAATACTATTCACTGCTATTAAAATGATTCTCACTCAGAGTAACCCAATGGGACAGCATAAAAGTGCCCCCCATAGAGTTTCCTAGGCTATCATCTCAACAGAAGCAAATTGCTGAACCTTTCTATCTAGGAGCAGCTGGTGGGTTTCAATGACTAACTTTCGGCTAGCTGCTTAGCACTTGTGAGGATTCCTTAATTTCAACCAATTTGCCATGTTTGAGATTTTATGTAGTTTCTCATGGCTTTTTGCATTATTAGTAATAATGTTACAACAAATGACCTTCCTTATTTTTTTGGAGCTTATTTTTTCGGTTTTGTTGGAAATTAACTTCAGGGCAAATTTCTAGAAGTAGAATGTAAGATCTGAAAATAATAATAATTTATAATTTATCAAGGGTTCATGAGGGAGGGAGCATGGGAGAAGGAGGGAAAAGTGAGCTGATACCAAGGGCTCAACTAGAAAGAAAATATTTGGAGAATGATGATGGCAACATACATACAAATGTGCTTGATACAATAGATGTATGTATGGATATGATAAGATCTTTTAGAGTCCCCAATAGAATGATTTTTAAAAAGGAATGTATGCATAGCTAGTTTTTTTATATATTGCCAAATTCATTCCCATAAAGGTTGCAGCTTTTCACATTCCATCAGCAATGTGTAAGACTGGTTTCCCCAAATTTCATCACCCGATGTGACGTCAAATTATCGAATGTTTGCAAATCTGATGGGTGAAAAACAGTATCTTGTAGTCTGAATTTGCATTTTTAAAATGTGTGAAGTTGATGTCTTCATTTTTACATCTCTTTTTAGTATTTTCGGTTTGTTTATGAGGTTTTCTGCTTTTTAAAATTAGATATACATATTTAAATTTATATATTTATATTTAATTGATTGATTGATTTACATTGATTGATTCCCTAGTGAAACTAACTTCCTGGTGATTTTATGACGTGATTCTTTAATAACTATTTCATCATTGCAAATTGATTTCTTTAAGCTTTCTGTTTCTACTGGATTCTATTGTGTAAGATGTATTTTGTTCCGATCAATTGTTCATTCCTTCTAAGTTTGCACATTTATTTCCACTAAAGTAACTGAGGTAGTCCTTTATGCTTTTTTTCATCTTCATATTTCCTGTGTCAATAGTTATTTCTCCCTTAGTACTTCTCACTTTGTGTATTTGTGATTTCTCTCGTTTTTCTTTATTAAACTGGCAAATAATGTGTCGGTTGTTTTGGTTTATCAAGGTTTTCACACATTAATTTTTGCACTTTTATTCTGTTTTCTACTTCTTTAATTTTACTTCTTAAATATTTATTATTTCCCCCCTTGGCTTGTCTTCTTTCTTTTGACTTTGTTGTGCTTCTAGATTTTTCAATGAAAAATTAAATTTATTTTTAGAGAAATTAATAGAGTGCTATGAAATTTCTGATCAATATTAACTTATATTCCACTGATAAGTTTATTATTGTTATTTTTAGAACTAATGTAATTTTTGTTTGTATTTTTTAGTTTTCCCCAAGATTTAAATTGGTAGGATATTTTTACTTTCCATGTGAAAGGATCTTTCCTGTGTTTCTTTGTTTGATTTTCAATTTCTACTTTTCTTGCAATGTGATCACAAAGCATTATTTGTAATAATTTTTCCTTATGGTGCCTACTGATGTTATATTTATGCCCTAACAGATGATCACATTTTAAAATATACATATGAACATTTTATGTAAACTTGAGAAGATGTAACATACTATTATTATGTTTGGTGTATGTACAAAACTCCTTTTAGGATTGTATTTTTCTTTTGGTATGTTGTATTTTATGTTGGTGTTTTCTTGTGTTGTTTATTGTATCCATGGCCATTGACTTGATTCTGAATCATAGAGACCCTGCACAGGGCTTCTGATACTTATTGCAACACACAACCTCATATTTCTCTGCGGTGCAGCTGGTGCGTGTGTGGGAATGCAGACCAGGTGCAATGCCTAACCCGCTGTGCCACCACATTCTTCATTTTCGTAAGTATAAATAAGCGTTAAAATATGTGAAGTGTGGTGACGTAGTTTATTGTGCCAACCTTGCCGATAAACACAGGTGGGGTTAATTGAAGGGCGGAGAGATAAATGGCTCTGTGAGCCTCGCCTTTCTAGTTCTCAGGTTTCTTGCTTTGTGATGGTCGGACCAGGGTGCAGCTGCCTTAGCCAGTTCCCTGCTTCAGCTGGCAAGGCTCACTTCCTGCCAGACATCTCCAAGAAGAAGCCACATGGACCTACCCCAATGCAGCTCTGGGTGCTGGAGCAGCCATGTGGAGACCCCTGCTATTGCTGAGATGCTTACACATTCGCTGACTCAGCTTTCCTCGTGCAGTCGGCCCCATTGCATGTGTTTTGTGAGATGGAGGAGGATTTTGTGGATCGGTGTTGGATTTATGGGTTAATGTTGAGCTTGTGAGCTTGGCAGCACTGGGTTGGGATGTTTTCTTGATGTGCACTTAACCTTTAAATAAAACTCTCTCTTATTACATGAGTTTCTGTTGATTTGTTTCTCTAAAGTACCCAGACTAACTAACACATGTGCATCTTAACATTCCAACATGTCCTTGTTTAATGCTGTTTGAAATTTGTCTTTTGACAAGTCAAACCCAGTGGTGTCACTGGGGGATGTATGGGATGCAGAATATACTGGTTGACAGTGTCAGAGGGGGTGGCACCGAAATGACTATCGGAAATTCTTGTGTGGTGTTTCAGCACACATTTATTATTTTTTAAATTAAAATGTCTCTATAGTTAATAATAATCAAAAGCTAATGAATTTTTTAAAGCTCAGCTTACATGTATAAATATATTTGCTTATGTACTTATAAAGCTAAAACTCTGTGCTAATTTACTTTGGGGCCTTCTAATGCCCTCTAATAGGAGCTGTCATTATTAATCAATAATGGTAGTTATTACGTTTGGAACAGTGGAGAACACAGTATAAGTGCTGGGCACAATGGGGTGAATAGGCAAGACAGAGTTGAAGGCTTTAAGATCTTGACCATGTCTTTAGCTGTTATTGAGTTTAGTGATCTCCAGAATCTGTGTGTTCAAGGGAGAGTGGGTGGACCTCAGCAGACTCACCTTGAGGAGTTTTGAGATCATAAGTTTTAAGATTTTTCAAGTATTGAAGGGCAATAGGGTACTGGGAACATTAGGAAATTTTAAAGGATCTTTTAATTTGATGTACATAGGCTGATGATGCACAGCACCCAAATAATGAGTGCCATTTCACACTTGTGGGTAAACCAGATCAGGTGGTAAAGGGAAATAACCGGTGAGGAGTGTTATGACACTGTAGTCATTTGTGGGGAAAGGGAAGGTAGGCACTGGTGTCTGGCACTGCTTGTAAGAGAAGTAATAGGTTTGGAGTCTGGAAGGCTTCTGCCAATTGCATTGATATACCTGTTTTGAATTTAGTAAGACTATCTCTGCCCCATAAGGGGACGAGACAATATAGAATAATTAGAAGCTGGAGGGAGAATTATGCTTAATGCTGGTTATATGAAAGTGCTTGTGTTATGAGTGACTGTGATACAATATCTGTGACTTCTAGAATAGTGATGTGTGCTAAAGAAGTATGTCATCAGTGTGTAAATAATGGAAAATATGTGGAAGGAAAGAAATGGGCTTATCTGAGATGGCAAGTTACCCTGGACACAAGATGGATGGTTTCTGTGAGCCTGTAACCCTGGGCAGCAGTGCAAGTTCTTCGTTGCTGTGCCTAAGAGTCCTGACAGAGACATTTTGAAAGAAAGACATCATGGAAGAGATTATCCTTCCTACATTAGGGCAGAGAAGGCAGTCAGCTTCCTAGAATCCCCTTTGATTGCATTCTGAGGTAGGCTCTGAAAGCAGGGTTCAAATGGCTCACCCACCTGTGGTCCAATGTTAACTGGTTCTTATATATCCATTGTGCTTTGAAGGTTAACAGCCAGTACCTTTTAAAGCTCTTTCCTCATGTTGGGAGCTTTGAGGGAAGGTGTGGCTGAGGTAATCTAATACTACCTAGTGTGCAGGACTAATCCTGAAAATTCATGGGAAGACTTTCAGAGGCTATAGAAAAATTGTGCCAAATTTTCTTTTGGATTCAAGGCATGAATTCTATTGCTTTGCTGTAATGCCATTGTCCAGATGTTCTCCCAGTTTTGAGGCGATAGAGTAGTTATAAGAACAATATAAATATCTTGCCAGTTAAGATTGTAAGACTGCATGAGATTTATAAACTTTTTAACATACGTGTTTAAGTCAGAAGCAAAAGGTTCCGGACGTCTTTGTAGAACACATAAATCATAAATTTAAGAAAGGACTATACATTTTTACCATCCCCTCTGCTCCCATAACTTTATGGAGAGGAAGGAGGGGAACAGAGTCTGAGGACATAGTGTTCAGATTCCAAGTAGCTGTTTCTGTGCAGGGAAGTTGAAAGCAAACTGGTGAGAGGTGGAAATGGTGCCAGCAGCAGGGGAGTGGTGTCAGATTGCATGGAAGGGGGCACTGAATGGAGGAGAATCTGTGATGTAGAAGGAGGAGTAAGGGAAGACTTAGAATGGATAGAGGAGGGATGAGCTTCTGCAGAAGTTATATGAGATAGCAGGGTAGGGGGTATTGATTACAGCTTGTCGGCTTGAAGGTGTTGGGAGGAGATGAAGACGAGGTGGGAGTGAGAGGAGTTTGGAAACAAAGGATAAAGAAATTTGTAAGGAGGACGGGGTGAAAACGGCACTGAAGAAATTTGGGCGGAGCCCACAGGCATAGAGGCTATCTATGGTTTAGCATGGTCCGAAGGACCAGAGGAATTTTTATTGTTCAGAAGGGGACTTTTGTTCTGGGGTAACAGGAATTGAGGAGAGATGGGGAAACGGTATGAGTGAGTATTTATAGTTCTCTAGAGGCAAACGTATTTCAAAGAGTGTCCCCTTTAAATTCGTTAAGCCTAAATCCCATGAAGGGAGAGGTGAAGCAGTAAGGTGTCCCGTTCTGATTGTCTCCTAGCCCAAAGGTGAGATCTGTAAGACCTAGTGCTCAGGATTTCAAAGAAGAGGGCCCTTTCAGGCCGAGAAGAGCAAACAACCCTGAAATAACTCAAATATTCACACTCGCCCAGTGTGTTTGTAGATGGAAGATTTCTAACCACAGTCTCTCCTAGAAATTCGCTTCAATCGGTCTGGGAAGAGACCAGGGAAGAGGCTTAAGAGAGGTTAATGCTTGGACAGTCCTGCCCATAAATCCCTCTCTCCGAATTTCAGCACCATTATGTTAGAATGGGAATGAAAGGAAAGTAGCTCCATAGAGTGGGTTTCAATGAACATGTTTTATTAGAGTCAGTGGCCTGCTGGGGTGTTTAGATTGGAATGAGAGCAAAGGGGGCAGGGTGAGGGATGATTGGAAGACAGAGCGAAGAGGGAACAGCCAAAAGTAAGAGAGGTAGAGCTAGAGAGAGGAAGAGATGGACACACAGCCACACGAGAAGGTGAAGAAAGTCAGAGCGGGAATTAGGAATTTTCTAATAAACTTTTGGGACAGAAATAAATTATGATGTCCAAAAGGATCCCATGCTTTCCCCAGATCGGCGATAGCACCAGCAGAACGGTGAAGAAGGGTAAGGGTTTTGTGAGACGTCTTGGGAAGGCGAGGTGTCACATTATGCTTGGTGGATGGAGAGGGGTTAGAGACGCTGGCCGTGGCTGAGAACTGAAGTGTTACTGCTGGATCCTTTACTTACCTCATTAGTGTTACTGTTCTCTGTGTAGACCCGTGGACTATTAGGCTAAATAGTGAGCCATGGTGAGTTCATTTCCAGACCCATAAAGTGACTGAAGGCCATAATCTCAGGAGTTTCACCAGTCTCTATCTAACTAGTTAGTGGTGTTTTTTTGTTGTTGTTTGTTTTGGGGTTTGTTTTGTTTTTACCATTTTGAGTTTTGGTCCACATTTTATTCCACACTATCCCAGGACCACCTAATATTATCCCTTTCTGAGTAGTTGGTAGAGTTAATCATCATTTAAGTCTTCTTGTCTCAGGGTCATAGAGACCAATGTTCACGTGGTACATTAGTCTCTTGGACCAATTATATCCATGTGCCCTCATTTTCCATTATTCTCATTCCTTCAGACAGGGAAAGAAAAATTCTTTCACCTTAGATGGCCATTTATGAGTTTTGAAGACCCCCAGTTGCTACTTGCCAAAGTAGATTGTTGAGCATGGTCTTTGTGAACTGTGTTATGTTAATTGTCCCCTGAGCTGCATCCTGAACCCTTAGGTCCAAGGGTAGATTTTCCAAGGTGTTTGGTAATATCTAAGAAGTTTTGTTGTTTTTTTTTATCATCCCCCCACATGCTCTACCACATCATTGCATGGGTGTTGCTTATAGAGCTCAGTAAAAATTAAATCCTTGATAGCTTCAATCTTTTCTCTGTTCATCATGATTATTGACCCATTTGTGAGGATCTTGGTTTTCTTTATATTGAGGTGTAATCTATACAGAGGCTATATTATTTTATTTTCAACAGTAAATGCTTCAAATCCTCTTCACTTTCAGCAAACAAGGTACAGTGATAACATTTTACATGTTGCTAAGAATCTTTCTTTAATCCTGATGCCATATTTTTTCATGTCGTCAATTTTTTGTCTGTTTAATTTGCTTAGAACATAGATTGAATAACTATGGTGAAAGAATACAATTTTCATATATGCCATTCCTGATTTTAGACCCTGTTCTGTTCAAACAACTGCCTTTTCGTATATGTACAAGTTCTGCACGAGCACAGTGAAGTACGCTGAAATGCTGAGCACAGTTAAGTACGCTGAAATTCTCATTTTTTACAATACTACCAGAATCTGTTATGATTCACATAGTAGGATAACTTTGCATAGTCAATAAAATGCAAGCAAGCATTTTTTCTGGTATTATCCTCTTTCAGTCAATATGTTTTGATATTTATTGATGATATCCTTCTCTCTTTGACCTCTGCTGAATCCGAATCCGACTTGACTATCTGAAAGTTCCCCGACAGTGTCTGCTGCGACAATATATGAATTCTTTTCAATGAGCTTTTACTTGCGTGTGATATTAATGATTTTGTTCAATAATTTCCATATTCTTTGGTTCACTTTTCTTGGTGATGCATACAAATATGAATGTCTTCAAGGTGTTTGGCCAGGTAGCTGTCTTCAGATTTTCTTGGCATAGATAAATGAACACCACCAGTGTTGCATCTGTTCATTGAAACATCTCCATTGGTGTCAGTCAATACTTGAGTTTTCCTTATTTTAGTGAATGTCTCAAGAGCAGTTTGGACATCTTCTTTCAGTACCTTTGGTTCTTGATCACATGCTGTTTTCTAAAATGGCTGAACATGCACCAGTTTTTAGTGGCTCTCTGTATCACTCACATTCTCTTGATACTTTCATCAGGTCCAATATTTTGCCCACAGAATCTCATTTTTAATTTCTGGTTTTTCTGCCTATCTTCAAATCTGTTTATTCAATTTTTATTAAAATAAACTTCCCTTTGATATCTTTTAATTTAACACTTATTTCTGATATGGTTTTATATTTTCAAGTCGTTCCTGTATTCATTCAACTTACATTCATTTCTATTTTGTGCATTTCTCTTTCTTTACACCTGTATTTTTTACCTAATCCAGTTATCCATGTACCATATGCTAGCTCGAGGGGATTCAGTTTAACTCGAGTGTTCTGTTATAGATTTTCACAGCTCTTGTTTTTTTTGTTGTTGTTGAGTGAAGAGAGAAATTTATGTTAGCAGAAATGGATGGAGGTATTGATGATGTTCGGAAAAGAGAAATGGAGATTAATTTGCCTTATTTCTTTTTACTATTGCCACATACTTAATATATTCTCCTAATTTCTTCTTTTACTTTACTGTTTCATTGAGCTCATTTTCCTCTGGGTGCTATGCTTCCCAAAACTGCCTCTTCTAGTCTTGTCCCATCTCCTAACTAATGTTGTGTATGAGCAAATACCCATCTAGGCAAAGAATTTTGGTCTTCACTGCTATACTTTATTCTTTTGTTGTTGTGTGGTTTTTAAAAATTAATTCATTAATTTAAAAATCATTTTATTGGGAGCTCGTACAACTCTTATCACAATCCATCCGCTCATCCATTGTGTAAAGAACATTTGTACATTTGTTGCCATCATCATTCTCAAAACATTTTCTTTCTACTTGAGCCCTTGGTATCAGCTCCTCATTTTTCCCTCCTCCCCACCACCCTCTCCCTCATGAACCCTTGATAATTTATACATTATTATTTTGTTATATCTTACACTGTCTGTCTCCCTTCACACATTTTTCTATTGTCCATTCCCTAGGGAGGAGGTTTTATATAGATCCTTGTAATTGGTTCCCCCTTTCTATCCCACCCTCCCTCCACCCTCCCTGTATCGCCACTCTCAGCACTGGTCCTGAAGGGATCATCAGTCCTGGATTCCCTGTCTTTCCAGTTCTTATCTATATCAGTGTACAACCTCTGGTCTAGCCAGATTTATAAGGTAGAATTGATATCATGATAAGGTGTGGGGAAGGGGTGGGGATGAAGCATTTAGGAACTAGAGGAAAGTTGTATGTTTCATCTTTGCTACACTGCACCCTGACTGGCTTGTCTCCTTCCTGCAACCCTTCCGTAAGGGGATGTCCAGTTGCCTATAGATGGGTCTTGGCTCCCCAATCTGCGTTTCCCCTCATTCACAATGACTTGATTTTTTTGTTCTTTGATGCCTGATAGCTGATCCCTTTGATACCTTGTGGTCATACAGGCTGGTGTGCTTCTTCCATGTGGGCTTTGTTGCTTCTGAGCTAGATGGCCACTTGTTTACCTTCAAACCTTTAAGACCCCATACCCTTTATTCTTGTAGGAATAATTTTACCATTGCTTTGTATAAGTCCTCTGCTCTCCTCTCCTCTTCTGCTTTTTACTGAGTCCCTTTCACCTCTTTTTAGCCTATTCTTTACACCCACATGCTTGTAGTAGCACACGTAGTGAGAGTTCTGTTGAAATTGTTTTCTCTTTCTATTTACAGGTAATTTTAAGGCTATAGTGTTCTTCTTCTCCTAGTACTTTTGAAGGCATAAGTCATCTAAGGTTCCATTTATACTCCTTGGAAAGATGTGGGGAGAATGCAGAATCAATGAGATATTCACCATGATTATTCCAACTGTATTTTTGCCTCCAATTGAAAAAATAATTTTGCTGATTTGTAAAATCCAAAAGTCTAAAAACACATATTTTAGGAGACTGGGCATTAGAATAAATCCTCACTTTGCTGTCTTCTTTGAGAAGGAACAATAGGCTCTCCTCAGTTCTTTCTGCTCCCCTTTCTAGAGGCAGTATGAGTAAGGTATATGCTCCATTTTGCTTTATTTTCTCTGGAATTACTACATTTTTTGTTAACTTTCAGTTGACAAAATTTTATTTTCTAAGAATGTCTAAACTGACTTGGCGAAAATGAGAGAGATGACCTTCAAATTAAGAACTGATATTCTAAATGAACACTGATGATTATTGCCAATCATATAATAAACTGTGCCAATCAGTATTTTGAGTAAAAGTTAGTGCTACTGCTACCTAAACTTACTGAAGGTTTGCCTGTCTAAAGCAGGGTTGCCTGTCTAAAGCAGGGTTGTTACAGGGTCTGAGAGGTTTCATGTCAACTTGGATGGCACAGGATTCTCTCATGATATGTTCTAACATAGTGTGGCAAGCTCCATCATAGGATCATCTGTGAGCAGCCAAGCCATTGTGGGGACAATAGATCTTAATCTGGTCAACGCCTTGATTTGATTGAGGGAGGTTTCATTCAGGGTGTGGCCTATTCTTAGTATAAATTGGCAGTATGGGTGAGCTAGCTCACACTTTCTGCTGATTTGGGTTCCGCATCTGGTTCCCATCCTCCTGTTGTATTACACACTCATCCCAGTATCCATCTTCAGACTGCAGACCTCGAATTCTTTCAGCACGGCATCCACCAGCCTGTGCTCTTCCTGCTTCATCATCCTGGTTCCTGTTTGTCAGTTCTGATACCTACACAAATCAGTTATAGGTTTTACCTCTCTAGATAACTCAGCCTAGCATAGAGAGCAAGTAAAATCTGGTACTACGGTTGAAAAGAAAAGTACCTTGAAAAGAACAAAAGTGTGAGTATGTAGTATTGGTCATTAAGTGTCATTTAATACATGAAGATTAATTCCACAAAGAACTGAGAACTATTCAGAGAGCACCAGGAGATACTAGCCAGAAAAAAAAAAGCTGAGTTCTTACTGGGGCAACAACAGCAAAAGTAAGCATAATTAATGAAGGTCACATGTGAGCATCCTAGCTTTCTATAAAGATTCCAGAAGAGAAAAAATACAGAGATTTCCAGAATCTTATACCTTTTCCAGAGGATTATGAGTAAATGAAAAATACATTGTGGATTTTATTCACTTAATGCCTTTCTGAAGAAGTTCTGGTGACATGGTCTCATGACATTGCTAACCGTATGGTCGGTCGTTGGTTCAAACCTACCAGCAACTCCATGGGAACCCACAGGGGCAATTCATTGCTATCCTTCACGTCCTATGAATTGGAATTAACTATATGGCAGTGAGTGGTAGTAAAACCGTTAGTAGGCAGAAGGAAAGTAGCACTTTAGGGAGTGAATCTTGATCTACCGGTGAAATTTTCTATAAAAGAAATGAGACAGCATGGCAACCCAGATGTTTCCAATAGTAAAATATGAATTTTGACTTTAATTCACATCTGAAATACTTTGTTGGTTTTTAAATATGATTGTGGTATTACTAATAAGGTCAGTCATTACTGTTGGTTGGGGACTGGATGTAAAATCATCTTAACTTTTTTTCAATTTGGGAAATCAATGGTGAACCTCACTTTCCCACAAAACTCAAATTCTTTAATGACATTTGTTAAATTATTTTATTGGTTATATGTTAAAGAATTCCACCTTCTTCCTAAAACATACACAGAAACTCTAAGAGAAAAGGTAGTATATTATCTGCTTTATAAATCCAGGTCCAGCACTGTGCCCAGACACTTCACACATACTGAAGAAATGACCCATCAAATTTCTCTTGCTTTATTCCAATCAAATGTATACTGAATGGACAAACTGTAAAGGAGATTGAAGATGATGAATTAAGAAAGTTGTTTTCTTTAGAGTAATAAAGAAAGGAATAGTGAGAGAAAAGAATGCTAGGGAAAGCTTAAGATGTCAGATATTTTAAGAGATCAGAAGTACCAGGGAGCCCTGTTGGTGTAGTGGTTATGAGTTGGGTTGTGCTCTGCCTGGTTTGGAGTTCAAAGCCATCAGCAGATCCATTGGAGAAAGCATTGACTCGGTGGCAGTGAGTTCTTTCTTCTGGAAGAACCTATCACTTGCTGTAGCTTCTTTAACAAGGACTCACTTGCAAAAATTAAGACTAAAGAAAGGAGCAAGAAACCCTATGAACCAAACATAGGATTGTGTTCGCATGCTCTGTCACTCAGCAGGAAGATGTTGAGGAAAGATGAAATGTCTGCATGGCCATTCTAAATAAAACCACCTTATAACTGTACAAAAAAATGTTTTGCTCTGTATGAAATAATTAAGATATTTATTATGGTTTTATTTTTAAATGCTAAATAATAGAGCAAACAGTGCTTTAGAAAAAGATATCTCTTCACATAAGCACCTTGTTTGAAAGGCTATAAATTTTCACTAGAACTTTTTTCAAAGTGGAATGATATGAAAAAAGAAGAAATTTCATGAATTAATTTCCAAATCGAATTAAGATCACTGCAGGAGTAGTGTGGCTGAATACTGGTCTATTTCACTTACTTTTTAAGTTGACTTTTTTTTTTTTTTACCTCTTTATGATGTCTATGGATTTCTCTTTCCTCTTCAGCTTTTCCCAAAAATTACTTCAGAGAGCTTTCATGATGTTGGCAGTTTGACGTTTATATTCTGAGTGGATGTGCACAGCATCTTTGCCTGCTGCATTTCTAAAGCCTTAGAGAGAATAATCCCAGGGGAATAACCCTTCTAGATTAAATCAGCTACCCACCAGCATATTAAATATCTCATTTTACATTATGCTTATCATTTGTGGATCTGGTTTTGTGAATATGGATAGGAAGTTACTCTCTGCTAACTTGTATACTCACTAATATTTTCCTATCATACTTTTTAAAAAGTGTACCTGTAAGTGTTAGATGTAGGAAATTTCCTTGTAAAGGAAATTGCTCATTTGTGGTCATTGCTGAGCAAAATATGTGACCTTCAGATCAAGTATGGGTACCTTACTAAGGGCAGAGGTGCTGATCAATGGCCTTTGAGAAAGCCAATTCATAGAGCTCTGCTCGACCATAATAGGCAAATCCACCTCATATTTTCACTACAAATGCTGAGCCATGAAAATCTTTAAAAACCTTTTATTAGGGACTCATAAAACTCTTATCACAATCCATACATGTACATATATAAATTGTGTAAAGCACATCTGCACATTCTTTGCCCTAATCATTTTCAAAACATTTGCTCTCCACTTAAGCCCTTTGCATCAAGTACTCCTTTTTTCCCCTTCCCTCCCCGATCCTCCCTCCCTGATGAGCCCTTGATAATTTATAAATTGTTATTTTGTCATATCTTGCCCTATCTGGCATCTCCCTTCACCCCCTTTCTGTTCTCCATCCCCCAGGGAGGAGGTCACATGTAGATCCTTGTAATTGGTTCCCCCTTTCTAACCCACTCACCCTCTCCCCTTCCAGTATCGCCCCTCACACCCCTGGTCCTGAAGGTATCATCCACCCTGGATTCCCTGTGCCTCCAGCTCCTATCTGCACCAGTGTACAACCTCTGCTCTATCCAGACTTGCAAGGTAGAATTTGGATCATAGTAGTGAGGGGGGAGGAAGCATTTAGGAACTGGAGAAAAGCTGTATTCTTCATCAGTGCTACGTCGCACCCTGACTGACTCATCTCCTCCTCTAGACCCCTCTGGAAGGGGATCTCCGGCGGACAACAAATGGGCGTTGGGTCTCCACTCTGCACTTCCTCCTTCATTCACTATGGTAAGATTTTTTTTTCCTGATGATGCCTTATACCTGATCCCTTTGACACCTCATGATCGCACAGGCTGGTGTGCTTCTTCCATGTGGGCTTTGTTGCTTCTGAGCTAGATAGCCGCTTGTTTACCTTCAAGCCTTTGAGACCCCAGACACTATCTCTTTTGATAGCCGGGCACCATCAGCTTTCTTTGCCACATTTGCTTATGCACCCGTTTGTTCCGAGCGATCGTATCATGGAGGTGTGCACCCAAAGATTTGATTTTTTGTTCTTTGATGCCTGATAACTGATCTCTTTGGAACCACGTGATCACACAGGCTGGTGTGTTCTTCCATGTGGGCTTTGTTGCTTCTGAGCTAGATGGCCGCTTGTTTATCTTCAAGCCTTTAAGACCCCAGACGCTATATCTTTTGATAGCCGGGCACCATCAGCTTTCTTCACCACATTTGCTTGTTCACCCGCCTTGGCTTCAGCAGTTGTGTCAATGCCAATTTAATAGAAGAAAGTATTCATGCATTGAGGGAGTGCTTGAGTAGAGGTCCAAGGTCCTTCTGCCACCTTAATACTAAACCTATAAATATAGGCACATAGCCGTGCAATTTTAAGAGCATTGGTTGGCAACAAAGCGGGTGCTGTAAGAAGTAAGGCCGCACATGTAAGCCTAAATTAAGAGGTAGTAGAAATCAGAATGCTCCCCAAAATATTAAACCGATCATAGGCTAAGTTGTCAGTTGACTGTGCAAAGAAACAAAAAGAAGCAGCTGATGTGGTCCTCAAATTACATTTAGACAATGTTTCAAATGACGGCTATTGAGATGATCCAGATCTCAGCCCATTTCTCCTCATCTCAAACTGCATCCAACCTGACTATGTTCTATTCCTTTCTTCCGAGATTTTTCCCAGCTAAGCTGTCTTTCCTTTCTCTCTCTCACCTTCTGTCCACATGTAGCCACTATGTGACAAATCGTCATTATTGTATACCTGAGCGAACCGGTTCTTTATCATCAACACAGCCTGATTTTATACCCGGCCGCATGGTAGTGTTTGGGTAGCTATCTATCTGTGCAGTACTGATATGTACATACTTAAATTTACTTTCCTAATGCCAAACACTACACTTTCCTCTTCATTACTCCATTTCCCCTTAAATATTAATGTGCCCACTCCTTATTTATGACATGACTGGGTTCAAAGTGAAAGTGGTAAAATTAGCCTGGGTGAGGAGTAGGCTGAGGTCTCCAGGAGCCAGGACTAGCTTCTGTTCCCCTAGGCCTCTGTGCTCGGGACCCCAAGGCCCGGCCTTCAGGCTGGCACTTGAGAGGCTCTTCAGCCTGGGGCTCAGACAACAGGTGGGCCAGGGATCAAGACGGTTGCTGATAGTCGCTGTCTCTGTCCATGCCTGCAGCAGCCACCCCTCCACAGCCCCAACCACTGCCCAACAGGCCTAGCGAGGACCCACCGAAAAGAAAATCCTCCAGTCTCGGAAAATTTGGAGAGTAAGGCTGAGGGCAGCTCAACAACATAGCCTTTGATGCCTCTGGTCTCTTGATGGGGCCGAGCAATAGCCAATACCTACAGCCCCACCCTCACCTTCACCTTCACTTAATTCTGGCTCCCTCCCTCCACTCTCCATCCCCTTCTCCGATGGGCCCCTCAAAGTCAACCTCAGTGGTGCAAGAACTGCAATGGTGGTGGCCCTAGCGGTGGTCTAGGAACTGGCAAGAACCCTTCTGGCAGAGTCGCCAGCTTCTGCTGCAAGCCTGGCAGACGAGTGGACTTTTGAGGCTGAGAACTGGGCCTGTGGAGGACATGCTGGCTGAAGCATGACATACTCAGACAGGAGGTTTATTATTATTATTATTATTGTCGTATGTACATGTGGAAATCTCCCACACCGAGCTAGTCAATGGATGAGGAGTCATGGGATGCATTCCACTGACTTGCTGACTACTAAATTGGAAAGGGGCAGGGAGGGAAAAGGGGGGTCAGTGTAAACACTCATCGCTCTTCCTGCTGCTAATCTGCGCGGTTTTGCAGAACTCCGTGGCTTTTAGGAATCCGTGGTAGCTCCAATAAAAAGAGTGGAGCCCAGATGGCGCGTGGTGGCTACATGTTTGGCTGCTAACCTCAAGATGAGCAGTTCAAAACCCCCAGCTGTTTTGAGAGCCCTGGCAGCATAGTAGTCATTTGTTGGGCTAATAAACACAGGGTCAGCAGTTTGAAACCAGCAGCCACTACTTGGGAGAAAGATGGACTGTTTACTCTGGTGATGAGTCTCGGACGGGGACACTTCTTCCCTCTCTGATAGGGTTGCTCTGAGTCAGAATCGACTGAATGGCGGTGAGTTTTTGAGTTTTAAGGAAAGCATGTTTCCCCCAAACTTCCTACGGTCATGAAGTAATAAAAACGATAACCGACCTGTGGTGGTTTTTTAATTTTTGCTTTTCCTTTCTTTATTTTATTTTATTTTTGCGTTTCCTTTCTTATATAAGATAAACAAAAACATATACCAGCTTATTTCCCAACTAACAGAAAAAGATAAAAGGAATGCCACTCTTACCTGTTCCTTAGCCTGTTTGTGTGTTCAAAATACAGAGAAATAAAGAAAAAATATTTCAAGTGTAGTTTTTCTATAACTAATGGACAGAATTCTGGTTTGGACTGAACCCCTCAACTTTGTTTCCTTTATTACTCCCCAAATGCAAAAATTCCCAACCCAATCTGACTGCCCTCCAGTCAGTTCTGACTCACAGCAACGCTGCACAACCGAGTAGCAGGAGCCCTATTGATTTCCACGACTGTACGTCTTCGCTGGAGTCAAAATCTTCACCTTTCCGGTGGTGCCAAACCACTGACCTTGGGTCAGCATCCCAATGCATAACCCATCATGCGAACTCTTCTGGCACGCATCATCAGTGTTGACTGCCCTCTCCACTTAAATGGTTTTCAGTTATCTAAGTCCTATATCTAAAACTAAATGTATCGTAGCTTTAATCTTGCAGATTCTCTAATGCTTTCTAACCATACTAATACTACTTTCCTAATTGCTTCTATCTGTTAGAAAAGTATTGCGTTGCAGGCAACACATGAATAAGCGATAGTGAGATATAGTCAGTTAATATGGCCCTCCAGTCATCATTCATTGGTGGTGGAGTGTATCTTCTGGACTCTAGGCCTGCAGTTATAATCCCAATTTGTATGTTCTCTGCTATGCTAATAAACAGGATTAAAGTGGAATTAAGTATTGATTTTAAAAGAGGATTTGAGCTAAGTAAGTCACACCCTTAATTTTCTTGAGAGGATGGTTTGCTGAAAAAAAACAAAAACAAAACAAAACCCACACCACCACCAAAGCCATTTCTCTATAAGAGCAATCTCAGAAGCACAGAGAAAAGAAATCCCATAGCCCTCAGAAGGGGAGCACTTTCAAGACCCCTATCTGAAGTGGTGGTAGCTGAGACCGGAGGCTGTGGCAGAGAGACCATGGAACAGCAAAGGAGCCAGGCAGAGACCAAATGCCAAGGCGAGGAGACCTGGAGAGGGAGCCCAGCAACAGTGCAGAGGCTACGAGACTGAGGCAGAGCAGCGGGCAGCCTTCCTGGCCTATGGAGACAGAAGCCAAGGAATCTACTGGCTGAGAGGTTCAGAACTGGAGAGAGATTTGGGCGATGAATGAGGAGAGATGCTGATGTGAATCACTAATTCTAGTCCTACTATTTACTGATCCTGATTTGTGGTAACCTATCAACCCTATAATGCCTGAATTTTTAATTTCAGGAACAATTTTTGGGGTTTTAATTCTTTACTTTCATAGTATAGAATATATTGTCAATATATATACTAACATATACATTTAATTAAATGTTATGGAAACATCACGCTCGGCGTTATAGTGTTAACTTCCTTAGTAACCTCCTTAATTGTGAGTATTGTTGATAAATTCTTGAACCCAGCAGAGAACCAGTGTGCCATGGGAGGAACACTTGGTCTTGGAAAAGGTAAAGAAAGATGTCTGACCTTTGTGTCGGAAAGGGAACCCAGAGAAAGTCGGATATGGTCCCCAGGCCTTTTCACACAAATAATGTAAGCAAATAGGAGATGTTTCTTCCTCTCTTGCTTTTTTAATATAGCAAAAAATTAGAGGAAGGTGGTTGCCGAAGACTTTCTGAGAGTTTTACCGTCTTTCCCTAAACTCTTCCAGGTGTCATGCCCACATTTAAGGCAGATGAGAAGAAAAGGCACATTTTTCATTTTGTCACAAAGGCAAAAGTCCAAGGCTATAACAGGCTTATTGTCTTTCAATTTTCACTGTTTAGAGTTCTGTCGCATGGCCATTTTGGCCTGCAAGGGTGGCTGGGAAAACAAATGATCTTGCCTGATGTTGAGTACTGTGTTGTTTTGCATAAAATTGTAGTTCTGAAGATAAGGAGGGAACAGGGAATAGATGTTGGGTAGAAAACTCAAATTCCTTGAAAAGTTGCTAGAAAGAAAGTGAACAGCTGGCTCAGTAGTTTTTCCACGAGTCTCCGAAAAATCTGAGCATTTGGCACAAGGAATTGAAAGGAGTTCAGCTATGTTGGATCCAAAGTAAATGAGAATCCCACCCAGGGCTCTAATGGTTAAAGCACCCACCCATCACTCACTTGCATAGACGTCTATGAAGAAAAAAATAGTAAGTATGAATGAGCTGCAGACTGCATTGAAGAATGTACATCAGTCACACATACTTGAATGTGGAGCATGTGGACATGTGCTATTTGATTGCCCAGGTATAAAACGGAAGTGAACCCAGCGTTGATGCCGTCTCTGACCTTAGGTGGTCTTCACCTATTCAGTTGAGAGTAGTGGGCACTCTAACTGCTCAGTCTCTATCTTGAAATCCACACCTTTAGCTAATGGCTTTATTTTTAGGGTAGTTTCAGGTTTACAGAAAAAATGGAGCAGGAAATACAGAGAACTTCCATCTACCTCCTCACCTCACACACATTATACACAAATGAATAATGTCGCACATTCTTCGCTACAGTAGCCTACAGTTACTGCACTTCCCTAAAAAAAAGAAAGAAAGAAGGAAAGCCTGACACTCCCAAAGCCTTTGAACCAATTAGCTCCTTCCTTTCTGTATAGTTTTGCCTTTTCCAGAATGTTATATCAGTGGAATCAGACAAATAAGTAGCTTTTTCACACTGGCCTCTTCCATTTAGTAATGTGCAGTTAAGGCACATAACACATTTATTTTCTTTTATTGTCCTGGAGAATATTCTATGGTATGAATGGCTCACAGTTACTTTATCTAATCGCCTATTGGAGAACGTCATGGTTACTTTAAGTTTGGGGCAATTAGGTGTAAAGCAGCTACAAACATGCCTGTACAGGTGTCTGTGTAGACGTAAATTCTCAGTGCATTTGGGGAAATGTCAAGGGTTGCGTTTGTTGGATCATATGGTAAAAAAGACTATGTGGAGCTGTGTAAGAAGCTGGCAGGGTGCTTTACAAAATATTAATTTACGTTCCCACCTCGATGAGTGAGAATTATGTTGCTTCACATTTTCGCTAGCTTTCTATGCTGTCGGTGTTTAGAATTTGGCCATGTCAGCATGCGGTGGCACAGTGACTAAGCTTTGGCTGCTGAGAGGTCAGCAGATTGAACCAGAGCAGCTCCGCAGAAGAAAGATGTGACAGTGCACGTCACAAAGATTACAGCTGAGGAATTTCTTTGAAGCACTTCTACTCATCCTGCAGGGTCACTATGAGTCACAATAGACTAGCTGGCAATAGTTTCAGCACTTCGCTTGTTAATAAGGGTTTAGTGCATCATGATAAGAGGTGTGTCATTAATTTTCTAATGACATGCTGTCGAGCATATTTTCATCTCTGTATCTTTGATGAGATTTATTGTTGATCCATATTTTAATTGAGGTTGTTTGCTCTCTTGTTGATGAATTTTAAAAGACCTTTGTATAATGTGATACAAGTCCGTAGGCAGGTAAGTGTGTTACAGGTGTTTTCTTTCTGTCTCTGGCTCATCTTTTTCTATACAGTATCTTTCACAAATAAGAAGGTATAAATTTTAAGCCCATGTATCCATTTTTTATTTTATAGACTGTGCTTTGGATGTTCATCTAAAAACTTCCCACCAGACCTGAGGTCACCCAGATTTTCTTCTATAATTTTGCTTTCTGAAAGGTCCACCAAAATCACCCAGTTTTTCTCTTTCAAAGCCAAAACATAATTGATTTTCAAATGGTGAACTAACTTTACACACTTGGAGTAAATCCTACTTGGCCTTTTACATATTGTCAGATTTAAGTTGCTAATATTTTTGATAAACGAACCTTTCATTTTTCTTAAAATCTCTTTGTTTGGGTTTGGTATTAGGGTAATGGTGACCTCATAATGTAAATGAGGGCATGATCCATTGACTACTAATTTCTAGTAAAGACTGTAGAATATTGAAATCATTTCTTCCCAGTAGAATTCACAAATTGAATCTTCTAGGGCCGGTGCTTTCTATCTCGTAAGACCAGTAATTATTGACCCAGCTTTCCTTTACCTTTTCTTTCAGTGCACATAGGCTTACTCAGATGATCTATTTTGCTGTGTGAGTTCTTGTAGATTGCATCCTTCAAGGAATTGGTTTATTTTATCTAAGTTTAGCGGATATGTAGCCATAGAGTTGCACCTAATCTGTTGTTATTCTTTTCGTGTTCATGGAATATAAGTAGAAATAGCTTTTCTTTTAGTTATTTATATTAGGAATTATACCTTCTCTCTCTTTTTTAGTTATCCTATTTAGAACTTTATCATTTTTATTGGTCTTTTTAAAGAATCAGTTGTTTCAGTCTTGTTGACTTTCTCTGTTGATTCCTGTTGTCAATTTCATTGTTACCTGAACTATTTTAATTACTTCTTTCCTTCTGCTTACTTTAGATTTAATATTTTCTTCTGTGTCTCATTTCTTAATGTGGAAGTTTAGATTGATTTTATTTCTTCTTCTTTAGATATTTATCCAGTGCTGTAAATTTGCCTTTAAGCCCAGCTTTCAATGCATTCCATGAATTTTGATAATTTATATTTGAACTTTTATTTAGTTCAAAATATGTTAAATTTTCTCTTAAAATATCCTCTTTTACAAGGCATGTGCATAAGCAAATGTGCTGAAGAAAGCTGATGGTGCCCTGCTATCAAAAGATATAGCATATGGGGTTTTAAAGGCTTGAAGATAAGCAAGTCTCCATCTAGCTGAGAAGGAACAAAGCCCACTGTGTTGATGGGATCAGGTATCAGGCATCAAAGACCCAGAGCAAAAAAATCATAATATGAATGAGGCAGGGAGTGTGGAGTGGAGGTGCAAAGCCAATCTGCAAGCAATTGGACATCCCCTTACAGAAGGGTTATGGGGAGAATACAGGCCATTCTGGGTACAGTATAACACCGATGAAACATACAACTTTCCTCTGGTTCTTTAATGCTCCCCCCCCCCCGCCATGACCCTAATTCTACCTTACAAATCTGGCTAGACCAGAGCAAGTACCTGGGTACAGATAAGACCTGGAAACACAGGGAATGCAGAACAGATAAACTCCTTGGGACCAATATTGAGAATAGCAGTACCAGGAGGGGAAGGGGAAGGTTGTGGAGAAAGGGGAAATGGATCAGAATGACCTACATATAACCCCCTTCCAGAGGGATAGACAACAGACATGGGGGTAAAGGGAGATATTGGGCAGTGCAAGACACGAAAAAAGAATAATCATTTATAAATTATCAAGGGTTCATGAGGGAGGGAGAAAGGGAGGGGGAAAATGAGGAGCTGATACCAAGGGCTCACGTAGAAGGAAAATGCTTTGAAAACGATGATGGCAACAGATGTACAAATGTGCTTGACCCAATGTATGTATGTATGTGATGAGTTGAATGAGCCCCCAATAAAATGATTTATAAAAATTTTTCCTCCTTTACTCATTTGTTATTTAGAAGTGTATTGTTTAATCTTCAATTTTTTTATTTTCCTGGATATTAACATATTAATGATATCCAGTATAATTGCACAATCTGAGAGAGTACTTTGTATATTTTTATTCTTATAAACTTATAACCTTATGTTTTATGGCCCAGAATATGGTTTATACTTGTGAATGTTCCACGTGAGTTTAGAAAAATATTTATTCTGCTGCTTGAGTCTATAAATTGATTGGTGATGCTATTCAGTTTAACTACATCATTAGCAATTGTTTGCTTCCCAATAGAGAGATGTGAACTTACCAACTTTAATAGTGAACTTATCACAGCTCCATAATTTTTACATCACTTATTTTGTTTCTTTCTTTTTTCCATTTACATATGTAATGCTTTTGGTGAAAACTTACAAGGCAAATTCGGTTGCCATTTAACAATTTCTATACATATTTTCAGTGACCTTAGCTACATTTTACACCTTGCAACCACATGCTCATTATGTCCCACTTTATGTTCCTTATGTCACTTATTTTGATAATCTGCTGCTAGACCATCTCTAGCCTATATGTATTGAGTTATCTTCTAACAAAAATGTATGTTGTAAATCTAACCTCTATGCCTGTGAATATAACCTCATGTGGGTGGGAAAGGGTTGTCTTTCATATTATGGTCCTGAGGCACGACTAGTGTACAGTGTATCTTGAATTAATCTCTTTTGAGATATAAATTCAAATAAGAAAACCAAACCCAGTGCCATTGAACTTATTCTGATGTACAATTACTCTGTAGACAGAGCAGAACTGCTCCATAGGATTTCTGAGACTGTCAATACTTATCCAAATGGATAGCCTCAGCTTTCTCCACACAGCAGCTTGTGGGCTTGAACTGCACATCTTGTAATTAGGAGCTTGATGCCTAATCGACAGCATTTCCTGGGCTCCTTTTTTTTTTGAGAAATAGAAGAGATTAAATAAGCGAGTAGAACAGAGATGGGGAAAGAGATGCCAGGCTACATGAGGTCTGCTTAGAAGAAGAAGCTCTAAGACACAAGAATCTAAAGAGAGTGAAAGCTTGGAGCAAGCACCCCAAGTCAGATTCATAGCTTCTTAAATCGTGAGAACATTAATTTCTATTTGTTAAGGATACCCATTTGTGGTATTTCCCCTAGGTAACTAAGACAACCTTTTAATTACTGTGAAACTTATGTCTTTGTTCTTGATAATTTTCCTTGCTATGAATAAAATTTTAAGCAGCTACTTCACCTTTCTTTTGATTAGCAATTACATGATGTATCTTTCTTCTTTTCATCACTGTATTTGTGGTCCATCTGTGTATTTACATTTAAAGTTGACTATTTCAATCTAAAATTTCTGCAGTGTAGTGGGACACAAGATTAACATGCAAAAATCAATCATGTTCCTGGATACAAATGGAGAGAACTTTGAAAAAGAAATGAAGAAAACAATGCCATATACAATAGCCACACAAAGATGGAATACTTAGGAATAAATCTAACCAGATAAACAAAAGGCTGGAGCAAGGAGAAATACAGAATACTACAACAAGAAACCAAAAGAGACCCCCATAAAATAAAAATATTGCACTTTTTTACGCAGGCATTTTCATTGCTTAAAATTTTTTGAAATAAGTAGGAAATCACTAAACAATTGAAGGTTAAAATATTCGACTTTTGTAGATAGGAAAATGTAATATTGCAATTCCCATCCAAATTCCAAGTTTATTCTATAAAGAAATGGAAAACTAATTACTAACCATACTCAGGGAAGCCTGCCGGTGCAGTGGTTATGAGCCGGGCTGCAATCTGCGTGGCTGGCAGTTCACAATCACTGGCAGCACTGCGAGGGAAAGACTGGACTTCCTAGTTCTGTAAAGAGTTACAGTCTCAGAAACCCACAGTGGGTCGCTTTGAGTCAGCACTGACTCAATGGCAGTGAGCATGAGGTTTTTGAATTTTAAATGACGGGAGAAGAGACTGAGGATAGGCAAAGAACTTCTAAAGAAGAATAATAGAGTAAGAAGTTTCTCACTTCCTCAGAACCTGTTACACAGCCACAATAGTTAAAGCATCCTGATACCAGTACAATGATAGTTACATAGACCAATGGAACAGAGAACACAGAAATAAATTCATCCACCTATAGATAACTGGTCTTTGACAATTGGACAAAAAATATCAAATGATCAAGAGCTACTCTCTTCAAAAAATGGTGCTGGCAAAATTGGAACTCAAGATGGATCAAAGAACTAAATATAACTCCTAGAGCTATAAAGGCCTCCAATTAGAAAATAGGGACAAATTTAAGGGTCCTTTTGTAGTGCATAAACATACTGTCAAACATAGCCAAAGCTATACACACAGTAGAAGACAAAGTAGATGATTCGAAGCTACTAACAATACACTGAATTCCATCAAAGAGTAAAATGATAACCTACTGACTGGGAAAAGTTTTGGCAATGACATGATTCATAAATATTAATACTGAAATTTAGAGCAAACTATAACACCTCAATAAGAAAGAAACAATAATCCAATTAAAAAGTGGACTAGGGATATGAAAATCATTTGCTAACAACATCCAAGTGGCTTATAAAATATGAAAAATACTCAGGATTATTAGCCATCTAGAAGATGTACATCAAAGCAATGGTAAGACACCACTTCCCTTGACAATGATAGCCAAGTTGAACAAAACAGAAAATAACAAATGCTAGAGAAGCTATAGAGAAATGGTAACACTCATATAATTCTGGGGGTAATATAGCTACAACCACCGTGGAAAAAATAGCACTACCTCAAACAACTGGGCATAGAAATTCCATATGACCAGCAATATCCCTGCTGGGCATATACTTTTAAAACGTAAGAGCCATAGCATATACAGATACATGCACACCCATAACAGCACTACAGGAAGCAAGAAGATGGAAACAAATGAAATGCCCATCATTTAGAAAAATGGATCAAGGAACTCAAGGCATGCATGGATCTGGAGAACATTATGCTGAGAGTATTAATAATTATATGGGGGTGGTGGGGTGGGGAATGAAGACAAAGACTTCCATAACAAAAGGGTCAGGGTTTGGAGGTTCCGAAGGCGTAGAGGGCAAGGAAGGAAAGATGAAGCAATAGGCTGGAAGATTGACAGAAATTAACTTGGGTAAAGAGGAAGATAGTCATCTACAGGGGGAGAAAAGAAATCAAAGAACAGGGGAGGATAAACCATCCAGGGGGTTGATTAGGAGTTTAGACTGTTTATTTGAAATGGAAACCCCTACCTAACTCCCAAATTTAAAATTGCCTCTAAAATGTTGATTTCTTATAGGCAGCATACAGTTGGGTCTTATTCTCTTATCAGTGTTGGCATTCTGGGTCTTTTAATTGGTGTATTTAAACTACTTGCACTTAATGTGATTATGGATATAGTTGCATTAATATTAATCAGATTTATAAGTATCTTATAGCATAGTATTCCTAGTTCTTCTTTCACATCCTCTATAAGGCCGCTGTCCTTTGACGGCTGAGATGAATGGTAGCAATGTTAAAAGGTGTAATTGTGGAGTAAATTGTTGGCATCACTCTAAATAAACTGTTTTCATTTAAAGCAATTACAACTAAAAAAACATTCCACTGACCTACTTACAGAATGTCATTCTCAGAGGACTAATCCCACCTGATAACATGTCCAAAGTGTGTGAAATAAAGTCTGGACATCCCTGCTTCTAAGGAACATTCTGACAGTAATTCTTTCAACTCAGATTTATTCATTTTTCTGGTAGACCAGGGTATAGCTACCTTTTTATCTCCAACATCTTAATTCAAAGGCATCAATTCTTCTCAAAACTCACCACCATGGAGTCATTTCTGCACCACAGAAACCCCATAGGACAGAGTTGGAATGGCCCTGTGGCGTTCTAAGGCAATAAAGCTTGACAGCATGATGAAGAAAAAGAGCTGAACTGGTCATTTCAAAGCGTAGTTTGTGAAGACAAAGTAAAGTATTATAATTAAATGTGAACATACCTGGACTTGGAAAATCCCAAAAGGAAGAAGATCCTCAACATATCTCAAACGGAAAGAACTGAAGAATAAATTCAAATATTAAGTTGGAATATGGAAAGATTCTAAGGGCAAAACATTGAATGAGGCAGGAAGCGTTGAAGATGGAAGGAATACAGAGTCCCTGTGCTGAAAGCACCGGTCAACAAACAGCCATTTCAAGAAATATCAGATGAGCAAAAGCTGGTTATGTAGATAAAAAAATCCAAGCTGCAATGAAGGCTTTAGCAAAAGCAAGGCTCCAGGAATTGACAGACTACCTAGTGAAATGTTTCAATACATTGATGACGTACTGGAAGCACATTCATCTATGCCAAAAAATGTGAAGGACTGTGTGTTAGTCCGAGTTGACTAGAAAAACAAATCAAGAGACATTTGTATGTAGAGAACTTTATATCAAAAAGTAATTGTATATTGAAAACATCACAGCCCAGTCTAGATCAAGTCCCTAAGTCCGATATTAGTCTATATGTCCGATACCAGTCTATAAATTCCTCTTTAGACTCACACAACACATGCAATGATGCTGAATGCAGGAAGATCACAGTCCAGTGGATGGAAAGTCTTGTGTATCCAATGGCGGGGGAAAAATCTCAGCGCTGGCGTGGGTCTTTGCATGGCTCCTCCAAATCCAGGGGCTCTGCTTCCATCAGCATAGCTCAATGTGTCTTGTCAATGGGAAAATGTAGCAGAGAGTGAGTGTTTCTAGCCTCCAGTGAGCTATTTATCTCTGTCATGCCTCCAAATGAGGTCATCAAGCTGTGACCCGATTGACAGGCTAGACTCCAGCCCTTCACAAGTTGACAGATTATGTAATGGCCACAGACAGCTACCTGGCCAGCTGACTAGAAGAGGTCCATAGATGTTCCCATTCCAAAGACAAGTGACCCAACAGAGTGGAGGAATTAAAGAATAATATCACTAATGTCACAATCAAGCTGTGCATCGGAGCTGTATCCTCTAGACACACTTATTCAATCTGTAGGCTGAGCAAATAACCCCAGACTCTGGGGAAGGGTATTGGCAGTACTATGGGTTGCCAAAAGAACAAACAAATCTGTCTTGGAGGAAACATAGCCAGCATGCTCCTTGGAAGCTAGGATGGCAAGATTTTGTCTCAAGTACTCTGGATATGTTATCAGGAGACACGCGTCCCTGGAGAAGGACATCATGTAAAGTAGAAAGGCAGCAAAAAACAGGGAGACGCCCAATGACATGGATTGACACAGTGGCCACAACGGGTGGGTCAGATGTAACAAGAGTTGGGAGGATGGCTTGGGACTGAGCAACGCTGGTTCTGCTGCATGTGGGTTGCTGTGCCTCAGAACCCACGTGATGGCACCTAACCATGACAACATTGTTTCATTTTTGATGACTTCAGGTTCCATGCAGTTATTTCACATATCCTATAATTTGATTATTAAGGACTATTTATTGCTATTCTCATTTTTAGGAATTCCCATCATCAAATGAAGGTCCTGAAAAGGTTTGCTCCACTCACAACAATTAAGGTCGACCCTACTTTGGGGAGATAGCGCTTCTTCATTCTTATTTGTCTTCCAAATTGATGGGCGTGTGTATTCCTTTTTGGAGCTACATCAATTGTGAGAATTGTACAGGGCCAGGTAGTGTTTCCCTGTGTCTACATCAAGTTGCTGTTGTGGGGACCAACTTGACAGCATCTGACAATAAAGCATCAGAAGTGGATGGGACTGTTCACAGGATTTCCAGTGCCTAATTTTAAAGAAGGGGGACCATCTCTTTCTTCTTCCTAATCTGTACTTAGTTTGGGAATTCCCCTGAGGCAGCTTCACTGTGGAAGATCCTGCTGGTATTTGAAACACTAGCATAGCTTCCAGATCACAGCATACACGCAAGAACCGCAGTAAAACAAACTGACGGAGGAGTGGGACTTCTATACATAGTTGTTATAGACATTTATAAATGGAAATTGGCTTAACGGCAATTAGTTTTTTGGTTAGTATCAATATTTTTTATGTAATTGGAGACATCATGGCCCTCACTCTAAATATTTGCCTATACATCTCTTAAAAGCATCTATATTTTCTAACACCACCACCAGGCAATGATCCAATCCATAAAAATTCTCATATCGATTCAATACTTTTATCTAATATATAGTCCATCTTCAAGTTTTATTTATCTTCTCGATAAACCAAACTCACTACCCTGGAGTTGAGGCTGGTTCAGAACACCCCCCTGTGGGTTCTGAGACTAACTGTTGAGGGGAGTAGAACGCACAGTCTTTCTCCTGCAGAGCTGCTGGTGGTTTTGATCTGCCCGTCATGAGGATTGCAACCCAACGCATAACCACTTCACCACCAGGGCTTCCTACTTCCATTATATATTGTTTAGTATTGCCATAGACACGTGAACTCTTTTAAAATATTTTTTGTTGTTATTCATTCTGGTCATTTCTTTTTCATTTTGATGATGAAATTTATGCCCACTTGACCATCGGGAGTCCATGTATATTCATTTCTCTTAGTTTCCTTTGATATGTCTATTATTTAAAAAACACTCTTTATTTTCTAGCACAACACAATATTTCATACTCATCTTGGACTACTCCAGCTTTATCCCTAAAATCCCGTATTTCTCCACGGAAGTCTTTTTTTCTAGTGTAAAATCAGAATTAGAAATGAAAACTCAGGTTCTAAGTACATTCATTGAAACTGAGGGGTGCCATTCATTAAAACTAGGAAATATTTGAGCGTGATTCATTTATTCAGATATCTCTAATTCCAATACAATTGCACAAGTTTCCTACTTGCCCTCCTGATTCCATATTTGTAACTGTCCCCCCACCCCCACCCCTGAAAAATCTTGTTTCCTAACAGAATCAATATGCTTTATTCAATTCTACAATAGTCCAGGATCATTTTAAATAACTGCACCCATACCATTATAATAAACAAATTCATTAAAGCTGAAGATTTCTTGATGTTCTTAGATTGAAGCTATAAAATCCAAAAGTTATTTGGATTCGTTTCTAGTTTTCTTCTTGAGATTATGATATGTAGCTGACTGTGGTCATTTGCATCTATTTATATTCAATTCTATTGTTTCCTCCACCCCAATTGAACTTTATTTTTATTTAATAATATTTTTTAAATTATCTGGCTTCTGAAGTAAAAACTATGAAAAAGGTATTTCAGAGATGTGCCAAAACTCATTCTGGATACTTCTTTATGTTTATCACATACTCTTCTTTATATCTCTGGTGTTTTCCTGCAATCTATGTAAGTCATCATTATCTGTCAGCTGTATTGCTACATGACCTCCTGCCTGGTCTTGTCACCTTTCCAGCCAGTAGTTCTGAGTCTTGACTAAAGAATGTAAGAGCCTTAAGAACTTTAAAACCTAGATTGGTTTGGACTCTACCCTCCAGAAACTGTCACTCATTTTCCAGAGTGGGGCTGCATATGAAAGCTGCAGGCAGATTTAAACATTTCTTAGGTGAGATGTGACAGACCATCAGTGATCTTTCATTTCTGCATAACTTGTGCAGCTCCCCAGGGACTTCAATGCGAAAATTGACCGAGCACCTCAACAAGGCTTCATGGGCCCTCCAGTGTTCTCTTTAGGCCTGCCTCTTGTCCTTCTTTCCCACGCCCCCTTCTCTTCGTAGTTTGAGTCAACCAGAGCAAATTGCCATTCTCACCAGGAATTTATCATGAATTTAGTCATCAGCAGACATCTGCACTTAGCATTTCTTTTGTTCAATCCCCACTTCCATTCTTTTCCCGGCTAATATCCAACTCTCATTTAGGCACCGTTGTAGAGATGACCTCTTTGAATTGCGTCACCCTTTTCTGATCTTCCAACTTGAGTTAGGAACTCCACTAGTTTCTTCCATGAAACCCCTGGTCACTGAGCTTATGACACAGTATAGTAATGCTATACTTGTTTCTCATTCCACTGGATGGCAACTTTCATGAGAGCAGGGCTCAGTCTGTTATGTTACTGTGCATAACCAGTGAGTAACACCACAATGGCCAATAGTAGCTGCTGAGTCTGTGAATGAGGAAATAAAAAACTGATGGAATGAATTAAGCAATTCAAGTCACCTTCTTTTGAGAGAATCTGTTTAACACAAACGTGTGCCAGATATTCAGATGCTTAGCTTGCAGATTCATTAGTTGATTCATAATAGTCATTCATCATTAACAAACATTTAGAGTGTCCACATTCATATCTTGCATATTTAAATTTTGAATTCAATAATGATGTAACGTCTTACATTTTTTACAGAGCTCACAGCATTTATCAATTGATAATTTTCCGGTTTCTCCTTGAAAAAAGAAAAAGTAATAATAAGTACGAGAAGGGGATTTTAGAGGTCATGTGATTTAATCTCTTTATTTTATGGTTGAAGATACTGAAACCAGAGAAATGGAGTTAATAGACAGCTTTTGCCATCGAGCTGTATCATTCCCCCTTTAATTGAAAACTTGACTCACTTTCCTAAATTTAGCATTTAGCATTTCACTTGGTAAATTTGTGAGCCAGACCAGATCATAATTGTATTTTCCCAATAGGTAGGTGAACATGTTTTCAGAGCTCACAACCCTCCACACTCTACTTCCCCCCACATCTGTGGTGGACACGAGCACACTAATTAGCACTCCCGCCATCTGCTCTGAACATGTGTAACTCCCTAACTCAGTTGAGTGTGCATTTTTAAAGCATGCCTTTAAAGAATCTCATATTCAGACATTGTCAAGCATTAATCTTGAAAATTAGAAAAGCCAAATACGTTGAGTAAATTAAGATCCATTTTCCCTGACAGCATTTGGTCTAGGCGATGATTGCAAAAGGCTCCATCTGCATTTTTAAGATGCCAGCTCTCTGAGCAGCCTTGCAGCAGCTTGATTTAGGAGTGGGCTTTCGATATTAATTTGCCTATTGCTGCTCCTGCTGCAAGAAATAGAGGCCCTTGGTCTTCAGGGCTTTTAATCAGAGACATCGTTGTTCAGGAGCACCGTGTTCTGTGGGAAATATTTATTATGGCCGTGTTCTCTCTCAGGATTGCAGCTTTCAATCTTTTAAACTGCAGTTTGTTTCAGAACTTTGATTTTTACAAGTTTTGAATTCCTTTTTATTGCCTCTTTTTTTTATTTCTTTGCTTTCCTAGAGAGAATTTCTTAGAGCAAACATAGGTGAAGTGGCAGCATTTTTCATGACAATGTGGAGATTGCTACTTCTTTGTGCCAAGTAAAAGGTTGGCTCAGGAAGAAAAAAAAAACAAGAAAAAAGGAAACAGAATATATATATATAAAACCAATCTATTCTTTTTTCTATAATCTCCTTTATATTTATGAAAAACATGTATTCAACAAATATTATTTGGTGTCTGCTACTGGTGGTTCAATGGGTTAAGTGTTGGATCAAGCAAAAGGTTGATGGTTCAAATCCATCAACTACTCCATGGGGAAAAGATGTAACAGTCTGTTACTCTGTTACTGTAAAGATATACAATCTCAGAAACCCTCTGACATCGTTCTCCTCTGTCTTATAGAGTCACTGAGTTGGAATTAACTCGATGGCAGTGGAATAAAAATCTTATCAATATATCAAACATTGTGCTAGGTGTTTACTATTATCAGTAAGTATGTTATTGTGTTAGAGTACTAGATTTATGTCTTATATTAGTTATGTACTAATAACATTTACTCTTTTGTTGTTCATTCATTCATTTTGTAATGTTTTTACAAGACTTATATGTGTAACTTACTTTTTCAGGTAAAACCAATGATTATTAAATCTAGGTCTTAACCTAATGAAACATAAAGCCTACAAAACAAAATAAGCCATCTATATGAGTAACATAGGTCTTACATGAACAGAGAAAGAGCTATCTCATTTGAGTAAAGGAAACCACAACCAAATCAAACTCATTGCTTGGAGTCAATTCGAACTCATGGTGAGTGACAGAGTAGATCTGCTCCATAGGGTTGTCTTGGCCATCTCATCTTTGGGAAAACAGACATCAGGCCTCTCTTTCGTGGCACTACTGGCGTGGGTTACCCTAACTGTTTCTTAGGAGTCAAGCACAATACCTTATGCTACCCAGGGACTCTGGAAGACAGCGACTTGGCCAACTTACTGGAAGAGGTCCATGTTTGTACCCAATTCCAAAGGAAGGTGACCTAATACACTGCTCAACTTATAGACTGATATACTGATATCTCATGCAAGTGAAGTTTTGAAGATCAACCAACAATGGTTGAAGCGGCATATTGACCGGGAGCTAGCTGCCACAGGTTTGGGCTGGATCCAGAAGCTGACAAGAATAAGGGATATCATTGCTGATGTCAGATAGAGCTTAACTCTAAGCAGAGAATCCCAGAAAGAGGTTTAGTTATGTTTTATTGGCCATGTGAATCATAAAAGACTGATGGAAAACCTTGGGAAGAATGAGAATTCCAGAACACCCGACTGTGGTCATGTGGAACTTGTACATGGATCAAGAAGCAGTTGTGAGAACAGAGCGAGGAGTTATTGCAAGTTTTAAAATCAGCAAAGGTGTGTGACATGCTGGTATGGTTTATCCTACTCTGCAAACTGTATGCCAAGCAAATCAACAAAGAAATGGACTTCTATGAAGAAGAATGTGGTATCATGATTAGAGGAAGGCATATTAACAACCTTAGATATGCAGGTGGCACACCTTGCTTGCTGCAAGTGAGGAGCACTTGAAGCATTTGCTGCTGGTGACCAAGGATTGCTGCCTTCAATATGGGTTACAACTCAATATAAAGGAAAACCAAATCTCACCATTGGACCAATAGGCAACATCCTGATAGACCGATAAAGGATCTCATCTTGCTTGGATACACGATCAGTGTTCAAGGAAGCAGCAGTCAAAATATCAAACAATTCTTTGGATTGGGTGAATATGCTGCACAAGACCTCTTTAGACTATTAAAAATAAGGATATTACTTTGAGGACTAAGGTGTCCCTGACCCAAGTCATGGTATTCTCTATTGCATCATACGCATGTGAAAATTGACTTTGAATAAGGAAGACCAAAGAAGAATTGGTATGTTTAAATTGTGGTGCTGGAGGAGAATATCGAAAGTACCTTGGACAGCTAAAAGGACTAATCAGTTTGTCTGGACGAAGCACGGCCAGAGGCCTCCTTAGAGACAAGGATGGTGAAACTTTGTCTTACATCCTTTGGACTTGTTGGCAGGAGATTCCGGTCCCTGACAAAGGACACCACGCTGGGTAAAGCAGCGGCAGTGAAGAAGAGGGAGACCCTTAAGGAGATGAGTGACACGGTGGCTGCACGATGCAACAAGCTTGTGAAGAACTGTGAGGGTGGAGCTGTGTTTCTTTCTGTCGTGTGTAAGGTCGCTATGGGTTGCGACAGTCCTGATCACAACCTAACAATAGGAATCCTTTCTGATGAGAAGGAGACAACTTAAATATTGCTCACAGGGGTGGTAAATAAATCAAAGACGGCTTTGAAAGAGGTGCTTTTATGTTGGCTATATGGAAATACAGGAAAGATAGTTTCTTTATAGAAATGTATCATTTACATATATGTTATTATTATTTAACTAATATAAGACTGAATATTTATATACCCTTACTAGTCAGAAATTTTTTTCATGTACACAAGCATAATGGTACCTCGAAACAAGTATTTTCAGTGTCTATATGTGGTAAAGTGAAATTGCTTCAGTCCATGTGGGATCATGCAATGTGAGCTGTGAGACATTAGTAGGGGGATTGGCCAGTTTTTCCTTTCTTCTCTAAGAGAGGGAAAGCTGGGACCACTGAGAAAGAAGAGCCACCAGGGCATCAAATGTGAGCTTTGGTTAGGTGGCTAGAGGCAGAAACCTGGGGTTGTCTCTACATGCCAAAGCCTCCCTTCCCCCTTTACAGGAAGTTGCAAGCCCATGGCCTTGCATGAATTCAGGCCTCTGAAACCAGAAGCCAGTACACCTGGCTGGGCCCCAATAGAGACCAGGTGCGCTGAATTCCATCAATGGGTCAACCAGTACCATCAACCACGCCTCCCAGTGGAGGGCCCTGGAAAGCCTGAGACCCCCCGCCCTCTTTCCTGCTGCTCCTGGGCTGGAGGGCTGCAGTTTCCCTGGCCTCAGACTCCACGTGTGGGTGTGAAGTGCCCGTGTAAAACCTGAAACTCCTGCTATCCTTTCTAAACACCCACTTGGATCACAGACTAGGCTTCAGCGTGAATTCTTTCTTGTGGGAAGCCAAGGACAGAGGCATTTCTAATCTGAGAAACCTAACAATTCCTGTCTGAAGTGGCAGAGGCAGCAGAGGACAAGGTCTACCAAGCGACATGGAAACGGTAAGGCAGTGAGGCAGAGGTAGAGGCCAAGGGCCCTAGGAACTGAGAGACTTAGGATCAGAGAGAGATTTGACGGCTGGCTGAAGATTGGTCTGTGAACATAAGACTGTATCCATACGCTTGTTTTCATCCTATTAACTTTCCTAATAACCTCCCCCATGGGGAGTTTGGTCTGTGCGTCTGTCTGGCCACGGCTGCTAATTATTGAACCAAGCAGGGAAGCTGAGTGTTGTAGGAGGAATGGTTGGTGTCAGAAGGTTGCGGTCAGAGGCATGTCTGATCTCTGCCTTGTGACAATTGACCTTGGACTGGTGTGCAGCTAGAATCTCCTTCTTCCTTGTGCAGAAACAGGAGTGTAGACGCAGGTGGTCAGACCTCTCCCTTACACTAGTTTCTCAGTGTTTAAGAACTATTATCTGTAAAAATGATCGGGAAAACAGAAGCCCAGGCAGGTTCAATGCCCAGCGACATATTATATTGTCATAATAGGTATATTATTATATTATTATAAGGATATTTATTTGTCTTATGCCAGCTTAATATAATAATGAAAACTGTATTAATAACATACATCTCTATACACAAACTGCTTTCTTTGCATTTCCATATAACCAACTCAAATTGCACTTGTTCCAGGTCCATCTGCGAGACATCCACCACATGCCTTCATCTGCGATAGACACTACATACAATAAGACCCAGGTCTCTAGATTCCAATCTTAAAAATCTTGTCTCCTATTTAATCCCTTTCAGAAACATTTTTTTATCTTCAACTTTTTCTCCTGTGACATTGGTTTGCATGGCCAATGCTCACTCAATGCTCCCCCTGCGCTCTTCTTTTGCATTGCTACCCCCCCCCACACACACACACACCTCCTTCCAGGCAAAGCAAATCAAACAGTTCATATTGAATTGGAATAACTTCCCATTAAGATTTGTATTTTAGTGCTTTCAAAATAATTTTATTAATCTGATTCTTCTAATTTAAAGTTTTTATGACATATTATAGTTACATTGACTTCATTTAGGGAGCCATTTCTGATTTTATTATTAAATAAAATCAGACAGTACCAAGCAACTATCAGTGCTAACTGATCCTAAGGCAAAACATACTGTATATATTAGAATATAAGTCGACCCGCGTATAAGCCGAGGTACCTAATTATAACTTGGGAAACCAGAAAAACTGCTTGACTCAAGTATAAGCCTAGGGTGGAAAATGCAGAAGCTATTGGTGAATTTCAATAATCAAAACAAATGAAAATAAAATTACTAAAAATTGAGACATCAGTGAGGTAATATATTTAGATATTTATTTTAAATAAAACATAAATAAAAGGACAAGTCATTTAACATTAGTAAACCAGCACCGTAAGTGGAAAATAGGTTCAACAAAAACAATAAGGTATCAACAATGATACCTTAAGAGTACTATTCCCTGAGCTCAATCAGCAACCAAGCTAAAATATAAAGAGTTAAAATCCTTCAAAACTGGATTCATCATCATCATCCGTATCCCAATGCAGAGCTTCAGCTGGTGTGAGGTCATCATAGACACTGTCTTCATCGAGATCGCCGTCATCACCATCACTGCTGTCATTTTCATACAAAGCGCAGTCTTCTCTGCCATCCATAGCATTACTAATACTACATTTCTGGAAGGCACGTCGGACTATGTCTTCTGGAATGTCTTCCCATGCATGTTGAACCCACTTTGCTATTTATTCTATGTCAGGCTTGACCAGATGAAATCCATTCGTGCCACATCCTTCACAGACACGGTCTTTAAAAGGCTTATTCAAAGATACATCCAGAGGCTGCAGTACAGATGTAAGCCCACCTGGAATAACCACTAAAGTACCTTTACTAGATTTTGCCAATATTTTTATGTCCTCTGATAGGTGGGCTCTGAACATTTCCCAAACAAGTAACGATGACATTTTCTTTACGACTGCTCTTGGTTCTCAGTTCCTAATTTCTTCCAGCCATTTTTTTTGTTCCATCTTCATCCATCCAGCCTTTAACATGTGCATGCACAGAAATTCTTGGTGGGAGATTGATCTTTTTAGGTAAGGTCTTTCTTTTAAAAATAATGACAGGATGCAGCTTAGTTCCATTAGCCAAACATGATAGAACAACTGTAAAGTGGTTGTTTTTTTTATTTCCTGTGGTTTTGAGGAAAATGTTTTTTTCTCCTAAACTTGCCACAGTTCTGTTGCTTGGAAGATCAAAAGTCATGGCAGTTTCATCCATATTCCCAATATCTGCCAGGTCATAATTATAAATACTTTTTTGTTTATAATAAATGACTGGAATGGCATGGTAATTTTTTCTTCAAGGTCTTGTGGCAATTTCTGGGAAATCTTTGTTCTTTGTCTCAAACATAGTAGGCCAAACCTATTCATGAAGTGGGTACATCATCCTGCTGATGCAGCAAATTTTTCAAAGCCTGGTGCTTTATATTTGTCATCCTTAACCATTTGTAGAGCACGTATGTGGATTCCCATGCGTGTTACACAGTAACCATTTTGATGACACCCCATAGCCCATATATGCAATTCACTCTCTAGAACCCCATAAAAAGGCGTTAAACCAGGACGAGCATTTTTAGCTTTTGTAATCTGTTCCAAGTCAGCCTTCATTTCCCGCCACTCCCTGGGAGAGTGGAGGGTGAGTGGGTTGGAAAGGGGGAACTGATTACAAGGATCCACATGTGACCTCCTCCCTGAGAGATGACGGCAGAGAATGGGGGGGAAGGGAGACTCCGGATAGGGCAAGATATGACAAAATAGCAATCTATAAATTATCAAGGGCTCATGAGGAAGGGGGGAGCGGGGAGGGAGGGGAAAAAAAAGAGGACCTGATGCAAAGGGCTTAAGTGGAGAGCAAATGCTTTGAAAATGATTAGGGCAAAGAATGTACAGATATGCTTTATACAATTGATGTATGTATATGTGTGGATTGTGATAAGAGTTGTATGAGCCCCTAATAAAATGTAAAAAAAAAACTAGCTCTGAAAATATGGCTCTAGTTCTTCTTTCTGGGGCAGATCTAGGCATAATATTTTCCCAGAAGCAATAGAAATGATTATAATATATGGACCTCAAAAGTGAAATGTTATGGCATGTGTTATTTTGTTTCATTTGACTTGCCTCTCTACTACATCCCAACTCTGTCAACAACTGCCTAATTACTTCCAGATTACTGGGAATTTGCCTTCTTCTGATGTATACTAATGTCAAAGTGAATTCGTGACAATGTTTTTATGACCTAGATGGATCTTTCATCATATCATCTCACCTTGACCTCAAAACCATGCTTTGAGATAAACAATATTACTCTTTAGGATGTGACTCAGCCTGGCCAAGATGAATTAGACTGAAATGGCAGTACCAAGCCTTGAACCTGATATTCTTAAACCAAATTCAAAGATCATTTGACTATTATATCAACTGTGTGCTGTTCGACATGATTAGGTTTCAAAGACCAGGTTGTTAATGTGTAAATTGACCTTTTATGAAAATGTGGGATTCTCACACCCAATCATAAAATAGAGAATTATACAACTGCCAAATTACCATATTACTAATGTACAAGCAAAGTTTTCCAGCACATTTTTTGCTGAAAAAGCCCCCCTTGGCTTATACTCGAGTGGGGGGTCCCACTTACCTGTTCTCCAGTGCTGTGCGGGTGTTCTCTGGTTTCTCCGGCTCATCTGTGGGCACCTGCAGCCTCTGTGGGGTGGGGGTCGAGGTTCGATGACTGCTGACATCACTGCTCTTCTTTCTCCTGCACACCAGCAGCCTCCGTGTTGTCCATGTAGTACCGGGCAAGAACCTGCCCGCTCTGTGTGCTGGTACCTGGGGTGCACCGCATCCTTATCAGATGATTGTCGGATGCGGCTGTCTTTCTCTCGCTCTTCCCCAAGGCTGTGACCAGTGACATAGCCTTTACAGTCTTACCAGCACTTGGTCACGCCCCCTTGCCCCTCCCAAGCATTGCTGAATACAAATACTGGTATATCTCTGGTCATGGATATACAGTATGTTTATTGACAGTACTTAGTTTGTAGAAAATTTTTAAAAATTTATTAACCTCTATCTGGACCCAGTGTTGACCAAGCTTGCACAGAGCAGCTTGTGTTAGGGTTCATCATATACACGCTGCATTGTGTATGCACTGTGTCTCTGCATGTGTTGCATTAGAACTCCCGATACATATTCGGAACTGTTGCCTACACAGTAATGCAGCGCAAGCAGTAACAGTGCATACACAACTCTATGAAACCATAGTCATGTCATTGATTCTGGAAGATTATCATACCAAAATCTTCAAACCCGGAATTACTGTCAGCTTCCTTGGTGATCCAGCATGTTTTGGGTCTTGTGGTGTCTTTTGAATGCAATTCTTTTTGGAGGGTATCTGTTTTCTGTTTTGAAGTCTATCTGTCTTGCTGCATTCTATTGCCAATCAATCATTCCATTCATTCATTCATCATAAAACAAAGAAAGAGCCATAACTATGACCTCAGAGATTTTGGAAATATGGATGAAACACCTATGACCTTTGATCTTCCAAGCAACAGATCTGTGGCAAGGTTGGGAGACAAAACTATTTTACTCAGATCCACAGGAAAAGGCTAAAACCATTTCACAGTTGTTCTGTCTTGTTTGGCTAATGGGACTAAGTGTGGCCTGTCATTATTTTTAAAAGAAAGACTTTGCCTAAAAAGGTTAAATTCCCACCAAGAATTATAGTGCATGCATATATTAAAGGCTGGATGGATGAAGACGAAACAAACAAAATGTCTGGAAGAAATTAGGAACAGACAACCAGGAACAGCCTTAAGGAAAAAAACCCATCATTGCTAGTTAGGGATATGTTCAGAACTCACACATCTGAGGACGTAAAAAAAATGGCAATGTCTTCTCAAGTTACTTTGGCCATTATTCCAGGAGTTTACATCGTATTGCAGCCTCTAGATGTGTGTTTGAATCAACCTTTCAAAGACCGTGTGCAAAAGATGTGGCATGAATGGATGTTTTCTGGTCAAGCCTGATTGACAAAAGTTGTAAATCTGATGAAGCCCGACATAGAATTGATAGCAAGGTGGGTTCGTGTTGCATGTGAAGAGATTCCAGAGGACATGGTGCAACGCACCTCCAAGAAATGTGGCATCAGTCGTGCTGTGAATAGCAGTGAAGACAGCGCTTTATATGAGAACGACAGTAGTGACTGTGGTGACTGCGAACTCAGTAATGACGACAATGTCTGTGCTGATAACCTCACACCAGCTCAAGCTGAAGCTCTGTTTGGACAGACAGATGATGATGAGGAATCCAGTTTGAAGAATTTTAACTTTTGTGTTTTAGTGTGGTTGCTGATTGAGCTAAGGTTTTTGTACTTTTAAAGTTATTTTGATACCATATGGTTTTTGTTGACCCTCTTTTCCACTTACAGAGCTAGTTTACTGTTTTTCTTTGAAATAAATATTCAAAAACATTTACTCTACCAATGCCTCAATTAATGAAATGTTATTGATATCTATTTTTATTTTGAAATTTACCAATAGTTGCTGCATTTCCCACCCTAGGTTTACACTCGAGTCAATAAGTTTTTCCAGTTTTTGTGGTAAAATTAGATGCCTCAGCTTGTATTCAGGTTGGCTTATACTAAAGTATATACGATATATTGTTACATACCTGCCAAACCATTGAGATTCGTGGCCCAGACAAGTTAACACATAATCTTAACCATCACAGCCAATGTGACTTTCTCCTCACACCTTGACATTCATTACTGCCAGACATAGCAAATTGAGCAAAATAGAAGTCCAGTAAAATTTTCATTTAGTCATAAATGCAAGATATTATATAATAAGGTAGTTGCTAAACAAGAAATAGACAAACATGCATGTTTTTGTTTTCTTGCTTTTTACTTGTCTCATTATGGGGTACCAGCCCCCACAAGTGAACAGGTCCTAGGGGGCAGTTATGTAATTGAGGGGTAAAATTAAAGAGACATCAGACAAGATAAAGCATGCAATTGCTCACCTCTGGGATGGACATGATCATAGCAGCCAGATCCACTCAGAGAGAGCATATATTTATAACTAAGGCTTATATTCACTCCAGGGTCATGCAAGTCCCACTAATTACAGGACCCACATACATAAGAGGAAGCGATTGTTGAGCTAGGGGTGTACATGCAATAGGAGGGGGAGGCTCTGGGGGCATACATGTCATGTGACAGGAAGGCATACACGTACCAAGATGGGAAGACTCTAGATTCAAAATGGCAACCTAATCTTGGTCCTTCCTGAGTTGGCTTGACCTTCATCTTTGGGCTCTCCTTCAGGGGAACAATCCATTATCCTTATTAGAAGGGATGGCCCTACTTAGGGTGGGGCAGACTATAGGGTCTAGTTGCTCTAGATAGCTGATAACCCTCAGGGAGATAACCTTTCAGCAGTTGACTTCCAAGTGTATAGTCATTGACCATGTAATAGCAACCAGCACTTTAGGTTTGGCATATATTATGGGGGGACAACCTGGGGAATAACTTTTCTGTTTATCACATCTCAGTATCAAATGACTGGAGTTTACTGAATAGGGCCTTCCACTATGGAGTGAACAGAAAGATCTGGGCTTTACATCCCATTATTGCAATTTCTTTGCTGGGTAACTGAGATAGTTAGCTTATTGTGCCAGCCTGGCCAATAAACACATGTGGGATTAATTGAAGGGCGGAGAGATAAATGGCTCAGCGAGCCTCTCCTTTCTTGTCTCTCGCTCTTTGATCATCGGACCAGTGTGCAGCTACCTTGCTTGTTCTATGCCTCAATTTGCAAGCTACACTACCTGTGGGACACCTAACCTGTGGACTGTGTTGCTGTAATTTGAGGTCCCTTTAAGACCTGCTATGCCACACAATTGGAATTTACATCTCTTGAGCTGGGGACTGACTGTTGATGACCTGGCTGACTGTTGGTGACCTGCCTTGCTGTTTGCTGCCTGTGCTGGGATAGCGTGACTCTCTCTACAGAGGACTACCAGGCGGCCCTCAAGACTTGAAGCACTGCCACTGTCTCACAACTATCTCACAGGGGTGAGTTGCACTGAGCCATTTGTACTGCCTTATATTTTAAATATTCATTTCTTGATTTATATATCTATATGTATATAATTTAACTGTTCATTTCTTATGTTATATCTATCTATCTATCTATCTATCTATCTATCTATCTATCTATCTATCTATCTATCATTAGAAATCTGGTTTTGCCTCTCTAGAGAACCCTGTCTAACACAGTAACAGTAGGCAATTTATCTCTCTAAACTTCAGTTTCTTCAGCTGTCACATGGTGACAATAGTAGTGTCCCCATCATAGGGTCTAGCAGAATTAAATGGGCTGATCTCTGTGAACTTTTTAGTTGCATGCATGGTATTATTCTATGGTTTTATTATATTGTACAGTTTATAAGTGGTATGACCTTGGGTAAGTTATCTATTCTGGCTTTGGTTAACTCATCTATAAGAACTGTTGTAAAATACAAAGTATCTTTTAGGGATATTATGAGGTATAAATAAAAGGTCAATGTGAAAGTGCCTAGCACAATGTCTGACATATACTAAGAATTGAATAACTGTTTATTTCCACCTGACCTGCATTCCCTCTTACTTCAAGGAGGCAATCAATAAACGCTTACTGGATTCTCAGGGACTCCTTTCAGTCAATGATTTTATGACTATTTTTTAGTGGTTTTCTACATCGTTGCAAGTGTTCAATATCAAGGTGACTTTGACAAACTGAGCTAAAGTTCCAAGTAGACTAGAACGCAGTGTTTCTCAGAGAAGCTCATAGAGGAATTGGGCAACCTAGTTCAGAGGAATGGCCCAATCCGTGGCTCCCTGGGAAAGCCCTGCTGACAGCTAACTGGTCTACGCATGACTTAGAATACGGACTATGGATTTCAAGGAGAAGGATTTGTTAAAGCAAAGAGAGGCTCCAAAGGGATTAACTACTGGGAAGTTCCATTCGAATTCACATAAACAGATTGAATTTGAGAATAGTTTTAAGCACTGGTTCTTCATATCCAGGTCAGTGAATCTTAAGTGTCTATTGTATAAATAGTCACAGTGATTTTTTTCCAAATGAGTAGGAACATTGAGGTCAATAATTAAGATTTTTTTCAATTTTACATTCTACTCCTACACATTTTTTATAATATGGCTACTTCTGTTGTCTCAGACTGGAACTTAATGAATAACTTGATGTATTGTGGCATGCAATTTATTGCAAAATTATATGTTTAGTTATTTTTGGGCATTATTCTATTTTTTGGCGTTCATATATTCAACTAGCTAAAGAAATACTGTGTATGGAAATAGAGTCTTAGCCTTTCAAATACTGTTCAGTAACTAAAAAAAAAGGCTAACATTCTGTAAAGAGGAACCTGTTTTCACAAAAGATAGGATTAATTTAAAACCAACATTCACTTTGTATGTATCACTTCTCATTAGCATCTGAGCCATGATGGGCAGAGAAATGCATCTCATCCATCTTTGCTTCCCTGGTGCTGAGAATGGTGTCTGAAATAGCGGACATGCTTGCTTAGACAATAGAAATGGTATGTACAAGGATAAATGCCGGGTTTCAAAAGTACTTGAGTAGTTTATTCTGTTAAGTGGTTTGAAAATAGAATCTCAATTTTTCTACTCTTCATTACTTTTTGTTTCTCCAGGGGTTCTGCTTCATTTGTGACTGTTTTATGGATTCATAGGAACTTTTTCCTGACAGTTCAAGGCTGAGAGGGAATTTCTCTTTTGAAGAAAGGCCTGGTGCTCTACTTCCAGAAATCAACCCATGAAAATGGCCCGATCCTAAGAAATCACGGGGATGATCCAGAACTGGGTAGCAATGGTCCGATCCTAAGAAATCACGGGGATGGTCCAGAACTGGGTAGCATTTCATTCTCTTGGGTCTGGAGTTAAGGGTTACTGAAAGGTAGCTTACCACAATAAGCATTAATAAAACAGCACACATTATTGTATTGCCCTGTAGTTTACACAAATGAGCCTTGGTGGTACCAATGTTACACATTCAAGTGCTAGCCAGGAAGGTGAGCAATTCAAGCCCACCAGTCAAGATGGGGGCGGGGACAAAAACAAAAACACCTCACCTGTCTGTTGCTATAAAGTCTATAGTGCAGGGTGGCCCATGGGGCAGCGTTTGCTTGGTCGCTGAGGGCTGCTGTGGGTCAGAATGGATCCTATGCCCACAGCAACCGTTTCTACGAAGGTCTGTCCGGAGTGGGCAGCTTAGGCCACACGCATTAGGGTGTGTCAGCTTTCTTTTTAGGCAGTTAATGTCGTGGTGGAGCGTGATACACAGACAACTAATTATATTCCCAGCAGAGAGGAAAAGCGTGGTGGCTACAGAGAGGATGGAGTGATTGATTCTGACGGGAGGATCAAGCACAAGAACGCGTTGGCAGTAATCTTTATTGAGCACTCACAGTGCCCCATGGGCAGCAGTGGTTAGACCCAGCCGTTGGGACGAAGCTGTCCTCAAGCTGAGGCAGGGGGTGTTTGGTCCCTCAGACCAGGTTAGGAAGGGATGAGGTTCGAAGGCCTGGTTGCAAGGTGATCCTGGGAAGATACCTTCTCTGGTCCAGAGGGAAGAGAACTGGAACAATACTCAGCTTCTGAGCCTTTCACTGGCTAACACACATTTTCCTGTTTACAAATGTTAGACTCTTTTCTGGTATACTTAACTTGATGCTTTAAAAAATATCACCAGTTTCCCCCAATCAGCCCTGGTGCTTGAGGTACTGAACATATACCATCTACCCAAAGTATCAGGATATGTTAATGTAGTGTGAGGCAGCCTGAGCTAGAGGAAGTACACACTGACTCTATTTAAAGTACTTTGTGTTGTACTAATTATTTAGGTCAAGTTATTTTTCACATGGTGTCCTTTTATACAAAGATATATTTGAAAAAAGAGGAGATATATTTGAACAGTGCATATTACAAGAATTTGGATTCCCTCCTCTCCCTGGCGTCACTTTATCTTTATTAGTAACTGAATAGCAGGCAGTACCAATTTGTTATCTTAAAAGGGGGCCAGAAATAAGAGCTGCCGTGCAATAAATAAGAAAACTTGATGGCATGGTGGGTTATGTGTTTGAGTCCACCAGCCCCTCCACAAACGAAAGGTGAGACTTTCTGCTCCCATAAACTAAGATCTAAAGATATAAAGCTTCAGAAACCCACAGGGGAAATCCGCCTGCACTATGACTCCCATTCAACTGACTGGTAGTGTGTTTGGTCCAAACAAAAGAGATTCAAATATTCTGAAACTCTGAATGAGTTCATCAGGGTTTAAGCACCTTTATTAAAATGAAAATGTCCCAGCCTTGTTTAAAATGCCCCAATTTCTCCACCTGTACACAGAAACTCTCAAAACAATTAACATGTTTCTTATAAGAAAGTTTGGACTCAACTTCACCTCTGAAACATTTAACATGAATTATCCATTGACTTCCAGATACTAAAATATGTGCTGAAATGTTTACTACATAATTTGAAGAAACAAACTTAGATCTTCAAAATATTTATGCACTCATATTTAGCCACTCTAAATCACCCTCACAACTTCCCTATATGTACCTGAACATTCTTTATTTTCCCGTGTTCTCAAGAAGTTTTCTGGCTTTGCAGTATCCAATCTAGAGCCTCCCATACTCAAAAGAAAAGCCCGCTACCAGCTCTTTGATTCTAATTCATAGGACCCTATCGGACAAGACGTCTGCCCCATTGGGTTTCCAAACCTTGAGATCCTTTCAAATTTGCAGAGTGACTGGTGGGCTTGGACCTGACAATTGGCAGCTCAATGCGTCATCAACCAGCCACCACGGGCCCATATTACAGCTTCCCTTGGAAGTCCCTTGATACCTAATCCTTTTTCAAATATTTCTTACCCCTTTTGTCTTATTTTACAACTTGTGGGGTCTGAATTTTTCTATTTAAAACTAGGATGATAAATTGATATACGAGGATACCTTAATATCCTCATATTAAGGAAACACAGTGGAACACTAAACTAGAACTTACACAGCCTATCCAATGCATTTTTTTGAGTCAGCATTCCGGAATACCCCAGGAACAGACCGAAAAACCAAGTCACCAAAGTGTTCTTTTTTTTTTTTTTTTGCCTTTTTTTGGTGGGTGTAGGGGGTGAAGTTTGGCTGCGATTGAAATGGTTTAGTGTAATAGGAGATAAGTAAAGCAAACTTGGTTTCAGTTCACATGTGGGAGTGGAGGAAGGATCCTAAGCAAAGATTAAGTATGTTAGTCAAATTTGACCCAATTGAGAAGGGAAGGCAAACAAAGAAAGGGAGAAAGAATTAGAATAAAGGGGCCCTTACACTTTGCTTGGAGAGTGTGAAGGATGGGGTGGGGCAGAGGGAGAGAACAGGGGCAGGGTGGGGACTCCAGTGTGATGCTACTCAGGGAGGACAGAGGGTAAAACGATGCAGTCCCCACCGTCCCAAAGGATGCAGTGATCTGAGTTTGCATCTGCTTGCTCGGTCTTCTGAGTGTCTGCAAGCAAGTCCTACAGGACAAGGGAGCACCTGTGAGTTTGTTAGCCCTTTCTCTTGACTCAAGCTTCAAGCCCTCAAGAGCATGGAGCATCATCATCTCTATAACCAGCTGCCTAGAGCCTACGCGACTTGGCATATGGCAGATAATCAAGAAATCATAATTGATTCACGGCGAGCAAGAAGGTATATTTCAACAGAGGCAAGAGGCTAGTTATGGATTTTACAGTGTCACAGCAGTTTATCCCAACAATTAGTCACCCAATTATAAAGAAGGTTAAAGTCATTTAAAATTTTATACTCAAGAAGTATTTCTAATGCCATGGTTTCATAGACAGAAAACTGTGTCAGCTGATTAACTTCTTTAGCCATTTGTTGGCTGCTTATTAAATGATCCTGCTTTGCCTAATGGATGCCTTTCGAGGGTGCATCTTTGTGGAAGCTAAGTAGGCCAGGCTGTTTGACTGTCTTAAAATAATTAGAGGATTCCGCATTGTCAGCCAGTGGGATGCCTGCCTTTCCCAGTGCAGCTTCACAGAATGCCTCTTTTATTTCCTCTTCCTTCTCTCATTAGTGTCTGTTACTGAGCCGAGCTCAACACTCCACCAAGTATCAGTAGAAAACATTTTGTAAACATTCAGGCAGCTGCTGTATCTAAACTATTATAAACTTTCTAAGTAAGCTGATTAGTAGACCCTAGGAGAATTTACATGAGGGCTTTAAAATGTTTTCCTAATTTATATGAAAGAATAAATAAAAATAAGGCAACTTTATCATCAATATGCCCTCATCTTCACTTCTAGGCTCCAATTTACGACACTGCTTCCCATCGATTATAGATATAAATTCAGAATCCTTCTCAAACCAGCACCAAACACAATTTGGATTCATTATATAATAGATTCGTAATAAGCGGTTTTGGGGGGAAAAGAATAGGTGATCAGATGTATGAATGGATAGATGCCTGAATGAAATTTTGTTTTACTTGGTGCTTACAGGAGCATTCCTTTGCTCTGTGGTAGGAAGCACACTGCGCATGATCATGAACCCCTGTGAGCATCAGCTCAGAGAACATTCCCGCTGGAGGAGACTTCCCATTATCTATGGGGAACTCTTCAGTTTACAGAGATGACAATGAGACTTCCAGAGAGAGATGTAGGATGACTCAGCGGCTCTGGAGCCAGCCCTCCCTGTTCTTCCTCTAACTAGTGATGTAGCTTTGGGCTCTTCTTCACCTGCATGGGGAATCCTAACAGTATTTGCCTCCTAGGGCTGTCGTGAAGCTTAACCAAAATAGTGACTGTAAGACTACTTAGTGTGGTATCTGGCATGTGAGAAATACTACCCCTACACCCCACCCCACCCCCCGTTTTCTCTTTCTTTTTCCATTGATATTCTTATTAGCCAAACCAGGGATGACCCTGTCATTTTACCACAAGGTTTGTCATATTAATTCCATGCTGTATTTCTCCCCATGCTTTCAATAAGTTGAAAAACTTCATTGAACCAACTCTAGCAGTTTGTATGTACTCTTCCAGAGGCACCGCAGATACTAGGGCTCTTGATGTTTCTGGAAGGTCACAGTCTTACAAACCCCGTGGAGTCATTCTCCTGGCCACTTAAGAGGTTGCCATGAATCAGAATCGGCTCAAAGGCAACAACTCCCAGCAACAATGACCTCACACAGCCTTCAATCACAGATGCTAAGATCACACTCGCACGTCTGACAACAGTGACTGGATGAGCCACCCCATCACTTTATATACACAGACACCAAGGCAAAGGCTTATACACAAGACATTCTTATTAAATATTTTCTGGGCGAAAACCTTGAAATTCCAGGAGGCCATTTTTTTTTTGGTCTGGCTAATCATATGTTATAATATATGACATGACTCACAGATAACGGAAAAACTGTCTAAATAATCCAAGGATGCAGTTCAATGAACAATAAATAAGCTGAATTGTCCTTTAAAAAAACAAAACAAAACAAAAACCCAGTCTCCACGTTGACAGGGCATATTCAACACTTCATTGTTTAGTCACTACTTGGGGAGAGGGTGGAGAAGGAAAAGTTTTAGTTGGGTTACGTTTGGTTGCCTGGAAACATACAAAGACACTAAACAAGTAACTACGGGCTGGGAAGGGGGCCGATGAGGGGAGCACTGTGCTGCGAGGAGCACACTGCAGCCGTCTGGCACCTGACGACTCCACAGGACAAAGCACCTTAAGAGCACGATTTGCTAATGGAGGTAAGGTTATCCCAAGGGTTTGAGAAGTTGGTTTTCTGATCCAGTTAAGAAGAGGCTTAGAAACTGCCTTCTCTGCCAGTTGCTATAAACAAGGGGTGGGGGGGGGGGGGCTCTACTCATTTTAAATCAATCCAGGTTAATCAGAATATAAGCAGAGGAGGTGTCCCTAAATTACTTCCCTGTGACTTTGGAAAACAAACTATGAAATGAGAGAAGGGCGGGTGTCCACAAGGGCTTTTATTTCCTCCCTCTTGACTTGAGCACTTTGCTTCCTAATTGTATGCCCTGGAAACCCTGCGCCTTCATTCTGGGATTCCATCACAAAGGTAGGTTTCTTTCCAAGGTACCTGCTGACAGCGAGACAAAGAGCACGTGGAACTAGCCGAAGCCTGCTGAAAGTGGTGAAATGAGTTATCAGAATGCGTCATTTGAGGGAGCTATGGGGCCGCCTGGGTCCAGGAATCCTCCGACAGCAGGAGGCCGCAGTGCAGATGGAGACTCCGGCCAAACCCGACTGGAAACCCAGCTCAGCGTGGGTGATTTTGCCAAAATGCGGAGTGCCTTCGAGGTAAATGTTAATACTATTTGCCTGTGATGAAACAGACCAGGATACAACAGAGAGAGGATTTTGTTTGTTTCTTTTCATTTTGGTTAATTTTGTGCATCTGCCAGCTAACACATGGCATGGGGGGGCTGAAACGCTGGTCTCGTCAAGATGTATAGTCTCAGAAACACAAAACAGCATAGAAATGTGCTCCTCCCATTGAGTCGGTCTTGTGGGTCTCTACGAGTTGGAATGCACTCAGTGGCAATGGGCATGTACTTGGTCATTTTATTCCTCGGTGCTTTGGACCAAATTGTATTAGTTAGTTTGTAATTGCTGTGCTTGAAGATCAGGACTACCAAGAAAGGCGGCTTTATTCTTATGTGATACTTTCCTAAGAGTTCAGCATGTGTTGTGCACACAAAGGTATGGTGTTGAGTAGGGAATGTGACTCTCTAAAGCAACTCCCAGGGATAACTGTCCTTGTGCCAGTGTGCTTAGTGACCTTGGCTGACCTTGGCCCTGCATCATACCCTCATCTGTTGCAAACCTGACTGTGGCCGAGATGCCATGATCCTTAAGGTTCTGTTTGCTGAATTTTAGAAGCAGGTTACTAAGCCTTTTTCCCACAAAGCAGTAAAACAATGGAATTACGGATATGCATCTCCGCCTTGTGAAAATCCACCCCAGCCCACCCTCCAAGGCACACACTCCCAAGCTGGTTTTGGTCCATCATGGTCCAAGAGTCTCTGCGAGGGGCTAATCTCTCAGACTCTTAGCAAAGCTTGGAGCAATGGCAAACAAACAAAATCTGAAGTTTTATTTTTCATCCTACTTGAAAAATTGAACCGAAGGAATCTAACTATCAAAAAACACTCTTCTTTCCATCTGACTTAATTACCTCAGGATTCGGTTGCTATGATTAATGAACAGAATACATCAACATGCTTCTCCATTTCACACGAGGGTGGGGAGAAGTGCTCTTGAATGCTGTGGAGTTTAGGCAGGCATGAGGCTCCATCCTGTCTCAGTCATTATGTTTCCTAAAATATGGTCTCGGGGCTTCAAAAGGCCCATCTGATGGGTGCTTGGGAGTATCGTTGCTGATGTGAAACAGACATGCAATATTGTGGGACACCACCTGTCCTTTCGGCACAACTTCTGATCTTCAGCAATCTGCAAAGAGTCGTTAGCGCTCTGTTTGTCTCTGCTGTACTGAACAGACTAGGATCTATCTGTATTAATACATTCCTGATAACATGGAAACCTTTTTATAACAGAATTTATCCTATCTAATAGCAAACGTGTTCTGTCCTACAGTTTTTTTCATGTTAATAATCTTCATGTATTTTCTATGCATCCCACCCCATTTGTCTGAGACATTTTGGGGCTGCTCATGCCCAAATGTCCCAAATGAGTTTGGCATATTTTGATAGACATGACAAACATTTTGACAGCTTGAGGACATTCAGAGGAACCTAACAGCAGATTATGACAGCTTTGACTCTGGAATGGTGAGGAATGTGGTGGCTTTGCCCTGATTCTAAGCCCACAGAGTATGAGGAGGCCTGTAAGGGAGGGGGCTGCGGTAGAAAGCAGACGAGTGGGAGAGAGAGAAACTGCGACACAGTGTGGCGGCGGTGGGTGGCTATCTCTAAACCACATTTTTAATCTCGAAGAGACACAGACAGATGGGACAATTCAACCACAGTCCTTTTATCCTGTAGCTTTAAACATTTCAAACACTGGGCAACTTATTTTGAAATTTCCATTTGGAAGATCAGGTACTGATGGGCCTTAAGGGAAAAGAGATTGTAATTCGGAGCCAGCAGGAACAGGAAGAATCCAACGACCGCTTTTAAACCGTCAGTTGGGCTTTTCAGGGGTACCTTCAAGAAAATAGAGTCCATCCATTTTTCACAGACGCAATGAAGAACTGCACAGTCCAATGGCAAATGTGCAGCCAGTACTAAAAATAAGGCCTCTGAGCACACACGATTTCCAAGCACAGCGTGGACACCAAGAGAAGAAAGATACTAGAGGCTTCCAGTGGCGTCCCGTCCATCGGTCAGGACACTATCCGCAGGCCACCGGGGGAGACGGCTGTGAAAGGAAGGTGGCCCTAGGTGATCACCTTGCTCCGCAGAACTCTTAAGGCAGTGATATATGGCCCAATCCCGATATACACGCTCTCAGAAATGCCAGCATTCTGGCACCAGCTAGTTTGCTTAGTTTGACGTTTTATACAGATTCCTGCCTCGGAGCCGAAGACTTGTCAGAGATGAGGCGCCACCAGGGCCTTAAATATGCTCAGCAATACAGACTTGCCTAGTAGTAGGTTGGGTCTCTAAGTTGTGTCATGAATCATTCACACGGATATCTGGATAAAATATTGCATATTGTACCTGGGTTAGCTGTGACGATGAGCATTATAAGAAGGGACACTTTATTACACGTTCATATGCATGAGCAAGATCACTCACGGTTGAAGAGTCAAAGTCAGACTTCCCGGAGGAAGATCCCGGTCTTGCCACTCACAACCTGACTTTGTGCAAATTGCTTGACTTCTCCGGGCCTCTGTTTCCTTATATTTCATGTAGGAATAATAAGACCTACCATATCAGGTTGTTAAAAGGGTTAAATGAAAAATTCTAGGGAAAACACTGGAAGAGTCTCTAGCCAGGGTAAGTGCTCAATTAAAATGCGGTATTGATTATACTCATTGGGAACAGGTTGAAGTACTGCCTCTAACATTCTCTTCATTCTAATGCAAACATTTCCCAAAGGAAATTTCCAATGATCTGAGTTACAGCGATTCTACATTCCCTTTGCCTGTGGTAGGAAGTGGTAGCAACAAGCGTTGCAAAGACAGGAATCCACAAAACCGAGCCAAATAGCACTGGCGTCCGATTTCCAGAAGATCTTAATTGACGTCTGAATCCACTTCCTTGGAACAAAGATGTTACTGTGAAGAAGGATTAGAAAGGGGCTGTGGATTTCGTGTGGTTTCACCTGATGGTGCTGGAGCAACACGGGTGAACACGTGGGGAGTAGAGTCATACGTGCACTTTGCGTTACTTGGAGAATTATGAAATGGCAGTTCCGCTCACGTTTTTCCCTTCAGCACTTGCAATGCTCAGAGAATGCCCTGGACATTAGGATGATTTTGATTCTTATCATATTTTGCGGTTTCTTAGAAACATCCAAATTCAGCTCACATGTGAAGAGGAGAGGTTAGGGTTTGCTAATTCCATGGAACAGTAAGAAGGGAAATGCAAGGGAAATAGAATTTTCAGAAGGCCCCTATTGGTCCTGAGAGGTGTCTTCCAGGACTCTGCCTATGCAGGAGTCTGAATTTTATCCTCCTTTGAGTTTATCCAGTGTTCCCCTCTGGATGTCAGGATGTTCTAATTTTGGACCTGGGGTCCCCTGCTGCCTGTTTGAATGGGGACCTGGGCTTGCCACCTCCAACTGTACTCACCCGCGGGGTTCCCAACTGCCTTTCTCAGTAGGCTGTCCCTTCTCTGGAGCATCTATGTGGTTCATTCCATGTTAGAGGTCCAGGCTGGCACTGGCCTTTTCACTTTGTTGTACCATTTGCCAGCCCAATGCAGGCTACGTCTTTAGATTCAGCTCTTGCTGTCATTCTGTTTGCTGCCTTCAAGTTGGTTCCAACTCAGAGCAACAGAACCAAACAGTGCCTGGTCCTGAACTTTGCAAATGCTGTTATGTTTGAACCCATTGTTGCAGCCACTGAGGTAATTCGCCGAGAGTTGTTCTCTTTTTCACGGACTCTCTCTCAGACATGATGTCTTTTCTAGGGCCCGATCTCTGTTGACAACATGCTCGTAGAAGGTGAGACAAGGCCTCCCTCCCTCACGTTAAGGAGCATTCTAGGTACACTTCTTCCAACACAAATTTGCTTGTCCTTCTGGCAGTCTATCGTACTTTCTGTCTTCTTCATCAGTACCATAATTCAAATGCATCGATTCAAGTAGACTGAAATATAAAAATCTAATACTATGTAAAACATGAAGGGCTCATGCTCAGAATCCGACAAGCTGAAACAGTTGTCCTCTGAGTAAAGAGGAGCGTAGGAATCCCCGCAGCAGATCTCCTGAGAGACTCTCCAGTGGGGTTTCCAGAATAAACCTGTCTTTGGGGGAGGGGTGTGGTGAATGAAACTTAAACATAATACACTTGGACTAATATAATCTCCAAAGCCCTGAGGAGGTCAGTTGTTAATTTTTGCAGCTTCTAAAACGACGTTTGAAGAGTTATTAAATAATTAAATCTACACAGTTCCTGATACCCTCTCATTTGATTTTCTTCATAAACTTTCCAAGATGCCTGTAGGCAAACTCTAGCGCTGTCTAATCAACACTGCTTCCCTGCTCCAACAAGACCAGGCTGACGGCTACTCTGATAGGGGTCTAGGACCTAAGGGGATATGGAAAATCCGAAGGTCATACCTTCCCTTTGGAACTATCCCAGACTTGCCCTCCTTTCCTCAGACTTCCTGCCATATTATTTTTCTGACCTTCTTGCCGCCTTCTCATTGCCCGCTGTACGTTCAATGGACCTGTGTAAACCTCTGTCCTCTGTTTTAGATATGCGTATTTGTTGATTCTTCCTGGGCACCAGTGTTCCATCCACATCCACAAGTTTTATGTCATCTCCTGCCTGAGATACATTAGATTTCACTTGTCTTTGATCACATATAGGAGTCCTGGTGACATAGTGGTTACATAGTTGAACTGCTTACAGGAAGGTCAGGAGTTCGAGTTTTTAACCACCAGCCAATCTGATGGAGAAAGATGGGGTTTCTACTCCCCAAAGTGATAGTTTTGGAACCTCACAGGGGCCATTTCCCCTGCCCTCTGGGGTCACCATGCATTGGCATCAACTCCGTGGCAGGGAATTTAGTTTGATTAAATATGACATAGTTTATGAAGAGAATGAATTTTTTTCTTAGATAGAACTGATAGTTAAAATTTTTGTGTGCTATGCAATAACATTCCAAATAGAAAATCTTTAGTTTTTAAAGGATAAGCCTAGTGTATAAGAAATACAATCCTCAGACACGATAGAGGTTTGCTTTTTGCTCATATCCAGGTAGAAAGGAGGTGTTCTAATTGGTGGCTAGCTCTAAGCAGAGATTCAGGCTTCTTGAATTTCTACTTCCCAAGATGACCCTTGTAGCAGAGAACATGGAAGAACATGTGGGAAACACTGTCATGGGTCAGGTTGACACTCCTTTGACTAGAGCTTAGTCACATGGCCACACTGCATGGAAGCTGTCAAGTGTAGATGAGCCACCTGCTCAGGAACTCAATCAGACCCATGCTTCTGGAGCGTTGAGTGGGAGGAAAGCTTTCATCTCGCCTACTGAGCCAGAATGCTTCATTTTGTAACTAGAAGAGAGTCTTGTGCCTAATTGTGTTTTGTGTATTGCCTTAGCTGCTAGAAAATCGAAAGCTAAATCTAGTGTTCAAGTGATACGACTCCTCTTAACTTAGATTTCCTGGGACAATTATCTGATGTTCTCATTATGGGACTCCCATTCTTTTATCTTTGCTTTAATGGTTCTGTTGCCTATCTACCTTCTGTTGTAAGGAAACCAAAACTCTTTCTGGAAATCAGTGGAGGTAAAATGATGGCTAAAAACGGAATACCTTTAGAGTGTGGTAAGAGTCCGTGAAGCACGTCAGTAGATGTCATGCTATTTGACCATCTCACCAGTGTGGGAGGTAGGCAGGACAGACCCTTTAATTCCATCCTTCACACCTAAATAGAATGATGCTTAACAATGTTTAGCCGAATCTCTTCATGAGGCAGAGCCATGGCTTGCGAGTGGCTTGTCAACTTCCCAGCCCACTGTATGCCATGATTCTCAACACCACAAGCAATTTCTCTTTGGGATTTTGCGCTAAAGAACAGAAATCCAATAGGAGAAATGCTTCATTAGCAAAACAAGCACGTTAATAGCACATAGGTTCTGTGTGTGCTGATAACTGGGAGTTAATGCATAATCAGCCACCAATCAACAGCTTCTACAATAAAATCAATGTAGAGAAAGTGTTGAAGAGTAAAGGGAATAAAACTAACTCATCGCTTTATTATTATCGTTATTTTCCTTCTAAGGGCATCTCAATGGTGAGGGGGTAAAGAAGTAAGCCTAATCTATAACACGATACAGTACAAAGTGCAGTCAGCAGCCTTAGTCAGTTCACTGTCCACTGAACAAAGGCAGCAGGGCAGAGTATTTCTCGCCTCAACTCCCTTGATGGACTAAAAATCCTATTTTTTGATGGCAGCAGCAAAGTAGTGAGCTCTGCAGGACCCTCTCCTCAGCATTAAGGTCATAGCATGGAAACAATTCTAATACCACTGCAGCTGCCACAACTGGAAATGACTGGGGAGCCCTGGGTCACTGGGATCAGACTTGCTAGAATTCATGAGCGATGTTAGCCAATGGTGTCAAGACAGAAGCAAGCTTGTGTGCCAAGACAGATGAAAAACTTCCCTTCCAGAATGCTTCCTCTGTCTCTGTTTGGAATTTTGTGACAAGTTCTTATCTTTCGTAAAAGGTGTACATAAAAGTTAATCTGCATCAGAAGGGTCAAGAAATATTGTTTTTAGTGAACCCTCATTTTAATCTTGAATTTGGCTAGCATTTGACCAGAGAAGGCGACCACACCATCTATTAAAGGGACAGAGATTTTCAAGAAAAAAAAAAAGATGACTATTCTTATTCATTTGTAGTGCAGCAACTTACCCATGTCTATGGACAAATGACATAGGTAATTTCCCCCCAAAATTTTCTGAAAATTAAAAAAAAGAAAAGAAAAATCAAGAAAACAAACAATTAAAGACCTGCAATTGATGCTATTTAGACTTAACATTTATTACATACTTTACCAAGCATAACATGTCTGATGATGACATCATCTCAGTTTCTAGAAACTGGAATGCACTGAGTTATATTCTGGTGATTTATGAACTGTTTCCAAGGTTCTGCTCACACTGGCTCAGACAGGAGTCCCTTGGGTTTTCAGTACTTTCTCGGGTCTCACAGTCATTTCATGGTTATGGCTCTCTGGGTATCAACATTCTCTGCTGAGGACTACCAGAGATCCTGAGTTCTTCCGCTCCTTCCAGTCCCAGGTATGCACCTGTCCTTCCCCGATCTTGTCTCTCAACACACTCAAGGCCAGGTGGTTAAACTTGTCCATGTCTGGACTGCACTGCTCCAATATAATGATGGTGAGCCTGTTCAAATTTGAGTATTTAAATATAAGTTCTAAAAAGTGAGAACTTAATACAACTAAACATATAGCTTTCTCACTTTAAAAATCCAAGTTACACATGAAATTCCAGTTTGTTCATCTCTACTTCCAGTTGCTATACTCTCTAAAGTAACTGGTCTTAATGTTATATACTTCCAGTACATTGAAAAATAATGTCCATATATGCACATACAGGAGGGATCTTCAAAAGGTGGTGGAAAAGTGGAATTAAAAGATAATGCCATTTTCTTTTGTTTTCCTTTTAGTTTCTATTTTATTGGGGGCTCTTACAGCTCTTATCACAATCCATATATATATCCATTGTGTCAAACACATCTGTACATATGTTGTCATCATTTTTTTCAATACATTTTCTTTCTACTTGAACTCTTGGTATCAGCTCCTCATTTTCCCCCCTCCCTCCTACACCCTCCCTTCCTCATGTCCCCTTGATCATTTATAAATTATTGTTTTTTTCATGTCTTACACCAACAACTGTTTCCTTTCACCTGCTTTTCTGTGTCCATCCCCCTGAGAGGGGGGGGCCATACATTGATTATTGTGATCGGGTCCCTCTTAACCCCACTTCCCTTACCCTCCTAGTATCACTGCTAGCCTCTAATTGGTCCTGAGGGGTTTATCTGATCTGGATGCCCTGTGGTGAGAGCTTTTATCTGTACCAGTATAGATGTTCTGATCTAGCCAGATTTGTAAGATAGAATTCGGGTCATAATGGGGGGGGGGGGCAGGAAGCATTAAAGAAGTAGAGGAAGGTTGTGTGTTTCATCAGTGCTATACTGCATCCTGACTGGCTTGTCTCTTCCTTGCGGCCCTTCTGACAGGGGTGTCCAATTGATGGGTGTTGGATCTTCGCTCTGCCCCTCCCCTCATTCCTATTAATATGATTTTTGTTTGTTTTGGGTCTTTGATGCTTGAAAGCTGATCCCATCGACACCTCATGACCACACAGGCTGGTGTGCTTCTTCCATGTGGGCTTTGCTGCTTCTCAGCTAGATGGCTGCTTGTTATCTTCAAGCCTTTAAGACCCCAGATGCTATATCTTTTGATAGCCAGGCACCATCAGCTTTCTTAACCATATTTGCTTATGCACCCATTTGATGGTGTTGGGAAAGTAAGTATCACACAATACCAGGTTATTAAAACAAATTGTTCTTGCATTGAGGGAGTACTTGAGTGGAGGCCCAATGTCCACCTGCTGCCATAATATTTCATAAATAAATATATGTACATAGTTCTATTCCTCAGTCATTATATAAAACTATATTTACATCTATACATGCCTACATTTAGACCTCTATAAGTGTCCATTGCCTTCCAGTTCTTTCCTCTATTTCCTTTTACTTTCCTCCTGCCACAATATCATATTCGACCTTCATTTTGGTTTTGGTAATCCTCTTGGCTACATTGACCTTGAAGGAGCTCCCTCCAAGCATCCTATGCCCTCTTCGCTATCAATTTTAGATCGCTTATTCTTCCTTTGTCCCTCGGCTTGTTGGCATCCCCCTCCTTTTCCCCCACCTCCCTCTCTACCATGCCCCCCTGGAACCGTTGGTCCCATATTTCTCTCTGGATTGTCCGTCCATCTTATCGAGATAGACATGCATAGACAATAACATGCAAAAAAAAACAAAGCAAAACATAACAAAAAGAGAAGACAAAAATTAAATCAACAACAGCTAATACAACAAAACAACAACAAAATAAACAAAAAAAGAAGGAAAACCCCAGCAAAAACTGAAAAGCTCTCAAGCTATTCCAGTCTGACCATTGACCTTCATGAGAATTTTCCAGTCACGTCCACTGGGGTGCCACACCCTGGCCCCCAAAGTCCACCTTTAGCATTCCTCAGTGACTTCATTGCTTTGCTCCCCCTGATGCTCCCCTGAACACCCTGAGTGTTTCACTGCGATGTGGTGGGGTCGGATCGGGTACATCTCCCACACCGTGTCCCCAGCACTGTCCCCCTTGGTGCTATGTGTCAGTGAGGGACATTGTTGGGTCTCTTGTGAACCTCCCTGTGCATTGGCTGCGCTGAGTCGGAATATTGTCCTCAGGGCTTGATGGGCCGGGTGGGTGTGTTCCACTCTCTCTCCTTCCCTCTTTGTTTTCTCCTGATCAGATGCTCGCCCCACTTCCTGAGCTGCAGCTTCAGTGCTGTCCTCTGAAGTGCATTCCTCTGGGGTGGGGAGTAGAGGGTGCCCACCTAGTTGGGATTGGGGCTGGCCCCGCAGACCTCTCTATTGGTTCCCTGCTTCATGCCTGTATGTTGCCTTCATGTCTTGGTGCAGCGGTTGAAGTCTGGCCTCTCTCTCTTACTCCTGTGGAGATATAAACAAACACCCTCTCCTTGGGTGAGTTTGTGCCCTGTTCTGCCATTCTCCTCTTTTTTATCCTCCCTCTTTATTAGCTGGCCACCATCTGTATCACTGGGTGGGTTTGACACCTGCCGTAGTTCCTGAACCTCACCCTGGGAGTGTATGCGTATAGTAGCTTGGCCCAGGGGTCCCTTTTTGGATAATGCTGTCTTCAAAGCAGTTTTGAAGCCCCTTCTTATATATCACATACAACTTTATTATCTGTGGTTTATTTACATATATTATTGTCATCTCTGTATCAGAGAAGAGTGTTACAGAGATTTCAGATAAAAGTGTGAAAAGATAAACACACTAAAAATTTGATTTGAAATTCCAGTTTTAAAAAAGAAGACCTTTTTTGTCATTCATCAGATTGACTAAGATGAAATAGATGAATAATATTCACTTTTGGCAAGGAATCAGAAATTTGGGCATTATTATTAAGATAGTAAGCTTGAACATATATAAATTGAATATATACACACATATATTTGGAATATATACATATTCCCCAAACACACACATACATATGCTATATGTATATAAATATACCCTTTGAATCAGGAAATCCTAATGTACAGTAACTCTAATGAAGCCTGACATGTACAGAAACATTATACATGTACAATCATCAAGGTACTATTACCTATAAGCTGGAATAATGAAAACAACTCAAATGTTCATCAATAGATGAATAGATAAATTAACTATGGCATATTTATACTACAAAGCTATTCAAAAGAATAAGATAATATTGCCAAGATTTACAGCTGAGGAAAATCTCAGAACAGTGCATAATCATATTATAAAATGAAAATATGTGCGCTAGAGTGTGTAGAGGTCTCAGTCAGGAAAAAATATAGCTGATCTTGTAGCAGTATAATTCATAGCAAATGGTGGTAGGTATACTTTATACTGTAATTCAAAACAAAGTTCAGTGTTTTTAAAGTGTCACCATATCTCACCACCCTAAAGACTCTGTGGTACTATTTTTAAATGTATAGTTAAATATATATTTAAATGAATTTAAACATTGCTAAATTTAAAAGCAGTACCTTGTTTTAAATTAGTGGGTTTTAGGTGAAAGTTGATATGCCGTCATTTCAGGATGCAGCACATGAGCAAGAATCAATGGTGCTGACGGAAAAAGTTCAAGTTGCACTGAAAGAATTAGCCACAAACAAGGATCCAGAAATGGACAGAACACCAACTGAAGTGGTTCAGCAGGCTGGCGAAGCACTGGAAGCACTCCCTAGTCTCTGCCAGAAATTATGGAAGATAATTACTTGGCTAACTGACTGGAAGAGATTCATAACTATACTCATTCCAAAGAAAGGTGACCAAACGGGTTGCTCACATTATAGAATATCGTGGATATCACATGCAAGTGAAGCTCTTCTGAAGGTCACCCAGCAACATTTGCAACAGTACATTGACAGGGAGTGGCTAGAGGTTCGGGGGAACCCAGAAGAAGATGTGGAATAAGAGACAGCCTTGCTATGTCACACGGATCTTGGCTCAAAGCAGATGATTCCAGAAAGATGTTCACGTGTGTTTTATTGACTATGCCAAAGCATTGGACTGTGTTAATCATGGAAAACCTGGAGAAGATTGTGCTCATTCTGAATTTGTCCATGGATCACAGGGCAGGTGTGAGACCAAGCAGAACAAGGGAATACTTCATGGTTTAAAGTCATGAAAGGTGTGGACAGGGTAATAGCCCCTCAGCAAAGCATCAAAGAAAATGGCTTCTGTGAAGAAGAAGGTGGCATCAGGATTGGTGGTAGGTTTATTAATTATGTGCGACACACAGATGACACAAAATTGCGTGCTGAAAGAGAGGACTTGAGGCACTTTCTGATGAAGATCAAGGGTAGCAGCTGTCAGTGTGGATCACAGCTCAATGTAAAGAAGACAACAATCCTCACAATTGGACTAATAGGTAACATCATGATAAATGGAGAAAAGATTGAAGACTCATGGAAGCAGCATGAGATCAAAAGATGAGTTGCATTAGGTAAATCTACTGTCCAAAACCTCTTTAGAGTATTGAAAGGCATGGATGCTATTTTGAGAATTAAGGTGCACTTGACCCAATCCATGGTATTTTCAATGACCTCATGTGCATGTTGGACATTGAATATACAAGACTTTATAAGAATCGATGCATTTAATTAGTAGTGCTGGAGAATAACATTGTAAGGCCACCGACTGACGGCGGGAGGGTACCAGGAGTCGGGGCAGGGGTCACCACTGTGTGGGGAGAAGACGGCTGCTCATGGCAGTGAATGTCGGGGCGAACTTCAGGCAAAGCCTAGGCACCCCAGAGCGTGGCTAGTTGGGGGGAAGGTCAACTCTCTGACCTAGGGAGTACTCTTGGATTGCTACAGGAGTTAATTCACTTACCTGGATCCCCCACTCTGTCTCCTATTTGGTGGATTTACTATTCGCCAAGGAGTTCTTGATGCAAGCTGCTTAGCTGAGCACCATCTTGCTGGAAGCCAATATGTTTAAATAGTGATTGAAAGGACTCTCTGAGGTGATGGGAGGAGATATTCAGGGCATAAAGGACGGGAAAACTGTTATTGTAAGAAAAATAAATAAATAGCAATAAACCCTGAACTCACTGCCATCAAATCAATTCTGATGCAATGCGACCCTCTAGCACAGAGTAGAACTGCCCTTGTGGGTTTCTGAGGGTGCAAATCCTTATGAGAGCAGAAAACTTCTTCTTGTATTCTACGGAGAGCTGTGGTTTAGAATTGCTGACTTTATGATTAGTAGCCCACCTAATAACTTACTCTACCACCAGGGCTCCTGCTATTAAACAGTTGTTTTGAGAAGGTGTGTTAGTGTGGGTAGACTAGAGGAACAAATTCATAAACACAGATATGTGTATAAGAAAGATATGTATTATCGCTTCTTGGCCTTTTGGCTAAGATCAAGTGAAGAAAGATATTTATGTACAAGAGCAATTGAATATTGAGAAGACATCTGAGCACAGTCCAGATCAAATCCGTAAGTCCGACATTAGCCTATACGTGTGATGCCAATCTATAACCTCCACTTCAGACTCAAGAAACACATACAATGATGCTGAATGCAAGATGATCACAGGCCAATTTGTGGGAAATCTTGTGTATCCAGCGGCATTGTAAACATCTCAGCGCTAGCAGGGTCTCCACATGACTTCCTTAAGTCCAAAACTCTCCCTGCCATCATCATAGCTTCATGTGTCTTGTTAGTAGAGAGTCTCTCAGGGAGTGAGCAGAGAGAGAGTGCCTCCTACCTCCAAGGAGGAATACAGGAGTTCCCAGAAGCCTCAGGAGGAGGCCATGCCCACACAGACGCCTCATTGGCTATGACCCGATTGACAAACTAGACTCCACCCCTTCGCTCAATCCTCTCAAGTCCCAAATTGACTCCACATTATGTAACTACCACAGAAGGGTTCAAGAGTTTAATGAATTCTCATAAAATCTTAATTAGAAACTTTTTGACTTTTAAATAATTTGGTGTGGGATGTGTTGACTCAATGTTTACATGCAAAATACCGGAATATTGTTTTAAAGCTGGAGCGTTATAAATAAGGAACTTTTTATCAAAAGGAGATCATTTGGGTGTACATATCCCAAGCACATATTTTTCTGCTTTTCTTATTTGATGACTGTGTTGCCTAGAGAATTGCTGAAGTCTACATATTTGGGGTATAGAGAAAAGATATTAGTCATTGAGAATCTTCAGATCCAAACCTGGCTCTGTCAACAATGGTGAATGACCCCAAAGAACACTTTAAAAACCCATCTCGGCCCCAGTTTCCTTCATTGAGAAGAAGGGTTTGGTGTATATTTGGTAAATTTATTTCCAACTTTAAGCCATTATTTTATGATTCTATGGAAACATGAAAATCTTTGGCTCAACAAAGGGAAATCAAGTGTTTGAAAAGCATATACTTATCTACGTTAAGCTGAGATTTCCAAATGAGGATCAGTAAAGCTCAGCTGTATGTTGGCTGCACCATACGATCCGTCGTCAACTTTATCCCCTGTTTTTCTAACTTAGTCAAAATGGGTAGCAGTGACAAAAATCCTCTTAGTTTTAGCACAGAATGAAAAGTTTCCTCAACTTTAAGAGGGAATTGTATGTAAAGTTACAGTTCTCAAGGACATTTGTTTAAAGGATGATTTCTCTGCCCCACCCCATTTGCAGCTCTAAATCACTTCTAATTCACCAAGTGAAGAGGAAATTTAATGTTGACATTTTGGAGAGTTTAGTTATAAACCTTGACTTCAGTCCAGGATTTCAAGCCTGTATCTTTAATTCCATTTAAGTTGGTGAGCTCTTGAATCATTGATAACATACTATAAATAAAAATTAAAATCAACTTAAATCCATTGCAGCAGAAAGGAAAAAGAGTAATATGAACCTTGGTTAGTCTTCCTATTGTTCAGTCTCTCATACATGTTCATTGGTAGGTGAAAATTGCCTGGGTGAGATAAAGTGATGCATCTGTTCTGAAATAACACATCTAATCTTCTGCTCCAGAAGATGCTCACAGAGTTTGACAGCAAACCCTTATACATATTCATAACCCATACGCGCTGTAACCAAGGGAAATTGAGGCAGGTACCACAGAATGAAGCATGAGAAAGCAGCATGTTAATTTTAAATTTAATTATAGAGATAGAGGAAGCGGATGCACTTGATATTGTATACTCATTCAGCTGTCACGGAACATTACCCCCAAATCATGCCAAATATTTGACAGAAGAAATATTATTTTTGGTGAAGTGCTTGATAAAACTAGCAGGTTCTGGAAGAAAAAAAGAAACAAGATTCTGAGATCCTATTAGAAACTATTTTTTTCATGTAGTGAAAAAAGAACTGTTGTAGAATTCTAATGACATGGTATAATGCAAACATTGTAGAAAAAGAGAAAAAAATGAGGTGAAGGGAATAAAAGCTTTCCAATAAAGGAAACATTTCTGCTCCATACAAAATTTCTGTTTATGGAATGTTATAGATATAACTAAAGGCTAACTTCAGCTTACAATTAGGAACAATAATAACGTGTGGAATACTTGTGGTCTGCATCTTTTTGATATTCCAGAACTGTATGTTACTTACTATGACCTGCACACCTAGAGCCTTCAGAGAAATCTGACGTATTTGAAGAGAATAGATTTTATTTTCTTGTTCAAAATTAATACTGTGTTGAACACTGTGTTGTGCTGTGCATGGAGTAGGCACTTGATACTTATTGTTTCAAGGAATAGCTACATTTAACACCTACTTTCTTCTCCCTGACATAGTGTTCATGAGATGAAGGATGAAAGAATGAAAATGTTTCTTCCAGAGGCTTACAAGTCACTATTTGACTTGGGTCTTCTGATTCTCGAAGCACATGCTTTCCTGTGGATGGGGGCAGAGACCCTGGCATCAATGACATTTATCACTGCCAGGCTGTGACAAAGGAAAGCTACAACGAAGCTAGGATTTGTGAGTCAGATAGTATTCTTGCCACGGATTTAAGCCTAGACTTGTAATCTTGTTTTGAGCAAAACTCTTATTTACAAAGTCAGAGAAAGGACGAGAGTTGAGTTAGTTAAAGTTTATTGTTCCAATCTGGCCAATAAGCACATGTGGGGCTAATGGAAGGGCGGAGAGATAAATGGCTCAGTGAGCCTCACTGTTCTAGTTCTCAGGTCTCTTGCTTTCTGATGGTCAGACCAGGGTGCAGTTGCCTTAGTAGTTCCCTGCTTCAGCTGGCAAGGCTCACTTCCTGCAAGATATCCCCAAGGAGAAGCCACATGGACCTACCCCGACAGCCCTGGGTGCTGAAGCAGCCCTGTGGAGACCTCTGCCAGTGCTGAGGTGCTTGCACGTTCACTGATTCGGCTTTCCTCAAGCAGTCCATGTCATTGTGTGTGTTTTGTGAGTTGCAGGAGGACTTTGTGAATTGGTGTCAGACATATGGGTTAATGGCTTACTGTTGGACTTGTGGGCTTGGGCAGCATGGGGTTGGATATTTTCTTGATGTGCACTAACCCTTTATATAAAACTGCCTCGTATACATGAATTTCTGTGGGTTTGTTTCTCTAATGTACCCAGACGAACAAAGAGTTTTCTTTCCCCAGCTACTTATTACATATTGCTATAAGAAAGAGTTAGGGAAGAAGCAAAGCACATAAACAATATTTCCAAGGGTTCATATTTTTTGAAAGATAGATTTAAGTGTATGCTTTGAGTCTTCTTTTGCCAGAAAGCTTATAAATGTCTCGGGTCACTAGAACTGCATTTCAGCAACCAATTGGTAAATTTTAAGAAGAATAATCTCCCAGTGTGGTGAGGATCAGGAGATGGAGTAATCTCACACTTTGTTGATGTATATGTAAATTAGTTTAACTTACAAGAGGAGGATTTGGAAAGATAGATAAAAAACTCTAAAAATATGCAAAATTTGTAACCCAGCAGTTCTGTTTCTAGGAAATTTCCCCCAGGAAATAATTGAACAGCTGAGCAAAGATGTATGTATAGGGATGTTTATGGTAGGACTATTTATAGAAGCAGCATTGGAAACTACTGAAAATTTTAATACTAGAGAGCTATAAGTAATTGTGCTTTCTTTCCATATATTATGTAGACTTTTAAATACAATATAAAGATGAATATGTATTGAAATAGGTATAAGTTCATGGTATCACGTAACATGTTAAAAGCAACATACAAAAGGTGAACGTCACGTTTCTATTTGGTAAATCATAGACTATTATACATGAGTACATTTCTGCCTAGAAAGAAAATTGAAAACTGTGGCATTAGCGAGTATTTAAAATTTTGGCTCCTCTGTATTTTATATTTTATATGGGTTCATTACCATTGAATTTTTCCTGGTGCATAGCAAGAAAGGCAATAATTATTTTGTACAAAAGTAAATAATTTAAAAATGTGTTGGCATACCCACAACTTGTCAATTGATTACCCTTCTTAGTGACAAAGGGACCGTCAGGTTTCCTAGTAGGGGTGTATAGTAGGAGTATTTCATTTATATTGAACTCTCAGTTTTAGTATACATTCCAGTGAAGTCTGAATAGTACAAAGCTCAGAGTTCATGCTTTTTTAATGAGAGACAGGAGTTCACTAGAACTGATGGTAGCTACAGAAAATGCTTGCTACGTTAACGGAATTGATTTTTGTAATATTAAAAAATAAAGAAGAAGAAATCTGAGTTGATAAGAAGATTTTCTAAAAGTCTGAAATTTTGCCTACAGAGATAATCAACCAGACACTCAGAGCATGCTCGCTTTCTGGTCCTTACCAAAAATAATTGGAAGCAACAACTGATTGTTTTTTTAATAGTTCAATCGATGTCTGTGTAAGGTGCCTAGTGGTCCCATGTCACAGACTAGACCCTCTTTGAAGGGTCTTCTGGATTGCCATATATATGGGACAAGATGGCCAAGTCGGTGTTCCTGTGGCTGCTGGGTGGAAACCATTGGTTTTGCTTAGCAGCTGAGTATTAACTATTGCCCAACCAGAGATTGTATAGTTCAAATACAATAGCAAAAATAAATTTACAAACATTTCAAGGAGGGTTGAAAGAGATTATGTTTTCTTATGGCTCATATCCTTTTAACCTGTATTATAAGAGCCACTCTTTTAGAGGTAATCATGCCATTTTTACCTCAAAAACTCCAGACAGAGAATTTTGACTAATAGGTTGCTAAGTATCCCTGATTCACTTTTCAACCGGGGTTCCCATTCACAAGAGAATGAGCCATTGCCCAGCCTGGTGTCATCCTCACAACTGTTTGAGTCCATTGTTGCGGCCACTGTGTCAATCTGTCTCATTGAATATTGTCTTTATTTCTCCCTGGTCACATGTCCAAAGCATGTAAGATGAGGTCTTGCCATCCTTTAGTCAAAGGAGCATTCTGGTTGCACTTCTTTCTTCAAGGGAGATTTGTTCTTTCTTCTGACAATATTATTCCTCAACACCATAATTCAATGTTATCAATTATTCTTTCTGAGTTCTGTCCAGATTTCACATACATATGAGGGGAATGAAGCTATCAGGAAGGACCTGGGTCAAGTGCAACAGCTTACTCCTCAGAATTACACCTTTGCTCTTTAACTTTCTATTAGTGTGAAAAGGAAATGTCCAACGACTATTCCTAATGAAACAGTTGTTTGATTTATGGATCTTGTAAATTGGTCCTGCTTCCATGGACATTGATTGTAAATCCAAATAAAATGAAATGTTTGAAAACCTTAATATTTTCTCCATTTATCATGATATCCTGATAGATTGAGTTTTGAAAATTTTTTTCTGTACATTGAACTGCAATCTATATTGAGGACAAGAATCCTTGTTCTTTATCAGTAAGTGCTGAAAGTTCTCTCTGCTTTTAGGAAACAATTTTGTGTCATTTGCGTGTCACAGATTGTTAAGTGTTGTCCTCTGATCCTGATACTGTGTTCTTGTTCACACAGTCCAACCTCTCTGTTCAGTGTACCGATTGAATAAGTATGCTGAAAGGATATAATCCTGACAAACTACTTTCCTGATTTAAAAACCATGCAGAATCCTTCTCCTGTATGAATAGCTGCCTCTTGGTTCATGTATGTGTCCTCTGAGCACAACGGAATGTTCTGGAATTCCTGTTCTCAATGTTATCCATAGTCTGCTGTGATCCACAAAGTCAAATGCCTTTGCATAGTCAAGAAAACACAGGCCAACATCGTTCAGACATTATCTTCTTACAACAAAGATCTATCTGATGCCGGCAGTGATATGTCACCTTCTACCCCCTCTGCTGAATCTGCCTTGACTTTCTGCCAGTTCCTCTCCCACGTTGTGCAGTAGCACTTTGAAGTATCTTCAGTAAAATTTTACTTGTGTGTGACATTAATGATATTGTTCCATAATCTCACAATTCTGTTGAATCTCCTTTTAAAAAATGGCCAGTTTGAGATCTGCATTCATTGCTGGAAACATTTCTGTTGGTATTCTAACAACTCCTGCGGCTTTGTTTTCCACCAAATCCTTCAGAGCAGCGTGGCTTCTTCCTTCAGTGCTTTAGATTCTTTCTTGACCACCCACGACTTCCTGAAATGGTTGACCATCAGTGAAGCCTGTGTGGCATAGTGACTTTGTATACCATCTATTAGTATCCTTATTATTTAAACGAGCGTGTCCTCATGGAGTTGCATTTGTTTGTTGAAACATCTGATTTGGTATTTTGTCAATTCCTGGACCCTGGCTTTTCGCCAGTGCCTTCAGCGCAGCTTGGATTTCTTCCTTCAGTACCATTTGGTTCTTAATTGATTATGTGCTTCCTCCTGGAAGGGCTATCATAATGGAACACTAATATACCTTCAAACCCAGTATTTCCTCCTTTTATTTAAAAGGCCTGCCATCAAATTGGAACCAAGTAGCTGCTGGAAAGAAGCTTATACTGAAGCCAGTATAATGAAACTTTTCACTAGAGTAACAGAGAATGAACTATTTTAAGCGCTATAGTTTGTAATGGAATAAAATTGACAAAATTCCAAATATTCCTTAACTCCATATATGTACTAAGCATTGGTCTCTTGGTGGAGCTGTCAGTTAAGCATGGGATTGCTAACTGCAAGATTAGTGGTTCAAATCCACCAGCTACTCCACAAGGGAAACATGAAGCTATTCATTCATGTAAATATGTACAGCCTCATTAAGCCCATTAATTTAGGTTCCCATGAGTCAAATTGACTTGTTGGCACTGGGTTTGGTAGAGTGACTATATGCAAGTGAATTTAGTATCATGTTGATGTGGCTGTGTTTTCTGCAAAATGGTCACTTCACGGAGTACTCACTGACTCATAGGGAGCCCCTGCGGGTTTCTGAAACTGTAACTGTTTATGGGAGTAGAAAGTTCAGTCTTTTTCACAATAGCTGGTGGTGGTTTTGAACTGCCCACCATGAAGATCTCAGCCCAATGTGTATCCACTACACCACCAGGGTTCCATTTAAGCAAAATAAGTAGTGTTCAAATACAGTTTTTAGGTTGATTTTTTTTCTCTCTTATTAATAGTGACCCCAAGTGTCAAAGTAAAACTTCAAAGCTATGCTCCAACTTTTTGTCCTTGGGAGCTATTGATTGGGTTCTAACCACCAATCTTTTGGCTAGGGCCTCAACTTTTGAACAATATTAATCACAGCTACTTAATATACAGATAGATTTTTATCCAAAATACCTTGTTGTATGCTCACACAAATCTTGGGAGATTTTATTATTGGACTAAGGTTTCATGTGACAATCTGGGCATAAAAATCAGATTCTAAATTCATTAATGTTGATCAAGATATATGCACAGAGATGAACAAATTAATAAAAGATTAAATTATAAAAACATCAACCATATAAAATTATGTCCTAGGAAAATACTACATCCAAATATACTTCAAAAATAAATTCTTTGGCTTGTTGCTGCAGAATCCAGTACAAATTGATAGTAACCAAAACAAGGTTTGCAAATTTACTTTTAGATGATAGAGTTGCTTCCTTTCTGTGAGATTCACCTTTTCCCAAGAAGTCTACTACAAGGAACTTCGGCTCAACTAATGTTCAGAGTGGTGTTAAAGGGGCTTAGGACAAAGTGGAAGCTACAGTTACTCGCTTGGACGTCATGCCTGTGGCATACAGATTAAACAGTCCTTGTCCCTAGGGACAGGTCAATTTTACGTTCACCAGACTTTGCGTCGGAGAGGTTCCCCTCAGTGCGTCTTATGAAGAGCACTGCACAGGGTCACGTTGAGTTGAACACAAGCATCTGCTACTATGACGGCAATGGCCTTGAAACCGAGGAACCTCACATAATCTCGGTTGGCAGAGCATCCTCCAGATTTTTTTTTGACATCTCTTAAAAAGTCTCTTGGAGGCATTTAATTAGCAACTAGCCATTCCTGATAGCTAAATTTACTAAAATTAACTATTTGTATACCCCCCCACACAAATTAGTGAAATCCTCAGAGAACAGTCATTGTCTGTGTGATGACTCTATTTGAAGTCGGTAAACCTTCTGGCCTGGAATGAACATTTATTGAGTATAAATGTGCTGTATGTACATCAAATCATCCCATGTACTATCTGCACATAAATTTATCCATTAAGTTTGATAATAGCCCTAACAGTTAGGTTTTATGATTCCTATTTGGAGGTGAAATAGCTGAGGCTATGGCTTAGAGTTTCATTTACCTTACCACAGGACGCAAAATGTACAGTGTGATGGAGTGAATGAATTAATTCTAGGGCAAATGGAACCACTGATAATGTGAGAATTAGTTGTGTGGAAATTTTAATGTATTTGTGCTTAAGCATGTTAAAAATCACACACTTTAATTGTAGATTTAACTTAGCTAGTCAAGTTGGAATGTAACAGAATTAACAAATATAAACCACATATTGATCAAGAGTTAATGCTTTCTGAAGTGCATTTGCATTTTTCAGTCCAGGCAAAACTCCAAAATAGAGCAACAATATGTCCTCAAACAGAAGACATAGTGAGTGAGCAGTCAGCAACGGACTTATCCGGCATATCATAAAATTGCACTTTGTGGTAAAATTCGATCAGTCAGGGGGCTTTCTCATATTTTCACCACTAAAGATTGGCTTCAGGAATGTACGGAAAACTCTGCGGTTGACTTGCTTACATTAATTCAAGAAGAATTTCAATTAATGATTTATTTGCAATTTCCTATACTTGAATGTAAAAAGTAAATTAACAAATATTTATCAGGCAGAGAATTTTCTAATTCTCAGAAATAAAAATGCATCCTTAGAAAATATCAAGAGAAAGAATGGAAATCATATTTAAAAATGTTAAATAATAAGATGCTAATGGGCAAAAGATACCAACTGATGCCATGTCTACAACAGTTTGAAAGATCAATGTTGACTTAGTTTTCTGAACACCTTGTTGTTGGGCTAGGATGAAGCGTACCTCTTTATGGAAACTTAAAACCCGAGTTACTGAAATTTTTCCATCTTTCACAATTTTAGAGTGAAATTAATTTAACTAAGATATGATTGATGAGACTTTCGAATAATCCAAAGTGCCAGGTACTAATTAAATCTTGGAAAGTTAATAATCAAAAGCAAGACCTAACCTTTGTTAGCCATCTAATCACAGAGTCCTTGCATAAATAGCATCTCAGTTCATCTTCAAAACAATCTTTTTATGCTAAAAATTGCTATACATTTTTTTCAGGTGAGAAAAATCAAGATTCAGACTTATAAACAGTTTCCACAACTATTGGCAGTGTCAGGCTTAGAGCTACATTTGTTTATGCTCCACAGTGTTGTCCCTCGCAGTGGGTACGGCCACCCTGACTCCCCTCCAAGAGATGGGAAAGCTCATTCTGTCATCGCGATTCTCACTGACTGAATAACCTATCAAAATAAGACATGAATTTATCTGATAGAGGGATATTGTTCTCTGTACTGGTGTGTGCATAACAGTAGACAGCTTGTCCTCAGATTAGCATTTCAATGAGTGTAATTTTACTACCTGTGCCAAGCCTTCTTTGGGCATTCACCTGTTGTCAAAAAAAATACACAATTTTCCCTTTGCTTCTGTAACAATAACAAATGACCACGCCATCCACTCAATGGTTTAAAACAACATATGTTTATGATTTGATGATTCGGGAGGCCACAGATCTGAAATGAGTCGCCCAGGGCTAAAACCAAGGTGCTTTACGCTCTGTTTGTTTTGGATTTCTGGATATACTCGAGGATCGGCCCACCCGAATATCAGCTGAGGCATCTAATTTTACCACAAAGACTGCATTAAAAATGTGCTGAAACACGCGGCTCAGTCATGAGTATATAGGCTTGTCCGTTTCTTTGATGTTTTAAAGCTTCCAGTAGCCGACTGCTTCCCTTGGCTAGTGGGCCCGTGCCAGACTTGCTTCGGGTTCTGTTTTCATGTCTCCCCTGACTCTGGTGCCTCGGCCTCCCTCGCTCCCACATGAGGACTCTTACTCCAGTGCGTTCCATAGGGTCCGCTTGATAAAAGGAGATCATCTCTTAGCTCAAGATCCGTAATTTAATTACATTTTACCTTTTTACCATAAAAGGTAACGTTCACAATTATTGGGAATTAGGTCAGGGACATACTTAGGAGGGGTGGGGGGAGCACATTATTTTGCTATCGACAATCACCAGGAAATGCAGCTGATTCTTTTGGTGCGGTGGTCTATAGGGGTCAGCGTGGGCATCTGTGTGATTTCAAAAGGGTGATTTTATGTCCTAACTTGTTGACTCTTCTGTTTACTAGTGACAAATTCAAGCATGTTAGCAGCTAGCCCTATCAATTTTCTTTGCCCCCCCAGCCCCAGTTCATTTAAGTATAATGCTTTTATAGGAAACAGGAGCTAGGTCTCTTTGCACATTGAAAGAATTCCCAGGTCATGTTCGTAGAGTGCTTATAGGACACTACGGGTATTTGTCTTTGCCTGTTGAAAGAATCGCCAACTAAAACCACCGATACGGGCAGTACAATGTTCTTGTTGCACGTGATGCTTTTATTGTTGTATGACTTTTTAATTTTTGTTTGAAGTCTCCAGAGCCAAGACACACCATCTCTATGTCCAGAGATGTGTTTGCGGAGAGGATGAAAGCGATTATTGGCTGCGGCACACACCAAGAATATCAGGAGCTCTTTGACAAAGTAGATGCGACCCAAGATGGCTTCATTAATTGGGACAAACTGAACTCATTTCTCCTGGCAGTGCTCTGTGAGAAAGATGAACAAGCAAAGGCCACTGAGGTCCCCCAGTGGAGTGCCCTTGAATTTCTTCCAGTGAAACACAAGGAGACCATCCAAAAAGTAATTTTCTTAAAAAGTTCAAGCCGTTATCTGACTATTAGTAAGGATGGTTTCTTAGGATTCTGGGGAGAAAATTTAAAGCTGCAAGAAATACTTCCCATCACTTCAGATGCTACCAAGCTCAAACACCTGTGGGTGACAAGCCTCGTTTCTCTGGAAAATGTAAACAAGGTATGAAGCCTTTATAAATACATCTATTAAAAGGGGCTAAAATGGTGGGATAAGACATCCGATCCACACACAAGTTTAGCGCTAGCAACAGCAGAGGGCTGCGGTATTCTTTGGGAGCCTGTTGTCTGACCCAGAAGGAATGCAAGCAGAGCCAAGTGAGCTTCTCATGTTTTTTCACGCTATTCTTGGGTATCTTTGAATGACTCTGCTGATAATCACTCAGTTTCTTGGCGCTGTGAACACTGTGGCCATGCTGCATTACTAGCTGGCATGACCTTTACGACTCTGTAGTTTGCAGCAGGATCATGGATCTATATGCAGAGCTCAGAGGCTATTACAGTACATGGCACAGCCCCATGCAATTAAGAGGACTGCTTATCTGATTTTGATTACTACATTAATCAGGTTCTTATTTCTGAGAGGTAGGGCCCATTCAGTTCAAATATTTTCATATAACTATACCCAGGAAAGAGATAATATCCTAAAAAGATGAAAAAACTGTCTTTGGTATTGTTATTGTTAAAATTTCATATTAGGCAGATGGTAAATTTTTACTATAAAATTTTAAAGCACACACAGAAGCAGAAAGAATAATATTAAGAATGTGATGAACCTGATGTTTCCCTTTAATCATTTTAAAGTCAAGGTTGAATTTGTTTCATTTATACCTTCCCCATATTAAATTCTAAAACATCTAATTAGTTCATCAGTAAATATTTCAGTATTTCTGAAAGGCATGTCTTTATGTTTGATATAACTACAATATCAATATTACACTTAAGAGATAGCAATGATTCTGTAATATCATCACGTATAAAATCATGTTGATATATTCTTGATCATCTTGTAGCTTTTTAACAGTGTATTTGGATCAGGATCTGAAGAACACATATTGTGAATGGTTGATAGGTCTCGTTGATTCTCATCTTTTGTTCGGCATGCTTTCTTATTGCATTCTGCTGTTGCTGCTCTTAAAAAAAATGGGATAGTTATCCTATAGAGTTTTCAGCAGGCTGAATTTTACAAATTGCGTGCATGTGGGCTTGCTCCTTGTTTAACATCCTTATTTGCAAAAAAAAAAAAAGTGTTGTTAGGAGCTCAAAAGTTGATTGGTTCCACCTCCTGGTGACCCTGTGCTCAACAGAGAGCAACGCCACCTGGTCCTATGCCATCCCCACAATCGATGCTTATGTTTGTGCCCATTGCTGCAGATCTAGCTTGTTGAGAGTTTACCTCCTTTTCATGGACCCTCTTTCTATACAAGCATATTAACCTAACACAGGGTTTAAAATTGATTGCTATCAAGTAGATTCCAAGACGTGGCACCTTTACACAGGTTTCCAATGCTGTAAATCTCAACAGGAGCAGATAGCTTCAGCTTTAGCCCATGAAGTGACTGGTGGGTTTGAACCACCAACCTTGCTATTCGCAGTCCAAAGCTTACCCAACAGCACCACCAGGACTTTGTTCTTTCTAATAACAAGTCCAAAGTATGTGAAATTAAGTTGGGCCAGGAATAGTGTCTAAGGATCATTATGGCTGTACTTCTTCCTATAGAGATGGATTCGTTCTTCTACCTGTCCTATCATATTTGATATTTTCCACCAAAACCATAATTCAAATTAATTGAGCTTCCTTGTTCATTGTCGAGCTTTTGGAAGCATATGAATGGATTAAAATCTGTTTGGCTAGGATCAAACAGATTGTAGTACTCAATGCGACATCTTTGTTCTTTAACGCTTTACAGAGGTCTTTTGGAGAAGAATTTCCCAATGTTATATGTTGTTTGATTTCTTGACTCTTGCTTCTCTGAGCATTAATTATAAATCAAAACAAAATGAAATCTTTGACAAGTTTAATCTTTTTCTTTTGATATTGTTGATTGGTCCAGTTGTAAGAATTTTTGTTTGCTTTACAATGAGTCTAATTACTGAAAGCTGCAGTCTCTGATCTTCATTAGCAAGTGTTTCAGGTTCTCCTTACTCTCAGCAAGCAAGGTAGTACTATCTACGTGTTGCAGGTTGCTAATAAAACTTCCACATAAGTCTTGGTGCCATGTTCCTCTTTGTTTACCATGTGCAGTTCCTAGGATGTGGTGACAGTGTACAGCCCTGACTCAGACTTTTTCTGATTTTAAACCACTCAGCATCTTCTTGTTCAAAGAACTACCTCTTTGTCTACTTACAGCCTCTGCATGACTACAATGAAGTGTTCGATAATTCCTATTCTTCACAATGTTATCCAAAGTATTTTATGGTCCATCTGAAAAAGCACAAGTTAATATCTTTCTGGTGTTTTCTGCTTTTGACCAAGCTCAACTAAGATCATCATGTTATCCCTCTTTCTATATCATATCCTGAATCTCACTTAAATTTCGGGCAAGGGAAGTTCCCTGTCACCTTTGAGTTACCGCTAGCAGAATTTTACTTGTGAGTGATTTAATGGTATAGTTTGGTAGCTTCTGTATTTTGTTGGATGACTTTCTTTTGGAAATGGTTACAAAGAGGAATGTCCGTCAGCCAGTTGGCCTGGTCCCTGCCTTTCAAATTCTCTGACATTGACTTGTGAATAGTGCCAGCATTGCATCATTCTATTCGTTATCTTGATAGCGAGCTTTCATATGCATCAGAATTATCCACCTGGGCATAATTTAAACACAGACAGCCTATTTTCTGGAGGTGTTGTTGTTAGGTGTTTTGACCCACAGCGACCCGTGTGCTACAGAATGAATCACCCTCCTCACAGTTGTCCTCATGCCAGAGCTCATTGTGGAAGCCACACGCCAACCAATCTGGTTAAAGGTCGTCTTTATCGCTGCTCCTCGACTGTATCGAGCATGCCGTCTCCTTTCCCTGGAAGTGGTCTTTCCCGATAACATGTCCAAAGCACATGAGAGAGAGTCTAACAATGCTTGCCTCTCAGTAGCATTTTTGGTTGCACGTCTTCTAAGATAGATTTATTTGTTCTTTTGGCAGTCTGGTACTCCAGCACCATCATTCAAATGCACCCATTCTTATTTTGTCATCCGTATTCAATGTCCAACTTTCTCGGGCAGATGAGGTGACTGAAAAAGTTGAGTGTGACTACGAAGAGAGGTGAGCACTCTGAAGCTACCAGCTGTTCCGCAGGAGAAAGACAAGGCTTTTGACTCCCATAGAGCGCGGCCGTCTGGAAAACCCACAAGGGCAGTTCTACCTTGTCCAACAGGGTGGCTGTGAGTTGAAAATTCATTCATTGATAGTGAGTTTGATTTTTTTATGTGAGATGCACCTTTGTTCTCAAAGTAGTATCCTTGCTTTTTCAATACTTTAAAACGACCTTGTACAATACATTTAGCCATTGGACACATCACGTGAGCTCTTGAAAACTGCTTCTGCAAGCACTGATTGTGGAATTAAGCAAGAGGAAACCCTTGAGGAGTTTGTTTTTTTCTACTTATCCTGGCCATCCCTATTGGTCCCGTTGTGAGGATATTCGTTTTCTTTACATTGAGTTGTAATCCACACTGGAGGCTGCAACCCTTGATCTTCATCAGCAAGTGTGTCAACCCCTCTTCACTTTCAGCTCGCCAGGTGGTGTCATCTTCACATCTATCGCAGGTTGTTATACGTCTTCTTCAGCTCTTAGCGCCACATTCTTCTTCACAGAACCCAGTTACTCTGATGATTTTGCTCAGCACTAAAGTTGAATAAGTTTGGTGAGCGGACACAACCCCGACACACATCTTTAATGATTTAAATCGTGTGGTATTCGTGTATTCTCAGCTGCCTCTTAAACCATGCTCAGGTTCCATGTATAGTTGTATTGACTGAATTACCTTGTATGCAGAATTGGCTAATGAGGGTCCCAAGGCTTTACTTCCACAGGCTTGACGCCAGCCATGTCATCATTGTTGACTCTACCTTATGGAGACAGTTCTTCCTCCGTCATATTTTGAGTGCCTTTCAACCTGAGTGGCTCACTTTCCGGTACTATCTCTGCCAACATTCTTTTTCCTTTCATGGGCATTTTCAGTATCTGATGACGTTTTGATGATGTGCATTAGGTTTTCAGCCGCTAGATCCTCAGGAGTGCACTGTTTAATGCTAGTCATAGTCTATCTTCAGGCTGGAAGTTCAGCAGAAACCTATTCACTTTGCATGGCCCGCCCGGCATGTGAAATACCTTCCCAGCTCACAGCACCACTCAAGCCACCACAGTAGACAAACACAGTAGGTGATACTATTTCTATTTCATGATCAACATTGATGAAATGAATACCCTTATCATATATGCCTCTCCTAACTTTTATCCATTGTAACATATATATACATTCTTATCAATTTCCAGACATGGAATTATGAAGTCAAGTTCATTTAATTTTTTGAGAAATACTCAAGTAGAACTCCATAGGCTTGTGATAGTGGATATGCATTTCCTCAAATTTTTGCTAAGATTTTATGAATATGAATAATGTTGTTATTATGTTAAAATGTATTTTCTTCATCCCCTATCACATGAAGCAAGGTTTTACATGATAGATGGATATTAACATAATCTGTATATTGCGTCTCATATTCTTTTCCACTTACTTTAGAATGTTCTAGAGTGTCGGTTAGATTGAGGTTTTTTTCTGTGTAGATAATGATCATCTGATTATGTGTACAATTCATTTTTGGTCACGTGATGTCCCTCAGGTTTGTGCATATACTTTTCAAAAGCACTTTCACGTTGTTAAATAATTTATTTTTATTGCTTCTAGGATTTGTCTGTGTAGGAAGGCTACTTACAAAGTTTTAATCAGTTTATTCTTGCAAAAACGTACTCTGTGCAGCTCCAGAGACTATTTGTCTTTGTCTTTCCCACATGATTTGGCTTGGAGCCTCCCATGGGTGGAGGAAGTGGGTGGGTTTGTGGAGCGGTGATAGTAAAGGAAGCATGTTCAAGCGATTTCCATGGGAAACGTTTCTTCTTGGCTAGAATCCAACGTTAAAATAAAGCACAATTTTGCCACAATGTTCCACATCTGTGATATTGGTAAGAGTCCTCTGAGAAAAGAGGAACGGTCTTTGGACGTTATTGTTTAATTAGTCGATGCCCTCTGTTGGGTGGGTCACCGTAACCTGCCTTCTTTTGTTCTTTTCTTTCTCCTGAGGAAGAGAAATTTAAAACCTACCTCTAAGTCTGAGTTGGTGATAAAGATTTGTACATCCACTTTGCATATTGATTCCATTAAATCCATCAGAGATGTTTTCTAATTTTCTCCTCTGGTACTTTAGATAGCGGTGGCTTTTACCAGTAAAGAGATTTGTTTCTATGATCTGCTGTCTAAAGAAGAATGTCCTTGTCAATACAAACTCCACGGCCTGAAAGCAGCACCAATTTGCATGGATTATTGGTATGACCCTCTTGATGCCAGTGAGTCCATTCTGGCTTTTGGGGACGTATCTGGGAAGGTAAGTGAGAGGAAGGAGGACAAGATTGAGCAGTATGGATTTCATAATCAAAATAGAGCTTAAATGCAATCACCGTACCCTCCCAATTGAACTACATTATAGGTTATAAAGGCACGCATTTTGGTCATGGAAGAAATGGATTAGATTGTAGTTTCCTTCTTGCTTATAAAAACAGAATTCTCATTGGAGTTATTTTGCAGAGTTTTTGTTTCCTATTTAAGAAAAAAATATATATAGACCTCTTTCCACTATTCATTCAATCATTACCATTAAGTTGATTTGGACTTATGGTGACCTTATCGGACTGGGTAGGACAGTGTGGGTTTCTTAACTTGTAAATCTTTATAAGCTTAGAAAATCTCATCTTTCTCCCAGAGAATGGCTGGTGGATTCAGACTATTGACCTTGAGATTTGTAGTCCAACTTGTAACCCAATACTTAGGGCTCCCTTTATTCCCCCATAGGATCCTTAATATACTAACTTACAATATTAAGAAGTTTTATAATTAAAAAATAGCCCCACTGCCTCATTGTTCTTTCATGGACTGGTTGGTGGTTTCAAACTGCTGACATTATGGTTAAGAGCTCAATGCACTATCCACGATGCCGTCAGGGCTCCTAAAAAACAATATATCTGAATTTCTCTTTCATACTTCTTCAAATTAATTGGTCCAGTATTCACTCATGAGGTCGTGGGATTTTCTGTACCAGTCTCCCTTGCAATAATTATGGCCTGTATGAGGTTTTCCACTCCTGTAAAGACTTACAGTCTCAGAAACCCACGAGGTCATTGTACCCTGCGCTAGAGGGTCACTGTGAGTCAGTCTCAGCTTGATGGCAGTGGGTGTGCTTTGGTTTGATATCATGTAGCAAAGGGATTTGTGTATTAGAGACAACAGCGACAAAACCTAGATGGAGCATGCAATGATTTCTGTCCTCCTCTCCAATTCCACCCACACTTGTGAAAAGCTGTTTCTACTACATGTCGCTAGAATTCATTTTGACCCCAGAAGTAGTCTAATTTGAAAAATGTCCTTCATAATAGTGAAAGTTTTCATGCGTACATGTCTTTATGACAAGTATATCTTAAAAGCACTTAGTGATCAACCCTTGGTAGCTTCTCCTGTCTTTTAATATAACTGTATTTTAAGAATAATATGGAAGAACTTCCTGTTAAGTCAAGCTCTATCAGTTATTAATCTTAAACTACAGGGAACATTCTTGGGACCATTATCCTTCCTATGTTACATTGTTTTCCTTTGATGCTGTCTGTCCCAGGTTCAGGTGATTTCTTTCACAGCAGCCTTGCTCTCCTTATTCGAGCGGCCTGCAAGCGCCTGTGAAGACGAAGACAGCACCATGGCCATTCACTGGTCACAACTGCTCGCCGGGCACCACAAATGTTGCCACACAGTGGGCCACCAAGCTCACCATGGAGAATGGGTCAGGCAAGGTACTGGATTTGAACAGTAGTGAATGCAAAAGGTCATCCCTTTGACTTCGACATTTATATTCTTTGATAAAAGTGTTTCACACAAAAGTCTAGCAACGGATGTTAATGAGTTCTCTGGAGGGTTTGGCCTGGACTTTACTATCCCCTGAACACTGGCAGGAATTTTTCCTTTCTTTCGTTTTCTCCTATAATTTATGCTGCATGCAATTAATTCTGGTGAACTGTGCCCTTAAGAAATCTCAAGAGAGGGGAGAAAACTGTCACAAAATTGATATATTATCAGTCTAACTCTGATGCTAACTAATCTCCTCTTAGCATACTCAGGGCCTCTTAATAAAAACAGTTAACATATCCCCCTATAATAATCTCCCTGTTATAGTTCTCTTCTGCGTGAAGTGTATTATTTTTATTTACTTCAAAGTATGGTATTATTTTTTTTTCTATTTTAAAACTATTTTTTTTGCAGTGACTGAATGTTCCTGACCTAATCTAGTGTATTTAAGATTCTTCATGTGTTAGGATTCTGTTATAAAACATTTAAGGAAAACCGGAACTTTTATAATTTTCAGTCACTAATAAAGAGGTGACTTGTCTGCTACTGTGACGTGGAGGCCATGTCACGGTTATTTCAAATGCCAGCAGCATCACGCAAAGTGAATAGATTTCTACAGAGTTTCTACACTACGAACACACTACAAAGAAGGAATTGACTACCCACTTCGGAGGAAGTAGCTGCTGAAAACTTTACGCAATGCGTGGAAACACTGTCAGACACCGAAGGTCTAATGAATAGAGGGTGAACTTTGTCAGGGATAGTGTCAGAAGATGGGTCTATCAGGTCGGGAGGCACTCAAAATGGGCCTGATAGGAGCTTCTTTCTTGAGGTCGAGGAGATCGTGGTGATATGAATTGAACAAAGCTTGTGGGAGTAAAGACTGGGATCTTCATTTTGAAATAGGGTGTATTTCAAAATGAGAATAAACACCTGCAGAAATCTAGCAATGGGAACTTAGAATATAAGAAGCATAAATCTAGGAAAATTGGAAATTGTTAAAAATTGAATGAATGCATAAACATCAATATCCTAGGCCCAAGGCATTAATGAGTTGAAATGGACTGGTATTGGCCACTTAAAATTAGAAAGGCATATGGTTTTTTATTACAAGAAGGGCAGGTTAAAGAAGAATGGTGTCCAATTCATTGTTAAAAAGAACATTTCAAGATCTCTCTTTAAGTACAGTGCTGTCTGTGATAGGATTATATCTATCCATATTGAAGGCATCCCAATCAATACAATTATTATTCAAATTTAGGCACCTACTGCCCAAACTAGTGAGGCAGAAACTGAAGCATTTCAGCAAATTCTTCTGCCAGAACTTGATCGAGTATGCTGTCATGAGGCACTGATAATTACTGGTGATGGGAAGCAGACTTGGAAACAAAGAGGAAGAGCGGTAGTTGGAAATTATAGTCCTGGGCATAGGAACAAGGCTGGAGATTGTATGACATAATTTTGCAAAACTAATGACTTGTTCATAGCAACAACACAAACAATGACTACCTTTTTCAACAACACAAACAACGACTATACATGTGCACTTCTCCAGATGGAACACACAGAAATAAAACTATGTATGTGGCAAGAGATGATGGAGAAGCTCAATATGAGCAGATAAAACTATTTCAAGGGTTGACTATGGAACAGACCATTAATTTCTCATATGTAATTTTGGCTAAAGCTGAAGAAAATTTTTAAAAAGTCCAAGAGAGCCAAACTATGACTTTGAGTACATCCCTCCTGGACTTTGAGAACATTTCAAGAACAGAACTGATGAGCTGTGGGAGGGAGGACATCAAGACCATCATTCATGGAGAAAGCAAAAGGTCATTAAAAAGCCAGGAAAGAAAGAAATGATCCAAGTGGATGTGAGAAAAGACTCTTGCTCTTAATCATAGAGTAGCTGAGGCACATGGAAGAAATGATCAAGCAAAAGAGCAGCTCGCGAAGACAAAGTTAATTATTAGAATGAAATGTGCAAAGACCTAGATTTAGAAAGTTTAAAAGGAAGAACACGCTCAGCCATCATGAACTAAAAGAATGCAAGAAAAAATTCAAGGCTCGAGGTGCAATATTGAGAGATTCTATTGGAAAAACATTGAATGAGGCAGAAAGCATCAGAAGAAGATGCAAAGAATACAGAGTCACTTACCCAAAATAACTTGCTGACATTCTACCATTTCAGGAGCACCAATCAATGGTGCTGAAGGAAGTTCCAGGGTGTTAGTGTAAGCATTAGCCCAAAATAAAGTTCCAGGAATTGATGGAATGCCAGTTAAAATGTTTCAACAAGTCAGTGGAGCACTGGAAGCATTTTCTAACTTGTCAGAAAACATGGCAGACAGTTTCTTGGTCAACTGACTGGAAGAGATCCATATTTGAACCCATTCCAAAGAAAGGTGACCCTACAGAAGGCTCAAATTAGAGAAGACTATTATTGATAGCACATGCAAGTAAAATGTTGCTGAAAATCATCCAACAACAGTAGAGCACTACATTGACAGGGAGCTTGCAGAGTTTAGGCTGGATTCATAAGAGGACATGGGGCAAGGTCTCATTGCCAATGTCAGATGGATGCTGGCTGAAAGCAGAGAACACCAGCGAGATGTTTACTTGCATTTCCTTGACTATGCTGAGGCATTGGACTGTGTGGATAATAACAAACTATGGGTAATTTTGAGAAGAATGAGAATTCCAGAATTTCATTGTGCTCATGTGGAATCTGTACATGGATCAAGAAGCAGTTGTGAGAACAGAACAAGGAAATACTGCGTGGTCTGAAATCTGGAAAAGTGCGTCAAGATTGTGTCCTCTCACCATATTTATTCAATCTTTATACGGAGCAGGTAACCAGAGAAGATGGATTGTATAAAGAAGAATGCAGTGTCAGGATTGGAAGAAGACTTATTAAGAATCTACAAATGCAGATGACACACTTTACTTGCTGAAAGTGAGCAGTGTTTGAAGCATTTGCTGATGAAGATCAAGTATGCCTCAGCATGGATTTTAATTCCTCAGAACCGGACCAATAGGTAGCATCATGATAAATGAAGAAGAGGTTGACTTTGTCATGGATCTTGTCTTTCTTAGCACCACAATCCATGTTCATGGAAGCAGCAGTGAAGAAAAAGGACACAGTTCATTGGATAAATCTACACAAGACCATGTTACAGTGTTGAAAAGCAGGGGGATTACTTTGAGTACTAAGGGGTTCCTGACCCAATCCATGATAGTGTCAGTCACCTCATATGCATGTGAGGTGGACATTGAATAAGGAAGGCTGAAGAAGAATTGGTGCCTCTGAATTGTGGTGCTGGCCGGGAATGTTGAAGGTACTTTAGACTGCCAAGAGGACAAACAAATCTGTCTTGTAAGAAGTATGGTCAACATGCTCCTTGGAGGCAAGTTATAAAGAGACTTAGTCTTACACTTTGGACATGCCATCAGGAGAAGACAGTCCCTAGAAAAGGACATCGTGCTTGGTAAAGCGCAGGAGCAGTGAAAATGAGATGGATTGACACAGGGGCTGCACCAATGGTCTCAAGCCCAGGAACAGCTGTGAGGATGGAGCAGGACAGGGCAGTGTTTCATTCTGTTGTGCATTGGCTCACTCTGGTTTAGAACCGACTCAATGGCACCTAACAGCAACAGCACCAACAACAATGAAGTAATTAGGGGGCACTGGCGGATCAGTGAGAGAAAACTCACATTCTGTTCAGGAGACACAGGGAGAACCAATCCTCTTCAAGTGAAGCTCCCAGTAGTCAGTCAAGGCTTGAGTGTCGCTATAATGCTGAATAGGTTTCAGCGACCTTCCAGTCTAAGACAAACTAGGAGGAAAGGGCTGGCATTCTAGTTCTGAAAATCAGCCTGTAACACTGAATCACAAAGGTTTGTTCTGCAATTGATCATGGGATACGATAGTGCAGGATCAGAGGGTATTTCATCCTATTATGCATAGGTTCACCAGGAGTCTGGGAAACTCAATGGCAGCTAACAATTGGTTAACGAGTTAGCCATGAGTTAACATTAATATATGCGTGATTTTTACAAAATATATTTGATGGTTCAAGCTCCAAAGATGTCATATCTGCACTACCATCTTCTTTAATCTGACGTTAAAGACTGTACTAATTTTCCTCACTTTGAAATCGCTTCATTAAAGTGTGCCCACTGAAGAGAATGACCACTCCCCCTAACCATTAATTATTAGGTATATTTCTAACATACTTTGAAATGGGACACTCAACACAGACCCATTATTGGCTTTAAAAATAATTTTATTAGGGGCTCATACAACTCTTATCACAATCCATACATATATCAATTGTGTAAAGCCCATTTGTACATTCATTGCCCTCATCATTCTCAAAACATTTGCTCTCCACCCAAGCCCCTGACACCAGCTCCTCATTTTACCCCTCCCTCCCCGCTCCCTCTTCCCTCATGAACTCTTGATAATTTACAAATTATTATTTTATCATATCTTGCCCTGTCCAACATCCCCCTTCACCCACTTTTCTGTTTTATGTCCCCCAGGGAGGAGGCTATATGTAGATCCTTGTAATCAGTTCTACCTTTTCAACCCACCCTCCCACCTCCCTACCAGTATCTCCACTCTCACCACTGGTCCTGAAGGGATCATATGTCCTGGATTCCCTGTGTTTCCAGTTCCTATCTGCTCTAGCCAGATTTGAAGGTAAAATTGGGATCATGATAGTGGGGGAGTGGAGGAGGGGGAAGGAGGAAGCATTTAGGAACTAGAGGAAAGTTGCATGTTTAATCATTCCAATTATTGGCTTTTATGGTAGTTTACCTTCTTTGTGTTTCAAGAAATTGGGGGCATTTTTTAATGCATCTTCCAGAAAAAAATTGGTATCTCACATGGAGAAATATAGGTTATATTCCCCCCCAATATAAGATAGACCATGTCTTTGAAGATTTTTATTCATCTTTTAATTCTATTGTAGGAGGGGTGAAGAAAATGGTGTAGGAGCCATATCTGATGTTTTCCTATTCTAAGATGGATTGTCACAAGGCATAAGACTGACCCCTTCCTACTCCAACACTAATTACCACAAGACATGATATGTCACTCCACCCTCGATCCTTTTGTACCTTATTCTTATGCCAACCATCCCTCCCACGGCACTCTATTTCTGTGATTGGATTAACAATTTAATTGCAATGGCCATCCAGAAATCACAGATTATGCTCATGAGTATGAGGTCTATTCGAGAAGTTAACAGGTGACAATTCAGAAGAGACAGTCGAGGAGACAGTTTAGTAAGGACAGTTTTTTCTCTGCTGTATTTACTGGCAAGCTTCTAAGGCTTCTGCTCTGCTTATGCAATGTTACAGAGCTCTTTCAGGATGACACATAAATGCCCAAATGACATGAAATTCCACTATAAACCTCAACCTAAAGGCATTCAGTTTCAGCTCCATGAATCAGCAAACCCACCTTCTCCAAGTAAGTGCCCAAAGGTTCCTATTTCACGAGTGATGCTCCTGCCTTCAGGTGTACTTGCTTTGTGGGCCCAGAAGTTCACGGCTCTCTCCTGTGCTAGCTCCTGGTTTAAAACCACAAGTGAGTGGTTTTAAAGAACAGAATTGTATTGTCTGACAGTTTGGGAGACTTGAAATGAGAGCCTTGGCTTTATGAGAGGGTATTTCATTGTTGCCACTAGGCTAGCATTTTTGGCATTCTTTTAAAATCTTTTTAAAAAATCATTTTATTAGGGGCTCATACAACTCTTACCACAATCCGTACATATATCAATCATGTAAACCACATCTGTACATTCGTTTCCCTCATCATTCTCAAAGCATTGGCTCTGATTTTGGACTGTAGCACAGTCCTCCCTGAGCGTTGTCTTTGCGTCTATTTCCCCCTTTTATAAGACACTATCCTAAAGCTATTAGATTTAGGATCCACCTTGCTCAAGTAGGTTTCATTAACAGAACAAAAAAAAATCCCCATTACTTTTACAGGGGCCTACATGCTTGGATGTTGATATATCATTTTTTGCCTTCTCAATTCAACCCACCATACTAACTATCTCCAGTCTGTAGCTGTGAAAATGGACGTGAGAAATGTAATGTAACCTGTTGATGAGCATTTTACTCTAAAGGAGCAGAATGGAGATTTCTCTCTAGATCAATGTGAATTCATTGCTCATTATGTTTGCACCATATAATTCTGAATTGTGGAATCTTCATCTGTTAACGAAAGAACATGGTACAGTGAGCAGCATGGAGGTGGACATAGCTGACCTCCCATGGCTTACTCGTGCCACGAGGCAACAGTTTGACATCCCTCAACTCTGCCCTTTGTTACCCATTCTGACCCAACTGCCCCTCCCATGTCTACATCTATGTATGTCCACTCTACATCTATGCTGGGTTCAGTAATTCATTGCAATTGCCACAGAGAACTCACAGACACCACTCACAAGCAGTGTGGTTTATTAGAGAAGTCAATGGGTTATCACAAGTCAGGATCAGCAATCAGTAACAATTGAGGATCCTGAATCAGCGATCAGAGAGTCATTGTTCTACTAAGCCAGCAGCTACGTCTACCTCAGGTTCTCCACCACTCAGCCACTGGGTCACTTGCTTCTTGCCTCTATGGACCACTCTGACCCCCCAGTTCCATAGTCTAGGTCCGGATAAGGAAAAAAGTACCCCATATTTTGGGTGCTCCTCCTGTGGGTGTCCATGCCAAAGTCTTGGATGTGTCTGGTCTTGGCAGCCTTCTCTCCTTCAGACAGAGATCTTGAACATGAGCTTCTAAGGCCCTCACAGCTTCTCTCTCTGCCACTGTTCATCCTTACAGCCAGGGGCCTGGTCAGGAGAAGGGCCAGTCCCCTCCTATTAGTGCTAACTGCACCTCTCTTGCATGGTCTCGCCCTATCATTGGTGGGAGTTACAGAGACTTGGGTAGAAGAGCCGTATTAAGACATGTCACTCCACCACACATAGGAGCCTAAGTTCATGTCAGCCCTGGAGATGCACATTCTTAACCTAAGGAATGCAGTTTTAGTTTCTGTAGAATATTAAAGATCTTTGCTATATTACAAGGAGTACATATTTCTTATCTCTTTGAGTCAACATTCATTGTAACTGGTTGGGTAACTCTTGGAAGAATAGCTTTAAAATATGTGTTTGCTTTAGTCTGTTGAATTGAATAAATTCACCAGTTTGTTGGTCTCATGTTAGTCAAACAATTATTTATTGAGCTTCTGTTTTAGACATTTTGAGGCTATAATTAAAAGATGAGTTATGGGCTACACCCTCAAGAAACTTAATATCTGACTAAGAAATAACAACTAACCTAAGTACATTAATAGAAAATTTTACAACAGGGCTAAAAATTAATTACCACAGGACATACTTTTTAATCCTAACAGAGGAAGTGGAGGGGGACAAACCATAAAGAATTGATTGATGATAGAATTTGAAGGAAAAACATTTTAAAACTCAAAACCTACTCTCATTGAGTTGATTATGATTTATAGCACCCCTAAAGGACAAAGTAGAACAGTTCCCTAAGGTTTCCGAGGCTATAAATCTTTAAGGGACCAGATAGCCTCATGTTTCTCTTTTGGAGCAGCTGGTGAGTTCGAAGCACTAACCTCATGGTTAACAGTCCAACACATAACCCATTGCAAGGCCAGAGCTTCTTAAAGGAGGGGTGGGGGAGGGAAAAATAAACTGCACGTAGAATGTTCGTAAAGGTGGGCCCAAACATGAGAACAATTGTGAGGATGGTGCAGGACCAGGGGGTGTTTGTCTGTTGCCCACAGGGCCACCATGACGTGGAGCCCCTAACAACACGAGCAGACAAGTGGCCATAATCACGAAGGAGGGAGAGGTGGGCATGCCAATGAAAGGCTCAGTAGTGAGGCTACAAGAGGAAACTGTTGAGTGGGAGCCCAGGTTGCAGGCTCCTGTCAAACAGTGTGTCGTTTGGGAGGCATTTGGACAGATCTGTGTGGACAGCATCTAGGGATGGTTTGTTTGGTAGTTCTGTCCAGCAAGTGCTGGAGGCAGAGCAATCACAACCACACTGGTAAATTAAAAGGTTTTTGGCATGTAGCAGAAAATAAATTATAAGCAAAGAGCAGAAATAAGAAACTGTCAGAAACAAGAATCCTATCTACTTGAGGTCTGTAAAATGAGGAATGAGTGAACAACTTAGAATGTAAAGTTTCAATGAGAGCCCCCACGTACCCACCCACTCCGCCCCGGTCCATTACTCTTCTCATTCTGCCTCACACCACATACTAGCTCTGAGAATCTTTATTCTGAAAGACGCCAGAGCCTGCAACCAAGAAGGGTTCTTCTTTCCAGCCTTGTTCCTGCACTGTCTTCATGTTTTCTACCTCAGCCCTTAAGAAGCCACTCGTGTTGCCTCTTCATGTATTCACGTCTTTATGGACTGAGGGGTCACAATTTTTCTTTCTTAAAAAATTTTTTTTTTACAATTTATATTTCTTAGTGTCAAATCTTTGTAGATAGTATTGCAAATGTTTGTTTAGGTTTCTAGGTGTATACAATAGGATATTTAATCCAGAGCTTGTTATATTTTCATTGATGTAAACAGAAATTCAGCATACTACATTTAAGAGTGAGTATCCAGTATGTGTGTAACTCAGCCTCTTCGCTCTGTTGAGATCTTCCATTCACTTTAGAGATTCTCTACCTATTTTTGTCATATGAACTTCTATGTGCCATTCACCTAGCAAATGTTTACAAGAAACCTGGGTAGCAGGCACGTAAGTAAACACGTGTGGTTTGATCGTTAAGTTGCCTAGGTACATCTTAAGAAATATAACTTCTAATATGCAGATCAGGAGTCTTAAAAACAATTATTTCAATCTTTATTCATGATCAGAGTCACTCTGAAAACCCAGAAACTAATCAATAACATATACTGTGTCGATTTCCAAAGAACACTGCACATGCAAACCCAAGCCAAACTCATTGTCGTTGGGTAGACTTCAACAAGTAGTGACCCTATAGGACAACGTAGAACTGGGTAAATCTCTATGGGAGTAGAAAGCTTCCTTCATCCTTCACTCAAGGAGTGGCTGGTGCATTCAAACTGCTCACCTTGGACATTAGGAACTCAGTATTACAATTTAGAACAAGGAGAGAGTACTCTGTTGAGCTAGATTCAGGGAGTAAAATAGTTGGGCAGGTATCTATTTTGGTGCAGAGAAGCTGAATTATGTTTTAACATTCAGAAATGCCAAATAGCGAACAACCTGAAGGGTGAGATACCTGAACTTATATGAAAGAGTAAAATGGTTTTCGTTTTCATTAAAAATTATTTAAATGAATGACCCCCGTGAATTGCCTCGATGGAATTTCATGTTGTGATGATGGAAAAATGTCAGTTTTCAATTTGGTTTTGAAGGTTGTTGGTAGCTGGTTGAGTGCATTGAAAAATATTTCAAAAGCAAAGAGAGGTAACCAAAGATAGCTTACTGACTACTCGGAGAATTACCGAGTGTTTGTGCTTAACAGAAAAGGTAGTTAAGGTAAGAAATACACAATTACAAATTATCTTAAATTAAATGAAAAGGAAATTCAATAGAATATATTACTCAAGGAAGAATTTTGAAAGGTAATGGAAATATGACTTTCTGATCTTCCAAGTTGTGCGATACTCAAGTGCTTCAGAAAGGAGATCCATCTGTAGTCCTGGCTAATGAATAGGTTTCCTCTCCCAGAACTCACAATCGAGATGGGAAGCCTAAATGTAACATTTTGTTTTTGAAGCTCTGTAATTTCAAAAGGGGGTGAAAGTAAGAAGGCTGAAAGGAGGCAGAGGCGGGAGGAGGAGGCAGAGTGTGATAGTGTTTATTTTCTCTGGTCTGCGAGACTACTGTCAGGAGCAAGCAATTCATGGCTGCTTTAATTCAACACTCATTTGACCTTAGCAACATGGATTGACAATCTTAGAACGCCTGAAGAAATAGCTGTGCTGATTTTCTTCTCAATGTGAGGAGAGAATTTACAATTTTCTTCTCGGTGGGAGGAGGAAAGAAAGAAATACATGAGCAAGTGTGGTGAAAGCTAAAGCTATGGGTAAAAGAGCTGTAAAACTGAAATGTCATAGGGGACACTCAGTTTCAGACATGTGACTATTAGCTTACTGCTTTAAGATAAGATTCAGCCTTCTTCTTTCAAATTTCAAGGAGAAAATGTTTTCATTTCGTCTGAGTGGTTCTGTGTCATATTTTAATGGAAAAATAATTATATTCTAAAATCGGTGTAAAGTACGTGCCCAGCGTTTGGGCAATAATGGAGAGACACCGATATGAATGTCTTGAATCTCTGAGAGTGTTCTCTTTTTTGGGTCCCAAATAATTGTCTCTCATTAAACTTTGTCCCTGGAAACCACCCAGGAGGAGCGCAGTGCCTGACAAAGGGAGCAGTAATTTGCCAAGAACAATATAAAAAGAAAACAGTGCTGCTTTATCACTTCTGTTCAAAGGCCTTTGATTTGGGGATCCTGGTTTGGCCAGGTGCCCATTAGTTTGAACTGATAGCACATTATTTTATTGCTATGTTTATTAACGGAGAAGTATGCTAATGAACGGAGACATTTCAGAGAATTTAAATTAAGGACACCAGGTTTGGTCTTCATGGGGAGACTTCAGAATTGACAGAGACTAAGTTGGGAAGTGTAGGTCCGTGGATGGAGCGAACATTCGGGTAGTGGTTTATACAGATCTAGCATCACCACAAGGAAAGGCAGATGCTCTGCTTCCAAAGAGGCTACACTTGAGAAAGTCTTATGGATCAGAACTTCCTGTCATGCCCAGGGTGGATATGAATCAGAACAACTCCATAACAGCACTGTATCTGTACTGAGTTCAGAAAAGTGAATAGATTTTGTGTCGTGCTGGTGTGTGGCGCCACTTCCCTGCACCTGTATCATCCCGTCAGACAAAACGATGCTGTTCCACTGGGCAAGCTGGGTCATGGCTGTCCCCTCCTCCCCCACATTTAGAGCAGAGCAGTTGTTTCGGCTGTGAGCCCATTGCCCAGGTCTGAAAAAGGAAGACTGCAGCTTACTCAGTCACGTGGTAAAGAGGTGAAGGTCCATTTGTACAATGACCAGGAGCGGAATAGGTAATTTGGAAAATCATAAGAATAATTGCATTTTTGCTTTTAAATCTTCTTAGCAGCACTGATTAGAAGCATTTTGATTTAAAAAAATGGAATAGATACAATTCGTCTTCCTTAACTTTCATCTTTCCTCTTTGAAATAGTCCTTGCTCAAAGGCCGAGGGTGGTCTCAGAGAATGTGTTTCCAACTTCGAGGGACAATAAACGATCTCAAACTAAAGAACATCAAAGAGAGTTCAATGTAGGGTTTCCCCTCCATCACGTGGCTCATAATGAAAAGGGCTAAACAATGATCGCAAGAATTTCTATTCAGATATGGCCTAGTTTCCTACCTTCTCCTGTTGGCTGGTGAATGACATCCACTGCCTATATTCTTACTCTAAATGCACTTAACAGCACCATTTACTGACTTTCTAGCTAACACTTCGATTTTCATTTTCAAATTACTTCTGCCACAGTAACGAATAGCTGTTCCACTGGGTCATTTTGATGGCACACGGGAGAATTAGGATCGATTGCAGGTCCCCCTTAAAAATGTCTTTTTTCATGAATACGTGGCAAGACACTAACAGAGTTGCAAGTTAGGATCTTAATGGTCATGTGTGATCAAGTTTCTCCTTTCAAAATATTACCCCAAACTAATTTAGAAATTATTTTCCTAGTTCTACCCTCAAACCTCCTGATCATGTTTAAATCACATCATTTAATTTACTATTGTATGTCATTCCTATCTTGATTTAAAAAAAAAAAACCTTTTATAACCCATCACTTCCTTTCCTCTGTTCAAGAAGTAGAAAACATTTTACTTTATCAGATAATTTCTTTTTGGGAAATGGTTCTCCTCTTCCCTTTTACTCCAGCACTCTCGGGGACTGTGTCAGATGACAATTCAATCTGAAACAAGTTATAGCTTGGGTTAAAAATGAAGTGTGAATTGTTGAACCTCCAGATTATAACATTGCAGGCCCATAAATGTCACTCGGTAACTTGCAGATTGTAAAGCAATACTCTGAATACCGGAGAAGATTATACTTCTTCAGGGTCTCAAAACTAAAGTTGATATTTGGATGTAATGTGGGAACACATGACAAACTAATTTCCCGGGCAGAAATACTTTATGTTGTTCGTACTGTAATTATATTATAGGATCTCTATAGCTTTGAAGATATAATTATAGGGGAGTATTGTATACTTTAGCTCTTTTAATATTGCTTCACTGAGTCAAGTTATAATAACCCTTGCAGTTTCTGTAAACAAAGGGAATAATTTCCAGTGGGGCTGCTTCCTGAATGAGAACACTTGTCATTAGACTTCAGCACTTTTAGTAATGTAGCAACCGTAGTGCAATAGATGAGCAGCAGTCTCTGCACCTGAAATTAGTTGTTCCTTAATGAGGCTGCGTAATTAAGGAGGCTTGCTGGTGTTTCACATTAAGAGTTAGGCTGTTAACTGAAAAGTGGGCAGTTCAAGCTGGACCATTGCTCGCCTGGAGAAAGGCAAGTCTGCTGTTCTAAAAAATATACAGTCTCAGAAGGCCTATGTATGGTGGTTATGAGTTGGAATTGACTTGATGGTAGTGCGTTTGGGGAATGAGATGCAGGAGTTCAGCGGTTCAGTAGTAGAATTTTTGCTTTTCACGAGATAGACCTAAGTTGGATTCTTAGCCAATACACCTCAGGGAGATCCACCATCCATCTCTCAGTGGAGCTTTGAATGGTACTATGATGCTGAACACGATTCAATCGAGCTTCCAGACTAGGAGGAAAGGCCTGGCAGTCTACTGCCAAATTCCAGCCAATGCTTTGTTTCTCTGTGCCTGAGGTTTTCACGAGTTATGGACACATTCAACAGCAGTCCACAAAATGTGAAGCTCAAAGGACTCACCTTTATAGACGCAGATGACTTCTGGGGACACTATTGTTTTTTTCATTGTTAAGAAGGACATTAGGTACATGCGGGAAAAAGATATAGAGAGATTGAATACTTCTCCCTGAGGGAAAGGGGCAATAGAAATGTGAGAGATTCTGAAAGGGAAGACTAAAAAGGAATTAGAAGCTTGCTCTGAGATTGTGAGTACAGAGACAGAAATGTATTTGGCAATTGAAAGAAACCAAAATTGAGCTTGGCAAATCTGAGACCGGTACACCCACTGAGTGGGAAAACAGGATATGATATACAAAAAACATAGCTCACAGACAAACAGGGACGGTTTAGTCTCAGTTGTACTTCTAATAAACTGCATGCCCTTGAGCAAGTGTGTTTTCTGGTTTTATTTTTTTTCATCAGTAAACTTATGGTAATCTATGCACCAAATATTATGTTATATTGTATTGTGAAACATACCTGGTGCATGAAGTAATTGTAACTGAGGAAAAAGTACCCACCATCCAGGCTCAGTCAAGAGGTAGACAACTGTGGTCTTGGGAGTACTTCTTGGTTGCACAAAGCATATAACATGTGCCTCATGTTTTGCATTTCTACTTTGATCCCCCTTTTGAATGACTCCCCCTTGCATTGTAGATCATCCTTTATATCCATTGGAAATCGTGGGCTAGCAATGTGAGCATCAAATCCCCGTATAATTCATTTATTAGAACTTTGAAGTTAAAAAGAGAAGTCCATACTGACATTTGATTTACACAAAAGAGAGCAAGGGTCACTTTAAGAATCACGTGAGAAAGCAGGTGGAGGTAAAGGATGTAAGAGGTTCCCAGCCAACAACAGTCTTAGGGTCTGAGACTCAGCACCCGGGTTTCCATCCATCACAGATAGGGAGGCTCCATCATAAGGGCACATCTGGAGGATCCTAAAACCCTCATATTTTGTACACAGATTTCTGCACATGGACATCATTTTGATGGAGGGGCTTTCCAAAGAAATGTTTGACCTTGCAAATTTTATGAGCTACTGCTTAATTCTATGGAGTATAAAATGCTGGCAACACTATAAAAAGTGTATTTTGCATCTTGGAGTGTGGTCCGAGGAAAGCATCAGCATTACCCCCTGGGGGTTGTTAGAAACCTGAAGTGCCAGGCCCCTCCAGAGGCCTACCGAATCATAACCTGCATTCTTAACAAGACTGAACAAGTGAGTTTTGTTTACATGAACTTGTGAGAGGCTTTTTCTAGAAGTCAAGGGCTTAGGCCTTATATTCTGAATTCGTCTCTGTCAAGCATTAGTGTCTGAGTTTGAATAACGTATGTAATGATTATGTGCCTTTGTTTTCTCATATTTAAAATGGAGACAATTAGAATGCAAACGTCAAGGGGTTATAATGTGGAATAATGAGTAATTACATGTAAAGTGCTTAGAAAAATGCCTTTCCTGCAGTAAGCTCTCAATTCCCATTAGTTGACCTTGTGATAATCACTGCTGAAGCTTGGAGTAAGAGGGAAGGAAAGGAAATGGGGGATGTTACTGTAAACATATTGGATTCAGTCCAAGAAATAGGACAAAAAACACCAGTGTTTGTTTGAAGTACACAGATGTCCCTGTAAAAGGTAAGAATGAGTTTGAATCAGGGCTTCAAACCAGTTGAGATAGTTAGTTTATTGCGCCAACCTGGCCGATAAACACATGTGGGGTTAATTGAATGGCGGAGGGATAAATGGCTCAGTGGGTTCTCGGGTCTCTTGCTTTCTGATGGTCAGACCAGGGTGCAGCTGCCTTAGCCAGTTCAGCTGGCAAAGCTCATGTCCTGGAGGACATCCCTGAGGAGACACCGCATGGCCCGACCTTGATGCAGCCCTGGGTGCTGGAGCACCCGTGTGGAGACCTCTCCCAGGGCTGAGATGTTTACACATTCACTGACTCAGCTTTCCTCCTGCAGTCGGCATCATTGCATGTGTTTTTTGAGATGGAGGAGGACTTTGTGGATTGGTGTTGGACATATGGGTTAATGGGTTAATGTTGGACTTGTGGGCTTGGGCAGCACTGAGTTGGGATATTTGCTTGATGCGCACTTAACCTTTACATCAAACCGTCTCTTATACATGAGTTTCTGTGGATTTGTTTCTCTAAAGTACCCAGACTAAAACACCAGTTCTGTCATGGCCGAAGGAACAAAATTAGGACAGATTCAAATATTTAGAATGTGGGTGTACATGAACAATAATTGGGATAGAAAAAGTATTTATTGGCTGAAACTCTGGACTAGGAATCATTGGAGAAGGTTGGTGAGCCCATTCAGGCACCTGTTAGAAGAAATTTGATTATTACTGGGACTGTGGAGAGCAGACACATTCAAAATAGCATAGTTGACCGGCCTCTTAGAGCCGGCCCCAGTTGTTCCCAATTCTACAGATAAAGCCACGTGGTTGCCGTACAACATGCGTACTACTCTAATTTTCTAGGATGAAGTTTAAGTTATAGCAGGGCACAGATCCACGGTTTTTCTTATTCTTTCGTCTAAGGCTATTTGTATGAAAACATCTTTGAGAAAATAATCTGGAACAAAGAACAGGCAGTGCTTAGCTCCCCAAGTACAGAAATGCTAGACTTCTATTGAAAATGGTCTTGCAGTGTGCTATACTTGATTTTATATGAGGCAATTAAAAACTATTTTTGAGAGCTATTCTAGTAAAATAACTTGTTCTTTAGCTCTACGACAACAGCAGCATCCCTCTGAGTGTGAGACAGGAGGTCAAATAAATCTTTAGGCTGCGTACAAGTCATTGGCCTGACAAACAATGTAAAAGAGAACTTTCACCTAACTCTAGAGGGCAGGGTGGTTTGGAGTTGTGTGTCAGGCCAGGTGGTCTAGAGAAACAAATCCAGTGACACCCAATTATGGTGAAGAAAGAACTTTATACGAAGAAGCAACTTTCCATTAAGACGGTACCTCAGCCTGGTCCAACTCAAGTCCAATAGTCTAAGGCTCGTCTGTAAGTTCCTCTTCTGATGCATGTGGCCATGTGCCGGTGATGCAGAATTGAGATCTGGGAAGAAGGAAGGTGGGTGTGGTCATGTGGATCCAATGTTGGTGAAAACATGGCAGAGAGCCGACTGCTCTCAGAGTCAATGGCAGAGTCCCAGTAAGCAGGAAGGCAAATGGGCAACGACAGGGATCACCTCTGATTGCTTCGCTCTTATACAAAAGGAAGGTAGTGTCATCAGGCTGTGATTTGATTGATGGTTTTAACTACACTCCTAGCCAGGAGTGTCTAATTGACATAATCCCTAACCACCAAAAACTGATAACAGAACAAAACAAAACTTACCTACTTGTTGGGACCTGTGAATCTGAAAGGAATGGAAATGTCCTTCAGGCAAATGGCAACAGGACCCTTACTCTTGCTTGGAAAGAGGCTCCCAAACACCTAGCAATGGCCATGGCCAATGTAGGAGCAGCCATTTCCACCTGAGCTTCTAGCTGTTTTTGTGACTCTTGAGGAGCTGAGTTCTGGCCATTCCGCTGTCAGACATTGTAGAACAATTAGCATGTTGATAAACTGTAGCTTGGGCTGTGGGCTGAACTTTCAGGGGAGGACAATGGCTTGCCCGAAAGCTCTTGTTTGCCTGCAGCGGGCCCAAGAAGAAGAACCAGGAATTTGACCAATTATTCACTAACTTCTCCAAAGCCACATATGAGTATTGTGATTAAAAGTGTTTCCTGCCCCTTATCCCAATTATAAAACAAAACAAACAAACAGAAACTTAAGCTATCCCTAGAGTGGGAGAAAAGTCTCAGTTCAAGATTTGCTATAACTTCTCACCGTAGGGCATTTTGGTAGGAAGTGGGGAAAGATTAGTGAAGAGTTTTCTTTCTGTTTTCCCTTCATTTTACTGTGGGCTCTTACAGCTCTTATAACATTCCATAAGTCAATTGTATCAAAAATATTTGTACATATGTTACCATCAACATTTCCAAGACATTTTCTGTTTGAGAATCTTGATATAAGCTCCTCTTTTCCCCCCTCCCTCCCCCACCCTCCCACTCTCCTGTATCCTTGATCAATTATATATCGTTATTTCATATCACCATCCTTTGTCTCCTTGCACTGACATACTCATTATTTGTCCCCTTTGTGGGGGGTGGGGGTAGGGGGTACTTTCTATCCAATCTTGTTTACCCTCATGATATCACTACCCCATTGCTATTCCTGAGGGGTTGATCTTTCCTGAATTCTCTGTGTCAAGAACTCTTATCTGTACCAATGCGTATTCTCTGGTCTAGCAAGATTTGTAAGTTAGAACTGGGTCATGGTAGTGGGGAGGAGGAAATATTCAGGAACTAAGGAATGATGTATGATTCGTCTGTGCCAAACTATACATTGGTTGAATCATCCATTTCTTATGTCACTTTTGTGTGTGGGGGTGGGGGTGGTGGGAGTCCAGTTATCTACAGATGGGCTTTCGGTCTCCACTCCAACCTCCCTGTTTCGAATCGATATTGTTTTTTGTTTTGGATCTTTTGGTACCTGATGCTTGATCCTGTCGACACCTTATGATCACACAGGCTGGTGTATGTCTTCCATGTGGGCTTATTTGCTTCCCTGCTAGATGGTTGCTTGTTTGACTTCAAGCCTTTAAGACCCCAGATATCAAAAGATTTGGCAAAATCTTTTGATATCTGGGCACCATCTGCTCTCTTCACCACATCAACTTATATACCCATTTTGTCTTTAGAGATCGTGTATGGAAGATGAGTATCAAAGAGTGCCAGGGTATCAGAACCAAGTGTTTTTATGTTAAGGGAGGCCTTGAATAGAGGCCCAAAGTCTGTCAGCTATCTTAATACTTATATATAAATATATGTACACTGGCCTCTTTCCCTTTCATTATAAATTAATATATTGACATACATACGCTCTCTCTTTCTCCCTCCTTTTCCCTCTCCCTCTCTCTCCCTCTCTCCTCTCTCTCTCTTCGCCTCCCTCCCTTTTAGTTTGCTCAGTGTGGTCTGGACAGAACCGACTCTCTCCCCAGGATATATCTTCAGTGTTGTCCGCTGTATAGTGAAGAGTTTTTTAAGTGTTGAGTGATGTCATCATCATTTGATTTGATTTTTAAGTTCTATGAAAATAGTTCTAGGTTGCTAATATCTTGTTAGAAATCAACTAACATGTGTTTTCCTCTTTTTAATTTTTTATCAGTTGCTTACAATGCATCTTTAGATGCTATCATTTCCAGCACAACCAGCGATACAAATTCCGTGGTGCTGGCTTGGAGAGAGAAATCAAAAAAGCATCTTAAAATGACATCTTTCAACATTGCCCAGGGCATTCATGCCTTTGATTACCACCCTCGGCTCAATTTAATTGGTATGTAAAATAAATCATGATAACGTGAGGGCCTCATAAATAGTCTGGAGTTCATATTTGTATGCATGAAGCATTTCTACCTTGTTGCTTTATTACCAGAGAGAGCAACTTGCACTGCTCATATTTTATTGCCTAAGAATGTCTACAATGATGCGTTATGATGTTTGATGGATATGAACTACATTGAGGTAAAACTATGAGAAAGCGCCCCAATGCTTTAATGAGTCTTTTTATTGAAATTGGTGGGGGTATAAAATGATACAGAAATTGAAGACAGTTTGCACAGCACCTGCCATCCTGCCCTCTTCCTAATACCACCAGATGCTGAACCCAAACGAACACATCTTTTTATTGTTACACCCCCCCCCATGCACTCACTCACTCTCATGCATAAACAATAAAGAAATGTAAAATATAGCATGCTTTCAATCACCATTCAGGTTATACCCTCTAATGCTTCGGGACGGGGGTGGGGTGGGGGTGGAAATAGGTTATCCTCGCTTTTGTGAAAGGAAAGGGCTTTGGATATAAAAAGCAACGTTATATTGGGCTCAGACTAAAACCATATCTTAATGGAAGAAATTGAAATTTGTTACCATTAACTGTTCACATAGAATATTTTGAGAACTGATAAATTGGTCTATATGATATTAACAACCTTATGAAAAATTGCGGTAGAGATGTATAATTGAACATTGCGTAGTGTGGCTATTAGGAGCCCTTGTGCTGTACCGGTTACAGGTGGGGCACTGACAGAGGAAAGGATGCATTCATGTTACCCAGCAAGCATTCATTGATCTACAGAGAGATGGTAAAACAATTTTTAAATAAAATGTAGTTGGTTATCATTATTATTAAAGTGACTCTTTCTTTCTAATTCTGATTAGCAACTGCTGGCATTGACAATAAGGTTTGTCTTTGGAACCCTTATGTTGTCTCCAAGCCTGTGGGTGTCCTGTGGGGTCATTCTGCCAGTGTGATAGCCGTCCAATTCTTTGCCGAAAGAAAGCAACTCTTCAGTTTTTCTAAAGATAAAGTAAGTAACAATTGTGACTTTAATTTGTAAAACTTTAAGTTTTACTTCCCCAGTTCCTGCTCAGATTTGTATTGGGTCCTGACTTTCTCTGAGAAGTTGTATATATATTTAAAATCTAGTGGGGAACTACCATATCTCTAGAAATATATATTTGGGAGAGGCATTAGTCAATATTAACAATAGTCACTTGTAAATGGGCAAAGCATGCATATATCACTGGCACCATGTTTTCAAACCCTATATTCTTGAATCTAATAGTTATTATTGTGCTCTGTAAATAGTGGAACACCCATTGAGCTACTATCTGTAAGATCAGCAGTTCAAACCCACCAGTGGCTTGGCTGGAAAAAGATGAGATTGCCCATTCCCGTAAAGCTTTTAGAAATTTTAGAAATCCAAAGAGACAGTTCTACCATGACTGGTAAGCAACACTCGGAGTTGGCAGTATGTTTGCCTTTGGCTTCTTGCATATGCTCACCTCGTTAGTGCCTAGAATTTTCACTAGAAACAAGCAGAGATGGGAATTAGGAACAGGTCTGATAAGAGATTGATATCCACAGCCAGTTTGATACAATTGCTTTGAGATTGAAGAAATGCAGTTAATTATAAGTCAGGGTTAACCTGAACATAACAAAAATACTAAAACACAGAGCCCCATGTCTTGGTCTGGGGGCTGAAGACTGGGTCCATTGGCGGCGGGAGGCTTCAGAGCTCATGAGCCAACCACCTAAGGTGCAACTGTTAGTTTCTCCCTGCCTGGAGGAAACAAAGTGCAAAAATGAGATTTGCACGGAAACAATTAGTTTAATGAAATAATGGGCCACGTGAATATTTGTTTCCAAATGCCTGTGACTGGAAGCTCTAGATGGTGCCAGCTACAGTTGTCAGCCTCTCTGTAGAGCAGCGGTCCTCCACCTTCCTCATGCTGACCCTTTCATACAGCTCCTCGTGTTTGGTGACCCCCCAACCATCAAATTATTTTTGTTGCTTCTTCCTAACTGTTATGTTGCTACCGTTAAGAATTGGGCGACCCCTGTGAAAGGTTCGTTCAATCTCCAAAGGGGTCGTGACCCACAGGTTGAGAACCACTGTTGTAGAAGATGCCATTAGAAGGTCCTGAGTTGAGTGGGAGGAAAATGTGGAACAAAACTCATAATCATTAAAAAAAAAAATAAAAGACCAGGCTTGCTGTCAGCTAGAGATGGGTGGGATCCCCAAGACTATGATGCTTCTTCTCCACCTTTCAATTTTGGAACCGAATTAACATGTGTTGTTTTATCTTGTAGTTGTTGCTTTATGTTTTCATCTTTCATTAGAGGTATTATTACAATACTTGTAGTGTTTGTCCAATGATTATTTGTTGGCAGTTCAAAGTGAATACATGCCATTGCAATATTTTAGTGGGGCATTGATAGTCCAGGGAAAGATGCTTCATAAATGTATAAAGTATAAACCTTGCTTGCTGGTTAGAGGAATCGTTGAAGTACTTGCTGATGAAGATCAAGGATTACAGTTTTCGGTTTGGATTTCAACTCAATGTAAAGAAAATTCCTCAAAACTGCACCGATAGATAACATCATAATAAACAGAAAAAGATGGAAGTTGTCCCAGATTTAATCTTGTATGGTTTCACAATCAATGTTCACGGCAGCAGCAATTAAGAAATCAAATGTCTCCTTGCATTGGGCAGTCAGACCCACTGCCTCTTTTAAAATGTTGAAGAGTGAAGATGAAGGTGTGCCTGACCCAAGCATGTTATTTCAATCACTTCATATTGTGTTAAATTTGAATATCGACTAAGAAAACCCGAAGAAGAACCAATGCTCTAGAATGATGGTGCTGGACAACAATACTGAAAGTAACATGGATTGTCAGAAAAAACAAGCTCTTCTGTCTCGGAAGAAATAAGCCACTTACTCGCTTCTTTGACAAAAGGATGGTGGGTCTTCTTCTCAAACTGTGGGCATGTTATCAGGAGAGATCAGTCCCTGGAAAAGGACCTTATGCTTGGGAAAGCTGAGGGTAAGTGAAAACGAAGAATATCTTCAAGGAGATGGAATGACACAGTGGCTGCAACAATGCACTCAGACACAATAACAATTGTGAGGCTGGCATATGACCAGGCAGTAATTCATTCTGCTGTGCACAGGGTCACTGAGTCCGGTCTAGCTCGATGGCATCAAGCACCAACAACACCATGAAATACTAAGACTCACAAAGATATCTCTCGTGGCAGCATTTGTTCCACATTTTGTCATCCTTTCAAAGAGCCTGACTTGTATATGAGAGGTATACAGCATATCCTTTACTATATTTTGAGTACTTGAAAGTGCCTTCTTTGTGGAATTCAATTTTGAGTCTCCTGGCACTTAGCACATATTAATGGGCATTATACACGTACTGAATATAATATATGGAACACTGTAAATCTTAACTAAATGATAGGAGCCATGAGATTAATGACTATGCCTTTCTTGGTGACGTCATACCCATAAGTCAAACCAAACCAATTGCCATCACGTTGTTTCCTCTTCGGGGCAGCCTTCGGGGTCACAGAGTGGAACTTCTTCATGAGGTTTCCTGGCCTGTATCTCTACTGAAACTCCTCTCCTGGCTTTTAATCTGTGATGACTCTGGACAGGTTCAAGCGGTGAGGGTCATCAACCTGCTATGCCCACAGTTGGTCCTTTAACTATATTCATTAAATGAATCTGTATCAAAGGTAAATACGAAACATTTATATTCATAAAGAGAGTGCCCCTGATGTGTTTTATAACTTCAAAAGCAAGTACAAAAATGTCTTTGGAGTCAGGATTGATTAAATATAACCTCTTCCAAAATACAGGTTTATCATTTTATTTTTGCTTGTCATGGTGTCCTGCCTGTTAGCCGAAATCCATTTCACTGTGATGAATGCATAATAGTCGCAGCCTTTAGGTCTTCCAAAATAAATGCCAGGGCTTTATCGCACCAGGTTAAGTCTTTGCTTTACTGCCATACAATTATTTTGGATATTATGTAGGGAAGGGGCTAAGTTAGGGAACAGGAAAGATAAAAGGAGGCATCAGTTTTTCAAAGAGTCTTTGAGCCACAATTTGGTCAATGTGTTATGACATTAGAAGATTTGCATACCAAAGCAATTTTGATCTAAACCAAACTGATGATTAAATAATAAACATATGCTAATCAAATTGGAATCATACTTAATAATCCAATGGATGTTTGATTTGGACTCCCATACCATTTCTCATAAGACGGTAGGGTCTGGAAAAGGCAAGGCACTACTGGGAACCAATTGCTTGATTATTTGTCGAAAGAACACACTAAAGAGCATCAAAGGATGTTCAAAGCCTAAGGGAAATCTCACTGCTGGGGGCTAACATTCCAACCAGTGAGTTTGAATTACTTTTTCTATTGTTTCTCCTGGGTAGCCAGTTCTGATTTGACTACCACAGATCTGGTTAATGCTTCTAACACTATTTGTTTGAGATTCTGAGTTTCCCCAGCACCTGGCTTCTGTGGTGTAGATCCAAGTCTGATAAGGGAAACATTACATTCAGACATTTATGTTGGTGACAATGTTCTGTTTTTCTTTCTTCTCCTACTTTCCATACCTCTTCTAATTAACTTCACTTTACTCAGCAAGAAGCAAAGTATTTCCTTTTTGTTTATATTACAGAATTAAATGGATTAATGAAAAGCCCTAAAAAATTACAAATACAGAGAAGCATATAGATCAAAACAGTGGATTTTTTTAACTGTTTTATTTTTCTCCATCAAATCACACTGCTGTCCCCCAATTTTTTTCAAAACATTTCTTGGAAAAAATGGAATTAAAAGGGAATAGAGTTTTCCCACAGATTTTGGGAAGCTTTACGCGATAATTATATGTTAGACGCTGTGAAAATGGAGCAGAGGCCATATCTGGCTTCCTCTGGCTACATAAGAGAAGGAAGTGAATTGACCTCTACAAACACCCAAGGTTGGTTTCCACTAGGCAGGGATCTTTCTTCTGGTTCTAACACCAACAGTTCCCTCCACAGCAGTCCACGAAGCTGCTGAGTTTGATCATCCATTGCAATGGGCAGACAGTACTCACGATTACAGGGGTTTATCAGCGAAGTTAACAGGTTATCACAACCCAGGTTCTGAAAACATTATGCCATTGGTCCACAGCAACACCTCTCCTAAACTAGCAGCCAACTTCTCGCTCCCTGACCCTCCTTGATGCCAGGGGAACTCTCTCTCTTCCCGCTTCTGCTATAGCTCTCTCACACACAGAGGACTGGAATGGCTTAGATGCAGGTGTGGTCTTTGTCTTTCAGCAGACAATACCTGGAGGAAAGAGAAGAAGGTGACTTGAGTCACCCTCTAGTAAGATGGAGACTCAGAATACATCCTACCTTTATCTTCATTACCATAACAGAGAGCTTCTTCCAAAATGGGGTTATAGCCACAGGCATAAAGGCTACAATACACAATACTAAAGCCATATTAAGAAATTTCACTTCTCCACATTGCAATGTCTTATGTCAAAATTGACTTGATGGCAGTAAAATTTCAAGTTAAAGATGTAGAAATGCAAGGTAATATTATTTGTTTTTATGTTAATGGAATCACGCTACATAGTTTCTTGAAAGTTGCTTTCTAAAAAGAGCTCTGGGAAATCTTTCTATATAAGGATACATACACTTATCTTTTTACCTGCTACCTAATAAGACATGCTATGAATGATGATAATTCAATCACCTACTGATTCAGATAGATACAATTTCTAACTTTTTATTATTAGACACAAAGTATGATAAACAGGCACACACACACACACACACACACACCTTTGAGTCTACAAATCTTCTTTTAACTTTAATCAAAAATATCCTCTGAGCTCTTCTTAAAACCAAAGAATATTTTCACTTAACAAGCACACAACTGCCCTGAGCATCATCATCTTTAAAACACTGTCTATGTAGGATCCATGTGCTAAGAGCACCTAAAAAGTATTAGCCAAGAACCTTAAAGGAGACGGAATAGAGGCTGATGTAGGAGGAACAACTTGGGGGAGCGAGAATGGTCGCACAACTGAAAGAATGTAATCCCTGTTTCCAAATTGTGCAAACGGCAATGAATGCATTGGTGTCCATATCTGCGTGTATATTCTTAACAACAACAAAATAAAAATCTGTGAACATATGTAAAAAGAGCTTTCCTTTAGTGCCTACATCTTGTTGCTGGACCAAAACTCGATCTTGGGCTGTATTCCCCTCATTTGTTAACTGTCTCAGTTTTCAGTTTATTTCATTTCTTTCCTCTTTTTTGCATCTCCAATTTTGTACGCTTGTAGATGTCTCTATTCTATAGAAACCTAGAAAGGCACTAGATATTGTGCGATATTCAGGGTTATGCTTCTTTGAAATAGTCTTGGGTGGCATAAGCCGTTAAGCATTCAGCTACTAACCACAAGGCCCATGGTTCAAATCCACCCAGAGAAACCCTGGGGAAAAGGCCTAATGGCGTGTTTCAGACATTATCACAGTCATCACAAGTACTCTGGGATCTTGTTCTATTTGGGAGTCAAAATCAACTCCATGGCAATTGTTTGTTATTTGAAGCAAGATAATCCCCTACAGAAAAACTGGTCTGCTTCATTGTTGCTACACTGCACTCTGATTGGCTTGTCTCCTCCCCACAGCCTTTCTGCAAGAGGATGTCCAATTTCCCACAGATGGACCCTGGGTCCCCACTTCACACTCCCCCTCATTCACAATGCTATGATTTTTTTTTTTTTGGTCTTTAATGCCTGTTACCTGATTCCTTTGATGCCTTGTGATCTCACAGGCTGGTGTGTTTCTTCCATGTGGGCTTTGTTGTTTCTCAGTTAGATGGTCACTTGTTTATCTTCCAGCCTATAGGACCCCAGACTCTATATCTCTTGATACCTGGGCACCATCAGTTTTCTTCACTACATTTGCTTATGAAAACAAAACAAAACAAAACAAAAAACTGGTCTGCAATGTTACTGGAACCAGAGTGCCCTTGTTCTATGGGTTTGCTCTACTTTTTTTAAATCCATAGTGCTAATGCAAATAGTAAAAGAGTATAAAACATAGAAACTGAAAGCTGTTTAAGTTTGCTTTGTGTTTGATAGAGCCATGATTTTCAACAAGTAACTTCAGAAAACTTTTCAAGACGGGACAATCCTGTCATGATTCTCAATGTTATCTGAATCGTGATAATGACAAAAATCAATTTAATTTATATTGAAAAATTCCTCAAAATGCACTTTGGTCAGGAAAAAAGAAAATACCTGAAATAAAGTCTTAACATTAAAGTGATTGCCAAACGGAAACTGAGAAATCAATGAGATTTCTGCAGAACAATTCAGAGTGGTTGGAACTGTGCTTGTTGTCAAGGTCAGTGACAGAATGCACAAACAGACACTGAGTAGCAATTTGAGTCTTACAGCTACATGTTTTCTCTCCTTTCTGTTTAAAAATGTAATTTTAAAAAGGGAGATAACGGTTACAGTAACAATTAAGAGATGAGTAACAGAAAAGAAGATTTGAAATTAAGATAATGTTTTGACTTCAGACCTTGGACTACGTGGCAAAAATCTATCATAAAGTAAATCTGTGTATGACTTTCAGATAAATCTATTCGCTCAGATATTCAGGAAAGTCTTTTTGTTAGGAGTACAGCATGTCAAAGAAAATTGTCTTTGTGTTTTACTGATTATACTTTTGTAGATTAATGAAAGACGTAAATTCTACATGAATAGACTTGTTAACACATCAAGTCTATTCAGGAGAGTCAATGCCTTCCACTTCTGTTATCCTATTATCTGCAAATAGGCAATTATTTTTGGATTAAACCTGGGGAATGTCTCCACTCCTTTCCCGAAATGCCTCGATAATACATATTCTCTCGTTTTCTCTCTTCTCTGTTTCTTTTTATCTCCCTCTCTCTTATTTTATCTTTTATTGTCATTTTTTTCTATGCTCTAGAGGGTGGCAGGGCAGAAGTTAGTAGTAAAAGTTTGTTGAAACCCAACAAATCTCATTTCAATAATGAAAAATAATCTCTGAGTCTGTTCCGATTCTTCTATCAGTTTTACATCCCTGGGTGATGCAAATGGTGACCACGTCCAAGCTGCTAACTGAGACGTTGTGGGGTTGTGTCCACCCAGAGGCACTCTGGGGGAACGGACTCATTATAGACTTTAAGCATAGCAGCCATTGAAAACTCCTATGGAGCCCCCAACACACATATATCATCATGCGTTAGAATTGACTCAGTGGTCACTGGGGTTTCTTGTGATCATTTTTGACCATTGTTAGGAAACTATAAACTCATTTCTTTTTCTCCTAACTGATTTGAAGTTAACTTATGTTACAAACAAGAAATAATATTAATTTGGTTTAATAACTGCTTTGAAGACAGAATCTCCATCGTCCATCATTCATGCAGTTTTCCATTTAGAAGTGGGATATTTGTGATGCAAAAGAAAGTAATATTTGACTTTTACTTGAAAGGATTCTGTTCTGCTCTGTCCAGGAGCAGGGAGAAATTCTTCAATAAATCGAGATTGAACCCTGGTTATTTTCTACTTTATGTTAGACCACTCTGCACAATAAACCAATCTCAAACCAAATCCACAGTCACTGAGTTGGTCATGAGGCCTCACAACTCTGCTGGACAGGATGGAAGGGCTCCTTAGGGTTCCCAAGACTGCGCGTCTGTTCCGACGCAGAGCCTTGTTTTCCTCCGCGGAGCGGTTGGTGGATTTGGACTGCTGAGCTTGTTGTTAGCAAACTGAAGTGACACCAGGGCTCCTAATCTTTACAATACTTTTTTTTAAAACCTGTTTGAATTTCTGTTATTTTGAGACATTTAGACCATGTATTTGGCTGTTTCCCTAAATTCTAGACAGAAGACACCAAATTTCAGAGCTGGTAGACATCGCTTTTAGTAGACTGTTGAAAGACGAAAAGGCAAAATCACAAGCTTAAATTAATAAACGTGGGTAGTTTTTTGTTTTTTTAATTTTCAATAAAGAGAACATTTATTAATTCTGAAATGGACAAGGACAAGACAACTACAGCAGCTCAATGAGGGAGACTGTTAGTATGAGGTCATAATGATGTCCCAGAGTTTACTGGGATGCACAGTTTTAGAAAGGACATGGTATGTCCAAGAAGACTGTCACATAAGCAGAATTGGAGGTATATTAATATGATGTAGTTTCAGGTAGTACTCCTGGAGCAGGGTTGGGACCATGATTGGGACATGTACACAATGGAAGACATAAGACCTTACGATCACTGATCCAGGGCTTTCCAGAGACAGTCAGGGCATGGCTTATGACCATTTGACCCCAGTATGGTGATCTCTATCAGGGACACACACAAGTAAGCCTCTGAAGGAGGTTGGCTCTCCCTAGGAGGTCCAACTGGGTAGTTTTAATAGCCATTTATAATTTATCAAAGGTTCACAAGGGTGGGAGGGTGAGGGAGGGGAAAAAGAGGAGCTAATAATAGGGCTCAAGTAGGAAGATAATGTTTTGAAAAAATGATGATGGCAACATATGTACAAATTTGCTTGCTATAACTGATTTATGTTTGGTTATAATATCTGTAAGATTCCCCAATAAAATGACTTTTTTTAAAAAGTTCAATATGAAAAGAACCCCCAAAACCCAACAAACAATCCAGGTAGAGTCCATGTGTTCTCATTTACAGTTCCCAGTTTTGGGTGTATAAGGATAATACAGCGTTTGCTTATAATCTTGAATTATTCAAATGTTAGCAGTTAAAACAAGATATAAAGTAAGCTTGAAAAAAAGATTTTTGTCCAACGAGATTAGCCCTGACCTTTAAACCAAGAAAAGTTGAGCAGTTAAGGAACATCACAATATAAACACCTAGGAAAATTTAAAATATATACTAATACTTGAGCCTCACTTTCAGAAATTCTAGTTCATGTGACCTAAGGAAAGAGCCCACGCATGGAGAATTTCTGAAGGCCTCGTGCAATTCCGGTTGGCTGCCGTAGAGTTGAGTCCGACTCCTTCACCGCAACCGACAACTAGCGGAACCCCTGCTCGCTCCTGCACTCTCCTCGAAGTCATCATCCCATTGGAACCCACTATTTGGTCAATCTACCACGTTGAGAGTTTTCCTCTCTTTTGTTGACCCTTTATTTTATGAAGCATGATGTCTTTCTTCAGGGATTGATCCCTTCTGATAATATGACCAACGTACCTGAGATGAGGTCTCACGAGCCTTGCTTCTAAGGCAGGTCATGGCTGTACTTCTTCCAAACAGATTTGATTGTCCGTCCCACAGTCTATACCTGCAATATTTAACTAGCACAATAACTAACGCACCCAACCCTTCGGTGGTCTTCCTTATACATGGAAAATACCATACTTTGGTTCTGGTGCTTCTTAGTCCTCCACGTGGCATTTTTGCTCTTTCATATTTTAAAGAAACCTTGTGAACCAGCTCTGTCTAGTGAAATCCACTTCCAAGAGCACTAAGTAAAGTGAAATCCTCCATCTTTTCTCCACTTATCATGGTGTTACTTACTGGTCCAGCTGTGAAGATTTTCGTTTTCTTTACATTCGTTGCAAACCTTACTAAAAGACTTCAGGATTTGATTTTCCTCACCATGTCCTTCAAGACCATGTAGGTATTTCTCCGTCAAGATTTAAAATCACTGATATAGGGAAGTATGGGAAAAGTTAGGGCAGGGATCTTGCCCTCACAGAGTTTCTAGAAGCATGCTGGAACACTGCTTGCAGGCACCGATGCCAATGTGATCAACTCATTGCTTTGATTCTCAGCAGAAAGTAAATCTTGATAACTAAACGTGGAATATAGACTTAGGGGGGATATTATTTGAGAACGTTTTGGACACTAGACAGAAGAAATCAAACAGCATAATGAAAAGTTAGATTTAAGAAAAATTAAGGAATATTCACGTTCTGATAAAATATCTTTAGTTTCATTTGCAAATAGCAAGAAGTCACCTGTGGAAAACCAGTAAAGCAACGATTCATCTGTTTTTAATTTTTACTTTATGTGACTAAACGTCAATGAAATATTAGAGCCAACATAAATTACTTAAACAATACAATGGAGAATTATTCTCGGAAAATTATAGTTCATTAATATTTTTGTCTTATTGTTTAGCTATGTTTAACTATGCCCCAGATTGTTATTCTGATGTGAAGAAAGATTCTCATTTGTAGAGGGGTCCGTACAGGACCCAACAAGCCTTTGCGAAACAATGAAGTATAAGATCAGTGGTATGACTTTGTTATGACTTCAATGTTGAAAATAACAGTGTATGGATTCTATTTATACTTAGAGCACATCGACATATATTTGCATATCTTGTTCTTGTACAATTTATACTTTTGAGGATAAACATTTTCTGGAGGGCTGCCAGTAGCTTAAAAATAGTTTAGTAATGATTAAGAACTAAAATAAATAGTTCTTTAAGTTCTTGCTAAGAACACCTAATTTTTATTTATTAATATATTCATACATATATTCTTTGGGTTAAAAGTATTAGCCATGCTGTGTATCTGGTAGGATTGACTAGGTTAGCTCATGTTTATTAAGAGCCTCAGTAGATAGGTGATCCTATATAACAACTAGTTATTTCTGAAATCTGTTTGAAAAAGTCTCATGAAATATCATTACAGATTATATGAGATTTGAAGCTACATGAATAATCATGTAGAAATGAAAGGTTTTTTTTTACCTTCCTGAGTAATGCTATATTCTTGTACCTTCACGATATAATCTTTTCATCAACAAACTTCATACAATCATGAGGTATTAGGTGAGCCACAACATTCAACAAATTCAAAAAAAGTAATTCTTGTGTGTTCATTATGTCTCATGGCATGGGTGGAGAAATCAAGTCAATACACTTGAATTAGGATTCAAAATTATAGGGTCACTTTGGAACTCCAAATCAAAACCAAAAATAATGCAAAGCATCAGATTTTGAAGGTAGGATGAAAGCGATCTGATTTGATCATTTGTATCTGGGGATACCATCTAAGCTTCTGTTTAATCAAGCCCCCAAGGTAAGTGTAAAGTATGATGCCCCAACCAAACTCTCACTGGCCCTGAATTGATGCTGAGTCACGGGAGCTTATGACAGATGAGAACTGCCCCTGTGGGTTGCTGGAGTAGAAAGCCACATCTTTCTCCAGAGAAGCAATTTGTAGTTTCGAAATGCTGACCTTGAGATTAGCAGCCTAATCTGGAAGCCGCTAAACTCCCAGGCTTCCTATAAAACATGACAGAGCAGCTTCTTCATGAACTGCTTGAAGCACCTATAAGGGTGATCAAAGGTGTTGGCTCTATTCTGGACACCTCACTTAAATCACATCCATGATATCACTAACCTATTCTTCCATTGAGGAGAGTCCGGGATACTGCCTTAAATTAATGACAGCATAAGTAATGTGTACGTATATTATTTAAAACTGTGACAACCAACATGGCTTAACAATTATTAGATTAGGAGGAATGGGAAAGAAAAAGGAGAAAAGGTGTATAAGTAACTACTCTTTCTTCAGAGGAGGGAATCAATAGGTATACAAATAATATATTGGGAAATTAAGACACAAAGATATACATATGTAAATATGTCGAAATACTGTTGTCTCTTCAGGAGTTTCCTATAACTCACCCTCACTGGAATGAAGGGAGTCAGGAGGGAATCCAAACTACTAAAAATAATTATTTGAGTGAAAACGTCCCTGAGTGTGGCTTCAGTGTTTGTTGTATGACAGATGCATGTTATTCCTGTGTCTTGATTATGTTTACATCTGAATCTAATATCTCGTGGTTCATTGGAATACTACTTCTATTTCATATTTGTGTTTAGGTATATATCCATATTCATATATATGTGTGTTTATTTATATGTATGTTTATTTATATATGTATTTATATGTTTATTTATATGTGCATATATATGAAGGAGCTTCAAAAAGTTAGTAGAAAAATGAAAGTGAAAACAAATGCAATTTTAAAGATTTGAATGTAGTGACAACTACAGAATAGTATTACAAGAAACCAAAAGCCACCAACAAAAATCGAAGAATATCTGTGTTCATACATAGGAAGACTTAATATTGTGAAAATGTCAATATTACCTAAAGCAATCTACAAACACAATGCAATTCCTATCCAAATCCCAACTTCACTCGTTAATGAAACAGAAAATTGAATTACCAACTTCATGTGGAGAGGGAAGAGACCCAGGGTAAGCAAAGGACTCAAGAAGAAGAACGATCAGGAGGCCTTGGGATACTAGACCTCAAAATCGAATACACAGCCGCAGCCCAATAGCCTTCCTGCGCGTAATGGTCATTTCATACGGAGCAGGATACAAAACCCAGGAGTAAAAGCATCCGCCTTCAGCTGACCGATTTTCAACAAAGGACCAACAACACTAAATAGGAAAGTGCCAGGCTCTGCGGCAAACAGTGGTGGGAACATGGGTCTCTATCTACCGAAGAGTGAAACAGGACCCGTACCCTGCCCCCACCACAAAACAAGCTCAAGATGTATTAGAGACCTAGTTGTAAACCATAGGGCTATAAGGATCATCAATGGGAAAGTGTAAGTGCCTATTTCAGGGCATACACAGACTACCAAATACAATAAAGGAAGTACATGCAATGGCAGACAAAATAGATGATGCAACCTGTTGAAAGTAAAACCCTGATGCCTATTAAGAGGCTTCATCAGAAGAGCCCACGGATTGGGGTAAAAAAAAAATCTTTAGCATGATTTAACAGACAAGGGATTATTTAATAAAATCTACAGAACTTGGCAGAATCTAAAAAAAAATCCCCACATATAAACCACAAATAATCCAAAGGTGGGTAAATGACATGAATAGACAATTCACAAAGGCTAACAAACACAATCCCCACATATAAGCAACAAATAATCCAAAGGTGGGTAAACAACATGAACAGACAATTCACAAAGGCTAACAGACACATACGGAAATGTTCCAGATCACCAGCCATCTAGGAGATGCAAGTCCATCACAATGATGGATCAGTTCAAAAGAACAGAGAACACAAATGCCGGAGAGGATGTGGAGATTTGCAACTCTAGGACACTGTCAGAGGGCTTGTGAAATGAACACAACTATTGCGGAAAGCAATCTGGTGAGACTCAAGACAGCTGAGAATAGAACTCCCACGCAGCCCAGCAATGCCTGTGATGGACATCTGCTCCAAAGAAGACAGAGCACGATAAAGCCTATTCCCTTGCCTGTTCATTGCAGCACATTTCACAGTATCAGAGGAAGAATGGATAAAGAACCTCTGGTATATGCACACAGTGGATCCCTAAAAAGCATCAAGGAAACTGAAACACCTCGTGACATGGATAGACCTGGAAGCCATTCTGGTGAGTGAAGTTAGTCAATCACAAGAGGATAAATGAGAACAATGATGGCAACAAATGTACAAATGTGCTTGGCACAATACATGAATGTATGGATTGTCATAAGAGTTGCGCGGGCCCACAATAAAATGATTAAAAAACAAAACAAACCCAACTCACACCATCAAGCCAATATTGACCCATAGCAACCCTATAGGACAAGGTAGAACTGCGCCTGTGAGATTCTAAGACTGTTACTCTTTTGGGAATAGAAAACTCAGTCTTTCTTTTGAGGAATGCCGGGTGGTTACAAACTACTGCAGCCCAAAGCATTACTACCACACACCTGCAGGATTCGTTTGTGTGTGTGTGTGTGTGCCTGTGTGTGTGTGTGTGTGTGTGTGAATGAAAAGGTATGGTACTCAAGAAATGTGCAATATACACATATACATCCTGAGAGGCATTTTTTTCCCTGCTGAAACCTGATCATTTTCTTTCTAAATCATTTTATTGGGGGCTCATATAACTCTTATCACAATCCACACATACATCAATTATATAAAGCCCATTTGTACATTCATTACCCTCATCACTCTCAAAACATTTGCTCTCCACGTAAACCCCTGGCATCATCTCCTCATTTTTACCCCTCCCTCCCTCCCTCCCGTCCTCCCTCATGAACACTTCATAATTTAGAAATTATTATTTTGTTATATCTTAACACTGTCCGACATCTCCTTTCACCCAATTTTCTGTTGTCTGTCCCCCAGGGAGGAGGTTATATGTGGATCCTTATAAGCGGTTCCTCCTTTATACCCCACCCTCCCTCCACCCTCTCATCCTGAAGGGATCATCTGTCCTAGATTCCCTTGGTTTCCAGCTCTTAACTGTACCCATGTACATCTTCTGGTCTGGCCAAATTTGTAAGGTAGAATTGGGATCATGATAATGGGGGGCGGGGGGTGGAGAGGGTGGAGGAAGCATTAGGAACTAGGGGAAAGTTGTATGTTTCATCAGTGCTACACTGCACCCTGACTGGCTCAACTTCTCCCTGCAACCCTTCTGTGAGGGGACGTCCAGTTGCCTACAGATGGGGTTTGGGTCCCCATTCCCTCTCATTCACAATGATATGATTTTCTGAGATTTAATGCCTTATACTTGATCCCTTTGACACCTTGTGATCACTAAGGCTATGTGCTTCTTCCATGTGGGCTTTCAGATGCTAGATCTTTTGATAGCCGGATACCATCAACTTTCTTCACCACATTTGCTTATACACCCATTTGTCTTCAGCAATTGTATCTGGGAGGTGAGCACACAATGATACAATTTTTTGTTCTGTGTTGCCTGATACCTCTTCTCTTTGGCACCTCATCATCATACAGGCTAGTGTGCTTCTTCTATGTGGACTTTGTTGCTTCTGAGCTAAATGACTACTGGTTTATTTTCAAGTCTTTAAGACCCCAGATGCTATATCTTTTGATCGGCGGGCTCTACCTGAGAGGCATTTTTTGTAAATGTTTATATGTTGGGTTTTTCCCCCCTTATTACATGTTACTGTCAAAAATTAATTTGAAAAATCTACACACAAAAATACCTTCTGGGTGGAGGGAGCAGTTGGCAAATGTATGACGCACGTGGTATTTGTGTAAAAATAGTTTATTGGTAAATGGTATTAAGTTATTTATAAATTATATATATATGAACTTTATTGTGAGTTTTCTATTGTAAAGATCCTTGTAAATATTTTGGACCCACCAAATAATCCAGAAAAAAATGTCTTCTCAAGGGTCTGAATTTGATTGAATTTGCAAGATCTCTTTGCGAAGTAATGTACATATTCACGGGCTCTGAGCATCAGAATGCAGTCACCTTTAGGGATCCATTATTCTTTTCTAGCATTGCTTGCATTGCAAACCATAGCAACCATGACCCAAACCCACTGTCGTCAAGGTGATTCAGTCTCAGGGACCCTGTAAGGACAGAGCAGAACTACATCTGCCGGTTTTCCTGGTTGTTAATCTTAACAAGGGACAGGCAGCCCTATCTTTCTTCCAGGGAGTGGCTGTTGAGTTTGAACTTCTGTCCTTGAGGTAAGCAGTCTCTTAGCCCAATATGCCACCATAGTTCCATGCTTACAATTAGGAGGTGTGTAAACAGTTCATTGAGATACAAATAATAGAAGTGTTACCAGCTGTAGCACTGCAGGGGAAGCAACGCGCTGGCCCAGATCAAGGGTGAGACAGGGAACAATGGCTAAAAGTCAGAATTATTTGTGACACAATCACATGGCTTTTGCCACTTTTCATCTAGGTTTTGCGGCTCTGGGATATTCAACACCAGCTGTCCATCCAGAGGGTAGCTTGCTCTTTCCCCAAAAGTCAGGACTTCAGATGCCTCTTCCACTTTGATGAAGCTCACGGACGCCTTTTCATCTCATTTAACAACCAGCTAGCTGTGCTGGCAATGAAAAATGAAGCCCGCAGGAGAGTGAAAAGCCACGAGAGAGCGGTCACTTGTGTCCTTTACTATTCCACCCAGAAGCAGGTAATGGCGCTTTCTGACGCTCTCCTGCTACCCCCCCCCCCATCCTTTTTCACCAAAGGCTTGTTTCTTCAACTCTGTCTGAGTAAAATTGAAAACAGCTACAGAAAACAATGTGGGAAAGAGATGATTTATTAGTGATGTGCTTTTCTACAACAATGTATGTGCACGTGGGTTTGAAGAGTGGTTTCATTTCCAAGCAGTGCTGATGGCGTTAGAGGGAATTGCAGTCTTCCAGCTGCAGTGAGCACCACAGGCAGTGGGAGCGAGCTTATCTTTGTTACCAACTAGTTGGAGGTCTTGGTGCCAAATGCAAGTGAACCTGGTTGTAAAATATATCTTTTATGAACACCATCCTCCAGCATCTCTGTGGAAAGTTCTGAAATATGCATGAAACGTAATTAGCAGAGATCCATTTGCCGGCATATTTTACACCCGTGGCTCACAGTGGCAGCCCAGAATGTATTCATAATAAAATGATTCAGTTAAATGTGATGCCACTTGGTATGCAGTGTGAGAGTTGTTTGTCTCCCGCCACTTGAACGATGCTCGGCAGCCCCTGCTAATGGAAGGACTACCTGCATTTCAATGATGAGGCCTGGCTTTTTGGGAACAGAGATGCCACACAGATCACCCTGCCTTACAGGACTGGGAGGACCAGCCAGGGAGGACATCGGAGTGCGGTGCGGGAAAGCCTGTGGGTGTCATGGGGAGAGCAGGCACCCCCATCCGAGGTCAGTCCGCTACAATGAGCTCTTCAGGCCTGATAGCAACAGAGCAACGAGAGCCCAGCAAAACAAGAATCCAGCTTGTGGCCAATTAAGCAACAACTCCAGCCCAGTCTTTCAGCTGCTTCTGCAGAAGCGACAGCATTCACGCAGGCATGGGATTTCCGATTCTGCACAAGCGGTGGAGACCCTCTCTGTTAGTAATGAGCAGTGTGTCATGTAGCTGCTTGAAACACTCTTGCTAGGAGATTAAAACAAAACCCCCAATCCTTTCCAAAACACAAATTCCATTTTGTGTCCCATCTGCAGAAACACTCTTTCGTTTGTGCTTCACCAAGTTTTATGAAGGGAACCAGTTCACTGGGCTCCCTGGTGGCCCCTGAGAGATGTCTGTGTTTCAGGAGAGCGTTTGCTAATTGCGATCTGTGAAGTTTAAAAAGCGATACTTGTACTTTGATGCGAAGACTCTGTGTTGCCTGGCCCTATGATGAGCAATATTCCACGAGGCATCCAGGAAATGGGACACAATGAAAGTGTGTAATCCCCTATTTGGTTATGAAGACAAAGCTGAAAAAGTACATTTAAGAATCTACAGAATGTTCACATATGGTATGTCATGTACGAAGCATCCCTATACAATTGAGTTAGGGTTGCACATCTCTGCTTATTGCCTTTAAGTGTAAATAATTAAAAGCACTAATAAATCTAAAAGATTCATTTCTTAATTACTGGATCCTAAGCTTTAAGAACCACCTTGCCATTGAATCACATTTATAATCATAAAATTATAAGACAGGAAACGATAAAGAAAAAGTCAGGTAGAACGTTTATCATCTCAGGGTAATTAGCAAAACAAAGTAGTTTTAAACAACCACCAGGTGCCAGGAATGGGAAATTCAAAAAGTAGTGAATTATAGTTTCTTCTCTCCCGTGCCGCAGGACACTGAGTTTCCTAAGAGCAGGGTACAGGTCCTGTTTCCAGTACTTCCGGCACAGCACACATCAGGTGCTCATTACGTGATGGTGGGATGAAGGAAGGAGGCAACCCCGTTGTGGTGGTCTGTTATCCATTCAACTGTAACTCAAAGTGACCCTCTAAGTCAAGGAGAACTACCTCGTTGGGTTTCCAAGGTTGCTGTACCTGGGTTCAAAACATTGACTTTGCTTAGCAGCTAACATTTCGCCATGAGGTCACCCATGACGAAAAACCCCACTGCCATCGAGTTGATTCTGACTGATCGGGACCCCATCGGACTGGGTTTCTGTGACTGTAATTTTTTACAGGAGAAGAAACCCTGTCTTTTACCCTTGGAAAAGTGCTGGTTTCAAGCTCCTGACCTTGGGGTTAGCAGCCCATCGTGTAACCCACTCTGCCACCAGTGCATCTAGTGCCTAGGAACACGAGGAAATGACATGGGTGCCAACGGAAAATGTTATCGATGGAGAATGATTCCTTCTGCCTAGGGCTGGAGGAGGGTGGGTGACATGTCGGAGTCGCCTGCAAAGCAAGAGTGAGAATCTCTGGAAGGGAACAGACACACGAGAGAAGACAAAGATGTTCAAAGGCTTCAAATGGATTTAGGAGAGTGTTCATTTTGGTGTGGCTGGTTTGTGGAGTGCTTAACAAACACGGTGGGAGCTGATGCAGTGACTGGCGTTTTCAGCAGGTTGTAAGGTATTGACGTGTACTGAAGTGTGGATGCGGAAAAGTAAAGCACAGACTTAAAGCAGCAATGCTTCAAGTGTAGTCTGAGGACCCCAGGAGACTTAGACCACTCTGGGATCGGCCTATTTTCTTCAAACACTGACTCATTTCTTGCCTTCCTTAATGGATGTAGAGTGGAATTTTCTAGAGGCTACCTGATGTGTGATGGTACTAGTCCCACGGGCACTAATGGAACATACGCTTGTATATTCTTGTTAATCATTGATCCGTTTACATGCATAATCTTGAAAATACTATGCTGTATGCACACTTTTATCTCTCTGTCCAAAGAGTGAAAGAGAGAGCCTGGCGGCGCTGTCCAATAAACATTGCATTGCCAACTGAAAGGTCAGCAGTTCACAACCAGCAGCCACTCCACGGGAGAGAAATGAGGAACACACACACACACACACACACACATCAATGAAAGCTGTTTGAATTCTTCATTAATTTTTTAGAATTTAAAAAGATGCTGGTGGCCAAGGTTTTCAGAACTGCACTGTAGAAATCAACACACATCAAAGGAGATAGCAAAGAAGCCAGCCCCCATCACATGCATTATGAACGCTTCAAGGCAGTCAGGAGAGTGGGGAAGCTTCAGAGCAGAAAAAGGAAAGGCTTAAGAAAGCCTTGATGGATGCTGAGGCTGAGGGTGGGCTAACTGCAAAGCGGGGCGTGCAACATGATTGATTCCCAATTCAAACCCAAGGTCTGTTGGGGAGTGGTGGGACACTAATGATCACACCACTCAGTTCTCCAGCATGCCTTGTCAGGGATGGCTTCTTGGGAGCGGTCCTCTGCCTCCCACAGCCAGCCCTCGGAAAATTCTCCCAGCTCTCTCGCTCCTCTTGCCTATTGCTGCTTCATGACATCTCCTTTTCTTTGCAATGTCATGGTGGTCCTCAGTTTTTATTAGAATCAGGTGCCAAACAAAAACAATTGTTCTGAAGACCTAGAGAGGGAGGCACCTTGAATCACAGCTTGTCCCGAGCTTGCTCCTCCTCAGTCATGTTTCTGGACACGAAGAAACTGTTCATCTTTTTTCTATTTCCTGTAGCCATTGCAGGTGTTGCTACAAAGAGTAGTCCGAAGGCTCAGCTCCTGTCCTCTCACCTCCCCTGCCGTCTCCAGGGACCTCTTGGCCACACCAGTCTCCTCTCTAAGCATCAGACACCTAACGAATGGTTCCTCCAGCTCCACATTTTAACTGAGCTCTTATTTTTCTCTCCTCCTCTCTTTTTGGTGTAAGGAAAGAGCCTTGCCTTCCATTTTTCACTTCTTCCCACAGCTCCTAACACTTTCCTGAGCAGAAAGTGAATGTCAAGTGCTCGATGTAGGCAGTGGCTGCTATTTCTCGTCTCAGTTCAATAGCAACCCTTGCTTTTCCAGTTGGCTCTGGCTCTTTGATGATCTGGCATGGCATCTTTGTTGGAGATTTTCCCTTTGAATTTAATGAACATCCTCCCTTCTGTTGCTATTTCACCATGTTGCCTGCTCGTCATGATAATTTCTTTCTGTTTGGGTTTCCTGGGGGCCTAACCTAATGCCTTTAGAAAGCAACGCCCCACATTTCTGTGATTTTTCTTTATCTCCCTGCTTTCTGGTACCCTCACATCCTAATCAAAGAAAGTGGTGTTCAGCCATAAAGCCTTCTCGAAGGAACTCCTGCTTTTTTGTACACGGCAGAGCTTGCCTGCACAGTGCGGTTAGAATATCCCGGGCCATGTGAAGGCCTTCCTGGAATGCACGTTTTGAAAGAATTAAATTAGCTCAAGTAATACTGAAGCCGTTCTAATAAACTGTCTTTACCCCGAGTTTTAAAATGCACCCCTTTAGAAAACAGTCCTGAATGTTAAGAAACTTAACAACAACACCAACAACAACATCAAAGAATTTCTAGGTTTCATATCAATTGGAATAAGATAAAATTGCTGAATTATCATTTTGGTTCTCATCCTCATAATGTGAGTTTATATGATTTTCTAAGATTGCTAAGGATTCAGTTTGATTTTATATCTTGGATACATTTATATTCATGTGAGATATTCAAGCTTCAGCAGATTTTGACAGACTGAATTACATTCACTATTTTTATTGTTGAAACAACTTTAGTATTTTCTTAAACCATTACGTGTAAAATAGCATAAGCTTATTGTGAGAAATTAAAATATAGTAAAGTTTGAATAAGGAACATTGTTGAAATAGCATCAAGAGTTTTAAAAAATTATTTAATCTTTCTATTGGAAGCTCTTTCAGGTATCATAGCATTCCATAGTTCACTCAAATTAAGCAGTGTTGTACAATTGATAATGCAGCCAGTTTCAAAGCATTTTCTTTCTTCTTCAACTTTTTTTATCAGTTTCCCTTTATCCCCTCCCTCACAACCCTATGCCAACGCCCCCCAGGAACCCTTATTTATTTTCCCTATAATAGTTCTTTCCCCCCTTATCTTACACAATAAATACCCATTCATGTTCAATTTTGTTGCTTGATCCCATAGAGTGAGGTTATAAAGCCATCAATTCTCTCAGTTCCCCATTCCCCTTTCCTCACAACCCCCACCTTCCTGTACCCTCAGGGATCTATTACACCTGTTACTGTTTTGAAGGTGTTTTTAACATCTCCCTGTGTACAAACGGTTTTACTTAAAACTGACTCTGTCACTTACAATATATTGAAATATGTTTGCTTTTACCTAAATGTAGATAGGTAGACTATATAACTTCTCAAGATACATATGTATGATAATTTATTGCTCTATTTTTCTTGAACTCTATTTTATTTTTTACATAAATGTACACAAATGTACCCAAACATGATTTTTGGGTACATAAATATAATGACTTCATGACTTGATCTTTTTGGAGTAAATCATTGGAAATGGTATTTTAGGGAACACATATTATATAATCAATATATATTTCATAGTTATATGATTATATTATAGATAATATAATAGATTCAATAATAACTTAGAACATTTCATATAGTGTGTATATAATATGTAAAGTATAGAAATAAATATATACAGTTATATAGTTAATGGGAACACATATTAAATAATTTGATACACGTTTCCAAATTGCCTTCTGGAATCTTGCATTGTAAGCTGCCTCTATGAATATGTGTTCTGACCATACACACGGCTTCAGAGATGGTGGCTGCCTGCTCTAGGAGTACTCCTGGGCACTGTGGATGGGCTTCCCACAATGGCACTTTGAACTTTGAAGGTTGGCTCTTCTTCATTTTCCAGGAAATGCCAAATCAGTCATTTAAAATGGGGGGTGGGTGTGGGTAGGGTAAAATCTGTCCTCTTTCTTTCATACAATTCTTTTTTGGAATGAAGGTATTTACAATTCAAATAATTCAGTGGGGTTTTCCCTAGACAATTATAGAATCTGTACAAAGGGAAGTAGACAGACTGGAGGGAAATTTATTTCCAACTTCTAAGATTCCTCTGTAGCCCTTGTATTTAGGCCAAAATCAATGCATTTCTCTTTTGAAAAAAACTAGATGGGGCTAATGAGAGCTTCCACATTGCCTGCCCTGTTGCTGGACTCTGAGATGCTGCTGATCTTCTGATAAAGTGGATTTTCTTCACAGACCAATCAAAACTTCTATGTCAGTCCTGAGACCGTGTGCTCTGGTCACTTCATGGAGACATGGGAAATGCCCCAGTCTTACAGTGTCCACCAACATACTCAACATGCTATAGAATTCAAAAGCATATATTTTTTTATTCCTGAATCCTTTGGTGTTTCAGACAGGTAAGCCCTCAGCTCTTAGCTGCGAGTTTGGTAGTTCAAATCCACCAGAAATGTGTGGATTTTGAAATATGATATGGTGATATGCTTCTGACAGGTCCCTGTTTTGAAAACCTCGTGCAGCTGTTTTATTCTCCAGGGTGGGTCCCCAGGAGTCAGATTCCACTTGACAGAACGAACAGAAAGTTCTCTGCAAACACCCACTTTTCTGAAGGTAAGGAAGGGAGGGAAGACTTCCAAGATGAATTCAAAGCCTACTCTGAAGGCTGTAGTGACAGTTTTATGGAATTCCCAACGAGTGATTACGATCGATTTCTTGAAGGACAGCAAATGCTTATGGAGCTTCTAATGGAGTTTTAAGGTGGTTGAGATCTGCATTGGTGGGGAAAAGGCCCGGTAAGTCCTGCCAAGGGAATTGCTTTCCATCCTGCTGAGGTGTCTCCTCATCCTTGGAGAGCAAAAGGGCCGCTGTGCTGTGTGGTTGTTAAGTACCACTGAGTAGACTTCGAGTCATAACTGCCTATGCACCACAGAGCGAAGTACTGCCCAGTTCTGCACTCTGCCCACAGCTGTTGAGCCTCTTAGTGCAGGCATTGTGTCAATGAACCCCTAAAAAGGCATTCCCCTTTCCACTGACCCTCCACTTTCCCAAGCAGGATGGATGCCTTTCTCTAAGGCAGGGGACTCACACTTTCTCAGCATGGGAGCTACTTATAAAATGATCAAGTCAAAATGATCTACCAACTACAAAAATGCGAAACATAGATTTTATTGATTTATTGCATGTATTCATAAATGCATAGAGAATTCTTTATATGTACAATGTATATCTCTGCACCTTGCATAACCACATGAGTCCATCTTGCACAACACAACTATGTACATTTTTGTTATTACCTGACATCTTACATTGAATGGATTGAATCAGGGATGCATAGCCTGGGCAGGAGCTGCTGATAGGCAGCCTCAAGCACACTTCCAAACGATCATCAGTCATGGTGGAATGGTCCTTGGGCTTAATGATCTATATGTGGGAAAAGGCCGACTCACATAAATAAGTAGAGCCGAATCATGCAGTTAAGGCGGTAGCACATTTTCTCATGTTTGGGTACTTTCCTTCTGCGAGTAAGTTCCAGGACTGTACGTTCATGTGCTCTGGACTTCAGCTGAATGTTAGCTTGTAGTGTCAAAATCTCCCATTCTGTATGAAAGTGATACATTTTTGTCTTCTTACTTGGTCCAGCTACCCCACTCATTTTAATACCCTTTCTTACGTTAAAGAGAAAAAAAAACAAAGTCTAAAAATTGGCGATAACTTGGCTTGTAAGTTTTGAGCACTTAGCGCAGTTGTTTGCGCAGGCGTTTGACACCTAAGCTTGCATCTGATTAGCTGCGCTGTATATCAATTAAGTGACGGGATTGATGATAGGCTTACGTCTATTTTTTTTAATACCTTGCGATCTACCCACACTACATTTGCGATCAACTAGTAGAACACGATCGGTGTATTGAGCACCCCTGCTCTAAGGGCTAGTCTTTCTGATAACATCTCCAAAATAAGTGAAGTTTCGCCCTCTTGTTTCTAAGGAGATAATTACTGTATTTTCTCCAAAATAGATTTGTATGCTTTTTTAGCATCCTATGATGCTTTGGATCATCTCCACCAGAACCATAGTTAAAACGCATAATTTTTTCTCCAGGTTTCCTTATTCATTGTACCATTTTCAAACACATATAAAGCAATTGAAAATACCTATCTTGAGTCAGGTGCACTTAGTCCTCAAAGTGATACCTTTGTGTTTTAACATTTTAAGAGGTCTTCTGCAGCAGTTCTTTGCTACGGAAGTGGATGTATTGTCTGTGTTAGCGACAGTCTTTTACCAGAAACTCACCTTTCCCAATTTTAAGCCATGCGGCATTCCTTTTTCTGTTCATCCAACTACTTCTTGCTTCCTCATCCTCGTGAGCACAGTGAGGTGTTCTCGGAGACTCATTCTTCTGATCCATTGTTTGCTAATATCCACACAGTTAAATGTCTCTGCATAGTCTATAAAATGCAAACATCTTTTTGGTATTCTTTCTGTCAAGATCCACCTGATATCAACAATAATATCTCATATATCATGGCCTTTTCTGAATTCAGCTTTAATTTCTGGAAGCTCCCTATTAAAGCTGTATCTGCTATTGAATTATCTTCAGCAGTTTTGTTTGCATGCCATATGATCATTAGATAACCCTAGCATTTTGCTGGGTAACGTTTCATTGGCATGGGCACAAAATTGGACCTCTTTTAATCAATTGGCAAGGTAACTTTCTTCCAAATTTCTTGGCATGGACTAGTAGTGAATGCTTCCAGTGCTACATCATCTGTTGAAACATTTCGTTGCTATTGGGTCAATTCATTTAGTGCAGCTTGGAATCATCCTTCAACACACTGCGAATGACTGTTGGCCAGGTCTTTTGGGTACAGCGACTCTGTTTTCCTCCCATCTTCTTATGTTTTTTTCATATATCGTTCAATATTTTCCTTATAGAATGCTTCACCATGGCAACTCTAGACTTGGATATTGTCTTCAGTTCCTTCAACTTGAGATATGCTATGTCTTCTTCCCTTTTGGTTTTCTGAAACATTTCATTACAATGTTTTATTTTGCTTGAACTGTCTTTTGGAATATACTATTCAGTTCATTTCTTCCATTTGATTTTGGCTATTCTATGATCAAAAGGAACTTTCAGAGTCTCTCCTAATGTGCACTTTAGCCTTTTTTCTTTCTTATCTTCTTAGTGGTATTTTGCCTTATTCAAGTCTATGGCTCTTAATGCCGTCCTACAACTTCTCTAGTCTTTGTTCATTAGTGTTCAACATATCAAATGTGTTCTTTAAATGGTTTTAAAATTCAGGACATATATTTACTGTTGTATTTTGGCTCTCATGGACTGGTTTTAATGTTCTTCGTCTTCAACCCAAACTTGACATTGTTAACCCTTGACTTTATTTTGGCTGATGATATTCTGTTTCTTCAATTTTTCCCCCACACATGTATAGTTATTTTGAATCCTGTGCATTACAATTGTCAAGGTACATGATGAAAAAGTTAATTGCAATGAAGAAGTCCTTGGGATTGCAAAACTCGATCATGCAATAACTAACTTTTATCACCAAGGCTATATTTTTCCAACTTCATGTCCTTCCTCTTTGGTTCCACTTTTCACATTCCAATGACCACAAATTATCATTGCTGTGTTAGTCTGGGTAGGCTAGAGAAGCAAATTCATAGACATTCATATGTGTAAAAGAAGGAGGTTTATATGCAAGAGGAATTGGATATTGAGAAAACGTCCCAGCCCATTCCAGATTAAGTCCATAAGTCCAATATTAGCCCATATATCCTATAGCAATCTATAAAGTCTTCTTCAGACTCAGGAAATACATGCAATGATGCCAAATGCAAAAAGATCACAGGCTAGTGGGTTAGAAGTCTTGTGGATCCAGTGGTGTTGTAAGCATCTCAGCACTGGCAGGGGTCGCTCCAGAGGTCTGGTTGCATCAGGGTACATCCATGTGTCTTCATCAGTTCCCAGGACATTGTGCCATGTGTAGAGTATCTCCAAGGGTGTGAGCAGAAAGAGATAGTGTCTCCTGGTTTCAAAGAGGAAAATACAGGAGTTCCCAGAATTCTCTGGAGAAGGTCAGGCCCACACAGGGGCTTCATTGACTATGATCCGATTAACAGACTAAACTCCACCCCTTCACTCTTAATCCTTTCAAATCCCAAATTGACACAAGATTATGAAATTACCACAATTGCCTATTTATTGCATGTTCAATCACTTTTAGGCTGAAAAAAGTTGGTGGAATTCTTCAATTTTCTCATCATGCTATTGACCATTTTGAATCATACAATCATATGGTTTGTTATGTGGGTAATGAAAAGTCAAAAGAAATGTCACTACATTTAACATCGAAAGCAACATTTCAAGATCTATTCAGAAAGAGAATACTATCTGTATTAGGGTAATATCTATATGCCTACAAAGTTAACTCAAACTTTGCACCAATCACTAATTAATAAAAAATTTCTACCAACTTCTTCAGTCTGAAATTGATCAACCTTGCAGTAAAAATGCATCGATAATAACAGTATTAAAGTTGGAAACAAAGAGGAAAGAGTTGAAAACATGGCCTTGGTGATAGAAATAAATTTGGAGATTACATGATAGAACTTTGAAACTCAAAGGACTTCACTGAAGATACCTTTATTAAACCACAGAAACAGAAACTAACCGTGTGACCTTCACCATATGAAATACATGGGAATCAAACTGACTACATTTGTAGGTATTGAAGCGCTATATCATCATCCAAAATAAGGGCAGAGGTTGACTGTGGAACAGACCACCAATTGTTCATGTGCAAGTTCATGTTAAAACACGAAAACTAAAACAAATCCAAGCCAAAACCACACTCGCTGCCATGAAGTTCATTTTGATTCATAGCAATTCTATAGGAAAGAGTTGAACTGCCCCTATGGATTTTGGATACTGTAAATCTTTACCGAAGTAGTAAGCTCCTTCTCACTTGAATTTAGAGACCATTTCAACAGCAGAATCAATGCATTGAGCAATAATGACTGAAGACTAAGTGTATTGTGGGATGACATCAAAACATCATACAGGCACACGCCTACTCTGCCTCCCACACATGTTCAGTCCATTTATTCATGCATCTACTCAGAGATCACAGTTTCTGAAGCTTCCTTAGTACTTTAGTTGTCCTTATCCCTCACCCACATTGACACTTGTTGATATTCTAGTCAGAGACTCTTCTTCCCATTTTCTCTTACCATCAAAGAATGTTCCTTTTAGTTTGAAAACTTTTTCTTAAATGTTTACACTAGTGGTCCCATACAATATTTGTTCTTTTGTGATTGAGTAATATCACTCCATATTATGTCCTCCAGGGAAATGACTTGCCCTAGTGGATCAAATTTCAGTCACACCATAGACAAATCTATCAGGGTAACAACTAGGGAGGTACACACATTTTAGAATAATCAACCATACAACATCAAAAAGTCAGCTTTTACTCAAGGACACATTTCAGAAGGTTTGGACCTACGGAAACACAAGGAGGTAGTAAAATAAGTGATGCTATATTGAAGGGGTTGCATTGAATAAGATGAAACAAAACATGAACTGATTATTGAATGGGTAACTGGTGATCTGCCTGTAAGGCTTCCCCCAATTCACAATAAAAATAAAAATAAACCAAACAAAAGATATAACACATGAAGAAAGCAAAAATTCATTAAGGAGACAGAAAAAAAAAAAAAGACAAAAGTGGATACCAGAAAAGACCGTGAAACTTTCTCTTGACCAAACCAAACAGAAGAAATGAAGTAGAGGAGCTGAACAGACTATTTCAAGACAGCTCAAGAAAACAAAGTAAACATTGATCAAATTATATTTGTAAATAAATAATTTCTGACTGGAGTCAGAAAAACAAAAGGGAAGAAAATATTCACCCTATCATCCTATGCTGGAAGAACTAGGGAAAACATTGAAATCTAGCGTTGCAATGTTGAAGCATTTTCTGGGCAAATATTGAACATTGTAGGAAACATTAAAAGAAGATGGAAGGAGTCCAGAATCACTTATCCAAAAAGAATCAGTAAGCATACCACTATATTAAGAGGTAGCATATGATAAAAAACAGTAGCAACAATGGTATTGAAGGAAAAAGTCTAAACAGCACTTAAGACATTAGCCAAAAACAGGTGTACAGAAATGGACTGAATGTCAAATGAAATGTTTCAACATATGATGCAGCACTTCAAGAGCTCATTAGTCTGTGCTAGGAATTTTAGAAGAAAGTTACATGGCCAACTGACTGAAAGAGATCTAATTTTATACCCTGTGGCAGTTACATAACCTACTGTCAACTTGAGTGAAGGGGTGGAGTATAATCTGTCAATCATGTAGTAACCAATGAGATCTCTGTGTAGGTACGGCCTTCTCCTGAGGATTATGGGAATTCTGGTCTTGCTCCCTAGAGACAGGACACACATTCTCTCTCTGCTACACATTCCCATTGACAAGACACATGGAGTTAAGCTGACGGAGCCAGAGCTCCGGAGCTGGGGAAGCCACGTGGAGACCCACACTAGTGCTAAGATGCTTCCACTGTCACTGGCTCCACAAGACTTTCCACCCCATCATCTGTGATCTTCCTGCACTCAGTGTCATTACATGTGTTGAGTGAGTCTGAAGAGGAATTTATAGACTGGTATCAGACATATGGGCTAATAACAGACTTGATCTGGACTGGACCGGAATGTTTTCTTAATATACAATGACTCTTTGATATAATGTTCTTTCTTACACATATATGTGTGTCTATGGGTTTGTTTCTCTGGTCAACCCAGCCTAACACATACCCGTTCCAAAGAATGGTGACCCATCAAAATATTAGAGTTATCCAATAATGTTAGCAATGATATGACATGAAAGTAAATAATTCAAAAGCTGTCGCAGCAATCCATTGAAAGGAAGCTCCCAGACATTAAAGTTAGATTTGAAAAAAATGCCATGGAATGTGAGACGTTGTTGACATCAGATCTTGACTGAAAAAGGGAACATCAGAAAGATGTTTGTGTTTCATTGACTATGCAAAGGCATTTGACTCTGTGGGTCACAACAAACTGTGGATACCATTGAGAAGAATGTGCACCACAGAACCCCTCACTGTGTAGAACACTACATAAACCAAGAGGAAGTCATGCATACAGAACAACTTGTTTTAAAAACAGGAAAGATGTGTGTCAGAGTGGTATGCTTACCGGACTTATTTATTCTGGATGTTGAACAAATAATCTGAAAGAAGAATTGGATGAAGAATGTGACCTCAAGATAAGAGGAAGAATAATCAATAGCCGTCGATATGCAAGTAGCACAACCTCGCTTGCTGAAAGGGTAGAGAACTTGAGGCACTCTCCGATGGAAACCAAATGGCAGCCTTCAGTGTGGATTACAACCCAATGTAAAAAGAAACAGGAAGACAAAAATGTCTCATAACCAGACCAATAGATATCAGTGTGATAAATGGAGAAACTATCAAGGACTTCATTTTACGTGGTTCCACGATCAATGCTCCCAGAAGCAGCATTTAAGAAGCCAAATGGTGTATTACGTCGACAAAAGCTGCTGCACAAGCCCTCTTTAGAGTGTTTCAGAGCGAAGATGTACTTTTAATCATCACATATATCTGTGCGTGCTGGTCAATTATTACATAAGACCAGAGACAAATGGATGTAATTGAGTTACAGTGTTAGCGAAGATTCATGTAATTATCATGTATTGTCAGAAGAGCCAAGAAATGTTTCTTGAAAGTACAGCCCCGGTGCTCTCTGTAAGCAGGAAGGGGCGACTTCGTCTCATGTACTTTGGATACGTGATCAGGAAGGACAAGTCCCTAGAAAAGGACATCATGCTTGGCCAAATAGAGGTTCAGACTAAAAATAAAGGAAGAGCCTCAACGAATTGGATTGAAACAGTGGCTGCAGCAATGCGGTGATGCATGGAAACACTCAAGAACGGCTCAGGAGCAGGCAGCAGTGCATGCTGTGGGTATGAGCCAGCGTCAGCTGGACATCGTGTCATGAAAACAATACACTTTATTGAGCCACTTCCTTATAGATATTTGGTGCAGTTAACAATCTCGACTGCTGGCCTAATGGTTGGTGATGCAGATCTACGCAGAGGAACCTTTGAAGGAGGATGTGCCCCACTTCTTCTAAAATACGGGCCACTGAAATCCCTACAGAGCACAGTTCCACTGAGACATGCGAGGCCACTAGAGTTAGAGCGGACTTGACGGCAGCTGTATTTGTGGAATTTTTAAGGGTCACTTATGTGATCATTGTATTTTTCTATTACAAACAGTGCATCCATTTATGACCTTGCCCAGGGAGCCTTTGGCACGTGTGAGGAACTACCTGCAGGATAAACTTCAGAGCTGAATTATTTGTCAGAGGGTCTACACTGGCAATTTTTAGAAAAGTCATTAAATCCAACAACAGCGTAGCAGAAGATCCTGTCCCCAGACTGTCACATCATCATGGTCCCAACGATTTTTTTTTTTAAATAGACCCTTATTAACTACTTTTTTGTTGTGGTGTTTTGTTTTGTTTTGGCTGAGGCAGGTGGTGAGGTTTTAAAGTCAGGGAAATTCCTAATGGAATTTAATTTCTCTCAGCGTCACCTTCCTGTACTATAAAAAGGAATCCTAGTGAGGCAGTCCCTGGAGTGGGAATAAGTTCTGTGTTAAGTCTGTTGTTAAGTTAAATTTGCATGTAAATTTGAAAAATTAGGTATACCTTTTATCTAACTTCAAATATCTGGCTTAGCATGTAGTACAGCGCATGCCTTTCTATGTATAAAAGGCATTAAATAAACTGTCAGATACATGAACATATCTTTGAAATAACAATCCCGTAATGATAAGTATTATGTTTTGATGCACATCACAAAGCAGCACCCATCTGTTACGATGAACTATTGTATGTGCTTCCTGTTTTTAAATAGGCTGGCCAGGCATTGGTTTTTCAGCCAAGGGTTTTGCCAAAGTCGAGCATTCATAACCCGAGGACTGCCTCTAGCTACCTTGTAGCACTTTTGTAGGACAAGGATTTTGTACATAAAAAAGAGACACAAAGCAGAGCTAGCTGAAGAGTTACTAAAAACTATTAGTCCTCCCTCCCCATAAAGGCTGTGGCGATATTTTAAGACCTTGCTCCCAGGAGTTTATTAAAGCACTGTGCAAAGACTAAGTGAGCCCTGGAGAGGTAGTCTGCGGCTAACTGCAAGGTCGGCAGTTTGAAACCACCACCGTGGGAGAAAGATGAGGCTTTCTGCTCCGGTGAAGAGGTACAGTCTTGGGGACCCACAGAGGCAGTGCTTCCCTATCCTTCAGGGTTGCTATGAGTTGGCATCTTCTTGAAGGCAGTGAGTGAGTGAGTGAGTGAGTGAGTGAGTGAGTGAGTGAGGTAAGTGAGTACAAAGACTTACCTTGAAGGTCATTGCCTGGCATGTTTCTCACCAGTTCCCTAATTGGTCCAAAGGAGGTGAAAGAAGACAAAAAAGACTTTGTTCTTTAGCTGCCTATAGGAGGCGAGAAGTATCCAACCTCAGAGTTTGAGCTCTAGAAGCAGGATGAGTTAAGAAGCTAACATTACCACAGGTTTTGACATTAAACATATACAAACATGACCTGTGTTTTTACTCTCCTGCTAACTGTCCAGTGGTGTGATTTTTATTTGCTAATGTAAGTAGTTCAAACCTACCAAGCACCAGTAAGAAAGCTGAGGCTGTCTGCTCCCATAAAGATTTACAGCCTTGAGAAGCCTAGACAGGGTCACTGATTCTGAGTCAGCTCAATGGTAATAAGTTAATGTGACCTTTTGGAGTTCTCATTTATCAGCTGTTCCCACAAAGGATGACAACGCACTGCTTCCATGCAGATGGATGAGGTTAGAAAACCCGGGGGAAGTGCTGCTTCCTACAATAATTGGGTTGCGTTGAGAACGAACCGACTTTACAGCAATGGTGTTGTGGAAGCAGGACCTTTTACCTACTTCACTGATGGATGAATTGTTGGCCAAGAAATAAAAGTTAATCGGTACCTAAAGATGTGAATCGTAATCTTTCTGCAGGAAGAGCAGGATGTTTATGGATAACCTTGAATACCCGGGGATGTGGCCTTACGCCCACATGCAGTCATGGTGTTTGGCTCCCCAGCTCCGTTCTCACTGCCCACTGTGCATGTCTCACTGCCATGTCTCCGGAGCCCAGAATCACTGCCTTATACAGTGTGTGTTGTGGCATGCACATAAGAAGGTAACCAGAAGGAATGAATGTTCATGTAATCTAAGAAGAGAAGGAAGCTGATAAGCAAGTTTATAAATGGCAGGGATTGCTGACTTAAAAGTCGAGTTTTTTGTTTGCCTTGCAATGGATTAAGTTTTGGGTTGCTAACTGAAAGTCTGGTTGTTCAAACCCTTCAACCCCTCCAGAGAAGGAAGAAGAGGCTGTCTGGCTGAGTGGAGATTTATAGTCTCTGAAACTCTACAGAGCAGTTCTACGCTTCTTCCAGGCTTCCTATGAATTGGAATCTACTGGATAATAGTGGGTTTGGTGGAGGGTCTTGTTTGTACCAGAACACTGATATCTTATTTTCCTCCTTGCCTCCCTACTTAGTGAGATGTAACTTGTAGAGATTGGATACAAAATGGAAAGAAACAAAGTCTACTTCTTCTGATATGAGGTCATAAACAGCAGTGGCTAAAATAAACGATATGAAAATGATAAACTGCCATGACATCAAATATCCTGATCCCTAGGTGCCTGTGAAGCTGGCTGCTATTTTTGATTCCTGATCTTGCTGAGATCTAGGACTAGAGATGCAGATGCAGGACGATCGAAGTGCCGACAGTTGTTGGAGCAGCAAGAAAACAATTAGGTGACGCAGTTACAGCTCCCATCTCTTAGAACTGTTGGATTGGCTGTGACAGCTCTGGATAGGAGAGACAAGAAAGGCTTATCCGTTCCTAAACACTTATTAACTCAGGTACAGAACAGGGAGCATGCTCCCATCAGAACAGTGATCTGCTTACAGAGCCATTTCTACTCCGCAGCCTCTCAGGGTGCTGTCCCCATCAGCTGAAGGTAGCTTGATAAGAGGCAGCCAGGAATGCACTGCAAACTGAAACAGATCTGGTATCATCAAAATGTGACCTCCAGATGTGAGGGTGTGATGCCAATACTTATTTCTGGGCTCTAATACTGATAAAAAAGCTTGCTAAAAATAAAATCCTTCTAGTGTTGGAGTTACGGCACTTCTTTGTCTGCCAAGTGATGCTAAATCTAACCTTCGAAAGTCGTTTCCACTTACACGTTATTCTCGTATTCCAATCTTGTCACAGTGAGAGTAGACGGGGTTTACGTTGGTTTTATGTTTGTGACATACTCAGCCCTTGTTTTTCAACATGTTTCTTTCCTGAAGACTCTACTTTAAGGTGTCTTGCTATTAAATGAAACCCTACTGGTTGTTGTCATTACTGCTATGGATTTTGTGAGAAATTTTTTTAATGAGCAGGGAAAAGTGAGGAAAGCTGGTGGGCAGGTATCTTGAGGTGAGCTCATGCGGGCAGAGGAGGCAGTGTGACCATTCGTAATCCTGTTTGGATGTCTACTCTCAATAAAATGGGGGAGCAGCTGCTTAGAAGCATTGCCATATGCCGGGTGCCTCTTTCTGAACAAGGAAGCAGGTTTCCTTAAGCGTGGGCTTGATTGACTTTGAGTTACTCTTGCTTTTACAAGGGGACGTCCATCTTTTAGTGTGGAAAATTCCTAGCACACAGTCACTCAGTTCATCAAGTCCATTCTAATTCAGAACAGCCCTATAGAAGGTTTCCAAGGCTAGAAATCTGTATGGGGAAAGGCAGCCTCATCTTCCTCCCAAGGAGCTCCTGGTGGGTTTGAACCTCCCATCTTGAAGCTAGCAGTCCAACACTTACTCAACAGAGCTGCCAGAGCTTCTTTTAGGTGCTTGATAAAGACCTTTAAAATCAAAATAATGAAAATCCTTTGCCATATTTAACATTTTCCTAAAGAACCATTGAGAAACTTCAGCAATGTTTAGAAACTTACATTTTCATGGTTTTGCCTTTAAGCATTATAACTCAAAGCCCTAAATTCATAGGAGAAATTCAGAAGTATGATGTAATTTGAAATTTCAGTGTATATCCAAAATCAGGTTTCTAAAATGTAATTTTCTAGATTTACTGTCATAGTTGGAAGAAAGTAAGATATTAAAACTTTTTCTTTAATTGCTTTGGGTATGCAAAATAATAGCCCAAATAATTAAGTCAGCAAAATAATATTTAGCATTATGATACAAGTGAACTTTTATGACTTTTCCCCCCCTAGCCCTCTCTTTGTATTCAGTACCTTACAAATAACTTATTTAAAGCTCATAATAGCAGTTAGCGTAGTTATTACAATTCTGTCTGATGTCTAGGTGAGTAAACTGATGTTTACTGAGGTTCTGTATTATATCCCAGGCCAGATAGCTGCTTAGTAGGACATCAGGCAAAGGCAGGCCCTGCACAGAACCACCGTGCCTGTTGTGTAAACAAGATAAGATGGAAACATGAGTCAGGGGCATAAAATGATAATTAGAGTGTGGGGTCACATTATTTCAAAGATAAGGCTCTTTGAAAATAATTTTAAGTTTAACAATGGTAATTCAATATCTAAGTTACTCTTTACTTTGCTAAGAGAAAATGGGGACCATAAATAAAGTATTAGGTTATCTAGTAAATTATACTGTTTAAGATATCCTGATTCAGCATTGTAACCTCAGGGGAAAACAGGGATAAAGATCGTATGCTAATAACTACTTTGTATGTGCTAAATGGCGACCCTTTGTTTTAAATTTATTAATAAATCATTTTAATTGGAGGCTCTCACAAGTGTTATAACAATCCATACATCAACGGTATCACATACATTTGTACATATGCTGCCATCATCATTTTCAAAACATTTTCTTTCTGCTTGAACCCTGGTATCAGCTCCTCTTTTATTGCTCCCCCACCCCCGCACCCTCTTGGACCCCTGATAAATTATGAATTATTATTACATTCCTATCTTACACCATCCTCTGTCTCCGTTCGCCCACATTTCTGTTGCTCATCCCCTTGGGGTGGGGGGGCGGGTTAGGGAGTTACATCAATCATTGTAGTCAGTTCCTAGTTTCTCCCCCTTCTCCCAGCAAAATGGTGACCCTGTTTCAACCCCTTTTCCTTTTCTTTCTTGCTCATCATTGTCAAAATTTGGCATCTTTTAGCTAGACTATTATAGCAACCTCCAAATGATCTCTCCACACCTCATTTGTTTGCCACAGTCTTGGCAGACATATTTTCACACATATTCCCATGCATGCTCCCACACGCTTAACTCAATCTATATGCCTTCACAACTTATTAAGATAAGAGTGCTCTTAGTCTTATTTAAGGTGAGACTCCACTTGATGCTCAGTGAAAATATGAACTTCCCAGCAGATGCACTTTATTCATGTTACTCAATATTATTTGTCATTGTTTCAAAGGGATTTCAAAAATGTGTTCCCCATGTGTCTTCTGATCTTCTATCCCCGTGATTTACCCTGTCAAGTGTTTCGCACGATGGCTTCAGTAAATGTCGAATTGCTTTCCCTGGTTGGAGTATGTGCCCTCCAAGTCCTCATCATCTGAAGCCTTACGCTGCAATAAGAGCAGACGGTATAACGTGATGTCAGAGAAAGTCTAGGAGTCAGAGTCTCTTGCATAAGCATGGGGGGGGGGGGCGCGTCTACTTAGCTGATTAGACTCGCTTGTGTCAGTACCAGTATGAGGCACATGGTGACATACTAACTTGGTGACATTTTGGTAAAGATGAAATGAGATGACGAATGGAAAGGGCAGAATACTCAGTAATCTCTTCAATCCCCAGGATCCACGTGATGCCGTTAGGTTCTCAGTATTTGGCTGCTATCCATGAGGCCGACAAGGCAGACTACCTATTGCTCTGGAGGGAAATAGGGCTCTCTGCTCCCACAAAGACAAATGGTCTTCAAACCCCAAAGGGGACGGTCTACTCAATCCTATCTAGGCTCGCTAAGAGTGTGAATTTAGTCCCTGCCACTAGGAGGGTGTTTTCAATCTCAAATCAATTACCACCTTCCCTATGATTTGCAGGCCCCCTTGTGGCTAGTGGTTATGCATCAGGCCGCCACCTGCACAGTCCAAAGTTTGAAACCATCAGCTGCTCCACGGGAGAAAGACCGAGCCATGTAGTCTCAAAACCAATTACAGTCTCAGAAGTTCAAAGGGGGCCAGTTCTACCTTATAGGTGGTTCTTTCTTGTAGGGGGGAACTGCCCCCTTGGTGTTTTTCATTTCAGTTTTGTTCTGTGATTTGTGACTTTGTGTCTCATCCCTCATCATCCCTCCGCTACCCCGGTGAGTTGATTTCAGCATTTGCTTTCTGTTCTTCACAGCACGCAGCAGACCCTGTCCTACAATTGTAGTGTTGCGTAGCATTGCTCTAGTTCACAACTTCGACCAGTAGTTCTTACCACAGGCTGCAGAACCAAATGGCACTCTTTCAAAATTCCCTGCTTAGTCCGATTAATACAGTCTCTGCTCAGGTAGCCAGTAAGTGTTTTCAACTCCCTAGGTTCTTTTATTGTTCAAGCTTACACCATTGACCCCTGGAGGCAGGAATGCATCCTAGAAGCCTCACTGTCACCATGGAGACTGGGACACAGGGGGTGTCCAGGACGTATCCATAAAATGAGAAACTAGCATGATGGCCAGCTAGTCACACCTTCTCATTCAGTGCATTTCAACCCGTTTGATTATGAACATGTGACTTTAAGATATAACATACTCTGAAAAAAAAGATATCACATACTCCTAATAAAGTTTGTGGTAGTTACATAATCAGGTGTTAATTTGGGGCTTGAGAGGATTAAGAGGAAAGCGGTTGAGTCTAGTCTGTCAATCAGGTCATAACCAATGAGGCCTCTGTGTGGGCATGACCTTCCCCTGAGGATTCTGGGAACTCCTTTATTTCCTCCTTGAAGGTGGAACACACGTCTCTCTCTTGGCTCACTCCCTTGGAGACGCTCTACTGACAAGACACATGGAACTCTGCTCGTGCTCTGGGAGCTGGAGGAGCCACATGGAGACCCCTGGCATCACTGAGATGCTTACAATGCCACTGCATCCAAAGACTTTCTACCCACTGGCCTGCGATCGTTGTGCATTTGGCATCGCTGCGTGTGTTTCATGAGTCTGAAGAGGACTGTATAATTTAGTATTGGACATGTGTGCTAGTATCGGGCTCATGAGCTTGGACTGGACTGGGCTGGGATGCTTTCTTTGTGTACAATTACCCTTTCTATAAAACTCTCTCTTATACACATATGCGTGTCTCTGAATTTATTTCTTTAGTCCACCCAGACTAACACGAATTTATATCTACGTAATGAGAGTCAATACTTTAACAGAGAAAGAAATACTCATTGCAGTGGAGCTGATGCCACTCACAGCCACGAGCTGATGCCACTCACAGCCACCTATAGAGTAGAGTAGACCTGCCCCATGTGGTTTACATGGAAGCAGACTACACATCTTCCTCTTGTGAGTGGCAGGTGAGTTTGAACTGCTGACCTTCTAATTTTCAGCCAAGCACTTTAACCATTTTGCCACCAAATCTACAAAGAAATGTAAATCCCCCTCCCCCAATTTAAATGTCTTATTGTGTTTCCTTTTCATTCTTTTGGGTTCAAAAAACATATTAGCTAGATGGTTTTAAGCTGCTTAAGTTTCTTAAAGAGTTCCCCCAAATCAGAAGCAGAAATTATCAGTGTGCTTGCTGCTATAAGATTTCTCATTGTCAGCCTTTTATATATAATCCTCTCTTTTGGCATTTGTTTTGTTGCCGTCCGGTAAAGTATTTACACAAGTTTATATTTAACCTTCCTGTATTCTCTGTTTTTTAGTGACCCATCCATAATTGTGCTTAGCTCTAGCAATATTCACAGTACCTTGAAAGAAGAGCAAGCAAGGGCTAATGGATTTAAAAGCAATAGCTCTAGCAATTCGTTGAAATTAACTTTCCCCCCATTGTGGCTGGTATTGCATCTTTCCTGAATGTTATAAAGGAAGCTGATGTGTACATAAACCATTTCATTTAACCAACAGTGCCTGCACATCATGCCTAGTAAAATCAGCTTTCTTATCTAAATGAGATTGATCAGTTTATTTTCAATCGGATTCGATTTCAGGATGGCCTCCGGACAGCAAGCTGAAGGACAGGTCAGGGAAGCAGATTCCTATCTTCTGTGATAAAGAGGATCACGACTTCATTCCCTCAGTTCTAGCCTAGAAATTGAAGTGTTATCGGCGTAACACAAAGAAAGAAAATATATTATGTAAACCTCTCTAACTGTTGGAGAATCTCAACAGTGAAAATTCCGAAGCGTTATACTCTTATTACAATAAAAGTGATTGAGCCCGGGATCTTGTTTAATTTCTGCACAACGTTATTTTCTCGTAGGTAATCAGCTCTGATACTGGGTCGACTGTTTCCTTCTGGATGATAGACACTGGGCAGAAAATCAAACAGTTTACCGGTTGCCATGGCAACGCAGAAATCAGCACCATGGCCCTAGATGCAGATGAGACACGGCTCTTGACTGGCAGCGCAGATGGAGCTGTAAAGGTGGGAACACAGAGATGCTTTCCTACCGAGATACGAGGGGCTAAAACATGGTGGGCGGAGACTCAGCTCTCGCTGTACTTGTTTTTGTCGTTTTGGCCTTGTAAAGAGAGAGAGCTAGGACAGCTAAGAGCATTAACTAACCCAGACCATATATTAACGAAGCTGTTAGGAAACTAAGCCTCTGCGGAAAAATGAGTAAAGGATTTTTCTGAATAAATTATTTAAAATATAAACACAACGTGGCTTCCTTCTTTCGAGAAGCGTTTTCCCAAGCACTAGATAAAAGACTACTTCGGGGAATAAGAGGCAAATATTTCTCATGCGCTTCAGCTAATGTCTCTAAGTTTCTTTTCATTGGTTCATAAAATGAGAAATGAAGGCCACTAAGTGAACTTTTAAAATTTGACGTAAATGTTAGAAAATTTACCAGAAAATGACTTTTCATTTCATTTTATTGTGGGTTGGGCAAAGTGTACAGGGAATATTGGGTTTCCATTCAACAATCTGCACACATTTTGCTTTGACGGGGTCACTGTTCCCGCAATGCCACAGGGCTTTGTCTCATGGCTCATGGTTTCCATTTGCCCTGCTTTGATGCCCCTTCCTGTCCTTTTGATTGGTTTTGGGATAGACACCGATCTTTTCTTCTAATATGATTGCTTATTTAGAGGAGCATTATCCTCACAGGAACCCTACATAGATTTTCCAAGGCTGTACATCTTTATGGGAGCAGAAAACCTCATCTTTCAACCACGGAGCACCTGTTGGGTTCAACTGCCAACCTTGGAGTTTGCAGTCCACCACTCACCCACCAGCTCCGCTAGAGGATTTTTGGGTACTTTAGAGGCCTCTCTGTTGTTGGGTTCACAAATAGTTTCTGTTCCAAGCTGAAGGTTGTCCAAAGGCTAGTCTCAGAGGTTCTACCAATCTCCGTTAGACCAGCGAACTTCGTCTTTTTTATGATTATGAAATTTAGTCTATATTTTCCAAATACTATCTATTGAGATCATGACCACCAGTCCTCTGGCCCCAGAGAGTGCAGTCTGATGTTCATTAGTTCTTTGGGCCATTTTTTCCCTTGAGTCAGTGCTAATCAAAACAACAACCTAAAAACTACCTTATGTGTCTAGTTATTTCTTTGTAACTGTTCCGTAACTATTATTCATTTCTTCTCCAAGAAAGGCTCTAGTTTAGTTTACAAAAGTGACACAGATTTCACGTAAAGCTAGATATTTGCTATCTGGAATGATGCCCACATCGGTGCCCCCTGAGTCTTAAAAGCCATGCCAGCCTTTGATTCTTTGATTGGAGGTCGCTGGTGACTGCTGCAAAATAAGGGATTTTCCAGATTAACGAAAGGTGTTTCTTAAGCACATGTCACAGTTAGGGTAAGAAAGGTATTAGATATGAGAGAACTTTTATAAATGTGTAAAGAATGGAATGACTAGTGGACTTTTTCCCCATGGTGGGGTAGGTAACGCATTCAGGTGACCTGCAGAATCAGTAACAAAGCCATCTGGACAGGTGGGTGCCCATCCTGGAAACTAAGGATAACTGTCTAGCTGGTGTGATGGAAAGGCTGTAGGGATTGCAGATCCAGAGACTCTCTGGGCAGTAGTAGAGTTTAGTCTCTAAAACGGTTATTGGAATAAAGTATCCAGAGGGAGGGTATAAGCACAGAAAACTAGTTCATGAGAAAATAAGTGGTGAAAAAAGATTCTGAGAAATCCCAATTCCAATAGTTAAGGTAAAATAAAGCCAGAATAACTGGAAATGCAGTAAAACCGGAAATGATGGCTTAAGGAATAGCCAGTAACTCATTCATGAGGCCGATAGATGGAAATGAACAATGACAGGGGATTAACATGTTTCTCTTTATCCACGTGTTAGAAAAAAATCTGATTGTAAAACCCAGATCAGAGCAGAACCTATAGGTCATTACTAAAATGGCCCCAGATAATGGTACTGATAGGATCTGTGGAAGTCAGACCTTTATTGTACCTATTTGTAATATTCATTATTTTCCTGGCAATTTGTAGAATCAGGTATAAAAGAAAACAAATTGTGTTAGTTAGGGTTCTCTAGAGAAACAAAACCAGAACACTTATGATTTGATTTCTATCTCTAGATCTATCTCTAGCATCTGTATCTATATAGACATGGTGTATGGATAGGTTTATACAGAAAGAAGGAATGTAACAGCTAATTCATTCACAAAGAAGGACAGAAAGCTCCATTCAGCTCACTTTTGTGGAACAGTCAATATACTGGAAGTCTTTCAAGTCACTTGGGTTGCTGGGTCCAAGTCAAGGAAGCAGACAGCAGTCCTCCCTTGGAAAAGGTGTGCAGAGTCTGCTCACAGGCAGCAAGCACTAGGGTGGCCCAGCAGCAGTCAGTAGCTCTGGTGCTTAGCAATGCAGGGGTATATAGAGCACAAACAATGCAAGACGACAGGATCCACCAGCCTCAAGCTCAAGCGATATAGGCACCAGCAGCATGGTGAAGCAGGTGTCCAAGGAGCCTCAAGCTCTAGCAACAAGATCCAAGGCTTGGATTGGCCCACAGGTAGTGTAGCTCACAGGTTCAAGCAGAGAACTAGCTAAAACTGTAGCATGCTGATCTGATCACCAAAAAGCAAGGAGCGGGGGGGGGGGGGCTTGCAGAAACATGTATCTCTTTGCCCTCCAATCAAACTGTAACCTGATTAATCCCACATGTTCCTATTGGCCATGTTGGCACAATAAACCTAACTGTCACAAATGATATGGGACAAGAATATGTATGCCTCTCAATGTCTCAGGTACATCCTTGATATCTTAAAAATGAATATGACTTTAGTTGTACAGTCACTACTTTTGAAAGTGTGTGTGTTTATTACAGTTGCATAGGATTCTAAAACCTGATACCCTTTTCGGAGGACAAAAGGTGGTGATATAGTGGATTACACATTGACCTGCTGATGACAGGTCATCATTTTAAAGCCACCAACCACTCCTGAGAATAAATTTGAGGCTGTCTTCTCCCATAAAGATTCACAGTCTCAGAAACCCTAGGGAACATTTGTATCCTGTCCTACAGGGTAAAAATGAGTCCAAATTCACTTGATGGCAATGGCGTTTTTTCTCAGGATACATAATCAGGGTTGAGCTGTGCTGGCCAAAATCAATAAAAACTAGAATGGATGGTATTTTCCAATATCCTTTATAAGTTAGAATCCAAAAATCAGTCTTTATGTAATCAAGATTTTAAATTATTGTCCAAATTCATCATGGTTTAGATTGCGCATACAATACATATTCCAGAAGCTAAAGAAGTAAACCAGTGAAAAAGTCTCTTCTACCTCCATTTCCTAACTCTCCCCTAGATGATGATGCTGTTGTTAGTTTCTTTGCATCTCTATAGAGATGCCTTTGGGAATTTTCTTTTTCTCTTTAAGATTTTCCTGTCTTGGACAGAAATAATAATACTAATAACAAAATAATGGTAGTTAGCTCTTACTGCATGCTTACTATGGATCAGGCACTGTTATAAACACACACACACAAACACATAGACTCTCTCTCTCTCTCTCTCTCTCTCTCTCTCTCTCTCTCTTTCTCAGTTTGGCATTATGCTTACTAGAAAGAAGTCAAGCAAGTTTCCAAAAGTTTCTCAAGCTTCCGTAACTGCTTCAATATTTTGACAGATCTAGAAATATAGAGATGACTACTCCTACTTAATAGTTGTAATTACATTCTACTTTATAGGTATTCCATGACCACTTTGGTCAGTCCTTTCTTAAAGAACATTTGACTCTTAGTTCTTTGATGGCTAATAACTGGTCCCTTCTATACCTCGTGGTCAGACAGGCTGGTGCGCTTCTTCCATGTGGGCTTTGATTATTCTGAACATGATGGCCACTTGTTTATCTTCAAGCATTTAAGACCCTTGATGCTATATCTTTTGATAGCCGGACACCATTAGCTTTCCTCACGACATTTTCTTATGTACACATTTGTCTTCAGTGATTATATCAGGAAGGTGGGCACCCACTGATTTGATTTTTAGTTCTTTGATGTCTGATAACTGGTCCCTTCTACACCTCGTGGTCAGACAGGCTGGTGTGCTTCTTCCATGTGGGCTTTGATGCTTCTCAGCTAGATGACTGCCTGTTTATCTTCAAGCCTTTAAGATTCCAGATGCTATATCTTTTGATATCCAGGCACTGTCATCTTTATTCATCATGTTTGCTTATGCACACATTTTTCTTCAGCAATCATGTCAGGGAGGTGTGCATCCTGGAATGCCAATTTAATAGAATGATGTGCTGTTGTATTGAGTGAGTGCTTGAGTGGAGGCCCAATGTCCATCTGTTGCCTTAATACTAAACCTATAAATATATGCACATAGATCTGTTTCCCCACACTCTTTTTTTCAGTTGGATTTTTTAAAATTAGGGCTCATACAACTCTTATCACAATCCATACATATACATACATCAATTGTATAAAGCGCATATGTACATTCTTTGCCCTAATCATTTTCAAAGCATTTGCTCTCCACATAAGCCCTTTGCATGAGGTCCTCTTTTTCCCCTCCCTCCCCGCTCCCTCCTCCCTCATGAGCCCTTGATAATTTATAAATTATTATTTTGTCATATCTTTCCCTATCTGGCGTCTCCCTCACCCCCTTTTCTGTTGTTCATCCCCCAGGGAGGAGGTCACATGTAGATCCTTGTAATCGGTTCCCCTTTCCATACAACTCACCCTCTACTCTCCCAGTATCGCCCCTCACACCCCTGGTCCTGAAGGTATCATCCACATTCTTATATAAATATATTTACATATGTACATTCCAGTCTTTAGACCTCTATAGATACCCTTTATCACTTAGTTCTTTCCTCTATTTCCTTTTACTTTCCTCTTGTCCCACTCTCATGCTCAGCCTTCATTTGGGTTTCAGGAATTTCTCTCGGTTACCTTGCCCTTGCTGAATCCCTACCAGGCTTTTCGCATCCTTCTTGCCACTGGTCAGTGGGTGCCCACCTTCCTGATATGATCCATGAAGACAAACATGTGCATAAGCAAATGTCGTGAAGAAAGCTGAAGGTGCCCGGCTATCAAAAGATATAGCATCTGGGGTCTTAAAGGCTCAAAGATAAACAAGTGGCCATCTAGTTCAGAAGCAACAAAGCCCACATGGAAGAAACACACCAGCCTGTGTGACCACGAGCTTTTGAAGGGATGAGGTATCAAGCATCAAGGAACAAAAAATCATATCATTGTAAATGTGGGTGAGTACAGAGTGGAGACTCAAAGCCCATCAGTAGGCAACTGGACACCCCCTTACTGGAGGGTGGTGGGGAGGAGATGAGCCAGTCAGGGGGCAAGGTAGTAGCGATGAAACATATAACTTTCCTCTAGTTCTTAAATGCTCCCTCCCCTCCACCCCCCCACTATCATGATCTCAATTCTATCTTAAAAATCTGGTTAGACCAGAGGATACACATTGATACAGATAGCAACTGGAAACACCGGAAATCCAGGAAAGATGACCCCTTCAAACCAGTGGTGAGAGTGGTGATGCCTGGAGGGTGGAGAGAATGTGGGGTAGAAAGGAGGAACTGATTACAAAAATCTACATATAACCTCCTCCCTGGGGGATGGACAGCAGAAAAGAGGGTGGGGGAAGATGTCAGACAGTGTAACATGACAAAATAATAATAATTTATGAATTATGAAGGCTTCATAAGATAGAGGGGAGTGGGGAGGGAGGGGGAAATGAGCAGCCAATATTAAGGGCTCAAGTAGAAGGCACATGTTTTGAGAATGATGATGGCAACAAATGTACATATGTGCTTGACACAATGTATGTTTGTATGGATTGTGATAACAATTGTACGAGCCCCCAATAAAATGATTTTTTAAAAAGAACATTTGACTCAAACCTTAGCTTTTATAACAATGATGCAAGAATATCCTTGAATATATATCACATATATGAGTGTATTTGCGGAGTTATCTTTTGTAATTTGAATTTTTAAATCTGAGTATGTTTAGATGGTTAATCTGATAGTGTCAACTTGACTTCCAAGTGTGATGTATCAACAAAGGTTACTTTAGTAGGATTTAGTTTATGTGAGATCTAACCATGTCTTCGTGCACCCATCAGACTTCACTGATTAAGAAGATAAACTAAAATTCCTTGTATTTTCCGTAGGACTGGCGCCCGTACCCACCAGCAACAGGTGGTTTTGTGGGGAAAAGATAAGCAACCTAATAATAATGACTTTGGTTCAGGCTCTGTAGTAGATGCTAATACTCCCGTCATCGCTGAGAAATTAAGCTCCTGTAACACAAAGGAGGAACTAGAAACTTAGAGAGATTAAGTAAATAATCTAATGTCCCACATGAGAAAAAGAACTAGGATTTCAACAGACTCCAAATATTGTTCTTTTCATGAATTTGAGTATGCGCTGATTTAGAATCTTTGATTCAACTATTACTCTAATTGATAGATTTGCAAAGCATAATAATATAAATTATTGCTAAATTCAAATGTTAAGAAGATTTTCTCTAATCTTTACATAGCTTAAGTGAATTACCATTAGCCCAGAATGTAAACAGAAAGATTTAAAATAATCCTATTACATAGTGGTGTTTTACTCATTAAAAATCACATCTCAAAAGCAATTTTAATTTTCTTAAAGATATGGGACTTCAATGGCTATTGTCACCACACACTGAATGCTGGCCAAGATGGAGTTGTGGAAATTTCACAGATCTTGGTTCTTAAGAGGACCATACTGGTCACTGGCTGGGACAGGTATGTTACATCTCACAGCTATAGGAAGTTTTGTCTTTTATTTAAAGAATCGAACAAATAAATGAATCAAAATTTAAAAGAAAAAGAACATAAAAGTAAATCTTGAATAATCTGAGTTATTAATTTGCTGGTGACTTAGGACAGTGAAACTTTAGTTAGATTTGACTAAATTATAAGTGAATAAGATATTCTAAGGTCACATTGTTTGGAGGACTTTGAAAAATACTATAGGGCTTTCTTGAAGGCTTGGGAATTTGATTATCTTTTTCTTTAATCACACCAGATACACACATAATATATCATTCTCTCAATATTACCTCCCAAGGTTTCCAAACTTTTAGTCAATAACCTCTTAATGTGCAAATGACATTCCTCTAACTGTAAAGAAAATTCAGTCCTTCTTTTGTTACTTATTTTAAATCACAGCACAGGAGTGGGCTAGCCCACTGATTCCGTGTTAGTACCTCCTTCATATCAGGGCAGAGAGGGCTTTTCACAGCGCATTTACTGCTCGCAAGTCTTTCAGTGCATTATCGGAAAAATGACTTTGCTTTCCCTTTTCCCCCTAAAAGAGCCAAGGGATCATAAACAGGGCCTTTTCTAGAACATTATATAATACTAGAAAAATTTAAGTGTGGCGCATTTTGAAAATATATTGTCTATAAATACAATAGCTCACAAAATATTTCTCTACTAGGCAATTTGCCTGACATTATTCAGTATAAAATTATATCCTTGTTTGTAGCCAGGATTAAACCAGAGTTTCGATCTAAATTAGTAGTAGTATACTTGGGAGTGTGAGTCAATCAGGGAGAGAAGAAAGAAAACAACTTTTCTTCTAGTGCAGATGTGAAATATACAAAGTAGCAAACATAGGGCCGGGTGCAGCTTAGTTTTCAGGGAGAATTGGACTGAAAGGGAAGAAAATGCAGTCCAAATTATTCTACTTGGTAATAAAAACTAATTCCATCTTCCTAGCCTTTGAGAGACAAGGCTTCTTCACATCCCTAGGAGCAATCATGATCCATTAGCGACTCAGAACCACTCCAAGTTGATGGCCTAATGATTTCTATAATTAGGTCGTGGCAATGAATAAGTTCAGTCCTCTAATATCATGGTAGGGTAGATATGTAGTCTTCACCGGATCCAATTTGAATGTTAATATAAAGGAGTTTTAAAAATTATTCAGTGGAGCTCAAAGGTTGGCAATATAATTTTCTTAATCCTATTTTTAGATTTAATTTAGTTTAGATATAATTTAGGAATCAGCATAAAATGTGCATGCCTTGATTGTTTAAAAGGGGAACTTTAAAGATTTGGATTTAGAGAGGCATCTAAGAGAGCTTTTAAGGGGAATCTGTTTTACTACGTTGGTGGTTGGTTACTTTCTATAAATCCCGAGGAGGAAGCACTGGAAAGGCTGGAACGAGAATAGGAAAATCTATCACTGCCCTCTGTTTTGCATCATTCACCTGTTGGTGAGGACTTGGATACTTGAGGTGGATTTGAAAGTGGAATCAATATATTCTCAGATGTCATTTTGCTATTATATTGGTGGACTCAAAACTTCCATTTCCTAAGTCAGAGGCTATGTTCGAGTCCATTTTAGAGGATCCAAGAGAGCGTTCTTATAAAAAGACCTTGGGGCAGAATCTGATTTCCATTGCAGTGGCTGCACAAACTCACCTGACAACACTCAATGTACGGGATTCATTTCGGAAGTTGTAACAGGTTACAAGTCAGGATCGGAAATGCTTAGGATACAGTTGTTTGGCTAGGATAGCCTCTTGTCGGCTGTGTCTGCAGGGAGGCCACTCTGACCATCAGCCCGTTGGTCTGGCCTGTGCCTTGTTGAGCAAAGCTATAAGTACCTTTTGTCTCGGCTAATACACGACTAAAGGGAATTCCTTCTTCCAAGAGCCTCAGATCGTTCCCTAATAACGTGCCTGCAGGCCCTCTGTTCTGCCTCCTGCGTAACGGCATGCAAGCGTACTTGCATGCGTCAGGAAGCTCCGTCCTCTGTCTCATGTGTGGCTGACACTGCTCGGGTGTCATGTTTACTCCTCTGCTTTATCCAGGAAGTTCTATGCTCAGGGATCAGAGACCGAAGGGCATGCTCTCATCCTTGCTTTTCTGTCTTGTGATCTCAACAACCTGCTCCTGAGACAGCACATTTTTATAGCAGGCAGGATGGAAACATTGACCAATTCCTATATTTGAATCCAAATTTTATACTCACTTGGTAGGAGTTACAGATATTATGACTGGAAGAAATATTCACTAACTCACTGCATCACAGTTTCTATGCCAAGAGGCAGTTAACAAAAAAGACATGAGGATTCGGATTGGAGGAGGGAGGAGCATTGAGTCCACTCCTTAATACTTTCGTGATTAGAGAGGAAGTAACTGGAAGGTTGACAGTCAGCTTATTAAGTTTTCTTCAACCACCAGAGGGAAGCTTTGTTAAAATGTAGCTTTAACTTCAGACTCTATCTTCATGAAGAGATTGAGTTGATAATTTTGCAAAGGATGGAATGGAAATTGTATGTATTGAATAAAGTAGTAAATCTATCATCTGCTGTATTTTTTCATTAGAAAGCATTAGACACTTTATGAACATCTTCTAATTTAATCCTTACCTTCATCTTACAGGGGAGATAATATTTTACTGATCCCTCATATCTCTATCTTCAGTGATCATCTCTGAAAAGTTCACTTATCCATTTGCTAGCTAGAGCTGGCTGACTGAAATTCCAAATTTAGTATGTTCTAAAAAGAACTCATTTTTCATTCCTGTAACAGACAGGAAGCCAGTTCTCCCTTCTCGGTCACCCTCAGAACCAAGCAGTCACTAAACCTTAAAGATAATGGAGGTTTCCACAAAATGTTTGCAGCTCCTTTATATTTCCAATCCGATTCTCACAGCACCTCAAAACCAAACCAAACAACAACCACAATAACGTCCAAAACAAACTGCCAGCAAGTCGATTCTGACAGCTAGTGACCCCATAGGACAGAATAGAACTACCCCTGTGGGTTTCTGAGATGGAATAGAAATTCTCCCCTTTCTTCTGCTGATTGGCTGATGGTTTCCAGCTGCCTATCTTGTGGTTAGCGGTCCACTGTGTAACCCAACACTGGGCCGTCAGAGCATCGTTTTTCCTTGGACCTATATCACAGCCCTTGATTTGTCCTATTGCTCAGCAATATCCACCCCTTGTCCTCTACATAGATTCTGTATACTTTAGTTTTAGTGATTTTCCCCTGTAATATTTATTTCTCTAAAGCATTTCACGAGTGTCTTCGCAATCAATGTAGATGCCCATGGCCTGGACCTATTCTCTGGTTTCATTTCCATCCATGCATGGGTAAAATGCTAAACTCTGTCAATCACAACCTGTTCAAAGGAGTGACCATACAAACCATACAGTCTCTCACACCCATGCCTTTCCCATGTTCTTGTAATTAGAAATTGTTCTCAACACTTAAAAAGAAGAATCTGAATGATACTCATTCTTACTTTAGAATCCATTAATCGCCCACCTATTTGTATGTGTGCTGACATCCTGTGCTTACAATTCATTTAGCACGCGAGTGTTCATGCACACACACCTGGTGCTTGTCAGATGCTCGGTAATATTTGTTGAATGGCTTAATTAATGCTTTCTAAATATACAGGGAAACGGAGGATTCATTATTAACGTTATTTATATAAAAAACCAAAGAGTAGATAATCAAATCTACTCTCTCCTCGTTATCAGAAAGCTAGGTATGGCGATTCTATTTTATAAGATAAATAACTAAAGGTTGGGAAAGTTGAGCAGCCATCTCAAAGTTTGATAGCTAGTTGGCAGCTGAATTAGGATTCAATGACAAGACCCAGGCTTCTTTCACCCTTTCTGAGTAGACTAGCTACAAATGAGCTATGATGTCATGAGAGGGCACTTGTATTTTTCAACACATAAGTTAATTGATTTGGTTATCTTAATCAAAAATAATTTATTCATTTTATGATAAGGAGAAACACTAAGTAAAAGCATCATAAATGTTGAATATCTCAAAGTGTGAGCTTTTCATTATTTTCCCAATTTCCTCCCACAAATATTTCTAAACTGCAATTAGATGAAAAGTTCTGAGTTAAAAATTATGGTAGACTGAATTTGAATAGTCAGGATTCTTGCTTTCAAGGACATTCTGAAAGTCTAATTGTGAAAGTCAACATATAAAATCCAGGGTATGCCATTGTACACTTGTCCTAAGTAAAAAGCTGACTAAGGGAGCCTGTGCTGGCTGATTAGGGTCATGCCATTCATGTTTATAGAATATTTCTTTTAGAAAAAGAGAAGCTTCACATTAAAAACTGTATATATGTATTGTGGTAGTTCAATAATTGTCAATTTGAGAGAGTTAAGAGTGAATGGGTGGAGTCTTGCCTGTCAATCAGGTCCTAGCCAATGAGGCCTCTGTGTGGGCATGACTTCCTCCTGAGGGATTCTGGGAACTCCTGTATTCCTCCTTGGAGGTGGGAGACACTCTCCCTCTCTCTGCTCATTCCCTGGGCGACACTCTACTGACAAGACGCATGGAATTACACTAGTGCCCTGAGTTGGAGAAGTCACCTGGAGACCCCTGCCAGCACTGAGATGCTGCCACTGCCACTGGATCCACAAGACTTCCCACCTGCATTCAGCATCATTGCATGTGTTTCGTGAGTCTGAAGAGGACTTTACAGATTGGTATCAGACATGTAGGCTAATAGCATACTCATGAGCTTGAACTAGACTGCGCTGGGATGTTTTCTCAATATTCCATTGCTTTTGTAGATAAAGCTCTTAAAAATAATTTTATTGGGGGCTTGTACAACTCTTATCACAATCCATACATCCATCCATTGTTTCAAGCACATTTGTACATATGCTGCCCTCATCATTTTCAAAGCATTTTCTTTCTACTTGAGCCCGTGGTATCAGCTCCTGATTTTTCTCCATTGCCCCCCTCTCCTTCCCTCATGAATCCTTGATAATTTATAAATTATTATTTTTTCATGTCTTGCACTGTCTGACGTCTCCATTTTCCCCCTTGTCTGTTGCCATCCCCCTTTGAGGTCATTCTGATAGGTTCCCCTTTTCTCCCCATAACTTCCCCTTACCTTCCTGGTAAGGCTACTCTCAATATTGGTCCCAAGAAGTTTATCTGTTCTGTATTCCCTATGTTTCCAGTTCTTATCTGTACCCATGTACATATCTCGCCTAGCCAAATTTGTAAGGTAGAATTAGGGTCATGATAGTGGGGAGGGGGAGAAAGCATTAAAGAGCCAGAGGAAAGCTGTATGGTTTATTGGTGAGATACTACACTTGACTGGCCCATCTTCTCCCGCTACCCTTTTGTAAGGGGATGACCAATTGCTTACAGATTGACTTTGAGCCTCCACTCCACACTACTCACCTCATTCACATTATGAGTTTTTGCTCTGAATCTTTGATGTCTGATACCTGATCGCATGGACACCTTGTGATCACACAAGCTGGTGTGCTTCTTCCATGTGGGCTTTGTTGCTTCTCAGCTAGATCGCCGCTTATTTACCTTCAAGCCTTTAAGACCCCAGATGCTGTATCTTTTGATAGCCGGGCACCATCAGCTTTCTTCAACACATGAGCTTTTGTACCTGCTTTGTCTTCAGCAATTGTGTTGGGAAGCTGAGCATCTCAGAGCACCAGATTGGTAGAACAAAGTGTTCTTGTGTTGAGGGAGTACTTGTGTAGAGGCCCAATATCCATCTGTAAAGTTCTTTCTTATACACACAGGAGTGTCTGTGAATTTGTTTCTCTAGTCTACCCAGACTAACACATGCATATATATATAGTTGTTTATATATTTTATGTTTCTATATACAATGTTTAAGTTGAGGCTTCTGTTTTTCTGACAGAAATATTCTCTAAACATGACTGATTGTACGTGTATATGTATGTGGATTTTTAAAGTTGTGGATTGACGATGATGTTGTTAGTTGTCAATGAAGTGAAATCCAACTCACAGCAACCCCGTAAGTGCAGCCCACACTGTTCTCTAGTGTGTCAGGGCCATGACCCTTTGGAAACAGATTGTCCTATTTTCCGAGGCTCCTCTGTGTGGCTTCAAGCCACCTGCCTTTCCTTCGGTCAGGAATGCTTAATCTCCTGTGGACTGACAGAGAGTATATTAAAAAAAATCTGGTTGAGTAAGCTAATATAAATTGGTTTTTTTCCCACTAAAAGCTAAGGCAAATATTCAGCTATATTTGCACTGGTGGAATTAAATGCCTAGTTGATCAGTTATCTTTGCATTTGCTCACAGTGGACATGCCGTGTGCAGGCTGCTGTTGTTAGGTGTGGTAGAGTTGGATCGTACTCGCAGCAGTGAATGCGTGTGATGGAGGGAAACTGTTCCGAGGGTCTCCTACAAGACAGCCTCCACGCAGGCAGATCATCATGTCTCCCACCCCCAACCCCCAGGGAGCTGTGGTGAGGTTCCCACAGCCAAGCAGTTGGTTAGCAGTTGAGCATCTAACCATTGCACCACTAGCGCTTCTTATCATCACTATGGTAAAATCAAGCAAAACACTCAAAATGGCTCAAGATTTAATTTGTCCTAAAATAATGACATTTAGACTCTTCTATAAAAATAATTTCACATCCTTAGTATCTCCCCCTGCATTTATCTCCTTTCTCTCACCATCATCTGCTTGTCTCTGCCCATCAGAAGAGATACACAAAATACTGGGATACAATGAGATTCTTGCATATAATTTGAAATAATTTTGAAACTATGTATTTTTCATAGAATTCAGGAAAAACAAACAAACTAGGTGTCAGTAAGTAGCTGCAGGTACAATTAATTTCTAAAATTATTTTTAAGTGAAATGAGATAGGGATTTGATTTTTCTCAGGAATATAGTATTTATTACATGCTATTTAAATGTCAATAATTACCTTTCTAATGGAATTAAATCCTATATAGTTCTACTGGTTTCTATAATTAAGAAAAGAATTGAAATGACAATTTCCAAATTCTCCTCACAACTACTTGATTAAAAAAATGTAGGCTAAAGAATAAAATTAAACCAGTTCTACCTAGTTCATTCTTTGCTCTTAGCTCACACTCTCCTTTTAGGTCTAAAAAGCAATGATTCAAGGAAGTATGGTTAGTGCCAGAAGTCTCTAAGTTATAAGTGTATAAGTATAATGTTGTGTACTAAGAACATATGAACAAGTACCTTCTGAGTGAGCCAATGATTTATTGAAATAGCTGTATCCTCATTTCTACATGTTTCTATGTTTGGGTCAGAAAATGATCTTTCCAGCTCATTCATCATTAAAGAGAAGTCCTCTCTTCCATTTCCCAGGTAAACTAATATTGTTCACACCTCATGTAAATTGTGGGTTAGAGATTGACACAATGACTTGGTAGCAAGACTTTCAAGATTGCACATGTAGGTTTGAAACAGTAAGAGGACCCCATAAACTTCTCCAAAGTGAGATAGAACGAGTCTTTCAGATTCCTAAGTCAGTCTTAAGATGGCCTGTTCTATAATTTTTATATTGCCTGAAATGATCTTTTTTGTAAGTCACCATTGAAATGAATGACACAAATATTGTTTGGACTCTTTTTTTTTTTTTAAGAGTAACTGTCACTTCAAGTGAAACTTTCAGGTTTGGTTTTAAAGGAAAGGTAGCAGCTAATTAATTTCTCAGCTTTTTGACACACAATGTCAAATAGCAGAAGGCCTAATTTTTATAGTATCTTATGAAAAACTTTTTTTTTGCCTTTGGGTGGTACTCCTGAATATATTTCATTAATATAGGTATCTTGGTATCTTAGGATGGCATACTGGATCTACCCTGTTGCTTTGAAGTTGGTACTGTGGTGAAGTGAACTTGTTTGGGATAGCCCACGTATACATATTCTTTGTGATACCCACTGAGGAGTGGAATTGGATGGGAACATGTAAATAAAGTGTGGAGGAGCCTAACTTGGGGCTTGATCAGTTCTGTCACTTCATGCCACCAAGAACTACAAACCCCCAGGGTGGCACACCCAAGAGCTCTCCCTGTGGTGGCAGAGGTGGCATAGGCACCAGATGCCACAGCACTGACACCAAGAGACAGGGCAGAGAAGTTGCACCAAGCCTGTGGAACGGAGTGGCTGGCAGACTTCCTGATGCATGAAGGCAGAGGCAAAGGGACAACATAGCTTAGAGACCAAGAACAGAAAGACATGTCTGCTAGCCTGACAGAAAAGACACTGCAGACAAGTGAGCTGTACCATTGATATTTCAGAGCTTGTTTGCTTTTGTAAGAACCTTATGATGGTGAGCACTGTCTGTGAGTTCTGCGGAGTCATTGCAACAGGTCATCACGCCCGCAGAGAAGTGGAATGTCATGGTTGGTGTCAGACTAGGGTCTAGGAACAGTGATGGCAAAGGCAGGCCTGAACTCTGCCTTGTGGTGATTGGCCTTGGGTTGGTGTGGAGCTGGATTCTCCTTCTCCCTTATGCACACAGAGGAGCTCATTAGTCATTTCTGCCCCATTTCCTCAGGTGTGCATGTCTTAGTCTGAAAATTAAGGATGGGAGGATAGCAAGAAATAATTTTTACAGTCGCTATATTATTAGACCCATATATTATTTAATATTGAAAATAGCCCAGGCATTGGAATTTTGTCATGTAGAAAATGGAAATTTTGCAACTATTTTTAAGGAGGGCTTTATCTTTGACCCTGCTGTTTCTACCATTGAGAGGAGTGTCCCTCCCCAACCTTTCCATTCTTAAAGGTACAGCTCAAACTTTACACTTGTACCGAGCCGCTAGGGTCTCTGCACTTGGATGTTTATAACAATGTGTTTAGAACTTCCCTGTACTTATTACTTTTCACCTTGTATTTTAATCATTTCATGGGGATGCATCTCTTCTTGACAGCACCACGGGCAGGAAATCTACACAGACAACCAGATACCTTTAGAACAAATGCATGGCCAGAACATCAGCATGGAAATCTTCACCTAGTGTAGGATGGAGATTGGCCCAGAAAAGAGTAGACTGAAGGTAGTAAAGTTGGGTAGGAGAGCTCAACCATGATGTAAGAACAATCCCTGAACCAAGACACGAGTGCTAGGTCATATAAGGGTGTCGTGACTGTGCAGCACATTGAAAAGGTAGTACTTTATTGACAGGGACATCAGAAGGCAACGGGGGAGGGGAGGGCAAAACATTGGTTTGTTAATCAAATTATGGAATCAGAATGAAGGTTGGACATGGCAGGGAGAGAAGGTGGCAAACTTGGATAACCACATGTTAAAATCTGGACGTGTTAGGTGGAACAATACAATTATCCAACATTGGGAAAGGCTATGGATGAAGATAATGTTGAGTAATTTGCATGGAAGTGAGATCAAAGCTTGTGGCAGGACGAGGGGTCTGTGAGTGATCTGTGAGTTGGTTAGACAGGGAGAAATGAAGGACTAAGAATAAGCAACATGCAGGTCAAAAGGGCCAGGGAAGAGAGAGAATAGGGAAGGGGACCAACTACGACACCCTGGAAAGAGAAGAAGTGTTCCCACGAGGAAGAATGTGTGCGTCCCAGCAGAGGCTGAGTTGAATCACCCTGGCAGAGAGCTTTAGAAGTGAGAAGAGGATCGCAATCGCAGGGAGCGATGAGTGAAGGATGCTGGTAAATAGAGCAAATCAAATTAAAGTTTGCAAATGAATCCTTTTGGATTTGTGTAGCTCTACCAGATTTCATTTGTAAACTTTAATTTGGTTTGCTGTATTTACCAACATCATTTGACATAGGCTGGCCGCAGGAGCTGGAGCCTTCAGAAGAATAAGGTGGTACAGATGCTCCTATGCATTTCCTTCTCTTCCTGCCCCACCTGTCACCACGTTCACCTCAGTTCCACCGAGACCGGCCTTTGACAAACCATTCTTTCCATTCACAACACTTCTACCCAGGGTTCCACTGCTTCAGAGTATCATGTCCCAGTGTGCTTGCACAAATGGAGAAACACAAGATGCTTTGGGTGAAAGAACTCCAGGGCCAAGACAGACGGGCAACGGTGGTAGGGAACAGGATGTGCGACCTATTATGAGATGCTCTGAGGAAAAGAAACCCTTTTCACTTCACACTCTGAAATATTATTTATTTAGAGAAACACGTATTTTTTACATCACAAAACTCTTAGTGGTCCCATGGTTCCCCTATGGAGAAACTTTGTTTTAGTCTTTGCCACAGATCATTAAACCTATAAATTAATATATGTTTGGTATGCATGGTCTTGAATGGGTGATTAACCCTTTGGTGTTAAATATTACTGTTTTACAAGAGAATCCAATGAGAATAATGGGAAGGAAGTTCAGTGTGGGACTATCAAGCATTACAGATGACAGGTGGCAATACATTTTGGATTTTCAGATTTCTGAAAATACATTACCCAAGTGGAGGATGACTACTCAATATCTGTATCGGTCTCGGAACAGTAGCTAATCCCTCTATCCTTTTTTACTAGGGCTATTACTGTCTTTCGACCCCAGAACTTCAGCCACGTTTCCATCCAGCCTGAAGAATGGAAAGGAGGCGTACAGCACCGTGATGATATCTTATGCGCTGCGTTTTTGTCGCCACAAACTCTGGCTACAGGTCAATTGGAGGTTCACTCGGCACTCGGTGCTGAAAGGTTTAACTCACAAAATCAAACAAAAAAGTCCATTGTCAACTACAAAGAGAATACATTTCTTGAACAAGCAGGCCTTGAATTTAAAGCTGTTGTTGATCCTCATTTCCATGGGGATGCATTTGTGTAGCTATAAGCTGAGGAGCCTGGCATGTGGTTCTACCATGTGCTCCTGCATGAAAGCACAGCGTTTCAAATCTAAAACCATAGTTTCTCTAGTTCATTGTGGCATAGCCACAGCCTGGTGTAGAGTGAAGCCATATACAATCATCCTGTAAAATCTTCGTGTTGCCGCACAGTGTGTTGCGCACATACACAGTGAAAGGTACACCAGCGATAATGATTATACTCTGAGGTGCGCAACCATGCCCACTCACCTTCTCTGAGTGGTTCTCCTCCATTTAACATAAACTCACCGCTCCCTAAATTTTGTATCTAATTCATCAAGATGTCAATGGTCACTTTGGTCCCATATATTTTCAAAAAGAGCATAATTGTTCAAGGCAGAGAATGTTTTTTTAACAGTTTATTGGCATAGAGTTCATGATCCATATAACTCAATGGTTTGAATATATTGAAAAGAGTTATTTAATCCTCACACAATCAATGCTTTTTTCCCATTCTTGTACTCATAATAATTCACTCCCCCATTTCCTCCCATCTCCTCTGCCATAACCACAAGGAACTAGTGATTATTGTTATGGATTATCTCTGCTCGATTTCCTATATTGAGGATAGATAATTCATAGCAACAATATCATACCAAAATATCCAACAATGACAACAAAATAAAAGAGAAAAATCTCAATCCAAAAGACAGTGGAAGATAATAGAAACTAGAACAAATTAAAAATGAGCAAAAAGGGAAAAATAAATGATTATATATTTTAACCTAACTGTAGCTGTGATAATCCACTTTCTAATGCATGCTGTCTAAGTTTATATCAGTCCCTGGTCCACTTTACAGGCAGAATTACCAACTAGTTGAGAAATCCTTTACACCACCACCAAGAAACATTGAATAATTGTAATAATACCATCATCAATCTAGCCTAAGTTATATATTTTAAAGTACTCTTGAGAAAAGGAAAGTATACGTGCATAGGAAAGCTTTTTGAACTAAAATGCATGGGGTGTTTATTTTTACAGGTTAAAGTCCTAAGTCAGTGGACACTGTTTAAGAAAGCAAGGAGGGCTAGGGAAACAACGCTCACTCATGAGGGCAAGACTAGGTCTGAAGGGAGGACATGTCACACATACAAAAATAGCCAGTATATTGTCGTCTTCACTTGTCAATTATTGGGCAACCTCAAAAGCAAGAGATCTGAGCCAAAGTCCGTTGACCTTCAAATCCACGTCCGTGGCATCTGGGGCTTCTCAAATTAAAGTGTTTCAGCTTAAATCCCAAAGAGGATTGCAGCTCCTTTAATCGGCTACAGGTGTGTTTAAGGTGGGGTTTCCAAATCACAGAATTCTGATGTGTTCTATCAAGAACACAGCATACTTCTAGAAGATAAAATCTAATGTCCAGGTAGCCTGTCGCATGTAGCCGTGATCACTGAGGGCTAAAGAAACAGTAAAAAAGGCACACTTAGCAATATAATCCTAGGTGGATTCTCCCACGGGAGTTATAGAAGCAATGTTAAACCTCTTTCCCAAGGACACACTGCCCTCCTGGGCTTGTCCATCAACACAAGTGAAATCACCTGCTTAGAGACAGCTATGGTCCCGCATCCTCTGCTCATGAATTCCCACTGAAATCCACGAATCCACATTATAACAGTGCCTTATCGATTTGGGGTGATCATGGAGCAATGATATGTGGCAGGAACTTTGGGACCTTGGTCTTCTCCCCACTAAACATACAACTGACCCCAGCTGAGGAAAGGTCTCCTCTGTAGAAGTGGTTTTGTAGATGTCAAAGAGGGAGGGAGACGTGGATTATATTAATTTATTATTTTAAATGTCCTTTTTCCTAGAAAGAGCAGTGAACCTCTTGTGTAGTCATTTCACTTCTCTGGCACTTACAGTTTTATAAAGGGAACATATACACCCTCTGGCATCATTAACCCTAACGTTGGAGAGTAAGCTGCCCTGGGAGGACAGTGGCCAAGGGGTGGGCTGCTAACCAGCAGGTTTGACCCTTTGCTGGACATAAATGTAGGGGGAGAAAGACTTGTTATTCTGCTTCTGGAAAGATGGATAACCTTACAAACCTTATGAGTTGGAATCCACACAATGACAAAGGGTGTGGTTTTGGTGCCGTGCTGGTGAGAGGCTGGACTTACAAAATGTCTAACAAAATAAATCCTTAAAAAGATCTACAGATGCATCTCTCAGTGTATAACATGGAAAAATAATAGTAATTTATAAATGATCAAGGGTTCATGAGGGATGGAGGGTGGGGGAGAAAGAAAAAATGAGGAACTTATACCAAGGGCTCGAGGAGAAAGAAAATGTTTTGAAATTGATGATGGGAACATCGGTATAAATGTGCTCGACACAATGGATGGATGTATGGAATTGATAAGAGCTGTATGAGCCCCAATAAAATGATAAAACAAAATTAAATACATAGCTTAAAAAAAAGGTCTACAGACTGCTTTAATGTGACATATTAAAAATGATAAGAAATCATTGTATCATTTCCAGTCAAAGAACACAACTTTTAAAGATAGATTGCAGCGTGAAATTATTAAATCCATATTCTGACAGCCTAATTTTTAAATAGAACTAAAATGCCATCAATTAAGAGTAATGAAAACTTACAGGAAAAGAGCAAATGTATCTAGGAACTAGGAATAGATACAATGTGGGGTTTATCGATCTATCTACATTTAAAATGTCACTGTTTCAGGACTTCCTTGGATACTTTCTGTCAGGCCAAGCCTGCCGTTGAGTTTGCCTTTCGACCTTTATTGGTCCCAGGAGGTCAGCCTTGCAGAGGGTATGACATAATGGAATAAGGCACTAACAGTGAAGTATACGTCTTCATTTTGTAGAATGTTATTACCATATTGTGTTTGCAGCATTTGCTGTGTTTTAATGACCTTCTAGTTGGATGGTGAGTTAGTAATCGGTGAATGGAATAGCTCATCATTCATTCTCATCCCATTAGATGTACATGAAAATGTTTGGTCAGGCACCTCACAAATAAACCATTAGAAATTCTAGGAGAAGATGGACACTCCTTGGGTAGGTGGAATCCATTCTTCTGGCCAAACTGTGAGTTACCTACGTGGTATTTCTAGGAAAATCTAAAGGGCTACAGAATGTATTGCATTGCTCTTTCTTCCTCTCCTCTCCAAGTACCAAGAAAGACACCATTGGTGTTGTCACCCAAATGCAGCTCATCTCTTCGTCTTTCAACCATGACAGGTTGTTCTGCTCAGTAGGGATTGTCTCACGGAGAACCTGGGAGCCAGAGTTGGTTCCTCTCAGGACAGGCTTTGCCAGACTTAGCCTGTCTCTTTCGACTCTTCTCTGTGTCTCTGTGGAATGGGCAGATTTTAGGAATGGAGAAGGAAGTATTTGATAAAGAATGCCGAGGGAAGTAATAAAGACAACACACACTCTTTCCAATACGCATATTCAGACTCAGATGTATGCACCAGAAAGCGCTGGTTTAACCTGGAAGGACTTGATTTTCTTGTCCTTAATCAATAATAAAAATTGTGGATAATAATAATAATTACTATGAACACGTTTTCAGCACTAAGAATGTAAAGTGCTTTTCAATGCTCACAACCACCCTATAACATGTTTTCAATTATTACCTCTGTTTTATAGATGAGGACATTGAGGCATCAAGTTGCCTTAACTAACTTTCCCCCGGTTACCCAGCTGGTAGATGGTAAAAGCAGGACTCAGATTCAAATTGTTTTATTACAGAGTCCTTATTTGGAATTCCTTGCTATTATAAATTAAATGATAGAACAGTTAGATCTATAACAGGTGTACCGGTGTGTTATGAGGATCAAATGATATGCTTCGTATGAAAGACATGTTCATCTGTGAAGTCTAATAATAATACTAGGTATCACCAATCATGTCTCCAAAAACATATAAAGATAAAACCTCCCTCTAATTGTTGCTGCTTATATTTTCTTTCCAATTCTCTGGCACTTTTCTTCCTCGTGTTGGTTCATAAAGGAAGTTATGATGGAGAAATTATACTGTGGAACAATAGCACAGAAAATGCTCACCATGTCCTTCACCCTGATTACCAGAGGCTGATAAAACCAAAATTGGGTGAGTGCAAATTTGAAACTAAAAGGCGTCACCTCAGTGGACCTTATTGCTTAGGCATGTACCTGATGCAGCTTGCTTCTCAATGATATAGGACTGGCCATAAGCACAAGGGATTAGTGATATCATTGTCTTGTCAAAGTGACGACAAAAAACCTTGCGATTTACTAGGCTTAAAAACTCCCCATAGTGTAACGTTTCCTCTCTTTATGTCACCCGAGCATTTTAGAATTCCTGACGGCAGGGATCAGACCTTTCATTTTTAACTCATTTCGTTTTTACCAATCGACCTCACCAAATTGCCTTGGACTGGACCTTGGGTACCTCATTGGCACAAAATTGGGAACACATACTCACTTAATAGCTGCTCAGGCTCAATCTAGAGCTTGCATTAAATATTATGCCACCTGGAAGTCTTAAATTATTCCTTGCTTTAGAAACCTGAGGAGCATTAGACAGAAGTCTATTGTATTTTATGAGTTTAGTGGAGCACATGAATATTTTATACTTAAGCAAAATGTCTTGACGATTACCTTTCACATTTTGTTTTAGTTTCAGATAGGTTTTTCCCTAGGTTAATTTAGTAGGGTAATGATTATGCCATTGCTCATGGCCCAGGGAGATTCTGTTGTCTCAATTGCATAAACTTACAGTGGCCGAACTGGGCCTTAGCAAAGCATGAGTTCTTGGGCATCATTTCTCTTGCAACATGAAGTAAGACGTTAAGAGTAAGAAAGCCCATTTCCGAGACTGAGAGGACCTGGCTGCACACACACAAATCTGACATTGCTTTATGAACAAAGAGCCAACCATGAGGGTTCATTTAAACCGTCAATCTGTCTGCCAAGAGCAAAACCTCCACGTTGTGCTTATGGGATGTTTTCGAGACAGTTTGGACTCACAGCAACCCCACATACAAGAGAACCAAACTCTGCCTCCCTCACCTTTGTTCTCATGTTTGAGCCCTCGATGCAGCCACGGAGTCAATCCATCTGGTCTGAGATCTTCCTTGTTTTCACTGTCCCTCTGCCGAGCATGAAGTCCTTCTCCAGGGACTGGTCTCTCCTGACATGGCCAAGGCACTGGAGACGATGCCGCCCCATCCTTGCCTCTTAGGAACATCTGGCTCTATTTCTTCCATGATAGAGTCGTTTATTTATTAGCAGTCAAGTTACTTTTATATTCCTCACTCACACCCTCCATAGTTCACATGCATCTAGTCTTGTTCAGTCGCTCGTATTCAATGTCCAACTTTCACCTGCATATGAGGCAATTAAAAATAACATGGCCTGGGGCAAGTGCACCTGGGTGTTCCAAGGAAGATCCTTGCTTTGCAACATTTCAAACCTTTCCGAAGGGTGAAAAGTCTGCCTCTTCCCTTGAATCGCCTTCAGAGTAGCGCCATCTTTCTCCTACATGCAAACCTGCCTGTCACTGCCATGAATTACACTGAAAAGGGAAAGAGAAACAAACGGCACAGTTCTAGAACATGCAAGAAGACATTGCTATACGTCTCTAGCTTTGGAATTCTGAAAAGTTCTTTATCAATGTTTTATGTAACCACATAAAGCCATTCATAGCCTCTCAGATGACTCTTCTGTATTAATTCATGCCTTGGAGCTGAAATTAGATCATTGAAAGATGATTAGGACTCCCTTTGTCAGGGTAACTTGCATAAAAAACTGTTGCTAAAAGATGACCATTTTAATAACTTAGTCATTATGTCTCATGCCCATTACAATGTTTGAAGGATTAATGTTAATGACTAATAAGCTGAAAATGCCATGGTATTAGAATCGCCTTTTTCTCAAGCATATCAGGATTCCTAAGATGTTAACAGTGTTGACAAAATGCAGTTCCTCTTAGTCCCTGCCAAAGGAAGACATGTGACTGGAATATACAAAATGCAAATGAAATCAAACAATACTTCAGTTTGGAGCTGAGGAAGTGCATAAAAGACCACAGCAGCTTGATGGATGTTGTTGATGGAAAGTCTATTATGAAATTTGATGGAGACAGACTTGCCTGTTTTTAATAGGCAATTGTTTGGGAAGCAGGTGTTTTCTCTTCATTAAGACAGCTGGTTTTGTCTCCCTCACAGATACAGAGGCTCATAAGCTCTTCAGTGTAGGCAAGAGCAGCCCCATAAGACCCACTGCAGACCAGTCCACACTGGGCGCCTCCTTCTCTGAGATGGACACGGAGGGCAAGAATGCTGTAAGGAAGCTGTACTTCCTGGAAGCAAGAAAAAACACTGCGGCAGCGGGTGAAGTATATATTTATATTTTGATACTAGTATATTTTATAATGTTGCTTTGCTTTATAACAAAAGATAAGAAAAAAGGGAGCAATAAAGAAAGTTCAATATATTTCTAACTAGTTTCCCCCCAATAGTTTTATTGGCACGTAACTTACATATCATACAATTCAGTTGTTCAGTTGTGTCAAGGAGAGCGGTACAATCATCACGACATCAATCTTAGAGCATTCCCCCCACCCCCGTGGTTAAATTGGTTTTATTTATTTATTTTCCAACAGTTTTATTGGCAAGTAACTTACATATCACTATTTAATAATTCAATCATTCAGTCATATTACAGAGAATTGTATAACCAGCTCCATCTCACTTTTAGAGCTTTCTGCATCCCCCATCCCCCACCCCATAATTCAATCACCCTTAAGATGACTTATGCAATTACAATCTGTTCTGCTGCTCCCTCTCCCCTCCCGCCTTCATTAGTAACTCCCTAACCCCCTTTCCCTCCCCATCTCCCCTCAACACTCCCTCTGTCCCCCCTCCCCCCCTCTTCTCTCAATCCCCTTGTATCCCTTATTACCAGTATGCATCCACCACTCCTGTGCTTCACAGCTGGGAGACCCAACAGAAAACAATAAAAAAAAATCGGGCTAAGTTGGTAAGGGTAATAATAGTATACAGCCAAAATTGCTAATAATGCATAAGAAGGAAAAGCTCCCCAGCAATAACCAAAAAGCCAGGGAAGACATTTCTGTCATGGAACCACTTAGAAATACTTGCACCCAGGACAAATTCAAGTTGCCATCTATTGGATGGTCAGCTGCCCACGTGTCAAGTTCATTCAATCCTAATGCAAATTACAATGGTCTGTGCCCGGTAATAAGGCTGATAGAGTCTCTTGCCTGTGGCTCGAGCGGATCTGCCAGTGGCTCAGTCTGACCAGACACTCTGCAGGTGAGCTTTGGTCTCTCACTGTCCCCCATGCCCTCCACAAGTTGGGTGTTCGTAATATTTGCGCTGATGTTCTTCACCTCACCGTGCTCGTGTTTCGTAATGGTCATTTTTGAATCACACAGACAAGCGAGTGTGCATTTTCCGTGTGGACTTAGTTGACTCCTTGCTTAGAGGGCTGCTTGTTTGAATGCGAGCCTTTAAGCCCCCAGACACTATGTTGAACGTACACGAACAGCAAACATAACAAGGTTTGGGGAGATGATGTCAAGAAGTCCAGGGAGAAAAAGTATAATTTGGAAAACATGTATGACTATCAAGAAATTGTACAACTAGGCTTGACATGATTATACTATGGAATGATATGATTTATGTATTGGTTCCCAAATTACAGCAAATTAATTAATAAAATAAAGGCAAAGATCCAGGAATGGGTTTGGGGTTCACATTAAATCCTACCCCCAACTTAAGAACAATCAGTTCTGCTTGATGCTCACCTTCCTGAAATGATCTCTGAAGGTAAAGATGCTACAGCAAAGTGTGGTGAAGAAAGCACATGGCGCTCGGCTATCAACCCTAACTTGTTCTTACAGAGTCTGACACTTCTACCTAACAGTGACTATGGGGTTGTGGGAGGTCAAAGAAGTTAGATGTCAGAATGGGAAGCAAAAGTTAGGATGAAAAATAAGTCAGACTAAATTCTAGTACTTGTAATTTAAGTGAGCCTTAAATTACAGCAGCAACACAACAAAGGCATTGTTGCTGATTCCTAGGCTGAGTGATGCAATGGGGCAGAGTAAAATGCTCACACACTGCTCCTTCCCCCTTATATTTTCCAGGGATGTAAATCTCAATGGAAGCAAATTGCTACATTTTACTCCCACAGAGAAACTGGGGGGTTCAAACCATCTATCTGCCTTTCCTGCTGAGAACGTAACTAGTGCACCACAAATCTGGCAAATGAGGTTCAGGCCCAGTATTTGGAATTGGTGTTCCTGCCATGCATAGAGGCTTCAGCAGGAAAGTAGGCACAGCCAGAAATGGTCTCCTAATATACATGAAGAAGAGCAGAGCTTACTTAGATGGAGGGTGCAGGGACTTGTATCAAATGAGCTGAGAGAAAATAATGGGGAGCTTGAGGAAGAAGCACTAGCATTATTGAAGATAATTGCTGATGCCAGAACAAAGTTGACTGTGTGTGTGTGTGTGTGTGTGTGTGTACTTTTCAGAAAAAGGCAAGAGGCAGATGCTAACATTGGTGCTGCTGTATGATTTACTATAGTTATGTAATGCTGTACAGACAAAATAAGCAGTTTAATTTCCCCTCATTTTAATGACTATCTTAGCACTGTGCTGATTCAGCCGGCATCTTCTCAAGATAAAAGTCTACTTTTGCATAATGCATATTGTTTAAGCTTTCACCTACAATAATTGTATTTAAGAAATCTTTCTTTGCCCCGCATGGCGACCCTGTGGGACAGGCTAGGACTGCCCCTGTGAGTTTCTGTCGCTGTGATGGAATCGACTCGTTGGCAGTGAGGTTTTGGGTTTCAGCATTTGGCATTAAGCCATGTATGTGTCTTGCATGCCTGATAAAAGAAATAAATATATCTCAACTGTGTTTTCTCTGGCCGTCCTCCCATATCTATTTTTCAGATAGAAAATATGCAGTATTTTCTCTTAAAATTTTTTAGCCTCAAGAACCAAAAGACTTTGAGAAACATCATGGGATATTCAGGGAGACTTTGAGATGGCTAGATTTTAAAACTTTCTATTTTCTATATCTCACTTATTCTTGCAATATAAACGATTATCTTGAAATTGCACTCATTTTCTCAACACTAATTCTTCTTAATGTTATCAGTATTCCCAAATTGTTCCCACTGAAGCAGCTCTATGCCATTATTTCTACCTTAAAAAGATATGATTGTTAATTGGTAGCGCATTTGTGAAGCAAATTTGAAGTCGCCTACAGATTTATCAAATAATAATAGAAACTTTGCCACAGAATAATTTAGTCAAAAGGCTCTACAAAGCTTATAAAAATTCAGAATGAAAAGATTAGTTCTAGGCATATGAACAACAACAACAAAGATTCTATGGGGTTTTAATGAATTCTTGATAAAAAAAGTTAAAAATAAGCTTTCATATTGAGCCCTCATTATGCCATGACAGAGAGAGATACAAATCATTAGCCGGGATGCCACAGCTACACATATGTAGCCAGATCTATGGCACATACTTTCACTTCTTTAGTGTATGCACCAAATTGGTGTTTCAAGATGGGTTATGTAAAGGACATATTATCAGAATGTTGAAATTAATGTTTTATCCCTCTATTCGAAGAAACAAATGAATTCTAACTAACTTTAAAAACCAAATCATAAATAAATAATGAAGGAAGGAAAGGGAGGGACATTAAATTCAAAGAAATAGCTTACGTCTATGCCATTTCATAGTCGCTGCGACCCGCTAGTGCTCTCTAATAGTGCGATCCCCATTTTCTGTTTGAGAGAAATTGAAGTGACTGTCTTGCTCTGTCTGTGAGTGTGCCCATGTTCTCAATGCCCGTATCTTTCTTCAAGGCAAGATACAAAAGATGCCGTTTTTGGTATCTGTTACAGTTTTCTCATTAGAGTTTCCATTCCCACACAGAAGGCGCTAACCTTGTGTCATGCGGAGGCTCTGGTTATGTCAGATTCTGGGACACATTCAAGAAGCAACTTGTGGCTGAATTTTTGGCTCATTGTGGTGTTGGATCCATCATTATGTCTATTGATAAGCTGAATCGATACCTTGTCACAGGTGATTCCGATGGATGGTTAAAAATCTGGAATATAGAAGTAAGTAGAAACCTTTGTCACATCATCTTGACTATTTTCATTGCCTTGTGTTGAAGAGAACTATGAATGGGCAGGTTCTGTTGGTTTCCAGAATAAAGGAAGAAATGTTCATTTTGAATCTTCAAAGACAGCAACCACACGTAATGACCAGAGACATAAATAATCTGTGGGGAAAGAAAACAGATTTTTCTCAATAGTGAAAATCTTCTTTAATATGTAATCGAGCCAGTCCCCAATTTAGGAATGCAAAACTGCCAGTCAATGCTAGGGCCTTATTTGAACATCCCTGACCAGACTCAGTACCACCCAGTCAACACTGACTCATAGTGACTGTGGGGGGTTTCTCAGACCATGAACTGGTTATGGGAGTAGAAAGCCCAGTCAGTCTTGCTGGTGGTTTCAAACTGCCAACCAGGTGGATAGCTGCCCAACGCATCACTACTACACTCCAGGGCTCCTTGTTGAACATAAAACATAACTTATTTCAAATAATACTGCAATCATAATGGTAATGAGGATTGGCTTGTCATCTGACGTTATTGTTGCCCTTGGTTTGAGATCTTTGTGCCATTTATTAGAAGCTGAATTTTCTAATATTATTAAGCTATTTGATGTGTTGTTGACTATCTGTTGACTAACTGACTGAACAGTGGTGGAGTCCCGGATTTTCTAATATTATACAGTTATTTGATGTGTTGACTATCTGTTGAAGAACTGACTGAACAGTGGTGGAGTCCCACTCATTTTTGGATGCTATGTAGAGCTCTTTTTAAAAATATATGCTTTGTAGATCCTTTTACCTAAACTACTCTTCTCTGGCAACGTTCCTCTTATTTAGTAAATCTGTAGATGACTTCCAATTTGCATCTTCTGTAAATTGCAGCCTTGGAAATCTTGGGAGGCAGTTCTACCCTGGGTAAGAATAGACTTGATGGAAATATTATATATAGTCAACTATATAGATAGTTAAATTCTTCTCATCTAAATCATTGTTTTTCATTCTCCTTTCCTCCTTTCTTTTCACTCTCAAGTCAATGAATGATATTAGTTAGAATCATTAAAATAATTTAATCTTGGTGCCCTTTTTATTTAGCCTCTGGTATCATGGAAAAGTCTTTTACATTTGGACTAAAGGGTATTGCTTCCAACTGTGTCTTATTCTTATGCCAATCAACCATTTGATATTTGAATTTCTTTCCAACTCTTCCATTTCTCTTCCTCCAGGGGTATGGTCTTCATTCTGGCAAGAACAAAATCACTGAGCCTCCAGCTCTGATGAGAACCCTCCGACCTCATGAAGACCAAATAAGTTGCTTAGAGATGTGTGAGCTGGGTGGCCGACCCCTGATCATTTCCTCCTCAGCCGACTGCAGCATTTCTGTGACTCATGTTTGCAGTTCCCCTATTTGGATCTTTGGTCAGGTAAAAATATTGTTTCCTCATTAGTATTTACTTGGCATCTACTATAAATGTGGGTTTACTTCCTTTTGAATCTTGGCTATTTAATGTTCATTAGTCATCAAAGAACTGACTTCCCTATCTGAATCTTAATGCCAGTCATCTCTTATTCTTTGTACATAAATCATGGCTAATCCATTACGCGGAGGACATGAGAGATGTGCAAATATGGCGACTCTGTGCTGTTCAAAATATTCCCGCATTTCTGAGAAAAACATACTGATGCCTGTCATTTCAAAATTTAGTAAAATTACAATATGGATAATATTACCAAGTTGTTAATAATAATACATGGCTATGTTAAGTCATCATCAAGCATATAAACAAATATAGAAAATTTTATTTTAAAAAAACCCTTCCTACTCATCAACTGGTCTACTTCTGCCAAAAGCATAAGAGATAACCTGTGTGGAGTTTTCTGTTGTGTCTAGATCTCTCTTCTACAGTCTTTCTATAGCTCGTTTAATCATCACAATTGCCACCTGAAGGACGAGCTCTTGTTATTGCAGTTTGACCAACGAGCAAAGGGAGGCATTTTGAATTTGAGTAAGTGGTCTGACTTCACAGAATAAGTGGTAGACTTTAGCTTTTAACTAGCGTCCGCTGACTTCAGTACTTGTGTTTTGAATTTCTTTCTCTCATGAAGATGAGCTCTGATTGACACTTGCCTATGAAAGTAAATGAAAGTAGGGGCATTGAAGAAAAGGAGTATCCACAATCTGACATTTCTATTTCCCTCCCCACCCCCCTTTTCATAAGAAGCTTGTACCGTTAGCTTTGTGCTTTGGGAGACAAACTATGACAGATGAGTTTCAACAAGGGTCATTCTCAACACAGTAGCAGGGAGTTAAAGCCGAATTCACACTTGTATCTGGGGCATCTGACTTGGTTCAAATCAGTTGGCTCCGATGCCACCGTCAGCCTGCGAGCTCACAGCTCTTCAATTAGTGCTGGGAGACAAAGTCTGTGGCTGCTGTCAGTCTGATGATGTCCACATGTGCTGAAGGAAGTCGGTTCAGCAATTCAGAATATAAGAGAAGATGGCAAACAGAAGATGGTTAAAAATTGGCGGTCTGTTTGGCTAGCCAATACATGTGTCTGAAGCTAACACTCAAAATCTGCATCAGTCGCTTCTACGGCGTACAGAAGCCAAGTGCTAGACTGTCAGGCAAAAACAGCTCATGGGTGGAAAATGAACTGGTGTGTGGGAAGGTGTTGGTGGCTGAGGCAGGTCTGGCATTCAGACCAGAAAGTAAGTTCGAAGGTGAGATTTCAGAGTTGAAGAACCTGATGATATTGCTACAAGGCTAGGATGTCTTTGGGGGAGAGAAAGTCAAGGTTTGAATGATAAATACAGAAACAAAGTGTCACTGAGGGGGTGGTAGCTGGAGTACAAGAAGTTCCCGACACATTTTGAAGCAAGAGATATGACCAGTCTTGGCGCAGGTGTCATATAAACTGTACCCACCAAACACGATCTGTGGCTAAATTTAATTTTTCTTAAAAAATGTGTTTGGGTAAAAAAATTTTTTTTGTAGTTCTGATATTTTTCATTAATCTTTGTAAAGTCTCAATCTCTCTCTCTCTCTCTCTCTCTCTCTCTCTCTCTCTCTCTCTCTCTTTTGGACAATTTCAGCTCCCCAAACCTAGCATAGAACTAGTTTTACTCCCTTTTTGTAGAGATAGGAAAAGCTTCCCCAGAGCTAGGGCAGCTTTCAAAATCAAAGGTTGGGGAAAGCTGGGGACACCTGAGTTTTCTAGTTCTTTCTGTTTGAGCTAAAAAAGAATCACTTTGACAAGCTGTCTTGAATATAGGCGAGAGGAGAGAGAATAAATAATGAAATGGGAACAGATAGGACAAAGATAATGTCCTATCACCCAAAAAACTCAGCAGTGAATGTCCTTCACATAGTGCAAAGAAGAGACATCCTTTAGAGAAAGACAGGAAATTTATAGGAAACATAAATACAGGGAAAGGATCCACTTAGTAAGTACAATTAGAATCAGAATGAGTTTTAAAAAAATCAGCTTTATTGGCATATGATTCACTTATCATGCCATTCAGTAGTTCAATTGCACCAGGAAGAGCTGTACCATCATCACCACAATCTGTTTTAGAACATTTTCTTCGTTCTTGTACCCATCATTATGATCTCCCCATTTCCACCCAACCTCCTCTGCCGTGCCCTCAAGGGATCATTATTCCAGTTCCTGTCTCTATAGATGTACCTCTCCTGGATTACACACACTGAGAAACAGTAAAAAAACAAACACCTTAGCAACAGTAATAAAGTAAAACAGGAATACCTTCAATCAAAAAGAAAGCAGAAAATAGGAAAAACCAGAACAAAATTCAAATGGATCATAAAGGAGATCAAAAGATTGGATGCTAAAATGTAACCCAAGTGCATGCATGTTAGTGGACAAGTTTGATTGGTACCTTAGTACACATTTTCCTCTTTATATGTGTACTGCAAAATGAAATAGTTGATTTCTAGTTATAAACAACAAAACGAGGAGAGGAAGCAGTAATCCATTTGAACTTCCGGGTGGGAGAGCAGCAGAGTAAAATAGGAAGGTCCTTGACCAGACACTGGTACAGTGGTTTCCACAATGGACTCAAACTAAGGACAATTGGGAGAATGGCACCGGACCCGACAGTGTTTCCTTCAGTTGTCCTGTGAGGAAGAGCCGTCTCGACGGCACCTAAGTCAAGTTGACTTAATTTCCCATTGCATATAGTCTGATTAGAGAGTTTTAAATGTATGTAATATGCTTGCATTCTTTTGTGAAAGAAGTCTCATTTTCTTACAGAACTGTGAAGCATTTTAAAACATAGCCACTGTCCTTAAGTTGGGTTTCAAGTTAGATTTTAAATATTAATATCTTAAAAACAGATGATTAATGGTGAACTTTTGTTAGATATGCGTATGAAGAATTGTAACCAAGATGTGTAGAAATAATGCAATACAAATTTGTAACAAAATTTGTATGGACTTTTGAAGATGAATGTTCCTTTTTCTTTGGGTTGTTTTCTTTTTATTTTAGGATTTGAGATGCAAGGAAGGTAGTTGCAGGAAAAATTAACTGGCAGTTTTTTGAAAAAAGCTTTTTCTTTTCAGTAAGAGTTCATCTTACTTTTAAAGCGAAGTGGTAAACTATTTTGTTGTATATTATCGTCGCTTCAGAGAAGTTTTTAGTTTTCCATATGACTTTTGTCAACTTTTACATTCATTAAAGTTAGATGTATAGGCCTTGTCTCTATGAAAAGTGGAAGCTCAGATAATAAAAATATTTTATTCATTTTTGCATCTTCAGGATTTCAATTAGTAGACTACACAGAGTACACAATAATTATTTGATGGATAAAACAAAATAGATACTCTGTTTGTTTCAGGAAAAGCATTGGCAAATTGAAAATTGTATTCCCGTTCCAAAAGAAGACACTAATTTAAGGGAAAATGAAATTCATGAGAAAAGCTTAGAGAAATTCCCATTGCATCCTAAGGAAGAGTCATGCTTAGACCCAGCTGAAGATTCTTTACTTGATCAAAAAAACAGTGAAGACTCAGTATACGAGTAAGTAATTTTAAGTGTTACTAAAATATAGACTGGAGTCTTCATATTAGAGATAAGATTAAACCAAATTCATTTCTGTGCTCTACGGAATGTCTAGACCATCTCAACATTTCTATAAAACTGCGTGTGTGTGCATAATCAGCACTTATGTTTGGTTTGTATTTTCTGAATACTTTGAATTTCCAATTTCTATTCAGTATCTTCTAGTCTTTGATTTCTGTCCCACCATCAACCTAATTGTAGAAATTAGTCCCCCTCCCTCTTTTTTTCCCTAAAATATGTGTGTTAGATTTTACTCCTGGCTTTGTTACAGTGGATTTGTGTTTATTTCACAGAAGTTCAAAGAACTTGATCTTGAATGTTACCACTTCTCTTACCATGTCACATCATTCTTAGACTAACTCTCTACTGTCCATTTATGTATTCCTTTTGTCCTTTACTGCTGATAAACTAAGCTCTTATAATCTTCTTTCAGTCTAAGCTTACAGTAAATGTTTCTAAAAAGAATTCACCCGTTCTTTTGGACATGTGATTCAGATAACATGTATTTCTTATAGACATAGCTATTTTAATCAACTGCTTAAAGAAAAAGAAAAATGTTTCCATTTATTTTACTTACTATCTACTCCAAGTAAAGGAAGAAATGGGACTTGCTCTTAGGGACAAGAAAATATTTCTATAAGTTTTCATTATACTTAATTTAAGTGCCACTGAAAAATTATGAAACAGATGGCACTTCATAGAGGATAGTGTGTTAGTACAGCTAGACCAGAGAGACAAATTCATAGATACGCATATAGGTATAGGAAAGAACTTTATATAAAGAGTTACTGTGTATTAAGAAAACACCACAGCCTAGTCCAGATCAAGTCCGTAAGTCCAATATTAGCCCATATGTCCAATACTAGTTCACAAATTCCTCTTTAGACTCACAGAGCCGTGTAATAAAGCTGAATGCAGGAAGATCACAGGCCACTCCTCCAGTTCAAGGGCTGTGTTTCCATCAATGATTGGAAGCAAAGAGTCTGTCTTCCAGTGAGCTATTTATCTCCTTCATGGCTCCAAATGAAGTCATCAAGCTGCGATCTGATTGACAGCTTAACTCCACCTCTCCACAAGTTGACACCAGATTATGTAACTGCCACAATAAGGATATATGGTTTTATTCTCACTCCACTCTCAATGGCCTTTCAAGCCCAGCTAGTAGAACAGAAAGCATTATTTCTCCCAACTTTTAAATGACACTCTCAGATGATTATGACATGTCTATGCACAGTTCAAGGGGGAGTTGGTAGATTTTTAAAAGTTTCTTCTCTGAGTCTGTCATACTCTTTGTCTTCTCCTTTTGACCATCTTAGCCACAGTTCCCTGTGCACTGATGATTGACTGAGCGATGTGGAATGAGAAGGAGGAGGTTGGCATTTTAGTTCACTCTGCTTAGTTTACTCTTTCCCTAGGGGTAGAATTGGGAGTTCCCTGGTGACCTCCTGTAGACTTTTCCCAGTCTGATGGGACATTGCTCCACTCTGTTCCATTACTAAGCATTTTGATTAGTCTACACACCCCCACCATCCTCTCTTTTGGTTATTGCAGTTTCACTATAAAGTAGGGATTGGAGTGAAGGCTACAAGATCAATTTTGAGCTAGTGTCTTGGCAAAATGTGGAGCACTGGTGGCCTAATGGTCCCTACCTGGAGCTGCTAACCACAAGTCAGCACCTTCAAAAGATCAGGTGCTCTGAGGTAGAAAGATGAGGCTTTCTACTCCCATAAATATTAGGCTTGGACAATTTCAGGAGGCATTTGTGCTCTTTCCTGTAAGGTTGCTATGAGCCAGAATGGACAGGATGGAAGTGAATGTCTTGATGAAATGGATCTATCCAAGAAGCCTAGCACCTCCGTTGGAAATTTGGAGATATTTTTCACTTTTCAATCAATCAGTTTGTCTTCAGACTCTCTGGACCTTTGCTGACAGGGAGATAGCAAAAGTTAGCTCTTTAAGCTAGATAAGCTGTTACATTAAGCACACCTTGATACTTTCTCATGCATTTCTTGGAACTATGGCGAGTGGCATTTTACTTGCAGTCATAAGAATCTTTTCCATTAAAGAAATATAAAACGGCCAATCCTGTACAATTATAGAATAGCCCCCTGAAGAACAACATTAACCACGCACGGGTGACCCAATAGGACAACGTAGGACTGCTCTGTGAGTTTGAGGTTGTAACTCTTTCTGGTATTAGAGAGCCTCTTCTTTCTCCTGAGAGTGACTTGTGGTTTTGAGCAGCTGAACTACTGACCTCTGAGTTAGCAGTCTAAATCATAACTTCTATGCCATCAAGGTTCTGCTTATACAGTACTGGAGATGAAAAGATTTCATAAATCATAAAATACTTAGCCCATCCCCCTCCCCCCATCACACACGCCCAGCTGCATTTTACAGGGGAGGTAGTAAAGTCAAGAGTGTTCACCTTTTCAAAAGAAACAGAGATAGAGATCATGATCGCTCTACTGCTATGCTCCCGGAAGGTGACTTTCATCTTACTGAGATTACAGATAATTTTGTCTTTAGGAAAATATGGTTCCGTCAAAATGAGTAAAATGTGAAGCGGAATTTTTAAATTCTATAAAATTTCATTTTAGTAGACTAAATGAGACTGGTTGAACCCCAAAATTTATTGCCTTGAGATAATGTTTAAGTCTGAAGTCATCTTTAAGTAAAACAGTAGTTTGACTGCATTAGGGGGATAAGAAAAGATTTTCTTAAGAATTGAGCTTTTTTAAAGAAAAATTCTCTATATGGATAATGTCAGTGCCATCGAGTCAATGCTGGTTCATAATGGCCCTCCTGTGGGTTTCTGAGACTGTATTTATGGGAGTAGAAAGTCTAATCTTTCTCCCAAGGAGCTGCTGGGGGATTTGAACTGCCAATCATTTGGATTGCAGCCCAATGAGCAACCATTACACCATCAGAGTTCCTGAACTTGACAATACCACCTCAGTCGTGTGGACGAGAAGTCTGAGGGACAGGGAGCTGACGCTTCAGGGAATGAGAATGACGACAAAACGTGAAGAATCCACATCACTGAATTATACATACAGACATTGTATTGTTGTGCGTTTTAATATTTTCATCCCAAATAAAATATTTTAAAAAGTAAAAGTAAATACAGTTCTGAAAATTCTGCCCCTGTAACTAAATACATTAGTAAATTCAAAGATGGAATCACACTAATTCTTTTCAGTATAAAAAAATACATAAGGAAGATAAATATGTGAAAGGATTCAGAAAGAGTAGAAGGGAAAACATATAGGTCTATGAAGGAAAGACGTATTTAACAGGAGGGTTAGCACTGGGGGAATATGAGAAACAGACAAAAACACGGGAAATGGAAGGGACGGAAGGAAAAGCACAACTTGTGGATTAAAAACATGCTCTTCTCTTCACTCCGAAGGGTGTTTTGTTTGCTTGTTTGTTTGTTTTCTTCAGGATAAAAGTATTGGGAGATATAATCTGGTAGATTGCACATAAAACTGGGTTTTCATAGTGCTTAAGGTGTTTTATAGAAGTTAAAAGTAGGTAGGTGTTAAAAAAACTATCTTAATTTTAAGTCCTGGAGAAATGAAAATAAATATAGAATTTAAGAGACTTATAGAAAGTGTTGATGCTGTTAACAATTGATACTGAGTGGAAATAGATCTATGTGCCTATATTTATAGGTTTAGTATTAAGGTAGCAGAAGGACATTGGGCCTCCACACAAGTACTCCCTCAATGCAAGAATACTTTCTTCTATTACACTGGCATTCTATTATGCTCACCTTCCTGACAAAATTGATGAGGACAAAGTGAGGGAATAAGCAAATGTGGTGAAGAAAGCGGATGGTGCCCGGCCATCAAAAGATATAGCATCTGGGGTCTTAAAGACCTGAAGGTAAACAAGTGGCCATGTGGCTCAGAAGCAACAAAGCCCACATGGAAGAAATATAGCAGCCTGTGTGATCACAAGGTGCCGAAGGGATCAGTTATCAGGCATCAAAGAACAAAAAATCATATCAGTGTGTGCTCACCTCCCTGATACGATTGCTGAAGACAAATGGGTGCATAAGCAAATGTGGTGAAGAAAGCTGATGGTGCCCGGCCATCAAAAGATACAGCATCTGGGGTCTTAAAGGCTTGAAGGTAAACAAGTGGCCATCTAGCTCAGAAGCAACAAAGCCCACATGGAAGAAGCACACCAACCTGTGTGATCACAAGGTGTCAAAGGGATCAGGTATCAGGCATCATCAGAACAAAAAAATCATATCATTGCGAATGATGGGAGGAGTGCAGAGTAGAGACCCAAAGCCCATTTGTAGGCCACTAGACATCCCCTTATTAGAAGGGTCTAGGGGAGGAGACAAGCCAGTCAGTGTGATGTAGCAATGATGAAGCATACAACTTTTCTCTAGTTCCTAAATGCTTCCTCCCCCACCACTATCGTGATCCCAACTCTACCTTACAAATTTGGCTAGACCAGAAGATATACACTGGTACAGATAGGAACTGGAAACACAGGGAATCCAGGGCCGATGATCCTTTCAGGACCAGTGGCATGAGTGGCGATATTGGGAGGGTGGGTTTGAAAGGGGGAAACAATTACAAAGATCTACATATAACCTCCTCCCTGGGGGATGGACAACAGAAAGTGGGTGAAGGGAGATGTCAGACAGGGCAAGATATGACAAAATAATAATTTATAAATTATCAAGGGTTCATGAGGGAGGGGGGAAGGGGAAGGGGGGGCGAAAATGAGGAGCTGATGCCAGGGACTTACTTAAGTGGAGAGCAAATGTTTTGAGAATGATGAGAGCAATGAATGTATAAATGTGCTTTAAAAAAAGAAAGAAAAAAGCCACAGAGTGGCAGAACAGATTTTTTTAAAAAGCGTCATCGTAGAGAGCAAATGTTTTGAGAATTATGAGGGTAATGAATGTACAAATGTGATTTATACAATTGATGTATGTATGGATTGTGATAAGAGTTGTATGAGCCCCCCCAATAAAATGATTTTTAAAAGAGTAAGGCGAAGGTGAGCGGAGAGAGGGGGAACCGATTATAAGGATCTACATATAACCCCCTCTCAGGTCAACTGACAACATAAAAGTGGGTGAAGGGAGACATGAGACAGTATAAGATATGAAAAAATAATTGATAAATTATCAAGGGTTCATGAAGGAGGGGGACTTAGAGGGAGGGGGGAAAGGAGGTGCTGATATGAAGGGCTCAAGTAGAAAGCAAATATTTTGAAAATTATGATGGCAACATATGTACAGATGTGCTTGACACAATGGATGGATGGATTGTGATAACAATGGATGGATGGATTGTGATGGATGGATTATGAGCCCCCAATAAAATGACTAAAACAAACAAACAAAACCAGATAGTTTCCTTCTTTACTTTCAAGAAAAAATTAAATTCTCATTAGAAAAAGATAAAACAATTGAAAGTATAAGTTAAGAAATAAAAGCCACATTTGTATTAGTTTGTAGCAGAAATCACACAATTATCATAATCTAGAAAAATGTAGATAAGTCTAAGAACTTAACATGATGTAACTTTAGAATATTTCTTCATTATGTACATAATACATCTTTACTATGAGAAAATTTAGTTAAAAAAATAAAAACATCAAAAGGAAACGTTAGAAAAGTAGTACTTCTGTGGCTAACATTTAGGTATTGCTTCTCAACCTCGTTGAGAAGGTTACATACTTAAACAAATAAAATTTTATCAAAATGAGGACTTAATACACACAGTGTATAACATTTTTCTTATTAAGCAAACATACATCAAGTATAAATTCCATACTAATCCATATGAGTGTCATGGGATGCAGTTTTGTAGGGGCTCACTAGGAACTCATTATCCAGCTCCTTAGCCATTCTCTTCAAACAGGCAGCGGTTTACAAATTTTAACCTGGAAAGGATTTCTGTAAATATCATTGTGCTCACATATCAGAGTACCTGAATGAATTAATCATTTGAATACATTCTTTGAGATTGAATTGTTAACTCTAAACACTTAAAAGCCCTTGGGCTCTGCGCTGCTCAGTTGCCGTGTGAACTAATGGGCATCCCTGCCAATCCCTGCCACCAACCAAACAGGAGAACAGCTGCTTTGCTGCTTCTCAAGAGCACTGGAGATTGATTGCTCTTGTCTTAGAAGCATTGCCATGTGACCTCACCATTGTTTTAAACTGTTCTTTTCAATTATTTGTGAAAGTGAGAGGTTTTCACTTTTGTTAATTTTAGGATTTCCCAGTGAACTATACAGTAATAAAAATGAAGGTGGAAGAGGTATCTCTACTAGCTTAAATTTCTTCAGCATCCTTAAGAGAAATGCATCCCAGTTCCTTTTGGAAGATCCCCCGGTCATAATTCACACAGGCTTTTACAGATCATGGACTTTGTTTTTGAACCCTCTTTACTAGCAAAACTCGAAGGTTAAGTCAAGATCTAGCCATTTGTAAAGCTCTCATTTCCCAAGACTCTTACTTCCCCAAATGGGTGATTTTGCCACCCTCAGGGGGTGCTGGACCAATCTAAGGAGGGAGGTTGGGCTGCAAAAGCAGTTACCTGTACTTTATCCTGGGCTTTGGACAATAGTGAAAACTTTTTCAATTTCCAGGATGGGGTGCTGAATGTATATTTTCCCCCTGAAGAGGTGTAGCAGGCCAAATAAGTTCAGAAATAAATGCGCTAAAGCAACACGAGCAAGCCTAATGATCTTCCTGTTGTTTTTTTAAAATGTACTATGTTTGAGCCATGGTCTAAGCCACTGTGTCGACCCATCTCAGGGGCAATTGTCCTTATTTTGCTGACCCTCCAGCAAGCATGTTGTCCTTCTCCAGGGACTGGTCCCTCTTGATACTATTTCAAAGTCTGTGAGATAGTGTCTCAAGATCCTGACTCTAAGAAGCATTCTGGCAGTACTACTTCATTCAGTACTCTGGCAGTCCTTAGGATCTTCAAAGTTCTTCCTAACACCGTCATTCAAAGTATCAATTTTCTCTTGTTTTCCTTATACATTGTCCATATTTTTAATTCACAGGAAGTGACTGAAAATGCCAGCATTTGGATCAGGTGAATCCTACTTTCAAACATCACATCTTTGCTTTTCAACCCTTTGAACAGAGAACATCTGCAGATTTTCCCATGCAGTATGCTGTTTGACTGCTTGACTGCTGCTTCCATGGGCAGTGGTTTATGGATTTAAGAAAAATGAAATCCTTAGAAACTTCAATACTTTTTCCATTTCATATAATATTGTTATTGATCCTGTTGTGTGGATGTTTGCTTCCTGTGGGTGGAAGTGTAATTCATACTGAAGACTGTAGGTGGTCTGGGATCTTTATCCGTTTTTCAAGTTACCTTTTCTAGTGAGGAAAGTTGTCATCTACACATTGCAAGTTGTTAATGCGGCTTCCTCCAACCACGATGCTGTCTTCTTTAAATAGTCCAGTTTTCTGATGTGTTTGCTCAGCATACAGATTGAGAATGGAATGACAGAAAGCCGCTGTGCCACACAGCTTTCCTGATTTTAAACTATCCAGAAATCCGTTGTTCTGTAAATGACTGCCTCTTTGCTGTGGACAGTTTCCACATGGGCACAACTAGGTGCGCTTAGTATGTTGTGATCCAGACTCAAATGCCTACGTGTAGTCACAGGCACAGGCACAGGTGAGCATCTTTCTGATAGGATGCTTTCAGCCAGTCTATCTGAAGTCAACAACGATAGCCCTTGTACCATATCTTCTCATTCTGGCTTGCATTTCTAGTAGCTCTCGGTCACTGTTTGATAATTTCTGCATTCTCTGAGGTCATCTTTCTTTAGGATGGCCACATACAGGACTGTCCTCCAGTCAGTCCATCAGCTTCTTGTCTTTCCATTTTCTTGGCAGAGAAAAGTGAGTGATTCGACTGTTGCATCTGCTTGTGGAAACATCTCGATTGGTAGCCTATCAACACCTGAAGCCTTTGATTTCCCTACCAATGTCTTCAGTTCAGCTGGGCTTTCTCCTTTCTGTACCACAGGTTCTTGAATATAGGCTATCTTCTAAAATACATCAACCATTTCTTTTTGGTGTAGGGACTCTACTTATCCCTTCCGTATCCTTGTGACGCTTCTGTCGGCATTCACATGGTTCTCACAGAGCACTTCAGTGAAACGCCAAGCTTGATTTTTTTACCCCCGTTAGTTCTTTTAGCTTGAAAGATGCCAAGCATGTTTATCTCTTTTAGTTTTTCAACTTTATAATAACACTTTGTTTTCTTAAGCCAGTCTTTGAGATATTCCATTCAGTTCTGTGGGTTAATGATTTCATTCACTCTAGCAACTCTACATTTTAAAGCGTTTCAGAATTTCTTCTGAAACCCACGTTGGAATTTTCTTTCTTGTTTTTTTAATGACCATTCCCTTGCGTCATCTGGTCTTTGGTCAATAGTATTCAATGTAAGATTGTTGCTAAAATCAGCTGGAATATAATAATGTCAAACTTTGGCTCCTGTGGACTTATTTAAATTTTTTTTTCACATTCAACTTGAACGCCTAGGACAGCACTTTTTCTGCAGCTCTCCTCTAGCCTTGTTCTGACGGATGATTTTGAGCGTCTTCATTTTTCCTTTCTGCATATGTGATTGGCTTGGTTCCTATGTACTCCATCCTTTAAGGGCCACCTATATATTCAATGTTTATGTGCTTCCTCTCTGAAATGGAGATTCTCCTATGTGCTTGGACCTCCCAAGATTTTTAGAAGTAAATGAGTTCAATGTTGTAAAATGTTTAGAACACTATCGGGCCCTAGATGTGATAGTTAAATAAAATAGATATTCTTGGGGGTGAAAAAAAGAGAATATTTGGTACTAATAAGTAGTTTGTCTTGCAAAATTCTATCATGCAATCTCCATTGTCATTTTTATCATTAAGGGCATATTTTCCAAATACTTATACATCCTCTTTGTTCCTAACTTTTGGACTCTAATCATTAGTAATTATTAATGAAATTTGAATGCAAGTTTGATCAATTTCAGATTTCAGAAGTTCCTTAAAATCTTTAACTTTTTATTTTTGGCATTTGTTGGTTTTTATACTTGAATAATAATCTTACTCACTGGCCTTTTTTGTAAATATGTGGACATTCTCTTATAATCCACAGTGTTTTTAAAGACAGATCTTGACATTTTCTTTTTGATCAGTGAAATAATGTCATTTCTCTTTAATTTGACATTCCTAACCATCTGTTTACTTGAGTCAAAATAGCCAATACAAATCTATTTCAGCTAATACCTAAGATATAGAACTTTATGCATTCCATTTCATTTTTGATGGCTTCTAATTTTCTTAGATTCACTCATGGTACAGTTCATAGTCTGATTATTTATGCATGTTTATATTGGTTTCTTCTCATTATTTTCTAATTGTTTATATTGGAATTCATTGTGATATAAATTTTATAATTCTGTGAGGAGGTAATTGTTATTCACATTATTTATAAGCCATTGCTTACCTAATTATTTTGCCAGTAAATTGTATATGAAAATTTAAATTATGAGCTAGATGAATACATATGACAAAAAATACACAAACAGTAAAATTTTACTCTAAAACAGGCCTGATAAGATATAAAACCTTGGAGGATTGACAATCTACTTTCAGCAGTAATCTGTACCAGTAGCTATCTTATGTCCATATATGGCAATATGAAAACAAAGCTCACTCACATTCTAAGCCTTAAATATACTAGTGTGGGAAATTATCATGGTTGGGAGTTCTGCATCTTCCTTTCTGATTTAACCGAAAGCAAATCCTAGTTCCCAGGAGTACTAGACTTTGCTGTAGAAAGATGTTGAAACTTCTGGCTTTGAATGAAAAAATATTGTCCTTTTCTTACCTACAGGGGCAGAAGCTAACACTTTTTGAGTTATTATCATACTTTATGTATTTTCTTAAGCATGTAGCACTTGAAAATATTGAAAAGTAATTGGTTTCTAAGAATCATGTTACCAAATATTTGTCAACTATCTTCTCTGTCTAAGCCTCTATGCTAGGAATTTTCAATCTCCTTTTCTATCTAGAAGGGCACCAGAGGCAGTAGGCTTTCTCAGTGAGAACTGAGGGAGATGAAATCAGTTAGAGATTTTCCTTTTTATACCACTGATGCCCGTAGTAGGCTCATTTCTGGTGTTATCATATAAGACATCCTTGAAAATTATTTTATTTTGTGTATGTTTTTTAAATGGTTTTATTAGGGGCTCATACAACTCTTATCACAATCCATACATACATCAATGTGTAAAGCACATTTGTACATACATTGCCCTCATTATTCTCAAAATATTTGCTCTCCACTTAAGCCCCTGGCATCAGCTCCTAATTTTTTCCACTCTGTCCCCACTCCACCATCCCCCATGAACCATTGATAATTTATAAATTATTTGGTCATATCTTGCCCTGTCTGACACCTCCCTTCACCCACTTTTCTGTTGTCCATCCCTCAGAGAGGAGGTCACATGTAGATCCTTGTAATTGGTTCCCCCTTTCCAACCCACCTTCCCTCTACCCTCCCAGCATCGTCACTCACACCACTGATTATGAAAGGATCGTCCACCCTGGATTCCCTGTGTTTCCAGTTCATATCTGTATCAGTGTACATCCTCTGGTCTAGCCAGACTTGCAAGGTAGAATTGGGATCATGATAGTAGTGGAGGAGGAATCATTTAGGAACTAGAGGAAAGTTGTATGCTTCATCATTGCTACATTGCACCTCCCCAAGACCCTTCTGTAAGGGGATGTTCAGTGGCCTACAAATGGGCTTTGGGTCTCCACTCCGCACTCCCCACCTCATTCACTATGGTAAGATTTTTGGTTCTAATGATGCCTGATACCTGATCTCTTCGACACCTTGTGATCTCACTGGTTGGTGTGCTTCTTCCATGTGAGCTTTGTTGCTTCTGAGCTAGATGGCTCTTGATTACCTTCAAGCCTTTAAGACACCAGGCGCTATGTCTTTTGATAGCTGGGCACCATCAGCTTTCTTCACCACATTTGCTTATTTACCCACTTAGTCTTCAGTGGTTATGTCGGGAAGGTGAGCATCATAGAATGCCAATTTAATAGAAGAAAATATTCTTGCGTTGATGGAGTACTTGAGTGGAGGCCCAATGTCCTTCTGCTACCTTAATACTAAACCTATAAATATATGAACATATATTTTCCCATCCTCATATATAAATATATTTGCATATGTACATCTTTATCTAGACCCTTATAAATGCCCTTTGCCTCCCAGCTCTTTTCTCTATTTTCCTTGACTTTCCTACTTTTCCACTATCTTGCTCAGGTTTTAAGCAATTCCTCTTGGTTACATTACCCTTGATCATGCCCTGCCAGACCTCCCACACCCTCCTCACCACCGATTTGGATCACTTGTTTTTCCCTTGTCCCTGGGTTTGTTAACACCACTACCTTTTCCCCCACCTCCCCTCACCCAAGTCCCCACCTCCCCAGAACTGTCGGTCCCATTGTTTTCTCCTCCAGATTGTTCATCCAGCCTATCTTATTTAGACAGACCTGCAGAGATAATAACATGCACAAAAACAAGACAGAGCAAAACCTAGCAATAATATACAACAAAACAACAGCAACAACACACCAATGACAACAAAACAAAAGAAAACACAACAAGGAAGGAAAGCTTGTCGTTAGTACAAGGATTGTTTGTTGGCCTTTAGGAGTGTTTTCCAGTTCAGTCTGTTGGGGCACCATGCCCAGGCCCTAAAGTCCACCTTCAGCATTCCCTGGTGACCTTTCCACTCCATTCCTTTGCTGTTCTGTTGCTCCCCCTTAGTGTTTTGCCTCAGTGTGATGGGATCAGATCTGGTGCAGTTCCCACACTGTGTCTCTGGTGTTATCCCCTGTAGGGCTATGGGTCAGTGAGGGGTATCATGTCTCATAGTGAGGCCAGCCATGTGGTCCTCTCTGTGGATTGGCTGCTTTAATTGAGAACATTGTCCTCACAACCTCGTGGGCCAGGCTGTGTTCCACTCTCTCCTCCTCCCCCTTCATCTGCTTCTGTGTGCTCTGATCAGATATGTCCCTCTCCCAGAGCTGCAGATTCAATGCCGTCCTTTGAAATAAATTGTTCGGGGGTGGGGGGGGGAACAGCAGGTGCCACTTAGTACTTGGGATTGGGGCTGGCTCCCCAGGAAAATAACTTTAAATGCCATTCCATCCCTTCATTATATTCTCATCATTTTCCTTTTCTGTTACTTCTATGGAGATTTGGTTAATATCTTATCTTTTAACTTAGAGGTGGGTGTATAGCAGCAGTAGGTGTGGTGGTCTGCTTCCATAAACACAGACAATGCTGCAAACTTCCAGGCAGATCTACGCTGTCCTACGGGGTTTGCTATGGGTCACATTTGAATGCTCATTTTTCTTGTAGTTGTTTTAATTATGTCTCTTAGGAAAATCTTCTTTCCAGTGTTCTCTAAAATTTCATATAACCACTCTAAGTTTGAGGCATCTACAGAAAAGTACCCTATAGGATGCCTTTGAATGTGAGTTCTAGTTCATAGACATGCCCAGGAGTCTTACTATTCTAGTCACAAGCCAAGGGCAGCCAAAAGCGATGCAATTTTAAAATGTTTTCTGAAAAACATTTTTATTATGAATTAAGGGAAGGTTCAGGGAGAAGATAATCAGTATTACATCCATCAATTCATACACATTCTGTTTTAGCTTTGCAAGTGCAGTTCCCTTCATGCACCATCACATCCCAATTCCTCTCTGTGCTTCCCCATTGTCATTCCTCTTTCCTTCCTAAACCTTGGCGCTTTGCCCCGGGCAAATGCTACTCTTTGGATCATAAATGGTGGTTTATTCCAACACAGGGTGAGTTTGGTTTGAGACATCAAGGGTGACTCAGGGTCCAAATCTTGGTGGTTCTACCAGTCACTGTGTAATCAGTAAGCCGAATCGCTTATGATTTTGAGTTTTCTTCCACCTTTTTCTATTTCTCTATATCGAGGACTTTTTAATATGATCCATTAACTGCAATTCTCACTATAGCCTAGGAAATAGCTACTATCATCTTCCTAATTCAACACTCAAACAAACTGAGACATAGAAATATTAAGTGACTTTCCCTGGTTAATCAACCTGTAAGAGGTGAACTTGGTATGCAAGCTCTGAGCTCCTTAGCAAGCAGTTGATTGTAGTAGCCGAGCACCATCTAGTTCTTCTGCTCTCATGGTTGTGGAGGCTGAAGTTTGCATGGTCTAGTAGTATATTGAATTAAATATGTCCTTATGCACTTTTAGTGGCTCTCAGATGATGCACTCTTACAATTTTACTTGATTCTCTCCAGATCCAGCTAAATTCTTCATTGGACATGAGAAATAATCTTTGTTATCTATAAAAGACATTTGCTTAAATACCTTTTGATGAGAGTGTCAGGAAAAAAATGGTCTAAAAGTAGGGAAAGGTATTCTCAAATCAGGGTCCAACAAGGCAGAGTTCAGGGCCTTTCTGGAAAAATCAGGAACTGATAAAAATAAGATCCCCGTTACGTCTAGGCCTCCCTCAATCTTTAGGACCTCTATTTATAGCAATAATACTAAGAAGAAGAAAAAGTGTTTAAACCAGAGACTGTAAGGCCTAATCACAGATTTCAATATCATTCACAGGCCTCTTGTGGTTATAAGTTCCCTTACTGTCACAAAGGGCCTTTACACATCCCCTATCATGCTTGTTTCCAATGCCTAAGTCCTAAGGACATGATCCATAAAGAGGAGATGGCATCCCATGTAGTGGCCATTCTAACATGATCTGGGGGGAAATGTCCCCCTCTCCCAAGTATTTTAGATGACAGATGTGGTGAAGAAAGCTGATGGTGCCCAGCTATCAAATGATATAGCGTCTGGGGTCTTAAAAGACTTGAAGGCAAACAAGTGGCCATGTAGCTCAGAAGCAACAAAGCCCACATAGAAGAAGCACACAAGCCTGTGTGATCACAAGGAATCAAAGGGATCAGGGATCAGGTATCAACGAACAAAAAATCAAATCATTGTGAATGGGGGTGGGGGGTGGGGAGTATGGAGTGGAGACCCACAGCCCATCTGTAGGCAACCCAAAGCCCACCTGTAGGCAACTGGACATCCCCTTACAGAAGGGTTCTGGGGAGGAGACAAGCTTGTCAGGGTACAGTGTAGCAATGATGAAACATACAACTTTCCTCTAGTTCCCAAATGCTTCTCCTCCACCACTATCATGATACCAACTCTACCTTACAAATCTGGCTAGACCAGAGGATGTACACTGGTACAGATAGGAACCAGAAACACAGAGAATCCAGGATGGGATGATCCCTTTAGGACCAGTGGTGAGAGTGCTGATACTGGGAGAGTGGAAGGAGGGTGGGGTAGACAGGGGGAACTGATTACAGGGATCTACATATAACCTCTTCCCTGGGGGACAGACAACAGAAAAGTGGGTGAAGTGAGACATCGGACAGTGTAAACTATGACAAAATAATAACAATTTATAAATTATCAAGGGTTCATGAGGGAGGGGGGAGCTGGGAGGGAAGGGGAAAATGAGGAGCTGAAGCCAAGTGCTTAAATGGAGAGCAAATGTTTTGAGAATGATGAGAGCAACGAATGTACAAGTGTGCTTTACACAATGGATGGATGTATGGATTGTGATGAATTGTATGATCCCCCAATAAAATGATTTTTTTTAAATCCAAATAATTCATGTAGCCACAAGCCCTCTCCAGGAGGTGTAACTGACCACTCCCTCCGTCTTCCCGCTCTCCCAGCCTCTTCAAGTGTTGTCTGCCTTTGGTAACTGGACTCCGGTGTAGAGAATGAAAAGGATTTGGCAACCATCACCTCAGCAAGGTTAACATCATCAGCAATAAAAAGGGTTGATAACATGTACCCTTGATATGATGAGATGGCACTTTACTTTTGTTATCTCACGCCCCCACCCTGATGACCATAGTCGAGCTATAAGAAAAATATCAGACAAACCCAAATTCCTGGGCATTCCACCATGGACCACAGTCCTTCAAGCTGTCAAGGTTTTAACCCTGAGAAAGAGGGAAAGTCTAAGAAACCTTCCAAGAGTAGAGGAGGCTAAGGAGACAAGACTAAGTACAAGGTAGTATCCTGCATGGGAGTGGGGGACAGAAACTAGTCATAATAGAATGAAATATGGAGCTTAGGTAATAGTAAAATGTCAATATCATATTAATATTTTTGGTTGTTAAAATGATCATTTCATTTGTTAACAATGGGGGTACTTGAGAACTCATTATTCTTGTTCCAACTGTTCTATAAATCTAAAATTTGAGACTTGTTTGGAGGTTCTAGCAGGGAAGCGCAGCTACTCATACACCCTTGAGAGAAGGACGGTCCTATGGGGAAGTTCGTCCTCTTCAGCCGAGCGTGCAGCTTCGGGATGGACGCACATGGAGTGATGAGGGAGGAAGGGGACACCCTCCTAGGCAGCCAGATCAGCCGAATCAATCCTGGCAATCAATGGGGTGACAGATGTCGCAGCCAGATCACCCTCACATCCATAAATCTTAAACTATCGTAAATATTTTAGTTTATTTTTAAATGAAATAAGAGATACATAAATATGTTATTTTAATGAACTAGATACACAAATAAGTTTATTTTTATTGATATTTCACATATTCTTGTATGGATATTTTAGAGTCAGTTAACGGAGCGGGAAAGCAGAAAGCTGTAAATAGTGAATATTGTGATTTACTGCAGGTGTTGGGCTGCTAATCCCCAGGTAGTTCAAACACACTGGCTTGTCTGTGGGCGAAAGATGAGACTGTGGGCTTCCCTAAGGGTTTACCTTCTCAGAGACCCTAGAAAAGACCCTACGGCTCAGCATCAGCTTGAAGATGGTGGTTGTTTACTAGGCAGTTCAGTGCACTTTCACACGGGCTGCTTCTTTCTGTACCACAACAAAAAGGGACATAAAAATGGAGAAGGAAACTGATAGTGAACGTTTAGGAAACTCTCAAGTGCTCATATCATTAAATCCTTAGCAGCAGTGGGAGTCTAAGTTCTGTGCAGGGGAAGGGTAGAGCTGAAAGGTTAGGGGATGCAAATCCCCAGACACAGGAGGGGGAGGCCAGGCCAAGGCTAAGATCAGACAGCACTCCATGATGTTAGTGCCAATGGATGTCTGGTGTTCCCAAGAAACTAAAAGAACTTTTGGTGATAATGAATGCTGAATATATATATGTAAGACCATTTTCTGGTTTCTAGAAACTGGCTATATATCGCTAATGATTTTACTTCTCATGGTTTATTGGCAAAATTCTTATTTCTGCAGATTCCAGCAAAAGTTTTAAAATGACAACTTAAAAAAAAGAACTTATTAAAAACCCCAAAGAACTTAGTTGCATGATAGGTACCATAAGTGAAGTCCAAAGACTAATTCTGGATAATAAGCTTTTGAAGCATGACAGTGATTCTACTTGTGGGTCATGACTGAACCCAGATAACTTTCATGCTTGGAAAGGACAGTTGTGTTCCCGTATAATTCTCTTCTAGATAGTTTATTCTCTGACCTTCCAGTTGTTATGAGGTCAAGGTCTTTGCTATCAAAACAGTCTTTTAGCCTCTCTTGCTCTTGTCTTTTTATATAATCATCTGACTAGCAAGACATTATTGTGTCTTAACTTGTATAAAAAATGTTGCTACTTAGGTCCACAGGAATAGAAATGGTCTATGTCAAAGTAAGATATGTACTCTTACCCAGAAAGTGTTCATTTTTTGTGGTTAATATTTTATTCCATCATAAATTATTTTCTTCCAGTGTCAGTTCATTAGAAGATATAAATTTCGATGTGAAATACAAAGGAAGGAATTTCCACAAGAAAAGAACACATAAGCCTTACCATTCTGAAGTTATGCAAAAAGCATCCAGTAAGTAATCAGGGTTGATAGATTTTTATTATGTTACGATTATATAAATTAGTATGCTGAAGGAAAATACCTCTTCTGTGTGCTAGGGGTGATCTTGTTCTGTAAATTGGATGAGAAGGTCACCTGATTTTCCTTTTACAGAGGAAAAAAAGTGGGGTCTAGAGGTGTTGACTAATTCAAGGCTGCACAGTGCCTGAGTGGCAAAAGCTGTCAGGACAGACCTGTGAGATCGATACCGGAAACATGGATAGCACCTGAGAACATGCAAAGTTCCCCAAACACATATGTCAGCAACATGTTAATTCCACCCCTAATTGTTTAGACATAAAATGAAATAAAGCTATTTCTTTGCCTTCAGAAAATCTAAAGCCACACTGAACAATGGCTTAATCTAGTAATTGTCTGACTGCAAAAGAATTTTATATATAAAAAAATCATTGAAACAAAAGAACATGATCACGTAAAAGCATATTATTTAGAAACAGATGTGAGAACAATTCTCAAAGCTCCATCCATCACATAATGAGAACATCTTTTCAATGTATATCCCTGGGACAGTGGCATTCCCATATGGTAGGTCGGCTGATTCTAGAATTTCTGGCGAAACTTGGCTGTCAAAAGCTGCATAATTATTTTCTAAAATTCACTAGACATTTATACACTAATTGACTTCGGTGGGTTTTTCAGACTTACATGACGTATTACCTGTAAAGTACTTTAAGCAGTAGCTGATATCGTGTAGAAATTCAATACAATTTTATTAAAATACTTTGTTCATGTTATGGATACTACTGCTTATCTTGGAACACAACCTCTGGTATAAACCACAGTTTGGTTTAAGTCCATGTTCTGCCCTTTACCAGCTATGTAAACTCAGCCAAATTACTAAAGTATCCGAGTCTCCGGAGCAGGGCACTATCTTAACAGCTTGTGAAGATTTCTTCTTTGGGAGCTTGTTAGGTATGGGTCCTCACCCTGCTCTGGGAAAGCAGAAGCCAGGGCTGGTTCATGGCAATACAGGTTATACCCGCCCTCCAGGTGCTCCTGAAGCTGCTGATGGGAGAGCATCGCTGACAGAGCACCTGCCTGTTCCACAGCTGTGCCGAGTAGGCCTCTTCCCTTTGCCTCCGCACAGAGGCCGCCAACACCCCCAGCACCCCCACAGCTCACCCTGTCACAGAGCTGATGGTCCAACAGGCCTCAAGGCACATCTTCAATCCCGCTTTTGCATATTTCCATTCCATAATCCATTTGTCCCTTGATGCGAATAGAGATGTTCTCCCCGTCAGAACGTTGTTTCCAAAGATATGATGAAAACAGCTCCCTTTCATCTCATTGTGTCCATAGAAATACAACGAAAACATATCTCTGGGTCACATTTAAGCACAATTTAAAAGTGCCTGCAAATTCATCATCGTAAGGTGTTGTTAAACAGCAAAAATATAAAAAGATTCCGTCTCACAAAAGAGCTGCTTGGGGTGGGGGAGGGGGGCAGGCCACAGAGAAACTGGCGCTTTTGCAAAGGTGCAGCTAGCTCGCGTTCTAGTGGCAATAACAAACGAATACAAGGGGGGAAATAACACAAAGATCGGGAAGCTGTGAGCTCCGCTCAGTTTCTTTGACTACAAAGACCATGGCTTTATCTTGAACAGCTGTGTGCATAGGGTTTACTGACCCCTGCAGCTGTACCGGCTGAGTTAACAGAAAGGTTACATTTTAAAAGTGAGCTTTGCTTGGAAATGTGCTGCTTTCTTGGGAGGATTAATGACCTTGTACTTCTCTTGCTCTCACCTCAATTCCGCTGGTGTGAAGGTGCATTTCGGTCATTAAGCATCGGCGTCCTGAAAGAGCTGCCCGAAGTGCATCAACCTGCCTTTCTTCTCGACCACGAGAAATACTTTCGGGAAGAGCCAGAAGATTGGTCCCAGGTCCCAGCCCTTCCGCCACTCTCTGAAAGTGAGACGTCAACCGTCATGTACCTTCATTATCTCTCCCTGTGAAAGTCAATCCCTTTAAAAAATCAGGTAGAAGAACCTGGACGTGACAAGTGCTTGCTTTGTAGGTTGGAGCGAAATGAACGGGTGGCAGGTCTGTGAAGATGTATCGCTCAGTTGCTGCTCTGTCCTTCCAGAAAGGACAGCAGCAGGCTGGAAGACATGCAAGGTATTTGTGCTCTGGAGCTCTCCTGAGGCCAGAAGGCCAGGAGCCTGAATCCTGAATTGGCCATCCACGAGAACTCCCCACCCAAGTAAGCTTAATTTTCAAAAGTGATATCAGGGAAAGAGACATCATAAGCCCGCTTGAGAACAGAAATTCGGGCAATCTGATTTTACTCTTTCATGTGAAACACTCTAAACAGTGGCTACTTAAAGTGCATTGTCTTGCGGACTTCCAGCTGCCGGGCTGACTGATGAGACAACAAGAAAGCTTAACTCAGACAATGGAACTGAGTGACATGGGAAGGTTTGGGAAGATTACAAAAGGGATCATTTGTTTTTCAGACTATTAAACAATTCTGAGTTCCTGAGAATTTAGCAAGTAATTTCTGGACCCTCCCCTCCCCCCCCCAAAAAAAATCACTTTACAAAGAGGTGCCTAATGAGACCACCAGGCAGCAAAACCCGATCCTCCCTGTAGCGCGAAGCAAGCATCTGGACCCTGCAGGGAAACTCGTGTAAAATCATTAATAAGAAGTGCCAATCTTCACATTGTCCCATTCAAAAGCTTTGAATTACACTCCAGAATCTGAACCTTATGGTGTCTGAACATTTCCGATCCTCTGAGAAAGGGATCCAACATTTATCCTTGAGAAAGACAGGCCCTTTAGAATAGGGGGTTTTCCATACTTACAGAGGTTTACGCCTTCTCCTTTGCGTGGTCCCCGATGACAAGAGAGAACAGTTGGCCAACATGTTTATTCCAGTTCCCCTTATAAACAAAGGACAGTTGTTACACCTCATCCCCATAGTTTCTGTCTAATTATTATCACCTCCCATTACCTTTTCTCAGAGGTTCTATTTTCTAAATTTAGTCACTTATTCCTGTGAGGGTCATCCACAGTGTCTTCCCGCATCTCACAAAAAGGTGACGTTAGAAATGTCAAGGCTCTAAATCGCCTTGAGAGCCCCTGATTTGGCTTTTAGTCTCTCATCTTACTGTTGGTCACTAGGCTGATTCGTTAAGAATGAGCTTGGAGAGGACCTAGTTGGTCCTCTGCGTTTCCACAGAGGAGTCTGAGGCTGAAGGGTGTTCAGGGCGTGAACACACAGAGAGCCCCGGCAGAGTTGTAAAGACAGCTCAGCCATAGGACATGCACATGGCGGGAGACCGAGATGGAGCGAGAAGTCAGAAGTAAGGCACAGGACGCATCGACAGGGGGTGAGGCAAGCAGGATGTGACTAAGGACTCTCTCCAACAGTGAGAACCCTTCTCTTGCGAGATGCCTTTTATATTTGTCACAGGAGGAATCTACTCATGCGCTCTCCTTATAGAGAATGTGTTTGTGGAAGGATGTGGAGTAGGTGGCTGAGAGCACTCCTTAAAATACCCAAAATACGTCTTCAAAGATCCTTTCTCTCCTGGATTTCTTCCAATGAACTTTCTCAGAATTTTCTCACAGGTTTTAGAGAATGTTTCTTTCTTTTAGATTCTTCTTTTCTTAATGCTTTTTCTATTTTTGCAATTTCTGTATGTGCCTTTTTTTTTTTACTGTACGCCTCCTCTTGGAATGAAAATATCTTTCAAAAGTGTCATCAATGATTGAACGAGGTGGATGCAATTCATTGATGACGGACAGGCTGCATTAAAACCTGACACCACAGCTGAGGGTCTGTGAAACTACCTAAGAAGAAATCACATTAGTTCTGGATATGAGGTAGGAAAAAACTCACAGAATGAGGCTCACAGCAGAGCCAGGAATGGTGTGCAATGGATGAGGGAGGAGAAAGGGCAGTTGTGGTATTCCAGGAAGAAATATAGAGAAAGGCTCAGCAGAAATAAAAACGGGATCACAGTCAAAATGATTGAGTCGACTACAACAGGTGAGCCCATGAGATGTTAACTGAGTTAGGTGGGGGCAGAATGTAATAACGGGGTGCGCAGTGTTGTGGCGTAGCATGTGGAACTACAGGTCTGGCGATAAAACAAATAGTGAAGTAATGTTTGCTCATTTGCATTCAGCCTTCCCTTCCTTGGGTAATTATTGAATGCCTTCTCTGTGCTGTACTGAGGTGGATGTGAGAGACATTTTGTTGTTAGGTGCCATGGAAGAGGTCATTGCCGACCCTTAGTGACCTTCCGCAAAACAGAACGAACCCCTGCTCAGTCCTGCATCATCGATGCTCACAATTGTTCTGACGATTGAGTCCATTGTTGCAGCCACCGTGTCAACCCATTCTGTCCAGTGCCTTCCTCTTTCCCCTGCCTCTCTACTTTATCAAACATGATGTTGTTCTCCAGGGACTGGTCTCTCCAGACAACATTTCCAAAGTGTTTCAGATCCAGTCTTGCCATCCATGCTCCCTGGGATGCTTCTTTCAAGATAGCCTTGTCCTTTAAGCAGCACAATTCACATGCATCAGCTCTTCTTTGACCTTCTATTCAACATCCAGCTTTCACCTGCATATGAGGTGATTGAACATATACCCTGGATTGGGTCAAGTGCACCTTAGTCTTCAAAGTAGCATCTTATACAACAGATATATCTAAGGCAACTTGTCGTTTGATGCTGCTGCCACGAGCATCAATTGTGGATCCAAACAAGATGAAATCCTTAACAACGTCAGCCATTTCTCCATGTACCATGATATTAGTCATGGGTCCGGTTGTGAGATGTTGGTCTTCTTGACATTGAGTTGTCATCGGTACTGAAGGTTGCAATCCTTGATCTTCATCAGCAAGTGCTTTAAGTCCTCCTCACTTTCAACAAAGTTGTTTCATCTGCATATCACAGGTTGTCAATAAGTCTTCCTCCCATCCTGATGCCAACTTCTTCTTCCTATAAGCCAGCTTCTCTGATGATTTTCTCAGCATGCAGCTGGAGTAAGCAAGGCGAGGGATTCCATCATTACCCACCTTTCCTGATAGTAAACCACGCAGCATTCTCTTGTTCTGTTCTCACAACTGCCTCTTGATCCATGTGCAAGTTCCACATAAACACAATGAAGTGATCTGGAATTCCTGTTCTCACGGCAATCAACAGTTTGTTATGATCCCCACGGTCAAATGCCTTTGCATGAAGACAGGGTATGTAAATGGTCAGTCTTCCAAACTCTTGAAGTCAAACTGGTGAAATCACGAAATAAGGAAACAACCGTGTTTTACAACAAGGCTTTGTGGAGAGTATCCCTGGGAATTGTGTGGGAGTAAATGGAGATTCTGAGAGAATTTTTCAGGAATAGCACGTTGTGCCTGAGTTGTAGATTTAAAGTCAAATTGATAGGGTCACTATGAGTCAGAACCAACTCAAAGGCTGCTCAGACTACCCCCAGAGATAAGACAAGAGGGAACTGGTATTTCTGGCAAAGGAGTTCTCACGGCTGCTGAGTTGACTTCAATGCTTGATGACTCTCTGGGAGAGTAGAACTGCCCTGAAGATTTCAGAAAGTTGAACTGCAGTCTTGAAATGCTGACCTTGGGGTTAGTAGCTCAATGCATAACCCACTACACTACCAGGGTTGCAAGGTTCAAATGGCTGAGTTCTAGAAGGGACATGAGTGTTAAGGCTAAGTAGGTGGTTAGAGTCAAACCATAAAGTACCTTGTGTACTGTGTGGTAAGGTTGGTATTTATTTTTATCAGAATTGTGGAGTAATTATGCTTTAGCTAGCTAATTTGAATCATTCCATTTTACTTTCTCTTTTAGTTTTTCAATTTTTATTATCTCGTTGTACGATTATGTTAATGAAGGTGCAGTACTCTTTCCTAGGCTCGTGATTCCATTTGTGATACTGGACTCCCATCTGAGACCATGTTCTCTATGTGAGAATAACAAGCAATATTTCCTACAATGTGGTGAATAAATTTCTTCAGCTCTGTGTATCTATAAAAGCATATTTGTTTCCCTTTGAATTTGGAAGGGTATTTCCACTGAATATTATTTTCTAGCACTTTAGAGATTATATCACCAATTTCCATATTTCATAATTCTTGCTGAAATTCACTTTCTAATATTATTGATTCTTCTTTGCATGTAATATCTTTTTTGCTAGCTGCTTTTAATAATTTTTCTTGGTCAGTCTTTAAAAATATTTTTTGGGAGTTTGAAGGACAAGGATCTAAATTCGGTTTTCTGTATTCATGTGGGAGAAAGAGGTTTTCTGCCCCCAGAAAGAGTCACATCCTCAGAAAGTCCGAGGGCCTACTCTACCCTGTCCGATAGGGTCTTCATGAGTTAGAGGCTGCTCAACGGCAGCGAGTGAGAGTTAGTGTATCTGTACTGTTTAGGAGCCAGTGGAATTCTTTACTTTTGATGTATCCATTTTATTGTATGATATCATACAATTCAGTAGTTCAGTCACATCAAGAAAGGTTGCACAATCGTTTCCACAATCAGCTTCAGGACAGTTTCTTCAGGATTCAGATATTAGTTCCCCATTTTCCCATAGTTTCTCCTGCCTAATAACTCTCTCTATAGAATTACCTATGTCAGACTTCAGTTTCAGAAAAATAATGAATACCAAAACAACTAACTAACGAATGAAAAACTAACAAGAACAAAACAGTAAACCAGATAAAAATCCCATCAAAAAGAAAAAAAAAGAAAGAAAATATTAAAAACTAGAACAAATCTAGAAGCATCATAAGGAAGATCAAATGATAGGGTGCTAAATTTAAAACTAACTACATCTGTAACAATCCACTTTCTAACGCATTCTGCACATTAACAAGGATATTCACACGGTCATAGAGGGTTTGCCTGGGGTGATCCATGTGCATGTAATCCATGTGTTTCCCCTTGACTGTTTTTTTTTCTTAACCAAAACAGCTTTAACATGGGTCTAAAGGGAGATGAAAGGATAAGATAATATGACTTTACTGTCTCTCCCACAGTGGGCTTGACAATGCTCTCTGTCTGGTAGCAGGACTATTCAGAGCCCTCCACTTTGATGAGAGGGGGTTCAACAGTCTAAATCCACGTGGGACCCTGCACATGGATTTGGGGCTTCCACTGCAAACCAGGTGTTCACAATTTAATCCTGGCAACATTTCTTTTTTAAATTTTCAATTCTTCATTTTATTGGGAGCTGTTAACAGCGGCCATAACATCCCATCATTAAGATAGTCTGAGCATAGTCGTACAATCGCTGCTACAGTCAGCTTCAGAACATTTTCTTTCCTTCTGGAACTCTTTGATCTCAGCTCCCCCTTTTCCCTTCCCCTACGAACCCTGGTTACTCTCATATATTGTTATTATTATGATTTTATTTCTTCTTTTATTTATTTATAATCATTTTCTTAGGGGCTCATACAACTCTTATCACCATCCATCCATACATCAATTGTGTAAAGCACATCTGTACATTCATTGCCCTCATCATTCTCAAAACATTTGCTCTCCACTTAAGCCCCTGGCATCAGGTCCTCATTTCCCCCCTCCCTTTCTGCTTCCCCCTTCCTCATGAGCCCTTGATAACTCGTAATTATTATTTTGTCATCTCTTGCCCTGTCCGACGTCTCCCTTCACCCACTGTTCTTGTGCTCTTTACAATCCTCAAGTCACACAGGCTCCTGTGCTCCCTTCCACGTGGACGTAGTTGACGCTTCCGGTAGATGGCTGCTTGTGTGAAAATAAGCCTTTAAGGCCCCAGACATTACTCTTTGGGCATCATCTGGTTTTTTTTACTACACTTGGCTAGAGCTCCCATATCTTTAGTTATCTCTTCATGAGGTTGAGCGCCAAGCATGGCCACATCATAAGAACTTACTGTTCTTCTCTTGGGGATGGAATGAAGTGCAAGTCCAAAACCCATGCAGGCATCTATGGTTTATACATATGTCTCTGGTTAACCTTAGAGAAATTATTGTCATTTGTTAGAGAACATTATTAGTCCTCCCCCTGGAGCATCCCTCCCCCTGCCATCAAGTCACTGCTGACGTATAAAGGGTCAAACTGCCCCTGTGAGTATTCAAGCCTGTAAATCTTCACAGGAGTAGAAAGCATCATCCTTCTCATGATGAGCTGGCTGGTGGTTTTAAAATGTTGACCTTGTGATTAGCAGCCCAGTTGTAATCATTGTGCATTGATACTGTTATTGGTTTAGTTAATGGTATAGAATTGAAAACACAGGCGACAAAAGGAAATTATATGCATAGAGGTCAGCTATGAACCACAGTACATGAACTCTTGTTGAACACATCTTTCTTCAAAGACCTGGCAATCAATCCTTCCATAAGGATTGCAGGTCAGTAAAACTTCCCAAATCCTGCTGGGATCTTTCTATCTTTTTCTACTTTTCTAAGTTGGAATTGATTTGGTGGCATCCAACAACAAAAATATTTTCCCCATTTTAAAATTTTCTCTCCTTTTGGGATTCCGATCATACACATCCTAGACTGACGCTGTCACAAATGTTTCCTGTGCTGGTTTCTTCTTTCTTCCCGCAGCCTCTGTGAAGTTCAGTTTGGACATTTTATATTGGCATTTCTAATCCTGTTTTCTACAAGTCTCCTTGTAGAAATGAAATATTTACTCAGGCAGTAAGGCTTTCGTTTCATGTTTTGTTTATTTCAATTCAGGAGTACCATCCTGATCTCTTTTGCATAGATTCTAATTCTCAGGTAAAATTCCCTATATTTTAACCCATTTTGTCCTGATTGTCTGTGTCTTATTTAACATATTTATAATTATACTTGTGAAAGCCTGGTTTACTAATACCAATATCTTAGAGACCCCAGAGTCTGCTTCTAGTCTATATTTTCTTCTTTGCTATTCGGCATATTTTGCTGATGCTTTACAACTTTCATATTAATTTGTTACTGAAATTAGGTATATAATATTAATAAATACTAAAATTAGTATTATTTTCCTTAGATTCCAAGAAGGGGAGGGACTGGTCATCTTGATCACATAAGGAACTGATCAATGCCAGTTCTCAATGAAACTGTAGTCGAATTAATCTATTTCTGACTTAAAATATCTTTTCTTTAGCAGGACATTGTCTCCTAAGTACTGCAAAACTGTATGATACTTTATTTTATCCTAAAGTTTTCTACATGACACTCAGCAAATGTTCACTGGAAATTCTCCAAATTCTTCCAACTATTGCACCAACTCCTATGGCCTTCAAAAGCTCTGCTGATTTTACTTTCTCCTAGAAAATTCTCAGTTTTCATGACAACTTAGTTTTTCAACAAGAGCAACACACCAATCCTAAAAAAAAAATAGGTACAAAGATTAGTCACTACCACCAGGCCTGAGAGCTAGTGTCCACTTAGCTTGGGGACTAAGACCCAGACATTGTTGGGGAAAAGCCATTCAGGTGCAGTGCCTCACATGGACAGGTGAAGCCACTGGCCTCTGGAGACGCCACATCTGTATGTGTAGGCAGAGAAGTCACATGTGCTTCAGGAGCTTGTTATTGGAGAAGCCTTGCAGTAGGAGGCTAGTGGTGAAGAAACTGCAGGAGTCTGATTGGTGAACCGCACTGCATACAGAAGACAACCTGTTTTTCCTCTAGTGTCTTTCTAGCACAGCTCTGGAGGTGATTTGGGATAGGCATTGGGCTGCTAGCCACATGGTTCATGATTCAAACCCACAAGCTGCTCCTTGGAAGGAAGATGAGGCTGGTGGCTCCCATAAAGATTTATATTCTGGGAAACCCTGAAAACTGTTATTTGCTGTCCTTCATAGGGTCTCTATGAGTCGGAATTGACTCGATGGCAGTGAGGATTTAGGGGAGGGCATGTGGGGGGATGGGGAGGAGTGTGACTGTCCATCCAGCACCTTCTAGTAACCCAACTCTGCCTCATGCTAAAGATGAAATATTTACAAGACCCAAATCCATTATCACAGAACAGGCAATAAAGAGTAGATTTGAAGCTGAGAGGCAATAAATTGATGACTTATCTGCTATCTTTCCCCCCCCCCCCTTACCTTGTAGAGTGTTTTTCCTACTTCTAGAACATTTACAATATTTTAAATGGTTTAGAATAACAGTCATTACCTCTCTTAAGCTATAAGGTGGTAATGGTTGTATATTTGGAAATAATACCATTTATAGAGGGAATAAAACTTCAGAGTCAAAAGAATAAAGACATGACAGTTAAAGTTCAAAGTCTGACTTTAAATCAAGGCACTACCATTTGCTAGCTATCTGACTTTGAGCAAGTCAGTTGAACTATCTGTGCCTTGATTTCAGTTTAAAATCAGCTTCATAATAGTCTCTATCTTCATATGCAGTAAAGGGCAACTAAATGAAGAACTTAACACAGTGGCTTCTGCCTAGCAGAGATGAGTACATTTAATTAATCAATACTATTTTATTATTATTCAACTAAAATAGCTAAAGAAATTATTCTTAGCCATATGTTATTTTTAAATAGCTCTATTGGCATATAATTCACATATCATATAATATAATAATTCAATCCTATTAAGAAGAGTTGTACAATCACCACCACAATTTCAGAACATTTTCCTCTTTCCCATAATGGCTGCGGTTCACTCCTCATTCCCCTCCCCTGCCATGTTGCTATCTCTATAGATTTACCTATCTTGGATTTCATATACAGAAAACTATACAATACACAAATAACAAACAAAACCAAAGCCTCAACGGAAAAGAAAGTAGACCATATTAAAAACCGAAACAACTCTACAATGGGTCAAAATGGAGATCAAATGATAAGGTGTTACATTTTAACCTAACTGCATCTGCCATCATCGACTTTACAGGGACCACTGGCTGACAGCAGGGCGGTTCGCACCCTGGACTATGGTCTTGGGAGATTCAGTGGAGGCTTAATGTGTGCAGGGATCCGGCGAATGGATCAGGGGCTTCCACTCTCATCCAAAATGTTCTGCACACTTGACGTTGACCATTTAAGTTCTCATTCTGTTCCTTTCTATGGATTTTGATTTTATTATTTACAATTCTTGCATCACATAAACGGGTGTGCTTCTTCCGTGTCTTAGTTGACACCTCATTTAGATGGCTGCTTGTTTAAGGAAAGACTTCAAGATCCCAGACATTATTTTTTCTGCCTGCCAGGCACAGGGTGATTTCTTCAATGCCCTGCTCTACTGGGCCCCCCTTTGTAGATGGAGAACGGTTGATGGCATGTTCTTTCTGGTACCGTCCACTCAGGTCTAATCCACTGCAGCCCTATGTGGAGCTCCATGAAACGCTGCCCATTTCGGAGTCATTTTCACACCTGTTCTGTTTGCGGTATTGTTGCAGCTCCTATACCAGTACGTCTCATTAGCCTTTTACACCGACCTTTACTTCTCCAAGCCTGATATTTCTCCAGGGATCGGTCCTTCCTGAAAAGGTGTCAGAAGTATGTGAGATGAGGCCTGACTCTCCTCTTTCCTATGGAGCATTCTGGCATAGATTGTTTAATTCATGTGGCTCACGTGGCTAACAGGGAAGAGTTGGCGCTTAGCAGAGAACTAGAGGATTGCCTTGGATAACCATGCCAATAATATCCACAGCGGAGGACTCCCCTTTTCAAATAGTGTTAAAATCATATTCCCTAGGCAGCCTGCTCTTATACTTATGTCTTAACACCGGCACTTTACAAGAATATTGTCTATTTTAATATCATCACTTTAAATTGGTCATCTTCTTTCCAGGCAATGTTGCTACTTATTGTAAAATTGTTATTATAAAAGAGCAGTCTAAAACTCTTTATCATTAATATAGGGCCGATTTTAGCAACCATTACAGAAACTACCGTAAGTTTTTGCACAGCACTTTCCACACCCTCCTGCTGCCTCTATAACTACGGTATCCAGACGGTTATTTGGCACAGAAAATGGGACATTTCGCCAAAAGTCCTTTCAATGTCCTGAAGTATTGGGACTTTGGACAGTTTTCAAACACTTCATAAAGCCGGGGTGACTTTTTAGCTTCACCTACTGGGTTTTTAATGTCCTTCTGTATTCCCTTTCTTCCTCTTTCAACTTGAAACACATTCACACCCTCTCTTTGGCTTCCAAGTTGTCTCCAATGGGTTCTCAAACAGTTTGAACCCCCTCTTTGATATGCCCTATTAAAAAACCCGAACACTACTTAGAACTGTCTCTGGCTCAGGTTTGCCAACAAAAGTCCCCAGAACTTACTCACATTGTATCTGCAAAATCTATAAAACTTCTACAGTAGAGAAAAAACCGTTTTCAGCAACCCCCAGCATGTGGTTTGGTGAAGATGGCTTTGGCTCTTTCTCCGTCAAAGATGCACATCTCAAAGAAAAGGCAGGGCCTGGGCTTCCATCCCGGTAGATAAAGACAGCAGTCATCTCTGGCTTCAGGGTTCTAGACCATCTTTTCTTAGAATACACAGAGCAGAATGGTCCTTTGTGATTCGTTGCTTCAGAATGTAAAAAGGCAGGCGAGTTTCTTAGCGAGTTTGGTTGTGCAGGAACACAGGGCTCAAGTCAAGTCCTCCACAGCCAGCCTGCCCTTCCCCTTCCCCATGTCTCCCCTATTTTTGGTCAAGATATGTAAATATCATTCATCTCCCCACAACCCAGAAGCAATCATTCCCTACCTGGGTGTCTCAAGATTCTTGCTGGTTTCTCTCAAAACTAATGAAACTATATGTTGAGATGTATCAAAGGGCAATTGTCTTATGCTCCTGGGAGAAAGAGATAGCTACAAGGTGACCTATGGTCTGGATAGGGATCTGACAGTCAAGGTTTACCGCTTGGTGATGGTACCAGGAAAGAAGGAGAAAGATTGGAAAAGTAAGTTCAGAAGGTTTTAGTGAGATACATAGAAAGCTAGAGGAAGAGAACATTTTATTAGGGTTGACAATTTGTACACAGTAACACATACCAGAATGATTTGCAAATAAGTACCCAAACTGTTTTTCTACAGAGGGGGTAGAAATCATTTAAAACTCTACTAGACAAGACAAAGTTTGCCTATTCATCAGTAACCTGCAAATTAGAAACGGGCAAAATGGCTATGAACAATGAATTTAGCCAGAATCCTACAACCTTGGGGGGGGGGGCTATGCTAAAGATAACATATAGTTTTTCATTTAAACACAAAATTTCTACATCTCTTAAGCTATCGGTGCAAAATGTATGCATACATTTTTAGCAAAATCTTATTTAGCATAGCGTTGATTTGCATATAGCCTTCTATTTAGCACCGGCATAAGAAGTAAAGGAGACTCGCTGATATTGCATAAAATGCAAACATTAACAAAGCATTCAAACAGAACAGTATCATAGAATTAATCCATTTTATGTAGGAAATGATAGATAGAATGCCTGTTTCACTGCAGAACACTTTTGACAACAAAAGATTTATAGGCACAAATCTCAGACCTTTTAGAAGCAGAAATCCTTCCTACTTCTGTATGTCTTTGTTTAAGATCTTTGTGTATATGGTAGTAACACATGACCTTGAAAATCATACACAAATATTCTTCAAATCGTACTCCGGGCACTACCATCCAGTTGATTTTGATTTATGGTAATGCTGTAGGACGGAGCAGAACTGTCCTGTAGTGTTACTAAAGCTGTAAATTTTTTCTCTTTTTTTGTTTTTAAGCAAAAGGGAAGAAATTTATTGGAGCCCATACAGGAAACCCTAGCAGGGCTCAGCATACCCTACTATGTAGGCATGCAAGCAAAGGGTCATACCATTCACTGTACCCCCATGTCCCAGAGGCACCCCCCTTGAGCCGAGCCCCAAAGCCCCAGGACTGGCTGGGAGTGGAGACGACAGAGCTTTAAATCTTTACAGAAGCATACTAACCTGTCATTCTTGCAAGGAGGACTGGTGTGTTTAAACAGCCAACCTTTCGATTGCAGCTGAGCGTTTTAACCACTGTCCTAACAGGGCTTCCGAGGGAAACTTAGCTCTGCTTTAAGGCCTTCTAGTTGATTGAATCTGGCTCAAACTATCCTAGTTTGGCCAGGATAATCTTTATTATTTAAAGACAATTGAGTAGTAACTTTAATTCCATCTGCAAAGCCTCTTCAGAGCAACACCTAGATTACTGTGTGATTGAATATGTGGGGTCTTTAACCTAATCAAGAGAGTCATCACAGCAAGGTTAAAGACTTTCTCTTATAATCTTTAAAAAGTACAATGAATGGCTAATTGTTTCTTATATGTATCATCATCTACTGCAGCCTCACTCACATCATCAGATGAAAACATTCTGCCATCACCTTGGAGCTGATGTTATCGTGGAAAGTGAGAGGAATTGATTACCATTATGCACTTAAAAGGTGTTAGGTTAATAACATCATTTTTGCCACATAAAGGAAATTTAGAATGAAGCCAACGAAGGGTAAATTTTATGACTCCTCACCTACCAGGTTCCTGGTGAGTGCTAGGAGATGGGAGTGGAGCAGATACTGTAAGAGAAAGGGAAGCCAAGCTGCACATATTTTGGATGCATTCCACAAAAGGGATCTCTTTAAAAAAAAATCAACTTGACAAGATTCCAGTAAATTTGTTGAGATTTATTTTCATATTTTTACAAAGGTCACTTTTGAACTAATTTTTCGTAATGTTGTATTGTGATTTTATCTTTTTTTTTTTTAAGAACGTCCAATATTTTAAGCTTCCAGTTCAGGCAGCAGTGGTCCACCCTTGCACAGGCATTTTGATCACTTGTTTTTATATAACAAAATGTTTCATCAAAGTAAGATCTCTTTCAAGCTCTTCCCAGAGCCTTACTTATCTCATTGTCATGAAACCCAGTCACTTACGATGAAACTTTCTCATCTAGCAAACAAATCTCAGTGAAACGGAGTTTTGTTCCAAAGTAACACTCTGGCATCTCCAGTCATTCTCCAGAGAGCTCTGGAAGGCATTCAGATTTCGTTGTGATTTTGAAGTGCTAATCTGCAGTCTTATGGGACAGGACCAACTGCTAATGTATAATAATACTTCCAGAAAGTGTTGTTTTTCATTTGTAGCTTTGCTTATGAGCTCGTTCCAGGTTTATTCCTTTGTGTTTTATTGCAAAAGTACAGAAAACATTCATGTGATTCAAATATTAGAGCATAAAATGTATCCACTGAAAGCTTTCCCTTTCTCGTAACCCCATTTGCTTGTTCGCACTCTTACCCATGTGTAAAATGAGCATCCTTTCAGAGTGTGGACTTGGTGATGTAAATGGTGGCTTCGATTCTTTTTGAATGTGTTGGTCTGATATACTTTTGCTGTTTTTTATTTCACATTTTATGAAATCATTTACTTTAGATATATGCTAGCTCTTGCTGTTTGATACAATTATAACTCTGTTTTACAGCAGGAAATTCCATCATACTTACACTCACAGGGCCCCGTTGGTGGGTGGTGGTTACATATGAGCGAATCTGATTCACATCTCTGGCAGTTGGAAACCACCCGCAGTTCCTTGGGAGAAAGACTGGGTTTTCTACTCCTGTAAACTGTTATGTCTCAGAAACCCGCAAGGGTTCGCTATGGCTGAGTGAGTGAGTTTACACTTAGTGGTATTTAGTTATATTCTATTTTCTAGCATGCTACTTTGTGTTATTTTCCCTTTTTAACTTTCTAGTGTGATTTGGGAGAAAGTTTACAGAGCAAATTGATTTTCCATTCAACAATTTTCTGTTTTCTGACATTGACTGCAATACCTACAAAATCATAGATTCTTCTCTCTTTGTCCTTGTGTTTCTCATTTCTAATTGTTCTTCCCTATCCCTTCCTGTCTTCTGAGTTTTATCCCTGGGCAAATAACCCCAGGGCTGGTGAGTCATTCCCTTGTGGTGCATGGTTGTGTTTAAGACCTCGTTATAACTTTCCCCTTCAATGCGACCCTGTCCCCACTCTCCTGTCAGTTTGTTGTACTGTGTTTTGTTTTGATGGTAAAAAGTATGCTATGTGGATTTCAAAGTCCAGCAGTGTCACTGTAATAAACAACTTTCAGCAAAGTTTCCAGACCATGAAAAGACTAGGGAGAAGGAAAAGGGGACCCACTTCTCAAAAATTAGACATCGGAAATCCATGACGAGCAGAAGAATATTGCCAAACCTAGTGCTGGAAGGTGACTCCTTCAGGTGGGAAAGTCAAGATGTGAATGGATGAGCGCTGCCTCTTGAAAGTAGAGCTGACCTTCATAATGTGGGTTGGGCAAGGCTTTCAAGACTTTCATGTGCTGATAAGCCCCAATTCAGAACAAGAAGAAATAGCTTCAACCTTCCATTACTAATCAGAATGTGAAATACATGAAGGATGAATCTAGAAATATTGGAAATCATCTAAAATAAAACACATGATATCCTAAGCATTTAGTGAACTGAAATGGACTAGTATGGGCCACATGGAAACCAACAATTATGTGAGTTATTATGCCAGCAAATGGCAGATTCAAGGGGAATGGTGTGGCATTCATCATCAGAAAAACATTTTGAAATGTGTCTTAACGCAGTCTCTCTGTGATAGGATAGTATCTATATGCCTATAAAGACAAATTAATACAATTATCATTCAGACATACACAGCAACCAGTAATACCAGTGGTGAAGAAATTGAAGAATTATATAAGTCTCTTCAGTGTGAAATAGAGAAAAGATGCCATCAAGATGAATTAACAATCACTAGAGATTGGAATATGGAACAACAGAAGCACAGGAAGGACCAGTGGTTGGAAAACGTCGCCTTGGCGATAGAATTGAAGCTGGAAATTGCATAACAGGGTTTGGCAACACTAACAACTTCATTACAAAAACATTTTTTCAATAATATAAATTGTGACAATATAGGCAGACCTCACCAGATGAGGTACATAAGAATAAAGTGTACTACATCTGTGGGAAGAGATGATGGAGAAGCTCAGTGTCCATTACCTCAAGTAAGGCCATGGGCTGACTACGGAGCAGACCATCAACAGCTTCCTTTGCAAGCTTAGGTTAAAGCTGATTAAGGTAAAAACAAGTTCCTGATGGCCAAAATAGGACCTGAGTATGTCCTACCTGAGTTCAGAGACAACCTAGAGAACATATTTGATGCCATTAAGCACTAATTGACAAAGACTTGATGAGTTGTGGTATCAATCAAAATAGATGTCACAGGAGATGCTGAAACTTGGTCTTGAATATGGAGTAACTAAAGTAAAAGAGCGGAACAAAATGTTACAGAACGTGGCTCAAGAAGACAAAGTAAAGCATTGCAAGATGTGCAAATATTTGAAATTAGAAAGCCGAGAAGGAAGAACACATCCAGCATATCTCAAGCTGAAAGAACTGGAGGGGAAACACCGGAATTTTCTATTGGTAAAAGATTGCATTATGCAGGAAGCATTGAAAAAAGATGGAGGAAATACGTTGAATCACTGTACTCAAAAGAATTGGTTGATGTTCACCCGTGTTAAGAGGTAGCGTATGATCGACAGGGAAGGAACAAATCTAAGTTGTCCACGCTGCACTGAAGGCACCAGTGAAAAACAAGACTATTGGAGTTGATGGCTGACCAGTTGGAATGTTTCAACAATCCAAGGAAGCTCTGAAAGGACCCACTAACCTATGTCACTAAATGCAGACAACAGCAACCTGGCCAACTGACTCTATTTGTGGATCCATATTTGTGGATAGTTCAAAGAAAAGCGACTCAACATAATGCATGAATTATCAAACAATAAAACATGTCAAACAATACCATTATCATTTTATCAAATAATATCTTTAATGTCACCTGTGCAAGTAAAATTTTGCTGAACATAATTTTTTTTTAACCCAGAAAACCTGTACTGTTGCAGCAACACATCAACAAGGAGCTGCCAGAACCAAGCAGGATCCGGAAGACACAGACCAAGGGATGTCATTGCGACCATCAGCTGGACCTTAGCTAAAAAGAGAGAACACTAGGAAGATGTTTCTATTTTATCAACTGTGAAAAAGGCAGTCAACTCTGTGGATAACAACAAACAATGAATAGCATTGCAAAGAATGGGAATTCCAGAACACATGTTGTGCTCGTGGATAACCTGGACATACATTTGAACTGAACAGGAATATTCATATTTTCTAACACTCCAATACCAAACATGACACAGCAAAAACGTCTCTGCCAGTGAGTAGTTGCTGACTCGTAGTGAACCTGTAGGATAGAGTAGAATTGCCCTTGTGAGTCTCTGAACTGTATGGGATTTGAAAGCCCTGGCTTTCTCCCAAGAGAATCCTAGATTGTTTGGAATCAGTAAAAGTATTGAATAATTTGACTATGCTTATTCAATCTCTATGCTGAACAAGCAATCAAAGAAGCTGGACTACAGAAAAGAGAATGCAACACCCAACTTGGAGATAGGTTTATTATTAACAACCTTCAATATGCGGTTTGGCACAAACTTGTTTGCTGAAAGCCAAGAGGTTTGAAACCTTTACTGATGACGATCCAAGACTAGCCTTCATTATGCAGCTCAGCTCAAAATAAAGAAGACAAAAAGCCTTCCAAAGGAACCAATAGAGAATATCATGGTAAATGAATAAAATAATTGACATGATCAAGAATTTAATTTTACTTGGATATACAATACTTAGGGACGTTTCCGTCAAGAATCAAATGATGTATAGCATGGGGCAAATCTGCACGAGACGTGTGTACACTGTGGAAGAGAAAGGAAGTAACTTTGGGGATTAAGTTGCTCCTGGTCCAAGCGATGGAATTTTCAGTTGCATCATTTGCATCTGAAAACTAGACAATAAATAAGGATGACTACTAAAGAATCAATGTCTTTAAATTATGGCTTTAGAACAATATATCTTGGAAGAATGACAACCAGAATGCTCCTTAGAAGTGAGGATAGCAAGATGTCATCTCCTGTGCTTTGAATATTTATTTCAGGAGACACTACTCCCTGGAAAAGGATATCATGCTTCGAAAGAAGGTAGCTGGTGAAAAAGACGATGCTCCAACAATTGTCTCACACATAAGAATTGTCTCAAAAACATAAAGTAACCGTGCTCTTGCTAGTCTTCCTTGTCTTGATCGTTTTGTGCTGCCTTCTCCCATATTGTACATTGCCTTCCCAGCACTCAGTTGACTCTGTGTCAACCATCTAATTCATGGCTTACCCTTCCTTTCCCTTCCATCGTTTGCAGCCTTCAAAGATTGCCTGTTGTCTGTGTGAGAACCTTTCTTCACTTTGTAATTTGTCCTCTTGTGATTGATTAATTTCACTCAATATAATGTCCTCAACGTCTGTCCATATTATGGGGTATTTTGAAGACTCATCATTAGTCTTTATTGTTGCATAGTATTCCATTGTCTATATGTATCATAGCTTGTCCACTCATCCACTGATAGGTTTTTTCTATCCTTTTACTGCTATTTAAGGAGCATGTATATTTGTACCATTCTTATTTCTGTAGAATATAGTCCTTTATTTTATTAGGATCATAATTATTAGATCTATGACATGAGATATGATGAAAATGCTGTGTTCCCTAAGTCCCTTCCCCCTCATTCTACATAAAAAAATATTTAATATTGTGCGCGTTTTGAACTTACTTTGATTTTGCTAAATATTCGTGTCAGTTTTAATCGATATGCATATATATATGCATATATATATGGATATATATATATTCCCTGAGCTCTTAATGATTCACCAAGAGTGAAACTTCTTTGTCCCTTCCCTTTCATATTTTTATTGTATCATTTGTATGTTGCCAACCACCTAGTCTTTACTGTCTATCCTGTCATCCTACACTCTACGTTGTTTTTGTCTTGGTTACATATTTAAATCTATTCAGTACTGACTACAGTATCTTTCCCCAATTTTTTCAGTTTATCTCTTAGTAATTTCCACAGGAAGCATTGTTGGGAAACATAGTCCCTGCATTCTCTAGATCTTGAATATTGTTGTTTTAATAGTTTAGAAACAGTGTCAATTATATAATATCACTAGCTTAAAAAAAACCCAACCTTGTGGGTATATGTGGCAGTTAGATTTTATGTCAACTTGCACCTGTGTGAAAGTGCGGGGGTGGAGTCCAACCTGTCCATCAGGTCACAGCCTGAGGGTACCTCCGTGGTGCGCGGCCTCTTTATAAGAGAGGCACTGGGAACTCATTTCTCTCTCATGCTTCCCCTCCTCGCTGGCACTTCTTGAGGATTCTGTGTCGGCCACTGGGGGCAGCCCCATGGGCTTGCTGATTTGAAGAGCTGTCAGGCCCTGCTACCTTTCCACGGACCTTGGATCCACAGGACTGCACCGACAGGCCTGTGAACTTTGTGTGTCACCCATCTTCATCACCGGCCTGCAGCGCTGGGTCTGAAGCGGGCCCTGGCTAGCACGGACTTGACTTCGACTGGAGTGGCATGCCTCCTTGATATTATACAATTACTTTTGACACAAAATCCCTTCTTATACATATGTCACTGGTTTTGTTTCTATAGACAACTCAGCTTACAAGGGTATACTTCTGTCTTCTGGTATTGATCAATGCTATCTAATGTAAGATGAGTAGTTTTATTTTTCCTTTAAATGATTTGGTACTTTTGTCTGGTTACCAAATTATTCTCTCCTTATATTTAAAACCTAATAACTTTACTAGGATGTGCCTTTTTTTAACGATTCTGAGTTAAGTGCCTCTAGTACCGTGTGTTTCTTTTCAATATACACATCAGATTGTCCTTATTTGAGAAAACCTACTTCAAATGGTGCTTTGAACTTTTGTTCTACTTTTTTCTCTATGGGCCTCCTCCATCTCTCTTTGTTGCATCTATTTTTGGGGTCTCATCAGTATCTGTCATTTTCTCTCTAAATTTTCATCTTACTTGTTTTTCTCATTTCTACACGTACATTTTAACAGTTTTGTTATATGGACTATTCTCTTTTGCAATTGATTTCTATTCTCCCCTGAATTCTGCCAACTCTATTATATCATTTCTTATCATGTCTTCATCTCTTCCCTGAGTTCTTTCACTTTTACTTCTTGATCTGCTGTCATGGAAGTTATTCATTTCTTAAGAATAAATTATATATGTGGCAATATGCTTGGTAACAATATTTACCTGCCAATGGCAACATTTTTTGTCTGGTGGTGGGTGGTCTGTGCTGATATTTTCTATTATCTTATTACTATTGTTGTTTTAGTTCTATTATTTATTCACTTATTTCTTGGCTTGTTGTACTTTGCGTACAAGTTGTGAAAGTTTCTTTAACATTAATTACTATTCATTTTTTTTCCCACTTAAAACTGAACTTTGCAAGGTGTCTGGGTGGGACCTTGGGGAGTGGAACGAAGAGGGATCCAATAGTTAACAAGCTGCAGGGACAGACTGCTTTATGCAGAAGTGACTCAGGTCTCTGATGATTTATGTACCAGAGACTCCATTATTACTTTGAGCCAAACCAAGCAGAGGAAACATTGTTTCCAGTGCTGTTCACTTTCGTTTACACACCCCTATGTAAGTGTCTTTTTGCTAGCACTTCCCAAGATGCCTCTTCCCTTTTTGCTACTCTGTATACTTACCTTTTATTTTTGTATATATTTTCCCCAATATCAGCTGCCTTTCTTCATGCTTTGTAGGCTACTGGTTATAGCTATCTTAGAGAGTTGCTGAAAGTGCAATTTGTTGGCAGGGTTATTTGCCACATGTCTGGGTTTTTTTTGCTTTCTTTTTGTATGTTCTCCAGGAACAAAAGAAAAAAGGTATAACTTTATGTATCTGCACTTGAAGTGGAGAGTTCGTTTGTTCTTTCCCATGATTCAAGTCTATAAAAGTGCCAGTAAACCATAAAGTTACTCAGGTTTTACATAGGTTCCTTTGTTTTGTATTCTTTGACTTGGCATTTATTGAACTCAACCCACCTCCAACCTCTCTTTCCGCTTTTACTCACCTTTATATACATTGTGCTTCCATTAAATCTCTCTGTTCAGACTTACCTGAACAGTGGCTCTTGTTTTCATTTTGTCTCTTCAAATTGACATTATTTTCTATACCTAAACCTCATCTCCAAGATTCAAGACTTTTCTCAACTAGGTCTAATTCTTAAAGTTTTCTTCTAATCCCGGAATATTATAAACTATCTTTTCTATACATACATTAACATTTGTTCATATTCTCTTAGCTTTGTATCCTATTGAATATATTATTTTAGATATTTATCTACTGATTTTTATTTCTATTAATTGGAACAGAGCCTGTGAATTAGTCATATTTGTGTTCCATTTATGCCTGAACACAACTTTATGTATAGTATACATTCACAAAACATTTGTTGAAATAGCAAAATGAAGCAAAAAGCCAAAATTATTTTCTTCAGTGCATGACACAATTTCCTCCTCTTCTTGATGTATAATATAACCACTCATGGGGATAATTTGGCTCCTTTTGTTTTTTAATTTGAACTCACAGATCCCTGCAGATCAAATATGTTATAAAGAGATGATTGCAGATGTATGTGTTTAATCATGCAGACTGTCAAACTGCGTTTCGATTATTTTGTCTTATTTCAATGCAGAATAATTTGTTCTTTGCTTTTTATGAATCTTTAACAGATTTTTAGTAGATTAAAAATAAAAATGAAAAACTGTTAGTCATCTACTCTTAAATAATGTTTCTCTATCACTATATAAATGAATGAAACAAACATCCTTCTAGAACTTAGCTTGTCAATTTAAGATTGAAGCCAAAGGAATTGCAGAATATTAAAGAATAAATTCTCAAATACACACTTGTTTATTGAAACACAGATTTTTGGAATAAAATAAAGCTTAAGAATTTCTCTGTGTTATTTGACTTAATTTGGCCTCTCCTCAGATCTAATTGACATGCTGGTTTCTTTGTCATTTTGTAGCTCTGAAAGCTGTATTTGATGAGAAAAAGCTGTTCCCTAAAGAAATTCTGGATCGAGAACGAAGAGCCAAGCAATTATGTCAGGAAATAAGTAGTGAAGTGAAGATAAAAAGAAATAAGAAGTAATTACAACTACAACAAAGAGGTATCATTGTCACAGAAAGTATGTGTGTAACATGTGAGAAGATAACCAAGACATCTACCTGTATCCTATCCTTTATGTTTGAGTTTTAGAAAGTTTCCTTTATAGATGATCTTTTATGCTGCTTTTATCCATCCCCTCACACTTCCTTTATTTTTCAATAAAAGAAAGATCAGATTAGAGAGAGAGCAATATGAACCAGTGTGATCTATTCTAAAAATGTTTCAAATAAAAAACATAAATCAAGATGTATTCTAACCAATTTTATTTCTGTTTGCTTCTGTAGACAAACTTGTTTTCTTCAATTTACCTTTGAAACTTGTACTGAAATTCAATACGACAGAGTACATGTCTATAAACTTAAATATGTGAACTGTTCTCATTTATTTATCCTTTCTAGTTTTAAAAGATAGTTGTAAAACCAGCAGTTAGAGCTTCTTAATATGTCTTTCTCACTAATATTTATTGACTTGCATTCTTTGATACAATGATTGAGGAATTATTGGGCATGAGCCCTTCTATACCTTGTTATATTGTACTTTAAAAGTGAATGACATGGGACAACAACCAAAGAGGTAATAGTCTCAACAAACCAAAACACAGATTTAGGGACTATATGAAAAATCCATTATATGTAGAAGACCAAATAGGAAGTATTGACCTCTTAAGATCAACTGCCCTCATTTATAGGCCATTTTTTCTTTGTAAACACGACTATCCCTAAGAACACTAATAACCTTATTCTGCTTTAATTTTTTGTCCTACAGAAAATAACTAATCAATTCATCAATATAACTTTACTAATTTATCATATATTTGTATTTTAAATTGTCCTCTAAAGGACATTTGTGCATTAATAAATTACTACTGCACAGGCTGGTGGGTTAGCAACTAGAAAAGAATTAACCTTATACAGCAGCCTGCTCTATCAAGAGATAAAGAAATTCATATTCTTTGAACCTTCCAATAATTGTATGCCATAAGTATATCTATTTTAAAGTGGGATCTGAGATGTGGATCTATTAGCAAAGTTGAGATTATATCTCAGGTCAGTTTTACTGAACAAAATTGTGTTTTGCCTTTCACTGTCCTTTTTACTCTTTCCATGTTAGTATAGATTCCACAGAATTGGTTGGAAAGTTTCATTGAACAATCTATTAATCAAATTCAGAACTTATTACTGACACAATATAGTCTGATGGTAGGACAGTGAAGTGAAATCTGGAGCACATTCCCAGAAACCCAGGGAAATGCCAAGATGCTAAAGGGTGAAAGATGGCCACTAAATACTTGGCCAAGCTACTTTATTCTTCCCTCTGTCTGTCTGGTCATCTGTTCACATATCTACCTGTACGTCCGATATTTATTCAAGATATATTCATGTGACTGCTTCATTTTGCAATTTAATTTAATTTATTTATGTTGTTGAGAGTATACACAGAAAAAGCAAAACCCAGACAGTAACAGCTTCTGCATACACCATTTAGTGACATTGATTACACATTTTGAGTAGTGAACCTATTTTCTCTTTTTCATTCTTAAGTGGACCTCCTACATCAACACACATTTACTCCCCCCCTCAGATAATAAGTTAATCTCTGGAATTGCTGTTGGCATTTAGATCCCACATAGACAGTTCTTAAAAGAGCACAATGCAGACATTTTCACTAAGGAAACTAAATAAACTATTGCTTGGTTTTAATAATATTTCAGGTGATGTTTTTGGTTAAAGGTTTAAAGATTATCTCAGGGCAATATATTCAGGATTTCATCCCCAAGCTCAACAGACATTGAAATGAACATAATTTTAGTCCCTTGAGGATGCCAAACTGCTGTTTTTCGGTGGGATACTAGTCTTTTGGGGAAAGGTTAAAGAGATGGAAACAGCCCTTTCAGAAGCGTATCTTTCTAGATGGGAGATATGTCCAGAACAGTAGCTTCATATTTTTTATAATTTTGATTAATGAAGGTTTGACTTATCATCATCCATATAAAACTTGGACCACTTAACAAAAATAAATAAATGTTCCCATTCCTAAAACATTTCATTACACAGGATCAGTAGATGACCATAAAATCCATAAAAAGAAGTTAGGATGTTTCTAACATACAGCAGTGTGTTATCAGGTGATTCAAAAAGAAGGTTCTTCCACTAAATTTCCTTTTTAATATGAGGATATATTATATAAAATTTAATAAAATATATGCTATATAAAAAGAGCCCCCAAAAGTGTTAGTTTTCAAACAAAACAAAAAACAAGTTCAATGCCATAAAGTTTATTCCAATTCGCAGCAACCCTGCAGGACAGAGTAGAACCCCTACTGTGGGTTTCTAAGAGTGCAAATCTTCCCAGGAGTAGAAAGCCCCATCTGTAGCCTGTGGAGAGGCCGGTGGTTTCAAACTGATGGCCTTGAATTAGCAGTCTAACTTGGAGCCCATTCTTCCTCTTTAGCTATCAGAGAAAGGCCAATCAAAACCACAGTGAGATGCCATTTCACTATACAAGAATGGACAAGATTAAAAATCATAATAATAAATGTTGAAGAGGATATGGGTAAATTAGAACTCTGACCCATTGTTGGTAAGAATGCAAATTGATGTAGCTATTATGGGAAACATGGGTGGTTTCTATTAAGTGAAGAATAGAACTATCAGAAAACTCAAATTTTCTGTCATCTATCTTCGAACTGATTCCAACAGAGATTGTTGTATGACCCAGTATTCCACTTGTAGATATGTACCCGAAGACTTCAAAATGGAAACTCAAACACTGGACACCAGTGTTCATTGCTGCATTCGTCACAAGACCCGAAAGGTTGAACCAACCAAATGCCACCAACGGTGGAACGGATAAAAAATATATATATGGTAGATACACATGATGGAATACTACTCAGCCAGTAGGATAAATGAAGTCTTGATTCGTGCTACAAAGTGCTAGAAGCCATTATGCTGGCTGAAATAAGTCACACAAAGACAATACAGCATGATCAGAAGAAGGAATTCAATGAATTCAATGAGAGCTTATATTCTTTGCAGAAGGCTGTGGGTGACAACGAAAGCCCCAAACCTTTTTGCAGAGTCCCGCATGGAATAAGCCTCCATGGGATTCCCTTGCACCATTGAACAGGATGGGAATTGTCTTGCCCTCAGAGTGCACTGGGAAGGGGACTACTGCAAATGCGGTTAGGTTAAACCGTAACATATTCTCATTTGTTTTCCCTTTTGGCCAATTTCTTATTTGTTCTAATTTCTGGATCCTTAATTCTGTTGACATTGCTCTGTGTGTCTATCATTAAACCACTATTAGCCTAGTTTAGTTACTGTAACTGTAGGGTTTGTTTTAAATTCAGGACGTATGAGTCCTATGTTTTTCTCTAACACTGTCCTTAGCTATTTGGGAACTCTTGCCATCCTATATGAAGTTGAGGATTGGTTTTTCTACTTCCATAAAGAAGGCTGTTTGAATTTTAATTAGGGTTGTATTACTTTAGGTAGCATTCCCATCCCAATACTATTGTTCTCCAATTTATAAAAATGGAACATGCTTCCATTGATTTAAGTCTCTTATTTTCATCAAAGTTTCATTATTTTTATTATATGTTTTCCACAACTCTAACTGGATTTATTTCTTAGTATTTTGTTCTCTAATTTTCCTCTCGTAGTTTTCATTGTTGGTATATAAAAACATAACAGGTTTGAGTTTATTGACCTTGTACTCTCAAACTTTGCTAATTTCCTCAATCAGCTCTAGAAGTTTTCTTGTGGGTGTTTCTACATAAAAGCATTTTATCCATTAATGGAGATTAGTTTATTTATTTCTCCATATGACTACTTTCCACTTCTTTATCTAATCTTATTGCTTTAGCTGGGAATATAAGACAATATTGAATAGAAGTGGTGATGGTGACCACCTTAGGTTGACTCTCAGTGTCAAGGGGAAAGTCGTCAGTCTTTCTCAATTCAAGGTAACCTTAGTTGTTGACTTTTCATATATGATTTGGCTCATCTTGAGGGAACGTACTTTTATATAATTCTTCGTGTTTTTATCAATAAGGGGTGTGTAATTTTATCAAATGCCCTTTCTGCATCCAACACGATGATCATGTCATTCTTTTCCTCTGTGCTATTGATGTTGTAAATTGCCTTGATTGTTTTAATAATACTGACTGTCCCTGCTTCTCTATAATGATTAACCAAGCAAACAAACTCCCTGCCAGAAAGTCAATTCCTATGCTTAGTGACCCTATAGGACAAAGTAGAACTGTCCCTGTGGGTTTCTGAGATTGTAATTCTTTTTAAAAAGTAGAAAGTCTCATCTTTCTCTCAAGGAGCAGCTGGTGGTTTCAAACTGCTTTTGTGGAGGATAGCAGCCCAACGCGCAAGCTTCCGTTCCACTAACTGGCCGCGGTACATGACCTTTTCAATCCGCTGTTGTACTTGGGTCACTGAGATGTTGATGAGGGCAAGACACTTGTTTTGATTGTGAGAATTCAAAGATAAATAATACAGACTCAATCAAAGCAATGATTTATTAAGCAAAGATTGCATGAGCACATTGGTTATGATTTTGAAATTATTTTACTACACATTGTTTACTTTTTCTCCCTGAAGAGAATATCTGAAATGATTGCTCTGAAATATTCCATTTCATATTGTCAGATATGTGATCCCTGTGTGATCTTCTAGAAACAGTAGATGCAGGGAAAGTGTCTGTTGAGTTAATTAACTCATACGAAACACGTTTGCTAAATGCCTCTGCATGTCCACGGCACGATGCTGTGTGTAACTCTTGCTCCATCGCTGATCATGTCAGAACCTCATGTGAAAAGGAATTATGAGACATCCCAATACAAGTATAATTAATGAGAATAGTACTTTTAAAGCTGTGAATTTTTTTGCTTTCTATTAATTTGCAGCAAAATTACACAGAGGGGAAAGAAATGATAATGTTTGTATCTTAAAGAATCTAATTGTTGTGTTAGGCATGAAGTGTGATCTCATTTTTCAACTCTTAATAGAAGTGAAGGCATTAGAAGTGGTTTCTGAAGTTAATATTTAGATTTAATTTTTAAGATCTATTTTCCTACAGTGAAAGGAAATAAGCTACCATTTTTGTACTGGGTAGCTTCACATTAAATGTAATTTAGCAGAACATTTTTCTCTCCTCACTCAACATATATGGAGCAAATGAACGAGAAAATAAATGCCTGAAATTAGTACATGCACAAAGGGAAGAGTGTACTTTTAAATCCTTTATTAATCAGACTAATTATTATGAGTTTTTGGTTTTGAAAACTGCTTATTATAATTTATGAGCATGAGCTTACAGAACAAATCCATTTTCATTCAACAACAAATATATATTTGTTTCATGCTATTGACTGCATTTCCCACAACGTAAAGCATTCATCCCAGATTTCCTTCCTGTGTGTTTCCCATTTCTATTTGTCCTGCTGAACTTTCCCTTTTGATCTCTAATGGTTAATTGTTCTAACGAATGCATGCTTCCGTGGGTTCACTGTATACCTTATAGATCTGTTGTTTGGTTAAAGACCGAATTGGGGAGGTTAATTCTTTACAGACTCGGTGGGTGACTTAATGCCAGACTCTTGAGGGTTACACCAATCTCTTTCATATTCTTCAGGATTCTGTTGTTGTTTGCCTCTAGATTTTGAGTTAGGTTTCATGTTTTCCTCTCTATCTGGAACCTGCTACCGTGATCCCTCTCAGCGTGGTCACTGGTGGCATCGAGGCACAGTGTCCTCCTTCTCGTCATAGAATAGCAGACGCTATGGTTCCTGCTGTGTTGTGGTAAGTGGCTCGGGGCAGTTTGTGACCTCATATGGGAAAAGAAGAATCAAATTCAACATTAGGTCAAGGCCACCACCTATGAGGCTGAACTCAAACACCCCTCCATCCTTTAACCTTCCTTACCAATTCTGACACCATCCTATCCCTCTCAGGGCACTGTCAACTGGGTTCAGTAATAAAATGAGTCACATTGAACTCACAGACTATATTTTAAAAATATGAGCTTAATTAGGGAACAGGTTATAATTCTAATTCAAAAATGTTTAAGACACAATTCCTCTGCTCAGCCACACCCAAAGAAGACCTCCCTCTGGTCCTTGGTTTCTCACAATGTGGTCCTTTTGGCATCTGTCCTGCTCAGCAATGTTGCAAAACTTTCTGTTTGCTTGTTTCAGCATTGTTGGCAAATGTTCAGTAGGCATGCTCCTCTGCCATGAAACGAGTCCCACGGTACTCAGCTCCAGCTCTGCAGGCCGGCAAGCCTTGCGTCCCTGGAGGAACCTCAGTCTGGAAGCAAACTTTCCATCAAAAGACACTCAGTTTACATGTCCCCTGGGCCAAGAAACCCCCTCTTTGTTCTCTTACACTGTTATCAGTCCTCTCTCATTCCTCTCCTGCTCTAACTCTCTGACCCCTCTATTCAAGGAGGTTCTGTACACAAGGATGGTGAGGTTCACTCCTGATTCTTCTTTCTTGATAATGAAATCTCAACTTTCTGTTGAGGTGGCCTGTTTTATACACAGCAGGATGGGAAAATGGTCCAATCCCTTCATTAGTATTCCAAATGTTTACAATCTCACAGTTAACCCTGTCAACAATTACAAAGGACCATATAATCCCATTGGCATCTGCCCTTCACCTTTCCTTGCCCTGACCCAGCAGGAAAGTATCATTTAGTGGGAGTTGAAAAGACCATGTCGAGAAGAGCCATATCAACTAATTCACTGTACCAATTAATGGTCTAGACCAGTGGTTCTCAACCTGTGGGTCAAGACCCCTTTGGTGGGTCGAACAACCCTTTCACAAGGGTAACCCAATTAATAACAGTAGCAAAATTACAGTGATGAAGTAGCCACAAAAATAATGTTATGGTTGGGGTGTCACCACCACATGAGGAACGGTATGAAAGGGTCATGGCATGAGGAAGGTTGAGAACCACTGCTCTAGACAAGTCGCTCCCACGCGTCTTTATTTTAAAGGGGGTTTTAGTGCTTATACTGGCATGTGGCAGCTTGTCATTCAATCTCCCTTTGCCTCTTTTAGATCGAGGTTTTTCTCAGTTTTATATGGTTATTATTGCTGGATATATATATATATATATGTTTGTATGGTTTTCTTTATAGGAGATCCAGGATGCGTAGATTGACTAAGATAACAACTAGATTAACAACTACTAGAGGTATGGAACGGGAAGGGGGCGGTGACATGGCGCGTCATCACCAATGGGTAAAAGACAGAAGAAAATACTCCAAAATTGAGTGTCGGATGATTGCACAACCCTTGTTGATATGATTGAAGGATTGAATTGATTGTGAGATGATTGCACAACCCTTGGTAATATGACTGAAGGATTGAATTGTATGATATGTTAATTATAGTTCAATAAAACTATTACAAAAGAGACTACTGAGTGAGTTATGTTTCTTACCCTGATCAGAATGCTGCAATAATTCAATGGCTCTACTGTGCAATGCCAATTGATAGTTCCCTGCTTGTACAGCTCCTTGTCTGCTGATTTCATTCAGTTCCTTCTTCCAATCAGTGCTTGACTCCTTTATTCTTTCCTTCCGAGCCAGAGCTCCCAGGTGACCATACATATCTATTTCATTCGGTTCCAAGAAGATAATGCATACTTATTTTATTTGGTTCCAAGATTATGTTTATTTTAAATCATTTTATTGGGGGCTCACCCAATCCATGCATACATCCATTGTGCCAAGCACATTTGTACATTTGTTGCCATCATCATTCTCTCTGCTTGAGCCTTTGGTACCAGCTCCTCATTCTCCCCCTCCTCTACCCACTCTCCCTTCCTCATGAACCCTTGATGATTTACAAATTATTATAATTTTGTCATATCTACGTCTGCCTTCACCCACTTGTCCAACGTCTCCTTTCACCCACTTTTCTGTTGTCCATCCCCCCAGGGAGGAGGTTATATGTAGATCCCTGCAATTTGTTCCCCCTTTCCACTCCACCTTCCCTCCACCCTGCCAGTATCGCCACTCTAAGCACTGGTCCTGAAGGGATCATCTGTCCTGGATTCCCTGTGTTTCCAGTTCCTATCTGTACCAGTGTACATCCTCTGCTCTAGCCAGATTTGTAAGGTAGAACTTGGATCATGATAATGGGGGTTGGGGAGGAAGCATTTAGGAACTAGAGGAAAGTTGTATGTTTCATTGTTGCTAGCCTGCACCCTGATTGGCTCATCTTCTCCCTATGACCTTTCTGTAAGGGAGGGGATGTCCTATTGCCTACAGATGTGTCTTGGGTCCCCAATCTTCCCCCTCATTCACAATAATTTGATGTTTTGTTCTTTGATGCCTGATACCTGATCCTTTCAACACCTTATAATCACACAGGCTGGAGTGCTTCTTCTATATGGGCTTTGTTGCTTCTGAACTAAATGGCTGGTTGTTTATCTTCAAGCCTTTAAGACCCCAGATACTATATCTTTTGATAGTTGGGCCCCATCAGCTTTCTTCACCACATTTTCTTATGCGTCCTCTTTGTCTTCAACAATCGTGTCGGGAAGGTGAACATCATGGAACGCCAGTTTAATAGAACAAAGTATTCTTGCATTGAGGGAGTACTTGAGTGGAGGCCCAATGTCCATCTGCTACCTTAATACTAAACCTACAAATATGTGCATATAGATCTATTTCCCCATCTTAATGTATAAATATATCTACATATGTACATGCCTGTATTTAGACCTTTATTAATGTTCTTTGCCTCCTTGTTCTTTCCTCTAGTTCCTTTTACTTTTCTCTTGTCCCACTATCATGCTCAGCCTTCATTTGAGTTTCAGTAATTCCTCTCGGTTACATTACCCTTGATCACGCCCTACCAGTTAAGGCATTTTTATCATCTATTAAATGAGCGTTAGGCAGAGAGGAGGAGTTCATTGTCATGGTGTTTATGCTAAAGAGACAAGAAGATGCATATTCTGCGTGAACTGCTCAAACACAAGGTTCTTACAGAACAACTTCATTAAAGGTTCTCAAGAAGACAGAGTGTCTGTCTCTGTCATGGGAAGAAAAGTAATGGCTCTTTCCTGGGTAAATCAAATTATATCTGAGTAATGTACAGGCATAATAATTGGTAGCCAAGGGTACGTGTGATGAATGTTTGCGGGTGTCACTACATGGGGAGAAAAGTATTGATCGAAAGATAGTCTTGTACATGCAAGTTTAGTATTTGTGTACAGGCAGTCCCCAAATAAGGAATGCCTGACTTATGTGCAATTCAAGGTTAAGCGCAACCTCTGTACATACTAAGGTTTATGATAACAAATGATTACTTTGTGATGCCTATTAAGGAATTATCATTATTAGTGTATTATTATGTTAAAGATATTTTTAGTATATCTGGAAATACTTCTTCAATGTGTGTATGTGTGCTTACAAAGGTATACTATTTATTACTATATGTTAACAATTTGTATCCAATTGCTCTGATTTATGTACAAATCCAACTTGCACATTCAGTCGGATGTGCACACAGATTTAGGAATGAAACTGATTTGTAATCTGGGAACTGCCAGTCTTGAAGGATAGAAAGATAACAGTGGTTGTGTTGCGTGCTTCACCATGGTTTTGGAAAACTGACAGCTTTAAGGTAAAGCTAGAATAGTATTTGCTTATGCTTGAGCAAATGTTAATAGAATAAATCTCATGATTTAGAAGACACTTAGAGATATCTAGATGGGCAATTGAGGATTTTAATAAATTAGAACGTTATGGTTTGCAACATTCATCAAACTTCCTTATGCTGTTGTTAACAGTTAGGTCTCTATTAGGACACTCAAAGAGCTTAACAAGGCCCTCGGAAACATTTATTTGAATCAATGCTTTAAGGAGCTTAGGTGCTGCAAATTGTTTCTTATCAATTGTCAATCTAAATGTTGGCAGTTCAGACCAACCCAGTGACTCCTTAGATGAAGGCATAGTAAACCACTTCCATAAAAAATCACAACTGAAAAAGGCCTATGGCGTTGTTCACTCTGCAACACATGAGGTTGACCTGAGCCGGGTTGCCAGACCAGCAGTCGACAGCATCAACAACAAGACCATCAAAATTTATATTGCACTTGATGGTCAGTAGTGACCTATGGTTTAATTTAACTCAGTCAATGGGTCCATTCTTTGCTGAGCAGCTCCAGTAAATGGTGGCAATCAGATCATAGTCCGATGATGCCTCCTGGTTAGATTGGTCTTTCATATAAAAGAGAGAGTGAGCAATAGTGTTCTCGCTGCCCTTCACCCTCCCTGCTTGCAGGGACTGTGTGTCCACCTTCAGGGGTGGTGGTCTCCTGGGAACGCCGTGGGAGCTGTTAGAGCCCTGCCATGTTTCCATTGGCCTTGAATCCATGGGACTGCACCACAAGCCTGTGATCTTCCTGCATCTTGCTTCCCATTTCTGTGTCACGGGCCTTTGGCTTCGTGAGGCCGAAGGGACTGCCAACTAACATTGGGCCCATAGACTTGAGGTGGGCTGGGCTAGGCTTCCTGCTTCTTCATATAAAGCTGTTTCTTTCTTATACATATGTGTCACCTGGTTTTGTTTCTCTGGACAAGCCAGCCTAACACAATTGTGCCGTGTGTTTAATACACGGCAATTGGTTTGAGCTGGATGAGATCAAGACCTGTTCAGTTATGGGCCCAATGGCTTCCATTGAGAAAATCACATAGAACAAATTAAAGCATCCCTATAAAACTATCTATGTATCCTCGTATTCTGATGATATAAATTGGTAAACTAATAATACTAATTTTTTGCTCAACATAAAGTACATTTTCTTCAATAACTAATCTTTTTCCTAAGGACTCAAGTCGGCCTTATATCCACAGGAAACTCCTCTGATGATTGTGTAATTTGATGGATTGTTGAGAACTCTGTAAAGGCGGCAGTAATTTGTCTCTGCATTCCGGATGTGATTTAGCTTTATTCTTGTTCTCACAGGCATTCAGAAATATTTATGAGGGTTGCACTGGTGATCTGATGTAGGAGGCCTGTGAGAAACAAACCGAACTAATTACCAGCAAATTTAGAATGTTGAGCACATTCTTCCAAATTCTGTTTCTTCATATTATGAAAGAAGTGGGATAATGGCTGAAATTATATTAGAAATTTAAATGTTTATACTAATATATTGTATTTTATCTCAGTTCCTGCATATTTCATCATAGATTATCAACCGGATCATGTTGACCTTTTATATAAAATAGTGAACACCTGCTGCTGTTTTAGAGCAATTAATCAACAACCTTCAGATAAATAGAGCTGGCCTTGCTGATTAGGTGTTCCAGGTACATTAGGTGTCTCCCAGAAAGTACATTGTAGTGGTAATATTACAGTGAATAATTGGAAGCCAAATTGGGGTAAGTACTTTAAAACTAAATAGTACTTTAAGTGAGGAATATATACCATAACATTGATAGTGAACCTTTAGTAGAGTTGAGGAATGCTATTTTAATTTAATTTGATAGCGAATTTATTTAAAATTTCCAAAATTATGCATTAATTTTAGTCACTGTAGAAGATGTCACTATAAATTGGAAAGTCAAACTCGTATGGCACTATTTATTGATTTATTTCATTCATCTGTATTTTGTGCTTTCTGCTGAGATATGACCATAAACCAAAAGAGGTAAGTGAAATTTTCAGGCAAATTTTTGCTCAAGGTTGCAATTTATTATGTGCCTACAATGCTTCAATAACAAATTGTAATCATTAAGATTGCTTTGAGAGAAACACTGATACAAAAATTCTCCTACAAGGGAAATTATATCCTTCATAATATTGTTAATTATTTTAATATAAACAAAGTACATAGAGTTATAATTAATTATTTGCCAACTGATGTCTTAAATACACTAATAACATTTTGATTATCCACGAACAGATAATTTGGTCTAAATCTGTAATTTTTTTCTCATTTTCTTTAGAAAGGTAAGAGGTGGATTATTAAATATTTTGACTTAAAGAATGCTGTAAATATTTAGATTACATACTTGACACTTTTTGATCCATAAATCCTTTTAGAATAGCAAGAACTGACTATTCCATTGTTATCACAGGTAAAAATATTTAGTTTAAAGCCATGAGAAGGGAAAGGGGAAAAAATCATATAGCTACTCAGAGATAATTTTGAAATAGATAACATTTCAGAGTTACCATTTATTCTTTGGTTTTATTTTTAAAATGATGAGTATGTCTTGTGCTGTTTTTTTGATGGAACAGAAAAGCCACCATTAAAACCCAGCTTATTTCTCCTAAAAGATGATGTGTGGTCAGAAAACTGGCATTGCATACTCTTGTGGTAGTTAATTCTAACAAGACAGAAGACTCCAATGAGATCAGAAGGTTTGTGTTGAGCTTAAGTACGATAAAATGGGATTATTTTAAATGAGGATCTATTTTGAATTAAATACTGTACAGAAATCAAATGGATTTGCTCTTGTGGTGGAGTCTCTTACTGACCTTCTCTGGAAGTCAAGCCTCAACATTCTTGGCTCAAAGAAACACCGAATTTGCAGTGGATCTTTATCAAGCCATTGGTCTATTTCAAAAGGACAACATTATCTTTTCCCCGCTGGGAATGACTTTGGTTCTTGGAATGATACAACTGGGAGCCAAAGGAAAAGCACAGCATCAGATAAGACAAACTTTAAAACTTCAGGAAAACGCAAATGGTAAGATTTGTCCTCTGATTATTTGTACTAGATGACAAAACACTACATTTATCTTTAAATAGTAGAGAGAAGTTCAGGGTCGTCAAGCACTTTAATAAATAAAACATGTTATGAAAAGTACAAAATCCTAATAAAGTAGAGAATTACAAATACTTTCCTTTATAATTGCCTCCTAAATAAGTTTCTTTCCTTTACAATTGCTTCTCAGAGAAGATGTTGTCAGAGCAATAACTTAAGGAGAAATTCTGTTGTCTGAATATATTTGGATATTTTATGTCGCCTCATTTCTTTTGGCTGATTTTAATTAATTGAGAGTATATGTGTCTATATTTAGAGAAAGATCTGGCGATTTAATTGTAACAAGAAAATTCAGTCATAGAAAATCCTCTGAAGCCAGTTTGCTCTGATACACATTGGAGTTACCTTGAGTCAGAACCAACTTCATGGTAACAGGTGTATACATGCACATGCAAATATATAGACATGCATATACATATACACATAGACATATACATATGTATTCCTACACTATTACTTATGTCATGATCATTGCCTCTATCATGCAAGTCCTTCAAAAATCTATGTTTAAATGTTGCATTTTATTACCTTGTATGGAAATACCATTACATTGTAAACTTTCTAAAATAGGTTGGTTCCAAAATTTACCTAATTAAAATAGTGCTATAGTAAACACTCTCGCTCAGAGAATTATATGTGTATTTAGTATTGTTTCCTTTGCTTTCTCTTGTTTTGCTTCCAATTAAAATTAAACTTTTACCCTTAAATGAGACCAAACAAAGACATTAATTAGGTCACATATTTTAAAAGTTTACTCAAAAGTTTTAAAAGGAAATGTACTTAAGAGAACACTTAAATAACCCATCCGGCAGTGGTGTGAGTGTAAGTGTGTGTGTGTGTGTGTGTGTGTGTGTGTGTGTGTGTTGGTAGTAATTCTTCAGGGTATCTCAAAGCCCTGTCTGAAGTAAGCTGCCGTGGCTTTAATGCTGGGTCATCCAGTTGAAGGCCACTCTTGACCCTAAATTTCCATAATGTTCTTTTTCTTTTTAACAGTTTTACTGGTATATAATTCACATATAAATTCAATGGTTCAATCATATTAAAAGTGTTGTACTTTCAATTTTAGATTTGCACAATCAATTTTAGATCTTCTTCTTCCTATACTTATTGTAACCAGCTCCCATTTCCCCTCAAGCCCCTCTGCATATCCCTCATGGCGGCATTGACGGCACCGTCCCTAGTTTCACCTGGACTGGGTTTCACATCCACAGAGGCGTACGCAAAAACAACGCAAATGCAACAACGCACTGCACACTGTGCAGTGGCAAGGCTAGCCACTTCCCGCGTCTCAGGGCAAAGGGGAGCCACTAGAGGCACGGCCCTGTGTGGACCCTGCAGAGAGACTCGGGGCTAACATTTGTGTCAGGGTCCACTACTGTGTTCTAAAGACCACACGCGCTACCCATATCTTTGCGTTGGGAAATAAATCCTATGAATTCAGTATGTTTGCCTGAGCATAGAATAGCTATGTCTAGAAATGTGTTTTTGTCTGAGAAAACTAGCAATAAGTTTTATTCGCTTTACTTGAAATAAAAGCAGGGTTTTTTTTGTTTTCTTTCTGCAGAAAATACAATTCTGTTGGTGATAGCCAAGTCAATTGTGTGAGTTTTATTTTGTAAATAATGTAAAATGAGGCCAATATGTCCTAAATTTTGTCTTGTTGGTCTATATTAATTTTCGTATATCCTATTACTCCATCTAAGAAACATTTAAATCATATAACACATTTTGAGACATGTGTTGAGCCTTGCTGCACATGCTCTTCTGAACCAAACTCCTGCAATGTCTTTGAGTTGACTTCAGCAAAACTTTACTTGCAAGTAATATTAATACTATTGCACTATAATTTCAACATTCTAGTGTATCATCTTTTTTTCGAGTGAGCAAAAATATGGCTCTCTTCTGGTCATTTGACCAGGTAGCTCTCTTCCAGATTTCTTGGCCGATAGAAGTGACTGCTTCTATCATTGCATCCATTTGTGGAACCATCGCATTTGGCGTCTCTTCTATTCCTGGAGGCTTGCATCTTGCCAATATTTTCAGTGCTGCTCAGAATTCTTCCTGCTGTGCCATCAGTTTTTATCTTTTTCTGCCTCTTGTAATGCTTGAATGTTGGCCAATTCTTTTGGGTCTAGTGGCTCTTTGTATTCCTGCTCTCTCACCTTGATACTCCAACTTACTGTCTAAAATCTTGACCACAAATCCTTCAACATTGATAGTCAAAGTTTGATTTCTTTTTCCTTATTTCTTTCAGCTTGAGAAATGCTGAGAATGGTTTTCTCTTTTGGTTTTCCAACTGTAGTCTTTGCATATTTTGTTGTAATACTTGATTAATCTTGGGAAGCTTCCCTTTGAAATATGTCCAGCTCTTTCATGTCATCATTTTCTCTTTTTTCCTTATCTAGTCTACATTCAGATCAAATTTCAGCATCTCTTCTGACATCCATATTGTCTTTTCTTTATTTCCTGTCTTTCTAATGATGTTTTGTTTTGTCGCATATTATGTCCATGTTACTATTCCACAACTCATCTGGTCTCTGGTCATTAGTTATTCATTGTGTCAAATCTTTTCTTGCGGTGGTTTCTAAATTCAGGTCAAATATACTAAGGTCATACAATGGTTGTCATAGACTTGCTTTAAATTTTTATCTCTTTCAACATTCATTTACATATGAGCAATTGATCTAATTTTTAGTTGTTCTCTGATCGTGTTTTAAGACATTTAACACAAAGTTAATTTGATTTCTATATATTTCATCCAGTGGTGTCCACGTGTATAGTTGTTGTTTATGTTGAAAATATGTGCCTGCATTATCCTTGTTTCTATCACCAAGGGGATATTTATCAACAACCAATCCTTAGTCTTTATTTCAAACTTCTGCATTTCAATTACCAGTAATTATTTAGGCAACTTGATTGCATATGTGATTAACTTCAGACTACAGAGGTTGGTAGAATTTGTCATTTTATTTATATTTAGTGTTGGTTATTGGTGTGTAACTTTGAATAACAGCTGTGTTATTAACTGGTTTTATATTTAGAGGCATAGAACTGCCATATCACTAAAAGTAGTGTACTTCAGATCTTGATTTTGTTTCTTTTCAATAGGATGTTATTCCTCTTTAATTTGTGATTCTCAGCATTGTTTGACATGTGCTTGTCCAATTCAAAATGGTTCATATCAGTTCATTTCCACACACTATCAATTGGTATATCAATATTTATGTGTTCAATTTTACTTTTAGCTTTCAGTTTTTTGGATTCTTACTTTGGACATTTAACATTCTTATTATTAATGTATATTTGCAACTATTTTTTATCATTTTGAACTGTGCGCCCTCAGCAAAGGAAGGCTCTGAAAACATTATGGAGATTGACTTGTCTTTGAGGAAGCAGCTCTAAGCCATAGTTTGAGTGGAGGGCAATCTGACACTGTTTTCCATTCCGACACTGTAGTTGAACATGTTAACTGCTAGCCATCAAGTGTTCACTGAGAAGTTTCTCAAGACACTAGATCCCTAGGTCCTTCTTCCTAGTCAATTTTAGTGTGAACGCGTCAATGAACCCTCGCCGTAGTGGCTGATTGTGCTGGTCGTTGAAATACTGGTGGCGCTGCAGCCAGAATCACGGCAACAAGCAAGTTGCACAGTAAGAGACATGGGCAAGTGGTGGAGTAGAAAGAGAGAAACAGAAAAAAAGCAGTAATATTGATGTTTTCCCTAATTGCAACTTTTACACCTTATGAATCTTAGATTGTGTAAACATTTTTTCTTTACTACTATACTTTCTCACAGACTCCTGAACTTTGTGTCTGCAGTGAGAGTCACGGGTTCTCCAGTATCCCTGCCTTCAACTCTCCACTGGTTTTCAAAAGGTGCTTTCTGTTGAATCAGAAATTCCCTGCTACGAATACCCTGATTCGGTCTCACTGCTGCACATTAACATCTGGTTTATTCTATTTGGGGGCTGGGGTGGGCTGGGGGGTATCTGTGGATGGACATTCAACTCTTGGCAATCTAACTCTCATTGTCCGTAGTGCTCATCTTTTCCCTAATTGTGAACATGGCTGCTCAGAATTTATATTTTGCTGAGAATTGTTTCCCCTCTGACAATATTGCTTCCTGATCAAAGGCTAAGGTGAAGGTACTTCTTTGTTCCAAGAAGGTTATGGGAAGGGAGTGCTCATGTTTTCCTCTCCCATCTCGGCCTCTGAATGACCTAGCATTTGTTAAGTACTTAATCTCTCTGGATCTAAGATTCCTCATTCTAATAAAAGGCGTGTTGATGAAAAATTGTATATGCACCTTTAAACTAATGTCCTCCACACTTCTATCACCACCATTGTTTCAGATTTTGCATCAATTACGTTGTACACGTGATTGACTGTAAGTTGCTTACTAACAGAGAAAGTAAACAGCCACTTAACTTTTCTGTGGGGCTGGCTTACATAAAAAAAAGAGTCACATTCACCTTTTGACCAATGAGTTGTCTATGACTCTATTTTAGGAAAGGACATACATTTACTCTCGTTGCTTATTATGAGACATGAATATTTGTTCTTTTGAACTATGTGCTAAAAGAGGTTATTTATCTATAAATTAAAACAAATTGATGAGTCAGATAATTTTATATGCTTCTCCAACCTTATTCTACTTGCTGACATTTTTTTCCCTTGACTTGAGTCCAGTGATTTATCAGAGGGCAGCTGCCTCTTTGTCACAGTCTTAGACCTTAAGTACATGACATAAATCTATTTGCTGTGACAAATGAGTTGGAACCATTTCCACTCCCCTTCTTTTTTTTATCCCAGTCCTTTAAGGGTGTCCATAAATTACAAATTCCTGAAAATTGGTTTGAAATTCTGCCACCTCATTTCTGAACTAATTAATTCTTCTAGAAAAGCTCGGGTGCCTTTACTCTGAAGTCTCCTCTAGCCTTCCAGCTATAGAGATAATTCTTTGAGGTTGCAGGTGGTCATAAAGATTTACTTCTGCAACCAACCAGTGCATTAAAAAGTGAAATAAATAAAAATTTTCCCTTTCTTGTGCATAGAAATCCAAGGTTATAGAGAATTGCTGAAGCTCCTCAGAACCAATCACAAGGAAGTAAGATTTTGTATCTAAAGATATTTATGTGCCAATAAATGGATAAATTTGGCCTGAGAAGAACACACTGAACTATAACTTGTCGGAGCTCCCTTACGTCTGTATAGGCGTACACAGAGCAAGTGCAGGTTAAAATGCAGCCTCTACTCGCCATGTGCAGTTGGACAAGATATGAAGCTAAAAGGTTGCAGCTTTTGGGAGATGTAGCCTGTTCTTACCTACATTGGCATGCTCTGTAGCTGGAGGTGGCCCTGCCATTTTTATATAAAATAGAGTGCACCTGTGCACACATGCCCACAATTTCCAAGAGCTATTTAGTAGTAAGTTTTGCTCTCTAGTATCTTTTTAGAAATGATTTAAACAACTTCCAATAATGAACCACTTCTGTTTTTTAAAGTAAATTAATATCTTTACCTTTTGGTGTGGGAGTACCTTGGTTAAGTGCTGGGCTGATGACTAGAAGATTGGCTTTTCCCACATGGAAGATGCACAGCAACCTGTGTGATCACAAGGTATCAATAGGATCAGGTAACAGGCATCAAAGACCCAGAACAAAAAAAATCATATCACTGTGAATGAGGGGGAGTGCAGAGTGGAGACCCAAAGCCCATCTGTAGGAAACTGGACATCCCCTTACAGAAGGGTCATGGGGAGGAAACGAGCCAGTCAGGATGAAACATACAACTTTCCTCTACTATGCTTCCCCCCTATCATGACCCCAATTCTATCTTACAAATCCATCTAGATCAGAGCATGTACAAGGGTACATATAAAAGCTGGAAACACAGGGAATCCAGCACAGATACACCCCTCAGGACCAATATTGAGAGTAGCCATACCAGGACAGGAAGGGGAAGTTGTGGGGGAGGGGAGATAGGATGAACCAATCACAATTATAATGCCCTTATAATCCCCTCTCAGCGGGATGCACAACAGGAAGTGGGTGAAGGGAGACATTGGTCAGTATAAGACATAAAAAAATAATAACTTATAAATTATCAAGGGTTCATGAGGGAGGGAGAGTGGAGGAGGGAGGGAAAATATGAGAAGCTGATGATACCAAGAGCTCAAGCAGAAAGAAAATGTTTTGAAAAAGATGATGGGATGATGGCAACAAATGTACAAATGTGCTTGACACCATGGATGGTTGTGTGGATTGTGATGAGTTGTATGAGCCCCCAGTAAAATGATTTTTTTTAAAAAAGGGAAGATGGGCTTTCAAAGCTACCTCAGAGCTCTGCTGGAAAAAGATCTAGCAATTCCCCACTCCCCTAACAATTCCAGCCCAGAAAGCTTCCTGGCACAGTTTGACTCTGTCCTGTGTGGTCACTCTGAGTTGGAATCAACATGACATTTTATGACACCTAGCAACAATAACAGCATTTGAGAAATATAACCAGGGGTCTGAAAGAACCCTTTGCTTGATATAGAATTCCTAAGAATTGATTGAGCTCCAGGACTGAGCAAAAGGAATGAATATATTTGTAACCTTTGGTAATAAATAGGAGCCTCCTAAGCAAAATACCACAGTAAAATTCTTTCAGAAGCATGTGCAGCTTTGTGACAAGTCTATGGTCCGAAGAGTCCAGCAATAAATAATTGGCCAAAGGTCTATTAGTTGAGTCTGACTGAGTCTTTTAGCTAGTGGTTTAGCTGGAATTGTTACAGAATTTTATTGTTCTTGTAGACAGCCAAAGTATGTAGGTTAACGAACCTGAAGAAACAGGCAATCCTGATTCTTACGCATCTCTAGAGATGATTATAGAGATTGCCTTGTAAATTTCAAAACTTAGACACATGCATTTGCTTCTAGAGAGCAATGCTTTCTGACACTGACATGCAAGCAATATTGAAAAGGCTTGCTCATCGTTGTCACTGTCAAACCCCATCAGTATTTATTAGCACCCCCTTTGATAAATACCTCACCAACAGATTATGTGGAGAAGGAGATTCTGTACGTAAATTTCCAACGACCAAAAATTAACTACATTTGACTCTAAGCAAAGCCCTGCTTTTTACCTGTATGAAGACATATTTTTGTTTTTGACTATTTCAAATCTGCAGACATTCTTTCTCTATAAAGGTTGATTTCTCAAAAAAAGGCATCTTTCTGCAGGAAAAAATTATTAAAATATTTATACTAACTTAGGATCATTATTTTTACCTAAAGGTGCAAAAAAAACGGTGATCTAAATCAGAGCCCTTAGATACAAAACTGAAAAGCTGTTGTTTTGATGTTGTGTGATATTTCAGTATGGATTATAATTATTTTTTAGGAGAAGAATTTTCTGCGCTGAAGTCATTTTTCTCTGCCATGTCAGAGAAAAAACAAGAATTTACATTTAATCTTGCCAGTGCCCTCTACCTTCAAGAAGGATTCACTGTGAAAGAACAGTATCTCCATGGCAACAGGGATTTTTTCCAGAGTGCTATAAAACTGGTGGATTTTCAGGATGCAAAGGCTTGTGCAGAGGCAATAAGTACCTGGGTAGAAAGCAAAACAGATGGTAAAGTTTCCCATTTGTTATAAAATCATTATTTGTCATTGTATTCATGGTTTATAATATCTAAAGAATGGCCAAATATTTTCCAACTAAACTCTCAAACAGCGGAATCACATCTCTTATTTCAGTTCACTGTTCTTCAAATCAATCCTAAATTAGACAACTTAGAGAAACCTATTTGAAAAGTATACATATTCTTTTTTTGTTTTGTTTTGTTTGGGGAATGATATCTATTTTTAAAATTCCTAATAGAGTCATTTTAAATGATTTTTCTTCAAGCATAGATTTTCTGCAAGGATGGAGGCAAAATTAATATCCTTTACCAGCTAGACATTGGATTTCAATCCCAAATGCTTTCTTTCCCACATATTCTGTAAATAATTAACACATCTTTGTTAAATGTGGTAATGTTTAATAATATGCATTGAGAGTCTTATCCTATGGTGGTAATCTAAATACAAATGGACAAAAATGTCAAGTGGACTACACAGGAATGTAGTAGAAAGACCTCATAGCTTGAAGGCAGAAGGAGCTTAAGTTCAAATACCAGCTGGTTATAAACTATGCCCCCATTTAAAGTGAAGTTCGTACTAAAAGTATTTCAGGATTACTGGAAGGTTTGATAATAATGCATGCGAAATGAAAAGTATACACCAGTCCACAGCTAACAATCGTTTCTTTGTTCAGTCATCTGCACCAAATGTGAGGGCATCCTTTATGTGAGAAACGTAAACTGGGTGTGAGATGGGAGTGGTACGCAGGTTCATAAGAAACTCCTATTAACAGGGCACATTGAGGAGAGCACAGTGGTATCAGTTATGATCTCTAACTTAGAAACACTTTCTGGGCTTTGAGACGGGGGATTAGTGGCTTGGAGAATGGACATCATGTCAGTTATCTTATCCCTTTTCAGTGGTTAAAGGCAACAGCCACAAGCTTGCTAAGTTTGGGCTTGCCATTGACTTGTTAATTGTGATTGACTTGCTATGAATCTTGAAATAAAGTTCAATTAACACTACTGAGTAGGAAGAGATCTTTGGCTTTTTGTTTTTCCGAAAGATGGTCTGCACAAATAAGTACTTTCAGGAAGGCTGTCTATTACTCAGCTGATCATATGCCCGTTATTAGTGCTCCCCTCTCCTCTCAAATTGGGCACGGTTAGATGATAAATTATGTAGTTCTTCTGTCCATAACTGATCTGCAAAAAGAAATTTTGCTTTAATTCTTTTTCAAGCAGTTATATTGAAGCATTGTTTCTTCTTTCTATCTTATCACCTGCTCTATCTCCATCACAGGAAAAATTAAAGACATGTTTTCAGGGGAAGAGTTTGGTCCTTTGACTCGACTGGTCCTGGTTAATGCTATTTATTTCAAGGGAGATTGGAAACAAAAGTTCAGAACGGAGAATACACAGCTGATGAATTTCACTCAGAAAGATGGCTCTGCTGTGCAGATACCCATGATGAAAGCCCTTCTGAGGACAAGATACGGTAACGTGCGAAACATCATTCCAAAAGCACGGCTTTGGGAATGGCTGATGGCATTGATCACTTTATTTCTTCTGTTCCAGGTTATTTTTCAGAGGCTTCTATGAATTACCAGGTTTTGGAATTACCTTACAAGGGCAATGAACTTAGTCTGATCATCATACTTCCTGAAGAGAATGTCAACATTGAGGAAGTGGAAAAACTGATTACTGCTCATCAAATCCTAAAGTGGTTTTCTGAAATGCATGAGGAGGAGGTGGAAATAAGTCTCCCCAGGTTTGTAATACCATTTTATTACTCTGGTCCTATGTCTCCACTTCACCAGGAATTTGAATAGCCAGCTGACAGATAACAAATGCTTGAGAAGGCTATTGACACAAATGAAAAATAAAATGCACTTGGAAATGTTATTCAATTTAGTGGATGCCCAGGCAGGTCTGAACTGTGGCAGCATTGCTTCGCCGGCATGGAGAGGCCTGAACTTAAGTGCAAATTTTCTCTGAAAGAGATGGAGAACTATTCAATTTGAAACTAGAAACTAGTATGTGATCAAAATATATTATTAACTTTTGATTATAAAACTTTTTCTTTATTTTTTTCTGATTGGAATTTAAACTGTTTTATTATGTCTAAAAGGAACACTGGTGGTTCAGTGATCAAGCATTTATCTGCTAACCAGAAGGTTGGTGGTTCGAATCTACTAGCTGCTTCACAGAAGCGAGCTGTGATGTCTTCTTCAATAAAGACGACAGCCCTCAAGAACTCATGGCAGTTCTACTCTGTCCTAGAGAGTTGTTGTGAGTTAGAGTGAACCCAGCGGTAATGGGTTTGGTTGTATTGTCGAAGGATCACAAAAGCCACAAAGCACTCATGACAGAGATATGAATGCCTTGTGATCTGCTCCCATAATGATTAGGGCCAAGTGATTTAATATTAAAGATATGTCAAATCACCTTTGACAGATAGTGTTCTAACAGTCACCAAATTATAAATCTTGTTCTTTCAATTTTATGAAGTTAAAATAAAATTGTAAATTGCAAAGGCATTGCTCTGGAAGTAATAATTATAAACATGATTGTTTTGATATCATACTTCTTGGAGGCAGGATGAACTTCAAAGTCTAAGGTATACCCAAATAACTCAACTCACAGTTCATCTGAACTTAAAAACAGATGTCTTACCAGATTAGTGGTGACCTTTATTTCTAAACTTCTCTTCAAAGTCATTGATGTCTACAGATGTTAGCTAGATCCTGGTTTATTTTTTGGCCCCTGTGTTTTATAGTTTTGGCTTTCACCTTGTGTTCTACTTACCCAAGAACTTGGCATTAGTTATTTCAATCATATGCTCACTAACTTCTTAAAATAACCTTTCATTGTGAAATGGGTGAAGGTGTGCTAAGTAGATAAGTTTTCCACTTAACAAGTCATACTGCTATTGTTTCATCTTATTGATGGCAATACTCACACATTAACATCATTTACTTCATTCCTTTGTGCTTATTGTTTTCATTCTGCCTTCTTTATTACCCTTCGGAATTTGTCTTTTGGTTATCAAATGATGGATTGTTCTAAACACACACCTCCCTAATGTTATTGTTCCCCTCATAGACCTCTCTTTAGTTTGGCTGAAATTGATCTATGCGGGAGAGTTCAGTTCCAGATCTGGAGGGTGACTACTGACTAAGGGCAGCAATCTAGGGAGTTCTACCCATCTCTATCTGTACAGTAAAAAGGGTCTTTTTCGTGATTTTGAATTTCATTGCCTATTTTCTCCCACTTTATCCAAGATTTTTTAATGCGATCTCTTGGAGAGCCACCAACATTCTAAAGGGTTTCTTCTATAGCTTCGCCAGTTTCCTGCTTTCCTCTGAGCCATCTTCAGTCCCGGGTCCACTTACACAGGACACTCTGAGACTGGTGAGGGATCGGACAGTGTCTCACTCTGCTATATCCAGCGCTGCTGGGAGTTGGCAAAGGCTTGCACCTAAATTGAACACAAACTGACACACAGGGGCCCTACAGTCTGTGCCAAAAGCATGTGGTTGAACGAACTTACATAAGTACAATGAAGCAAATGATTACCATTATTTCCATTGATATACTTTTAAATATGCCAGAATTGAACTTTCTAGTTCACAAACCAGAATTGAACTTGCTAGTCCCCCTTTACTTCATTTCCTGCAAGGATCCCGATAAGGCTGCCCTTCATGCTCACGCAGCACAATAACCATGCGGGTCGCAGCCATTTCCTTGGGGGAATTTTCTTAGAGACAGAAAAGTTGAGACTTGCTTTGGATTCCCAAGTGGAATATTTGGTTATCTATTTTTTAATCACATTAAGACACTGTTGCATTTTTAAAATATTGAATTTTTTACTAAAAAGATGAAGCTTGGTTTCTTAAATGAGTGATTTGCTTATCTTTTATGTTCATTTTCAAATTCAGCCCACCAGGCCACATTAATTGAAGTAAGGTTCCTGAGTTCCAAAATGACAGATTGAAAGTTCTGAAATTTATTTCCCTCAAAATGAACAATTTCCTTGCACCAAAATAAGACTAATTAAAATCGTGTGCTCAGTACTGAAGAGAGATAACTACAAGGGCTCAAGAAATCTTTCTGGTGGACCAACAGTTTTATCTTTTATTACTCAATGCTATGATTCTTTTATATCTGAATCATGCATAATGGTTTTCAAACCAATAATTATGATTTTGGTAAATTGTAAATCTAAAAAGTTATGCTAAGCTCCTTGTTATTGTAAAAACAAAGTGAAAGATTTGATAGCAAAGTTTAGTAAAGTTAAAAAATAATAGTAATAAGAATACTTGTCCTCAAATTACAGTGGGCAGAAGCATGTGAGTGACTATTCGACAGCGACTTATGTTTACCAGTTAATGAACACTGCTCTTTCCCCACTTTGATATAGACCCAGTCTAAAACCATGGTTGATAAGATATAGTAGTCTAAAAGGATGAGGTATTTTCTTGTTTATAGTATTTGTAAGAAACTAGTAACTAATCTTTAACATTATTCAGCTAAAATATTATTGCATTGTCTTTGAGTCAAAATTGACTTGGTGACAGTGATTTTTTAAAGATAGAATGAAATTCTAGAAATATTTCTGTAGTTAAAAATCCTCAGATTGAAGAGTTGAAGCACACACTTTTTAACCAAATTCCTCTCGGTATAAGAAATAACCAGAGCATATATTTTATGGTTATGCTTATGGGCAAGATTGATCATTTAACTCAATTTATAAAGTAAATAAAAGTGATATTCATTTGTATGTAGCATTTAACTTACAAAGCACTTATAATTTTTATGTTAGTATTAAATACTATATCTACATAGCTTAACTTGTCTACATCCCATATTTTACAGATGGAAAAACTGAGGCACATGGGCAAATTGCCATTCAATCAGTACAGTAGGATTGGTTCTCATTTCTGGTGGTTCAAAACCAGAGTCCTAATTAGACTACTGCTTATTAGCAAATTCATTTTTGTCTTTAACAGTGGAGATTGAATAGTACCCTTCTTTGGGCAAAGAGTTGGGAATGATGCGAAGCGCTCGACAGACATAAGAGCTAGAGATACGGTGGTTAGAAGAAGTAGGGGTAGAAGATTTTCATTAATCATATAGAAATTTACTAACGTGTAAGTATAGGATGTTGTTGAAGAGCAAGACAGTAGGAAGGAAGGAAAGGCATGGAGGGAGGGAGGGAAGGAGGAAGGGAAAAAGGAAGGAAGGAAGGTAGGAAGGAAGGAAGGAAGGAAGGAAGGAAGGAAGGAAGGAAGGAAGGAAGGAAGGAAGGAAGGAGAGGGTACATTGTAAGTTAGAATTGTAAACACAGGCTTCTTGGAAGAGAAAGGCATTGAGCTGGGCTTGAAAAGGATTGATAAATCTCATATGCAATAAGATATCACTTAAAGTTTTAAAGTTGGATGCTGGAATATTTAAGGCAGTGTTTTAGAAAGTATAGGCCCACATGGTTGGTACTATGATTCCAGTACTCAACTACTGACTGAAAGGTTGGTAATGAATTCACCTCACTCACTGCTATGGAGTTGAGGCCAACTCACAGTGACTCTGTAGGACAGGGTAGAACTGCCCCTGTGAGTTTCCATGACTATAAGTCTTGACTGGAGTAGAAAGCTCCATCTTTCTCACATGGAGTGTCTTGTGGTTTAGAACTGTTGACCTTGCAGTTAGCAGTCTAACTCATAAGCACGATGCTAACAGGAGTCCTGGAAAACTCACCTAGAGGAGTCAAAGTAAAATATGATATGAAATGTGCCAAGGCCTCGAATTAGAAAACCATAAAGGGAGAACCTGCTTTGCATATCTTAAGTGGAATGAACTGAAGAAAAAATTCAAGGCTTGAGTTGAAATATGAGCCCTGGTCATGCAGCGGATTATGCTCTCTGCTGCTAACGCCATGTCAGTTATACCCTGTCCTATATGACATGGCTATGAATTTGAATGGACTTGATGGCAGTGAATTTTGTCAGGCAAAATATGTATTTTTAAAATTTTATTAAATCATTTTATTGAGAGCTCTTATAGCTCTTATAACAATCCATTCATCAATTGTATCAAGCTCATTTGTACATATGTTGTATGGCCAAATAATGACCAATGCTAGAAGCATAAAAAAGAAGGAATACACAGAGCCACTGTACCCAAAAGAACTAGTCAACACTCTGCTATTACAAAAAGTAGCCTATAATCAAGAACTGAAAGTACTAAAACAAGTCCAAGCTCATTGAAGGCATTGGCAAGAACTGAGACTCCAAGAAGTGACAGAATATTACTTGAAATATTTCAACAAGCTGATGACACACCGAGAGTACTCCCCTAATGTAAGTAATGAGGAAGACAGCTAGCTGACCAACTGACAGGAACACACCCATATTTTACCCCTTCCAAAGAAAGGAGACAAAAAGAACACCAAAATTATTAAACAGTATCATTAATATCACACAGAATTAACTTTTGTGGAAATCCATTCCCAAAATGACTGCAACAGTACATGATAGGGAGTTGTCCGAAATCCCAGGCAAATTCAGAAGAAGACATGGAATAAGGGAGACCAATGCTGATGTCAGATGGATCTGACAATATAGGTGTTTACTTGGCTTTTTTGAGTATGGAAAGGAATTTGACTATGTGGATCATAACAAACTGGATATCATTTAGAAGAATGGGAATACCAAAACACTTCCTTGTTTTCATGCAAAAGGTGTGCATTGACCAATTGTTCGGTGAACAAGGGGATGAGTCATGCTTAAAACCAGGAAGTGTGTGTCAGCATTACATCCCCTCATCATACTCATGTACATATGTACTTACTCATGTATATTTGAGTATTCTCATTTATACTCAGGTATACTCAAGTATACATGTAAGTATACTCATGTAAGTACATACTTACTCATGTAAGTGTATGCTACACACATAATCCTAGACCATCTGATGATGAATGCGACATCAAGATCAGAGGAAGGGTTATTAACAATCTTTGATATGTAGAAGATACAACCTTGCTTGCTGAAAGTGTGGTGAGATCGAAGCACTGTAGATGGGGATCCAAGATGGCAGCCTGTAATGTGGCTGGCAACTTAATGTAAAGAAACCCCAAATCTTCACAACCGGACCACTAAAGAACACTGTAAAAAACGGAGAAAAGATTGAAGTTGTCAAGATTTCATCTTGCTTGAATCCACAATCAAGGATCATGGAAGCAGCAGTAAAGAGATCAAAAGATGCTTTTCATTGGGTGATCTGCTGCACAAGATCTCTCGAAAGTGTTGAAGAGCAAGGATGTCCCTTTGAGGACTAAGGTGCGCCTGATCCCTGCCAAGGTGTTTTCAGTGGCCTCATTTGCATGTGAAAGCTGAACACTGAATAAGGAAGACCAGAGAAAAATCGGTGCATTTGAATTATAGTACTGGCAAATAATATTGTAAACACCATGGATTGCCCAAACAAAACAAGTCTTTTGGAAGAAGTACAGCCAGAATACTTGGAATTGAGTATTTGTCACTTGTATTTCACACATGTTGTCAGGAGAGACAAGTTCCTGTAAAAGACATCATGCATCATAAAGTAGGAGAGCTGAGAAAAAAAGGACGCGCCTCAGTGACATGCACTGACACAGCGAAAGAATGGCAGCGGCCACATTTCAGGAGTGCCAACTGGGAGTGCTGTGGACAGGCCTGAGGAGGTAGTATGCGGTGTGAGTGTCACGGGAAGGCAGAAAATGCAAAGAGGAAGCACTAGGTAGGTTCTGGAGAAGGGGGATTATTCAGAACCGAATAAAAGATCGGTGGTGAAATAATTAACAAGGTACCAAGACGTAAGAGTACTAGGATGGGACATGTCATATTCTGGCTGTGCTAGATAGCTATTCCTGGGCTGGGCCAATCTTGGCTCTCTAACTGAGTACATGTGAACTCTCACAGGTGAGAGAAAGCAAAACCCAGGGAAAGCGAAGCTTGCCATGAGAATAGATCTGCCATGACCAGCTGCAGTAAAGATTACAAAATGTTTGTTTACTTCAGTCTGTGGGACAGGGATACAAAAAGGAATCTCAAATTGACCTTGTAAAGGGTCCAGATACATTACATATGCGATAGAAAGTGCCTTTAAATTAGCATTTAGTCCCGATGAGCATTTAATGCATATGTATGTGCACACACACACCTTCTCTCTCTCACACACATGCCATGAACTAATTAGGTGGAGAGTCATCAAATCTAACTACGTATCCATATAACAATTCGGCTCACTGTGTTCGTGGGGTGTGCTGCATTTCATCCATGTCAGCAGCCTGACATTTGATTTGGCTGGTGGTACTCTCGAAAGTCACCAGTGTAGCTCAAAGCCCACTGAATTGAAACTGGGATCTCAAATATTAAAGATAGAGGGAAAGTAAGAGATCCAGCCAAGCTTTGCTTGAGTTACACCTGAGTCCTTAGAGAAGGAAGGAGGAGGAGTAGCAATTGAACATACTGAAGTCTCAAGACAAGGACCGAGTCCACCTTAGAAGAGAAAGTCAGAATTGTTTTCTGCACCTTTGACCTCTGTGATGCCTGTGTATGCATGGCGGTTACATTTCAATGTAAACATCTATCTTTTAAGCAAATATTTAGTTTGCATATGCTAATGAATTTATTTTTGAATATTTTGTGGCTAAATATCTACCTAGTATTCTTGCTACTCATCATTTTACCTTTGGCTGATTTTTAAAAAGAATATAATTTTAAAGGATGTTAAGGAAAGGGGGAAATGAGTCTCAATTATGACAAATACTAACACAAAATTTGGAAGATATACATAATTCATTCTGCATATTGATTGAGATCATATTTTTAAATCGCATTTGAATGGGAGGTAAGAGTTAGCACATAAGCTTAACTACACATGATTCTGAGTTTCACTTTGTTTACAATGAAAGCTGTTTACAACAACTTGAAAAAGCCAAACTCACTGCCGTGGAGTTAATTCTGACTCCTGGTAACTGTAGCAACAGGACAGAACAGGGGCCCTGTAGGAGGTGGACAGAACTGCCTCTGCGGCTTTCTGAGACGATGAATGTTAGCGTAGAAAGCCTCGTCTTTCTCCCATGGCGTCGCTGGTGGCTTCAAACTGCTAACTACGTGGTTAGAAGACCCATGGGTGCCCACTACGCCACCAGGACTCCTTGTGGGTACAAAAGAGACACTAAATTTCAAATAAAATTTAGGGAGAATATTTATTAAGTCCTAAACAGGAAAAGACAAGACAAAGATAAAAACGCATTATTTATATGTGGGAGACTTTAACACCAGGTCCTAAGGGCATCCATCAGAAGGTTTGCCAAGATGCAGAGACTTAACTAAAGGAATGGGAGGACAAAGGGAAATTGTCCCAAAGGTATTATTGGTGGCCGATCAATACATCACAGTTACAGGTAGGACTACGGACATAAACACAGGACATGGTATGGAACACATACATTATGTTGGGCAGAAGAGTTTACAAGATTGGTTTAGGGCCCTCTAACCAATTTCCATCGAGGCGCAGACAAGTGAACTTGTCCCCAGACACATCAACTGCCCCGCAGGCCCTCTTGGGGGGTGACATCAATCCACTCTCTCTGGAAGCTCTCTGCCGGATGACACAGCTATTCATGCTGCCTCTTATGGTCCGAAGGACTTCAATGGACTGAATTTTAACGGAGACTAGGTTGGGGCTTCCACAGTAAACTATAGCCTTCTGCAAACTCAGTGCTCAGAAATTTAAACTCTAATACAGTTTAAATACTAGCTTTGGTGTCTACCTTGACCATGAGTAGAATGGAAAACAAATTTCTAAAGTCTCTGTTTGCTCATTTATATATGCGGGTAGGTAATAATGCCAACTTCTAGTGCTGATTTGTGAAAATCAGTAGCCAAAATCTATATTCAGTCTAACAAATGAAAGTGATCATTTAAACCTGACTATCCTTGATCCCAATAATGATGATTAGAAACTGGCTGAAGATTATACTTGTTCTAAATGCTAAATGGGTTTCTATTGCTCTAGGTTTCCTTGGCTTCTATAGGGAATTGAATGACTCAGCGGATAACGAGGCATGATTAGAATTTGTAACAAACAAGTAGTGCAGAATTCTTGTCGTTATTCCTAAAGTGATTGGTCTGCTACACTAAAAATAGCAAGCTCCTAGGTGGATGCGAGGGAAACGTTTCCCTTCCGCTTTAGAGATATGTACTCCCTCACGCGGAAACGATGGCAAAAGAGTTCAACACCAAACCCTCTGAAGCACTTTGGTACAGGGTTACCTTTTTTGGGGGCAGGAAGTTAGTAGGGAGAAAGCAGAAAACAGTTGGCGTGAATAAGCTATTTTCACCATCGGGAGAGTTTCCTGTGCGTTTCCCATTTGGGGAGGATTGACTTAACACCTTCCCAAAGTAGGAAACATTTGACCAGGAAATAATGTAGGGCCAGTAAAATTCTGCCAAAGCCTGTTCGCATTTTGAAGAATTATAATTAAGAAGCTGCTTTTTTGGCGATTACAACAATGATCTAATTATATTGATTGCCCAAACGAATGTCTAGTTCCAGGCGTGGGCCGCCCTGTTAGATCCACACGGCTGTGTTGCTTGAGCAGGGGTGCAGGTCGTGCCACACACAGGCAAACGCGGATCTCCGCACACACGGAGCTGCTCAGGAATTTTGCTGAGGTGGGAAATCCAGACGACCGCCTAGCTAAGAACTTTTCTTTCATAAGAAAGTTTCCAACCAGGTTTAAAAATGAAAACGGATGCTTTAAGGACCTATAAAGTCAGCTCAGTAATATTTGCTGCTGCTGCTGCTTTTGTTTTAAGTGGGAAAATGGAGTTCAGTGGTAGCAGTGAATTTGAGAATATCTTCGAGACTCTGGTCAAATTCCCCATTACAGGTGAGGTCTTGAGGTCACACCGTTGGGCGGGATGCTGACGTCCTAACTTACAAACTGAAAGCACAAACCTGATTCAAGTCCTCCCACCCCCACCCAACTCCTACTCCCCACAACCAACCCCTACCACCGTCTTTTCTTCTTTTATGGGAAGATGTTAGGTGTGTCCATAAACTGAGGAAAGACAGGTCACCGGTAACGAGCGCAATGGATGAGGATGGAGTAAGGGGTATTGATGTCTCTCTCTACTCCAGTAGTCCACGAGCTTTTCCGAGGTTCCTTGTTCCCACCCACTGTTCAGTATTTTGGACATCTGCCGTTAGACATGTTTGATGGCGTGAGAATTTGAATATGTAAAGTTGCTGAAGGGATCATCTGAATTTCTTAGGAAGGAACCAAGCACTGGAAAACTTAAGATCGAACTTGCACTCTGTTTTGTTGGGTAAATGTGACTTCAAACAGAGGTGTTCTTTCCTCCGCCTCCCACCAACCATTTACCTGAGAAACAAGTCATTAACAGCCCAGAAGAAATCAGTGGTTCCAGGGGGAAAACGGTGTGAAATGTGAGAAAATGTAATGGTGATAATGAAAGAAGAGATTTCTGAGTATGATCTCTTCCGAGTCATTTTATAAAAAGTGTTTTGCTAGTAAACACATGACAATTTTTAATGCCTCCCTTCTTCATCTTTTTAAAAACAGATTTAAAATAGAACAAAAATTAGACTTCAAAGAAGCGCTGTATGCTTTGAATATAACTGAGATATTTAGTGGTGGCTGTGACCTCTCTGGGATCACAGGTAATTTTCTTATGTTATCATGTTAATATGTTTTCTCAGTTGATTATAGTAACTGTCTGGTCTGAAAGCTGAAAATATTCAGCCACAGACATTATGCACACGGTGACTGAATGTCATGGTCATGTCTGTAAACAAGAACTCTCTTTTGCATTAAGGCCGTTTTCCTCAATGAAAGTCAAAAAGCATTCTAGAATATTAGATAAGCCTTCTAGCCGTGCTTGTAATGAAACCATGTAGGTGGGTTTTTCTTTGGGCCCCGCTTGGATTTCTTTATCGGAATAATGGAAATTACAACATGAGGCTCTTATCCAACAAGGCTAATAGAACTCTCCCAGACCAATTTGGAAATGTTAACTCAGTAATATTACAACCCTTGATACAGGCATCTATAAACTGCTGGATGATAAGCATGATCTAGAATTGGCAAGGCTACACATTGCAGATGGGAACACAGTCAGAACTGACAACAACCCTAAGAAGATGTAGTTCATATGCTAACTTGCACACAAGGCCTATCTAGGGTCTAACAGCTATGGTATCTGCCCTGAACTCCAGAGGGGGGCACTAATGAGCAGTATCTATTAGCCACTGCAGTTCCCATTGCCAGTTGTGAGAGATCATTCCGTAATTTAAAATGAATTATCGTAGGTGCTAATTTCATAGATGCATCTCTGCTTGCACCAGCAGAGTTGAAGATGATTAAAGATCCTCACTTGCTCAACAAAGCCAGAGAAGATCAAATTCTTCTTTTCTTGACAGTACCCACTAGTTCAGAAACAGCTAACTCAGAAAAAGTGTCTATGGAGGGCCAACTTGCCCCACGGTGTTCAAGTGCTTTTATATTCAGTCTTTTGATGGATAAAAGAACTTGTCTGTCTGGTGAGATGTGGCATGAAAATATGGAAGCATCGTGGAAATGTTTTTGGTATCTCGGGGTAACAATTTTGGAGTTTGGGGAGGTTCATTAATGTATTCACTCCTGGGCAAGTGACTAGAGTAGATTAGCTTTCTCGGAGGAGGAGGCTGTCAACAGGGTCCACAAATGTCCCGGGTGTTGATTATCATGTTCACACATGATTTTGAGACTTGCTCTCCCACTAAGATACGTTATGACCCTAGTGTCAATTTCATCACCATCAGCACGAGATAATGAACAGTAAATACCACTGCATGACACTTTCTGAATATATCCTGGAATGCGGTCCATTCACCAACCTGAAACAAACCAAATCATTTTCCAAACCCTTTTTTGTTTTAAACTTCTTTCAAGTCATAGAAGCATGCTAGACACATTCAAACAGCCACCCACTCTGCAAATCCCAGGCAGGTTTGTAACTTTTCTGAACTCTCAAAATGCATCGTAAATTAATTTCTGCAAGGAGAAAACTATGTGCAGAGAATAATAAATATCCAACATTTTCTGGTCTTTCCTTCAAATGCCCCCTGTAAGTTCTTTTGTTTTATCTGATTGCCCAGTTCTTATTGCTACAGACAAAGTGTATACTAAATCCGGTTGTTAGGAGCATGTTTATCATTTTGTGCATCACACCTTCACTCCAGGCCACTGTGACCGAATCCACATTCTTTTTCTGGTATGTTTACATGAAAGACACAGTACCTCATGGTTAGGATGTTTACAATCTTTGAATAAGCTATTCATAGAGTTACTTTAGACCTCTGAGATGAACGCGATAATTCAAACGGTGGCTACTTCTTGTTTCACCTTGAGTAAAAGTTCTAAACTTTCTGAGTCTAAATGTGCTCATGTGTTACGTGGGCTAATATATCCTGTTGTGAGGAAGACACACAATTGAGCAAGGCCTTGTTTTGTGACACACAGGGTCCTCTGTGTAGGGACAGCAGCCCTGGTGCACTGCTAACCACAAGGTTAGCAGTTAGAAACCACTAGCCCTCGGTGGGAGACAGGTGAAGCATTCTACTTCTGTAAAGACTGACAGTCTCAGAAACACACGATGCACTTCTACCCTGACCTTTAAGTTCACTGTGAGTCAGAATTGATGCGAGGGCAGCATCCCTATGAATCAGGGATGACCTGACGGCGCTCGTAGCTCTGCCCATCCACTGAAAACTAAACTCCTGTCAAGAAAGGTAGAGGGGAGAACTGAATACTCATTGACGATGTGTTAGGTTCCAAACGAAGTGATGTGCACACACTCTTCTATGTTTACCCACCAAAGCGCTGGGATCTGTTGCTGTTCCCTACTGAAATACAAACCCACTGCCATGTAGTCAATTCAGATTCATCCCAGAGTCCAAACTCACTACCCTCAGGCCTTCTGAAGCACAGTCACCCCATAGGACAGAGCAGAATCAGCTCTTTGGGTTTCTGAAGCTGTGAGTCTTCATGGAAGGAGAAAGTTTCCGTTCTCCCCTCTACCTTGCTTGAAAGGAGTTCATTTTTCAGTCGATGGTCAGAGCTGGCTCCTCTTCATGGATACTTTGAAATGCAGGTCTGCCTGGATCACATCCATTTCCTCTATCAAGTGCTCCTTGCTCTCCAAGATTAAAGATCCATCTTCCTCTCCTTCACTCTCTCACCACCACTGAACTCTGACGCACAACGGCAGCTCTCTCTGCTCTTGTCACAGGAGGGATGGGCCACAGGTTCTGAACTCACGGTTTCATGTCCCCCATCTCAAGGAGGCTTTGTTTGCAGGCCACTCTGTCAGACTCGCTGCTCGGTGCACATATCAATTCTGCCACAGGGAGGAGAGGAGCATTCTTTCTCAGCTAGACTGCACCGCAGAACAAAAGCTTGTAAGACAACTCTCTTACACTGGGATGTTTAACAGGTTCTCAAGCGTGCCTTTGAAGTGACTTTGTACTGAGGACAAGAAACCGCTTTAGACCTTCATAGGCTCACCTTCTTGAAAGAAAGGGAATTTTGTTTTAAGCTCAGATCAAAACCATATACAGCATTTAAAAGGCAAGTTGGCTTTGTGACTGAGCACACAGGGTGGGATTAATTCAAATCTAAAAAGCAGTTAGCATCCTGTTGGTCGACCAAGACTGAGGGAGGAAAAACCCTCTCTGTACATTCAAACATTTCCCTTAGTGGGATTCTTGGTTTGAGGCTTCTATCCTTCGATGCTGTATCTTTCATACTAGAGTTCAACCTGCATGCTCTCTTTGGGAGCAGTGCTTAGACTACCTTATCTTTAGCTCATTGATGGACTTAGAGAGTCCGTCAAGTTTTTAAAATTTAGAAATGTAGCGGGGAGGGAGGGAAAAAAAAAGAGGACCTGATGCAAAGGGCTTAAGTGGAGAGCAGATGCTTTGAGAATGATTGGGGCAGGGAATGTGCAGATGTGCTTTATACAATTGATGTATGTATAGGTATGGATTGTGATAAGAGTTGTATGAGCCCCTAATAAAATGTAAAAAAAGAAAAGAGGAGGAAAAAAAGAAAATGATTAGGGCAAAGAATGTGCTTTATACAATTGATGTATGTATATGTATGGATTGTGATAAAGAGTTGTATGAGCCCCTAATAAAATGTTTTTTAAAAATTTAGAAATGCAATCCATCTGTGATTTCTAGGTAATGGTTTCTCAGTTTAACCACTGAAAAAACTTTCATATTTTTCACCAGATTCATCTGACGTGTATGTTTCCCAAATCATGCAGAAAGTGTCCTTTGAGATAAATGAAGATGGCAGTGAAGTCGCAACATCAACTGGTAGGACGAACAACATCCTAACAACCTGGGAAAAAAGATTTGGGTGGCGGGGGGCAGGGAGGCAGACTGGGCATTAGGTTGTTTAGCCATATTCTCTTTCCTTTCCCTGTTGCACTTCCAGCAGGATGAACAAGGAAAACTGTGGCATAAGCTGTGTCTTCATCTCTGAAGTCACAGTGTTATGCAAATAAGAGGGGAAGGAATTTGATTAAGTGTGGAGGCCTACTTATCATCTTTGCAACTAGATCTGTCAATTAGTAGATGGGACGACAGCTAATGTGGAAAAAACGTATGGCTCCAGTGCTGAGTCCTGATGGTTTAGGGATGTTTACTCTGACGTGATTGAATTATCTTCGGTTTTCCATTAAACCAAATGAATCCTCACTTCTCTGATTTCATTCTTGCTAGCATTCCATGTTGATGCTCCTCAGACTTAGCCACATGTTAAAATCACCTGGGAACTCCCAAAACGTCTGTGCCTGGGCGACACCCCCAAACTATTAAATCAGCTTCTCGGGGTTTGATGTGGTTTTCTCTTAAGGTTCCCCACGTGATTCCCCGGGCAACCAAGGCGGAGAACCACTACGCTAAGTGGCTTGCAACTTTCTCAACTGCATGAGCCAATGACAGCAGCAAGCTTGGAACTTTTAGAAATGCTCGATCTCGAGGCCAACTACAGTTTTACTGAATCAGGGGCTGCATTTCCCAAGATCCCTTGGTGATTTGCATACATAGTTCAGCTTGTGAACCACTCCGTGATAGGACATTTCCTTGACCGAATGACATTTTTTTTGGTTTGTTTTTTTGGTTTTATTTTTATTTATTTATCTTTTTAAAATTTATTTATTTTAACAATTTATTGGGGCTGATACAATTCTTTTCACAGTTCATACATATACATACATCAATTGTATAAAGCACATCTGTACAGTCTTTGCCCTAATCATTTTTTTTCTCTTTTCTTCTTTTACATTTTATTAGGGACTCATACAACTCTTACCACAATCCACACATATACATACATCAATTGTATAAAGCACATCCATACATTCCCTGCCCCAATCATTCTCAAGGCATTTGCTCTCCACTTAAGCCCCTTGCATCAGGTCCTCTTTTTTTCCCCCTCCCTCCCCATTCCCCCCTCCCTCATATGCCCTTGGTAATTTATACATCGTTATTTTGTCATATCTTGCCCTATCCGGAGTCTCCCTTCCCCCCTTCTCTGCTGTCCCTCTCCCAGGGAAGAGGTCACATGTGGATCCTTGTAATCAGTTCCCCCTTTCCAACCCACTCACCCTCCACTCTCCCAGCATCGTCCCTCACACCCTTGGTCCTGAAGGTATCATCCACCCTGGATTCCCTGTATCTCCAACCCGCATATGTACCAGTGTAAAGCCTCTGTCCTATCCAGCCCTGCAAGGTAGAATTTGGATCATGGTAGTTGGGGAGAGGAAGCATCCAGGATCTGGGGGAAAGCTGTGTTCTTCATCGATACTACCTCACACCCTAATTAACCCATCTCCTCTCCTAAACCCCTCTATGAGGGGATCTCCATTGGCCGACACTTGGGCCTTGGGTCTCCACTCTGCACTTCCCCCTTCATTTGATATGATATATATATACATATATACACATACATATATACATATACACATACATACACACACTTATATCTTTTTTTTTTTGCATGATGCCTTATACCTGGTCCCTTGGGCACCTCGTGATCACACTGGCCGGTGTGCTTCTTCCATGTGGGCTTATTTGCTTCTGAGCTAGATGGCCACTTGTTCACCTTCAAGCCTTTAAGACCCCAGACACTATCTCTTTTGATAGCCGGGCACCATCAGCTTTCTTCACCACATTTGCTTATGTACCCATTTGTCTTCAGCGATCCTATCATGGAGGTGTGCAGTCAATGATATGATTTTTTGTTCTTTGATGCCTGGTAACTGATCCCTTTGGGACCACTCGATCACACAGGCTGGTGTGTTCTTCCATGTGGACTTTGTTGCTTCTGAGCTAGATGGCCGCTTGTTTATCTTCAAGACTTTAAGACCCCAGTCACTATCTCTTTTGATAGCCGGGCACCATCAGCTTTCTTCACCACATTTACTTGTTCACCCACTTTGGCTCCAGCTGTTGTGTCGGGAGAGTGAGCGTCGTAGAGTTCCAATTTAATAAAAGAAGGTATTCATGCATTGAGGGAGTGTTTGAGTAGAGGCCCAAGGTCCTTCTGCCACCTTAATACTTGACCTATAAATATAGACACATAGATCTATTTCCCCATCCTCCTATATATATTTGCATGTACATGTCTTTGTCTAGACCTCCATGAATGCCCTTTGACTCCTAGCTCTTTCCTCCATCTCCCTTGACTTTCCTCCTGCCCTACTACCATGCTTCATCGCCACCTGGGCTAGAGTATACCTCTTCTCTAAGCAACCTTACCCTTGATCATTTCCCACCAGGCCTGCCACTCCCCCTTCTCTACCATTTGGGGTCCCATGTTTTTCCCTTGTCCCTGGGTTTGTTAACACCACTTCCTACCCCCCCTACCCCCCCACCCCAAGTCCCTCCGGAACTGTCGGTCCCGTTGTTTTTCCTCCAGATAGTTCATCAAGCCTGTCCTATTCAGACAGACCTGTGGAGTCACTAACATGCACGAAAACTAGACAGAGGAAAACAAAGCAACAGTATACAACCAGACAACAAAACAACAAAAACCAACCACTGACAAAGAACAGAACAAAACAGTTCACAAGAGAAAGGCTTGTAGTTAGTTCAGGGATCGTTTGCTGGCCCTTAGGAGCGTTTTCCAGTCCAGTCTGTTGGGGCACCACGCCCTGGCCCCAAAGTCCACTTTCAGCATTCCCTGGGGACCTTGCCACTCCATTCCCTTGCTGTTCCGCTGCACTCCCCCAGTGATTTGCCTTGGTGTGGTGGGATCAGGTCAGGTGCATTTCCCACACTGTGTCTCCGGTGCTGTCCCCTGTATCGCCCTTAGTCACTGAGGGGCATCATGTCTCATAGTAGGGCCAGCCATGTTGTTCTCTCTGTGGACTGGCTGCTCTACTCAGGAACATCATCATCACGGCCTGGTGGGCCAGCCGAATGACATTTTTTATAGTGTCTCTTCATGGACCAATTGGAGCAAATCCTTAAAATCATCTAGAAGTAGAAAGGTAGCTTTAATAAACCCCTCATGAATGTATCTGAATGGTTCATACTAAAGGGATCTAACCAGTATTTCGAATGTTTCATCAGTAGATGTCTGAAAGTGCGTATCTACATTAGCCATGTCTTGATGACTTAGTAAAGCCACCTCGTGGCCCCGAGGCTTGACCTCTGCTGTGGACACCCTGGAGCCCTGCTGTTATTTTGTCATGTCCCGAAGGCTGTGGCTCAGGGACATTTGATAGGAGGGAATGGGTGATTTCATCCTTCGGGAAATCCAAACTTGGCATCTGTTGCTGGCCTAGGCTGTCATTTTTCTTTTTTCATCTTCTCTTACACAGAACCGGAGGAGTACTTGTCGATCAGAGTCTGACCCATTCATTTAATTAATGAAGAAACAAGTCCACCAATGTAGAGGGGCCCCTGGGCCTCAACTTTAAAGGCTCTCTTCAGGATAGTCGGTTGCCTCTCCTCGCTAGTCTAGAGTCCTCTAGGTACACACTGCCATCGTGAAGGGACCAACCAGTACGTGAAGCCTAAACTTCAGACTTGCAGATTTTGCCTTTCAGACATATCCTGCTCGGGCCTTCAGGGCTAATCAGGAACTGCCCAAACCGCAAGTGATCACTGCAAATGAAAATAAGAGGCTTGGTTTCACACATAAGATATTTTGTTTTTTGAATCACCAAAGTTCAGATACAAGCCTGCAAGCACTAGCATTTTCAGTAGCATAGCCCTGATATTCTGGATCGGAGGGTGCCAGCTGTATTACTTATCAATGTGTGTGTGACCCTTTTTCAGTCACTTGCTTCGTAGTTTGTCGTACTGCGTTGACTTGTGTGTTGCGGTAACACTGGAAGCTATGTCATCAGTATTTCAAATACCAGCAGGGTCACCTGAAGTGAGCCGGTTTCAGCAGAGTTTCCAGACAAAGAACAGACAGACTATGAACAAGGAATAGGCTGTCTCCTTCAGAGAAATTAGCCATCACAAACCCCAGGGATATCCTTGGAGCATTGTCAGTTATTGAACACCTCACGAATGGAAACAGAACGTAGAAGGTGAGCCCCCAGGTCAGAAGGCACTCACAGTATAACTGAGGAAGAGGTGCCTTCTCGACGCAGAGTTGGCAATGATGCTACAGATGTCAAAAGCCTGCAGGAGTAAAGCCTTCATTTTCTGAGAAGGGTGACTCAAATCGAGAAGAAACAGCTGCAAATATCAATTAATAATTGGAACTTGGAATGTACAGAGTATGACCTGAGGAAAAGTGAAAGTCATCAATATGAAATGGAACAAATAGAGATGGATAATCTAGGCTTTAGTGAGCTGAAATGGACCAATGTTTGACCATTTTGAATCAGAAAAATCATAGGTTTTACAATTTTTGGGATGACACACTCAAGAGGAATGGTGTCATATGCATTGTCAAAAAGTACATTTCAAGGTCTACCTAGAAGTGCAAAGCTGTCTGGGTTAGGCAAATATTTGCTAAAATACAAGGAAATCCAATTGATACAACAATTATTCAAATTTATGCAAAAGTTACTGAAGTTGGTGATGCAGAAATTAAAGATTCCTATCAACATCTTCAGTCTGCAATTGATCAAACATGCAATCAAGATGCATTGATAATTATTGGGGATTGGGATGCAAATGTTGGAAACAATAAGGAAGGGAAGTAGTTGGAAAATGATGGTGTTGGTGATAAAAATAAGTCCGGAGAACACAGGATAGAATTTTGCAATACCAATGACTTCTTCGTCACAAATGCCTTTATTTTCAACAACTCATAAACTTCTCTAGATGGAAAAGACAGAAATCAAATTGACTATGTCTGTGGGAAGAGATGATAGGGAAACTCAACACCACCAGCTAAAATCAGGACTGGGCCTGCCTGGAACAGATCATAAGTTTCAGAAAATGAAGTCAAATTGAAATTTTAGAAAATGAAAACAAGTCCACTGGAGCCAAAATATGACCTACCCTCCTGAATTTGAGAACATCTCAAAAACAGAATTGCTGTATTGAACACTCATGACAGAAGAATTGATAAGTTGTAGGATCTTTTTTTTTAAGCCACCACCTTCTTTGTTTCCCAAGATGCTTCTCAAGTTGTAGGATCTTATCAAGAAAATCATTCATGAAGAAAACAAAAGGTCATTCAAAATATAGGGATGAAAAGAAAAATATCAAAACAAATGTCTGGAGATTCTAAAACTTACTCATAATCTTAGAGTAGCTAAAGTCAACAGATGAAGTCAAATAACGTGTGTGTCAGAATTGTATCCTCTCACCATATTTATTCAATCCGTGTGTAGAGCAAATAATCAGAGATTCTGCACTTATGGCAACAGGACTGGAGAAAAGTTCATTAACAACCTTTGATATGCAGATGACACACCCTGCTTCTGGAAAGTGAGAAGACCTTGAAGGACCTGCTGATGAAGATCAAAGACTGCAGCCTTCAGTAAGGATTACAACTCACTGTAAAGGAAACCCAAATCCTCACAACCGGACCAGTAGGTGATATCATGATAAATGGAGAAAAGATTGAAGTTGTCACGAAATTTGTCTCACTTAGCTCCACCATCAATGATCCTGGAGCCAGCAGTCAGGAGAGCAAAAGGCCTGTGGCATTAGGTATGTCTGCAACCCCAGACCTCTTCAAAGTGTTCAAAGACAAGGATGTTGCTTTGAGGACTAGGGTGTACTTGACCTAAGCCCTGATGTCTTCCATTACCACATATGCATGTGAAACTTGAACATTGAATAAGGCAGACCAAAGACAAACTCATGCATTTGAACCAGGGTATTGGTCCGCCATAAGAGCAAACAAATTGGTCTTAGAAGTAATACATGTCAGTGGTCTTCAGGAGGAAGGGTGGTGAGACTTCATCGCATGGATTTTGGACATGTTGTCACGAGACACTGGTCCCTGAGCAAGGACATCATGCTTGGACACATTGAGGGTCAGTGGAGAAGCAGCACCTGGGTGAGACAGATTGACACAGTGGCTGCACCCTTGGGTTTGAACATAACCATGGTGAGGTTCGTGCAGCCGGGCGTTGATTTGCTCTGTCCTACAGTCGGGTTGCTCTGAGTCAGAGCTGACTCCGGGCACTTCACCACAACACAATTATCATACAAATTGTGCTGTTATTATCTTTCCGCAAGCCTGACAGTAATTGTACAAAACCAATGCACTGTTCCTAAAGAAAACATCTCAACTGAGTTGAGATATTTAACCGAGAAAGAGAAAAATGCAACAATTTGAATTTTTCACCTCTAAATATTGGGAAGGGCCAAAATGGTATCAGAGAAAAATTATCATTGCAATAATTTTTGAGTCAGAAAATGTATTCTCCCTATCTCATAATTAAACTCCTGTGCTCATTCACAAACCAAATCCTGTAAGCTCTTAGATCAGAAAACAATTTTGGAAATGCAAGTTAAAAAATGAATTTGAACTGAAGTATGATTACCATAGCCTGAAAAATAGTAATAAGTGCAACCATATTTATATAGGAATTAAGAGTTGAAAACTTTGGAAGGATAAATTATTTAATGTAAATAAACAGTGAGCAGAAAATTACTATTTAAAGGATAAAATTTTTCAGCTGCTTCCACTAAACTGGATGTAATTTCTAGTTTTCTTCTTCATTGAGCATAAAAGCAAATTAGAATTATCCCATGAATAAAATGATATTTATTATTCTCCTCAGTTTTAAGACTTATCCAAAAAATCACTTTAGTTAGAAAATGGTTATTTTTACATATGTTAACTCCTCAAAAATGTAAGCGTTCCTTCCTGCATCAGATACCTTGGCTGTATTTTTTTATTTATTGATACGTAAATGTAAACATCGAAATAACTCTCATCTCTTTTTCATAGGCATCCATGTCCCTGCAATCATGAGTCTGGCACAGAATCAATTTGTAGCAGATCGTCCGTTTCTGTTTATTTTGAAGAACAATCCAACAGGTACCTTGATGGAAAATTACTAAGGGGAACTGCTTAAGCTAATCTGGAACTGATTTGAGTGCCTCATTGAAATCGACACATCTGAATAGAATTTATTCTTTCAATAGGGTTTGCCGAGGGCCTACTTTGTACCGGGTCGTACATTTTAAGGAAAACAAAACACACTGCCCCCCAGTCCATTGGGACTGAAAGCAACCCTCTCAGACAGAGAAAAACTGCCTAATGGGACCAGACGGCCACATCTCTGTCCCATGGAGCTGGTAGGAGGTTCAAACCTCTGACCTTTTGGTTAGCAGTCCAGCTCTGTAACCACTGTATCACCAGGTTCTCTTAAAAATATAACAGGGGGCAAAATAGGCCAAAAGGTAATTATGGTTGCCACCAAAGCTGTTATCTAGTTCAGTAATTGTTGGTAACTGTCTCTCAAACAAATGCCATCCTAATTGTTAAATTAGATATTTGACTAATAAATGGGTAAACCCAGATAGTTTGTGCCCAGTGACACGACACAGAAGAGTCAGAATGGAAACTGGACCCAAACTTGTCTTGTCTGAGAGAAACTTTCCTTCTAAGACCACCCACTCACTCAAACACGTCATTGAGTCCATCCTAACTCATCGCAACGCGTACGAGCTTCTCTTTGATGCGTCCAAGACCCTTTCTTGATGGGAGTAGAAAGCTGCCTCTTTCTCCAGGAAGGAGCTGGTGGGTTTGTACTGCTGACCTTGTGGCTAGCAGCCCAAGTCGTAACCCAGTAGGACACCAGCCTCCTTAATGTGCTTCCACAGCAGTGGATGTGGAGTGTTGGAGAGAGAGTTGTTGAAGATTTTTTAGATGAATTTTTAAAAAGACTTAATGAGGCACAGAATATGTAGTCTGGGGTGAAAGGGAAAAGTTAAGCATTGGCAAAGACTTACGAAGTGACGGAGTTTAGGGTCACTAGGGGAGACCCTCATAATTTCCACTTGGGCAATGGTCAGAGAGGAGGGATGAGCTGAAAAGGGGACGATGAAAGAAGTAGATGTGAGATTAGAAGCTGAAACAAAGTTAACCCATGTCGATTCAGATCATTTGGGTAGACACTTCAGCATTTTATTTTGTAGAAAAGAAAGGCCAGAAATGTTGATATAAAGGAGTTTTCTTTATATCTTTACTTATGGCTTCTGCGGCCCATTGAGAGTTATAAACCACAGGAGAGCCAAAGTGTGTTATGCAATTCTGTATTTTACCTAGGATCTACGAGATTCGATTACTACCTTCCATGAAACTAATGCTGGGCAATTTTTCTCCAAAAAAAATGTTTTGGAAACAAGAGAAGAGTTTTAGAATCGCTGAGACTGCACTAGTACAACTTCTATTGCAGTTGCCGATATGTCAATGTTAAAATATATTCTGGATATATCATTTGATCTATGTATCTTTAACCTTTGGATGACTTTAATTTCTTATAATTAGTATGTAATTATTGAGTGTGGCGAACAAAAAGAAATGAGGCTGAATTGGGAATCAAGGCACAAGAAAATAGTGGCAGTTAGAATAATTATGTTTGACTGTGTACTTTCTGAGTTGATGACTTGTTATATAATAGCTTTCAGTAGAATAGCAGTGTAAAATTCAAAATCCACAACAATCCACTTATTTATCAATTTGCTAGAAGGTTTAACTATCAGACCTTAATGATAATCTCTGCCTTTTTTAATGTTCTTTTTTATAATGAGGCTCAAAACCAAGATGACTCCCTTAAAGTATTGTTTAGAATGAATGGACCCTCATTTATCAAGGGCTGTAAATTGTTGCCATATAAAATGTAGAAAAGGCTATTAACTTAGAACAATACACATCCGGTGATTTATTTTTCTCTCTCTCACAAATGAATTCAAGAAACCATTGAAATTAACAGACATGGGGACTTAGCATAGCCCCAGTTGGGTTTCCAGTGTTTAATTCTTGACATGAAATATAAGCACATATCCATCTGACAATATTATGAGAAATGATTTGGGCTTTAGTACAGCCAATTTGCAATCTACATGAAAACAAGTTTTGAACAAATCAGTTCTATTGTGTACAATCTAGACATTATGAGAATTTTTTTCTATCAGAAAGTTTTATCATCTAAAGCTTAGTAAGTCAAACATCTAAAGCCAGGAAACGCTTGCTACCTTCTCACATTCTGAAGCTGTAGGCTGTCTTTGTAGACTTTCAGAAGAACTCTGTAAAAGGTGCTGCAAACTTCTGAGAAAACAGAAGCATGATACTGAAACAGACAGGGCACTACCCAAAGCAAGAATACATACATAAATGGTGTTCAGCACGCTTCGCTTCCATAGCACTAAGGGAGAAGCAAGACCTGCAGGGTAGTTATTAAGAAACCTTTCCCAATCTCTCTCTCTCTGTCTCTCTCTCTCTCTCTTTTCCTGATCATTAGTTTGATTGATGTTATTGTAGTTTAATATTGGATAGTGAAAATTGTTTTTATATGACAGAGACTTTATGTAAATGTATTTGTTAAATATTAGCGATATGCTCTGTAAGAAGGGGCATGGCACAAATGAAAACTGGAATAACATCTACTTCAATTGCCTGCAGTTCCATTGCGATTATGCCAAGTGAGAGATCAAGCGTTCTCTTAGTGTAACAGTGACTAAGTTGCTCTGGTGGTACAGTGGCTTATGCATTGGATTGCCAACCAATAGGTGAGCAGTTTGAACCCACCAGCAGAAAGATAAGGCTTTCTGCTACTGTAAAGATTTACAGCCTTGTGTACATGCTCTGGTCTAGCTGGATTTGTAAGGTAGAATTGGGGGTAGTTAGAGGGGGGGGGAAGCATTAAAGAACTAGAGGAAAAGTTGTATGTTTCATTGGTGCTATAGTGCATCCTGACTGGCTCGTCTATTCCTTGTGGCTCTTCTGTAAGCGGGTGTCCCATTACCTACCGATGGGCTTTGGGTCTCCACTCTACTCCCCCTCATTCAAATTGATGATTTTTTTGTTCTGGGTCTTTGATTTCTGATACCTGATCCCATCGACACCTCATGATCACACAGACTAGTGTGTTTCTTCCATGTGGACTTTGTTGCTTATCATCTAGATGACCCTTTGTTTATCTTCAAGTAACGTAAGAGCTGGAAACACAGGGAATCCAGGATAGATTAACCCCTTGGGGACCAAAAATGAAAATAGTGATATCAGGAGGGAAAGGAAAGTAAAGGGAGAAAGGGGGAAACCGATCACAATGATCTACATATACTCCCCTCCCTGGGGGACAGACCAACAGAAAAGTGGGTGAAGAGAGACAGCGGTCAGTGTAAGACATGAAAAAAGATGATGAATTATCAAGGATTCATGAGGGAGAAAGAACGTGGGAGGGAGTGGGGGGAAATGAGGAGCTGATACCAAGGACTCAAGTAGAAAGAAAATGATTTGACAGTGATGATGGAAACATATGTACATGTGTGCTCGACACAATGGATGTATAAATTTTGATAAGAGCTGTATAAGCCCCCACTAAAATGATAAAAAAATTTACAGCTTTAGGAATTCTAGGGAGCAGTTCCTATGAAATCACTATAACTCAGAATCTAGAATTTAGATTAGATTTGTGGCACCACAAAGATTTGACTCAAAATGTTTTCCTTGGTCAAGAAAATAGACAGAAAGTCCTGGAACAAATAGCCTTTGCACAAAACCCTGTAATTTTAGATGTTTAAAATTTTAAATGATTGCCTTCAATACAGCTATTCATTATCTTTAAAATTTTCTTTAAAATTTACCTTCTAACATCCTAACAAGCAATTTTGATAAGCATTTTAACGATTATGACGATATAACAATCACTACTAGTTTCTATAATGACTTTAATCTATAGCTCATCTACATTCACAGTATCAGAATTTGTTCTTCTTACTCCAACTTCATTTGGTTGAAAACAGACCCACTCTCATCAGTAACACAGAAGTAAACAAACTCTTCAACAGATTAAAAAAAATAATTTTAACAAATAACGCTTTTCCTTACGGTCTCAAGAAGCTGGTTACAGAATCTCTGTTGGTGCACTGGTTGAGCACTTGCTGCTAACTAAGAAGTCAGCTGTTCAAATCCACCAGCTGTCTTGAGGGACAAAGAGGTAGCAGTGTGCTTGCATGAATGTGACAGCCTTGGTCGCTCTCAATGGAGTTCTGCTGTGCCCTATGCTAGCCCTACGAGTAAGAATCAACTCAAGAGTAGTTGGTTTATTGGTATCAAGAATTAATGCAAAAGCTCTCAAGTATATTTAAATGTCATTTCCATTTGCTTTAAACTTATATAAAATCTATATTTTAAAAATTGTTGAAATGAGCTTTTATTCTCCCTGAGAGTAAAGAATTTAAGTCAAAGAGGCATTTGACAATGGTTCATTCAAACCACTTCTCTTATGTTTGGTGAAAAGCAGGGGAAGGAAGTGTGACAGGTGATGTCTGCTTTGTCCTCTAGTTCTTGCTTCCCTTTCGCCTGCGCACACGGAGTGGCTTGGAACAGGTGTTTGCATTTAAGCTGTATATTCTGTCACCTTGGTGAGATGTTGAAAGCAGTAACGATGTGAAAATATTGTCTTTACTAGTGAGCTTTAGATTCAGAGGGAGAAGCGGAACGGTGAACGCTGCACTTTTAACCCTGCGGGCTCACCTTACGTGCATACAAAGATGACTGCTAATCCTTTACTTTTAAAAGCCCACCATGTTCATCACCATATTATTATGCTCTGTTTGCCTGACTGGGTCTCTATATTTAGAAGAACACCTCTCTGCCACTGTATTTTTGCTTTCCTATCATAGGAAAATCAAGACTAATGCATTTTCCATGAAGAGCTCTTGTAAATGTTAATTGACTTCATAAGTCACCAGAAAATGATCGAAAATGATATAGTTATACATTTTAAACAAAGAAGATATTTCTATGAGGCAATGCCTATTTATTTTATAGAGAAAAAAGATAAACTGATATATTAAAAATTAAGAAATGCTCACTATTGTCATTTTTCCCTCTGAAATGCCTAAAATTTCCTTTTTCCTTTTTGTTTTCTAGAATCAATTTTGTTTATGGGAAGAGTGACAAATCCTGACACACAAAAGATGAAAGGAAGAGATGTAGATTCCCTCTGAATTATCATCACAGCCTTATAATTAATATAAGCTGATTCCTAGAAAAATATTAAATAGGCAGAATTTATTAAAATGTTTTCCTCTATATCCTTTTCTTTCCTTTCTAAGCCATTTCTGTATTAATATAAAACTTCATTAATGAATAAATGATAGTAGAGGTTTGTTTCAGATCTTTTATTCCTAAATGAATATATCTATAAGTCTAATAGTCTGGTCTTAAGTATAGAAAATGTAGAACGAATTTAAGAAGACGTGCATGTGTAACAGTTCACAATAATACTGAAAAGTTCCTTTCAGGAGTCATTTAGGAATAAAAGGAATTTCATATCCAAGACAGGATTGTTCTAACAGCTTTACAGTAATACATAAGCACACTACTTTTGATTCATGTAGCCTCATGAAGATATAAAAACGATTGGAAGGAAGAAAGGTTTAGAGTAGATGCAAGCATACTCCTTCTCGGGTGCATACCGCCGCTCCAGTCTGCAGTGCCGGCAAACGTTTAGCCAAGGAACTAGATACTGCATTCCAGAAAGAACTGTGATCTTCTCAGAGCCCTGGTAAAACAGAAATCACATCTTTTTTTATGCTTCCATACAGTGTCTCTCTGATGCCTGATGAGCTCTGAAGAGATCTTGGACCTTAACTATGTTTTCCCTGCTTCAAGATCTTTTGAAGCACTATTTTAAAAATTATTTCTTCATTGAACACGTAAAGAAATTGGAAAACCCGAGACTTTTATAAAGTTTTTCCATTTTTGTGTTATTCACCTTCATGGCTACTTCAGGGACAGAATTTTCAAAAATTTACCTCCCTGAGCTAAGTAGAAGTGTTAGAACAAACACTGTAATCTGGGAGGGTTAAATGTGGGCCTCTTCCTCTCATTACTGTGAAATATCAGGTTTAAATAGCCAAGCTAATACTATAGTACAATGAGACTGGACGTAATGTTTCACAATTATTTTTATTTTCAGGCTAGTGATATAAAGTGTCTGTTTTGTTTGTTTATTTGTTGTTTATTTGAGATGGCAATGCTTGACAGAGGACATAATGATCGTAACTACCTGTTTCTGAACCTAGAAGACATTGAAGTTAAAAAAAGTCCATCTACTTTCTCTCTGTTCAATGCACTGAAAAGGCTATGAGATCATAGCCTCTGGACGATGTATTACTATTTGGAAAAAGACATCATATTGGTTATAGCACTAGGTCAGCAAAAAAGGGGAAAGACCCTGAATGAAATGGATTGGCACAGTGGCTGTAACAATGGGCCCAACCATCACATCTGTGCGGCTATCAAGGACGGTGCTGGGCAAGGCAATGGTCCATTAGCTTTACCTAAGTAGGCACGTGCTGAACCGAGGAGGCGCCTACTAGAGGCCGCTCAACAACAGCAGCGACGATATCCTTATTCCCGATGAAGAAATGCAGATTCAAAGCAGTTCTATAAATTAGTCAAGGGAACATATGGTAGGACATTTGCGTCCTCGTGTACCTGAGCTATAAACCCGTGAACTTAATGACTAAGTAATGCTATCAACTACTTAAATCCTGTGAAGTGAGGCAGATCTTCTGTGGAAACCTTGTTATCCCGTGTCCCCGAATTTCTAGGTGGCGCAGCTGATTTATCCTGGACTGCTTACTTTAAGTTTGGCAGTCCGCAGCCAGCGGTTCCCTGAAAGGAAAATCCTAGCGGTCTGCTTCCCTTAAGGTCATAGGTAACCACAGCTTATGGAGACGCTTTCACTTGGTAGCACATCGGGCTGTCACGAATTCATCTCTATTTGACAATAACCGACGCGTCTCCATGGCAACATGCAGAGCAACGCCCAACAATGTATGAAGACAACTTTAGAATTCACGGTGAGGACCTGACATGGAAACATAATTGAGAGCAATGTGCATTTTCCAGTAACCTTAGATGGCTAGTCTCAAGAGTGGGGATTCAAAACCACCTCCTGCTGTGTGGGAGAATGATGAGGTGATCTGCCCCTCCCCCCTAAAGATAGACAGCCTATGCAACGACACAGATGGTTTAGCTATGCATTTGAAAATGCGTTCAAGCGACGCACGAGGTTTTCAGCGGCCTTTCCCCCTGCAGTGGGGCACCAAGGATTGCTCCGTTGTTTGCTCTCAGTCTGGAAGCACCACTGAAACCTGCTCACTTTGAGTGACCATCCTGGCATTTGAAATACCAGTGACATAGCTTCCAGTATCGCAACACACAAGCATTGCAGTAGGACAGACAAGTGATGGTGTTGGGGAAGAAGAATGGCAGTACCATGGTCTGCTACAAGGACAAAGTGATCTGTATTAGAAGCCGTAAGGGCAGAGTGTTCCTTAGAGGTCAGGATGGCAAGGCTTCTTCTGACAAACTTTGGACAGATTGTCAGGGGAGACCAGTCCCTGGAGAAGGGCATCATGTTTGGTAAAGTGGAGGGGTGGTGGAAAAAAAGCATCCTTGACAAGATGGATTGACACAGTGGCTGCATGAATGGGCTCAGGTGTAGGAATATTTTTGAGGATGGCCCGGGACCATGCAGTGCTCTGTTGTGCATAGGGTCACTCTGGGTTGGAGCCGACCCAGTGGCATCTAACAACAACTTGAAGTCACTTATTTGTCCAGTTTTGAATATTTGTGTTTTCTTTACGTTCTAATTCAGCTTGAAGGCTGCAATCCTTGACCATCATCAATAAGTGCTTCAAGTCCTCCTCACATTCAGAAATCAAGGTTGTGTTACATGCATGTCTCAGGTTGTTAATGAGCCTCCAATCCTGATCCATGCTCTTTTTCACGGAGTCCAGCTTCTCTGATTATCTGCTCAACATACAGATGAATCAGTATGGTGAGAGACGACAACCCAGATGCATGCCTTATTCGATTTTAAGCCATGCAGTATCCTTCTGTTTGCTCCACACACCAGTTTCATATGAGCATGATGAAGTGTTCTGGAATTCCCGTTAGTCTCAAAGCGATCCATAGTTTGTTAGGATTAACATGATGGATGCTTTGACTTAGTCAATAAACTCCAGGGAACATCTCTCTGACACTCTGTTTTCAGCTAGAATCCATGCGACATTAGCAACGATAGCCTTGTTCCATGTCTTCTTCAGAATCTGGCCCTAAATTCCTGGCAGTTCCCTGTCAATGTTCCCCTGCAACCCTTGTTGAATGGTCATCGGTAAAATTTCACTTGCATGTGATACTTATTATATTCTTCTATAATGCGAACATTCTGTTGGGTAACTTTTCTTTGAAATGGTGCAAATATGGATTTCTTCTGGTTAGTTGGTCAGGTAGTACTCTTTAAAATTTCTTGGCATTGGTTTAGCAAGTGCTTCCAGTGCTTCAGCAGTTTGTTGAAACATTTCACTTGGTATTCGGTCAAGTTCAGGAGCCTTATTTTTCACGAATGCCTTCAGTGCAGGTTAAACTGTCTCCTTCAATACCATCTATTCCTGCTCAAATGCTCCCTCTTGAAATAATTGGATATCTTCTAGTTCTTTTTGGAAATGTAACTGTGTATTCTTTCTGTCTCTTCTTATGCTGCCTGGATCTTTGCCTTGAGACTCTTCCGATATTTTAACTCTAGTCTTGAACTTGTCTTCAGTTCTTTCAGCATGCTGAATGTGGTCCCACATTTCTTTTTGGTTTTCCAAATCTAGGTCTTTACACGTGTCATTACAATATTTTACTTTGTCTTCCTGAGCTTCCCTTTGAAAATTTCTGTTCAGCTCTTTTGCTCCATGATTTCTTCCACATATCTACTATATAATTAAGAACAAGCTTCAGATAATCCAGGATATACCTGTGGCATACCAAGCTTACATAAGGAAAGAAAGCTGACAAGGCCTCTGCCTCATTTGGCAGAAATGAAATAAACCAGTGAACAAATAGGGCAAAAAATTAGATCGTTTCATATGATGTCAAGTGCTGCCATTTATAGGATAAGGTGGTAAGAAGGGGTTATAAAATGAGATAATCTAATGAGATAGCTACCCACGTTTCACTTTAAATACAGTTTTTTTTTGGAATGGTCTTAGGTGTTAGTTTCTCTTTAACAAGATTTGGTGAATGTCTAGCTTGGGTTCCTTGCTATGAGGCCTCACTTGGAATTGTACTCTTCTCTGATTACATGCTTTGCATCCAGAAAGTGTTGTTTGTCTCATAAAAAGAGTGCGGTACATTCATTTTGAAGAGAGAGTAGCTTGTGAGGTGGGTTCAAGTTGACATACTCCTCCTCTCCCTCCTTCTAGCAACATAGTTGCCAAAGCACTTTCAAAAATCAAAGTCTTTATCTTCACCCTTATTTGCAGTTAACTTGGGAGATATAATTTCCTATCACTTCCACTCTCCAGGGGAGAAAGATGAGGCTGTCTACTACTGGAAAGATTTATCATATCGGAAATCCTATATAGATTCTCTGTGAGTCCTGATCAACTCCAAGGCTGTGGACTTTGTTCTTAAGGGCACAGCATCTGGAATATAGTTATAAAACGTATTTACTTATGAAATAGACTAAATAGCCATCTTTGCCAAGCAGTATGAAATCTTTAGGGTTTGCAACAGTTTTATAATTATGTGGAATATATTGTCAAGCTAATAAGCCCTCAGAAAAATCTAACAAATAATGTGTATTATATATGTATATGTTATACATGTATGTATCTATAGACACATTCACATATATTTCTTTCTAAAGGAATAAACATCATGATGGTGCTGATATGTCTTATGAAACTTTAAAACTCGGTTTTAGAGTTTGCACATAGTTCTGCTTCATGGCATATATTAGAAGCGTCTGCTCTATCAGGTCCTGAATCAAGGAGGGGAAGAGGCCTGACAAAGATTTCTGTTCTTTTTCAGTGAGCTTTACATTTCTCATGAGCTGAGTAATACATGTGTAAAACTCTGGAAGATACAGATACAAAATTTGGGCTGGATTCATAAGAAACCCATGCTTGGGTCTGGAAATGAAGCATTTTCCTCACAGGATGCCCTCACACCTTCGAGACCTGCTCCATGAGCGGCCCTGATGTGAAGGGGGATCAGTGCAGACGAGCCCCAGGCCGTCAGTGGGAAAGTGGGCCAATTTCAATCTGTTTCTTGCCAGATCACTTTTGTCCTGGTTCTTCCCTTCCTTTTTTTGTTTTTTTTTTTTTGCTCCTCGTGTTTTGATCTCCAAATCTGAGGTCTGAAATGCAAGAGGTCAAATAACCAGCTTATTTTTCCTTTGATGTCCCCCAGTGACCACCGGACAGCATAACATAAGGGAGATAAGAGTTAGCAGCCCTGGTGGCAGGGTGGTTACGCACTGGGCTGTGAGCTATAAGGAGATAAGAAAGGACAGATTTTTCACTTTCTAACACTGTCATTTTTCACCAGTCACCTCAATTCTCTCGGGCTTTACTGTCCTATGAAAGGTTGGGCGAATCCTATTTAAAGTCTTCATTGCAAATTCTTATAATTTTAAATCTTGAGCTTCTCAACAAAGGCATATCTTGATTGAGGAAGTATGTGTGTTTGGTCGTTATTGTTAATAATTAATGTGCTTTTACAAAATAAAATACATTGCAGAATGCACCTGTCACTCTGATTTTGTTCATACACATGATCCTCAATAATTGATCATTATGTTTGTACAGATTTTCAATTGAATTTTAAAAAATATACTGTCTATTAAAAACATTTTGAATGGTAAAGGAGACATCTACCTGTTCTTCAAATATGCCCAACTATGGTTTCTCTGTTGCTGGGCTGTTCTGGGCAGTGTCTGCTTAAGGAATAACTCATTTCTCTAACCTTTGTACTCTGCGATTTGACTAATTTGAGATTGTCACTGTAAACCCAAATAAGCAAGAAGCAGGTGCACCTCTCTGACCACTCTGTTTCCTCATACCGGCTTCATGCAACTCTTCCAGCTAGACCTGGAGCCTCATGTAGATGCCGGAGCCTCTGGTTCCTCTGTGACTCTGTGCCACGGAGTCCGTCTGGGGTCCAGGTTCAAGCCAACCAGAAATACCTACTTGCATGGCACTAAGTTGTAAGCAAGAGTTATATATACTAATTGGAATTTGAGAGAATGGTTGAGACAGTACCAAAACCCACACTCACTGCTCTGCAGTCCAATGCAACTCCAAGTGGCCCTAGGAGGAAGAGCAGAACTGCTCCGCAGGGTTTCCAAACTGTCCATCTTCACAGGTGCAGAAAGCCCCATTTTTATCCCACGGAGCAAGTGATGGGTCCGCACTCCAATTGGAAATTCACTGTACTAGTGCTAAATTGGTACATTTAAGGGGAGGCTTCTGTAACAAAAATCCAAATTTTGTTGTGTGGTTTGAAGTTGGATGGAAATAACGGACAGGCATAGTTTACTTAAAGACAAGAACTTTTTGTTAAACTGAGGGAAACAGTTGGTAAAAGTTTGCTGTATAGCTCAGAGAGTCATTTTTTAAAATCTTCTGATGCAGTGTCCAGTCAGAAACTATCACATTATTATTTTCCCTAAACTTAGTTGACTACTGTCCTAGTCAAAATTATTCAGAGAAGCAATCAGTCACACATATGAAAGGACTTCAAAAATTTGTGGGAAAATGGAATTAAATTATAATGGAATTTCCCCACAAACTTCCTGACTCCCCCTCATGTGTTGTATGGTATGTGTGTTGTGAGAGGGAGAGATTACCAAAATTTTGATTTATGTGAGGCAAACATCGTAAGGAAACCCTCCTTTTGATTGGTGGGTTGATTGTATTCGATTATATTATGGATAGTAATTACATTAAATTATATTAGATTACATTATGGAAAAGCAACAAGTCTAGTGGTTAGGCAAATCACAGTAAATTGTAGCGTAGTCAGGTTGACACATAGATTAGCCATCAGAATTACTTAACCACTGGTTACCAATAGAATATGAACAGAGAGATATGTAGTTGGCTGAGGTGGTTTGTGATCAAGTTTACGTTCTTTTTATGTCTCTTTAACCTAGAGAAAGGCAAAAGTGGGTATTTGAAAATAATCTCTGCCCCAGCATTTAACTTCGCATTTTTCCAAAAGTCAAGGATAGGAGAAAGTTTCCAAGATACTTTTCAAGATGTAACCATGATGATTATTTTCTCTCAACTTTAGGGTATCATATAGTATGATATGTTTTTAAATCATTTTATTGGGGGATTGTACAACTCTTACCACAATCCATCCATCCATCCATGTGTCAAGACCATTTGTACATTTGTTGCCATCATCATTCTCAAAACATTTGCTCTCCACTTAAGCCCTTGGTATCAGCTCCTCATTTTCCCCTCCCTCCCTGCTCCCTCTCCCTCATGAACCCTTGATAATTAACAAATTGTTATTATTTTGTCATATCTTACACTGTCTGACGTCTCCCTTCACTCACTTTTCTGTTGTCCATCCCCCAGGGAGGAGGTAAATTCTACTTTAAATTTTTGTTTCCTTGATTTAAAGTTAACACTCCACACTACTGGTCTATACTTAAGGACTTTCTCACTCCCAGTCATCAAGCCAATGCTGACTCATAGAAACCCTATAGGGTAGACTGACTCTGTGGGTTTCCAAGACTGTACCTCTTCACAGGAGTGGAAAGCCTCACCATTCACCAACAGGGACTATTTAGACAATTACAATAAAATGTTTACTTTTCCTCAACAGAGAAAAGAGACTGTCTTTATAATATCAGGCAAGATCATCTTTCTCTTGTGGAGCAGCTGGTGGGATTGAACTGCCAACCTTGTGATTAGTGGCCCAAGGCCTAACCCACAGTGCCACTAGGGATAGTTCCACTTGACACAAAATCCAAACAATCATAATTGTCCTAGTGACTAAATGCTTCAATAAAATAACTACCACAAATAGGTGGCTTCAAAGAACAGATTTATTTTCTCGTGAGAAACTGAAGTCTGAATTCAGAGCATTGGCTCTAGGACAAGGTATTAGAAGCTGAAGGTAATTCTTGGCATTATGGATTTTTTTCAGATTTCTTTTTCTTTATCTTCAGGTGGAATATGAGGTCTCTGTTATGCTATTTCTTTGAGACACCCCATCAGAAGGGATTAGCTTTAGGGTTCATTAATGTATCCCAAACTTATGGCCATTGAGTGGATTCTAACTCATAATGACCATCCCTATGAGCAGAGTAGAAATGCTTCATATGGTTTTCAACGCTATACGTCTTTATAGGAACAGCTATCTTCTTCTTTATCCCTAGGGGTGACTTATTAAACCACTGAGCACCCACAGAGCCACTGGGACTCCTTCATCCAGTATATGAGGGGGCACTTCCCCCCTCAAAACATAAAACAAAAACAAATGGAATTGCATTGGGTAGAGCAGAACATTTGTGGTGTGCATTTTTCCTGCTAGGTGAGCATCCAGCAGCCCACTGTGAGTTAGTTCACCTAGTGGCATCACCTGGGAAGGGTCTTTCTGGTCACAGTGAATTTTTTCATGAAAGCAGTTTTACTCCAACCGTTTTTTGGTGATGACAGATTTAAGAGAACAGTGTGTGGTTGTGAAATTTTGTTTCCTACTTGGGAACAATGCCACAGAAACTTTTGTGATTTTGAATATAATTTACAAAGCCAGTGCTATGAGAAAAACTCAAGTGTATGAGTGGTTTTCTCATTTCAACTAAGGTGAAATGTCGATTGAAGACCAACTGCATTCTGGAAGTCCATTGAGTTCCCAAATAAATGAAAATGTTGACTCCTAGTGCATTTGAGTCCATCCCAGCAGGTCAGACTGTCAATAAAGCTTTCTATTTAGAGCGGTGGTTCTCAGCTTTCCTAATGCCATGACCCTTTCATACAGTTCCTCAGGTTGCCGTGACCCCAACCATAACATTATTTCCATTGATACTTCATCACTGTCATTTTGCTACTGGTATGAATCATCATGTAAATGTCTGATCTTCAGGGTGTATTAGGTGACCCCTGCGTAAGGGTCATTTGATGCCCAAAGGGATTGTGACCCACAGTTTGAGAACCACTGACTTTGAGGCTCAGAAAATGTAGCCTAACAGTGTGTAACAAAAAAGGCCTGATTTGTGGAAGATGGGGGACTGATTTTGCCACCACGACAATACACCTGCTGACACAGCCATATCAGTGTGCCTGATTTTGGCAAACCTCAGCGTGCCTGTTTTGCCCCACATACCTGACTCACCTGAACTCACTCCATGCAACTTCTTTTTGTTTGTTCAAATGAAGAGGGATGTGAAAGGACAGCAAGTTGAGAACAGAGAAGAGGTGAGGGAAAAAATGAGGGAGGTGCTGTCAGCCATCCAAACAGATGAGTTTGAGAAGTGTTTCCAAGAATGGAATTGAAAAACTGATAAATGTATTAACTGTTATGGATAGTACTTTCAAGATCATAAAGTTGTTTAGTAAAAAAATTTAAATACATAGCTTTGAAAAAAGAACTCCATTTTGTGTGTGGGGTGGGGAGACCCCATCGTACGTTGCTGTTATGTGCCATCCAGTCGGTTCTGACTCAATGCAGTCCCGTGTGCAATGAGATGGTCCTGAACCGTCCTCACCTTTCTTATGACGCCCTTGCTGCAGCCACCCTGTCAATCCAGCTTGTTGGGGTCTTCCTCTTTTTCAGGGACCTTCTACTTTACCAAGCGTGTGCCCTTTTCCAGGGGCTGGTTGCTCAGATAGCAAGTCCAAAGTAAATGAGATGATGTCTTGCCAGTCTTGCTTCTAAGGTCAGAGTTATTTGTGTTTCTGTCAGGACATGGTACTTTCAATAGTCCCTGGACCGAATCAATTCTTCACTTTTCCTTATTCTATTTCCAACTTGTCTATGCCTATGAGGTGACTGCAAATACTATGTCTTGGATCAGATTCACATCAGCCTCAGTAATACAGAGCGCATGAATGCAGCCAAAGGAAAGTCTTATTTCCAACAAGGATCCCTGGTGGCGTAGTGGGCTACCCATTGAACTGCTAACTCACCAGCTGCCATGAGGCAAAAAGATGAGGTCTTTCTACTCCCTTAAAGTTTACAGCCTAGGAAACCCAAAGAGGTAGTTACTGTCTGTGCCATAGGGCCGCTGTGCATTGGAATTGACTTCCTGGCAGAGATTTTGGCGTGCTCCAGGCAAGGTCATATTTACTGGTAAAATAACCATATTTGGGAACACAGGCCAATCCATAACCATAGTGTGCCTATCTCTGAATACAGCACTACATTCAGGGGAAAACAAGTAATCTGAGATGCTCAGCCAACCCCTTCTTCAGGATCGCTGTGGTGATACTGAAAGATGACCGCATTCCTCTGATAGTGCAAGCCCTTCTTATAAAATGAAACCGAGCACAGGTGTGAGATGTTTGGAGACAAATCCTCCTGAATGCATGCCCTCGTTATAACCCCAAAGACTGCCGTCCTACACGCTTCCTTACGTCTTGGAAGCAGTTCCAGTATTCTTTGCAGCCAAGGGACTGTCATTGCCCTCACAAAGAGTTTGATATTTTTTGTCATTAATTTTTCTTTCATCCTTTATCAGTTAAACATGGTTACAGTGGATTGCATGGCATTCTGGACATGGGATTTTCCCTTTGTGCACAGGTTAAGTAGTTTTATTGCAATGTTTTTGCATTAAGCAGTGTTTTCTTATGTAGTGTCTCATCTGCTTTGACTCTATCCAGTTACCTTTCTATTTTAGATGATGTGTTATTTCCGTTTTTAAAGTTTTTTTTAAACATCTTCTATTTCTTTCCATATTTTGTTCAAGTTTACCTTTAAGTCCTTGCACATGTTTCCAGGAGGTATTTTATATCATTGTGTGCTTCATCCATCATTAGTGTCATGTCAGGGTCTTCTTTTCCATTGACTGATTTTTCTTCTAGTTATAGATTATACTTGTTTGCATCTTTATATACGTTTAGCTGGATTAGGGACAATTTTCTTGCTCTTGTTATGTTTCAGATCATCTAGATTTTGTTCTTTGCTTTGGGTTTTTGTGTTGGGTTTTTTTGTACTTGTGACTAAATTTGTTCGCCTTTTTCAAAGCCAAGGATAGACAACATATGAGGTTAACATTGAGGAGGAATATAATGTTTTAAAGGATTAACTGTTGAGTGGCCTTCTGGAAATAATCCAACTACTGCATTACCTGATGCTTGTTAAGATCATAGAACCAATTCTTTATTGAGTTTCATATCCATATCGTTTCAACTTGTCTCCATGTCCTCATCACACCTTAGAAGAAAATAGCAGAAATTCAGGACCACAAGAAGAAAGCTCATTTTAGTTTTCCCCAGTGTCCTGGGCAATGATTTAGTGAAACCCAGTCTGTCTCTTTCTTAAGATGCTTTCCCTCCCCTTAACATCACCTTGGAGAGTATGCATCCTTCTAGCAGAGGAAAGAACAAAGACATAACTGTAGATATCATTGTAAATATTGAATTTGGCATGGATCTAATCATTTAAGAACAAGTAAGATCTGATTAGGTTAGTCCTATTCTGGTGCATTTTCAAAAAATGTAAGAGAGAAAAATGTATTTAATCAACTTGCCAAGAGATTTTTGAAGGAAGTTATTTTGGAAGCTGGGCTATTGGAACTTTCTCAAATACACTAAGTCATTGTATCCCTTAGCCCTCTATTAAATATTTGTGAAAATTCCGATAGCATTCTCTAACTTGATTTGGTCTCAAATTTATTATAGTAGGAGGTTAGGATTAAAAAGTAAAATAACAAAAGTAATGGAAATCTAAGTTTGATACTAGATGAGACCAATTTTATGTAAGGAACTGAAAGAAAAAGTGCTAGTCACCTAAGACATTTAGGTAAAGTTAGTGATTGACTTACTCATTATGTCATCGGAAAATGAAAAGTTTTGAAATGGGTGAATTTTTATAGATCATCAGATTCCATTTAAATTTCACCAATATACTTGATGTATTAGGAAATTTGAAAATAGGAATATTGTGTTCTCATTGGAAAATGGCATCAAATACCCAGAATGTGCCAATTTTGTCAATTAATCTGAAAGAAGTAAATGTACTTCTTTCTGGTTGGTAAGACTTTTAACTTTATACTTAGAGTTATTAAATAGATGTTATAAGTGTGGAGTGGCAATCCTCAAAGTATGGCCTGAGTGTCTGTCAGGTCAACCTATGTTTATAATAATACTAAGAAGTCATTTCCCCTTCCATCCTCACTCTATCATGAATACACAATAGGCATACCATAGCTTCCATGCTAGGTCATTGAAACACTGACGGATCTAAGACTCTAGCTGCCTTCTATTAAACAAGATATTAAATAACAACAAAAACTTTTTTTAAATGTTATTTCTATGAACATTGTTATGCTTTCTAAAATAACACACATGAACTCTTTGACATATTCAATATTTTTGTTAGTGTAAAAGAGCCACATTGCTGATCTCTTGTAGATACTTATACAGGCCCCAGTCACCTGAGAGAGTTAAATATTAAGAAGAAGTCTGGGCAGACAGAAACTTATGACACCGTGAAATAAGCAAAGCCACAGAGGGAAAGATGTGTCTTCCAAGGAGGCACTGTCTCAGGTGTCACAGTGACAAACAACAACAACAAAGACACATCAGAAAAGAAGGCATATTGATTATAAAATCTTTGACATGGCTATAGGGAAGATGGGTGAGAGCCGATCATACCCACAGGGAGGGTCACAGAGAATTAGTTCAAATGAAACATTTATATTTATACACATATCCCCTCCTGGCGGCATACTAAAATTAGAGAAATTATAGCAGAGAACATGCATAGATTAAGAATAGGTCTCATTTGTATTTCCCTAGTGTTTCCAGTGATTTCTATAGAGTCCATCAGAAATTCACATAATGCTTTTTTAGCTTCTACTCTCAAAACCCATTAAAGCTTAAACTGAGTTATGGATTGAGGTACCTCCCCTCAAAATATGTTGAAGTCCTGGCCCCAAGACCTTGTTTTATACTAGTGTTTTTGAATGTTTTATCATTTATTTTGAGGTCCTACTGGAGTAGAGTAGGTCTAAATCATATCTAAGTGGGGTCTATGAACACCAAGAATTCCTGGGCAGCATCAGAAGTTGGGAAAAAGGCATCAAACCGTTTATGTCTCAGAGCCCTTAGAGGGATTAACATAATGTATACAATGATTTGGACTCTGGTCTCCAGAATCGTGTTCTTATAAAACCACACAATTTGGGGATTTTGTTATAGCAGTCACAGTGAAGTAAGACAAACATGTAAAAAAAATTATTGGAGAATACAGGTTACCTGAATACCAAGTGAGAAAGTATAAACGACTTTCAAGAGTAACAAGAACCCAAAAGTGATGAATATCAAGTCTTAGATTATTAAATAATCCCTCTTTCTGAGAAACTTACCTTCTTGCTGAGAACCGGGTAGCTTCACATATCTCTGCTGAACAATGATTTTCCCCCAGCAACTCCAATTTTATACCAGCCAACTAGCAGAGGTGTTAGCACCAGTGAGTCTCAATGCCAAATGATTAGCCCAATCCGATTGGCCCAATTTGGGGTCTATGTCCTCTTCAGATGATGAGGTTTTGTCCACAGGAGTTGAGGGAGTGATTGCCAGGAAAGAACATAACTTATAAACAACAGATTAGATAAGCCCTCCTAGAGAAGGGTTTTATGAGATACACAAGCCACTGCCTATTGTTCAAAGGAAGAGATACATAAGAGATCCAGCAAATTTATACTTACTTAGTTACCCTCTCTCAGGGCCTCAGTCAATTCGGATTTCAGCACAGAAACATTGTAGTCTTAGTAACTGGTGTAAATGTTCTTTTTAAACATTACTGTAGGTAACTGTTTATGTAGAATTCCCCTAGACAATTCTCTTTATGAAACTTGAAGCTCCCTAAGCAATTGCTACATTGTAATGAAATTGCTTTTTTATGCACCAGATATACACCTAAATTAATCAAAACCTCTATGTAAATGGGGACTGATGTAATTTGAGAAAATAATAATCTGAGTCTATGTATGTGTGAAATGGAAATATGCAGTTGGCTTTTAGCATTGAGATACATTTTTAAAGCATTCTTTCTTGGAATACCTGATCACTATTGATGGTTTCAAAATTACACTGATACACCTCAGACAGCCTGGATCAAGGAGACACATACCAAGCCGTCTGGTATGGAACAGTGAACATTTCCTGGTGCAGCAAAAAAACAACAAAGCAGTTGGGGGAGGACCTGTGTTCTTGCGGATGTAATCTATCCCCCTCAGCCCTGCCATTTGCTGAGAAACCGCAGTTATCTAACTATGCTCCTAGGCTATGAATTAATGCTTGCCTCTGTCTTATCAATGCCTTGTGAAGACATGCCTCTGTATAAGGCTCATTTACCTAAAAAAATTGTTGAAGCCAAAACAAAAAGCATTTCTACAGCTTTGTCCTTGCATCTAGAATGTTAGATCTTAATCAGACTAATTCAGTAACGAGGGCAATATGACATGTGCTGCAATGATAGCTTTTTATTAAAAATTCATTTGAAACTTCCATTCTCAGTGCTCATTAGGCCTGTGCTGAGGAATAATTTATTCCAGTTTTTCACAGATCCTAGGAAAGTGATTTAATGAAATGTCCATGTCACAGTATAATAAGAGTCAGCAACTGGTATCTCCAAATAGATATTTCATGAAGTTTACTTTGTGTTCAGATCAGCTGACAATATCAGGAAACAGGACTGGGACCCAGCTCCCCATATTCCTCTGGCTAGCTACTACTCTTCTATCTTCATACCCTCCTCGTCCCAGGAACAAAGGTTGAGTTTCATGTCATAATCTCTGTTGGCATCCTCGGCCCATGTCTGGTATCCAAGGAATAAAAGTCTACCAAGCCAAGGGGTGGTGGAGCTAGTGATGCTGCCTTCTACACTGTGGTCAGAGTGTTAGGTTTCAAAAACGTTCAGACACACACACACACACACACACACCTTTTCCCTATTTTAAGACCTTTCTTCTATGTCGTTTTGCTCTTATGATCTAATGACTTTCAAGTATTGTTGTGGATTGATGCCTAGACTTGGCAGAGCAGATATACAAGTGTAACTAAGGTTATTATACCGAGAGGCCAAGGAAGATTCATTCGTCAGCAGTGCCTTTTACAAAAGCACGCTTCAGTGAGGTGTTCCCCAGGTGTCTTCTCAATGACACAGACACAGCCTTCAGCGACGAATGGGAAGATTTAGGGCTGCTATCACATTGCATCCGAGTAGAAATACAAAAAATGAAACTTTCTTATTACCCTTCATCTGGTAAATTAAACAACACTACAGTATATTCAGTCTATTTTAAGGTTTGGGGAACCTCAATATTTGGTGCAATTTCATGGCACCCAAAGTTATTTGAAAGCAAAGAATTCCAGAAAGACATTTCCTTGCTTCATTAACTATACAAAAGTATCCTATTTTGCTGGTCATATCAAATTATAGGTAACATGGCAAAGGATAGGAATTGCATAGCAATTAACTGGATGCATGTGGAAGTTGTACATAGACCAAGAGGCTGTTGTTTGATAGAATAGAGGGATAATATGTGGGGTTAAAAGCCAGGAAAGGTGTGCATCTGGGTTGTAGCTTGTCACCATTTTTATTCAATGAGCACTCTGGGCAAATAATCCAAGAAATGACTACTTAAAGAAAAATGTGGCATCAGAATTTAAGAAAGACTCACTGATAACGCGCAGTATGCAGATGACACAACTTTGCTTTCTGAAAGTGAAGAAAACAAAAACATTGATGAAAAACCAAGCCTATAGCTTTCAGTGTAGGCTGTACCTCAAAGTAAAGGAAGTGAAAATCCTCACAACTGGACTAACAGATAACACAAATGGAGAAAATACGGAACTTGCTATAGATTTAGTTTTACTCGGATCCCAAATCCATACCCATTGAAGCAGTAATAAAAACACCAAGCTTCTTATTGTATGGGACAAATCTGCTGCCAAAGACTTCTTTAAAGTGTTAGTACAATGATCACTTTGAGGCCTAAGGTGTGCCAGACTTAAATCATGGTATTTTTAATGGTCTCATCTGGACAATGAATAAGACTGAAGAATAATAGATGGTTTTAAATTATGTTGGCAAAGTATATTGAATATATACCATGGATCTTGAATATATACCATGGACTGCTAGAAAAATGAACAAATCTGTCTGGGAAGAAGTATGTGCAGAATGCTCCCTAGAAACGAGGATGGTGAGACTTTGCCCCTGTACGTTTAATACGTTATCAGAAATAACCAGTCTTTGGAGAGAGACATCAAGCGTGGGAAAGTAGAGGGTAAGTGAACAAGAGAAAGAGCTACATTGAGAGCGATTTCACAGCGGCTGCAGCTATTGGCTCAAGGAGAGCCATGATTTTGAGGCTATTACAGGACTGGCCAGTGTTTCATTTTCTTTCATGCTTAGGCTTGGTACAAGTTGGAATTGACTAGCCGACACCAAACAAAAATGGTAAACACAGTACAAGTTTCAATACAGTTAGCTATGCCAATACCAGGAGCCCTGGTAGCAGAGTATGTTACAAACTGGGCTGCTAGCCGAAAGGGTAGCAGTTCAAAGCCTCCAGCTGCTCCGCAGGAGAACTATGAGTCTTTCACTTCCTTTCAGGTTACAGAGAAGGAAACCCACGGTTGCTATGCGTTGGAATCAAATCCAGAGCAGTGAGGTTTTGTTTTTTAATTATTAGTATTACACCCTGTTGATTTTCTAATAAATCATCACCTTTTTTGGCAATTGAAAATGTGGAAACTAGTCTGTGGTCTGCTTTCAACTTTGATATTATAACTAGCTAACTATGCAAAAATGTCATTGCTCATAAAACCGGCTCTCCTAAGGTTTCCATTCTGTGTAGACCGATTAGGTTACTTTGTGTGTGCCAGGATTTCAGCTCTCTCAAACTCTTACTGCTTCTAAGATCTTCAAACGGTTTCTGTACCTATCGTTGTGCTGAAACCTGTGCTAAAAGCTAGCTATAGCTACAGCATTTGTCTCCCAAAGCATTCATTCCACACCAGCAGACTAGTGGGCCGATAGAGCTGTTCCTTGTCATTAAGTAAGTAGGTTTCCATGCTGCCTAGGTTAAAAATGCAAACTTAGGAGATGAAACTCACTGGTCTATTAACATCTGTGCTAGTTAGGTAAGAGCTATGAAAAATAGGTCTCAAACACTGTGGCTTAAAAACTGTCATCCATTCCTAGGAAGTTTCTTCATCTGCATGATGAAAGGTGAATCGCAGACACGTCCACTCTCTGGCTTGTGTCAAGGAGAAGAACCATTATCAAGGGCAAGAAGTTTACTTTGAAACCAATGGGGCAGGTACTACACTGTCCTGTCTGCTTCCATCCCCTTGGTTATAGATAAGTCATCAAAGGAAAGATAGCTGCCAAGGAGCCTGGAAAAGCACTCTAGCTGGGAGGTCAACTGCCCAACTTTTACTCTATTACTATTGAAAAACAGGATGCAGATTCTGACGGCAGGCTCCAAACAACCATTAAAAACGTCAGCACATTCATTGTAGTTATTTTTTAATAAGGTAGCTATTCTTTTATGAAAATCTTGAAATTATGGGACAAGTATATTTTTAACGAAGAGAAAGTAGGTAAGGACTTTCAGGCTTGTTGGACCTGATGGGGAGTTGGATGTGTAGGCAAAACTGTACAATATTAGCTAAAAATGGTTCCGCATGAGTGACAGAAAATGAATGATTTTAAATGAATGAATTTACTCTTGGGACGTCGTCACACTTTTTCTTCTTTTCTCTGGTGCCATTGTTTGAATTTTATTAGAGTAAATCAAAGTATACAGTGAGGGTACGCCTAAACATCTATTTTCACGTCCCACTTGAGGTTTCCAGATGCTTGGGTCTGCTGAGATTGTGCACTTCTGTGATGCTTTGGCGCCACCCAGCAGGCTGGCTGCAGATTGAGTCCTGGTGCCTGCAGGGAAGCAGGCTTTTCAGTAGCGGGAACTGGGGGAAAGCAGTTCGCAGTGGTGAGCTGAGACAGGGTTTCCAACCAATAAGCCTCCTCCTAGTTCTTATGTCCATGTCAGATCAGAAAATATAAGATACCACGGATCTTTTGTGTGGGTGAGATTATCAATGTTTCCAAATGACAAACTGCACGCATATTTAAAATTTCAGCCCTGACTGATTTCCATTACTCCCCACCCCCAGGAATAGAGTTAGCCAACAACCAGCCAGCCCACAGCTGCTCCTACTCACAGCAACCCCCCAGAACAGCGTAGAAAGGCTCCATCGGGATGTCTTCGCAGGAGCAACTGGAGGCTTTAAACCCGCCTACCTTCCCAGTTAACGTCCCAACTGCTCTCCCTGCCTGCAACCTGAGCCCTGGGGACTGGGGAGGGAAATAAGACAGTTCATCCGTTTGCAGTGAAATTTGCGTTGGACACACTCACCTAGATATACCTACAGAGTGCCTTCCAGTGGTACAGAAGGCTAAGAAATGCCTGCTCCACCTGCCCACTGCTGTGAAAAGGATAAGTGGGCTCTGTACTTTTCTGGATGAGACCAAATTACTTCTGTTTATTGCCTTTTTAAAAAAATATAAATGCATGCTTTTCTTAGAGCATGCATATAGACAGTGGAGTTCATAAAATATATTATTAAGGGCTAATTGTCTCTGAAGATGTTACTTTGGTTGAAAATCAACATAACAGATAAAAAGCTATGATACCTTCTCAAGTTGTGAAGTTAGCAGGTTGCTTCGTGGAATAAATGATGTAATGCATTTTCTCATAACTACTAGGTTTTCTTATAAAGTTGCTAGTGTCCCTTTCAGTGTCACCGACTCCGGAACAACTCTCTCATCCATGAATTTCAGGTCAAGATTTATGATGTGCTTTAATAGTCAACATCTTAAAGGTAATTCTCATTAGAGTCACCATCAGCCTTCTGTTCATCAAACACAACGATTGTGCTTTGATTTTCAGCAACAGAACTTCTTTGCAACATTTAGCTTATTTGGATGCTAACTTCTTGAATTCCGCCCCCCCCCCATTAATATAGCATATTTTGATTTGGGGGAGTTGTCATCTCATCCTTGCTTTGTCTCCACTAAATATTCCTCTTTCTATTTTTGCTCTCTCTATGTGAGAGCTAAATAATTCTGTATTGGGCCTTCCACTTATTCTTGTTAGGGGACGTCACTCGTTTTTGTCCCTTCAACCAATGCAAGGATATCTAAACTCACCTCTAATCTTACTTCTAGAGCCACACATTCAGTTGCCTCATAGACATACCAAGTTCAACTTGTCCGGAATGAATCCAGTAACCATTGTACTCACATCTGATCCTCCTCCTTTCATGCACGTTTCTCTGGGAAGCATCCACCCAAATTCCTAACAAGAACTCTCTAATGCACCGAATAGTCAAATGGTGATTAGATTCAACAATTTTATGTACCAGATACATCTTCAGTTTATTTGATGTTCTTTATCACCACAGCTGCTACATTAATTCATGCCAGTATCATCTTGCATTATGGTAATGACTGCTAAGAGGTAGTCTCTCATTTTCTCCATCTACAAATATGTCTTTGGCAATATTACCTATGTAAAAAATTAAAAATAAAATCCTAGTAAGTTGTCTACACATTAGAAGATTGCTTAATAAATTATTAAGTGGTAGATATTGGTGGACAGCAATTGTTGATTTGCCTGTATGTTTAAATAGAACTGTCAAAATCTCCACTTTATGTACTTTTAAGTTTTATCATTAGGAGCATTACATTTAGTATTAACACATCCCTTTGGCTCACTGAAATTTCTATCATTTGAAATAAGCCAGCACGCCACCATAAAGCAGATTCAATCGCATAGCGACCCTCCATGGGGATGCTGAGACTGTAATTCTTTATAGGGACATGCAACTTGATCTTTCTCTCTCAGAGCAGCTGATAGGTTAGCATCTCTGGCTTCGGGGTTAGAAGCCCAGTGCCTCTCCTTCAGTACCACCAATGTGCCTTCATTATCAAATGCCCCCCTCTATAGTCCTTGCCTTGTATTCTATTCTATCTGAGAGGAAGATCACCACACACCATCTCAACACCATTTGTCTGTCCATTTCTCTGACTATGATGGCGTGTGTGCTACTGTGCTACTGTGCTACTGGGAGATATGTCACTGGCATTTTAAAATACCAAAAAAGTCACCCAAAGTGAACAGAATTCATCAGAGCTTCCAAACTAAGAATAGACAGCAAAGAAGGAAGGGGTTACCCTTCTCAGAAGAGTTAAACATGGAAATCTTTATGGATAGCATGTAAACACCAGATACTGAAAACAGTAGAACAATGTCATATATAATGCCTAAAAATGGGGGACGCATCTTCATATCAGAAGCACAAATGGTCTTATGCCAGAAAGCACTCAAAATAGGAGTGGAAAGACTGCTTCTTAACGTAGACTGCTCATGGTTATCCTAAGCATCAGTGAGCTGAATGGACTGGTATTGGCCCTTTTGGAGATGACGGGGCAGGGACTGACTGTGGAACAGACCATGAATTGCTCATATGTAAGTTCAGGTTGAAGCGGAAGAGAATGAAAAAGACTGCTTGATATCCAATATATGATGTCGAGTGCATCCCACCTGAATTTCAAGAACATTTAAGGATTTGACTCACTGAGTACTAATGACAGAAGAGCTGATGAGCTATGGGATGGTATCAAGAACATAATACACGAACAAAGGAAAAGACAGGAAAAGAAAGAAAAGATCAGTGTGCATGTCAAAAGAGACTGTCACTTACTTTTGAATGTAGAATAGCTAAGGCACACAGAAGAAATGATGGAGCCAAAGAGCTGAACAGAAAAGTTCAAAGGGCAGCTAGAGACGACAAAGTAAGATATTTTAATGAAATATGCAAAGACCTAGAATTAGAAAAACCTAAAATGAGAACACACTCAGCATATCTTACACTGAAAGAATTCAAGAAACATTTTAAGCCATGAATTGCAATATTGAAAGATTCTATGGGCAAAATATTGAATGGAGCAGGAAACACCTGAAGAATAAGATGGACAAACTACACAGTCACCGTACCAGAAACAACAAGCTGACATTCAACCATGTGAAGACAAAACATAATCAAGAATGAATGGCAATGAAAGAAGTCCAAGCTGCACTGCAGGCATGAGTCCAAAGCAAAGTTACTGGAATTGGCAGACACCAAATAAAATGTATCAAGATGCTAACAAAGCACTGGAAGCTCACATTCCTCCATTCCAGTGGTTCTCAACCTGTGGGTCACGACCCCTTTGGGGTTCAAAGGACCCTTCCACCGGGGTCGCCTAATATATCCTCCATATCAATATTTACATTATGATTCATAACAGTACCAAAATTACAGTTATAAAGTAGCAACGAAGATAATTTCATGGTCGGGGGTCGCCACAACATGAACTGTATTAGAGGGTTGCGGCATGAGGAAGGTTGAGAACCGCTGCTCTGTGCCAGGATATTTGGAAGACTGCTACTTGGCTGACTGAAAGAGATTCATATTTCTGCCTATTCAAAATAAAGGCGACCTAACAAAATGTGCAAATTAAAGAACAATTTCGTTAATCTCACATTCCAGTAAAACGTTGTTGAAGATCCTTCACCAGTAGTTGTAGCAGTGCATTGACAGGGACCTACCAGAAATTCAGAGAGGCTGCGCAACAAGGGATATCATGGCTGATGTAGGATGACTTTTGGCTGAAAGCCGAGAATATCAGAAAGATATTTACTATGTTCTATTGACTATGTAAAGGCACGCCAGTGTGTGGCTCATAGCTAACCAAGGATAACCTTGGGAATAAAAGGAATTTCAGAACACTTTACTGGGCTCACGAGGAACCTATACGTGGATCAAGAGGGCATTGTGCAAACAGAACAAGGAAATGCTGCCTGGAATAAAATCAAAAAAGGTGTGCCGTGGGGTTCCTCTCACTATGCTGATCCAATCTATGTGCTAAGCAAATAATCAGAGAAGATGAATTATGTGAAGAAGAATTCATATCAGGATTTGAGGAAGGCTTATTAAGAATCTGTGGTATGCTGATGAAACAGCCTAGCCTGCTGAAAGTGAGGGGGGCTTGAAGCACTTGCTGATGAAGATCAAGGATTGCAGCCTTCAGTATTGGTTACAACTCAATATAAAAGACATCAAAATCCTCACAACTGGATGAACAGGTAACATCATGATAAATGGAGAAAGATTGAAGTTGTCAAGGATTTTGTCTTGTGTGAATACGCAATCAATGCTCAGTAGTCAAGGGTAATATCATCACATTGGATATCTGGTGCACAAAATCTCTTTACAAAGAGTTATGCAGTCGCCACCACAATCAATTTTAGAGTGTTTTCTTCATTCTTGTTCTCATTAGCATTAGTTTCCCTTACCCCTTACCCAATCTCTTCTGCCATAACTCCAATTAGTCCAATACTTATCCTAGATTTCATATAAAGAAAAACATACCCCCAAACAAAATCCCAACAATAATGACAATAAAAGCCAAGACAAATATTAATTGGAAGGAAAGTAGAAAATAATAAAAGCTAGAACAGATTTAAATGAGTCAAAAGGGAGAACAGATTATAAAGTTAAGTTTTAACCTAATTACATCTGTTTTAATTCACTTTCCAGTGCACTGTGTCTGATAGTAAGTTTATTCATACACCTAGACAATGGTGAGCAGGAATTTCCTCAGAGGTTTAATCTACATTGGGACCCTCGAAATGGATTTGGGGCTTTCTCTTTTATCCATCGCCTTCTCTAAATTGGATGCTCAGAATTTAAACTCTAATACAATTTCCTCCTCTGGTCTTCAGTTTTACAATTTAAAATCTTTGGATCACATAAGTGCTGTGGTTTTTATTCCATTTTCCATTAATGGCATAATCAATAAAACAAAATGAACACCTTTCTGGTATTCTCTGCTTTCAGCCAAGATCCATTGGACACCAACCATGATATTCCTTGTTCACAGCCTCTTCTGAATCCGGCCTGAATTTCTGTCCACTCCCGGTCAATGTACTGCCAAAACTATTGTTGCATGGTCTTCAGTCAAATTTTACTTGCATGTGATATTAATGCTATACCTCTACAGTTTTTTGCATTCTGTGGGATCACTTTGCTTTAGAATATATACCAACATGCATCTCTTCCAGCCATTTGGCCAAGTACTTGTCGTTTAGATTTCTTGGCATCAATAACTGTGTGTTCCAGGGCTTCATTAGCTTCACGGAACTTCGCCATTGGTGTTCCATGAATTCCTATAGCTTTATTTTTGGCTAATGCTTTTAATGCTTGGATTTCTTCCTTCAGCACCAGGGGTTCTTGTTCAAATGCTAGCTACCTTTTGAAATGGTTGAATGCCCACTAGTTCTTTTTCCTACAAGGACCATTCTCTTTCTATCTTATCTGGGTGCTTCATGAATCAGTCAATGTTTTTCCTATTGAATCTTTTAACATTGCAACTCGGGGCTTGAATTTTTCTTGAGTACTTTCAGTTTAAGATGTGATCGGCAGGCTCCAATTTTTGTTTTGCACATTTCTTTCTGTTGTTTTACTTTGTCTTCTGGAACCGCCCTTTAGAATACGCGGTTTGTCTCGTTGACTTCAGCAGTTCTTCCATTTGCCTTAGCTGCTCTGTGGTTAAGAACTCGTTTCGGGTCTTCTGACAGCCACTTAGATCTTCTCATGCTTTCCTGTTTTTAATGACTTTGCTTTCTCCGTGACTGATGTTCTTGATGTCCTCCGACAGCCCCTCGGACCCTCGCTGGTGAGTGTTCAATATGTCAAATTGGTTCTTTGGCTATTCTCAACATGGAGGTAGATATACTCAAGGTCATATTTTGGTTCTGTTGAACTTGTTTTCATTTTCTTTGGCTTCCACCGCAACTTCATACGAGTACTTGGTAGTGTTTCACAGTCACTCCCTAGCTTCATTTTGCTTCTGATTGTGAGCTTCTGCACTGTCTCTTCCCACAAATGAATTCAATTTCATTTCTGTGTGTTCTATTTGGATAAATCCACATGTATATTCCCTATTCGTGTTGTTCAAAACCGGTACTTAATGTGAGAGTCCCAGGCCTTGCAAAATTCTATCATGTGATCTTCAGCTTCCTTTCTATCTCCAAGCCATTCTTTGCAACAACTGTTCTTTCTTCTTTGTTTGCTACTTTAGCATTCCAATCCCCAGTAATTCCCAGTGCATCTGGATTGCATGTTTGATCATTTTCAGACTGAAAATGTTGGTAGTATTCTTCATTTTTGCCCTCAGTAGTTTTAGTGGGTGGTGCATGAAGTTTGAAAAATAGTTGTATTGATTGGATTTCCTTGTATTGCATAGATATAATTCTATCACAGACAGCACTGTCCTTCTAGATATGTCTTGAAATGTCCTTTTTGAGTAAGAATGTAAATCACTCTTCTTTCATCTATCATTCCCAGCATAGTGAACTGTATGATTTTCTGATTCAAAATGGCTAATACCAGTCCATTTCATCTCACTTACACCTAGAATATCGATCTTTATGTTTCAATCAATTCATTTTGACACCTTCTAATTTTTCTGTATTCATACTGCATACATTCCAAGCTCCAATTATTAATTGATGCTTGCAGCTGTTTCTTCTCCTTTTGAGTCATGCCTTGTTAGCAAGGGAAAGTCCTGAAGGCTCTACTCAACCGGCATCGTTATGGCAGATTCTCCTTTCAGAAGGCAGTTCTTCCAAACTCATCTTTGGAGTTCCTTCCAGTCTCAGGGCCTCATCTTTTGTCACTATCTGACAATATTCTGCTTCCGTCATTAAGTTTTCAGTAACTGAAAATGCTTGAATCTCAGTGACTAATTATTCAGAAGTGGACAGCTTATTCCTCCTCCGTGGAGTGTTTATATTCTGGAAGCTCTGAAGAAATCGGTTCACTTTGGGTGATGCTGTTAGCATTTGAAATCGCAGTGATACTCCTTCCTGCAACATAGCAACACACAAGCGACCACAGTAAGACACACTAACAGACAAGTGGCTGATAGTAGTTGAAAAGTAATGAGCTTCAGTTGCAGATGAATAGGAGTTTTCTTTACTGCAAATTTATAATGTCTGAAATATAATTTGCACTCTACTGTTGGGTAGCATTAATAAAGCATTTGTGACAAATACATCCACTCCTCATTTATTGACATGGTTGTTTCCAAGACCAGGCTTTTATTTGAAATTTGTCATTAGGTGGAAATGGAAGATGGCCATATCAGACTATATACATCATTACATAACTGACAAATTACATCAGCACATAGGGGCCAAATCACTGAGAATGACAATTCAGTCAAGTTGACATAACCCCTATGTTCCGAGCCAGTCTTACTCTTGCCTCATACCTTGTTGTTTATTATTGCTAGATATTAATGCAAAACATAGCCTGATAATAGATGTTCTCACTCTTGTTTTAAATATTAAATATTGATTATTGAAATAGCAAGTGAATAATATGCATATTCATAAAATATTTATTAAATTATGGAATGAGTGAATATTTGAACAAATTAACTTTAATTATAGTGATCAAGGAAACTCTAAGGAGCTTTAGCTTTTATTTGAATTACAAGTCTACCTTTCCCTTTCTTCTCTCTGTGATTTGCAATTCTCATTTTAGCAATGACTTTTAATTAAGTACTCTTATACAAGGCTTGGCATGAAGTCAAACTGGTGTATGATAATACTCTGCTTATTTATAAGCAATTTATTTCAGATGTCCTATACCTCATCAAATTTTGCCTAAGGATATAAATATTAGACATCCATAATTAAATTTTCTCTCATGTGCTACCATGATTCTATAAAAAAATGAAGTACCAACCAATAGTGCTAATATATATTCATTGCATCTTTATATAATTGATTTATATATGTCTATTCCCCCAAGATATTTTCTAGCTAATAACATATACATATCATAAGTTATGGCTCGAAATTCTAAAGCTCATAAAAATATAGATGGAATAGCTTTCTCCAGTATTGGCAATTTTTAAATTTGCCATAGAAAAAGCACTCTATTGACTGTGTTATCTGTTCTTTCAGAAAATATTATTCTTTATTTTTGTTCATTTATTACACCTGACAGTTTGAGATAAAATAAATTTTCAATTCACAATTACAGTCATCTTTTTTTACTATGATAAAATATTGAAAAGGAATGAGCAAACAAACCGTACGGCATTGGGCCATCTACATATTTCTAAAACATAAACAATGTGAAGAAATGGAGTACCCACAACCAGTTTCCATTGTACAGCTTCATTATCTGTTATCTTGCTTGACTGAACAGCCCTGGGACTGAGCGAGAATGAGAGCTCATTCACCTTTCTCCTTTTCATAGCACATTCATGAAACAAAGTGCCAGGGAGAAAGGAGTGGACTGTCAATTACATGAATGTTTCTCTCCCTTGAATTTAGGGTCCTTAAGAGTCATAATCAACTTAAGACAGTAGGTTTTTCTTTTGCCAGCCCAAATATGCTTTGTTTCACATTTTATAGTTGAGTGTTTTTATCGTTGTTGGTTTTTGTTTTTCTGCCTGTGATTTAATGAATGTAAGCTTGTTCCATGCAAATACAACAATTGTTAGGGCGGTGGTGGTGGTGGCTGCGATAGCATCATATAAGGAATTTAGCATTTCAAAAACCACACATGATCTCCCCCCCCCTCTCAAAACTCCTGATTTAGCAGGTTTCCTTTTAATTTCTTTTTGGAAGACAAAGTAGTCATTTTGAGTGTGTTTTCTTGAAGTCCTAAAGATGATTTTTTTTTAACCATGTAAGTTTGTCACTGTTTGCATTTCTTTCAGCATGAAAAGCTCCCTCTTTTTATTTTATTTATTGTGTACTGTACTAGCAATTGTTTTCCTGGAAGCAAAGAAATGTCTTACCCTCTGTATTCATACCAGTCAACACAGCACTTCACTTTGACAGGCTACATTTGGGAATGAAATATTAATATATGAGGCTAGGCAATGTTTCAAGGAAGATATAATAAGGAAATAACATGTATCTGTTCATTTTTCTTGGAAAATGCTTGAAAAATGTATATTTTTGTGTAGAATAATATAGAAAGTAATATCTGTCCTTTATAATTTTTTCTTAAAGAGCTGAGGTTATCATATCATGTAATTTGTGTATATCAGGTAATTTGTGTGCCTTTATAATCGTAAAGTGCAGCTTTTTCTCATTCAAGTGAGACTTAAATTCTCTTGGTGAATTGGGAAAACTTGGGAATGTAAAGGAACTGGAGCTCTGGGAGACCAGTGAGACGTAGGTCATGGGGCGCCTGGAAAGAAAAGCCACAAGTCTACCACGAGGACCTCGTATTTTAACGACTCTTTCATCAACTCTGCGGGAAGGTATTTGAGCTCTTCCCGTTGCGAAATGAGCTACTTGAGAATTTAATGATCAAGGAGGTAAAGGGATTGTTTGTCCTGAGTGCATGGTGACTCTCTTCTTTCTTTTCCCACCAATAACAAAAACCATAATTGACATTGGGGTGATATTTTATTTAATTTCAGTCCGATGAAAAACAGAGGGAAGTGGTTGTAGTTGTTATTGTGTCTATTTTAAAGAAGTTATTTTTCATTTTGCCACTCATTCATAAGCCATCAATATTTATCATGTGCCCAGGTCTCACGACTAGTTCCAAGAGAACGTAGCAAAGTAAATGGAATGGTTGCTTCTTGAAACTAAGTCAAATGTGGCTGCAAAATCTAGCAATGAGCTCTAGATTCGAAAACATCCATAATTTACCCTTTCACATTTACGTTGTGAGCACATGAAATTCAAATATCCACAAATATTATGTTATACTTTGATATAAATATGGTACAATCTGCATATAAAAGTATAAGATTTATTTTATATATGTACATATATAAAATGTTTCAAATGTGACTGAATAAAGATTTTCATGGAACTTCTTAATAGTGCATCAATTTAAAATGTGGTTCATAAACTAGCTGTATCTGAATTATGTAGGTCAAAGCTCTTTAAATTGTCTGTGAAATATCTGTAACTTCACTATAAATCTGTGTACACAAATTTTTGTTCCATCTCAGTACAATTAGGAAAGTACCGTAATCATGGTGTTAATGTTGTAGCTGTTTCAGATTGCTCAGTACATTTCCCTTACTTTTTATATCTGTATGTCTTTCCTCCTAGCCAGAAAACAATCGATGGTCTCACCGGGTCCCCAAAGCAGTGCTGGAGTAGGTTCTTAGACTGGGTTCTTCAGTGTAATGGTTAGGGATTATGTCAACTAGACAATTGTGTCAGAGCCTGATGAAACCTCTTAGGTGTCATCAGTCATTTTGTATAACAGTGAGAACCGAACTGCACAGTTATTCCTCAGTCTCTGTTACATTGCCTGGCAACCCCATGTTAATTCATTCAGCTGACCCTGGGCCTCTGCATCCACCAGCCTGTAAGCCCTGCTGTCTCTGCTTCATCATCCTACTTTCTATCCATCAGCTTCCATGAGTTAGGAGTTAAACCAGACTGCATTAACCTATTTCTACAACCGTTTAAACCATTTCTTAATATAAATCTCTTCCTATACACAACACATAGATGCATCAGTGGTTGTGCTTCTCTAGAGAAACCAACCTAACGCATTTAGAGAAATAAAATCAGTGAAGAGACTTCAAGAGAGTGTGCTAATGTCACCCACTATCAACAGACACACCGACAAAAATGATCAGCGAACCTTACTGGAAATTCAAGTCCAGGTTGGGTGAGGGGGTTATGATTAACTCAGAGAAGGAGATTACATTTCTGTTGGTGGGTAAACCAGGAGGAGCATCTTCTCATCAGGAAAATGTGCTTGACAATACTGATACAGAACCCCAGGGGAGAATACGCCTAGTACTATATTTCTAATTGGATACTTTTGTGACCTAGTTTCTATCCAATCCTTTATGGCCACGTCCATGTACTATGGATTCCTGGGATCTTAGATTCTGTCCTTTTGAGGTACGCAACATCCTCCTAGGCCACCCCAGAAGTATTGGATGTGGAAACCCACTAAGGGAACCGGACTTTATTTCAACCTCACCTTAGATTTAAGCTGAACACCTTACTGTCAGAAGAAGCAGATGCTTGCTATCTCAAAGTTAGTGAATTGGTGGTCATTGGCCATTGACTTGAATCTCTTGGTCTGAGGGTGCCCAGTAAATGATGGCCTGGGACTACCACACACTGACTCTTTTAATGCACCCTCTCCTTTTTTATGACATCTCTTAATCTGGTAGGCATGGTTCTGCTTCTGTGAATGAGTGTTATTGAAAATTTTGCCCTACTAACCACCCCATTGTTTGTGTAAACCAGGGGTCCTCAATACACTGATTGCAATATACTAGTTGATCACAAATGTAGTGTGGGTGGATCGCATGGCATTAAAAAATAGACATAAGCATATCATTAATCCCGTCAATTAAATGCAATCTTAGATGTCAAACGCATGCACAAACAACCTCGCTAGGTGCAGCAAAACTGACCAGCTAAATTATTGCCAATCTTTAGTCCTTGTTTTTTTTCTCTTAGATGTAAGAAAGGGTATTAAAATGAGTGGGGGAGCTGGACTAAGTAAGAAGACAAAAACGTATCGCTCTCATACAGAATGGGAGATTTTGACACCTCGAACTGACATTCAGCTGAAGTCCAGAGCACATGAACATTCTGGAACTTACTCACAGAAGGAAAGCACCCAAACATGAGAAAATGTGCCCCCTCCTTGACTGCATGACTCGGCTCTACTTATTTATGTGAGCCAGCCTTCTCCCACATAAAGATCATTAAGTCCAAGTACCATTCCACCATGACTGATGATCATTTAGAAGTGTGCTTGAGGCTGCCTATCAGCAGCTCCTGCCCAGGCTATGCATCCCTGATTCAATCCGTTCAATGTAAGATGTCAGGTAATGACAAAAAATGTACATAGTTAATTGTGTTGTGTTGTGCAAGATGGACTCATGTGGTTATGCAAGGTACATAAACATACATTGTACATATAGAGAATTATCCATGCATTTATGAATAAGTATAATAAATAAATGATAAATATGTTTTGTATGTTTGTTGTTGGTAGATCATTTTGACTTGATCATTTTATAAGTAGCTCCCATGCTGAAAAAGTGTGAGCACCCTGATGTATAGTTTCCTTTTCTCAATAGTATTTTAAATTCGATACCATTGGCTACATTAATGTACTATCACCAGAATTAATGCCCTGAGGGGATGATTTATAAAGTTCTCTACCATAATATGATAGTGACGTCTCTAAAGTGAGCCAGAAACACATGTAAACCATAGATGAATGAATGGATTTAGGCCTTGAGCTTAATTCTAGCCCCAATGGCCCTGGTTGATGCTCATTCTCATGAAGACATCATGAAGCTGCCGGTGCTATTGCAACATGTGGTGAAGAAACCAGATGGTGCCCAGTTATCAGAAAGAATGCATGTGGGGTTTCTATTCAAACACACAGTGATCTAAGTTAGATGCCAACTAAGTCTGCATGGAAGATGCACCCCAGCCCGCGAGCTCCAAGGAATGGAAAGAATCAAATTCAAATCAGAAAGAGGGAATGGTATCAGAGCGTAAATGTGTAATACCCCATTTGCAGAAGGCAATGGATGACAACTGCAGTCCGCACTTCATTTGCAGGATCCCTGTGTGGATGACGTCTTTGGTGAAACCACTTTGACCACAGTTGAGGGATGTGAGTGGTCCTGCTATCGGACAGAGAGCAGCACAAAATTGATTATGGCAGCTGTCGCTAGGTTAAAATGCAATACCTTATCATCTCCCTTTTTTCACTTTAACGTTGTTTTAATTTTTAATACTTGCTGCTTTATTCAGTTGAAATCTTCCTGTTTTATCTCGTCATTGTTACGTGAGTTTGCTTCCAGTTTGTGTTTTGTATATTTTCGGAATAGGAAATCCAGGACAGGTGATTATTTAGAGACAGTAATTGGATTGATAGTTGCCCAGGGCCATGGCTGGGGAGGATTGGGGAAATGGGGAAGTAAGAACAGTTAATGCAAGAAGAAAATGTTCTGAAATTGATTGTGGTGATGATCACATAAATCTTAATATGACTGAATGATTAAATTGCACCATATGCAAACTATATGCCAATAAAACTGTTTTAAAATTGCTTCATGGAAAATGCCATGTTTTTTCTTTCTTTTGTAAAATAATTTTATTGGGGGCTCATACAACTCTTATAAAAATCCATAGGTACATCCATTGTGTCAAGCACATTTGTACATTTGTTGCTGTCGTCATTTGCAAAATATTTTCTTTCTACTTGAGCCTTTGGTATCAGCTCATTTTCTCCCCACCCTTCCCCACCCTCACTCCCTCAGGAACCCTTGTTAATTTATAAATTAGTTATTTTTTTATGTCTTACACTGTCCGATGTCTCCTTCCACCCACTTTTCTGTTGTCTGTCCCCCAGGGAGGGGGTTATACATAGATCATTGTGTTCGGTTCCCCTTTTCTTCCCTACCTTCCCCTTCCTCTCCTGGTATATCTATTCTCATTATTGGTCCTGAGGCGTTAATCTGTCCTGGATTCACTGTGTTTCCAGCTCTGATCTATAGCAGTGTACATCCTCTGGTCTAGAAGGATTTGTAAAGTAGAATTGGGATCATGATAGTGGGCGGGAGGGAGGGGAAGAAGTATTAAAGAACTAGAGAAAAGGTGTATGTTTCATACTGCACTCTGATTGGCTGGTCTCCTCCCGGTGACCCTTCTGTAAGTGGACCCAGTTCCCTACAGATGGGCTTTGGGTCTCCATTCTGCACTCCTTTCTTCATTCACATTATGATTTTTTGCTCTGGGTCTTTGATATCCGATCCCTGATCCTATCAATACCTCATGATCACACAGACTGATGTGCTTCTTCCATGTGGGGGCTTTGCTGCTTCTCAGCTAGATGGCCACTTGTTTATCTCCAAGCCCACAAGACCCCAGGTGCTGTATCTTTTGATAGCTGGGCACCATCAGCTTTCTTCACCACATTTGCTTATGCACCCACTTTATCTTCAGCAATTGTATTGGGAAGGTGAGCATCATGGAATGCCAGTTTAATAGAACGTGTTCTTGCATTGAGGGAGTACTTGAGTGGAAACCCAATGTCCATCTGCTACCTTAATACTAAACCTGTAAGTATATACACTTAGATCTATTTCCCCATCCTCATCTATAAATATATTTACATATGTACATGCCTGTAATTAGACCTCTATAAATGCCGTTTGCCTCCTGGTTCCTTCCACTATTTCCTTTTACTTTCCTCTTGTCCCACTATCATGTTCAGCCTTCATTTGGGTTTCAGTAATTCCTCTTGGTTACATTGTCCTTGATCAAGCCCTACCAAGCCTCTGACACCCTCCTCACCATTGATTTTGGATCACTTCTTATTCCATTTTCCCTGCGTTTGTTAACACCCACTTCCTTTGCCCTGCCTCCCCTTCTCTGATGTTCCCCAGAAACTTCGGTTCCATTGTTTTCTCCTCTAGATTGATTATCCCACCTATCTTATCTAGATAGACCTGCAGAGAGAATAATATGCACAAAAAATGACAGAGCAAAACAAAGAAAGGACAAGAAAACAACAACAAAAAAGCCAACAACATAAAAAGAGAAAAGCCTGTACATAGTTCAAGGACTGTGTTGACTTTAGGAGTGTTTATGGTCAAGTCTGATGGGGTGCCATGCCCTGGCCCCAAAGTCTGTTTTTGGTATTCCCTCCAGACTTCCTTGCTATGCTCCCCTTGCTGTTCTGTTTCACGCCCTTTGCATTTTGCCTTGGTGTGGTGGGGTCAGATGGAGTGAAATTCCTGCATTGTGTCTCCAGTGTTGTCCCCTGTAACACTATGGGTCAGTGAGGGACATCGTGTCTCATAGTGGGTCTGGCCCTATGGTTCTCTCTGTGCATTGGTTGCTCTTAGCAGAAATATTGTCCTCAGGGCTTGCTGGGTCAGGATGTGCTCCACTCTCTCTTCCTCCCCCTTCATTTGCTCCTGTGTGCTCTGATCAGACATGCCCCTCTCCCTGAGCTGTAGCTTCAGTGCTGACCTCTGAGGTGAATTCTTCTGCAGGAATGGGGCATGTCCACGTAATTGGGATTGGAGCCAGCCCCTCGGACCTCTCTATTGGTTCACTGTTTCATGCAAGCATGCCATTTTCTTTTAACTTCATTTTCCCATAAAGCCTTTAAAGTCTCCTTGCTTGTGTGTGTGGTTAAGGGTGGTGTGGTATGGGGATAAGGAGAGATTTATCTCCAGGAAGATGTTTGTGTAGTTTTTGAAACCCCAAATCCCAAGTTAGATGTTAGACTGGAGGATCCCTCATGTTCACATAGCTACATGCGGGTAATAAACTGACTCATAGGCTGCAGAGGCTAACAAATCCCAAGAACGGCATGTATGACAGGAGGTCATGGGCTTAACTCCAAAAAACTGGACATCAGATGATTAGTGAGGTAGTTAATTTATTGTGCCAACCTGGCCGATAAACACATGTGGGGTTAATTGAAAGGTGGAGGGATAAATGGCTCAGTGAGACTCACCTTTCTAGTTCTAGGGCTTCTTGCTTTCTGATGGTCGGACCAGGGTACAGCTGCCTTAGCCAGTTTCCTGTGTCAGCTGGCAAAGCTTACTTCCTGCAAGACATTCTGAGGAGCAGCCACATGGACCGACGACGATGCAGCCCTGGGTGCTGGAGCAGCCATGTGGAGACCCCTGCCAGTGCTGAGATGCTTACATGCTCACTGATTCGACTTTCCTCCTGCCGTCAGCGTCATTGAGTATGTTTTGTAAGATGGAGGAGAACTTTGTGGATTGGTGTCAGACATATGGGTTAATGTTGGACTTGTGAGTTTGGGCAGCACTGGTTGGGATGTTTTCTTGATGTGCACTTAACCTTTATATAAAACTCTCATACATGAGTTTCTGTGGATTTGTTTCTCCAAAGTACCCAGACTAACACATTATGGTACCTTGGGAGTGGGGTACCAGAGAAACAAATCATAAAATAGAGAGTAGATGTTTGTTGGACCTCTCCCTCATGGTAATTTTTCTTTTTTGTCTCGCCAGAGGTCAGATAAAGCCACACTGTTTACTCGGTTGTGTTCTGGGGAAAATATGGGAAGTATGGAAATAGAAAGTTTGTCAGCTCATTTGCTGCTCATTGTCAGCCATTAAAATGTGATCTTTAGATGGGTTTAGGCCATGCCTGTAAAAAATGCTTTGAAAAGATATGCCCACCCAGTGTTTGGAGTAGTCGGGAACCTATGGTCTTTGTCAGAAGCTGTAAAAAATCTAGAATCATGAAGAAAACTGCTCTCTGGGCCTGAATGTTAAAGGATCCTGTGAGCAGGCTGAAATGTTTGCTAGGTGGCCACCTGGATCTACTTGTTGAGTGGAAGTGGGAGAAATGCAGCAATAAAGAGACAGGTTGAGTTTGGCCACTGACACCTGTAGACTTGGTTTACAGGAAAAGGAGGAAGACGATGAGAGGAGGCTGACTGGTCTAAACTTCATGACCTAGCACGAGGGGGCTAGGCTTGTTGAGTATTGGTGAGGGCCCATGGTCTAAAGGCAAGGCAACCAATGGGCACCTTGTGGAGGCTGAGTGAGGCAGCCCACATTGAGTTGACCAGACCTGACCAGATGGAGATTTTTAAGCCTGTGAACTGGTGCATATTGTTGCTGACTTTATGGATGGCTTGTCTGGATTTGATTTTGCTTATGGATGCAGACTTCACAAGGTTACAACTGGAATGAAGACTCTTCATGTCAAAAAATATGATTGTCTTCTCAGAACACTGGGTTGATCTAAGTGGGCAGTATATAAATTGTATACCCAAAATTGGGGGATAAAGACATGAAGTGGAGGTCTTACAAACTTTCATAGGTAGGGGAACATATTCAGAGAATTATAGGACTAAAGTGTAGGTGTTACTTAATTGCAATCATGAAGCTAAAGAATTATGTACAAGTGCCAGGTTGGCAAGGGGTGGATTGAGGTAGGTAGTTTATTGTGCCAACCTGGCCGATAAACACCTGCGGGGTTCATTGAAGGGTGCAGGGATAAATGGCTCAGTGAGATTCCCTTCAAGGAAACATCCTTTCAACTGATTGGCTGTACATAGCAGGCCTCATAATGGAAGTGATTGCATTTTATTAGATTTCATCAAGGGAGATATCTGTATAATTAAGTAACTGCCAGCTACATCATAACTGCCAAACCACAGAGAATCATATCCCAGCTAAGTTGACACACACCCTTAACTACCACAAGTAGCTATGAATTATCTGGCTTGTAAACATTCTAGGTAATTAAAGTCTCTTGTGATGGATTTCAGGAATTTTAAACAAGTTCCCTATGTGATATTCATGTCCCCTGAAATTTAAGAGAGATTGCCTTCAGATACATCTAAATATTGGTATCGCTCTCAAACACATGGAATTTAACAGACATTATACTTGTTGGAGCAAAGCTATTTGTAAAAAAAAAAAAAAAATTCTCCATGATCTTTCCCTCACAATTTCTTTGTCTTTCTAGTGGTGTCTGTGCAGGCACCGTCTACCTTCATATTTCCAGTCCCTTATCCTATCCACCCACTAGACATATTTGGCCTTTGTTCTTGACTTAAAATATCCTTGACTCTAAAAGCATTGCACCAGTTGACTTACCTCTCCCACTTCTGAATTTATTTTATTTATTGATTTCGGCTACTTCTAGCCAGAAACCTTCACCCAAATTTCACCTTATCCCTGTTGTACTTTGACACATACTTTCTTTCTCAGGCTTTGAAAAGGCTCATACAAGCTGCATTCTAAAACTTGTGTAGACTTCAAAGTGAATGTGAATGTTGACCCCTGGAGTTCTGCATCATAGCAATCCCGATTCTCTCATTCACTCAAGGTTAACACCGTGCAAACAGGCTTAGATTCTATCACTGTTCCTTTATTCACTCAACATCAGAACCCAGCTAGGGTACCTGTATAGAGTGAGGAAAACATATTCTGTAGCAGTAAGCTCAACTGCAAGACAACAAAGAGATGGAGAATAGCAAGAACAGATTTGAGGGCAAACAAGACTTAGATCAGCACAATACCTTTGATTTGGAAATTATATTTTTGCATATTAAAAATCATCTTATTGGGGCCTCTTACAGTTCTTATAACATTCCACACATCAATTGTATCAAGCATATTTGTACAAATGTTACCATCATCATTTTCTAAAATTTACTTTCTATTTGAGCCCTTGGTATCAGCTCTTTTTTACTTCCTCTCCGTACCCTGTGACCCCTTGATAAATTATATATTATTAGTGTACTCATATCTTACACCCACCACTGTCTCCTTACACCCACGTTTCTGTTGTTTATCCCCCCGGGGGTGGGAGGTAATGTGTCGATCACTGCAATCAGTTTACCCTTCCCCCCAACAACCCACCCCACTTACCCTTCTGCTATTGCTATTCCCATTTCTGTTCCTCTGTGAGCTCTTATCTATACCCGTGTACATGCTCTGATCTAGCCATAACCAAAAGGCAGGACTGTGATCATGATAGTGGGGGGTGAGGAAGCCTCAAAGAACCAGAAGAACATTGTGTTTCATTGGTGTTATTGATTCATCCTTTCCTTGTGACGCTTCTGTGAGAGGAAGTCCTATTGCTTTGATTGGACTCCATAAATATATATTTTTTTCCATTTATAAAAAATTCCCCAAACCTGCTATGAAAATTTTCTAATTCTTCAAATCTTGTGTTGAGCATAAACTATAGAAGGAAAAACAAAACACAGTTGCTGTTGAATATGTGTGAACTCATAGGGACCCGTGTGTCTCGCTGTAGAACTATGCACTCTAGTTTCACTGGCTGCCTTTTCAGATGTAGATCATCAGCTTTTTCTTCCAAGATGCTATTGAATGGACTTGAACCTCCAGACATCTACTTAGCATCTGTGCGCATTAAGCATTTGCATCATCCAGGGACTTCTGAACCTCAGGTCAGGCCAGATTTTCTACTCTTCACTATCATGTGGGACAAAGAGATGAGACAGATGAAAATCTTTTTTATATTAAAAAATCATTTTATTGGGGGGCTTTTACAGCTTGAATCATAATCCATCCATCCATTGTGTCAAGCACATTTGTACATATGTTCCCATCATAATTTTCAAAACATTTTCCTTCTACTTGAGGGCTTTGGTATAAGCTCCTCATTATTTTTTTCCCTTCCCTGCCCACCCAACCCTCCCTCATTAACCCTTGATAATTTATAAATTATTTTCATATCTTACATCATCCACTGTCTCCCTTCACCCGCTTTTCTGTTGTTTATCACCTCCCAGGTGTGTGTGTGTATGTGTGTGTGTGTGTGTGTGTGTGTGATAGTTAAGGTTTATTGTGCCAGCCTGGCCGATGAACACATGTGGGATTCATTGAAGGGCAGTGAGATAAATCGCTCCATGAGCCTTGCCTTTCTGGTCTCTTGTTCTCTGAATATTGGACCAGTGTGCGGCAGCCTTAGCTAGTTCTCTGCCTGAGCTGGCAAGACATCCTGCGACACATCCTTGAGGAGAAGCCACACACGCCTACCCTTATGCAGCGTTGGGTGCTAGAGAAGCTGCGTGGAGACCCCTGGCAGTGCTGAGATGCTTACATGCTCACTGATTTGGCTTTCCTCCTGTATTCAGTGTCATTATGTGTGTTTTGAGTTTGAGGACGACTTTGTAGATCAGTGTCGGACATATGGGCTAATGTCAGACTTATGAGCTTGGACTGGACTGGGTTGGATGCTTTTTTAATGTACCCTTTATATAAAATTCTCTCTTAGACATATCTGAGTTTCTGTGGATTTGTTTTCTCTAGTCTACCCAGACTGACTCAGCAGGTTGTATGTTGATCATTGTGATCAGTTCCCCCTTTCTCCTACCATCTTCCACCTACCCTTCTGCTATTGCTACTCTCATTATTGGTCCTAAGGAGTTTATCTGTCCTGGATTCCCTGTATTGTGAGCTCTTATCTGTACCAGTTTTTATGTTCAAGTCTAGCTGGATTTGTAAGATAGAATTGGAGTCATGATCGCTGCGGGGGGTAGAGGGGAGTAGCATTAAAGAACTAGAGGCAAGTTGTATGCTTCATCATTGCTATACTGCACCTTGACTGACCCATCTTTTCTTTGTAATCCTTCTTTAAGGGGTTGTCCAATTGTCTACTGATAGATTTTGGGTCTCCATTCCGCCCTCTCCCTCATTCACATCAATATGATTTTTTTGTTCTAGGTCTTTGATACCAGAGATCTGATACCCATTAGCATTTCATGATCACACAGACTGGTGTGCTTCTTATATATGTATGCTTAGTTGCTTCTAAGCTAGATGGCCTTTTATTTATCTTCAAGCCTTTAAGACCCCAGATGCTATATCTTTTGATAGCCAGGCACCATTAGCTTTCTTCACCACATTTGCTTATGCCCCTGCTTTGTCTTCAGCGATCCTGTTGGGAAGGTGAGCATCAAAGAATACTGGGTTGTAAGAACAAGCCCTGGCATTCTCCTCAGGAAAGCCTATCCTGAGTAGAAAAGGAAAAGAAAGGTGGACCCATCCAGAGCAATCTGTTTATTTTATTTTTTGTTAAAAGATCATCTTATTGGGGGCTCTTACATTTCTTGTTACAATCCATACATGAATTGTATCAGACATATTTGCACATATGTTGCCACTGTTCTTTTCTAGACCTTTACTTTTTATTGAGTCCTTGGGATTAACTCCCCTTTTCTTTCTTTTTTTTTTTTCCTTTAAAAAAAAACCATTTTATTAGGGGCTCATACTACTCTTATCACCATACATATATACATCAATTGTGTAAAGCACCTCTGTACATTCTTTGCCCTCATCATTTTCTTTTTCTTTTTTTTAAAAACATTTTATTAGGGGCTCATACAACTCTTATCACAATCCATACATATACATACATCAATTGTATAAAGCACATCTGTACATTCTTTGCCCTAATCATTTTCTTTTTTTTCCTCCTCTTTTCTTTTTTTTACATTTTATTAGGGGCTCATACAACTCTTATCACAATCCACACATATACATACATCAATTGTATAAAGCACATCTGCACATTCCCTGCCCCAATCATTCTCAAAGCATTTGCTCTCCACTTAAGCCCTTTGCACCAGGTCCTCTTTTTTTCCCCTCCCTCCCCGCTCCCCCCTCCCTCATGTGCCCTTGGTAATTTATACATTGTTGTTTTGTCATATCTTACCCTATCCGGAGTCTCCCTTCTCCCCCTTCTCTGCCGTCCATCTCCCAGGGAGGAGGTCACATGTGGATCCTTGTAATCAATTCGCTCCCCTTTTCTTCCCTCCTCCCTACCCCCCACCCTGATAGATTGTAAATTATTATTATTTTCATGTCTCACACTGACTGCGATCTCCCTTCCCCTCTGATTTCTGTTGTCCTTCCGCCTGGAAGGGTGTGTGGGGCAATGTGCCATTCATTGCGATCGGTTTCCCTTCCTCCCCTTCTCTTCCCTCCTTCCTCCTACCTCTTTGGTATTGGTATTTCCATTTCTGTTCCTGGATTCCATGTGTCTTGAGCTTTATCTCTTGTCTATACCTATGGACATGTTCCAATCCAGTCCAGAGTGGGAAGCAGCACTGGGGTCATGATAGTGGGGGGTGAGGAAGCCTCTAGGAACCAGAGGTATATTGTGTGGTCTATTGGTGCTCAACTGCACCCCGATTGATTCTCCCTTTCCCTGTGACCCCTCTGTGGGGGATGCTCTATTGTCTATAGATGGCCTTTGGGTTTCTTCCCTGACTCCCCTCATTCTCAACAATGTGTTTTTGTTGGTTTGTTTGCTGTTTGTTATGAATCTTTTGATGTCTGTTACCTGGTCCTGATAACACCTCATGATCACACTGGCTGGGAGGCTTCTTCTATGTGGGCTGTTGTTTCACTGTTGGATGACTGCTTGTTGAACTTCAAGCTTTTAAGACCCCAGACACTCTATCTTTTAATAGCTGGGTACCATCTGCTTTCTTCACATTTGCTTATGCATTCATTTTGTCATTAGCAATTGTGTCGGTGTGTGTGTGTGTGACAAAATGCCAGTTAGTTAGTAAAAAGTGTTATTATATTGAGGAAGGGTATGAGCTGAGGCCCAAGGCTTATCTGCAGCCTCAGTGTATTGCTTTATAAATATATGCACAGAAGTATGTGTGAAAGAGAACAAAACTTGAGGCGTGGGAAAGGAGCTAACTTACCCTGCCCACACAGAGGAAGCAAACCAAAAAGGAAAAGGAAAAGGAACAGTCAGCCTACATTCCATATTGGCACACCAAGCCCGGAGGATGATGTCGCTGCACAGAGCTGTTAAGACCTAGAGAGGATGGTAGAGCCACCAACAAATCAAGACATGTTGTCCCCTAACTGGAGTATTCTGTGACAGAGGACAATAATGGGGACACACGCGGAGAGATAGTGTGGTCTGAACAATGGGACAAACCAAGAAAGGAGCATAACAGATCAACAATTGTAGCAAAGCCAATCCACAAACCCCTAAAGAGCCCCCAAAATAGACCTCGGGTTAGGAGGGCAGTCCCTCCAACTCTCCCAGGACCAGGGGGCAGAGGTTCATAAAGGCCAGCAGACAGACCTGGAACTATGTATGGTTTTTTCTTTTTCTTTTTTATTCTCTCTGTTTCAACCTTTTGGTTTCTTATTGTTTGGACTAGGACACTGCACGTTTGCCTACTTTTATAAGACAGGCATGGAAAGCAATCTTGGGAGAAAGCAACAGGGCCAATGGCCCTGGAGGGTCTTGGGAGAAGGTGATGGGGGAAAGGGTGTGGTGAGCAAACAACGCATAGACAGGGGAACAGCTAGGGAATTAAAACCAATAAGTAGGAAGCTGTAGGGCTCCTGTGGGTATTCGAGCAACAGCAGTCTAGCTGAGAGGAAGTACTAAGAGGCGGAAGAAGGGGGAACGTGATGGTGGGCAGGAGGAGGCAAAAGCAACTAGAGGAAGGCTGTGGGAAGCAAAGCCATAGACAGAGATAGTAACAGAGGTGTGGACTTATGTAAATACATTAATCCTTAAAAACAGAGCAGTCTTTTTAAAAGCTCTTAAAATTATCTCCAAGAGAACTATGTACAAACCAGAAAAGAAAAGAAAATTCAGAAGTCTTTCTCACTGCTTAGAGAAAGGAAATACAAAGAAGAATAAATTATGGTCCCTGACCCAAGAAAGGTGTCCAGGACAAAGGTGAATAGAAATTAACCTTGTAATTGTTTCCATTCCTTTCATTTGAATAGGCCTGCTATGGAGATGAGTTTACGCTGACCATCGATAGGTTAATTAATGCTATGAAAAACAAGAAAGGAAGTAAAAAATTTAAGACTTCTCAATATCTTTCATTTATTGTATCTTTCATTTGTTGTAATAAAAGTGCATAGACAGTCAATGTGGTCCAGGCAAAATATTAACTGGAATTGGATTATTTTAGTTTTTAAAGTCATATGGCTTTTAGCATTACTTTGAAAAAATGTGTCCAGAACCTTCCATCAGGATATATCGTTCAAAAAATATAACTATAGTCCTTTGTGCTATTTTTTCTATGATATGTCATCTTATTTTCCAACTACTGAGTGGACGATGAACAAAGGAATATTTCCTTTTGTTAGCAGTAAACTGACTTAAATTTAAAGAGTTAAATTTTAATAAATTAAATTAAACTGTTAATTATAAACAAATTAAAAAACCAAACCCAATGCCATAAAGTTGATTATGACTCAACTTGTCCTATAGAATCCAGTAAAACTGATTCCTTAGGGTCCTCAATATTGTTGATCCTTTCAAAAAGCCAACTTCTTGTTAATATTTTTTATTGAATTTATTTTACAGGTCCTTTATTTCTGCTCTAATTTTTATGATTTGCTTTCTTCTGTTATTGAAAGTTTTATGCTGTTGACTCTGCTCTAATTGTTGAGGGGTTGGGTTAAAATTTTGAGAATAATTTTCTCCTTTTTTTATGTGGGCATTAATGGCAATAACCTGAGCTCTGATAACTGCTTTTGCTGTCTCTAAGAGGCTTGGTATGTTCTTACCATTGTAGTTTCTTTCTAGGAACCTCCAAATTACGTCTGTTTGGTCTAATATCCAAGCATTTTTGAGGAGTGTGTTGTTGATTCACCTCGTGTTTGTCTTTATGTTTTTATTCTTTCTATTGCTGATTTCCAGTTTTATGGCAAGGTGGTCGAAGAGGATAGTTTAAGTGCTCTCTTTGGGTTTCAGTGTGTTAGGCTGGATTTCTGACCTAGCATGTGATCTGTTGTAGAATATATGATCCATGTGCATTAGAGAAAAACATGTAGTTTTTTGTTTGTTTGTTCAGCTCTTTGGTTTCTTGACAGGGTTTCTTTCCTATTGATCCGTCTTTCCATGAGAGTGGTGTATTGTATCTGCCTACTATTCTTGTTGATCTGGTGATTTCTCTTTTCACCTCTTTGAGGATTTTATCGATGTGTTTTGAGGGTTTTTCATTGTGTGCATATATGTTTAGTATGGCTATGTTAGTCTGTTGACCTTTGGATCATTATGTATGTCCATTTTTGTCACTGTCGTTGACTTTGAAGTCTATTTTATAAGATATTAATATTTCAACTCTTTTTAAATTTTTTGATTACTATTAGCTTGGTAACTTTTTGCCATCCTTCAACTCTGTCTCTTTTGTTTGGATTTTGAGGTGTGTCTCTTGAAGGCAGCAGATTGATGGATCTTGATTCCTAATCCAGTCTACTACTCTTTGTCTTTTGATTGGGGCATTATACCTTTGACATTCATTATTATTAATTCTAAATGTAGGTTAGTTATAGTCGTTTTGTATTATTTGTGCTTGGTATTTCCTTCTTTTAGGGGGTGGTTATTCATGTCTTTGTTTCCCCCCTATGTTTTGTTTGGGGAGCTGTTTTCAATGTGTTGACTTCTGGATGGTGTTATGTACTATGCTGTTCCCATGTTTGTATGCTGCAGTTGTTTAATTTCTGACCATAGAGATCCAGTTATTATTATAATTAATGCTGGTTTTATTTTTATGAATTCTCTAAAAACTTCCTTGTTTGAGAATACTTTTATTTCTCCTTCATATTTGATGCTTGGTTTGGTGGTTATGGTTTGAAATTTTTGTCTTTAAAATTTGGAATATGTTACTCCATTTTCTTCTTTTTTTGCATGGTTTCTGCAGAGAAATCTGAGTTTATTAACTGTTGGCTTCTCTATGTTGCTGTTTTTATCCTCTTTAGCTGCTTTTAGGGTTCTCAACTTTTCCTTGAAGTTAGATTATTTGACTACTGCATGTCTTAATTTGGGGGTTGGGGTTGGGGTAAGAGTGCTAACTTATTAGTCATTCTGATTCCTAGATGATTATCATCTTCTTTTCTAATATTGCAGAAGTTTCCTTTCATGAATTTTCTTATATCATCTGTATATTTGTTTGCTTCTTCTTCTTCCATTTTCCAATGAGATGTACAATTTCTCTTTATGGTGTTTCATATCATCCTCAGAATTTCTTCAAATTCTTCTGCTATTTAATTTGATTGCCTCTCTCATTTGCTGAAAGTCTGTGATTGTCTTCCTGCTCAATCATTTGTTTTTTTCTTCCATTCTATTGCTCAGTTATTATACCATATATTTTATTTCTGCTATCTAAATTTTTAGTTTTGAGTTTCTTTTGAATGTGAGGTTCTTAAGACTTCAATTTCCTCCTTTGTTTTTCAAGATTGATCCCCAGATGTCTTGTATGGCCTGAAACATCATTTTCCAGTATTTTTCTGGCAGTTCTCGGGCTTCTTTTTCTGTGTATTCAATTGGGCTTGCGTAATCTTCAGTTGTTGACTTTTGCTTATTTTCATTTATTTTTTTTTTTGTGGTTGCTGTTGTTGACTGTTGTGTGTGGCATGGTGGTTTACCTCTAGATGGTGTACAGGGTTCTTGGTTGTGTAGGTGAAGGCCGGCTTTTTGGGTTAGAGGCAGAAAATCAGATAGGAGCTGGAAATGTACTGTGTGGAGATGAGGGATTGTGTCTGAATAGGAAATAGGGGCTTGAGCGTTGGATTTAAATGATGGCATTAATCATAGGTAGTCTTCTGGTCAAGTATAGTAGATTATGATTTATTGAAGGAGGGGACTCTTAAGAGGTGTGCTATTTCTTGACTGTTTGTCAAAATATGTCTCACTGAGAAAGGAATGGGTCTTGAGGTAGTGGTGGTTGGGGTAGGTGGAGAGTATATTTAGTCATCTACCAGAGTCACTTATTGACCCACCATAAAATATAGGAAGTGTAGTAGACCCATGGGGCTTTGCTTATAGCAGAGGGACCTAAGTCTGGCAGCACAACACTCCCCTGCTCTAAGTGAGGGAGTGTCACATGGCAGATTGCAATTCCGTGCCAAGCCATGCTATCTGCCAGGGTCCCAAGTGGAAACAGGCTATGGGAATAGAGGCCCAACATGAAGGGGGGCTTCTAATGAGAGGCACTTTGGGAGGTAGTAAGTCCTAGCACCAGTGAGACTCCCAACTGGGGGAGGAGAAGCTGCTGAGACTGACTATTATAATGAGTTACAGGTTCTTCAGGGCAAAAGAGAGGGTTTTTTTTTGGGGGGGAGGGGCAGGAGGTGTTGTGTATATGTGTTACAAAAAAGTAAAAGGAAAAATAAAAAATACTCCAGAAGAATTCAGAGTTCAGGTTGCACATCTGGTTTACCAGGGCAGGGTTTCCACTTGTTTGGTTTGGGTGAGACTGTCCAATCTTGCTGGAAATGTCCATTGGAGCTAAACTTCGGGCTGCCTGCAGTGAGTTCTGGGTTCTAGGGCTCAGACATGTATTGGGGATGGGGGCACTATGTAAAAGGGTGTTCTAATTTGGGGGCTTGGGAGGGGGGAAGTCCCTTGCACTGGTGGTCCCAGAGCTGGGGGGTGGGAGATGAGGCTACAGTGGTGTGCCACTGTGCCAAGTTTCAAGCCATGCCACGTTCTTCAAGGGTGAAAGGTGGTAGTGTTGGTGGTGGTGGTCCAAAATATTCCTGGAGTAATGAGAATTCAGGTCGGTGCACCTGATTTAGCTCAATTTGGGGCTAACCCATTGGTTTCTGGCTTGGGCTGGGAGAGTTATAGATAAGAAAGACTATCCAAGCATCATCTTCCCCGGATCTTTGCCAAACTCCAAACTTTGTGTTGGTATTGAGCACATTCCTCATGTGCTTCACACAGTAGCTCCTGGGCTACTGAAGGTACTTATAAAATGCAGATTCTTGTGCTCTACTTCACACTACCTGACTCAGAATTTCCAGGGTATTTTTACCCACACAAGTTAGAAATACTGCAAAGAGAGATTAATCTGCTTTTGTATGCAGGAAGAACAATTTTTTTGCTTGTGTGTGTGTGTGTGTGTGTGTGTGTGTGTGTGTGTTTATTGAGGACCTGTTTGCCAAGTGTATTTTAAATTTTTGGAAGCTTTCTGTATCATCTATTAGAACAGATCAAAAGTAACAAAGATTTGCTTCTTCAGGGTACATAGCTTTTTGTCTTGAAGGAGTTAAGATATCAGAAATTTGCCTTTCTTCTTGATGAAGAAGAAAGGAAAATATATGACCTTGAGAGATGTATGAATTGAAAGGCATAGTGGTAATTTTCAACCACATCAATCGTCACTTCCTATTTTGGGAACATCACCAATTATAATTTAGTTGCCGAGATTGTCCAACCCTAATTATCCTCATGGACTTGTGAATTTGATACAATCAAAAAGAAACTCGCAGCTAAGCCTGAATAATTCTCTGAATAATTCTCAGTGGGAACAGAATTGCTCAAAATCTTCAAATCATAAATATTTCTGAACGGTTAGCGAGGTAAATACTGTGGAAGAAGTGAAAAAGAGGAAGTTGAGAAACACTATGAAATGTTAAGTTATAGTACAACTCCACCCGATGGATTTCTGTTGAATTTCACTTGTGTAGAGAAACATACCAAATGCTTTTTGAATTTATAGTTAGGTTAAAATTAAAGGATTTTAGATAATAGACAGAGAAAGGACCAAAAGAAAATGTATCCAGGTATAAACAGCATTAATATTCTGTACAACATTCTGTAGGAAATGGAAAAATATATTTTCTATTTATAAAAATAGGGCATTTAATATACAGGTGGCTTCAAATAGTTTCAAAAATGTAAAAGATAATAGAATAGTTCCATGAACTCAGTGAAGCCCATAGAGTTGAGTGTATATACATGTATATATATTTCACTATAGCATTTATGTATGCATACATATACAAAATATATAATAAATGTGGTTGGAGAGGCCAGCCTCCCACCACTGATCATGGATTTAATAAGCTCACTTGTACGGTTGAGATATATAAATATTATATTAAAGTCATTGAGAGCATGAGAGATAGAAATAATGGAGGCAGACACATTTCATGGTAGCAATTCTCACCTCAGCCCCGCTTTGTGGTCCAGGTGAGAGAGGGGAACAGAAGGAGGACAAGGGGGAAGTGAGCAGGGAAGCAAGGATGGGAGAGGAGAGGGAGCTAAAAAGAAGCCAAGAGGGGAGCCTTAGAGAGAGCTCTTTATTGCTAACCCAGACCTATATACCTTTGGGGGCAGTGCAAGCCCACCAATTACAGGTAAAGACATATGTCACAAGAAGGGTTGCACTATAGGTCATACAGCAATGAGCGGGGGACAATCTTGGGATATACACCCAATAGGAAGAGGAGGGAGTGGGAGTATACATGTGACAAGATGGGCAGATTCAGGATGGCAGCCTAACTTTGGATGTCTGGTGAGCCAGTTTCATCTGGTCTCTGGATGTCCATAGAAACCATGTTCAGTAGGGTGTGAACCCCACCTACAGGAACCAAGCTAATGGTAGAAAGCCTTTAGGGAGTAGCCCATTGTCCTTAACAGCAGGGAGTGGGGCCTACCTGTCTGGCAATTGAATGCCTTCAGGGAGGATGTCTCTAAGCATCTGACCTCCCCCCATATGCTGGCAAAAAGCCACTAATGTTGGGCATATCTTTGGGGGAGACAAAGCTGGGGAAAATTCTCTTTATAATCTCACAAATAAAAAGATCATAAGCATCATTTAAAAAAAGAAGAAGCATCTTACAATGTATTGAAAGGCAGTTTTTTTGGTGGGGTTGTCTACATGATAAAAAGGTGATGCTGGTTATCTTTGCTTTTTTAATTGGTTGTGATTTGTAATCCAATAGTTCGAGTGAGGTAATTGCATTTTATGTCCACCTTTTCCATTAACTTTGTTTGCAATCATGGGCAAATAATTTAATATTTCAACATCAGTTTCATCTCCAGTGAAATGAGTACAACTACACTGGTATTTTTTTTTTAACTCTAGCATCAAGAATTAACTGAGGCAATGACTGAAAAGAATTGCAAGCACATGAAGAAAAGATTATTAATGTTCTGCAAGATAATATCATTATTTCTTGGAGTAATTTTTAATACTAGCAATCTAATACTTTTTGAAAAATAAGTCTTAAGTGATGCTATACAATATTTCCATAAACTTATAAAAATAAATGAATTAAGTTGCAATAGAGATTTATTTGCTTAAGCATAGGGACTAATAGGGAAAACTCTATGAATAAGTTAAGGTAGCCTCTTAATTTCTCAACAAAGCCAAACAATCCAAATGCAGCGGTCTAAATAAAATTGAAGTGTGCTATTGTTTTGTTTGTCCTGTCTGGGCAGGAAGTCCCGACTGACTGGGATGATGGTTAGTCACGTGCCGTGGGTAAGAATTAGCTGTACGGGGTGAGTGGACCTGGGAGGTGGAATACCTAAATTGTTAACTGTGTTATCAGGAAGAAAGCGCCCCTAGAGTTTATTTTGATTTAGACAGTATTATTTGTCATAATTTCCTCTTACAATTGGGTGCTTGAAAAGAGTTAATGAAAAACTCTATCATTCAATAAAAACCATATCTACAAAAAGAAAAGGAAAACCATATCTACATGTATTTCCTTATTAATCTCACTCCAATCAATGACTTTATTTTTATCCATGTGCTGATTCCCAGGTTTATATTTCCAGATTTAATCTCTGCCTGAACTTCAGATGGGGATGGTGAACATGCCAAACACTCATACGCTCGCATACCTAACACTTGAAGTGTGGCAGGTCAATAAAATATCTACTGACGGATAAAAGCATAAACAACTTGTGCAATGCATAGCAATGGAATAATTTTAAATACAAAACACAACAAACGGCTGATACACACAGCCACATGGGTGACTAAAAATCATACTGCATAAAGGAATCATTACACACTAGTGTCCTTACGACACTCATCTCAGCAACTAAAGCCTTATCAGGGGCTTGTGGAACAGACTGATTTTAAGTTCAGGATACAACTGAGTATAATTAAAACAAGTCCAAGGGAGCCAGAATCTGACCTGGAGAGAATCTGACCTGAATTTTGAGCGCATCTCAAGAACAGAGTTGATGCGCTGAACACCAACGACAGAAGACCTGATGAGTTGTGAGAATTAAATGGAAAGATTTGAAATGGAATGTTGTAGAAAATGTCCAATACTGCTTGATGTGATTGAACTATGGAAAGGTATTTGTATTAGCTCTTAATAAAATGTTTTTGAAAAAAAAAATGTAGTGAAATAGAGTAAACATTTCTAAAATTGATTTCATTGTAATCAAATTAACTAAGGAAAACAGAATATTATTAGGGTATTAATTGGCTTCACATAAATGGAAAATGTAGCAATAATTGTTAAAGAAACTGGAAAAATTAAAAGGGCAACTCGAGCAAAATATTGTCATGAAATATGCAAAAACCGAGAGTTAGAAATGCAAATGGGAAGAGCAACATAAGAACATAGCTTAGTATAACTTAAATGGAAACAAATTGAAGCTCTATGTTGCAATATGGAAAGCTTCTGTGGAAAAATATTGACCAATCAGGAAACATCAAGAGAAGAAGAAAGAAAACGTAGTCGCTGTACGAAAAAGATCGACTCAACAGATTTTCCATGACTTCAGGATGTTGCATAAGAGCGAGAAACAATGGTAATAAAGGAAGAAATTCAAGTTGTACTGATAATAAAACCAGAAAGCCCAAGATTTGATGCAATACCAATTGAAATGTTTCATAAACTGATGGTCACTGGAAGCATGTACACTTCTATGCGGGAAATTTGGGAGACAGCTACTTGAGCAACCAACTGACTGTATGAGATCCATATTTGTACCTAATTAAAAAAAAAGAGGCAGTTGTGTGAACAGAACCAGGGAATACAGCATGATTTAAAATCAGGAAACTTGTGTGTCAGATTATATCCTCTTACCATATTTATTCCATCCATATTCTGAGCAAATAATCAGATAAGCTGGCTTTTGTGAAGAAAAATGCGGCTTAGGCTTGAAGGAAAGCTTATTTAACAACCTCTAGCATGCAGATGACACGACCTTGCTTCCTGAAAGTAAGGAGGGCTTGAAGGACTTGCTGATGAAGATGAAGGATTGTAGCCTTCAGTATGAATTACAAGTTAATGTAAAGAAGACCCAAATCTTCACAATTGAACCTATAGGTAAACATCATGATAAATGGAGAATGGGTTGAAGTTGAAAAAGGTTTATTCTTGCTTGGCTCCACAATCAATGCTCATGGAAGCATCAGTCAAGAGATCAAAATGTGTTGTATAAAGTTAATCTACCGCACAAGACCTCTTTAGAGTATCCAAGAGCAAGGGCATTACTTTGAAGACTAATGTGTGTCCGACCCAGGCCATGCTTTCTTCAATTGTCTCATATGCTTGTGAAAATTGGACCTTGAGTAAAGAAGACCAAAGAAGAAATTGATACATTTGAATTGTGCTGGACAAGATTACTGAAAGTATCATGGACTGCTAAAAGGACAAACAATTCTGACTTGGAAGAAGTAAAACCAGAATGGTCCTTAAAGGCAAGGATGGCAACACTTCCTCTTACATACTTTGGTCATGTTGTCAGCAGAGAGGAGACCCTGGACAAGGAGAGCATGCTTGGGAAAGTGGAAGGGTGGAGAAAATGAGGAAGGCCCTCGAGGAGGATTGACATGGTGCCTGCAACAATGGGCTCCAAGTATAAGAACAATGGGCGGGAGGGTGGGCAGTGCTTTGTTCTGTTGTGCAGAGGGTCTTTGTGCGTCAGAGTCACCTCAAAGGTACCTAACCACAACAACTTGTTAACAGATAAGACTTATCTCCTAAATTAGTCTGCTGTAATCTTGGGTCAATTTTACATATGATATCTCAATGATATTCTCAGTCCTCTCATTCCAAGGCCTTGATGTTCCTCCTCCGGAAACATCCACATTTCCCTTTAGCAGGTTCCTTATTCCTCTTATTCCACCCACTGCATACGCTCATCAAATTGTTATTTCCTCGGGGAAACTGTCTATGATTATATATCTTAACAGGATCCTGCCTCAGGAAATTGACTAGCCCATTGACCTATTTTATGTCTCTTCACTGGGCAAAAAGTCGGGTTTCTTTGCAACAGAATGAGCTCCATGAGATTATTGGTTTTTCTAGGTCATATCCTCAAGATTATACCAGGAAGAAGATGTTATTAGGAGCCAACAAGTTTCCTATAACTCAGTGATCCTATGAACAACAGAAAGATTATTGCCAAGTCCTGTGCAGTGCTCAAAATGGTCAGATCTCATTGCTGTAGCTAACCCATTCAGCGGGAGTCTTCACTGACCCCCGCTCTACCAAGGATGATGTCCTCTTCTAGGGAATTGTCCCTCTGAAGAACATGGCCAAGCCCTGCCCTTTTCACGTCTAAGGAGGTTTCCGGCTGTGCTTCTCCCAGGATAGAATTGCTTGATCGTCCGGCACCCAAACCAAACTCACTGCCAATGCTGACTCATAGCGACCCTCCTGTGGGTTTCCTAGATTGTAACTGTTTAGGGGAGTACAAAGCAGAGTCTTTCTCTTTTGGAGCTGCTGGTGGTTTCCAATTGTTGATCACAGTCCAAGGTGTAGCCACTACATCACCAATAGTCTTCACCAGAATCATAACGAAAATGAATTAGTCATTCTCCTGTGAACTTTATTCATTGTCCAGCTTTATATATATATATACATATAGATAGATATAGATATATCTATATATATATATGACAAATGAAAATATTGTGGCTTAGATCAGGTGTTCATTAGTCACCAAAGTGACATCTTTGCTTTTTGAAAACTCAAATTAGTGTTTTGAAGCAGAGGTGCCCAATATAATATGTTCTTTGATTTCTTGACTGTCATTTTGTTTTCTGTATATTGAGATGCAATCCATACGGAAAATTCTCGTTTTTGATCTTCATCAGTAAGGGCTTCAAGTTGTCTTTGCATTCTGCAAGGCAGGCTGTGCGATCTACGCGTCACAGGTTGTGAATTCCTGAGCCTCCTCTTTTCCTGATGTCTATTCTTTATATAGGCCAGCCTTTCAGGTTATTTGTTCAGCTTTCAGACTGAATCAGTATGATGCAAAGACACAAGCCTGATGCATACCCTTCTTGATTTATACTGTTTAGTATACCATTTAGTATTCCTTGTCCAGTAGGTTACAAAACAGTAAGGATATAATTCTATAGTCCACAGAGCCTCCTCTAAGCCATGCTGGCAGGAATGTTTCTATGGTTCTCAGTCGCTCAGTCATGTGGTCCCTTAACCTCTGTCTCCCTGGTCCAGGCTGCCCACCTACTGATCAGCCTCCCTGTCTCAATGCTGCACCTTGACTCTGCCTTGGGCCTCAGCAGTGCTCCTTCACAGCAGTGCTCCTTCACTCTGTCTCAAGGTCTCTGTCTCTGATGTCTCTGCTATCTTGGCAACTTCAGACGGGGATGCTCCAGTGGTGGCCCTTCTTTCTTGATGGTCACAGGATTCTTATCCATCTTATGAAATGGCTCTGTTATACCCAGAGGAATGGGGAAACTGATCAATCATCTCCTTAAGAGTCCTCTATACATTGTTTACATCATCTCTTACATTCATTAAAATATAAAAGTTTATAGGTAGACAAACCACACAAAGTAATTTCACTTCATTTTAGTATTCAAAGCATAAAATCTCTTCCTGCAGTGGTCACCAAATCAAACTGCCTCATTTCCCCGTTCATATCCCTTGATTGTCCAGCTTTCCCATGCATATTCAATGATGGAATTATGGTGTTGACAAAGAGTATTGACATTACCCTGAACTACCAAAGAACAAACAAATCTGACTTGGAAGAAGTACAGCTGGAAAGCTTCAAAGTGAAGATGGTGATATTTTGTAGCATGCAGTCTGGACATGTTATCGGAGGGACCACTTTGGGGAGATGGACGTTATGCTTGTGAAGTAAAAGGTCGGTGAAAAAGGGGAAACTCAGCAAGATAAATGTAAAGAGTGGCTGCAATAAAAGGCTCAAAAAGAAGCACTGTGAAGGTGGCAAGACTTGACCGTTTCGTTTTTGTTGTACCTAGGTTTTCCCTGAGTCAGAGGAAACTCAGAGTCAACTAACAACGCCTATACCTAGAATACCAACCTCTGGGCATTCAATTTCATTTTTTGGTGAATTCCAGTGTCCTAGATTCATATTGCAAAGTACACAGTCTAATTAGGGACATTTGCAGGTTTTCCTCCTTATTTTGATTTCTTGTGCACCAATAAGTGACGTTCATGAACGTTTTACTTTGTCCATGTCTTTAAAGTTAATTCTACTTTGAAGAAGGTAGCACATTCCCGGCGATCCTTTGAGTGTCTTCCAACCCGAGCTGCTCATGTTCTAGCATTATATCAATGTTCAGATGTGATTTATAATTTTTTCACTGGCCAATTTATTTCATAATTATGCCACTAGGTGTTTCTACCCAGTCTACATTAGTTTGGAAGCTCCACGGAAACATCTCTACCCCGAGCGGCACTGCTGGTATGGGAAATGGCAGTGGGATAGCTTCCAGCATCTCAGTTCACACCAGCCACCCCAATGGGACAGACTGACAGATGGGTGCTGGTGGCATATTGCATAAAAACTCACTGCCGCTGAGCTGACACTATAGGATGGAGTGTAACTGCCCCTATGAGTTCCCAAGATTATAACTCTTTTTTAAAAAATCACTTTATTGGAAACTTGAACAACTCATCACAATCCATCCATCCATCCATTGTGGGAGCACATTTGTAGATTGGTTGCCATCATCATTTTCCAAACATTTTCTTTCAGAACTATAACTCTTGATGGGAGCAGAAAACCCAGTCTTTCTCCCATGGAGTGGCTGGTAGTTTTCAACTGCCAACCTTGCATTAGCAGGTCAACTTGTAACCACTATGCTACCAGGGTGCCTTGGTCTATAAAGGAATATAAAGAATGTTTTCTAACTCAATGTATTCTGCATCAGTCTTACTAGTTAACCTAGCCTTTTGTTTCATTTTAAGAAGACTTTGTAAGATACTTTGGTTTTGGTTTAAAGATTGTCTCGGAGTAATTTATTTCAGATTTTTATTCAGCTTCTTTGGCTCCGAAAATTTGGAGTCCATTTGAATTTAAAATTCTGTTGTGCATTTTCTCTTTTTTAGCTGGAATTTTCTATCAAATTTCTGATCAAAAAGTTGAGGGAGGAGAGCTATCACCATCCAGTATTGTTTTCGTTTCCCTAAACTTATTACAAGATAGGCAGTGCATGGTGACAATTAACCAAACATTCCCATGCCTCTTCCTTTTCCAGTCTCTCCTTTTTCCTTGATTGCTCCAGGCAAACAGAGACCAATTGGATGGCCACTTGCTACATAGCAAGACCCCTGACACCACTACAGAAACGAGACAGAAGAACAGAAGCACTAAAGGTGGTCCTCGGCCAATTAACTGGGGAATTCTTTAAAACCATGACCCTAAATCTCCAAACTTAAGTATCAAATCAGTAAAAGGCTTTTAGCTGTACATAAGCAGCCTCAGATATTACTCTTTTTGGTCATGCATCAGTTTTTATACTATTTCCAAACACATAAATCCTGAGAGCCATCCTTTATTTAATTTTTACTGTTTTCTTTTTGTTGTTTAGCATACACAGAGAAAATCAAACAGAGCCGACAATTTCTGCATGTACGATTTGCTAACATTGATTACGTTTGCTAAGTTGTATAGCTATTCTGACCCTCCTTACCCCATCAATACAAACTCACTGCTTTCTAAAATTCCTATCTAATTCTTAAGTTGTTGCTGCCAAAAAATGTGATCCTTTTTAATAAAAATGTTATGGCTTGATTAATTTAATATCTTAAAAATATAAATCAAAGTTGCTGCAATTGCATAAGGACTCCATCATAATCTTTGGGATGGAGAAAAATCACTGGTTTCCAATATGCTCCTGTTCTGACCTCTTCGGTTAGACTATGGATCGTATTTCTTAAATCCATAATGGCTGCCTTTATATTATTCACCATAAATCATAACTCAGTCCATCTGACGAAAGCAATCTGACATCATGCCTGAGTATAGCTCCTCCATGCACGTGACCTGTATTCCTCTAGCCTTGTTTTCCTGCAGAAACTAGCAAGCAGACTGTTATTGTTTAAGGGATGAAGTACTTTCATCTTTTTATTTCTCAGGTTGACAGATACTCTGTGTTCAGGAAGAGGGGGATCTTCACTTACTAGAGCTCCAGAATACTCCTATAAAATGTGTCGCCTTTCCCAAACCTGAATCTGAGGAGTTTTCCCTAATGAAGAAGAATCGATGCATTTGAATTGTGGTGCTGGCGAAGAATGTTGAACGTACCATGAATGGCCAAAAGGACAAGCCAATCTGTCCTGGAAGTAGGACCATCAGAGTGCTCTTAGAGGCAAGGTTGGTGAGACTTGGTCCGATATACTTTGGACATGTTGTCAGGAGAGACCAGGCCCTTGAGGAGGACATCAAGCCTGGTAGAGAAGCAGCAAAAAGGCAGAGGACCCTGGACAGGATGGATTGTCACAGCGGCTACAACAATGGGCTAAAACACAGGAACACAGTGAGGCTGGTGCAGGACCAGGGAGAGTTTCATTCTGCTGTGCATCGAGTTGCTACGGATGGGAACCAACTCGCTGGCACCTAACAACAACATGGCACATAATTGAGTCAAGCCAGAGTCCAGAGAGTTCACACTCTGCATGATGATCGTGATATGGAAAGACTCTTACTGTTGGAGCTGGAGTTTAGCATCTAGTAAAAAACTCTAGGGTGCTCGCAGCCGCCTTCTGCAGGTATGCCATCTTAGAAAGAGCATCTGCCTCCTTCATTTCGTTGACTGTCATCTCATGAATTCCAGGTTTATCGATGGGTTTTCCACACGATAAATATTGAGTAAGTTCACATTTCTTTAGCTGTCTGTCTGGTACACTACATCGGCTACGATGGGCTCTTTGATTATCGCTATAGGCTTCACTTGCCATCACTGGTCTCCCCTTCGCCAACGTTGCTCAGATCTCACAGGTCTCTTTCGTCCTAGCCTACTCTTCTTCTCCTAAACCTCTTCAAGTTTTCAGCAATACTAGAAATATTTAGATGTGTTAAGCTCATTATATTCTAACTCACAGCAGAGAAATCGGTATAAACTTTTGATCCCTACCAGCATACTTCTTCATTGTAGCCAACCCTCACCACAAATCAGCTGGGGCTCCTACTCAGCCATCTAGGCCAAACTTAGAGAGGAAATTCCATATCTTAGTATGTCTTTCTTAAGTTTCAACTTAGATTCGTGTTCTCACAATATGTATCTATCATTCTGAATTCTTGTCTATATTTTTAATTTAGTCTTTACACTATGTTACATTATTTTTCCTATAAGGTCAGACATCAGTTTCATTCATAGTGGTAGCAATTATCTACCAGAATGCCCAGAGCATAGTAGCTTCTCAATAAATATTTGGCAAGAAATGGAATGCATCACTACCTTCACTGACATTAGATCGACTAGATAAATTATGCTTTTAGGAAGCAATGTCAAAAAGAGCATGCAAGGAGCATCGGCTCACAGTGGACATAAGAATGGTAAACTTGTTTGTTCTACAGTAAAAAGAATTATGACAGCTTCTTTGGAATGCTTTAGCAGAACTTCGGCAAGGTAAGTCTGTTATGATAAAGTGTCTCCGGAAATCTGATGAAAAATGTGCCCTGGGGGAATCAGAACTCCAGGAGAATAAAGTTGATGAAAGAAAATTACTGTTAGACATCTTATGTCAAAAAACCTTGTAGCTCTTGTTTTGTGCCTCGCAGCTTGAGTGCATAAGACGAAAATGCAAATTCTCCAAATGAAGTACAGCCAACAGTGCATAAATCTCAAGAAGACAGTAGAATACACTTATTAAAATCTGGCAAGGCCCAGAAATGAGTGACTTTTTCTCTGAAATGCCAACTTTTTTTCTTTTTAAGATTAGCTTTTTCCCTAAAGCTACATCAATTATAAATAATTGTCTGCTAGCAAAACTGGCACAGCTAAACTCAAAGCGAATAAGCTAAACAATTGAACTGATTAAAATATAAACAAGAGATTTTTCCTTTTTAAAAAAATAAATTGACTTCTACAGCATGCCAGATGACTTACCCAAGTATGAATATTAATATAAAATGATGGTATACATCGATTAATGCTCTCCTATTATTTAAAAGTGTCCTCTAAGAAGCTACAGTTTGGTTTTGGGTTATTTAAAAAGTTTTTTAGACTGTCATTCTTTTGGTAATCACCTTAGTCAATTTGTTTGCTTTACCTTGCTCTTTTGTTTTACACAAAAGAAACCAATCTAAACTAGTTTATGCAACAAAGAGGAATTTATTCGAGTGATACACATGTATATCATGGTACCCCAAAGGCAGGCATGTAGGTAGACCTCAGGAAAGACCTTATTTCATGATGTCTACCTTGTCTTCCTCTGGACTCACTTCATGAACAATTTAAACTTCAATAAGACACGTGGAAAACTGGCTTTTCTCTCACCTCTTCTCCTTCCTTCTGGATTTAGATTCTGCATCTGACTTCCAGCTAGGACCAATGGTCCAGAGGGCCTGCCAAGCCTGGTCACTGTTCTTGCGGATCGTGGATCCATGTGACCACATCCCCTGGCCTGGGACCTTCCAGTTTCCCACTGTCTTACTACCTCATCGGCCGGCAGCTGTGTGTGTCTGAAGGGGCCTGGAGCTAGCATCTGATGCATGGACTTAAGTCGGACTGGACCGGGCTGCTTCTTTGGTATACATTTCTTTCTTGGTATGAAATTCTTTTTGTATACATATGAATGTGATTGATTGTGTTTCTTTACAAAACCTAGCCCGACACGCTGAGATTATCATCCCTCTGCTCTGAAACAATTCAGGGCTTTCTTATGGCTGAGAGATTATTTTCTAAAGTTATTTTTCATCTGACCCCACCACAGCTTCGCATTTTTATCTCCCTGCCATATCGGCAATGTGTAAACTACTCAGAAGTTCTGACCATATGTCCTTACATTTTTAAACACATTACTTGATGTGTCCCATGTCAATTATTTGTAAAAGCTCACACTTTCCTTAATAAGTAATGAGTTCCACCAGGACAGAGATGCAATTTTTGTATCTGTTTTTGGGAAATACCTGAATATAAGGCTGCTTCAATATTATGTGGAAGATTTACATTATCTTTTAATTCCTTTTCTGAGGCCACCTTTACAGGTGTCCGCAAACTACGGACTGTGGGCCACATGTGGCCTGCTGAGGACATTTATCTGGGTGTTTTTGCCCCATTTGCTTTGCAATTAGGTGTTTTTGCCCCATTTGCTTTTTACTTCGAAATAAGATATGTGCAGTGTGCATAGGAATTTGTTCCTAGTTTTTTTTTAACTATATACTGGCCCTCCAATGGGTCTGAGGGTCAGTGAGCTGACCCCCTGTTTAAAAAGTTTGAGGACCCCTGATAGCAAATGTTGAATAGATGTTAATTAAAAGAAATTATGTCCTTTCAAAGAAGTCCTAGGACTGTAGTGGCCACGTGTTTTTCAAAATCATCAGTTCAAAACCACCAGCCATTTCTTGGGAGAAAGAGAAGGCTTTTTACACCCGTCCATAAAGAGTTCCGTCTTGGAAACCCACAGATGTATTTCTGCCCTGCCTTAGAGGGTTGCTATGAGGTGGAATTGACTCACTGGCAGTGAGTTTGAAGTTTGGGGTTCCCTCTCAAACAGTCTATAGGTTTATTTTGCAAGTGGAAGAGCATTGCACATTATAGAAATTTTAAAAATCTTCAAATGCTTTGCTAATTCACCTCCACTTGTGAAACATCAATAATTACTTTGTGTTGTGAAAATTTATTTGCTGAAAAATTCTGGGCCATGAGTGATATCCAGGAATTATAATACTAACACAAATTGTAAAAGGAAAATCTTACCTCATACGTTTTTTTCTCTTTATGTTCAGCCCTTCAGACACATTTTGATATATTTATAGTCTACTAATTTAGGTTTTTCAGAAATCTTATTATGTTGTGTTGCCTCTGAAGCTCAGCTTTCCTTGACAATTTGAAAATCTTCATACGTTTGTAATAGGATGTTATAATCAGTGTCTGCTAAGGAATAAAGAAAATACATGCTCCATTTAAAAGTAAGGGAAACTTGCAAACTTGTGAAAAAGAAGATAGTAGAAATCATGTCTTGTAATCTTCAGTTCACTAACAATTACTGAAAATAATGAGACCGAGAGGTTAAGAAGTCTGAAAGTGCAGTTCTTCAAAGTTGCTGGTATGTTAGGTTGTGGGGGAGGCCAGCCCCCCACAACTAATCATGGGTTCAGTATGTGCAATTGTACAGTTGAGACATATAAAGATTATAATCAAGTCATAGAGGAACGGGAGAGATAGGATACAGAGAGTAAAATGAAAGAGTCAGACACATTTCATGGTAGCATGCTCACCTCCTGTACAGCCACGATCTCAACAGCCAGGTATGCACACAGCATGGGCAGAGAGGGCAGGAGAGAGATTTATTGCTAACCAAGGCTTATATATCTTTGGACATGTACATGCCTCCTAATTACAGGTAAAGACATACATCATAGGAAGGGGTTGTACAATAGGCATAAGCATAACTGGAAGGGGATGGGCTAGGGGTATAAACGTAATAGGAAGGGGAGGGACTAAGGGTATCCATGTGACAAGAAGGGCAGAGGCTAGACTCCATATGGCAGCCTAAACTTGGTCACCCTTGAGTGGGCTTGACCTCTCTGGGCTCTCCTTCAGGGAAACTGTCTACTACTATCCTACTGAGAAGGGAGTGGGCCCTACTTGGGGTGCGACAGACTATACAGTCTGGTTGTCTAGATGGCTGATAACCCTTAGTGAGAATGACCTCTGACCTACTTTCAATGACCTCCAAGTGTATAGTCATTTACCAGATGTAGCAAGTAGCTAAGTTTGGCATATACTTGGGGGAGACAACTTGGGAGAAATCGTTCTGCTTCCCACACTATGTGTCCCATTACTCTACAAAGAAGGAGTGCAAGATACTATCAAAATATCATTTCTAATAGTTAAAAATACATTGACTTATAAAGATAGCACAGGAGTGTCACTAGGGCAACCAAGGGGGTGCACATCCTACCAAGTGACAGTATCAGAGGAACTGACACCAAAATTACTGTCTATAAAATTTTGGGGCTTTGTTTCAGAAGAAACAATTTTTTAAAATTAAAATCTCACTGTAACTAGTTACAACCACAATAGTTTCTGGAATCCCAGTTTGCATGTGCAAATGAGCCTGTAAGATAAACTTTTATGCTGATTTACTTTTAGAAACTTCTAAGTCCTCTGTTATTCCCTAGTGGTGTAGTGGGTTAAGGGTTGGGCTGCTAACCTCAAAGTCAGCAGTTTGAAACCATCAGTAGCTGGTCAGGAGAAAGAGAAATAATTATTTCCATAAAGAATTGAAGCTGTGGAAAATCCACGGGGGAAGTTTTTCCCTGTCCTATTGGATCACTATGAATTATAATAATCTTGAAGGCAGTGATTTTTTAAAGTTTTGGAATACCTTCTGCGCTGAGCAGTGCTTATTACCCAATTATAGTGATGCTTGAGGTCATGTCAGCATGCACTACAAGCACGCGCTGTCATTTTCATTTCTGTCTCTGCTTTTATAGTTTCTGATTTTCAAATCGTCTGGTGTCTTAGTTATATTACTGTGCTAAGTAGTATTTGTGAACCTCTATCAATATCTTGTTTTGAAGAGGAGGTAGTAATTAAAGGAAAAGAAGAAGAAAAATTTTAAAAAGACTTCTACTCACTTGTAATGGAGCTATTAACATAATTCAGTGTAGAAAGATTTTGCAAAAACAATATTGTTGCCAGGATTCATATAATCTAACATTTATTATATTTAATCAAGTTGCAATTATATTTATTCATATTATTCTGTTGTCATGGAGACAACAATAATGTTGAGGATGGCACAGGACTGGGCAGAGATGGAGCAGACTTAACGGCACCTAAAAGCCACCACTTTACAACTAAAATCAATAGTAAATATACATGTATCATGTGTATCCATCATATAGCACTTTGATCACTATAGAGAGAAATTAAAAGATTAAATCATGAAGTGGGGAAAATGGTATGTTTCTTAGTACATGTTTAGAAATAATACCCAGATATTACATTAAAGTCTTTTTAATTTTAGTCTTTTAAAAGGTTTTTTCCAAAGACATCACTGCCTTACAACTAGATAACTGATTTTGGTGTAATTTTTATGGTTAAGTTTGAGTTAAAGTTTTAAAATAGTGAGACATTAGCATTTGCATTGTACAGAGCTAATATAGCCAAGGGATTTACATAATCCACTTTTTTTCAAATACTACTAATTTATCTTAATTTTATTAAGTATAGTCGCTCATTCCATGTGGAGTACATAAATCAAAGAGGCCAAGTGGAGGCCAGGAATGGAGGCAAGAATTAGATCACTGGAAGTACCGGCCAGACACGTGCTTACATAGAAAAAGACAGGCTCATGAGCAGGATTCCTCAAATTACACTCTGTCAGGACCGACCGACAAATCTGATGCTTTGGATCCCAGTACGCTCTGCCTCACGGCAGCGCAGAACCAGCAGGATTGGAAGCATCAGAGTGTGATGAAGGCAATATTAGCCATGATCATGTAAAGGAGATGCCATTAAGGAGAAAGACTACTCAATTTTGCATGCCATTTCTTCCTTCTAGACACCAATTCCAGATCATTTTCTGGTAGAAATCACCAAAAAGGGAAGCACTTCTTTTAAGAACAACCACTATCGTTTTATTAGTCCAGCTGTGAAAGCAAATGGAGATCTGCGTCTGCTTTCAAAAGACTGGTTTGGGAAGGTGATGGCAAGTGGCAAGAGAGCTCTGGGTCATACATGATGTACTTACTCATCACTGAAAATGTGTGCTGCTTTCTTCGGCCAACTCTTTTCTTTTAGGGCTAAAGATACAACAACCACCTTTGTGACTGTGTTTCAGAAGCAGTAGCAACTTATCCAGAAAATACACAGCGATGAGACAGCTGAAGAGCATTGATGTTGCCTTGCAAAGTGGACAATGTGGGCAGCAGGAGAGAGGTTGCTCAAACTATTGAAGCTGAAACCATTGCTTACCTGGAAACGGAGAACAAAAAGTGGAGGAATGTCTTGCACAGATTGCTTGATAGCACACTGCTTCTTGCCAAGGAGAATTGGCATGACTACCATAAAGGGGAGTCTTCATTGAATACTTGAGCGGGTTCGGATGCTTTCAAACTATGGTCCAGTGCTAAAAGAGCACCTAGTGAGATTAAGGTGGATCATGTGCAAACTTCAAGGATGAGGATTATCTTGAACCAACAAGTCAGAACGAGTTGTCCTAGCAAATCATTCAAAGGAGCATTTCAAAGACATAAAGTGCTTTGGAGTTCCAGAGCATAACTGACACTATATTGATTAGATGGGGGAATGTGCTCATGCTACAGATTGTGATGACGCTACAACTTTGACTGTATCCATGGATGTGCGCCAGTCATTCTTAGGGGAAAGAACAGGAGGAGTATTTTAAATGAATGTGTAAGCCATTAGCTTATCTTGTATGAGCTGCACATTTTTCTGAACATGATTTGCGTGGTAAGTTTTTTGGAACTCAGGAGACAGTGTTTCATTTCTTTGCTGTTTTCACCCATCGATCCATGAGAAGAGTATCAGCCACATGTTGGAGTGCTCACCATGCTGCAGTTACATCATTTAAAGAAAAGTTTCCTAAGTTTGTGCAGCAATTGAAGCTCATTGTGACTAACACGAACATTTAGACGCAAGAGAAGCAAGCAGCACAAGGTGTTTTCTTGCTGTCTAGAATTGTGCTTCTCTGTGCTGTCGGTATTTCTGATGTGATAGCTCACAGGAAGTTAATCTTACGTAACAATACCTGAGGACTAAAGAAATACTAAGGCTTTTTTCTGCTTGAGTAATAGAGTCAAAAGAATGGCAGTGGGAAATGAAAGTGGCCAGAGCACATGGCATCACCCTCTCATTTCCTTCTTGCACATTAGTCCAGGATCACTTGCCATTCTTCTCTTTCTACTGCAAGTCCGCATACGTCTGATTTTAAAAACACCTGTTCAATTGCGTGTGCCACTATTCCACTATATTACTCATGCAGGAAAAAATCTTAGTATTTCTAATTGTGTCATCATCTTGTTGGGATGGAAGCATTTAGTCTTCAGATATTGAATTCCTAAAAATGTACCACACAATTCATGTTCATTGTTATGTCCACGCCATCACTTTCCAGACTTGTAAGAATGTCAGGACGGTGCTCATCTGGGATTCTGTCTCCTTTTAAATAGGAGAATATGAGAAGGCCATCATTCACTTCAGCTTTCCTATAATTTATTTTTATATATTCGATAACTCCCCACATCTGATCAATATAGTGTCAGTTATGCTCCGTAACTCCATCTGTGGGAAAACACAAAGGAGAAGCTTATATCTGCAACCAAAACAAAACCAGAATCAAACTATGGAACAGTTATTCAATTGCTCATATGCAAATTCATATTAAGTCTCCAGAAAATTAAAACAAGTCCAGGAAAGTCAAATAAAATTTTGAATATTAGGAAAAAAACAGAAATAAAATAACCCTCACTGTTGTTGGCAACTCATAGCAATCCTAAAAAGCAGAGAAAAGCTGCCCTTGTGGTTTTGGAGACTAAATCTTCACAGGGGTAGAAAGTCTCTTCTTTCTCCCATGGAGCAGTTGATGGTTTGGAACTGCTGACCTTGCAGTTAGTAGCCCAATGCATAACCCACTTTGCCACCAGGTGGATCCACAACCTTGGATTTGTCCTACCTGACTTTAGACAACAATTCCAGAACAGATCTCATTCAATGGACCTTACAGCTGCAAAATGGATGAGTTATAGGATGACACAAGAATACTACACACAAAGAATGCAAAAGATCATGAAAAATTGGAGAAGAAAAGACCCCAGTGGATGTCAGAAGGTACTCTTGACATTTGCTCTGGAATTCCAGTAAATGGAAGAAATAATAAAGCAAAAGAGATGAACAGAAAGTTTCAAAGAGCACCTCCATGGGAGGAAGATATAGCATTCTGTTTCTGTAAACAGCATAGTTTTATCCTTTCGGATTGGGTTGTTATGAGTTGAAATCTACTTAACAGGAATGGGTTGGGTTGGGTTTAGGTATTAGGAGATAATTTTTGCTTCTCTCTATTGAGTGTCAATGACCCTTCTAGAAGGAACTGAATTTCTCTTCTACTTTTGTAAATGTTCCATGTCTCTTGAATATTTTGCTTGTTCACACTGTTGGAGTGCATATCAACCAACACAGCCATACCTATGGTTTATGCGCTAGGCTGTAGTCAACCAGCTTATGATTCTTCAGATGAATTTAAAAAGCATTCTACTGAGTTCACAGCTGCAGAAACCCTTTTTTCCCATCACACTAAGCTAGAATGTTCTAACCAGTTGGAAGTCTGAGATGTCACCCTCCCGACACAATCACTGAAGACAAAATGGGTGCATAAGCAAATGTGGTGAAGAAGGCAGGTGGTGCCCGGCTATTAAAAGATATAGTGTCTGGGGTCTTAAAGGCTTGAAGTTACACAAGCCACCATTCAGCAGTGAGGCAACAAGTCCACATGGAAGAAGCACGCCACTGGTGTGATCATGAGGCGTCATAGGGACTGGGTAAAAGGCATCCGCAGACGCATAACAAACAAAAGCATATTGTGGAGACTGAGGGGAGCTGGAGTAGACATCCAATGCCCACTCGTAGATAATGGAACAATCTCCCCACAGAAGGACCACAGGGAGGGGATGAGTAACCAGGGTTCAGTAAAGCATCAATGAAACACATTATATTCCCGATTCCTTGAGGCTTCCTCACCCCCCACTACCATGACCCCAGTGATGCTTTTCAATTCAGTCTATACCAGAATATGTACACAGGTATAGAAAGGGATGGGAGTGCCTGGCATCCAGGAGTGGGAATAGTGTCTTATTGATTACACAAAGGCATTAAACTGCATAGATCAAAACAGAGTATTTATATATTGAGCCGAATGGGAATTCCAGAACACTTAATTGTGCTCAGGTGGAACTTGCTCTTACACCAAGAAGTGATCTTTCTAACAGAATAAGGGAATGCCACACACTCTCAAATCCGCATCAGAGAAGTATCCATTCATCATATTTATTCATTCTTTATGCTGTGAAAATAATCTGAGAAACTAGACTATTTGAAGAAGCGGCATTAGGCTAGAAGGAATCTTATTAACAACAACAATGTAAAATTAGCAACCACTCCTGGGGAGTAGGAAGAGGTTTTCTATTTCCATAAAGAATGACAGTCTGGAAAACTAGTGGGGTTCTTTTATTTTGTCCAATAGGGTCACGATATGTCTGAATCAACTTGATAGCAGTGAGTTTTTTGTTTTATGTCAATGACACAACTTTGCATGCTGAAAGTGTAGCTTTAAAGCACTCACTGATGAAGATCGCAGGTTGCAGCTTTCCGTGTGGATCACAAGTCAGCATAAAGAAAGCCAATGTCTTCACAATGACTAGTTAACATTATGAAAAATGGGGAAAACATTGATGTTGTAAAGGTTTTCATTTTATTGGGATCCACACCAATGCTCATGGAAGGGAAAGTCAAGAAATCAAATGATGTATTGCATTAGGCAAATATGCCACAGGAGAACTCTTTAACTTGTTGACAGAAAAGGTTTTACTTTGGGGACTAAGGTGTACCTGAACAGTTGATGGTTTTGAACTGTTGACTTTGAGAATTGCAGCCCAGGGCATAATCACTATGCCATCAGGACGCCTACATTTTTGTACATTTCTCAAAATTACCTAGTTTTTTAAAAATTATTTTATTGGTGGCTTGTATAACTCTTATCACAATCCATACATCCACTGAAGCAGGCATTTTGTACATATGTTGCCCTCATTTTTTTCTAGACATTTACTTTCTATTGAGCCCTTGGTATCCATTCTTCCCCACCCCCACCCCCTGATAGATTATACATTGTTATTATTTTCATCTCTCACATCGACCACTGTCTCTCTTCCCCCATGATTTCTGTTGTTCTGCCCCCTGTAGAGGGGTGTATGGTTATTCGCTGATCATTGCAATCAGGTCCCCCTTTCTCTTCCACTCATCCCCTTGCCCCTCTGGTATCACTATTCCCACTCCTGGGTGTCAGGAGTTCACATCCCTTTCTATACCTGTGTACATATTCTGGTCTAGTCTGAATTGAGAAGCCTCGCTGGGGTCATGGTAGTGGGGGGTGAGGAAGCCTCAAGGAATCGGGAATATAATGTGTTTCATTGATGCTTTACTGAACCCTGGTGACTCATCTCCTCCCTGTGGTCCCTCTGTGGGGAGATTGTTCCATTGTCTACGAATGGGCATTGGATGTCTACTCCAGCTCCCCTCAGTCTCCACAATATGCTTTTGTTTGTTATGTGTCTCTGGATGCCTTTTACCCAGTCCCTATGACGCCTCATGATCACACCAGTGGTGTGCTTCTTCCATGTGGACTTGTTGCCTCACTGCTGAATGGTGGCTTGTGTAACTTCAAGCCTTTAAGACCCCAGACACTATATCTTTTAATAGCCGGGCACCACCTGCCTTCTTCACCACATTTGCTTATGCACCCATTTTGTCTTCAGTGATTGTGTCGGGAGGGTGACATCTCAGACTTCCAATTGGTTAGAACATTCTAGCTTAGTGTGATGGGAATAAAGGGTTTCTGTAACTGTGAACTCAGTAGATTGCTTTTTTAATTCACCTGAAGAATCATAAGCTAATAGGTTGACTACATCCTAGCACATAAACCATAGGTGTGGCTGTGTTGGTTGATATGCACTCCAACAGTGTGAACAGCAAAATATTCAAGAGACATGGAACATTTACAAAAGTAGAAGAGAAATTCAGTTCCTTCTAGAAGGGTCATTGACACTCAATAGAGAGAAGCAAAAGTTATCTCCTGATACCTAAACCCAACCCAACCCATTCCTGTTAAGTAGATTTCAACTCGTAACAACCCCATCTGACAGGATAAAACTGTCCCAAAGTGTTTCCAAGGCTATACTGTTTATAGAAGCTGATTGCCACATCTTCCTCCCACGGAGCAGATAGTGGGTTCAAACTGTCGACCTTTTAGTTAGTAGGTGATCATTTTAACCATTGTCCCTCCAGGCTTCCTACATGATGTCTGTTGTTTTTAGGGGCCCTTGAGTAGGATCTAATTCATAGACACTCCATGTACAACATCATAGAGCATTGTCTGGCCCTGCACTGTTCTCACAATTGTTAAGTTTCAGTCTATTGTTGTAACCAGTGTCAATTCATCCTCTTGAAGGTCTTCCTCATTCTTGATCCTGAATCAAGTATGATTTCTTTCTGGAAACTGATCCCTCTTGATTGCATGTCTAAATTGCACTTGTAAGAAGTTTCATATTGTTACTTTCTAGGATCGATTTATTTGTTCTCTAGAAGTCTATGGAATTTTCAATATAATTTTCCAACACCATAAATCCAATGTATCAATTATTTTCAGTTTTCTTATTCATTGTCCAGTTTTACATGCTTATCAGACAATCTAAAATATAATGGGTTGAGTGATAAATATGTTGGCCCTCAAAAATCACAATTTTGCTCTAAACACACACTCGAAACTGATCTTGTCCAACATTTTTTTCCAACAGCACATACCACTTGATTTCTTAATTGCTACTTCCATGAGTCTGTTGTGGATCCACGTAGAATTAAATTCTTCACAACATCAATCTTTTCCCCATTTATCATGATATAACCTATTGCACAAGCTGTAAAGATTTATTTTTTACACTGAGTTTTAATTGGTATTGAAATCTGTATTCTTTGATTTTCATCAGTAATTTATTTAAGTTTGTCAGCAAGCAAAAATGTGTCATCTATATAAAGCAGATTGTTAATGTGTTATTTTCTAATCCAGATCTTTATATAATCCAACTTCTTGGATTACTTTCTCCGCAGACCGATTGCATAAATGTAGTGAAAGGAGCCAACCTTGATTTAAATCTTCCCTAATTTTAAACCATTAAGTATGCCCTTGTTTGAATAACTGCCTCTTGTCTGTGTACAGTTTCTGCACAATTGAGTGTTCTGGAATTCATGTTAATCCCAGTGTTATGCGTAGTTTGTTATGATCCACAGCTGGAGGCCTTGCATAGTCAACAAAATGTAAACACTTTCCCACAATATTTGGTTTTCAGGTAAGATTCATTTAATGTCAGCAATGTTATCTTTTGTTCCTTCTTGGCCTCATCTGTATCTGGCTTGAATTTTTGGCAGCTCCCTATCAATTTAGTCCTACAACCATTTAAAAATGATCTTCAGTCAGTTTCCTTATTTGTGGTATTAATGATATTGTTTGATTACTTCTAATTTTCCACCACGCCATTATATTGGGCATTAATGTAGATATCACATCATTTCATCGTTCAATCGCATCAAGCGGTGTTGTGCAATTGCTCCCACAGTCAGTTTCCAAACACTCTTTTCCTTCTTGAGCTCCTTGATGCCAGCTCTCCTTCCCCCTCCTAACACTGTGCCCTCCAAAAACCCGTATTCTACTTTCTTTGGAACGGACTCATGTATATTTTCCAGTCAGTTGGCCAGCAAGCTATCTTCTAAATTTCTTGGCATACACCAGTGAGTCCTTCCAGTGTTCCATCTAATTCTCCTAGGTTCAAATTTTGTATGTCCTACATTCATATTATTAATAAGTATTTGTATTCATAGTTTTCCCTTCTCTTTAGCAAATGAAAGTCCTGTGAACTTTGCTCCATCCATAAAATTCTCTAAGGGGCTTCCAACCTGAGTGGTTCATACTCCCGGACTAAATCAGACAATGTTCACTGCTATTTATAAGGCTTTCAGTGCCTAATCCCACTAATTTGGACTATCTCTTTCTTTTTCCTAGTCTATTCTGGGGCTGGAAACCTCAATGAAACTTGGACTGGTCCTCAATGCATCTGGAGGGTGCAGTGTCTGGGGAATGCCTCTCTTTACACACCAGGAAGATTCAATCAAATTGGGTTTTTATTTGTTTTAGTTCTTAACCCTTCCTGTAATCCTAGTGCGGGCAACTAATAAAGGCAAAGAAAGAATGAGTGATAAGAAATAAAAAAAATACAAGTCTTTCTTAACAGATTCTTGATTTTTGGCTTCCGTGATATCAATAGGCCCAAACACTGTTTGGGCCTAAGGAAGAAACTTAATGAGAAATTGCATGTAAATATATGGCTACTATGTGGAACTAGACTTTTTTATTCATATAAGAATTTTATTATCTGTGAATAACAATAAAAGTCACGGGACATATCATAATTTTCATCTAAGCTGTCATACTAAGTACTTTTGAAGAGAAAGTACTGCTCAATAGAACTAAAGAGATTAACATAGAAGCTACAACATGAGCTCAAACAAAGGAATGATTGCGAGGAGGACTAGGACGCAAGACCAAGCTGGGTTTCATTCTGCTGTACTTGGGGTTGTTGTGAGCTGAGATGAGTTAGATGAAGCCTAACAACAACAACAGCTCAGTGGAAAAGTGAGTCTGAGTGTGAGCATTTACTAACTGCCTTTTGAAGAGGGACTTTGTCAAGCTGGGCTCTTAGTTTCCACATTCTGGGTAATTGTTCTCCTTATACAAATATTCCAAGTTTGAAAAAATGTGTCAGAGCTTGTGTTCACAGTCACATCATAAGGAATGGTTTAACAAAACCCCTCAGGGATATTGTGTTCCTGATTTAGACATTGCGAACTCTTTGCAGGGTTGCTGGAGTATGTGTTAAGTGCATTCCACTCCCACCAGCGAGAACATCGTCTCTCTAGAGGTGTCATTGTTTTTACATGTTTCATTTTATTTTGTCACTAATCACAGTTATGAGAGACAGGATTTTCATATCTTCCCTTTTACTTTGTACCTTGCCACGAGTTTATATTTTGCCTGCATTTTGCTCTGCCACAAAACAGCTGGGGTATTTTCTACTCTAAGTATTATTATTTTAGTGTTTTTGACAACTGGAGAATTTATCACAGTATTTTAATGACTTTAATTTTATTACTGATCTGGTAAATGCATTGTAAAATTTTATATTTGACGTAAAAATGTCCTGCACAGAAGTGATGAGAGGTTTTATTCAGATTACTATTATCCACAGGGACAGGTTTCGGTTTTGCTCAGTTCTTTCTGTCTGGAACGCAACTAGTCCTAATTGCCTCCTGTCTTTCTCTCTCTCTGCAAACACTTTCTCCACCACATTTCCTAAAATGGACACAGTATATCTACTTCCATATTTTGTTTTATTTTTCTTTATAGCACCCAACATGCTTATGTTTATACGTTACCCAAATTAAAGTATACGTTTGGCAGTAACAGGGATTTAGTTTTCCTCATTGCAATGTTTTTGGGTATTAGACAGTAAATGCTCAATGAACGTTTGCTAGATCAATAAATAAATGGAAGAATAAATGGATACACGTTGTGTTAGGCGGGTTGACTAGCTAAACAAATCCAGAGACACTCATATATGTGTAAGAAAGAGTTTTACATCAGGGAGTAACTGTATATCAAGAAAACACCCCAACCTAATCCAACTCCAGTCCATAAGTTCAATACTAGTCCGTAAATCCCTCTTCAGATTCTCACAGTCACAGCAATGATGAAGCACGCAGGCATAGAGCAGGCTGGTGGGGGCAGAGTCCTGTGAATCCAATGGCGGTGCCAGGACACTGGAAGCAATCAAGGCCAGCCGAGAGGAAAGTGAAGGCAGAGAGGAAGAGCTTTCCTGGGCCCTCCTTATGAGAAGGCCATGCCCACAAGGCATCACCAACAGTCTGTGACCTGACCGAAGGTTGACTACCTCCCTTACTCTCTTCTAAATCTTCAAGTTGGCATGAAATTATGCAACTACCACACATGCCAAAAATATGTCTCTTGAAACTTTTAAGAGCATACGCCACTGGAAGATACACTCCTGCACAAGAAAGTATTACACATCCACTTGAAGCTCATCATTGCATTTAATCTAAAGAAAGACTTGGTGAAATCATGCCACACTCACAATGAAAATGACTTCTGCACCACCACTTTTTACACCTCATTAAGCACTTAAGAGAGTCCTGAACTTAGGGTCCTTGGTGATACAGTGGATTAGGCATTAGGCTGCTAACCCAAAGTTCATTGGTTCAAGCCCACCAGCTACTCTGTAGGAGATAGAGGAGGTTTTCTATTCCCATAAAGATTTATAGCCTCAGAAACCTTAAGGAACAGTTATACACTGTCCTATAGGGATTGATAGGAGTTCAATTTTGGTTTTATTTGTGGGTTTATGACCCAGGTATATAGCTAACATTTACTATACATTGTTTCACTAATTCCTCTATGCTATACCACAAATGTTATTGTTAATTCATTTAAATAAGTGATTCTCAACCTTCCTAATGTCACGACCCATTAATACAGTTCCTCATATTGTGGTGTAATTTTGCTACTGTTATGAATCAGGCAACCCCTGTAAAAGGGTCATTTGACCCCCAAAGGGGCTGTGACCTACAGGTTGAGAACCGCTGAAAACAGTGATACTAGAATTTCTACCTTGCTCAAAATAACACAATTGAGTGTGACATTACCAGAACACACATGACGATAATTTATAATCATATACAATTTAATTGGCCAAAAGAAAACAGTGAGTGTTTTCTTAAAATGGAGATTGACAGACACATTAATGTGAAAAGCTGCAGAATCTTAAGCATAACAATTGAGGATGTTAGCCCAGAGAAAAGGTAGATGCCACGTGCTTAAGCATAGGTGTTTACAGAGCTGAGACTGAAATAGTAAACACACATCCTACTTGCAATATATGAAGTGGAAATCAAAGCCCAGCATAGTTGGGAACTAAAATAATATTAAGTTTACCATAGGTACTTCTTTTTTTCCAAATTAACAATATATATATATATATGTTGAATTTATATATGTATATATATAACCAAAGGCATTATGGTGACTCAAGGTTAAGTGATCAGTAGCTAACCAAAATGTCAGCAGTTCAAACCCAAGCAGCAGTTCCTTTGGAGAAAAGACCTGGCAATCTGACCCAGCAAAAATTACAGCAGGAAATCCTCGGAGGCAGCCAGACTTGCTTTGTCATAAGGGTCTGATGAGTCAGAATTGACCTGATGGCAAACAGAACACCTGGGTAGTGCAAGTGGTCTGTGATTTGCTGCTAAGCAAAAGGTTGATAGTTCAACTCCCTGGAGGCACCACAAAATGAAGGCCTAGAAATCTGCTTCTGTAAACATGACAGCCAAGATCATGACAGCTCTGGAGCAGACCTGCTAATCAACACATGATGGCAGTTAAAAACCACAAGACATATCATTATTTACACACACAAAACCTCATGTATCACAGAGTTTGCATAACCATAGTTCTAGACTTGCCAGAAGAAAGACCACGAGTCTAATATTGAGCTTGTGCATTGGGACTTTTAATAAAAAAATTTACAAGTGATATATATGTATGTGGGATTTCTGAGACAAGGTCTTGGATTTCTTCCTCTTCCTGCTATTTACTTTGTAATGTGAGGTTAAGTCACTCAAACGTTCTCTAACTTAGTTTTATTACATGAAAATGGAGGGTGATAAAAATATCTACCTTACTGGAATCTTATGTATTAAAATCAGAGATGAAGCTCTTAGAATTATGCCTGGGATTGCCGCTCATTAAGTATTTTTGTTATTGTTAAATGCTATTGAGTCGGTTCCTACTCACGTTGACCTTGTGGCCAACAGGATGAAGCACTTTCAGGCCCCGCCACACTCACAATAGGTCCCACACCTACAGCCATTGCTGTGGCCACTGTGCCAATCCAGCTCTTGGAGGGCAGTCTCTTTTCTGTTGCCCTCCACTTTACCAAACACGATGTCCTTCTCTAGGGACTGGTCTCCTGAAATCATGTTCAACATAAGTAAATCGAAGTCTTGCCATTCTAGCCTCTAAGGAGCACTCTGGCTATACTTCTTCCAAGACACACCAGTTTGCATTTTTAGCAGTCCAAGGTATTTTTTAATATCCTTCCCCAGCACCACAATTCAAATGTATCTATTCTTCTTCCATCTTCTTTATTGAGTGTCCAGCTTTCGCACGCATATAAAGCCATTGAAAATACTATGGCCTGGGTCAGACGCACCTTCGTCTTCAAAGTAGCATCCTTGTTTCAATACCCCAAACAGGACTTGTGCAGCAGATTTACCTAAGGAAGTGCGTCTTTTGATGTTGGCTGCTGCTTCCACAAGCATTTTTTGTGATACAAGAAAGACAAAATCAATCGCTTCTCGGCCTTTTAGCTAAGATCAAGTGTAGTATCTGTTCTTATCAGTTTAATATCTGATACATCCTCTATCCGAGGACAATATATTAAATGGATTTTTGGAATTAGGAGATGGAATAGGAGCTTGCTCCGTCCACTCCACGCATTGACCTGGTATTGCAGTACTTCCAGGAACGGTGCACTCCCTTCGGGGAGTACAAAAAAAGAAAGAAAGAAAGACAAAATCCTTGAGAATGTAAACCTCTTTCTCCACGTATCATGATGTTTCCTATTATGAGGATTTAACTGGCTGTTAAAATATAATAATGACTGTATTATTCATTATTCGATCACTTCGGTTTCTATGCGTGGGGATCTACTGGATGGCAGCGTGTCTTGAGGATTTTGAGAGCAGAATGGAACTCCCAGCCTAGAGTCCAAGATGTCCCCTACCCCGCTCCTCCTCTCAAGAAAGTCCAGGTTCCCTAGAGTTCCCCCCGCCCCTCCCTACCTGAGATAACACCTTTCTCTCTCCGAGGCGCTCCCCTGCGCCCTCTTCCGGCACACAGAGGCAGGACCACGCGTTCTGGTTGCTATGGCTACCGAGGCAGCACGGTAACCCAGGAGACCGAGGAGGAAGCTCCGGGAGGCAGCTGGGCCAGCGGCTGCTGGGGTGTCCAGGTGGGTGGACCGGTTGCTGGTGGCGGCGGGCGGAGGGGCTGCAGCTTGCGGGGCCGGGCAGCGTGGTGACCGAGGCGGGTCTGGGAGGCGCGGGAAGGGAGCCAGGTGCGGAGTGGAGGCCCGCGAATGGCGGCCGACTCGGCAGGTGTTTGCTGAGCAGAGAAGCCGACGACATGCCTGCGGGCTGGAGACTCTGCCCAGGGCTCCAGAAATGAGTTACTTAAACCATGGCCTCCGTTCGTCGCCCAGCGTGTCGCTGGAGATGTGGCTCCAAGGTGGACCCTCGGCTGTGAAAGACGGTGAAACCGGGCTCTGAAATAGGTATGCCTCGCCCGTGGCCGTTAGCGTCCATTTAGCACCGCACACAACCACATCGCAGGTACCTTCTGCGTTCAAGTCCACTCTCCTACTAAGTAAAAAACCAGGCGGAGATAGACGGAGGAGACTGATTCCTGAGACTTCTGAAGCTGGGAAAGTTTCGGGTTTTCAAAAAATTTTATGCCCCACATCAGCATTTGAGGCACCAAGGATCAGTTACATGTTTTGTTGTTTATACCTTGGCTTCTTAAATCCAAAGTTACAAAGTCTTTAAAAATATATATTAGAAATTTGAATTATACAAGATTGGCATTATGCAAATTACACGCTTATGGAGCTCCAACAATCTCCTTCCCCTCTCCTTAGCACCCTAATTTATTAGCTTCATAGCAACCTCACTTGACACACCTTCCCATATAATTGTCAATTATCATTAAAAAAATAATTTTGTTGTCACTGAGTGGATTCCCACTCCTAGTGAGCTTACTTCAGACTATAGCAGCCCTTGTGGATTTCCAAGAAGGTAATGCTAATGGAGTAAAAAGCCTAGTCTTTCTCCTGCAGAGCAGCTGGTGGTTAATAAACCAATACATCATTTAATGTATTCATATATATTCTTATATGGATACATTTATTTATTATCTCCCTCAAAAGGTCAATATTTCCTGCGGTAATCACATTTGCCTTAAAACAGTAACAACAAAACTAAAAAACAAACTTTCCTCACAGGATTGTAAATTCCATGAGGATTGTTACTATGACCATCAGGTTCACTTTGTTGCTTTGTCCATACTGATGCTTGATACAGGGGAAGGACACAGTGCTTATTGACTCTTCATCAATATCTGAAAAGAGGACATGAAAAAGCAGAACAAAAAAAATTTTTAAACATTTTATTAGGGGTTCATACAACTCTTATCACAATGCATGCATATACATACATCAATTGTGTAAAGCGTATCTGTACATTCTTTGCCCTAATCATTTTCTTTTCTTTTTTACATTTTATTAGGGGCTCATACAACTCTTACCACAATCCACACATATACATACATCAATTTTATAAAGCACATCCATCCGTACATTCTTTGCCCTAATTTCCACTTAAGCCCTCTGCATCAGGTCCTCTTTTTTTCCCCTCCTTCCCCGCTCCCCTCTCCCTCATGAGCCCTTGATAATTTATAGATTGTTATTTTGTCATATCTTGCCCTATCTGGAGTCTGCCTTCCCCCCCTTCTCTGCCGTCCATCTCCCAGGGAGGAGGTCACATGTGGATCCTTGCAGTCAGTTCCCCCTTTCCAAACCACTCACCCTCCACTCTCCCAGCATCACCCCTCACACCCCTGGTCCTGAAGGTATCATCTACCCTGGATTCCCTGTGCCTCCAGCTCCCATATGCACCAATGTACAACCTCTGCCCTATCTAGTCATGCAAGGTAGAATTCGGATCATGGTAGTTGGGGGGAGGAAGCATCCAGGATCTGGGGGAAAGCTGTGTTCTTCATCGGTACTACATCGCACCCTGACTGACCCATCTCCTCTCCTAGACCCCTCTATGAGGGGATCTCCAGTGGTCGACATTTGGGCCTTGGGTCTCCACGCCTCGGGTCTCCACTCTGCACTTCCCCCTTCATTCACTATGGTATATATATATATATATATATATATATATATACACACACACACACACACACACACACACATATATATACATACACATACACATATATATATATATTTGCATGATGCCATATACCTGGTCCCTTTGGCACCTCGTGATCGCACAGGCTGGTGTGCTTCTTCCATGTGGGCTTTATTGCTTCTGAGCTAGATGGCCACTTGAGCAGAACAAAATTTTGACGTGTAAAAGAGTTCATTTTTTTTTTTTTTTTTAAACATTTTATTAGGGGCTCATACAACACTTATCACAATCCATACATAGACATACATCAATTGTATAAAGCACATCTGTACATATTTTGCCCTAATCATTTTCTTTTTTTTTTTTTTCTTTTACATTTTATTAGGGACTCCAACAACTCTTACCACAATCCATACATATACATACATCAATTGTACAAAGCACACCCATACACTCCCTGTCCCAATCACTCTCAAGGCATTTGCTCTTCCCCTAAGCCCCTTGCATCAGGTCCTCCTTTTTTTCCCCCCCTCCCTCCCTTTTCCCCCCTCCCACATATGCCCTTGGTAATTTATACCTCGTTATTTTGTCATATCTTGCCCTATTCGGGGTCTCCCTTCCCCCCTTCTCTGCTGTCCCTCTCCCAGGGAAGAGGTCACATGTGGCTCCTTGTAATCAGTTTCCCCTTTCCAACCCACTCACCCTCCACTCTCCCAGCTTCGTCCCTCACTCCCTTGGTCCTGGAGGTATCATCCACCCTGGATTCCCTGTATCTCCAACCCTCCTATGTACCAGTGTACAGCCTCTGTCCTATCCAGCCCTGCAAGGTAGAATTCGGATCATGGTAGTTGGGGGGAGGAAGCATCCAGGATCTGGGGGAAAGCTGTGTTCTTCATCGATACTACCTCACACCCTAATTAACCCATCTCCTCTCCTAAGCCCCTCTGTGAGGGGATCTCCATTGGCTGACACTTGGGCCTTGGGTCTCCACTCTGCACTTCCCCCTTCATTTAATATAATATATATATACACATACATATATACATATACACATAAATACACATACATACACACACTTATATTTTTTTTTTGCATGATGCCTTATATCTGGTCCCTTGGGCACCTCGTGATCGCACTGGCCGGTGTGCTTCTTCCATGTGGGCTTATTTGCTTCTGAGCGAGATGGCCGCTTGTTCACCTTCAAGCCTTTAAGACCCCAGACACTATCTCTTTTGATAGCCGGGCACCATCAGCTTTCTTCACCACATTTGCTTATGCACCCATTTGTCTTCAGCGATCCTATCATGGAGGTGTGCAGTCAATGATATGATTTTTTGTTCTTTGATGCCTGGTAACTGATCCCTTTGGGACCACTCGATCACACAGGCTGGTGTGTTCTTCCATGTGGACTTTGTTGCTTCTGAGCTAGATGGCCGCTTGTTTATCTTCAAGCCTTTAAGACCCCAGTCACTATCTCTTTTGATAGCCGGGCACCATCAGCTTTCTTCACCACATTTACTTGTTCACCCATGTAGGCTCCAGCTGTTGTGTCGGGAGAGTGAGCATCATAGAGTTCCAATTTAATAAAAGAAGGTATTCATGCATAGAGGGAGTGTTTGAGTAGAGGCCCAAGGTCCTTCCGCCACCTTAATACTTGATCTATAAATATAGACACAAAGATCTATTTCCCCAACCTCCTATATCTATTTGCATGTACATGTCTTTGTCTAGACCTCCATGAATGCCCTTTGACTCCTAGCTCTTTCCTCCATCTCCCTTGACCTTCCTCCTGCCCTACTACCATGCTTCATTGCCACCTGGGCTAGAGTATACCTCTTCTCTAATCAACCTTACCCTTGATCATTTCCCACCAGGCCTGCCACTCCCCCTTCTCTACCCTTTGGGGTCCCATGTTTTTCCCTTGTCCCTGGGTTTGTTAACACCACTTCCTTACCCCCCCTACCCCCCACCCCAAGTCCCCCCGGAACTGTCGGTCCCGTTGTTTTTCCTCCCGATAGTTCATCCAGCCTGTCCTATTCAGACAGACCTGTGGAGTCACTAACATGCACGAAAACTAGACAGAGGAACACAAAGCAACAGTATATAACCGGACAACAAAACAACCAAAACAAACCACTGAAAAAGAACAGAACAAAACAGTTCACAAGAGAAAAGCTTGTAGTTAGTTCAGGGATCTTTGCTGGCCCTTAGGAGCGTTTTCCAGACCAGTCTGTTGGGGCACCACGCCCTGGCCCCAAAGTCCACTTTCAGCATTCCCTGGGGACCTTGCCACTCCATTCCCTTGCTGTTCCGCTGCACTCCCCCAGTGCATTGCCTCGGTGTGGTGGGATCAGGTCAGGTGCAATTCCCACACTGTGTCTCCGGTGCTGTCCCCTGTATCGCCCTTAGTCACTGAGGGGCATCATGTCTCATAGTAGGGCCAGCCATGTTGTTCTCTCTGTGGACTGGCTGCTCTAGTCAGGAACATCATCATCACGGCCTGGTGGGCCAGGCTGTGCTCCACTCTCTCCTCCTGCCCCTTCATCTGCTCCCGTGTGCTCTGGTCAAATATGACCATCTCCCATAGCTGCAGGGTCAATGTCGTCCTTTGGAACAAGTTCTTTTCGGGGGAGGGGCAGGAATCCACTTAATTTATGGTGCTGGGGCCTGCCTCCCAGACCTCTCCACCGGTTCCGTCCTCCACGCCGGGATAATGCATTCACACCTTGCGACACTGGGTTGAAGTCTGGTCCCACTTTCCCTGTGGAGATATAAACAATACCCTCCCCTTGGGTGGATTAATGCCCCATTTCTGTCATGCTGATTGTACTTACCTCAGGGGACTCATGTTGTACCTGTCCCTTTGGGACTGGCTTACCTCGCTTAGCATAATTCCTTCCAGCTCTTCCCATGAAATAACGTGTTTCATGTGCTCATCGGTGCTTTTCAATGCTGCATAATACTCCATTGTGTGTATGTGCCAAAGTTTGCTAATCCACTCGTCTATCGATGGAAACTTAGGCTGTTTCCAAGTCTTTGCTATTGTGAATTGTGCCGCAATAAACATTGGAGCGCATATGACTGGTCGTGTTTTATTTGCTGCTTCAACCGGGTATATGCCCAGTAGAGGGATGGCTGGGTCGTAAGGTAGATCGATTTCCATTTTCTTTAGGTATCGCCAGATTGCTTTCCACAGTGTCTGTACAAATCTGCACGACCACCAGCAGTGGAGGAGGGTTCCTATTTCACCACAGCCCCTCCAACACTTGTTGCTCTCTGATTTACTGATCTGGGCTAGCCTCAGGGGTGTTAGGTGGTATCTCATGGTTGTTTTGATTTGCATTTCTCTTATGGCAAGGGACTTGGAGCACTTTCTCATATATTTATTGGCCATATTGATCTCCTCTCTAGTGAAAGTTCTTCTCATTTCTTTTGCCCACTTCCTTAGGGGGTTAACTGTTTTCCTCTTTTTGCAGGTCATGATGGTGTTGTAGATTTTAGTAATGAGCCCTTTGTCTGACGTGTCATTACTAAAAATCTTCTCCCAGTCTGTGGGTTGCCTTGTCACCCTCTTGGCAAAGTCTTTCGAGGTGCACAGGTGTTTTATTCTTATTAGATCCCATTTGTCGATTTCCAGATCACCTGTGTGTGTCCCCTTCCCTGTTGCAGTGAGCCTATGTGCTCCCTGGGCCAGTGCTCTGAGATTAGTCCCAATTCCTTCCTTAATGGTCCTGATGGTTTGGGGTTTGACTTCTAGATCTGTGATCCACCTTGAGTGTATTCTTGTGCATGGGGTGAGGTAGACGTCTTGTTTCAACTTTCTACATGTGGATATCCATTGTTTCCAGCACCACTTATTAAAGAGGGCATCTGCTTCCCACTTGACGTTTTTGGGGCCCTTGTCGAAGATCAGTTGTCTATATGCTGATGATTTTACTCCTGGGCTTTCTATTCTTTTCCACTGGTCTGAGTGTCTATCATTGTGCCAGTACCATGCTGTTTTGACCACTGTAGCTGTGTAGTAGGCATTAAAATCAGGCAGGGCGAGTCCTCCAATTGTGTCCTTCTTCTTGAGGAGTTCTCTGCTAATTCTGGGTTTCTTCCCTCTCCATATGAAGTTGGTGGTCAGTTTTTCCAATTCTTTGAAGAAGGTTGATGGTAATTGGATTGGTATAGCATTGAACTTGTAGAGTGCTTTAGGAAGAACTGTCATCTTTACTATGTTCAGCCTACCTAACCATGAGCAGGGGAGCTTCATCCATTTGTGAAGGTCACTTTTGGTTTCCTGTAATAGGGTTTTATAATTATGCTTATATAGGTCTTTAGTATTTTTTGTTAAGTATATTCCTAGGTATTTCAGTTTGTTCTTGGCTACTGTGAAGGGTACTTCCCTCTTAATCGCCTCTTCCATGGCCCTGTCCGATGTGTATAGAAACCCTACCGACTTCTGTTTATTGATCTTGTATCCTGCTACTCTTCCGTATTCCTCTATTGCTGTAAGTATTCCAACTGTGGAGTTTTGGGGGTCTTCAATGTATAAGATCATGTCATCTGCAAATAACGATAGTTTCACCTCCTCCTCTCCCAACTGGATCCCTTTGATGTCCTTCCGCTGTCTTATGTTGTTAGCCAGAACCTCCAAAACGATATTGAATAGAAGAGGGGACAGGGGGCATCCTTGTCTTGTGCCCTTTTTCAGTGGTATTGTAAAGAGTTCATTTTAAAAACCATTTATATCTTCTGGTAAATTGTACAACAAATTAGAAAATATTTAAAACTTCTCACATTATTTTTGGCAAACATATACTGAGCTTCTGATCGATGTAGGCTCTATGTTGATAAATGGGAATTCAAAGATTAGTGGTAGGATTGCCTTCCAATCATTTAGTCTTGGGAAAATAGCACACCCACTCCTCATTCATCAATGTGGTTAGATTCCAATGCTCTACGTGAAAATTAGCATCACGCCAAGATGAACAATAGGTATATCCAATCACAAAATGAAGGGTCACTGTATCATTACCTAACTGCCAAATTACATTATTATATAGCTGCCAGATTTCATCAGTAGATAACTGCCAAAGCACAGAAAATCATGGCTTAGACATGTAACTTTAACCAACACAGCCACTGTTACATTCAACTCCCATGTTGAAGTTTATTACTGTCAGACTTATATTATTCATTTTCAAATTTAGTTATATTATGTTTTTACTAAATGCAAAATGTCAGAAAATGAGTTAGTTAATAAGTGAGGAGAAAGTGTACGTATTTAACAAAGAAAGAGAGTAACACAAAGTGGACACTACAGCAAACTACACAAGGAAAAGCTCACATATTAGAAAACATCTCGAAAACACGTGGCCTTTGAATTGGGCTCAGAAAACTTGGTGCGCAGATGTGGGGAAATAAGCTTTGGAAGACTGGGACAGATTTTGTAGCAGCTTAACTGCTAGGCAGAGTCACTTGACATAGTTCTTGAGAAACCATTTGAATTCTGGGATCCAGATAGCCAATTGAAGTGAGGAGGCTGGTGGTACAGCATTGGGCTACTAACTGCAAGGCCAGCTGTTAGAACCTGCCAGCTGTGCTGAAGGAGCAAGATGAAGCTGTCTGTTCTGGTAAAGCTTCACAGCCTCTGAAGCACTGTATACGGTGACTATAAGTCTAAACTGATTTGATGGCACTGGATTGAAGAGCCATAGTAGGGGAGTGGGTAATGTGTGGCTGCTAATCACAAGGTCAGCAGTTTGAAACTATTAGCTGAGAAAGTCTCAAATCTGGGACATCCCCCTCCTGAGTCCTTAACTCCTGACGGGAGAAAATTCAAGGAAGGAGATGGTGCAATCAAGCAAGTAAGCTTTTGTTTTATTGGAAAGAGGGTGCACTAGTCTGGATGCGCTCTTGCTTTTATGAGTTTTCTCTCCTCAGCTACAGGTTTGTAAGTCTACTCTCTTCAGATATCAGATACACATAGTGGGTTCATATCGCGCCATTCCCAGAACTGTTGAAACAACTTGTTCTATTTTGGGGATGATGAGAGTAGAAACTCATGCTTCCATGGTTGCTTCCTCCTGAGTATGGAGATAGAACAGGCTGTAAGACGATATCACGGGTTCCTTCTCAGGGCAGGTTGGGGTTAGGGTTTGTTAGGGATTTTGTGGGTGTGGACTTCATTGGCTGATGAGCTAGAGGGTTGAATACCCAGGCATGAATGGTTTTTAACCTAAAAGATATTAAGTGGGCAAGCATATTAAGAATTCGTGATCCAGAGGGCAATAAAACTATTCAAGAGGCAAGTGGACCTTAGAAAGGCAAGCAAGAGCTCCAAGGCCACATACTGGACCAGGAATGCCCGCCTTGTGCTCCCTGGGCCTCAAGGTGTCTTGCTTATCTGGGGAACAGTAAACGTGATTTTGAACTTGACCAATCTGGTTAGCCTCATAGTATTCGTTTGGTACAGATTCCTCCCTGTGCAGCAGCTAGCGTATCTAGGCATCTTCTGTGTTGGAGTGCAACGACTTCTATGGAGTTTATCTGGTTTTGTAGGGTGACAATGGAGCCTGCCATGCAGATGTTGAGTCTAGCCATTTCAAGAGATGCCATAGCTGAAATTCAGTGGAATGAAATGGTTCCTGTGTAGCGCTGATTCCCACTAAATTCGGAATTGAGAAACTTGCCCTCCTTTATATTTTTGTGAGTGATGCTTTGTATTGGGGCCATAAATTTTAGCCACCAATATAGGTTCTAGGATTTTTAAGGTATGAAGTTCAGTTCATATAGTGCGTTGGCACTGATAAGCAGATTCTCTGCAAACAAAATATAACCCCACGTGGGGAGGAAGACAGTCAGACATGTGAGATATATATATACATATATATATGTATATATATATATATTCAGTTTCGTCATCTCAGCCCTTCTTATAAGTTTGTTTCCAAGAATAAGCCCTTGCCATGCTGCTGTAGTTGAAGTAAGGAGTGTTGTTGTTGGGTGTTTGTTGACGAGGTCTTCTCAGAACATAACATGCCAGGTGTGTCAATAGTGGCCCTTGCCTGAAATACCATGTAGCAGAAAACAGTTATTTTCTCCTCCCCTGGCCCAGTCGGGGTCAGCCATTAACGCTAGATGTTCACATCCTGATGAGTGGCATTCCTTAGAAGGACTTTCCTGTGTGAGCTCCTCCATATGGGACAGAGGTATTTGATAGGCTGTAAGCATTTGAAAGCGAGAGACCTAGAAGGTGGGAAAGTGGTCAGTTGTTTGAATGCATTTTAACTCTGAATGTGCAGAATGTGTTCTTCAAAGGCCCTGCGAGGATCTCCCGTTCAGGTGTGAGTGGGTAAAGAGAGGGGCACATGGATCTTAAGCCCCTTTTAAGTCAAACACGTACCAGCTATAGGGTGAAAAAGACCCTTTTTGAAGTAGTTACAGAAGTCTTGGTTCCTGCAAGGTGTGCACTCCTGCATGACTCCTTACTGCTGGGTTGAGCATTTTGAAGAGGCTGCCGAGGCTTCCCCAGTTAGACCCGAGGCTATCTTTTTTTTCAGCAAGAGCAATTGTAGGGAGTGTTTGCTAACAAATTAACTGTAGCGTGTAAAGGTTTAGTAAAGGGAGAACTTTGAAATATATGTTGAGGATAGAGAAACAAATTAATTAGATATACCCTTAAGTAACATTTTTGTTGTTGTTTATAACAGAAACTTCAAATTTATCTGGAATTTTTGAAAAGTAGCTATAGATCTTCTATGGGTTTACAGGTCCAGTTGTATTTTCCTGCTGTGTCAATCTCTGGTTGGGTTGGATGTATGGTTGTATCTTTGAATGATGAATCCAACAGGCCATTGCTGGGGCTTCACTCCTGTGAGGTCAGAGAGTATAACAGTATAAGGGCCCTTTCAGTGGAGGGACAGATGGAAAGCTGGGTGCCTTCTTTTCAAGTCTTCATTGATATTGGGGTTCTAGATGTTTGGGGGCAGGTTTTTCCCCCCCAGATCTTGTATTACTTTTTGGAACTTGGATAGCAAGTTGATTAATTGTTGGACTTGACCTAGTTCTTGTCTTTTGTTTTATTTTTTACTGTTTTATGGACATATAATTCATATACCATACAAGGTAATGGGTTGAATATGTTTATACAAGTGGTATAATCATCACCACAATCAAATTTAGAACATTTTCTTCATTCTTGTAATCATCATTATTAGCTCCCCCTTTCTCCCCAATTATACCTCCCCCCCCTGCTGTAATCCTAAGAAACTTTTAATCTAGGTAGTGTCTCCATAGATTTACCTCTCTTAGATTTACTATAAAAATCATACAAAACTTGATGCAAAGGGCTTAAGTGGAGAGCAAATGCTTTGAAAATGATTAGGGCAAAGAATGTACAGATGTGCTTTATACAATTCATGTATGGATTGTGATAAGAGTTGTATGAATCTCTAATAAAATGTTAAAAAATCATTCAAAGAAGAACAGAAGTAAAAACAATCATTAAAACCCAACAAACAGAGACAACTTAATCCAAAAGAATGCAGAAAATAATAAAGGCAAAGCTTGATGAGCTTAGCTAGTACTATCCAACAGGCCCCTCTAAGCGGACTCTACACTAAGTGCTAAGTAAATCATCCGAGAGCTGGCCTATATGAATAATGCAGCATCAGGATCCGAGGGAGCCTGTGATATGCAGATGACACAAGTTTGCTTGCTGAAAGTGAGGAAGGCAGACTTGAAGAAGTTGATGACATTCAAAGATTACAACTCAATGTACAGAAGACCCAAATCTTCCCAACTGGACCAATAGGTAACATCATGATAAATAAAGAAAAGATTGTAGTTGCCAAGGGCTTTTGTCTTACTTTGATCCACAACCAAGGATAATAGAAGCCGCAATCCAGGGTTCAAAGGGTGCACTGCCTTAGTGAAGCAGCTGCCCAGAGCCTCTTTGGAGTGTGGAAGAGCAGGAAAGCTACTTTGAGGATAAAGGTGCGCCCGGCCCAGGCCAAGGTATTCTCCATGACATCACATGCACGTGAAAGTTGGACATTGAATAAAGAAGACTGTGGAAGAATAGATGCATTTGAATTGTGGTGCTGGAGAAAAAAATGATTGAAAGTGCCATCGCCTGCTTAAAGAACAAACCGATTTCTATCAGAAGAAAGGCCAGAATGCTCCTTAGAGGCAAGAATGGCAAGACTGTCTGAGGTACTTTGGATGTATTGTTAGGACTGATCCATACTTGGAGAAGGACCTCACACGTGGTAAGGTGGAGGGGTAGCAGGAAAGAGGAAGTCCTTCAAGAAGATGATTGACATAGTGGTGCAACAATAGGCTCAAGCAGAGGAACAATTTCAAGGATAATGGAGGACTGGTTTGTTTAGTTATGTTGGATCTATGTTGGAACGGACTCAATGACCTTTAACAACAATAAGAAGGCCTCCTATGTTTCTGATCTGTAGCTTTTACTGTTTGGGTTTGAAAGTATAATTCCCTAGGTTACAAACTGTCTACTTATTAGCAACTTGTACTTACATGACAATATTATATCAAATTCCACTCTCTTTAAATGATTGAATCAACCTCTAACCCACTGCCTTTGACTTAGAATCCAACTCTGTATAGCACAGGGGACTCTTCCTCAGGTTTTCCAAGGCTATAAGTCTTTACAAGAACAGGCAGTCTCATCTTTCTCTCATAGAGAAGCTGATGGGATTGAACTGCTGATCTTGTGGCTCCCAAACCCAAACCAAACTTACTGCTATTGAGTCAGTGCTGACTCCTAGTGGGTTTCCCAGACTGTAACTGTTTCTCTCGAGGAGCTGCTGGCATTTTGCTACTGTAGGGATCACAGTCCAGCCTGTAAGCACTTTACCACCAGGTCTCCTTAGCCCAGAGCTTTCACCAGCTCCTACTCATAAATTCTGCAGAACATGTTCCCTCGCCGCGTGTGCAGCTTTACATCTCGGGAAGGACTCTGAACATGTTTTGCACTAAACCCACACCCACTGCCTTGGAGGTGAGTTCTATTCATAGGGAAACTAGGTGGAGTTTTTGAGACTGTCAATCTTTCTGGGAGCCGTCTGCTCCTTCGTTTCCCAGGCTTACCCCACTGAGCCTGCACAGGGCTACTTTTCGTGCAGTAAAACGAACAGAGCGAAATCACTGCTCTTGAGTCAGTTCTGACTCACTAGATGCTATAGACAAGAGGAGAACTGCCCATGTGAGTGTCTGAGGCTATAAATCTTCACAGGAGAAGAAAGCCTCTTCTTTCTCCCTCTGGTTGGTTCACGTTGCTGGCCTTTGGTTAGCTGCCTAACATGTAACTTACCCCGCCATCAGGGTTCCTCTAAGCCAAATTTCACTGTCATTGAATTGATTCAGACAAGGTGTGCATAGAATTGCCCCTGTCAGTTTCCAAGACTTTAACTACTTATAGGAGTAGAAAGCCACATCTTTCTTCCAAGGACCAGCTGGTGGATTTGAACTCCTTACCTTGTGATCAGCAGTCAAAGGCTAAATAAGAATCTATTGACTTACCTACACATTTTACTTAGCTACATGATTGTATCTCATTTGTCAAACCCAGGGATTGCCTATGTTTTAAATGAGTAATTTTCCTCTTCATATCTAAAGGAACACTTTCTCAGTCACTTATAGGGAGCCTCCATATAACCCCACAAATCCACTGCTATAGAGTCAACTCAGAGTCATAGAAAATGTATGGGCCAATTTGCACACTGCTAATGCGCTGTCATTGTACTTCCGTCTTTGAGCTTTTGGTTGGCTGAATAATGAATGCTTCTAGGGTCCGTGTGAGGAGAAAATGGTGTATATTTATTCAGGAAGTCACTCTAGCACAGGAGATTATGGAAGTGATCATGTATTATTTATAAGTGTTAAAAGTAGTATGTATAATGTTAGGGGTTTAAATTATTTTAACAAATTCATCTTCAATGTTTCTTCCTTGGGACTCAATTTCTAAGGACTGTAGCATTGTATGAGTCAGGCATGCAGCTCTATCCAAAATAACTTGTGTATTTGACCTTTTGAAATCATGTGTTGAAGGAAATGATACTGGCTTTTCAGTTTTTCTGCCTAACATGACAATGGGATGGAAGAACAATCAATTAGCCTTAAAATGAGTTTTCATTTACAAAATGTGGCCCACCTTGCTAACTGATTTTTTTCAAATTTCTCATTTCAAAGGGTGTGTTGGTTAGTTCTGAGGGAAAGTCGACTACTCTCTCCAGACATTCTGCGTTACTAGCTTACTAAATCATTTTAAGTACGCTGTTTCCGTTCTGTGCTCACAGCGGTTGAGGATTGGGCTGCTTTCCCTAAATGGGAATATATGTTCAAGGAGCATCAAAACCCTCATAGGTAGTTGGGGGTCATGTTACCCAACATGTAGGTAGGCCTAAAAACAAAAAAAACCTAGTGTAATTTTTAAAAACTCAAGTAGGAAAATTCTGTTAACTTTGAGTATTAAGTAATTAAAAAAATAGAGTGACCAAAGAACACAGGAACTGTGACATTTGCACAATAGAGACTGTATCTGCATTCCCCACGCCCCCTTTTCTTCTAGGTGACTAAAGCCTTGTCCTAGCTAGTCTTGCTGCTGACATTGTTATATCCTTGCTGTCCCCAGGCAGATGACTCATTCTCTGTTGGGTTTACCAAAGGAAATAGGCAGAACCGCATGACTCACAACTATAATCTTTCTGTTTTCTTCATACAAGGAAATTGCCTTATGCCTGTGACTTGATAAAACATTTAATTGAAAATAAACCTTACTAATTGCATTCAGTGAAGTGAAATGCCCCCTGAATAAGACCATTTAGAGGTTAAATTACATTATCAGCAAAGCTGTAAATCTGAATCATCTCAGTCTAATGAGATTTACAGACTTTCATTCTTTGTAAAGGTAAGATCGCCATTGTTTATTTGTATACACATACAATTATATTTGCCAGTCAACATGTAAATGAATCTAAGGCCATTTGAGGTCTTTGAATTAATCAGAGAGCTCGTCTTTGGGGTTTCTGCGGCTCTATATATTTCATGGCACTGGGATTTCACCTGATGTTCCTGACATCAGATGAGACCACAGCAGTTAAATTTCCTGATTCTGACTGAAATATGTATAGCCCCCATGTTAATGGGCAGGGTAAATCCTAGAGTGTTGGGGGGTTTTTTTCCTTGAAGATTTTTTTGGGGTAGCTTTTATAGTCTTTATCTGGTGAAAAGAAAGCAAAAGTCTGATTTACTAAAATGATTATTGAAGGGAGAGTTCCATTTTAAACTATTGCTTCCTCTGCCTCCAAAGACAAACTAAATCCTAGTCTTGTATCCTCCACACTGTTTGATTTCTTTGTGCCACTGGTTTTAGTTTTGGGAGGTAGTGCTTGTCGGCTGAGGAATGAGTCTGAGTCAGTTGCCCCTCACAGAGGCACAGTCCGCGTAATTGCGTACATGGCTTCTCCCTTGATTAAGAGGTATTTGGGAGGCCATCCCATGTCTCATTTCCTGGTGTAGCTTCAGCACCAGGGACAGAGGACACAAAGGAATAGTTAGGCACATGTTCATTGTTGGATACATATCTATACTTCCTCCTATTCCAGAATTAGTTCATTGTTAATAGTTCTATTTTAAGATTATCAAAGAGAATGTAGAAACACACTCAGATTGCCATTCAGAGTGGTCCAAGCTACCTTTCCAGGGTGTACTGAATGGGTGGAGCCAGTACACATACTGTGGCACTAAAGCTGAATGAGCGTCCTAGTTGCTTCTGCTGCACAGTGTCATTTTTAGCTTTTAAAACAATATGTGTGTGTGACATTAATTGCAGGCTCTGAAGAAAGGTCCCGAAGAAGCGTTTCAAAGGCGTTTTAAGGATGGAGGATGGTTGAGTCCCTGCAGTTAGGTGATGGCTAGCTCCAGGACTCTCACTGAATTGTGAACAATGATGTCACAATAGCTGGTCATTTAGTTACTCCACTCTAGTCTGCGCATTTCCCTCCCTTCTGTCATTGAACAAACTTCTAGATTAATTTTCAGTATTTCTCTCTAAAACTTTCAATGACTCGTATGCATTACAGAATGCATTTCAAATAGATCAATTTAGCATTTAAAACCACTTATTACTGGGAACTGGGCTATATTTCTAGACTTAGGCCTACTTGTTTCCTCCACATAACTTGCATATGTGCATTAACTTGCATATTAACTACATGGAACTAGTTGTTAGTCCACATTGAGGAGTAGTGCTCTCCCACAGTCTGATATGTCACTGCCATCTATGTCTTCATATAAATCTCCCTGACCCTTCAAAGCCCCAGTTAAATGCTTGTAAGCAACACATTCTTTCCTCCTTATAGTATTAAATCCATACATTTTATGGCCTTTATGCTTTCTATCTTGTGTTGTGGTTTTGTATATAAATCTTATATGACCTATTTCACGAAACCATGTGAGCCCATAATACAAATGTATTTGGGCCCTGAATGCTCCATGGTGCTCAGCACAGTACTTCACGCAGCAGAATCTGAATCAATATTTATTGGGATGGGAATAAATATTTATCTTAAGAACTACAGTAACCAACTTGGGATGGCCATATCTGACCTCTTCCAGCTTCCCTATTTGCCAAGAGGCAGGGGTCAGATACGCTTCTACCCTCCACCCTTCTTTACATTCAGACAGAGCCATTCCTTCCAAGGCAGTTTACTTCTATACTGGGATCGATGATTCCCTTTCAATGGCCACACAGAACTCAGAGACAATACTCATAATTCAAGGGATTTATTAGGGCATTTAACAGGTTAATACAAGCCAGGATTAGTAAGCAGCAAGGATACAGTGGTTCACAGCAACACCTTTCTCAGCCAGAAGCCGAGTGTGTTTCTAGTCTCAGTCTCTCCGCCCCGTGGTCCCTTGGTCTCTGTGGCAAGCCAGCCAGCCTTGCTGCTCTGCCTCCATCCTCAGAGTCGTGGAGCTGCCTCCCCATTGTGTCTGGTTTCCTTGCATCTGCCTCTGCTATGTTGGGTCTTGGCTTCCCCTCTGTAGACAGAATCCTCTAACAGACTCCACTGGGGCTCACCTTCAAATGGTCTTGGAATTTCTCTCTCTTCCTTTGAGACAGGGGAATGACAGCTGAGACTGAGACACCCTCTCTGTAAGTGTTACACACACCATATCTGCATAGTCCCAACTAGTCATTTGGAAGGAGCTACAGAGTCTTGGGTTTTTATTATTGTTGTGAGGTGCCATAGAGTCAACTACAACCCATAGTGACCCTGTGCACAACACAATGAAACTCTGCCTGGTCCTGCCCCATCCTCATAATTGTCAGTCTTTCTCCTTGAGGGCCTTCCTCCTTTATGGCTCCCCCTCTACTTTACTAAACATGATATCCCCCAAGGACTGGTCTCTCTTGACAATATGTCCAAAGCATGTGGGATGAAGTCTTGCCAGCCTTCCGTCTAAGGAGCACTCATGTCTTACCTCTTCCAATACAGATTGGTTTTCTTCCAATACAGATCAGTTTGTTCTTTTAGCGGTCCATGGTACTTTCAATATTCTTCTCCAGCACCACAATTCAAATGCGTCAATTCTTCTTTGGCCATCCTTATTCAATGTCCAACCTTCACATGCATATGATGCACTTTAGAATGGGATTGCTCAGGTCAGGTGCACCTTAGTCTGCAGAGAAACGTCCTTGCTCTTCGGTACTCTGAGGGGTCTTTCTTGTGCAGCAGATGTACCTAATGCCATACATCTTTTGATCTCTTCATTGCTGTTTTCATGAGCATTGATTGTGGATCTAAACATGGCAAGACGCTTGACAACTGCAACCTTTCCTGCAGTTGTCACAATGTTACCGGTTGGTCCAGTGGTGGGGATGGTGGGCTTCCTCACATTGAGTCGTAATCCATACTGAAGGCTGCAATCCTTGATCTTCAGCAGCAAGTGCTGAGGAACCAAAAAGGCTTATTTTCTTAAATCTGAGTTAACTAGAAAGTTATGCTGAAGTTATGTTGGAGACCATATGCCTAGCTGTGACGCATTTTCAAATACTGCAAGCTTACACAGTGAAGACTTGAGTAGAAGAGGCCTATTAAACAATTTCACACCACCACAGGAGCGCATGTATAAACAGACAGCATCAAATGGACTATGGCTACAATGATAATTTCTTTCTATATTTCTTTGAGGGCTTTTGGAATTTGGATATTTTATTCCTATAAAAATCTCATATTGTGCTTGTGATATAGTAATGCATTATTACCCAGTAAATTGTCATAGAACCATGGGATACTTTGGAACCAAGGTGTTCTAAATAATTTATTTTTCTAGTTAACTGAGATTTAAGGAAAGGATCCCCTTCTTTGGATTCATTTCTTGTTGAGTCTTTCTTTCTAAAATATGCTCATTTCTGATCATAGTCAAAGACAATGTGATGAAAGTTTTCTTTGGTAAGCGAGGCTATTAGAGTTCCTCTGGGCAATCATTGCATACATTCATTCTCATTTTCTATTCATATGAATGGTTTTTGCATTTAATTTGTATCTTTAAGGCCCTTTTCATGAAACTGTATTGAGGGGGAACAAATACCTTATAACCTTAGCCATAGGAAGAACTAAACTTTGTTGTTTAGCGTGTCTTAATAAGTGGTGTCTTTACTTTCAGTTGAATATTTTCCCAACTTTTTGCTAAATATAAATATTGGTGAAATCTCAGCCCTTTGAGGTCTACTTTATTAGTACCTTTTCATTTTTTTTCCCCTGCCAGTTACTGCTGAGTAGATCCGGCTCATGATGAGCCACATGTGCCAGGGGTGATCTCCAGGTTTCTCTTCTGAAGGCCTCTGGGTGAATTTGAACCACCAACCTTTTGTCTATTTGCCAAACACTTAGCCATTTGAACCCTTCAAGAATCATCTCTACTTTTCTTGTTAGGTGCCATTGAGTTTCTCTACACAAACTCATAGTGACTCTCTCCACAGTAGAAGGAAACACTACCTGTTCCTGCAGCCTCCTCACATTTGTGGCTATGTCTAAGCTCATTGTTGAGGCCACTGTGTCAGATCGTCATGTTGAGGGTCTTTCTCTCTTCTGCTGACCCTCTGTCCCACATAGTACCCCTTTACAGGGTCTGGTCTCTCCTGGAACACGTTTAAAGTATGTGACCTACAGTCTCACCATCCTCACTTGTAAGATCTCTAAATAGCATAGGATTTCTGGTGGCACAGTGGTCAAGTACTTGATTGTTAGGTCAAAGGGTGGAGTTTGCAACTCACCAGCCACTCAGTGGGGAAGCTTGTGGCAGTCTGCTTCAATAAGAATGTAGAGCCCTGGCCTGTTCTACTCAGTTTCCTAGTGTCACAATGAATTAGAATCAACTCAATGGCAATGGACGTGTTTGCACTTTTATATTTAGCATAAATTATATTTTCTTTGAAACTCTGATTTAACCTTTCCCCCATAAAGCTGTCTTTCTGTTTCCTGCATGATAAGTAATTTGAATTTTTAACTCGCACTGAGTTACCTCTGTCATAATTATTTGTTTATCTTGGATGTTTTTCAGAAGATTTTTACAAATCACAGCACTTTTAAGACAACATTGAGACGCGAATCATGAACACAAGAGATTTTGTAGTTCTTCCATGGGGAAAACCTGGAAATTCTGTTAAGCTAAAATATAAGTAAGTACTTATATATTTATTACTTAAATAGAATCAATTGCCCACTATTAATGGAGTATGTTGTGTTTTAAGATCATCTCTAGAGGTGAACTCAAGCTTTGTGAAATCACATTTATATTCTTTACATGGTTATATTCTTATCCTTCACAGGTTAAGTTTCGAATTTTATAGAAATGTATGTATATATCTACAATAATTTATAATATGAATGAAATATTGGTTCATATTTTATTTTGTTCATAAAAAGAACAAAAGTGAAAAGTCATAAGTGAAAGTAGTATACTTTTTAAATATTTGGTAAGAGTAACAGGAAGTTACAAAGATTTTCATGTACTTCCTGCAAAATTAAAAAATGAAAGACTCATCCTGAAGGAGAAATTAGGGCAAGAGGCTTTTAAATGCAGACGCATATGCTGTGCATAGAGAAGGGCGTTGGGATGAATTGACTTCTAAGGTAGAATACTGCCGTAGTTCTCTAGCATCGCTATGACAGAAGGACCACATATGGGTGACATTAGTGAACAGGAATTATTTTTTCATAGCTCTGACTCTGAATTCAGGGTGTAGGCTTTGTGGAAGGTGCTTTCTGTCTTCTCTCAGTGAGAATCTTTGCCCCAATTTTTCTCAGCATTCCTTGAAGGTCTCCAGTGACCTATTGCCCTGCATTCAGACTTGCTTGCCTAAGCTGCTCTCTCATATCTCCAAAGAGAATGATGAAAAGGTGCACCTCACCCTGACTTAGCCTTGTTAAAATAACAAAGAAAACCCTGTTCCCAGTAGGATCAGCTCTACATATAAGCTGCTTTTGTTGTTAGGGACCAGCCAGTGAGCTTTGATTCCTAGTGACTCATGTACAACAGAACAAAAGACTGCCAATCATGCACCTGATTGTTACTGTGTTTGAACCAATTGCTCTAATTACTGTGTCAACAGCTGCATGGCTAGGGTTTAGACTTGCTGTGATCATTATTGGGGTGCACAATTCAATCCATAGGAGGTGATTATATCCTAGATTAGTTACAAGATACCATCAGTCAGAGCCCCAAATTCTTGGTCTCCCGGGAATCTCATAGCATTGCCTGGCTCCCCGAGTGTTCACCCTACAATTTCTCATCGAGATCACCTAATGTCGCTGCAATACGTAAGGCTTTGCCCTCAAATATGTTGGAGGACCGGCCAACCTGGGCTACGGACAGGCTGTCGATTTTTCATTTTCATGTTTGAGTTGCTTGATCTAGATCAATACACCTGTCATTATCCAGTGTCTTCAGGATTTTCCTTTTGCCCCACTCAGTGATACTGGTGGGAAAGCTCTGTGTAAAATGGAAAATGCTATGCAAATATATGGCATTACTGCTGTGGGGTATAACACTGTAAAACTGGCACGGGATGGCATCTGACCCCCCTTTAGCTTCACAAAGGGGAAGGAGAATCAAACTCTTCAGCACAAGGCTGAGTACTGTCATGCTGCCTCCAGACAAGACTTCAACATCCAAGCTTCTTTATGAATGCTGGCAAAGATGCTTCTCTCTGGTCTTTGACCTCTGCCCTGCTCAGGCACTGTTACCAAATTCCTTTAATACTGCAGACAAATGCCCTCTGCTCCAAACCTCAACCCAGAAACTTCCCACTTAAGTGCCTGGAGGCATTCCATTGAGCAAGCAAGGACCCTGCTGCCCAAAGGCATGCAGTTTGACTTGTTCTGTCTGATAGATGCCCACCACTCTGTCTAGTGCTCCGGCTCCTGCTTCTGCTGTTGCTCCTTCTATGCTGACCCTTACACATACACCCCTACCCGCCCCTATCAGTTCTCTGTGTTGCAGGATTGAGGAGGTTCCATGTGCAGGAATCTTAGGGTCCAAAAGATGCACTTCATTTATGATTCTTCTTCACTGGTGAGAATGAGCTATCCCCTTCCTGCCTCTGAGAGGGCTCATTTTATACTCAGATTTCTAAGTTTTAACAATTGCCATGAACTCTGTTAACAGTCACTGAATTATACAATCCTCTCAGCTCTTCCAACACCTTCTCTTACCCAGTCTCATCAGCAAAAGGGAAAATACATGCAGTCTGCATGGTCCTACCCAGTCATTTGGCGGGAGCTACAAAGACTGAGACCAGAAGAGTCCTATTAAGCAGACCACTTCACCACAAACACCGTATGGATCTTTTCGGTGGGTGGGCTGGTGGGGACTAAAACTGCGCCAACCCTTTTTTATAGGGCATGCACGCTGTGATGTTTCAAGAGGTCTGTGTATATTTCTATAAACTTTAAGAAAATTATATTAAGAACAGATTCTTATATACTACTAGGAAAGATTGGTTGCAGAATCAGAAAGTCACGCTCTGATTCTTTGCGTTAGGTAGCTTTGGAGGACATATATCAGTACCCATGTCCCATAAATTCATACAGAGCAGCTCAGGAATACCCAGTCCCGTCTATGTGAACGCCCCTGAAGCTCTCTGTCTTTGTTTCACGCCTGCTTTCATTTGGCAATGTCTGAGCTTAGTTCTGATCTCCTGGTGCTCTAGTCTCCCTTTCATTGCCCGCCCATTTCAGTTGCATTGGTTGGGTTGACTTTTCAGTACAAACCCTTGCTTTCTTGAGTAGCCTTGCCTGCCCCCTGGCTCTGTGCCCAAGACTTTCTCTAGGAGAGATATTTTACTTGCTTCAGATCCATAGAATTCACCCATAAACCTGATCATTTGGTCACTAACCCAGCTCTTTTCTTCAGTCTCATCTCCACCTAATTGGTGAGCTCAATTTTTGTAACCACAGCAGTGATACAATCATATTTTTGCATTTGAGCTAATTCCTTGCATGCTGTGTAGAAAGTGCTGTGGGCTATTGAGATGGTGTTGAAAGTCTGTAGGCAGGGAGACTTGCTGAGGACCCAATCCTGAATGATGTCGATGCCGTCCCCTCACTTCACAGTGATGGTAGGCCGAAATGGCACCATTTGTCTCCTGTGTCCTCAAGTAGAAAACCTAGTAGTGGTCTCAGTTTTCTTCCTGGTCTCCTCTCTCATCTGGCTTCCACTTTGGGATAGTTTATTTTTCCAGTCAATTCTATCTCCACACATTTCTCAGGGGCTCCTTCTTTTCCTTGTCCTTAAGCAGTCAGACCAACATAATTCCTGTATTATTTGGATTACTGATATTGTTTTCTAACTGGCTACCTGTTTCTAGCCTTGCACACTCTAATTTTCTATAAAAAGCCAGAGTAAAGTACAGACAAGTACGATCATTTTTCTTAAAATCTTTGGATGGATTTTCCTTATTCGTAGGACCAAATGCTCTATTTCTCATCATGGCTAAAGCAGCTTTGCATGACCTGACTCCCATCTGAACCTAGTCGTTCGATTTCTTACCACCTTTCTCAAACCTCCTACCACTCTTCCCCACAAGTGCACATACTTTTCTTTCTTGCTGTAACATTTCTAGTCCTACTTCCCTTTGACTAAATCATTTCATCCTTTAGCTCTTAGCTCCGACTCTCTGGGTATTCCACACACGGTCAAAGAGGCAGGGATATATGGCCCATCTGTAAGGTAGCTCTGGTACTTCCCAGTGAGAGCACCATTACACTCACACATATTTCAAGTGGCATCACGCTTGTCTGCATTCCTCTCTAGACTGGAAGCTTCATTGTTTCTGGTATCCTCTTACCTATTATAAAGCACGGGCATAGACGTGCTCATATTACCCCTTGTCAAGTAAATACAATGCCTTTCTCTATATTTTCATGCCTCCCTGAAGCTTCTGAATTGTCTTTACTTCCTTTTATTTTCTGGTTATTTTCTTTGATTGCACCTGTTTGGAGATGTATTTTCAGCCCACCTGCCCTTCAGTGGCTGCTCATCACCTCTATTTCTCAGTCCCTTCTGTGATATCTATTATTCTTTAGTCTAACCCCTGAGTTAAGGGTTAGGGCATGCATCATGACTGTGAGAGGCAGGGATTGTGAGGTTTCGTGTCATGCTTGGTACAGTGGAGGGGCAGATAAAAAGAGGAAGATCCCCAACAAGATGGGTTGACATAGAGGTTGCAGCAGTGAACTCAAACAGAACAATGGTGGTGTTAGACCGGGTAATTTTCTTCTTTTTTGCATAGGCTCACAATGAATCGGAACGGACTCATTAGCTTCTAACAACCTGAGCAATACTGTCCTCAAATTTCCTTTTTATTGCCTTTCTTCAGAGAAAATAGTAGGTGGAACTCAACTCAACTCCCGTTCACTCTCCTTTTGAGAGTTCCTATGCTCAAATCTGTTTCTGTTCCCCAACTTGACCCCACGATTTATTTTGTGCTTTATACCTCTAGGACATCAAGGTGGAACTTTGTTTAAAGTTTCTAAGATGATCAGTTAAGTGTATTCTGCCTACACAGGAAAAAAGAGTTATTTTAGTGAATTGAGCTACATTCTTTTAGAGGAAAGACGATATGAAAATTAGAAAATATTTTTTTACACGTAGTTGTGTAAAGACAGGGTTTATATATAAATCTGTATCTATGATACAGTAAAAATAAAAGTGTTTCTAAGGGCTACACTGATTAGTGAAAAGGCAAATTGAAGGCAAATGTTAAAATCACATTTCAAAAAAGTACTAGAAATATTTCATAATTTCTTATCTTAATTAAATTTAAGGAGAAAATATGATATAATATTATGTCATCTTTGTATTTTATTGTAATATTAACCCCTACATTTTTTAATCCTGAATAATTGTGTTGTGTTTGAATCTTACTTCTTCAGAAATGCACAAGAACTGCGGATGGAGAAGGTGCAGCTGGAGCTGGAGAACAAAGAGATGGAAAGAAAACTACAGGAGTTAGACACCACCATGCACAAAGAGAGAGATAAGACAGAGTGGGTAAAATTTGAGGGAATTTCAGAGGAATAACTGATAGGTGCAAAGAATTGTTTTACATATCATCCCTGTTATGATAATAATCTTCAGGGAATGAGTAGTTTAGTGAGTAAATAATTTCCCTCTGGACACAAAGTATCGACTATCTCCTCTCAGCTTTGTGCTCATGTCATGTGTCCTATTCAAGTTGCCGCTAGCTCTTCCCCTTCCACTTTGTGTAGTCTTGTCTTCTTTTACTTAGCGGTTCTTCCACAGAATGTGTGCTCAGGAATGGTTCAGGGGACTGTGCCAGTTTGGGCTTTTGCTCTTTTCTGAATGCCATCAAGAAGAAGCAACAACCAGTGTACTGTATTTATAGGATTATTTTTATTTATTAGAATACTTTCTGAGTGAAAGAGTAAATGTACATATTTCCAAAGTTACTTAACTCATTGAGTGTGAAATATGTGTAGCAAATACATTTTTCCTGAAATTTTATTGATGAGAACTATCAAGTATTATATTTACTGAACTGTGCTTCTGTTTCTTATGAACATAGTATCATAAACGCTTAAGTAGATTTGAAAGATATATGAGTGAAAAGGATTTCTTCTTAGATCTGGCTGGCTCCCAGCCCATTTTCTAGAACCACTTTTAACAATTAATGTATCATTTTGACAATTAAAACAATGCTTTCCATGAAGATATCTTACAAGTCTCAGTATGTACAAGTGGAAGGAGTTTGAATTAAGGTAGAAGAAAAATGGAATTAAAACATGATGGAATTTTACCACAAGCTGTATGAAGGCCCCTTTTGTGTTAATATATGTATCCTTGTGCATCTGATGTGCTTGTGCTATATTTTATGAAAGGGATCATCTCTATAAATATGTAGATTAATTTATAGAGGTTTTTTTGTTTTTCTTTTTAACATAAAGAAGAGCCCTGGTTGTGTAGTGGTTATGAGTGGGGCTGCTAATCTTAAGGTCGGTAGTTCAAAACCACCAGCTGCTCTAAAGAAGAAAGATGAGACTTTCTATTCTAGTAAAGAGTTACGGTCTCAGAAACCCATAGGGCCTGTTCCATGCTGTCCCATAGCCTCCTGATGAGTCCACTTTGGTTTGATGACCGTGAGATTTTAGATATTTCTTAGTGCTCTTCTCATGCATACATAGATTTATCTCATTTTTTGGGGGGTGCTGCACACTATTTCTTTGTATATGATGACATTTATGTTTTTAAATATCTATAAACTTTGTATTATTTTATGATTATACATGATACTGGATGTATCAATCTACCTGTACCATTGCTTGGGTATGCAAGGATGTTGATGGGGCAAATTCCTAGCTGTGTAGTTTTAGGTCACCATGCATGCACATTTACATTTTGAAAGAGATTGACATAATAATCTTCCAAATAGGCTTCAACAATTTAAGCCTATGCCTGCAGCCTGTGAGTCCACGTTTGACGTACCATTGTTACCACTAATTTTTGCTATGCTTTGCATAGTAAATTTACTTTTGTTTGATGTTCACAGTGATGGCCTCTCACACCTATGAAGTACTTTTGGAAGCATTAAGACAATTGGAGATATGTTTGTTATAGCTTCCGTGTTTAGGATTTATCATTAGATTCCAGCTCTGAGTAAGATGCGCAGCATATACCCATACTCCTCTCAGTAACCCGAGCATAGGTTTAAGCACTGCATCGCATGTCGTGCGCCATCTTGGTTACGTGTCTATAGTGATTCTTGCTGCTCCTCTTAATGGTCACTGGCCACTCCTCTCTCTTCACAGCTTTGGGCCACTTTGGACCGCTCAGTGAATCCCAGCATACATTTGGGAATCAGATTCCTGGTAATGGCCACCAGAGCGAATTTCCTTAACGGACGAGGCTTTTTAGATTTTAAATAAATTTTTTAGAACAGTTCTAAAGCTTGACTGACTTTTCCGAATAGTTAAATGCTTTTCCTAAGGTCACACAGACAGTAAATGTCAAAGCCAGAATGAGAACTTGGAAATGACTCACTGGTCAGGAAGATAGAAGTCCCGTGTCCCAATGTTGGCTTTGTAATTTGTTCTTGGTGTGACTGTGGGCAGGTTTTTGCCTCATTATAGTTCAAGTCAAAATCGGACTCCTTGGCCTGGCGACTTAAAATTAAATGTTGAGGCTCAAATAAAAGTGCCTTGAAAAGTCTTTATTAACGTTTGTCTCCTTTACAATCTCTGTTACCTTTCAATGAGGAAGCTAATTTTAAGTCTTAATAAGGCATTCATCATCCAGTAGATCAACGGAATATTTCTGGGATTTATATTACTTTCTTTTCCTCCTTTCATTTGTGGACCCACAGCTTTGTGGACCTATGGCAACTTTTCTGTTTCCTATAAATTATAGTAAAAAATACCTTTAGTTATTGTAAATGCCTGAAAGATGGAATTTTTCACCATGTTTGGACATTTAGCATTTGTTCATTTCTCCACAGAAGTCAAAAACACGGGAGGGCTATAATTTAAAATTAGTGTGGATATTGTGACATTATTGATATTTTATTTTCATTTTGTGGTTGTCTGTTACATTTTAACAACCGAATTCCCATTTCCTGAAACAGGGAAAATATATTTGTTTTCATTAAAAGGAGAAGAGTATTTAGTAATTACATTTTGCTTCCTATTTATATATCTTGAAGGTCAAGTGGATATCACTGGAAATCAGGACAAGTGGGCAAATTGGGCAATCGATCACACATGATGTCACAAAATAGAGGAAATGTTATTAAGGTAAGAAGATACTATTTGATTTTCAGGTAACTGGCAAACAAGAAGATATAACTTTTTCAGCTCATTTCCATATTTAAGAACCTTCTAATAGCATTTCACCTTTGCCTAATCCTTGATTTTTAAATGAATTTTCCTAGGCTAATTATTTTGCAGCTATCATTATTCAGATATATTTTTGTTTTCAATCTCAAGGTTGATTTTAAAGAATCCACCTTGTTCAGTTCTGGTCATGTTCACTTCAGCTCAGTAGTTAAATATGTTGATAAAAAGCTTATTGTTTTTGATATAATGAGCAATAGACTTTTCAGGACTTTTTTCCTAAATCATGTTTGTTTAATATCGTTTACATACTGTTTGAAAGTAACCCACCGAGTGTTGATTCTGCGTATGAAGACACCCAAGCAAACAGGCTTTCATGTTTCCCAGCCAGGTCCTCGCTTCATCCTTATTATGAACCCTCAGAGTAATATCAGACCATATTTACGAGAGTGACTCTACAAAGAACACTAGGATATATCTGTAGTGAAAGAACCATGACTTGGCAAGCTTTAACTTATCTTTTATATTTGATATATTACCATTCAACCTTCATTGGGTCAGATGGCATCTGCACGCATCATATTTTGGCACTCCTCAACATTTTGGCTTCTAAAGAGCAGTTTATGTTTTAGTGTCATTCTTAATTATGGAGGCAGGTTTTCTTAAATTTCTTACATTAAATTTTTTATGATCTTCTTTCCATTTTCCATGATCTTTCTGAAGTAATTCTCCATATTTCAGATGTTATTGTAAACACAATCTGTTAAAATGGTGATGACCGATCCTTTTTATTCTTGATTTATTCCAAAATTATTCATTAAGAGCCTTTGTTGCCTTGCAGTGAGTTTTCTTTATTTGTAAGGAGGTTGCCGTCTAATGTGAAAGATGAGACACAGGAGAGACTATTCTTAAAAAGTCAGTATGTAATTTTCCCCGTATCTATAAAATATATGACAAATATGTACTTGGGGAAGTAATGGTTTAGTTTTGCAAATATTTGAAAATCTTCTAAATGCATTTACAAGGAAAAAGTAAAGAATAAAGTGTATTCCAGCTTCTCACAAACCTCATATCTCACGAGCGGGGGGCTGACTGAAGATGCAGGTAAGACAGGTGCTGGGTGCTGAGAGAGTAGCCCCGGGAAGTGGCTCTAGCCCAGGTGGGAGAGTAGCCTAGATATTGGTAAAAGCTGTAAGTGGATGGTGGTGACCTTCCAGAGGTGGTTTGACCAAAATATGCCAGAGCCAGTGTTCTGGAAATGGCACTGAGAAGTAACTAGGGAGAAAACGTCCCTTCCTCCTCCCTTGGGCCCCGCCCTCCATCCCACATGCACACCCCCTTCCTCACCCCGCCCTCCTGCCTTGTTGAGTGGAATCCAGCAGACAGTGTGGTGATGGAGGCTGTGACTGAGAAAAGGTAGGTTCCCATTAATGCGAACATTTGAGTGAGACATTGCTATGAAAAGTTTAAGTGGAGATAAATAATAAATTCAATAGGAAGTTCATGGAATACCTGAGCACCTGGAAGAAAGGGCCATCGGTAGCAAAGTATAAGTAGTGTGAGAGTAAAAGGGCATTTGGAGGAATTTGGCCACAGCATGTCAGAATAGCCCATCAGTCAGCAGTTACAGGCATCATGAATGCTAGTCTGACCTCTGTGGACGAGGTGCTATGTCTGCGTGTAGTACCTCTAAACTGCTTTGGTCTCCCACGGCCCATGGTGAAAATACTCCTTTAACACCATCTGATGGAAGTGTGGCCGGGTTGATAAATACAGGCTTTTCTGTATGAAATTCCGGATCAGAGATGCGCACATACATAAGTATGTACATATATGTGTACATATTTATATATATTTATGCATGTGTATATGAATACAAGGGACCTCTAGTTGTGCAGTGGTCAAAGCACTCAGCTTTTAGCTGAAAGTTAGCCATTTGCACTCCGAGGCCACACAGTGGGAGAAAGTTGTGTCAGTCCGCTTCTGTAAAGATTTCCAGCTCTGCAGACCTGATGGGGGCAGTTCTACTCTGTTTGTAGGAGCTGGAATCGAATCCAGATAGTGGATTTGGGTTGAGTGTGTGTGTATATCTCGGTTTGTTCTTGGTTGTCCTTGAGTCTGGTCCCATTCACGAGGACTGCCGGTGCAAAGAGAACTGCTTCACAGGGATTCAGGGATTGCAAGTTGGTGACTTTGGGAGGCAGACCATCAGGCCTGCCCTATTGAGTGAGATTGAACTTACAATATTTTGGGTACTAGTCAAATGTTAAACACTCTTACTCCTCCGGGACTCCGTGTCTATGTATAATGTTTTGATGTTAAGTGCATGTAAGTCAGCTCTGATTCGTCATGACCCTGTGTGTTCAGCAGAACGAAACACTCTCTGCCCTGCTCCGTCTTCACAGTAGTTAGGTTTGAGTGTATTGGTGCAGCCACTGTATCAATCTAGTGCCTTGAAATCTTCCAGCTTTGCACAGACCCTCTACATTTAAATATAGATCAACATGCAAATCTGCATATCTCCTTTGCTAATCCCTGCATACCTCCAACTACTAAGAGGAAATTTCATTTGCCTAAAAATAGTAATTAGAAATTGCATTTGCCTAAATTACTTACTAAGAATAGCAATAGCAGGTTTTTCCTGGAAAGAATTTTTAGCAGTTTCAATTACTTTAAATTATTCATCTTAATTGAAACCACAGAACAACTTTCCTAATAATGGGTTCAGTTTACTTTGATATATCTATCTAGTCTCTTCAGACAGCACAGAACCACGGTGATCATGTTGCAAATCAAATAAACGATTCAGATAATCAAATTGGTTAATATGCTTATGAAAAATGAGAGTAAATTAGCTGTAATGTGTATTAACATGATCAGTTTAAAAACAAAAGTGTGATTCATAGAAGAACTGATTATTTAAATCCCATTTCTGCTGCGTTTAAAACATAGCATCTAAGCAGATACTTCAAAGACTGTGAACAGTAAATCCCGTTTTTGAAGCAAAGCCACTAGATTCACTGAGAAAAATAGGCTTAAATTTCAAAGGCGACTGCAGTTGGTACAGCCATGGACTAGAGGCAGCCATTGTTCTCCTATTTTTACGTACAAATCGGGCGATTGAGCATGCAAGCTGCAAATTGAAGGCGAGGCGTGAATTGACAGTCTGCGCAAATGCTCCCCATTCTCTGGGTGCTTCACAGACTTTCAATATTAGTTTCATAAGGCCAGGGAAAGGGTTTGTAATTGATAAGCCTGTTTCAATCCCCAAAACCTTCAGATCCAAACACTTCAAAGTGATCTCATTTACTCAATTATTTTGGCTCGAACTTGGGAAAGAAAATCAAGGATGGCAAACAATATATTTCGAACTTGTCTATAATGTTTAAACATACAGTTTTTAAAATTGGGCAAATAAAGTAATGCATGTGGCTTCTACTCTAGGTCACGAAGTAGCTCAGTCAGAACTGAGCTTTGAGTCAGACCAGGCAAATACTGCAGTCTGTTTCTTAAGAGCAAAAATAACAGATCATTGAATCTTTACAGTATTTGATTACTAATTTTATCCTGAAATTATGCCATCCCTACACCTGTTAATATTTGTTCATTTAAAAATTAAATTTATGACATACTTAAAATTCTGTCATATATAGGTTTTTTATTTTTGCAAATGTTTACTTAGCTAATTTTACTTTCTTTTTTCAAAATTAGTTTTCAAGATACACTAAATATTATACCTGATTGGTTGTTGTTGTTGTTTGTAGTAGCATTAAAATATTCTTGAGTAGGAGAATGTATACCTGACTAATAATATTTGTTTATTATAGCTTTCTGCTGGAAAAGTGAAGTTAAAATTATTAAAGGAGCAGATTCAAGGTAAATAATTTACCACTATATTATTAGCCAATAAAGATGCAATTCCTTTATTGTATATTTAAATTAAAAATAAAAAATAAAGTGCTAGAACTGTTGTCAATATAAACATTTTAAGTTTTTAAAACTGACTCTTCTTTAATCTTTAAAAACTTTCTTCAAGATTTTTATTGGGGAATGTTTGTCTTTTACCAAATACAATGTTAGCTTAGAATGTGATTAATACCATTTTCAAAAGCAAGAACTTTCTTAACATTATGACTTTAAATTTATTGATATTATTTTTTACCAGGAAGGTCATTTAGCAGCATAAAATTGAAATTTTATGACAGGAAACAAAAAGAATGTTTAAAAATTGGTTGGTGTAACTTAACAAAATATGTAACAATGGCAGAAAATGAAAATATTTTTTGCATTTATAATGATTCCAAAGGAAATCTTGTTTTCAAGTTTGTTCCTTTAGTTTTAAATGGCTTAGATAATTTGGCAAAGCAAGTTACAGAAATGGTTATATAATAATGTTTGCTACATACATGTTACACACAAATCACTTATTGCATTTCTTTTTTATGTGTAACATCATAATAGTTTAGAATCTGGAGTATGTGTGCTTCAGTTTGCTCCAGAGGTAGATCAGAATGCCATGGGAATTCCGTCAGGATCTGTTTTTACCGTTGTGCTGTTCTTTCTCTTCTGTCGACGTGAGTGTTCAGCAGTGGGAACTTAGAGTAGGTGTGTCTCATTCTGTGGTCAGTGCCGGAGAATGAGGAAAAGAATATGGAACTGAAATCCGATTGGGAGATCAGATTTGTCTCATGGCATTCCTATGGGTAGCAGGAATCAAAGCAATCTTTGAGTGTTTACAAATGTGGGAAACAACACTAAGCATATCAAGGTTAAGGGATTGATAGGAATTTTTTTTTCTTCCAGAGCCTGTGAAACGACCACTTACTTTTAAAACGGCCAATTCTTCTGTAAATGAAAAGCCCAAGATTAAAGGGAAAGTTTGCGGACAGTGTGAGAGCAAAGCTGCCCTGCTGGTACGTACACTATAACAAAAGTGAAATTTAACTTTGGGCACCAAAGTGTGCTGGGCCATATGGATGATATGGATGATATATTTTTAAACAGCGAGTTTAAATTCTTAGATTTGGCATTTTAAGCATTTCCATTTTCTCTGAATTAGCTCAGAAAAATTAGTATTATGTAAGTATGAGAAAAAATGATATTGCATGTCTATTTCAATAAAGGGTATATTTCTATAGCCCCGGTGTGTTAGGTGTTAGGCAGAGTTCTCTGGAGAAACAAGACTGGGGCATTTATGAATATATATATCGATATATATATATAGATAGATATAGATATATACACACACACATATATATATATTTATACAGCAAGAAGGAATGTAACAGCTAATTCATCCATACAGCAGTACAGAGGGCTCAGTTCAACTCACTTTTGTGGAACAGTTAATGTACTGGAAGTCCTTCAACTCATGTGGACTCCAGGTCCTAGGTCAAGGAAGCAGACAGCAGAGTCTTTCTTCAGTCAAGGCAGGCAGCCAACAGAAAGGGTGTGTGTGTGTGGTGGTGTGGTGTGTGTGTGTGTGTGTGTGTAGCGCAGGAGCTTAAAGAAGCAGGGCCCTGATGAGATCTCAAACTCAAGCACAAAGACAGGATCCACCAACCTCAAACTCAAGTGATGTATGCACCAGCAGTGTGGCACTGCAGGGCTCGAAGGTGCCTCAAGCTCTAGTGCACGATCCTCGTGGCTTGGCCCACGGGTAGTCCAGCACACGAGCTCAAGCAGTGGGACTCTGGTCCAATAACCAGGGAGGAAGAGGAATATGGGATGCCGGCAGTTTTTATTTGTCTCAGTCGCTCTCCAATCAGGTTGCAACCAGATTAAACTCGGCCCACGTGTTCCTCTTGGCCTTGTTGACACAATAAGTCTAACTATCACACCTGGATTGGTCAAGGAAACACTGTCTATTGGTATGGCTAACAGGAGAGAGAATGGAAAAGCATTGGCTATGGGAATGTTTTTAAACATTCATTCCTGGTGGTAAAATAAATACGTGGTCAGTGTAGCATAGTGTTCAGAATCTGGGTCCTCGAGGCACGCTGTCTAAATGCACAGCTCAGTATCTCCGTGTCCTCACTCTATGATCTAGGCAAAGACACCTTAACTCACAGTCTTCGTTTTCATATTTATACAACAATCATATCAATACAGTGTCTTAGAATTAAATGGCTAATTCATGTAGAATATAGAATAGTGCCTATCATAATTTATATATTGGCCTGTTGATGATTTTAGTTGCCATTAAGTTGGTTCAAATTCATAGTGGCCTTGTGTCTAACAAAATGAAACACTGCTCTTTCCTGTACCATCCTCACAATTATTACAACGTATGAGCCCATTGTCATCACTGTGTCAATCAGATTCAAAGTCTTCTCTCTCTCTCTCTCTTTTTTTCATTTTCACTGAATCTCCACGTTACCAATCATGATGCCTTCTTCAGGGCTGGTCCATCTTAAGAACATGTCCTAAGTATGTGAGATGAAGTCTCACTATCCTCACATCTGAGGACTATTTTGACTGACTTCTTCTAAGATAGATGTATTTGTTATCTGGGCAGTCCACGGTATATTCAATATTCTTTGCCAACACCATAATTCAAAGGCATCAGTTCTTGTTCAGCTTATTTATTGTCCTGTTCCTTCACATTCACAAAACAGAGTCCAATACCATAAGCCTTGTTCCTGAATGGGAAAGTAGCTTAAGCAAACGGAACAAGTGATGAAGTCACAGCTAACCAGAAGGTTTTAAAATGGCAGCTTGAGAAGACAAAACCATGTATTTTAATGAAATGTGCAAAGACACGGAGTTAGAAAAGTAAATGGGAAGAACATGTGCAGCATTTCTCAAGCTAGAAGATCCAAAGGGAAAAAAAAATCATGCTTCAAGTTGCAATATGGAAGGATTTTATCAGAAAATATTTGAACGGTGCAGGAAGCGTTAAAAGAAAAAGGCAAATTTTGAGACTGATGAAGTCATCGAATGTATAAGGGTGCTTTACTCAATTGATGTATGTATGGATTGTGATAAGAGTTGTATGAGCCCCAATAAAATGATTTATAAAAAATATAGAAGATTAAAAAAAGAAAATATAAGAATATAAAAGATGAGACATGGTCATTGTTCAACTGTTTCAGGAGATAACATGATGAATAACTGATGATACTGAAGAAAGAAGTGTCATCTACATAGAAAGCATTAGTGAAAATCAAGACTCCATCAAACAAGGAACTTAGATGCTTTAAAAAGGATGCAATTCAGGAAGCACTCACTTGTCTGTATTAAGAAATTGGGAAGACAGCTATCTGGTCAACTCCTGGTCATGTTCTCTATGCACATTCCAAAGAAAGGGTATCTGACGACATGTGGAAAGTATCCAGCAGGATCACTCATATTACACACAAGCTTGCTGAGTTACACACCTCTTGCAGTAGTCCATCAAAAGGGCAACCGCCAGCAATGCAAATGGACTAGCAAGAGAGTGTGGAATCAGGGATCTCATTGTTGATGTCACATAGAGCTTGGCTGAGACTAGAGAATGATATGAAGATGTTACCTGTGCTTTATGGACTATGCAAAGGCATTCGACTTTGTGGATCATAACCGATTTTAGATAATATTCTGAAAAAAAGGGAATTCTAGAACCCGTATATGTGTTTGTGTGGAACTTGTGCATAGACTAAGAGGATATCAAGTAGTGAAATAGCAGGGACAAGTGTGCACCCCGGTTGTATCTTTCCACCACAAGTATACAATGTGTATACAATCTGTGTACTGAGCAAATAATCCAAGAAGCTGAGTTATATGAAGAAGAATGTGGAATCAGGATTGGAGAAAGAATCTTTCACCCAAGGACCCCAGTTTCAGAATGGATCCCATATCAGCAAACCGTTATTCTCACAACCGGACCATATCAGCAAACCGTTATTCTCACAACCGGACCATATCAGCAAACCGTTATTCTCACAACCGGACCATGAGCAACAGGATGACAATACAGCAGCTGTCATGGGTTTTGTTTTACTTGGTTTCATCATCAGTGCCCATGGAAGCAGCAGTCAAGAAATCAAACGGTGTATTAAGTTGGGGAAATCTACTGCAACGACTCCTTTAAGGTGCTAAAAAGGAAATAATCTATATTAGGGAGCAAATCATACATTGGCTTTCCATAATAACAAATTATAAATAAATGCAGTAAGTGCTAGCTAATTATCACTATCAATATTCAAAATAATGCAATGTATAATAGTCTATTTTCAAGTAGCAAAGAAAATAAGTATGTGGGTGATTGTGAACTGACTTTATCCAGAGTCTTTTTTAGAGAGGATGAATTTGAGCCATTGTAAAGGCAGAATGGAGTTTGGAGAGAGAAAAGCTTGGGCACAGCAAGCTTGTTTGAGGACAGGGAAGAGTGACTTGCAAAAGCCTGGGTCCTTAGGGTGTGAAAGAGGTAGCCCTGCTATAGAATGTCACGTAGGAAATCAGGTTAAAGTGGGGCTTAAAATAACAGATTTTTAAAGTGGCATGTTGGTTTAAGTTGAACTTGTATTGAACTATCATGAGAACGTTTGTGCACATGCCCATAAAACAGCCAGTCCCATCTCTCCACAGCATAGGTGGCAAAAATGCAATTTATTTTGTCATACTTGTGAGATAATTGTAGCCCCCAGCTCCTACTCTTATGCACACTTTCTCAGAGGCAGCGTTTACTCCACTAATTTAATGGGCAAGCTCATTTAAGGGAATGTGAAAACCATTATTAGGTAAAGCCTTGTGAGCTAATTTTCAGTTTATGTCTAATCTAAGGAAGTGTTTCTTCAAACTCTGTTTTGTGAGAGCGTTTCACAGTCTCCTGGGGCTGCCGCCTTTCTGCGGGCCACCTAAGCAACTCCACTTTTCCTACTCCATGTAGTGAACCACAGAAGCTTATTTGAAGAAAAGCGTTATAGGCAAGTCGGCCAAAGAAACGATGTTTTATATTTTAATCCCACTCCCTAATATTTTAACGAATCCCCTGACAGTCCTACTATAGTGCCAGCTAATTGCCTTCTTTCTTTTAATTACCCCAGACGGCAGTCTTGCTCCTCAGGCCACCAGTATACTTCTTTCAACTATTGTTTGCTCTCCTTCCCCATTGCTGAAGCCATCAGAGTAGAACTTACAAATAGCCGCATGCGCCTTTCACAACTTACCTGCTGCGGTGGTCACTTGCGAGTCCTTTCTTCTTGCTACTTTGTGTGAAATGTGCATGCTCCTACAGAAGGAATTTAGTTCCTTATTTGTACACTGACTCCCACCCTCTCAGTCCTGTTGCAGGCCATCGCTGTAACACCCGCCCTCTCTCCTAGGATTGACCTTCATGGCGCCCGGACAGTGCTGTCTGCTTAGTAGCGGATTAGTAACAGCAAGGCTGGCAGTTCGAGCCCACCAAGGGAAAGATGAGCCCGTCTTGCTTCCATGAAGATTTACAGTCTCAGAAACCCCTTACGGGGTCGCTGTGGGTTAGAATCAACTTAATCATGCATATTAGCACACAACCACGCTGCAGTTTCTTCCATTTATAAAACAACAACCAAAAGATAAACTGCAATAAAAATCCTTCCTGACCCACATCTCCCTTTATGTACCCCTTTATAGGAAACATTCTCTGAAACAGTTGTAGATGCTTGCTGTCCCCACTGCTGCCCTCCCGTTCTCCCTGACCCTTTCCATTACGTTTTCGAACTTTCCTATCCAGTCAGTGCTCTGCCCAATGTCAGCGGGCCTCCTCCTTCGGTTCGAACTGCAGGGCTCAGTTCTCGCCCGTGAACTGTTAGCTGCATTTGTAGTAGTAGTCCTCCCACTGCGGTTTCACCCGCGCGCACTCACTGCCATCGAGGCAAGGCTGACTCTTCACCAGTCCCCTCTGGGGCTTGGAGACTGTAACTGTTTAAGGAAAAACCCAGCCGCTCTCATTCGGAACAGCTGGTGATCTCGAACTGCCAATCATGAGGATCACAGGCAAACGAGTAACCATAGCCATGACAGCCCCAGGCTTCCGCTGGCACCGCGTCATCTCTTGTTTCCTCTGCTAGCTGTCTCTGCGCAGAGTCCGCTTTTGTGTGTTCTCTTTCATGTCGGCGTGTGCCCAGCTCCGTCTGCAGGCTTCCTCTCGAGGCGCCAGTACGGAGTCTCTAGGTGGTTTCATCCTACATGCCATTTTGCATGGCTATTCCCCAAATTTACATCGCTCGCCCCTACGGCTCATCTGAATTTTGACCCAAATCATCTGCTGAACATCTGAGTCTGCGGTTCTCAACCTGTGGGTCGCGAGCCCTTTGGAATGACCCTTTCACAGGGGTTGCCTAAGGCCATCAGAAAACACATATTTCTGATGGTCTTAGAAACCGAGACACTGCTCCTCTGTCCGTCTCCAGGTGGGTCTGCCCACATGCAGATACGCCCACATATGCTACACCATGCTTCAAGACAAAATTGCATTTCTTTGTAATTAGAAATAAATATTTCACAATATACAAACACATATTCTTGTGATTAATCACGATGCTTTAATTATGTTCAATTTGTAACAATGAAAATGCATCCTGCATATCAGTTACCAGTATTTATGTTACGACGCATCACAGTAGCAAAATGACAGTTATGAAGTAGCAATGAAAATAATTGTATGGTTGGGGGTCACCACCACACGAGGAACTGTCTTAAAGGGTCACGACAATAAAAAGGTTGCGAACCACTGATACACACTAAAATGGCCAATAGGAACCACATATATTCAAAATAGGAGATCTGGTGACCTAGTGGTTACAAGTTGGGCAGCGATAGACAGGTCCGCGGCTGTTCCAAACCCCCAACTGCTCTGCGGAGAGAGACGGCCGAGTCCGGGAAACTCACAGGGGCAGTTCTACCCTGCCTTGCAGGGATGCTGTGAGTCGGCATTGTCCTGAGAGCAGTGAAAATGTTCAAACTTAAATTCTTAATTCCTCCCTTTCTAGCTCCTGATGTCAATAAACATAGACAACTAATTCCTTATCCTGCCTGGCCTTCATAAAATAGTGACGACTGAGTTACGCTCTCTTCATTTTCCTGAAGCTACAGCGTTCACCCACGCAACAGTAAAAACCCAAACTAAACTCACTGCCACGAGTCGGTTCCTGCTCAGAGCGACCCTACAGGACAAGGCAAACCTTCCCTTGTGTGTTTTGCGACTGTAACTCTACGGTATAGAAAACGTCATCTTTTTTCCGAGGAGGGGCTGGTGGTTTTGACCGGCTGATCTCACCAGGACTTCTCTAGAATAGGACCCCTTATTATATATTTGCTTATTGCTTTGTTTACTAGCTTACTTTTCACCTCCTACAACATAATCTTCATGAGAGTAGGAATTTGGTTTTATTCACGGCTATGTACCCAACCACCTAGCATTGTGCTTGCTGTTGTTAACCCTTAGAAGATATTTGTTAAAATGAAAGATTTGTTCGAAACTATTCTATAATATCAATGCTTCCTTCATTTGCACATATTTTCCTTTTCGATTAACATCGAGATGTGCTTTTCTATTTTTTGCAATGTAGGATATTATACAAGTGCATGAATCAGTTTTCCCCTCCAATAATTTAATAGTCACAGGTTGCATGTGTAGATCATAGTTACATGTGTAGATCATAGTTTGGTAAGATTATTGCTTTTTATGTTATTTGATATGCTGGTGGACAGTAATGTAAAGAAAGCTAGCAAATTATAAGTAGCAAAAAAGGTGTAAGACATATATAATATTCCTGGGATTGGAATTATGAAGGGGAAAGGAGTATTTTTTATTGGAGTGGAATTGTTGGAATGCTCCGTGCATTGTTTAAAATGGATTCACCAAGGAATTATGAGTCTATTCTGTTGAGCACTAAGGAAAAGCCATGGGATGGAGCCAGGGGGAACTAGGAAGACACAACTTGACTTGGAAATAAAGGGTTCGTTTATCCCCAGACAGATGGAAAAGGAGGAGGAAGTGGACCCTAGACAGAAAACAAAGACAAAAACAGGAACAAACAAACAAAAGCACATCTCTTGACATGAAGGCTGGTGAGAAGGATTGGGTTTGCTGTAATTAAAGAATTGCTTTAATTGTCTGAAGAAGACAGGGTGTAGGACCTAGAAACCCTTGATGAATTTCACTAAGACTTTAAGAAATTGTAATTTTTTTTATTTGAAAGGAAAAAAATTAAAAACCAAACTCATTTGAAATAAATAAATACCATAAAAGCTGTCAAAGCACAGCCATAAACCATTCACAGATTCATGCGAGGCAGGCTAGTCTGCGGAAGTAGACTGTTGGTTGGTGCTGCTGAGCTGGTTTCCACCCAGTACATTAGAATCATAGAAAGTCTGGTCCTGCACCATCCTCACATCTGTTGTGATGTTGAAGCCCATTTTTGTAGCCACTGTACCTATCCATCTTGTCAACGACCTACCTCTTCTTGGTGCCCCTATACTTGACCAGCATTTTGTCCTTTTCCAGAGACTGGTCTGTCTTCAGAACATGCCCAGGGTATGTGAAAAGTATTTTCACCATCGTTGCCTCTAAGGGGTATTCTGGCCATACTTCTCCCAAAACAGAATTATTTGTTCTTTTGACACTTCAGCAATATTCAGTAGTCTTTGCCAGCACCATACTTGAAATCCATCGGTTCTTCTTCTGTCTTCCTCTTTCAATGCCCAACTTTCACATGCACCTTACTCTCAGGTGCACCTTAGCTGTCAATGTGACATTGTTGCTTTTCAACACCTGAAATGTTCTTGTGCAGCAGATCATTTGATATCTCGACTGCTGTTTCTATGAATATTGATTGTGGATTTAAGGATGACAAAATCCTTGACAATCTATCTACTGGCCTGGTTGCGAGGATTTTTGTTTTCTCACATTTAAGTTTAATCTATGCTGAATGTTGTAATCCTTGATCTTCCTCAGCAAGTGCTTCAAGTCCTTCTCACTTTCAGTGAGCAAAGTTGTGTCATCTGCATATCACAGGTTGTTCATGAGCCTTCCTCCAGTCCTGATGCCACGGTCTTCTTCATATAATCCAGGCTTTTGAGGATAACCTGAGCAAATGTTTGCCAGGGGCTTAGCATCATGTCCTCAGCATGCAAGAAGGAGGCATTCCATTGGAAGTGATTTTGTCATAGGCATGCTTCCTCCTGACTCGATACAATCACCCATATTAATGATCTTTCTTAAGAAATACCCATTGCTCTGGGCCCTCTTGACGTGACAAAAGTATGTATTAATTTGGTTTACAGTTCAACTTTTAAAACATTTTAAATGTAGACAATTAAGTTCAAATGGGTTCTATAAGGTTTAGCATAACTGATCTAGTCTTGATCAAATTAGCAAGATATTTGCTAAAGCTGTACTCAAGTATTCCATTATCGATAAAGCAACTGTGGTGGAACTGATTCCGATCTACGTTTTTAGCATGTTTCTGCCAGTTATACAAACTGCCCAAAAAGATTTTCCAGTTGGCGGTCATTTTAACGCAATTTAGATCCAAATATGCTTGTATAGCAAAATATACAAGCTTACATTGCAACTACAGCTTTGATATGCAGCCTATAAACACCCACTTAGCTATTTTCATTAAATGTCTATTGTTAACAAGGACTTGGTTTAGAATTATATGCTGAAGCCAATTTTCTTTTCTATAAAATATATTGTAAAAACAGTACTAGATATCTTAGAGAAGTTCATGAAAATAATAGATATGTTCAATAAATTTATGTTTGCAGAATATATTTTATCATCTACATTCATATAATAATACTGCCATATGTTTATGTGAAAATGTAGCCTTCTGATTTATTTAATATTTATAAAGTATGGATTTAGGATAGTGGTTCTATCAACATTTCTTCGTGTGACTGTAGATTTTGAAACAGAAGTGGAAAGGAGATAAAAGTGAGAAAGCGACTAGCTGCATTGCTTGGGCTAGTGTTTAGACTTCTTCCCCTTTAAAAATCTGTTCAGTGTAGCTGGTTCCATTAGAAAAATACTCAGATTTTGAGGAATATCAGATTGAGCAGCCATTTAAAACATTAAATTGCAGATTTTATCAACTTTCTTTCGATAATTGATTAGTACTGAACTTAATGGCCAGTGATTGGTACAATGATTAATCTTGTGTAGCATTGATAGCAAAGTTCAATAGAACAAACAGGTGCAGAGATGGGAGCCCTCATTCAGTGCTGGTGGGGCGGGAAAACTAGTAAGCGCTGTGGCAAACTGTAAGGGGCTTCCTCAAACAACTGGGGAAACACCCTGTGGCCCGGCAATATCTCTACCAAATCTGTACCCCAACGATGTGCGAGCCATGGCACGAACATGAAAGAGACGGTGAGGTGGAAATCCTAGCTCCACCATGATTAGAAATGATGAATGAGGGTTCATGGCAGAGGGGGGAGCAGGGAGGGAGGAGAAAAATATGAGGAGCTGATACCAAGGTCTCAAGTAGAAAGCAAATGTTTTGAGGAGGATGATGGCACCAAATGTATAAATGTGCTTGACACATGGATGGATGTATGGATTGTGATAAGAGTTGTACGAGCCTCCCATAAAATGATTAAAACAATTAAAAATAAAATAAAAGTTTTTAGGATAAAAAAACGAAATGATGACTGTGGGCAAATTCTTAATCAGACTACTCCTTTGTTTCTTTACCTTCAGAGAGGAGATACCAAGAATTAGGTGAGATGAAACACATAATTAGAACACTAGACATTAATTACAGTGTTGTTATTATTTTAATCTAGCCCCCGTTTTAAGTTTCATTTTACTTAGATAAAATTGGCTATGCTTAACTCTCTTCTGGTGTTGTTTTTATCATTTTATATTTTATGAACTTGGCTACATTATTGTAGGTAACAGTGTCATCATGGGGGTGGGGGTGGGGAGGATTTTTACTGCAGTTTTAAAAAATTAATGGGCTAAAAAGTCTCCCATTGGGTTTTAATAAGAGCTTAGTCTCCCTTTCTGCATCATCTGCATTCTAGTTCTCTGTCACTCAGCAGGTGGCCGGTACACTTGCAGTCGCATGGGCATCACCGGGGGGCTTGGTAGGACACAGGATCTCAGGTCTCACGTGAGCGAGCCTTGACTTCTCAGGTGGTTCATATGCAGGTTAGTGTTTAAGCTGCATTAACGCAGTGCACATTTCAGTCTGCCATGGGCCAGGACCAGGCAGAGGCCTGAGGTGGATCTCTTTCCAGCTTGAATGCTTGTCTTTCTCTGATGACAAGGGAAAGCGTGGAGAGGAAAGGTGGGTGACCGATGGGGAGAGGAGTGAAAGGGGGCCCACAAGAAACGCGGGGCCTTTGTCAAGGACATTCTGACACCGTTTCTCCAGCCCCTCCTGCGTGCTTATTTGAGCTCTTCTCAATCTGGGCCAACCTGGGGGAAAATGAGGGATCTTAGCAGTTTGCACTGCTTTTTATCATATTGTCAAAGGCGTTGAAGCAGCTGTACAATGCACAGAAGTAATTTCATTTGCAGTAAAAATTCCATTTTCTTCTCTCCTCACTTTCAGTCTTGCTTGGCACCCTCAGAGATACAGGCATCTAACATTATTCCATTTATACGGGACATTTCAAAATTATATTCTTAACACTCTAGAGCATTGCAGGGAGAAAGAGTTACAGATTCGGAAACCCACGGGGGCAATTCTCCCTCGTCCTATAGAGCTGCTCCGAGTCCGCCGGGCCATGATGGTGGTGCGCGAGTGAGAACAGAGCAAGCGGAAAATAAACTGGCTTACCATCATTTCACCAGTGCTAAGAATCAACACTCTTTGATGCAGTTCTACCCCATTTTGAATTCTTTACTATCTTTACTTTGGAGACTCTTTTAAGAATATTTTGAAAATCATATATTTTGGTAATCACAAAGGATATTTAAGGAAGGACTTGAGCATTTTGGAGGCAGATAGTATACATATAATTCAAAGTTAATTGTAAATCCATACACAGGAAATTACTCATCAGAAAAACTCAAATTTTTTTTATTTAACCCAGAGAATGCTCCTTAATTTTTACCAGGTTGAAAAGTTTGACCTGAGTGTGCTGGACGTTTCTTGGTAAGTTTATCTACGTATATACAGTGAATCAAATGAAAAGCAAACCCACTGCCATGGTGACAGATGGCGGCCCTGGCAGGCAGAGGAGGACTGTTCCAGACATTTGCCGGGGCTGTGAATCTTTAGGGAGCCTGGTTGCCACATCTTTCTCCCATGGATTAGGACTGGAAGGTGGATTTGAACCATTAACGATTCAGTTAGCAGCTGACACTTAATCCCCGTAACAGCACGTCTTCTATCCATGTTTCTGGAATCTAGATTAAAGTTATTATCATTAATATCAGAGTCATGAAAAGTTTTAAGTTTTCTATAAAAGTTAAATCTGAACTCGGATTCATTTCTTCAGACTTTTCAATTCCAAAGACATCAAGGTATATTCTTACAGAAACGAGAATGTTAATAGTGACATTTTAATGCAATCATTTGCTCAACATCATTATAACTTCGTATGATATTTTTATATCTCTTAAGGCATGCCTTGAATGCGGAGAAGATTACTGTTCTGGCTGCTTTGCTAAAATTCACCAGAAGGGGGCATTAAAACTCCATAGAACGACTCTTTTACAGGTACGACTTTAAAATGCTTTGTGTATTTATAAAATGTTTCAACGTAAAGACATTTACAATATGTTTAATTATCTAGAATTCAGGATGATTTACATTAATTTCTAAAATTCTATTATAGCCAGTCTGTTTTTACATATAACTTCAAATAATTTTGCTAAGTACTAATCTGGATTCCCTTTGTTGTCGAAACTGTGTTTTAGTACGCTTCTTGAAATACTTAGTTTGATTGTGGGTTTTAGATTATGTAGTCTGTTATTTGAGCTTGATATTTAAAAATGACACAATGTGTTTATCTATTGTGGTTTCAGATGAATCCATGACTTACTTTAAGTAGTGTTTCTACTTAGTTTATACATTGAAAAGGAGCATTGAAGACACAGTGGGTTAGGCATTTGTCTACCACCCACAGGTTGATGATTCAAAACCTCTAGCCTCTCTGCAGATGAAAGTTGAGGCTTTTTGCTGTCTTACGGGTTTACAATCTCAGGAAGTCTTAGGTTGAAGTTCTATTTTGCCCTGTAGGTTTCTTATGAATGAGAATCCACTTGATGGCAAATGTTTTGGCTGGTTATAAATAGAAACCACTCATTTATTATTATGATTATTTTAAAAGTTATTTTTTTACCTTTCCCCAAGTCATCATCACTTAGACGAACTCTTTCCAGATATTTGCATTAGGACCTATTTTGTATTTTACTGTTTACATAGTCAGCCCTTTTTGAAATGGCTAAGCTAAATGAAGACTTTAAAATTCTAATATTAAATTATAAACAGGGTTACAAATAGACATGACATTACACCAATGACATTTAATGATTCATTGATTTGTCATAGATTTCATTCATTCCATATTAATTAATTCTACAAATACTTATGGAATATCTGTTTGGAAACAGGGTCCATCCAAAACTGACCTTATGTTGATGAATAACTCTGGGACAGGGGCCTCAGAAGACAGGCCTGGTGATCTATTACTAAAAAAATCAGCCACTGAGAATCCTATACAGTACAATTATCCTCTGACACACATGGTTTTGTATAAATCAGAATCAACTCTAGAGCAATTAGCTTTTTAAGGACCTGGGTATAAAAATAATGGATGCTAAGGACATTGTGTAATGAGGGAAGGAAATTGAATAGTATCTTATAGACTGAAAGCAGAGCTGATGGAATCTTTATTTAGTAAGATCACTCTGGTATCTTACAATCCTTTGTTGTTTTTCTTAGATGCTCTGTAATTGGTCCAGACTCCTAACTGTACCAAGTACCACAGCATGAAATACTACCTGATCATACACCCCTCCCCCCCACATACACTTTCATTACAATATCTGGACCCACTGTCGGAGCAACTGTGTTCATCTCTTGGAAGGTCTTCTTCTTTTTCACCGACCCTCCTTTTTGTCAACATGATCTACTTTTCCAGGGATTCATCCCCCCGATAAGAAGTACCACCAACCTTGCATCTAAAGGACATTCAGAATGTGCTTCTTCCAAGCCATATGTGGTCATTCTTCTGGCCGTCCATGTGATTTCAATATTCTTCACCAGCACTGTGATTCAAGTGCATCAATTCTTTCTCAGTCTTCCTTATTCATTGTTTAGATTTTGCCTGTATGTGAAATGATCGAAACTAGAATGACTTGAGTCAGGTGTACCTTTGTCTTCAAAGTGACATCTTTTCTTATTAACATCTAAATGAGGTATTATGCAACATATCTACCAAATGCACTATGCTCTTTGATTTCCTGAATACTGCTTCCATGAGCATTGATTTTGGGGTTACTTATACATTCTTTTTTGTATTTATCATGATATTGTTTATTGGCCTATTTATGAGGATTTGGGTTCTTTTTATATTGAGTTATAATTTATATTGAAGGCTTCAATCTCTGAACTTCATCAGCAAGTACTTCAAGTTCTCCTCACTTTCAGAAAGCACGGTGTGTTATTTGCATATTGAAGGATGTTAATAAGCATTCCTTTAATCCAAATGCCATACTCTTGTTCATATAATCTAGCTTCTTTGGTGGTTTGACTAGCTAAGTTAGTTAATTGTGCCAACCTGGCCAATAAACACATGTGGGGTTAATTGAAGGACGGAGGGATAAATGGCTCAGTGAGCCTTCCCTTTCTAGTTCATGGGTCTCTTGCTTTGTGATGGTCGGACCAGGGTGCAGCTTTTAGCCAGTTCCTGCTTCAACTGGCAAGGCTGACTTCCTGCAAAACATCCCCGAGGAGAAGCTGCATGGACCTACCCCGATGCAGTCCTGGGTGCTGGAGCAGCCGTGTGGAGATCCCTGTCAGCACTGAGATGCTTACAGGTTTACTGGTTCAACTTTCCTCCTGCAGTTGGCATCATAGTGTGTGTTTTGTGACATGGAGGACTTTGTGGATTGGTGTCAGACATATGGGATAATGGGTTAATGGGTTAATGTGGGCTTGGGCATCACTGGGTTGGGATGTTTTCTTGATGTGCTCTTAACCTTTATATAAAACTCTCTCTTATACATGAGTTTCTGTGGACTTGTTTCTCCAAAGTACCCAGATTACCACATAATGTTACCTTTGGAGTAGGGTACTGGAGAAAGAAATAAGATGGAGAGTAGATGTTTGTTGGACCTCTGCCTCATGGTAGTTTTTCTTCCTTGTCTTGCCAGAGGTCAGATAAGCCACACTGTTTACTCAATTGTTTCTGGGGAAAATATGGGAAGTATGAAAATAGAAAATTTGTAAATCCACTTGCTTTAAGCCATCAAAATTTGGTCTTTAGATGGGTTTAGACCATGCCTGTAAAGAAAGTTTTGAAAAGATGTGCCCCACCCAGGAGTTTAGAGTACTCAGGAACCAAGGGTCTTTGTTTCGAGTACTCAGGAACCAATGGTCTTTGTTAGAAGCTGGAAAAAAATCTGGAACCATGAAGAAAACTCCCCTCTAGGACTGAATGTTAAAGGGAGTCTGTGAACAGGCTACAATACTTGCTAGGTGGCCACCTGGATCTACTTGTTGAGTGGAAGTGGGAGAAATGCAGCAATAAAGAGACGGGTTGAGTTTGGCCACGGACACCTGTGGACTTGGTTTACAGGGGAAAGAGGAGAAGACGAAGAGAGGAGGCTGACTGGTCTAAAGTTCATGACCTATCATCACGAGGGGGCTAGGCTTGTTGAGTAATAGTGAGGGCCCATGGTCTAAAGGCAAGGCAATCAATGGGCAACCTGTGGAGGCTGAGTCAGGCAGCCCACATTGAGTTGACCAGAACCTTACCAGATGGAGAGTTTTGAGCCTGTGAACTGGTGCATATTGTTGCTGACTTTATGAATGGCCTGTCCGGATTTGACTTTGCTTATGGATGCAGACTCCACAAGGTTACAACTGGATTGTCTCCTCAGAGCACTAGGTTGATGTAAGCAGTGTATAAATTGGATAGCCCAAAGTGAGGGTATCCCACTTCAGTGGTTGGCTTACAAACTTTCATAGGTGGGGGAACATATTCACAGGATTATAGGATTAAGGTGTAGGTGTTATTTAATTGAAATTGTGAGACTAAAGAATGATGTACAAGTGCCAAGTTGTCAAGAGGTGGATTGAGTTAGTTTATTGTGCCAACCCTGCCGATAAACACATGTGGGCTTAAATGAAGGACAGAGGGATAAATGGCTCAATGAGCCTGGCACTTCTTGTTCTCGGGTTTCTTGCTTTGTGATGGTCAGACCAGGGTGCAGCTGCCTTAGCCAGTTCCTGCTTCAACTGGCAAGGCTCACTTCCTGTAAGACATCCCCGAGGAGAAGCCACATGGACCTACCCCGATGCAGACTTGGGTGCTGGAGCAGCTGTGTAGAGATTCCTGCCAACACTGAGATGCTTACAGGTTTACTGATTCAGCTTTCCTCCTGCAGTCGGCATCATAGTGTGTGTTTTGTGACTTGGAGGACTTTGTGGATTGGTGACAGACATATGGGTTAATGGGTAATGTTGGACTTGTGGGCTTGGACAGCACTGGGTTGGTATGTTTTTTTGATGTGCACTTAGCCTTTATATAATACTCTCTTATACGTGAGTTTCCGTGGATTTGTTTCTCTAATGTACCTAGACTAGCACACTAGCCTACCAACTGATTAATTCTAGTGAGAGAACACAACCCTGACACACACCGTTCCTGACTTTAAACCTGCTGCATCCCCTCGTTCTGTTCCTCTTGTCCATTACTGCTTCTGCACGAGCACAATGAAGTGCTCTGGAATTCCCATACATCACAAGGTTATCTGTGGTTTGTTAAGGTCCACACAGTCAAATGCTTTGCATAGTCATTACATCACAAACGAACACATTTCGGGTATTCCTGCTTTCTGCTAAAATCCACCTGATGTCAGCAATGCTATCCTTTGTATCACATCTTATTTTGAATCCTGTCGTACTGCTCCAAAAATTGCTGAATTCTCTAAAGTAAAATTTTCTTGCATGTGTTACCAATGATATTGTTCTATAATTTGTTATTCTGTTGGGTTACTGTGTTAGTCCAGGTAGACTAGAGAAACATCCGTAGAAACTCATATGTGTATAAAAGAGAGTCTTATACACAGGTAATTGTACATTAAGAAAGCATCCCAACCCAGTCCAGTCCAAGCCCATTAGTCCGATATTAGCCCATCTGTCCAATACCAATCTATAAAGTCCTCTTCAGACTCATGAAACACATGCAATGATGTTGAATGCAGGATGATCAATCAGAGACCAGTGGATAGAAAGTTTTTGGACAAGTTGGTGTTGTAAGCATCTCAGTGCTGGCAGGGGTCTCCACATGGCTTCTTACAATTTCCAGTGCTGCATCAGGGTAGGTTCATGTGGCTTCTCCTCGGGCATGTTTTGCAGGGAGTCAGCAGAGAGAGGGAGTCTCTCCAGATTCCATGGAGGAAATGCCAGAGTTTTCCCAGAATTCTCAGGAGAAGGCCATTCCCATACAGAGCCCTCATAAGTTATATCTAGGGTGACAAGCCAGACTCCATCCCTTCACTCGTAATCCTCACAAATTGACACAACATTATATAAGTACTGCAGGCAACTTTCTTTGAAATGGGTACAAGTATGGAACTCGGCCAGTCATTGGCCCAGCAAGCTATTTTCCAAATTTCTTGTCATCAGTCAGTTTTTCCGGTGCTTCGTCATTCATGCTGTAGCATTCAACCTGTCTCGAGTTCCTTCAGTTTAAGGAATGCTGAGTGTGTTCTTTCCTTCTGGTTTTCCAACTCTAGGTCTGTGCACATTTCACGTAATGCTTTATGTTTTCTTCTGCATCTGCCCTTTGAAATTTTCTGTTCAACTCACTAAGTTCTTCATTTTTTGCCATTTTACTTTAGCTACTTTACAATAAATTGTAAGTTCAGAGTCTCTTCTGACATCCACTGTGATCTTTTCTTTCTTTCCTGTCTTTTCAATGACCTGTGCTTTCTTCATGTAAGATGTTCTTGATGTCACCTGACAACTCATCAGGTCTTCTTTCATTAATGTTGAATGCATCAAGCCTGTTCTTGATATGTTCTCAGAATTCAGATGGGACATTCCTTTAATTATTTTTAGCTTCAATCTGAACTTGCATATGAGCGATTGGTGGTCTGTTCCATAGTAAGTGTCTGGCCTGGTTTTAGCTCCCAAGATTGAGCTTCTCCCTAGTCTCTCCCTAGGCTCTTCAAATTACAGTCAATTTGGTTTCTACGTATCCCATCTTTAAAAGTCCGTATATACAGCTTCCATTTGTGTTGTTAAGAAAAGGGATTTGCTAGGAAATTGTTGATCTTGCCGTATTTCTATCTGGGGTCTCCAGCTTCAATTACTGTGCCTTCTTGTTTGTTTGTTTGTTTCCTACTTTGGATTTACAATCACCAATAATTATCAATGCATTTTGATTGTTTGTTTGATCACTTTTAAACTTAATGTGTTGGCAATATTCTTTAATTCCTTCATCACTAGCTTTAGTGACTGCTGCATAAATTGAATAACAGTTGTATTGGCTGGATTTCCTAGCATGTGGATAGATATTAACCTATCACAAACAACATTGAACTTCAAGATAGATAGAAATGCCCTTTTTGACAATGACTGTAACATCATGCCTCATGAATTTGTCATTCTTAGAAGAGTAAACCTTATAATTGTCTATTTTAAAATGGCCAGCACCTTGTCATTGTTTTGTTGTTGTTGTTGTTGTTGCTGTCGTTGTTTTGTTTTTCTGTGTCGCTTTGTTTGACACTGTCTTGTTTTTATGTGCATCTTATGATCTCTGCAGGTCTATATAGATAAGATAGGGTGGGTAAACAATTGGGAGAAGAAAACTATAGGGCTGATGGTTCTGGGGGGACATGGGAGAGCAGGAGGTGGGGTAAAGGAAGTGGTGTAAACCAAGCCAGAGACAAAGGAGCAACAAGTGATTCAAAACGAGTGCCAAGGAGGGTGTGGGAGGTCTGGTATGGATTGATCAAGAGCAATGTAACTGAGAGGAATTACTGAAACCCAAGTGAAGGCTGAGCATGATAGTGCGACAAGAGGAAAGTAAAAGGAAATAGTGGAAGGAACCAGGAGGCAAAGTGCATTTATAGAGGTCCAAATGCAGGCATGTACATATGCAAATATCTTTATATATGATGATGGGAAAATAGATCTATGTGCATATATTTATAGGTTTAGCATTAAGGGAGCAGAAATACATTGGGCCTCCACTCAAGTACTCCCTCAATGCAAGAACATTTTGTTCTATTAAACTGGTATTCCATGATGCTCACCTTCCTGTCACGATTGCTGAAGACAAATGTGTGCATAGTAAGTGTGGTGAAGAAAGCTGATGGTACCCAGCCATCAAAAGATACAGCATCTGGGGTCTTAAAGGCTTGAAGGTAAACAAGCGGCCTCTATCTCAGCAGCAACAAAGCCCATATGGAAGAAGTACACCAGCCTGTGTGATCACGAGTGTTGAAGGAATCAGGTATCAGACATCAAAGAACAAAAAAATCATATAATTGTGTGCTCACCTTCCCCATACAAACACTAAAGCCAAATGTGTGTCTGGGATCTTGAAGGCTTAAAGGAAATGAGCGGCCGGCCATCTATCTCAGAAGCAACTAAGCCCACATGGAAGAAGCACACCTACCTGTGTGATCACGGGGTGTAGAAGGGATCAGCTATCAGGCATTAAAGAACAAAAAAAATCATATCATTATGAAAAATTAGATTGGGGACCTAAGGCTTATCTGTAGGCAACTAGACATCCCTTTACAGAGGGGTTGCAGGGAGGAGACGAGATGAGTCAGTCAGGGTGCAGTAAAGCATTGATGAAACACACAGTTTTCCTGTAGTTCTTAAGCACTTCTTCCCCCCTCTCCCCCCTTCCCCAACTGGTACAGATAGGAACTGGAAACACAGGGAACCCAGGACAGATGATCCCTTCAGAACCAGTGGTAAGAGTGGTGATACTGGGAGGGTGGAGGGAGGGTGAGGTAGAAAGGGGGAACTGATTACAAGGATCTACATATAATCTCCTCCCTGGGGGATGCACAACAGAAAAGTAGGTGAAAGGAGACGTCGAGCAGTGTAAGATATGATAAAATAATAATAATTTATAATTTATCAAGGGTTCATGAGGGAGGGGGAAGAGGGAAGGAGGGAAAAATGTGGAACTGATACCAAGGACTCAAGTAGAAAGCGAATGTTTTGAGAATGATGATGGCAACAGATGTACAGATGTGCTTGACACAATGGATGTGTGTATGGATTGTGTGTGATAAGAGTTATATGATCCCCTAATAAAATGATTTAAAAATAAATAAGTGAAATGGCCAACACCAGGTTATTTCAGCTCACTTAAGCCCAGGATATTGATCTTTATGTGGCCATTTCATTTTTTTTTACTGCTTTCAGTTGTTTCTTATATTCATGCTTCATATATTCAGAATTTCAATTATTAATCCACAGTTTCAGCTTTACTTTTCATTTTGAGTCATTCCACATCAGCCAATGAAGATCCTGAAGGCTTACTATGGAGGCTTTACTCCATCCGTGTCATTATGTTCGGCACAACTTTTAGAAGACAGCTCTTTCACTGTCACATTTTGAGTGACTATCCATCTAAGGGGCTCATCTTCTGGAACTATCTCTGATAATGGTCTGCTCCTATTCACGAGGTTTGCAGTATCTGTGATGGTTAGGGAGTATGTCGACAATACACCCCTGGGTAAAGATGGTGACGGAGTCCAAACTATCAATTGTCATGCAGCATGATGGTACCTCTCTGAGTGTTGCCTTTTTAATGAGAGAGAGCAACTGAGCAGAGCGGTATCATTTTTGCCCCTTTGCCTTTTACTGGAGCTGAATCTCCTGTGCAGTACCTCAATCTCCTGTTTTGTTGCTTGTGCAGTCCAGGAGTTACCATGGGACTACTGATGTTTGACCCATTCTGCCAATGTTAGACTTCGGTTTCATAATACCTCTGCCGTCCATAGCCTATGCCCACCCCCGCTGGCCCCCCAACACACACACTTTGTCTCCACTTCCTCATATTACTTTCTGTTTTCAGCTTCCATGAATTAAGAGAAACCTGAGTTGAACCAGACTAGACTTATCTATTTCTGAACTGTGTAATCCATCTTTTGAGGCAAATCCCCTGCTATATCTAACATATACTAGCCTCATTGGTTTCGCTTTGCTTGAGAGCCCAACTTAAGACATTTAGTGCTGGGAGTGGTCCAGAGAAACAACATTGTAAAGACGAGATTTCTAAATTGGTTCTTGGGTCTAATTAGGCACAAAGGCACCAAGAACTCTGTCTCATTAAGTACACACAAGTCTGTCACAGAGAGTATGCCAATTAATACCTAATACAGGACCACCGATAGATGAAGTGTTAGTGAAAAGTGAGGCTATGGGTGATCATGGGTTTAATATCTTTCTATAATTTTATCAGGATAAGAAGTATGGGGGAGCTGGTTGGTTGATACTTCTGACAATGAACAAACTGCCAGAGGAACCAGATGAACTGAGACCTTCAGAAGCCTAGCTGAAATGCTGTGTAAATCACCTCAAAGCTACTAGAGGTGCCATGGAAAGAAAGCCTATCGGTTCCAATAGCCTGACTATTAGTATTACTGAAAACCCAACTCAGAGGCTCACGAGTAGCGGATTTACAATAAGAGCTTAATTTTCAACTTAGAAAGGTGTCTGATATTTCAGTGAGATCACTGATTGAAGAGGAACGGGACCCTGAAACATGGAATGGGGGGGAAATATAGGCTGATAATCCAGAAGATGGAGGCACTGAACCTCCAGATTCCACTGAACCACTCCAGTCACCAACATCGCTCCTCCTTCAATCTAAAGAGGTGAAGTCCTTTGTGGTGAAACCATTAGTCTTCACCCTTCCCCCAACAACACTTGATGAAATTAGCCCAACTCTGTATGCTAATATGGCACCTGGGGCTGTATCTGGAGCATGGCCTGAAGCAGCTACCTTACAAGAAAATGCTTCAAGTTCCCAGCAAACACATTCCCTACCTTGCCTCTAGACTTATAACTGGATTTAAGTCACAGTGAGTCCCCCAAACCAAACTGAGCTCACTGCCATGAAGTCATTGCTGGCTCATAACCACTCCCTGTGGGTTTCGGAGACTGTAACGGTTTATGAACATAGAAGCCCAGTCTCTCTCTTGAGGAGATGCTGGTTGTTTCAAACTGCCAACCATGCACATTGAAGACCAGCATAGCCACTACACGACCAGGGCTCCTCCAAGTCCCCAAAGGCCACCATTCTTTTGAAAGCCTACCAGTCAGAGTGGGAGCAGATAGAGGTCAAGGTTTTAATGTAGTCTTAGCACAGGTCAGTCTCACAATGGGTCATTGGGTCCCCAATACCATCCTGTAGTAATTTATCCAGTTCTTGAATGCGTTATTGGAATAAAATTACATGGTACCTGGCAGAACCCCCATATTGGATCCCTAAAATGTGAAATAAAGGCCATTATGGTATGAAAATCCAAGTGGAAGCCATTAGAACTGCCTTTGCTGAGGAAAATAGTAAATCAAAAGCAATATTACATTCCTGGAGGGATTGCACAGATTACTGCTGCTCTTGGGACTTGAAGGAAGCAGGAGTGGCGATTCCTACCACATATGATTTAACTTACCTATTTGGCTTATACATATACCAGATGGATTTTGGTGAATGTTAGTGGATTATTGTTAACCAGATGGTGAATCCAATTGCAGCTGCTGTTCCAGATGTGACTTTATTGTTTGAACAAATCAATACCTCTTCTGGTACCCAGTGTTCAGCTATTGATCTGACCAATATCTTCTTCTCAATTCTGGTTTCAAAGGACCACCAGAAACTGTTTGCCTTTAGATGGCAAGGTCAGCAATATACCTTTCTAACTCTCATCCAGGGTTACGTCAACTCTTTTGGACTATGCCATAATTTAGTTCTCGGGGACCTTGATCTCCACAAAATGTCACACCGGTCCTTTACCTTGATGCCATTATACTGATTAGACCCAGTAAGAAAGAATTGACTTTAGACTCAAGAGATTTTAAGACTCAGAAATTCAGATGCCTTCTACCTTGGTGAAATCTTTAGGGGTCTAGTGGTATGGGGCATGTTGAGATAGCCCTACTAAAGTGAATGATAACTTTGCATCTGACCTCTCCTACAACTAAAAAGAAGGCACCACACCTGCTGAGCCTCTTTAGATTTTGGAAGCAACATATCCCTTATTTGGGTGTGCTCCTCTAGCCAATGGCCTAACTATCAAGTGACTCAAAAAGTTACTGCCAGCTTTGAGGGGGACCCAGAATGTGAGAAAGCTCTTCAAGTTCTCACTGCCACACAAGCTGTTCTGCCACTTGCGCCATATGATCCGGTTGCTCTAATTGTGCTTGAAGTGCCAGTGGAAGATAGAGATGAACTTTGGGGTCTGTAGCAGGGTCCTCCTGATGAACCAGAGCACAGAACCTCAGGATTTGGGAGCAAAACTCTAAAATGTGGAATAAGGTCCATTATGGTATGATAACCCAAGTGGAAGCCATTGTAGGCATGGTTGTCTACAGAGCACACAAGTCCTCTGTAGAAAACCATGCCTCTGTTTAAAACCCGCTTTTGGTCTGTTACTGAGCAAACACCTCACCTTGGACCCCCCAGTCACCATGGGGCCTGCGCTGCCCACCATGAACTAAGTGTTGTCTGACCTAAAGAGTCACAAACTTGGACGTGCACAGCAGTACTATATTAAATGGAAGTGACGTGACACATACATGATCGGACTAGAGCTGGACCTAAGTCACAAGCAAGCTGCCTGAAAAAGTGGCCCAAATGCCTATGATCTCCCCTCCTCTCACAGTGCTACCTTTCTCCCAGAATGCACAAATGACCCCCACCTACCCCCTGCCCCCTGCCCGGGGAGTTCCTTATGACCAACTGACTGAGGACAGAAAACTTTTACTTGGCTTCCTGACGGCCCTTCATGGTGTGCAGGCACCGCACCCTTTGAAAGTAGACAGCAGCAGCACTACAGCCCTTTCTGATACATCCGTAAAGGATGGCGATGACAGGTAATCCTCTCAATAGGAAGAACCTCGAACAATACACCTGGGTTTTTGGTTTGCTTTGGGGAGAAATAGACCAGATATGGGACTGTATTCGTGGTTGGGTTGGATGGTCAGGGACTTGGATGGAGAATAATTGGAAAAATCAGTGACAAGAAGGGAACGGGTATGTAGATAGAACTCTTTGAATGGGTCAACCAAGTGAAGATATTTGTGTTTCATGTGAATGTTCTTCACACATCATGTTCTGCCAAAACTATCATTCATGGACTTGTAGAATGTCTCATTTTCTGACATGCTATCCCACATAGCATCACCTCAGGACAAGGGACTCACTTCACAGGAAAGGAATGGAGGGGCAGTTGGCTTAGTAGTGAAAAATGGTGGGAAAGAAGGATATGTATGGATTCCTTAGGTTGTCTCTTAGTGCTACCATGTATTGTGATTATAATCAGGGGTAAACTATAGTACCCCGATTATGACATGAGTACTAACAGCCCAGATTCTTCAGGAATGAAGGTGTGGGTCATACCACCAGGCAAAGAACCACGATCAGCTGAGGTGCTTTCTAAGGGAAAGGGAAATATGAAATGGTTATTGGAAGAAGATAGTTCTAAATACCAGCGATGGTCATGTGATACCAGCTGCAGAAATGAGAACTGTAATTGTTATGTGTAATCCGTGTTGGTATGTGTGCACCAAATATTTTTGTCCTGTTCACGTATAAGATAAGGATGAGAATGGGGTTAGTGTGTTTTCAATTTTACATGTGTTTCTGGTATGCTGTTAGGTGCACAGGTATATGTTTAAAGAGTTATGTACAGGTGTCAAGTTGACAAAGAGTGGTCTGATGTTAGGGATTATGTCAAGTAGACACTCCAGGGTAAGGGTAGGGATTCAGTCCTACCTTATCAATTGAGTTGCAGCCTGATGACACCACCATGGATGTGTCCTTTGTGTAAGTGAGACACTGAGCACAGTCATATCCTCTTCAGCCCTTAGCCTTCTGGTAGAGCTGAATCTCCCATTGAGTTACTCGACGTCCTCTTGATTTTCCTGCCCATCCCATTAGCTGTCCGTGGACTCCGAGCATTGGATTCATTCAACTGACTTAAGACTCATTGCTGCTGCATCTGACAGCTTGTGTCTCCTGCTGTCTCTGCTTAGTGATCTTGATTCCTGTTCATCAGCTTCCATGAGTCAGCAGAAGCCTGGTTTGAATCGGACTAGACTTACTATTTCTACAACTATGTGCTCCACCCCTCAATATCAATCTCTTCTTAGCCTCAACCCATAGAAGCCACACTGGTTTTGTTTCTCTCGCGCACCCGACCTAACGCAGCATCACACAATGTCCTGCTGCTACTCACACATTTCCTCAGTAATGAATTTCTCTAAAGTAGACAGCAATTCCTTCCGCATAGTCTGTTCTTTGTCTGGCAGCTCGGCTGAAACCTGTTCACTTTGGGTGACCCTGCTGGCATTTGAAATACCAATCACATAGTTTCCAGCAGCACAGCAACACACAAGCCACCACAGCGTGACAAACTGAAAGACACTTGGTGTAGAATTCATTAACATTAAAACTTGGGGCTTGACTTTTTCTTCAGTTCTTTTAGGTGGAAAATGCCAACCATGTCGGGCCCTTTTGGTTTAGCAGCTCTTCCTGGTCTTTGCATTGGAACACTTTATCTTCTGTATTGTAATTCTTCTTCTTTATTTCATTGTATCCTCTTTCACTGTAAATCTTTATTTCATTGGAATATTTTATCTTCTTGAGCTACCTTTTGAAATCCTCATTTTAGCTCTTTTACTTCGTTTTTTAAAATTCACTTTACCTTGTCTATATGCAAGAGCAAGTTTCAGCTATTACACATCATTATAAATATTGATAGCTCTTTGGGATGTTGATGACTTGAGTCATGATTACCATGGAAAATCAAATAGACCTTATTTATATCAATCTCCACCAATGTCAGTTACTTTTGAGTGCCCACTTAATGATGAGAGCCTCAGAGAAGAAATGAATAAGTAGAATAAAGAAAACAACATCAGCAAGACACTCTGCTCCTTTCACTCAGAATATTACAATTAGACAGTCAGAACATAGGAAAATCAACCATTATAAAAAGTCAAACAAAAGGTGAGCATAATTGTAAATATATTTATAATATATAGTTTAACTAAAAACTCTACTAAGTTCATGTTTCACATGTGTACATAATAGGGATTTTAATTTATTTATTCAGGATAATTTTTGACTTATAGCTCAGTGCTTTTAAAGCACTCTGATAACTACTATAAAAACTATAAATTTGCGACCTGATGCAAGGGGCTTAAGTGGAGAGCAAATGCCTTGAGAATGATTGGGGCAGGGAATGTATGGATGTGCTTTATACAATTGATGTATGTATATGTATGGATTGTGGTAAGAGTTGTATGAGTCCCTAATAAAATGTAAAAGAAGAAAAGAGAAAAAAAATGATTAGGGCAAAGACTGTACAGATGTGCTTTATACAATTGATGTATGTATATGCATGAACTGTGAAAAGAATTGTATGAGCCCCAATAAATTGTTAAAATAAAAAAAAACAACTATAAATTTGCATGAGATGTGGCGCCTCTCAATTCCAATACCTTAAGTTAAAGGTTTATCAAAATTGGTCTCCTCTTCTTTTTTCTCTCCCCTACCCCAAGTTCTCCACCTCTCCCGCACCTTTCTCTCTCTCTCACACACAGACACATGCATACATGCACACACATGTATAGATACAGACACAGTCATAAGTTCAACTGACAGTCAAGTATGTTGTAGTTGAGATTATTGTTATCCAGAGGTAGATTTGTTTTGGGTCAAATCATGCCTACCCAAGGCAATACTACATAGGATAAAAAATCATTAATCTTTTTTCTCAAAATGGAGCATTATTTTCTTTTCCATAATAATACCACAACAATGGATGCATCCTATATCCTAGCTTAGAAGAATGTAATTTTTATAAATTCGAGTCTGATAAAATTCTACCTGCAGAACAAACAGATTTGTCTTAGAAGTGAGAACTAATACTTACAGAGCGCATTCCACTTCATAATCTGTTGCTTTATACTTCTGTCATCAGGGTTTCTAGCTTTTCTTACAGGAGAGGAAAGGTTTGTAAAGCACAGATTGCGGCATGGCATTTACATCTTTGTGAAGATCAACTTATAGAAGACACATCTATCTTTAAATGTAAATATGAATGATTTTATATATATGTAAATCCAGAGCACATGGTGAGTATAAAAGCATCCTTAAAGAGTTCCTATAAAGGAATTCTCTTGCATATGTAACGTTACATGTGAACAATGGCCTATAACTGCGTATTGTCCATGCTCATGTGTTGCTCCTCCTTCCTCTGCCATGTGAGGACACCAGGGTTGCTACTGGGTGCTCTCATTGGGAGTGGATAGTGCTGGGAACACCTTGTTTATAAGGGAAGTTGGGTTGTGATGCTTAAGCTTAGAAAAAGGCATGCAAAACTATCTGAAATGGGAGTGAGGCATATATATGTTTCCCCCCCCCTTAACATCATTTCTCCTATCCAGTTTGCTAACTAATAAAATGCTTGGGGGGAGATAAAGTCTTCCAGATCAACTAATCAATTGGTCACAACTCCCTGCTCCCTGGATTAGAGTCTCAGTGCAGCACAGGGATCTTAAGGCCCGCAAGACAGGCTACATGACTGGCTTTTCTTTCTTTTTTAAAAAACATCTTATTAGGGACTCATACAACTCTTATCACAATCCATACATACATCAATTGTATAAAGCACATCTGTACATTCTTTGCCCTCATCATTTTCAAAGCATTTGCTCTCCACTTAAGCCCTCTGCATCAGGTCCTCTTTTTCCCCCCTCCCTCCCCATTCCCCCCTCCCTCATGAGCCCTTGATAATTTATAAATTATCATTTTGCCATATCTTGTCCTGTCTGACGTCTCCCTTCACCCCCTTTTCTGTTGTCCGTCCCCCAGGGAGGAGGTCACATGTAGATCCTTGTAATTGGTTCCCTCTTTCCAACCCACTCACCTTCTACCCTCCCAGTATCACCCCTCACACCCCTGGTCCTGAAGGTATCATCCGCCCTGGATTCCCTGTGCCTCCAGCTCCTATATGCACCAGTGTACATCCTCTGCTCTATCCAGACTTGCAAGGTAGAATTCGGATCATGATAGGTGGAGGTGGGGGGAGGGAGAGGAAGCATTTAGTAACGGGAGGAAAACTGTATTCTTCATCGGTGGTACATTGCACCCTGACTGACTCATCTCCTCCCCTAGACCCCTCTGCAAGGGGATCTCCAGTGGCTGACAAATGGGCCTTGGGTCTCCACTCTGCACTTCCCTCTTCATTCACTATGGTAAGATTTTTTTTTTTCTGATGATGCCTTATACCTGATCCCTTCGACACCTCGTGATCGCACAGGCTGGTGTGCTTCTTCCATGTGGGCTCTGTTGCTTCTGAGCTAGATGGTCGCTTGTTTACCTTCAAGCCTTTAAGACCCCAGACACTATCTCTTTTGATAGCTGGGCACCATCAGCTTTCTTCGCCACATTTGCTTATGCAACCGTTTGTCCTCAGTGATTGTATCATGGAGGTGTGTACCCAATAATATGATTTTTTTGTTTGTTTTTGATGTCTGATAACTGATCCCTTCGGAACCACGTGATCATACAGGCTGGAGTGTTCTTCCATGTGGGCTTTGTTGCTTCTCAGCTAGATGACCACTTATTTATCTTCAAGCCTTTAAGACCCCAGATGCTATATCTTTTATTAGCCGGGCACAATCAGCTTTCTTCACCACATTTGCTTGTTCACCCGCTTTGACTTCAGTGGTTGTGGGGGAGGGTGAGCATCATAGAATGCCAATTCAATAGAAGAAAGTATTCATGCATTGAGGGAGTGCTTGAGTAGAGGCCCAAGGTCCTTCTGCCACCTTAATACTAAACCTATAAATACAGGCACATAGATTTATTTCCCCATCCTCATATATATATTTGCACATGTATATGTCTTTGTCTAGACCTCTATAAATGCCCTTTGCCTCCTAGCTCTTTCCTTGGCTTTTCTTTCTTGATGGCAGTGAAAAACCTCTTTGCACTTCTGAGATGGCTCATTTTCAATCCACGGAGTTGCCCAAAATGACAAACTCGCATGTCAGAATTCATTCTCCCTGTTTTCATGATCTCACTCTCGTTGGGTGGGGGGCACCATATTCACATTAAAGCAAGCCATGCAATCTTTCTGATCTGCTGCAAACACTTCACCTTCTCATAGTTTCACCCAGTCTGTTGTAGGTATTGCAAAGACTTGCCATATGAAGTTATTCACTGAACCACAACACCTCCAACTCTTTATAGAAAAAGAGGTTCCAAGGACCTTCTGACATATGTACAACCACAGATTCCTCTTGAGAGATTTGCTTTTCTGGTGAATACTTTATGTTTTCCCCTTATACCATGGCCGTACTCATTCTCCGCCATCACTTCTTGACGTTAATCTTTATATTCTCTTTACATATGTGGACGGAGCCTCAGTGGTCTGGAGGGCTGGGCTACTAGCCTCTAGCCTACAATTCCAAACTGACCAGCTGCTCTGCAGGAGAAAAGTGAGAGTTTCTCCTTCCTAAAAGAGTTACAATCTCGGAAATCCCCGGGGACAACTTTGCTCTTCTCAGGAGGGTGGTGGGGAGTTGGAATCCACTCAGTGCCATGGAAGAAGTTGCCTACCTAGCATTTTCTATCCATTTCTGAAATTTTAATCATTTTCTGTCCTCTGTTTAATTTTTTGAGTCCCTGTGAAGTGCAAATATTTAATCATTTGATTTTTGTCTACAACATTAGTGGTTGTAGTCTATCAAAACAGGCATCTTGGAAGAAAGGCCTGGACATCTCTTTCTGAAATAGCATAGTCTCCAAAAATCCTTTGAAACTCAGTTCTCTGAAGCACAGAGGGGCATCATGAATAGAATGGAATCTGTGACACCTGATTGGGTTGTTTTAGTTTAATTCATTCACATTTGTTGTTGCTGTTACCTTTTTTCCTTTCCTTATTTCCATCATTCTTCACTATCTTTTATAATGCCTTATGTGGCTCTTACTGATGTTGGGGTATTTTGGCCATTGCTCAGCAAGTGATGGATCTCTCTTTCTGCTTAGAACTATTACCAGTCATGTAGCATTTTTAATCCACCACCATTCTGTCTTCCCATTAAAATTATGAGGCTTCTTTTTTTTTTTTTGTTGGTTGACCGTTGAATTCATACCTCATCTGGAATGTGAGGACATTTTTATATTAAAATACATGAAAAGTATATAAGCATTTTAATATAAAATACAACATTCTACGATGGTGATTGGATAATATGGAGCGCGCGTGAGATTGGTTGTATGAGTACAGCCTGTCATCACTCCCACTGAACTGTACATACAGACATGAGTGAAACTTGGTGGGTTTTGTTGTAGGCTTAGCATCATAAAAGGAGAAGGAAAGCTTTCTGGGCCAATGATAGCTATGGCGTGTGTTCTATCACCTATGCTGCTGTTTCTGGTTATTGTGCCGCCTAGAAAAATTTCATAATTGTACAAAGTTTCAACCCTCTCCCCACAACACATGGCATTTTACAGAGTTCACCATAATTAAGACCAGTTTGTATTAACATGTCTTGTTTTACAGAGGAGATACATCTGAAAAATTAAAGGCCAATGATTTTTATTTTCATGTTGACTAGCATTATAATTCTAAAGGGCCTTTCTTTTGATTGTGACTGATTTTTGCTTGACTTGACCATGCTTCAAAACATTTCATTTCTTCGCTTTCTCCAATCTTTGTTAAGTGTTTATTATCTGCAAACAAAAGTATTTGCATACACAAGGTGAAATACTGAATAGGACGATTCTATTTCTATACAGACATTTCGCCAGGCTATGAATGTCCGACTTATATACAGTTCTGTTAGGAACCAAGTCCTGTAAAGCATCCAGTAATACCACCTGGATCGTTAACTTCAGTAGAACCAGAATTCTAGTAAAAAACAGGGTAGATATCCAAACCAGCCCATTTTTATGTCCTAGTTCTACGTCATTGCGCCCAAGCAGTGAAACTCACAAGCCAGAGAAAGAAAAGAAGGGAAGTGACATTTATTGAAGGGCCAGGACTGGCCCATACAACCTCAAAGGTAGACAGATAAGAGAGCTAATCAGTGGTGGTAGGAAATTAAATCTAACTGGGGTAGCCACACTACGCTGCACAGTGTCTGATGTCCAGGCGTGCCTTTCGGCTGTGAAAGGTCCGCATGTGGAAGGCTTTGGGAGGCACAATCTGGCACTGGAAGAACACCCTGTTGTAAACCACTGGCAGACATTGGAGCACAGCAGCACATCCAGCAGCCTGGGCTGAGCCGTGCCATCAGCACCAGCCCCAGCGCCAGCGACCCACAGGCTTGTCTAGCTCCCCTTGACAGCAGCCGGCTGTAGGTACACAACGGATCGTACTCAGAAAAGCAAACTCCTTTTTGATGCTCATCAACACTTTATTATTACTATATTATTTTAAAGATGCTTTAACTGTTTTGGAAGTGTTTCTTTAAATAAAAATTACACATAGAATGGTGCATGCTATGCATTATACTAAGAAAGACAATTGACTAATTGACTATAGATTCAAACCATATCTAACTGTTCTGACTCACATAAACATTCCACCTAAGGACAGATATAGGGATGGGATTCCTTGGGCACCCAGTGACTGTATTTGGAAATGTTTGTAACACTAAGACTTGAAACAAAAGATTGATTTCTATAAGTAGACCTGATTTTTTAGGTCTTCATGTGTCAGGCATTCCTATTTCCTCTTAACAATAAAAGATCAGACAGACGAGACTAGGTTAATCAGAAGAGAAGATGAGGAAAAACCAATAGAGGGCATTATATTGTGAAGTATAACATGCACAAAGGGAGGTTGGATTAAGTAAATCATTAACAGATTTTGGTAAGTATATTTTATTAACTGCAATGGGGATTTTCTTAATTGGAAAGGTGAGACCTTGGGAGAGGGGGCGGTCATTAGCAATGAGCAAAGAGATAATTGAGGTGCAAAGAATTAGATTACTGTGCTTTTTGTGTTTTCTGGTGCCAGGAGTTTATATAAAGCCATATTACATTTTCATCTACAAAGAAAGATATGTTTGCCTAATATGGATCTATTCAAATAAACAAACGAAGAAAACAAACAAAAATCAGTTACTCTACCAGTTCATTATGCGTCATGGCAGTCACATGTATTTCAGAGTGCCACTGTGCGTCAGAGGGATTTCGGTAACTAGGCCTGAAGAAGTGAGGATGGTAAAACGTGCCTCCCTAGCTTTGAACATTCTATCAAGAAGCACCTATTCCTGGAGAAGGACCCCGTGCTTCGCAAAGCATACAGAGTCATCTAAAAAACAGGGAGATGATTGATACAATGGGGACGGATTGACACAACTGAGACAGGTTGACACAATGGAGACAATGTGACAAAATGGAGACAATTGACACAAAGGAGACAGAGTGACACAATGGAGACACATTGACACAATGGAGATGGATTGACACAACGGAGACGGATTGACACAATGGCTTCAACAATGGGATCCAGTATAGGAAGGATGGTTAAGATGGTGGAGACCCAGTGGTGTTTCCATCTGTTTTACAGACAACTGCGTGAGTTAGAAAGAATGCAGTGATACTCAACAACAACAATCCCATTTCACAAGGAGGTCCTCAGATCTTTGTCCTCAAGTGCCTTGGGGGTAGATTCAAAGTGCCAACCTTTCTGTTAGTGTTTGTGTGCTTCGCTCAGAGATTTGTATCCCTCAGAGATTCCTAAATCTGTGTACAAATGGAAATATTCCTCAATATTCCTACAAGAACATAAATTACATGCAGAACATCCTTGTCATGGCATAACTATTGCATAGAACATATCAGAAGACAGTTTTTGTGCATTCACCTTATGGTAGAGTTTTTAAATTTGAATATGATTGATACTAGCTTCAGGGCTCACAGTCACTGTTCTCTCAATATTAAGGATAATAGATTGTTTTTAGATCTTTGCTGGTCATTTTGGACTGTCAAAATTATTTGCTTGATCTTAATATGACCAATTGTAAAGTGCATGTGTGTGTGTGAGTGTTGGTGATGCCATGAATCAGCCACCCAGTTTCTCCTCATGACTAGAAATGTCCACTCCTTAGCTGACTGAAGTGTTGCCTATTCTTGGATCTTAGGAGAGTCTTTTCTGAGAATTGCCCTCACCCAAAGGGAAGTGCCTCTTCTGAGAAGGCATTTCTTCCTGGGCCCTAGCTCTGTAATGAGCAGCAAGGCCATACGATCCCAGCATTCCCCTCTATCGTCGCTTGGCGACTCCGACTGATAGCCATCACGTCTTAGCTTGGGATTGGCAGTTACACGGAAGTTCAGCTTTTCTTTTTGCCAAACCGTAGCCCACCATAGGTGTTCTTGTGGCAATCTCCAGTGAAAATCCTACAGGCAACTCTTAGCATTTGCCTCCTTCATAGGAAACCTGCCTTCCTTCCATCTTGATGCCAAATTCTCCCTCGTATAGTCCAGCTTCTCTGCCTGTTTTCCTCAGCAGACAGATGGAATAAGTATGGTAAGAGGATACAGCCCAGATGCACTCCTTCCTGGATTTCAGGCCTGCAGCGCTCCCTTGTCCTGGTTGCACAGATGCCTCTCGATCCATGGACAGGTTCCGCATGAATGCAATGAAGTGTTCTGGAATTCCCATAGGTTATCTATATTTGCTATCCATAGTTTGTTATTGTGCACACAGTTGCATGTTTTGGCATAGTCAATAAAACACAAGGAGATGTCTTTCTCATATACTATGCTTTGAGCCAATATCTATCTGACATCAGCAATGATATTCCTTATTCCAAATCTTCAGAATCCAGCCTGAACTTCTGTCAGTTCTCTGCCACTGTACTGTTGTAACCATTGTCGGATAATCTTCAGCAAAACTTTACTTTAATGTGATATCAATGATATTGTTCTATAATTTGAGCATTCTGTTTGGTCACCTTTCTCTATTATGGGTACAAATATGGATCTCTTCTAGTAAGTTGCTCGAGTAGCTGTCTTCTAAATTTCCTGGTATCAACTTCTAAGTGCTTCCAGTGTTTCAACAGCTATCGAAACATTTCAATTGGTATTCCATCTATTCCTGGAGTCTCATTTTTAGCCAATGCTTTCAGTGAACCTTGCACTTCTTTCAGAATCGTTGGTTCTTGCTCATATACAATCTTTTGAAATGGTGGAATGTCTACTAGCTCTTTTAGGTGCAGCGACTCTGTGCATTCTTCCCATCTTCTCTTGATGCTTCCTGCACCATTCAATAACTGCCCGTAGACTCTTTCAGTATTGCAACTTGAGCCCTGCATTCTTTCTTTAGTTATTAACAACTTGAAATATGCAGATGACACAACCTTGTTTGCTGAAAGTGAGGAGGACTTGATGCATTTGCTGATGAAAATCAAGGATCACAACCTTTAGATTTGATTATGATGCAATATCAGGAATACCTAAATCTTCACAATGGACCAGTAAGTAATGACAGGAAAAGTGGAGAAAAGCATGCCATTGCGTCGTTCTTGCTTAAATTCACAGTCAGTGCGCATGGGAGTAGCAGCCAGGAGATCAAAAGATACATTGCATTAGATAAGTCTGCTGCACTTGTGAAAAGCAAGGATTTACTCTGCGGACTAAGATGCCCCTGCCCCAATCCGTGGTATTTCCATTTGTGTCATATGCATACAAAAGTTGTACACTGAATGAGGAAGATAGAAGAATTGATATATTTCAATTGTAGTGTTGGAAAAGAATGTTGAAAGTACCATGGGATGCTAAAAGGACAAAGTGATCTGTTTGGGGAGAAGTACAGTCAGCGTGCTCGTTAGAGGTAAGGGTGGTTGCTTAGTCTTACATACTTTGGACATGTTGTCAGGAAAGGCCAGTCCTTGGTGACGTAGAGAAGCAGGGGAAAAGATGAGGGTCCTCCATGAACATGGACTGACATGGCCATTATTAGCAAAGGGCTCAAGGAGGGGAGCCTCTTTGAGGATGGTGCAGAACTGGGCAGTGTTTTGCTCTGTTGTATTTGGGGTCAGTGTGGGTCAGAAGTGACTGATAGCATCTAACAACACCAGAGAACCTGACTCATGTCGATATAGATGAGTTCACTCTAAACTTGCAGTTCATCCTGCACCTGATTTCAGAACGCACTGGATTGTGAGCACCAGTAAATAGTATCCCTTTCTTCAAATTCTTAATCAACTGAGAAACAGGAGCAGAAATGAAAAGATCAACTTTATTGAGATGGAATGAACTCAGTCTCAAATAATAACAATTGAGACCATCAGGATGAGAGGTTGTGACATAAATGTTAAGACAATCCCGGTCCCCTATACTTTCTTAAATTATACATTTCTTACACAAATTGTAGTCATTTTTCTTTGGCAAAGCACAACCATGCATCTCTCTGTGAGCAGGCAGTCCTGAAATAGAGAGCCAGAAGCGGCCTGGTTGAATTTGATCAATCCCTTTCCCCCAAATTGCCAGTGATATAAGAATAAGAGGATGAAGAGTAATTGATTTTTAGAGCCCAGGTGATAGGAATATCCTAAAAATATATAAATTTACTATTTATATGAGTATCAGTTAATAGTAGAGTAAATAATTAAAATATTGAAACAAATGAATATTATCATATTCCATCAATTTATTAAATATGATTAATGTTTTTGCACTACTTGTTTTTGTCTACTTATATGATTTATCACCTACACTTTCCTCTGTCAAAGAGTTTTTAAAACTTTGGTGTTATTGACTATTCACTCACTTATATCTTGTCGATTTCAAATCCTATTAGAGAAACTAGTTCTGCCTTGCTTATCGGTGAATTCTCAGAGCTCTGCACTGTGTCTGGCATGTACTAATCAATTTATGAATGGACATGTGAATGACCCCTTACCAATACAATTAAATGCCTGCAACAATCCCAAAGCATATTTTGGCCATATATTGTATTCGTTTTTAAATTTTGAGTGCCAAAGTATTTGCAAGGCAGGCATTGGATAATTAAAAGGATTTATTGCATGTTTTTGTGTCATGTTGGTGAATGAAAACCTTTCTGCTTGCTTTTATCCTTTCAACTTTTTATTGTGATTGGAGTGGATGGTTGCAGATCAAATTGGAGAATCTGACCTTTAGCTAACTTTTTAACTCTTTCCCTCAGAAGCAGGTAAAAGTAGTCAGGTCAGCTATGTTACTAGGCAACATACTAGGCAACATATGACCCTTGATTGGTAGATGACATCAAAACGGAGAGAGCTATAAATACTTGAAATAAACATAATTCCTTGGTGAAGTGTGTCTTGTAACTCCACATCCCCGACAGTGTGAATAGAGAATGGCTCTGCCTGGAAATGAGGTTTCTAGGCCAGCTATATTCCTCAACTCACAAGAGTTCTTTTCTTGCCTAAATGACTGCAAGATTCCCACAGAAGAGAAGCAACTGATACACCCCTGCATCCCTGCTGTTTCTCTTGCTCTTATCTTCTGTGTAGACTGATGCCAAAGGCGGCTTGATGATGAGCTTGGGTATCTGACTAAGGCAGATTCCTTGGTGGGCATTTCTGTTACATCTTTGGTTAACTAGAATTAAAACAAATGAATGAACGAACAAATGAAACTGGAATTATGAGATCTCTAAAAGATAAATGAAAGCTCTATGGGGATCACTGATATTTATTTTCAAGACTAGCTGTACTGAGATCTAATATCTGTGTTACATAAATCACATCAGTATCCGCTAAGTGCTAGTCATCCTGCTCACATACTGTGCAACCAGAAGTTATGCTGATTATGGAACAGTTTCATCACCTCCAAAAGGAACTCCATATCCTTTAGCTAGGACCCTCTATGCATGTGTTTCTCTAGCACTAAAAAAACCAGTCATCTACTTTCTGTGCCTGTAGATTTACATATTATAGACATCTCATATAAATGGAAGCACTTACCTATTTTAGGGAATATGTCAGTATTTTATTCCTTAATGGCCAAGGAATATTCCACTGTGTGGCTAGGCCACATATTATCTATTTATTTGATGGGCATTGGATTATCTTTACCTTTGGCAATTATGAGTAATTCTGGTATCAATAGTTGCATGCAACTTTTCATATTTGCTTTTAATCACTTTTGGGTATGTACCTGGGAGTGGCATTCCAGGGTCACATGATATCTTCCTGTAATATTTTGTGGAACAGCTATGTGGTTTTCCAAAATGGCTGCGCTGATTTACAATCTGCCTGCAACATGTAAGGGCTCTGATTTCTCAGATCTTCACCACTGGTTATAATCTAACTTTAAAAAATTATAGCCTGAATACTTTGCATATAGTGATTTTGATTTACATTTCCCTGATGGCTGATGGTACAGAGCATATTTTTATGTGCCTATTAGCCATATTTGTGTATATAGACATAAACGTTATATATGTATGTAGTTTTTTAATACAGAGATGGAACAATTTAATAGCCTGAACTTAAACCATCTGTGGTATATGCCAGTACTAAGAAAAGTTCAAAAGAGGGAAGAGAAAACAGGTGAAAGGGGTAGGGAAGAGAATAGGACTTCTAATGCCATAACCGAGTAGGTGGAAGAGCACAGTGGCTCAGAGACTACATCACACGACTAAGTGCAAACATCAGTACCAATTACAGCTGTATGTTAATTCAGTACAAATGTTTAATAGTTTGCCTAGATCAATCATAAAGTGGAAGGGGGCAGTATTTCTGTGGTACATATGATAAAATGTTTGCATGAGCATTGATGGTGGATCCAAGTGAAAGGAAATCTTTGGAAACTTCAAATTTTTCTCCATTGACCACATTGTTGTCTATTAGTCTACTTATGAGAATTTTTTTCTTTAACACTAAGTTGCAAACAGTACTGAAGCCTGCAGTCTTTGCTTTTCTCCAGAGAAATACTTCAAGTCCTCCTTTGCAGTAAGCAAGGTTGTGTCATTTGCATATTTCAGGTTATTAATAAGACTTCCTCCAAATCCTGATGCTACATTCTTCTTCATATAGGCCAGTTTCTTGGGTTATTTGCTCAGCATGTGTGTGATACAAGTATGGTGGTAGGATGCAACCCTGATGCACATTCTTTCTGATTTTAAACCAGCCTATGCTCCTTGTTTTATACTAGGGACTATCTCTTGGTCATGTGCAAATTCCACATAAACATAATAAAGTGTTCTAGAATTCTCATTCTTCTCAACATAGTTTGTTAAGATTCACAAAGTCAAGTGCATTTTAATAGTCCATAAAACACAAGTAAGTATCTTTCTGATATTTTTTGCCTTCAGGCAAGATCTGTGGAAAAAATATATTACTTGTAACACATTGTCTTCTAAATATAACTTGAATGTATGGCTGCTCTCTGTTGATATACTGCTGTAGCCATTTTAAAATTATTTTCAGCAAAATGTTAGATGTGGTATGCATTGTACTGTTCAATCAGTTTTGCGGTATACTGAGTCACTTGTCTCTGGGATGGCGCAACATTAACCTACTATGTCCCTAGGCCTCCTTTAATGCTAAGAAAGAGGCTGTAAGATAAATTTATATATGCATACTCAGAACTTCCAAGAACTAAGGAAAGGATCAGATTAATTGACAATAAATGTAAATGTATTCAGCTCATAGCAGGTACTCTCAATGTTAGACTTATTATTCAGGATGTAGCATGATGTATTGCAGATTCAACCTGATACCTTCACCTACATTGAAAGCCTAAGAGACCCAGCAATATTAATGATAATGAGTCTCACGAATTTATGAAATGATTGCTTTTGGTTTTAAGGCTGTTTTACAAAACATTATCATAATAATTCAATGAGTTTTGATTATATATAAATTTAAAACCTTACTTCACCATATGTGTGTGTAGATAGTGAATACATATATAATTTTGTATATAAACGCTTTAAGAGTTTAATGTTCCAGAGTAAATTTCAAAAGACAGACTTTTTCCTTCTCCAAGTCGAGGATAATAGAATCTCTGCTTTGGAGAAGGACATAATGACCATCGGTTCATTTAATGATCTGCTTCTTTAATCACTCCTCGTTGAAGCTGAGCACGCCATGCTGGCCTGGATCCCCGAGGAACCTTTACATTGTTCAGGTGCTTGATCTGTAATCTCACTTTTTCGGGTTCATAAAGTGCGACATATTTTGTAAGTCATATTTACTAGAACCTTTAAGAGCCATTGGTTTTTGTGGGTTGAAAACCATCTAAATGGGTTGTAACAGCAATGATTATTAATAGTACTAACCACAATCATAACAACGAAAACAAACTCACTGCCTTCCAGTCAACTCTGACTCACCGGGGCCCTACAGGACAGGGTGGAGTCCCCCTGGGTGTCAGAGACTAACCCTCCAGGAATAGCAAGCTTCATCTTTCAGCTATGAAGTGGCTGGTGGCTTCAAACTGGCTGTTGAAACAGCCCAACGAGTAACCACTAGGCTCCCATGGCTCCTGGGAAAACAATATCATATTTAGAATCCAAATTAGACAACTATTGATTGCTAGTGAGTGTTTTGATAGTGAGTTTATTTTGCTCCTCCTAAAAATCTGTTATTCAAATCGTTGCATATAAAACAGTGTTCCTCTTGTACTTAAAATACGGGAAATTGCTGAAAGCAGCTAACTCCTCTGGATGCATAATACATGTAATATTAGTTGAAAACAATAGTAACCACTTTCCAAGACAATTAATATGCAGCATAATTATATGGCACCAAAACTGCAGATCGAAAGCAAGCTTGCAGGTGTGGGTTTCCTGTGCTATTTGCTTCTTGCTAAGACAGCTCACTTTGAAGGCTTCTAAGTAGAATTTTTTAATGCTGCAGTACAATTCGAAAGATGTCATCACTGCAGCATTCATCTCATTGATACCAGGTGATTTGATTTTTTGACAAAATTATACTGCTTCATTTGAAAATATTGGACTGCTTTCATGGTGTATTACATTTACATTGACATCATTCTACACTACTATCCGCTGGACAGTAAACTGCACTTACAATCGGGGACAGGTGGGCAGGTCCTCCTTTGTTTGTTTTCATTCTCCCCTGTTTGCCATAAGTAGGAATAATATACATGCCGTATATACTCGAGTACAAGCCGACTCGAATATCAGCTGAGGCATCTAATTGTACCACAAAAACTACAGTAAAAATGTGCCAAAAACTTGACTTATACATGAGTGCATACAGTATATCTTTCATTAATAAAAATCTATTATTTCTATCAGCCCTTTGGAGAAAATGTAAATGTAAAGATTTTTAAGTTCTACTCGAATTTATGGGCTGTCAGAATAAGCAATAAGCTTCACCTATGTTGTAGTAAAGGAGAGAAAATGAGAGATGGGCCTTATCTTTTTCATCCTTGATTAATGTATTAGGATATTAAAAGTTAAATAATTTTCACTCAAAAGAAATGTAATGGGGTTCATGGGCCCTATCACAGGCTCACAATAACTTGAGGAGCTTACATGCTCTAGATGGCACCCCTTCTTTTGTGTACAGGCTATAACACAGAGAGATTTAGCCTGATTTGCTATGGTTGATTTTAGACAATCGAGCCCTTACATTATCATTATGAAGTGTATTCAATCAATCATGGAGGAATACTGGCAAAATAGTCTCTGATGATTTCCTTTAGTAAATAAATCTTGAGAAAACGTGTTGATGAATTTAAATTGAGAAGTTTAATTTATTATAAATTAAATAATGATCACAATGTGGTGTTGCCATAGCAAGCCGCATGATTTTTGAAAAATTTCCAGTTCTGCAAAACTGCCTGCTTAAGTAACAGAGCTTGAAGGAAAATCAGAGTTAGGGGAAGGGTGCTTCAATCCTATGGCACAGTATAACCATATCCCTAACAAAACCACTATCAATCAAAATAAACACGTTAACATGTGTACCCAGAGGATTTGTGTTTCCATATCTGTGATGTAAGTGCCATTTGCTTCTAATGGATCATTTTCACAAATATGAGAAATCTCAGTCAAGATCCTTGATTATAAACTGCCATCTTCCCCCTCCCTCCCGCAGTCCTCCTTGTGAATCCTTGATTGTTATTATTATAATGTTATATAGTAATAATATTTATTATTATTTTTGTTATTATTATTATACCAAGGGCTCCAGTAGAAGATTTTTGGAAATGGTGATGGCCACATATGTACAAATGTGCTTGATACAATTGATGTACGGGATGTTATAGGAGCTGGAAGAGCCCCCAATAAAATTATTTTAAAAAAAGATACTTGATTAATACTTCATCAATCCCTTGTTTGAATTCAGATGGAGTATCTTTGCCCTTGCTGTATCTGCACTCACGTTTCCCCTCTCGAAAGTTTAACTTAGTCGAATGTATAATTGTTATTGATGCTACCAACAGGAGGACATTTCTATAGATTATTTTAGCTTGTTTCTCATGCTATTCATATATAGCTAAGGTTTTTGTACTCTAATTGTGAAAACCTGTCCCCAATTTCTTCAAAACAGCAATGTTTTAGGAAAGGAAAACTTAAGAATCAATAAAACATGTGAGTTATACTGACATCATCCTCCTCTTTACCAATTGCATATTTTTAAGTGCTGTGCAGTTAAATAATTCTCATCACAGAAACTAGAACAAACTGTACTTAGGGAAATACTATAGTATTGGAAGGAAATGTTTCTTTCAAAACTAGCCCAAAATTCTATATATGAATACACACACACATAATTTAAAAAATCCTATTGCTACGCAATTTTATCTCTGAAATGACTTTAAATTTAAAGTTTCCCATGCCCAACTTTATGTAACAATTACTAGAAGCCATGAATTTCTATTTCTTGAGGCCTGCAGCAATACCTTCTCCCACCCCCCGTGTGTGGGTGTGTGCACTTCTGTCTTACTACATAAATACTTGTTTATCTTTAAAAGTCAAATGAAATAATAGGCAGCTTATAGAGTTTCAGTGTTTAGAGTATGTTTGTTGTTGCAATTAATCTTTTCTGAAGTGTTTTTTATTTTGCATCATGAAAAATCAATAAAAGATGGCAACAAGGAAATTAGACATTCCTACACTTTTTTTTTGTTGGGGAGGTGAGGGGGTTGGATCAAAACTTGGGAAGCAGCATGAATCTAAGCTCTGGAAATTTACAAAGCTGGGTTCCATACCGGTCATGTCAACACGATCATTAGCATTTGTGTCTGGATTTTTCAGGGGTTGGGCTGCTGGTACTGGTTAAGAGTTTTGAAATGTTGGCACTACCATAAAGTATATCATTTTTTCTAACTATACTAAAACTTTTACTCTTGGGCCTTAACTTCTACAAGGTGCCATCTATTCCAAAATGCTATAAAATATCAACTCTCTTTACTTTGATTAATGATACATTGTCAGAGTGATGAATTCTTCTACAGTGTAATTTGAAAGATAATATCATTCTAGGGGAAAAAAGTTCAGGTGAGAATTTAGAACAGTTACCAGATGAAATCCTACCATCACATGGTGTAGTGAAGGATGTGGGGGAATGTGGAAATGCTGGCTGTAAATCACATTCCTTGGCTCAAGTTTAAACTTCTATTCTACAGTGAGATACATGATTTACTATGTGCCTAGTGGATGTTTTGGTTTGATTTTTAAACATTTATAGCATGTAGAGCAGCTACACAGGTAATTTTATTCATTTTCTCTGCATATTAGTACCTCCATATTTACATTTCCAAATTTAGAAGATAGAAAGAAATTGTTTAAAAATTAAATTTAAAAACTTGACGATAATTTATATGTAACATAATATAATAGTCTATAATATGTGTAGTTATCTATTTTAAATATTTTCTAACAGTATCCTTTAAGTGGTTCCATTGCCTCTTCATTAAAATGGTGGCTGTTATTTTGAAAGTGAGAGATAAGGTGTGTTAGGGTGTGTGTCTTTAACATATAGCTGTATGTCCATCGGAAGAGATCAAGGGCTACATAGGACTACGTTGCAAAGTGGTTACCGTGGTTTCTGTTGATTCGTGGGTGCGGAGAAGACTCTATTTTGTGATAGGTGTACCAAAGTAGCACCTGTTTGTTATCATGAACCATTGTGCCCAGCTCACATTTTTATCTAATAGACTTCTTGCAGGGGGAGGGGGAGTGAGAACCATGAACACATGTGTAGTCAGTCATTGTCAGATTGAATTTAGGTAATACATGACTATATTTTTCCTTAGCATGAATTTAAATAATTTATAAAATTGTTCATAGAGACTCCAAATGGTTCAGGTACCAATCAGAGAGAGCATCTGCTGTAGAAGCACTGATGGGAATGATCACTGATTTAGGGTTGAGAAGTAAACATAGAAATCGACAATACTGAGAACCCAGCTGTCTATCTTCTATGAGGTGTTTTCAAATTCATGAAGACTTGCTTTATCTGTTTTCTATTATTCTGCTGTCTTTAATACATAGATATTCAAAATTTTAATTGTGAATTAGATGGAGGTTTACATTTCTGATTATGTTGCTGTATTCAACAACTTAAACACTTTATCAGAACATCCAATAGCTGGTCTTGCTGTCACCCCTTTGTGTCCCCCTTGTAGAATACTATCTTCCCTTTCACCCAAGTTCATACCTAACTATCCTTTAGTCTATTGCTCTCTCACCCCCTCTATTCCCTTCCCATCGCTGATAACCACCAAAGTCAATTTCTTTTGGTATGGAAATCTTTGTTTTGATTTTTTTCTTTTATAAAGATGGTCTCATGGGATATTTGTCTTGTTGTGATTGACTAGCTTTAATCTGCACAATGTGTTCCAAATCTATCTATGCCATGAGCTGTTTTACAGTTTCATCATTATTTTTAAGTGTTGTGTAGAATTTCATTGTTTGTCTATACAAATGTTTGTCCATTCTCTCACTTAATGGCATTTAGTTTGGTTCCTTATTCTTGTTATTGTGAATAGTGGTATAGTAAATGTGGGTACACATATATCTGTTCATGCTGTGGTTCATATCTGTAGAGTATATATATCTAGCAAAGGGCTTGCTAGGTCATATAGTATACCATTCTTCTGTTTGAGGAAGTTACATATTGATTTTCACAGTTGCCGCAAAACTTTACAGTCCCACCAGCAGTGTATGATATTTCCAATTTCCCTGGAGCCTCTCCAGAAGTTGGGGTGAGGTGGTATCTCATCATTATTTGATCTGCATCTCTTGACTGGCTAATGAACCTGAGTAATTTTTTCATATGTTTGTTGGCCTCCTGTATCTTCAGTGAACTGTTTGTTCATGTGCTATGCTAATTTTTATATTGGCTTCCTGTTTTTCTTGTTGAGGTGGTATAGTTTCCTTTAGATTTTAGAGATTAATCCCTTGTCTGATACATCACTGTCAAAATAAGTTCCCCAAACTCTGGGTTTTCTTTTTTCCCTTTTTAAATAAAGTGTTTTGTTGCACATATGAGCGTTACTTTTAGTACATCCAAGTCATCTATATTGTCTTCTGCAGTGTGTGTGTGTGTGTGAATATTGTATTTTTCAGTAGTGTGTTTATGCCATGTATTAGGACCTTTCAGTTTGTTCTTTTTCACGTTGATGACTTCTAAAATTCTAGGCTTTCCATTTAGTCTTTAGTTCATTTTTGTGTATGGATAGAGGCATAGGTCTTATTTCATTATTCTGAAAATGGAAATCCAATTTTTCCAGCACTATTTTCATGCCCATTTAAGATATGCCAGTCACTTGTCCAAGATCAGTTGTCGGTAGGTGGATAGATTTACTTCTGGGCTCTCTATTCTGTTCCACTTGTCTATGTATCTATTATTGTTTCGGTTCCAGGCTGCTTAGTAGGTTTCGAGGTCAGGAAGTGAAAGACTCCTATGTTGTTGTTGTTGTTAAGTAGTGCTTTGTGTTTCCTGGGCCTCTTCCCTCTTCCTATGAAGTTGGTGATTGGTCTTTCTGTTTCTTTACAGAATGATGCTGGGATCTGTATCAGAATTGCATTATAGGTATAGATTGTTTTGGATAGTGTTGACACTTTCAAAATGTTAAATTTTCCCAACTATGAACATAGAACTTTCTTCCCTTTATGCAAGGTTCCTTCTGTCTCTTGTAGGAGTGTTTCACTAAGTAGGTTTATTGTGTAACTTTTTCATCTTTTGTATGGCTATTGTAAATGTTATTTTCTTGATTTCATTTTTACAGTTTTCTTCCTTAGTATAGAGGAAAGTGATTAATTTTTGTATGCTAATCTTGTCCTTGACAAACTGCTGAATTGTCCAATTACTTACCATGATTTCTGTATTAGGCTAATCCAGTGACACGTATGTATACAAAAGAGTTTTATCAAAAGGTAATCTTACATCAAGAAGGCATCCCAGCCCAGTGTGAAGTGCATAAAATCCATGCAAGCCAGGGCCTTTTCAGACTCACATAACTACAGACTGATTACACAGAAAGAGAGACCACAGGCCAGTGAGTGCAGTCCCCTGGATCTAAAGTTAGTAGACACAAGGTAGCGTGCTGACAGTTCTCAGGGTTGGGCGGTCATATGGGTCTACTCCTGGAGGCAGGATGAGTAGGGAGGGCCAAACATTCCTAGTTTTTCCCTTAGAAGAAAGCCGCACCCTAAGGAAGTATCATCGGGCTGTGACTTGACTGACAGGTTGTATTCCACTTTGATACTTTCATCAAATTCAAGTTGCCAGAAAGGCATCCAACTATCATAATTTCTTCAATGAGTCTTGGGTTTTTTTGTTTTTAATGTATAACCTTCATAACACCTATTAATGCAGAGTTTTACTACTTGTTCATCAATTTCGATTCCTTTGATTTCTTTTTGTTACCTAATAGCTCTGGTGTGGTACTTCTCTCTGGGTTCACTTTGTTGGTGTTCCTGGCACTCTGTCATCTGCCATCTACTAGATATTGGTGATTATCTTTTTAATTTTGGTAAGATTTTTAAATGATCTTTGAGGTGATATTGTTATTTTCTTCTTAAATTTAAGACAGATTCCTCTTGTGACACAATTAAATTCTCTACTCGAATGTTTTGAATCTACACTTTTGACTCTTATTTTCTTTGCAATTGCTTTTATTGTGGAATGATATCTTTGGCTCTCTATTTTAGGTCCTGTAATTTTGTTTTAGTTTAAGTACTATTCAAAGTAGGTTTATTTTTTAATTGTAGTGTCGTATTTGTTGATCTCAGGTTGTTGATATCTGCTGTTGTTATCTGTCTGAAAAACTCCCCTTAGTACTGTTTATTAGATTTAACTATTTCTATAAATTCCTTTAATTCAACCTTTTCTGGAGATGCTGTTATTTCTCCTTCAAATATAAATGATACTTTTTCTGTATGTAAGACTCTTTAATTATTTCATTTATTTATTTATTTTCAAAATTGTACGTTTGTCATCCCATTGAGTTTTTGCTTGCAATATTTCTGCTGAAGCAATTAATGTAGCTTATTCTTATTGGTTTGCCTGTGTAAGTAACTCCACCCCCCTCGCCCCCAAATGCTCTCATTATTTTTCCTTTTCCTTGATATTGAAGAGTTTGCCTAGGCTGTGTCATGGTGATTTCCTTTAGGGGTTTATCCTGTTAGGGATCTTTCAGCTTCTTGTATGATTAATTTCCCCTCTTGTAGGGTGTTAGCAAATGCTTCTTTGAGTGATTCTAAAACTGTGTTCTGGACAGACTCTATTGTTTCTTCCCAATCTAGAACGCCAGTGAAGCATAGATTGCACCTCTCGATAGTTTTGCTTTTGAAGTTCTTGTATCACGGAATCCAAAATTTGTCTTCAAGTTCATTAATTCAGCTTTCATTTTACTGCTGTGCTCTTTGAAACTATTGTCGAATTCTAGTATGTTAGCATTAAACCACTGGGTTTCCATGTTATTTTTTGCTTTGTTTCTAATTTTTCATTCCCCCTCCACCCCTCAGTTCGTCTCAATTATTTTCTCCATCTGTTGAAAATATCTGAATATCATTTTTCTAAGTTTCTCTTCTTGTAGTTCCAATGCCTGTCCTCCCACCCCTCAGGAAGGTCTCTTTTCTTTGCATATTATTCATTTATTTATGCCAGCAATTCTTGCTCCATTGTGTGAACTGAAATTCTTGTCTCCATGACGTCATGAAGCAATGGAGATTAGAGCGTGGCTGTGGCACGTGGGGATATTTGACTCTGTTCAGTGGATTGAAAAAGCAATGGCAAAAACATTAAAACCCTATAGCCCTGTTTGGGTGGGCTTGTGCTCCAGTCACAGTGGGGACTTGGTTCCCTTTGAGCTGAGCTCTACAGGCTTAGAAAGGGGGTGGAGGTGGGGTGTTAAAAATTAATAGTCCCAGGCTATTGGCAATAGCAGAGCATGGAGTGGGAGTGAATAGGTCCCATCCTTCTAGCATATTCCACCTCTGTGTTGAGGCTTTCTTCATCTGTAAAGATTTAGAGTCGTGGACACCCGTAGTGGCAGTGTGACTCTGTGTCATAGGGGCACCAGGAGTCGCAGTTGACTGGATAACCATGATGTACCTGCCACTATTCAATGTGAACATTTTGACTAGTTTACTCATAATGCTACTGCAGATGCAAAGGTTTGCTAGTTTCTGACAGGACCACTGCAGCTGCCAGTGTGTGCCTTTCACCAGGAATCCAGCACACTCCACGTGAAGGAAAGTCCTTCGTGCCCTAGTATTAGCGAGAAACGTGTGAGGGGCGATGGTAGCAGATGAAAACAGCTCCACACCAGGAGGTCCTACATGCATTGCATCACTGTTGTAAGTCATGAGTAAAGATGTACTTCTCAATCTGTTGTTGGTATTTAGTTGATTCCTGAAGCCATAATATGGTTTTTAACAAGTTTTCCAGTTTTATGTTTGTGTTTGTGTGTGTGTGTGTGGTGGGGGGGGGCAAAGACAGGGAGATAATTTACTGATGTCTTCATAACACCAGCATTAGAATTTCTTCTGTTAATTTATTTTAGCAGCAATTTGCTTCTCTGGCTGCTTAAGCCGTTTATGTCACAGAGGAATAGCTTACTGTAATCTCGATGCAATGCTAGCTAGATACCAGGCGTAGTAGTCACAATATCCCTGTAAGGTAGAAAATATCATCCTCATTTTACAGGTGAGAACCCCTCCTCTCCAAGGCAAATGAGTTTCCTTTTGTGTTGTTGTTAATAGTGTCATTGACTCTGTCTGTACTGACACATATTTATCTTGGGCATAAGGAAGGAATGTTCAGATAAAATTTTAGTCATTTTTATCTCAGTAAGTCAGCTACATTTAAATTGATGCTGTCCAAATTTATCAAGTGCTTAATCTGGGTCACGTAACACTATAGTTATTAGATTTGAAGGACAGGGTTGTAGTGGAAAGGAGAGTTGAAAGAGGGTGATGGAAAGCGTGGAATCACAGAGGGGGGAGTTGGGTATATGATGGCACTTCAAAAAACTTCCTGAAAACTCCCATTATCTTTTAATTAAAAATTTTGTGAATTTTGAAGCTCCATCACACAACCGTCTGCAATACAGCTGACTAATTATGAAGTATGCAGATAAAACTATTCTTGAAAGTGAGCCGTGCATACAAATTAATAAGTTAAAGTGCAGATTCTGATTTATTAGGTCTGAGTGCGACCTGCAATTTTGTCCTGCTAGCAAGTTTCTCAGTGCTGCTGATTCATGGCTCCCATTCTGAGAAGCAACCCTACAGGAGATATGTAAGCAAGGAGTTAGAAGAGCACTCTGGAAGCCATTCATTTTTCTGAGGTTTGTTGAGGAAGAAGTCTTAGCCTCCGAGAGGTTAAGCAATTTTCCCTTTAGACTTGTTTATTATAATGTCATTGGATATTCATTGGAGTTGGATAACATTTGACCCCAGCCTTAAAACATAACCACATAAATAATATGATGACAGGTAGGAGAGCTAGCATTTTCAAATAAAGAGAGAAATTTTGGAAAGATATGAAAATAAGATAATGTATGACATATGTGAAGAATGAAGTTTTTTGTTGTTGTTGTTATTCTAAATGTAATAGGATATGGGCATCCCCCAGGTTACCCCAGGTTAAGTAAAATTTTAAGTAAGTTGGCATAGTTGTGCATAGTTCCTATGTAGTCTTGCTTTCTTGATTTAGTGCAAGAAAAGGTTCGTAACATTTTTCATGACTTTAGAGCTACACCGTCAGCAACTGATAATGATTGTGATGAATTTGTTGAGAGTAGGGGTTAGTTCATTCCTTTCAAAGCGAGGCAAACACCACTTAACATTACAGGGCAAGTAGGAATTGTCTTGTAAGTCTGAGTATCCGAACCCTGGAATTTACTGTACTCATTTACTGGAAGTTTCTGAATATTAGGAAATACCCAAATGGCATTGGTTTTTGACAAAGTTTGCCTTCTTATTTCTAAAGAGCACTCTGCTCATACTTCTTCCAAGACAGATCTGTTTGCCCTTTGGGCTGTCCCTGCTGCTTTCAGTACTCTTAACCAGCACCAGAATCCAAATGCATCAATTCTTCTTTGGTCTTGTTCAGTGTCCAATTTGCACATGCATATGAGGACATTGAGAATACCATGGCTTGGGTGAGGCAAACTTTATTCCTCAAAATAATATCCTTACTTTTCAGTACTCTAACGAGGTCTTGTGCAGCAGACTTACCCAATGTAATGCATCTTTTGATCTTCTGACTGCTGCTTCCATGAGCATTGACTGTGGATCCAAACAAGATGAAATCTTTGCAAATTCAACCTTTTCTCCATTGATCATGATGTGACCTATACGTCCAATTTTGATAATGTGGTCTTCTTTACATTGAGTTTTAATCCATACCGAACGCTTGACCAAATATGGGAGGGAGAGTAGAAATTATATATATATACCCATGCACTTGTGGTCATCATTTATTTTGAAAAAATTAATACCAGACTCATCCAAAGGAGTCAGAGATTGGGTGTATACCCAATAAATGTCAGGAAGCTACACTCCTCTGTTCTTTCATATTGCATTATATTACACTGTGTACACACACCAAAACTGGCTTATCCATTCTTTGATTGATGGGCATTTAGGTGCCTCCCATATTTTTGCATTTGCCAATAATGCTGCCACTGTTATGGTTAATGTTTGGGCTCTTGTTTCTTTAGGGTTCTTTCTCTAGCAAGTAGAAGGGCTGAACCTTATTGAATTTACATCCCCACCCTGTTTGCTGAAAACCTTGATTTTTAGAAATTTTTTCCCTTTGTGTAAGGTGTGTTTCTTGTAGGAAGCTTATTAATAGATCCCATTTCCCCATTTTTTCTTATTGACTCTGTCAACTATCATTCTTAACTTGTGCATTTAATCCAGTTATGGTCAATACAATTATTGGTAGGAGGGTATGAGCCGAGCCACATAATGTATTTCCTGGAGGGCATCCTTCAGACCCCACATTGCTACAGCAGGAGAGTCAGCCCACAGCCTTTGTTTCTTTGAGGCCATCTCTAAGACCCCACTTTTGTAGTGGGTGTGAACCAAGCCACACCTTGTGAGTGTGCATTTTTGCCATCATTATGGTGTGTGAATCCTTTTTGTTTGTGGATTCTTTTGTCATTTCTTATTGATATTGTTTTAATATCTACTCAATCTTTATAATTTTCCTCTTTTATTTATTTATTTTTCTTCTTTGTTTTTTTGAAAATCATTTTATTGGGGGTTCATGCAACTCTTATCACAATCTATACATACATCAATTGTGTAAAGCACATTTGTACATTCATTGCCCTCATCATTCTCAAAACATTTGCTCTCCACTTAAGCCCCTGGCCTCAAGTCCTCATTTTTCCCCCTCCCTCCCACCTTCCCCCTCCCTTATGAACCCTTGATAATTTATAAATTATTATTTTGTCATATCTTACGCTGTTCAACGTCTCCCTTCACCCACTTTTCTGTTGTCTATCTCTCAGGGAGGAGGTTATATGTAAATCCTTGTAATCGGTTCCCTCTTTCCATCCCACCCACCTCCCACCCTCCCAGTATTGCCACTCTCAGCACTGATCCTGAAGGGACCATCTGTCCTGGATTCCCTGTGTTTCCAGTTCCTTTCTGTACCAGTGTACATCCTCTGGTCTAGCCAGACTTGCAAGGTCGAATTGGGATCATGATAGTGGGCGGAGGAAGCATTTAGGAACTAGAGGAAAGTTGTATGTTTCATTGTTGCTACACTGCACCCTGACTGGCTTGTCTCCTTCCCATGACCCTTCTGGAAGGGGATGTCCAGTTGCCTACAGATGTGTCTTGGGTCCCCAATCTGTACTCTCATTCACAATGATTTGATTTTTTGTTTTTTTCATACCTGATACCTGATCCCTTCGACACCTCGTGATAACACAGACTGGTGTGCTTCTTCCATGTGGGCTTTGTTGCTTCTGTTTATCTATAGTTTTTCTCTTTTTTTGGACAGGATTAATTAATTTTCTTTGAAATTCCAATGTCATTTATTAATTTCATCTAAAGTTTAAGCATATTTTTCTAGAGGTCTACATGATTTCTTAACTTTTTCAAGTTCTTTAACTCTTTTATCCCCTCTGTAATTTTCAATTGTCTTACAAGTTGACTTCTCTTATTCCCTATTTCCAGGCTTGTAGGTTTCTTTTATTTTGGATATTTTTATATCTGGGTAGAATTTTGTGTCTTTTCATATATGTTAATCTCAGAATGTTTACTACTGTTGTTGGTTCTCTGTTCAGATGAGTCTATTTAGTATTTATTGTGAAGTTGGTCTGGTTTTTACAAATCCTTTTGAGTTCAGTTTATCTGGAAATGTCCTAATTTTGCCATTGTGTTTGTCTATGGGTAGGTTTTCTAGAGAAACAGAATCAGTGACCTCCGTCGACAGATAAGACAGAAAGCTATATCAAGGAGAAAATGCGTAACAAGACGGTGGCTCAGCCCAGTTCACATCAAGTCTACGGATCAGACATTAGCTGGATTTACCCCCAGACTCATGCAGCTGCTAGCTAAGAAACAGAGAAGTGAAGTGGGAAGCTGGGAGATCACGGGCCATGTGCCCAGAGATGTGTGGGTCCAAGAATATGACAAGGTACTCTAGTTCCTATTTGGCAAGCCACATAGGCTGCCAGCCCCGCAGCTGGACACAGAACCCAAGCAAGAAGAAAGGAGATGTGGGCAAGAGAGAATACTGCTCTCCACAGTATCTCATAAATAGGCCGCAGGACCAATGAGATGTCATCAAGCTGTGTCCTGACTGAGAACTTGGTCGACTGAGAGGTTATGCTCGAATCTTATTACACAGTTGTTAGTTTTTTGTTTTGTTTTTATCCTTCAGAGTTTTAGTTATTTCTTCTTATTGCCGTTTTGTCTGCATAATTTCTGGTGAAAGATCTGATAACATATTTTTCTTTTTCTCTCAGTTATTCTTTTTTCCTTATTTTTTTTGTTTTTGGAAAGTTTGCTGCTTATTATATATTTTGGTTTCCCCCTCCATCCCTCCCTCCCTCCCTCCCTCCCTCCCTCCCTCTTGCTGGGGTGGGATGGAGGCTTCTATTTTGGATCTGCTGAGCTTCTTGAATGCACATCTTCTCATCCTTCATGATGTGAGGGAGGTTTTCTTTCACCATGTCTTTGGCAGTTTTCTCTGTGTTTTTGATTGCTCCTTCCTGTTCTTGAATTCTAATCATATGTGAGTTCTTACTCTTGATGGTTTGCAAACGTAATTCTTAGACTTTCTTCACATTTCTTTGTTATTTTTCTGATTTTTCCTCTAGCAGCATTATATGGAAAGATTTTCTCTTGCACTTATGAATATAGTCTTCTAGTGATTCAATTCTACCCCTTTGCTTTTTTGATATCTTAGTTATTTGTGAAATCTTAGTATTAATCCTCTTAATTCCTATAGGTTTTTGTATTGTTTCCAAGTTTTCACTTTTATCTATTTGTTTTTAGTGATTTTATCAATTCTGCACACATTTTTCTGTGTTTTCCTTGCTTTAATATGCAGCTTTCTCAAACTTCTTCTAAATTTGTTGATAGTATGTAAATAACATTTTTTCAGTTCCTTATTATGCAGTTATAATGCCATTTTCCCCTCAAAAATTTCTTCTGACTCTAATTTGGTTTGGGCTCTGGTTTTTTTATTTTTTATCTATGCGAATTAAACTTTTCTGCTGTCTATGAGTTTACGTATTTGTATTTAATTGATGATTGTATGTGCGTTCTTAGGTTCTCACTAGTTGTCTCTTGGTGGTTGTGAAAGTGTATGTGAGTATTGTGCAATTCTCTGTGGTTTATATGTTGATCACGTGGGATGGGAATGTGGACTGGCCCTCACTTAAGAGCTGTGGCCACCGGTTTGGATGGGCTATGTATGTAAAGTCGACATCTTCCTTTGGGAAGGACAAGGGAAGAAAATCAAAGAGCAAAATGTAGACATTAGCGAAAAATAAAAACAGAAGAAGAAAAATGGAGGATAACAGTCAACAGTAACAAAGAAAGGGATTTTAATAACTAAAAAGAAAAGGAAGATAAATAAAACAAGGGTGAACAGAAAAAGCAAGTAAGAGAGGCAATAAAGAACAGTGGAGAGGGTTGAAGATGAGAGAAGAGCAATAGTAAAGGAAATATATGGAGAACATAGAGAAAAGGAAATGACAACAACAAAAGAAACAACATTAAAAAATGAAAGCAGAGAAAGAAAGGATGAAAAACAAGGCAAGAATCAGGAGAAAAACGGTGTCCATACCGGTGGTCTGCATGAGTCAAAGCCTCTGCCAGCACAGGGATTCAGGAAGGAGAGGAAGCGTGCTAAAGGGTAGGGGGTGCCTGGGATTTGGCCCATTTCCTACCAGCCGGAATATTGTCTGGAGTTAACGCACACGATTGTGAAGTTGTTCATGCTGGCTTAGAAGTTGGCTCCTTATTCTTGCAAAGAATTCATTTGGTTGCACAAGGCAGCTCAGGTCAGGGTGGGTGGTTATGCAAGGAGCTCTTGCTGCCCAGGGTGGGCAGTGGCATGTTGATGGTTAGGCACTAAGCATTCGACACGCTCTGCTAGTTTGATGAGGCGGAACAAATGTCTCCCCCGTGGTGTACAAGGGCTGTGCAAGGGTGTGTGTGTGTGTGTGTGTGTGTGTGTGTGTGTGTGTGTGTGTGTGTGTGTGTCATAAACTGCTGAGGGCAGGTGGATCAGGCTATGCCTTTGGTCTCCAGGGATTGGAAGAGGCACCAGTTTGTACTTGCACTTCCATGATGCTATCATGATCTAGTGCTACTCCCAAAAATTCTAGACGTCTTTCCCATGTCAGACCAAACAACAACTTACCGGTCTCTTCTCTCCCTGCTTTTACTCAGCTTTTTTGCCTAGTTGGCTTTCTAGCCATACCTCTGTCCTTTCCTGTGAAGCTCCGTGTCCCAGGTCTGTCGCCAGTGTGTGTTTGATTTGGACTCTTGTATCCATGTGGTAATGGGTTTCCTTAGTCTACCATCTTGCTGGCAGACTTGATCTTATTTTCAGCAGTAAATTTAACATGGGATAAATTTTAGTTGCTGATAAGAGATTCCCTCAAAGAATAAAACCGGCCCATGAGTTCTCTGTTTGTTTTATTTTATTTGTTGTAATTGGGTCTCTTGATGTGCTACCTAAGATGTTATGAAAATTCAGAATGCTGTTACAGAAGGGTCTCAGGGAGGAGACGAGCCAGTCAAGGTGTGATATAGCAACGGTGAAAAATGCAACTTTCCTCTGGTTCCTAAATGCTTTTTCCCCCCACCCCCCACCACTCTCATGATCCCAATTCCACCTTGGAAGTCTGGCTAGACCAGAGGATGCACACTGGTACAGATAGGAACTGGAAATGCAGGGAATCCAGGGCGGATGATCAGGACCAGTGGTGTGAGTGGTGATACTGGCAGGGTGGAGGGAGGGTGGGTTGGAAAGGGGGAACCGATTACAAGGATCTACATGTGACCTCCTCCCTGGGAGATAGACAACAGAAAAGTGGGTGAAGGGAGACATTGGACAGGGCAAGATATTACAAAATCATTATTTATAAATTATCAAGGGTTCACAAGGGAGTGGGGAGCGGGTAGGGAGGAGGAAAACGAGGACCTGATGCCAGGGGCTTAAGTGGAGAGCAAATGTTTTGAGAATGATGAGGGCAATGAATGTACAAATGTGCTTTACACAGTTGATGTATGTCTGTATGGTGATAAGAGTTGTATGAGCCCCTAATAAAATGATTGAAAAAAAAAGAAAATTCAGAATGCAGTTAGGACTAGAATAACATTTGCATTTTTATTATTGAAAGAAACATCTATATTTGAATGGTCAAGCTGCTCTGGTCATATTTTAAAAATCCTATTTTGACAAGACTTTTAAAATGTAAAGTGAAAATAAACCATTTAAATCACCTTTGAAACTCAAGGACCACTTTGTGACTAATTCTGTTTAAAATACAAGAATATCTGGAAGGATGAAGCAATGCCTATCACTTGGATGTATTTTAAAATAGTGACTACATAGGCATCTATAATTTTCCTTTTTTGGTGATCATTGGGAAAATTTGTAGCAGAGACCATGTTTTACTATACTGACAGCAATGTGTCTGCATTGGTTAATTTTTCATGGATGATTTATTAATTCCATGTAAAATAATACTGATGAATTTGATTTTCACAAATTCAGTCAAGAATTAGACTGTGATGTATTATAATAGTTTTACAAAAGGTCATAACTAGAAAGTTTCAATGTAATCTCAGCAAAATAAGTAACCAAATAACCATTTTAAAATAGAAATATTTCCACAGGAGAATGCAAAATAATCACACCTGCTTCCTGCTGACTTTTCCTCTGTCTGGAGGATGTTTGCTGAGAAGTATTTCTTGACTTCCCAATGCCAGGTTCCCATCAAGCCTCAGAAGTCTCCCCCTGGTGTTTATTTCAATCTCAGATTAGGTCCAGAATTGGGCAGCTTTCCCTAGGAGTCCCTGTACAGACCCGTGTTTGCTGTCGATAAGAGGCTCCTTAGAGAAAGGGTCTTTCCAGAATTTGCTTGTTCTTTTTTAAGCTACTCCAAATTTTTGTGAAAAAAAAATTGATGAAATCTTTTCTTCAACCATCAATTTGATTCTTTTGAAACGTCTTCTCCTTTGATTTGCAGCATACATGATATTTTCAAAGAAATCCTAGTGGTACAGTGTTTAAATCACTTGTCTGTTGATTGAAATAATCATTGGTTTAAACAGAAGAAATATGTGGCAGTTTTATTTTGTAAAGTTTTACACCTTTGGATACCCTGTGAGGTAGTTCTTTCTCCCATAGGGTAAAAATTAACTCGATGGAAGTTGATTGGTTTGCTAGACCAAGAAGTACCAGAAGTTGGTTAAACCATTAGAAGCTTTGTGGTTCAGACCCACACAATGACTCTGCAGGGGAACGGCTTGTAGTCTAAAAACAGCCGTGCTGTCATACTAAGGTGGCTTGTGCGTAGCTAAGATATTTAAAACTATGCCATTGGTATGTTAAATATTAGCAAGGCCACCAAGCTTGCTTTCAACTTAGATCAAAATCAACACCCGTGAAAGCAGCAGTGAAGAGATCAAATGATGTACTACACTGGGCAAATCTGATGCAGAGGCCATCTTTAAGGTTTTAAAATGCAAAAATGTCACTTTGGTGAATAAATTACATCTCCTGTAAGCCATGTGTTCTTTCAATCACCTCAGATGCATGTGCACATTGCAAAATGATAAAAAGAAAAAGTAGAAAACATGAGAGGAATAGATGCATTTGAGTTGCTGTAGAAGAACATGACATTTTCTATGGACTTCCAGAAGCGGAACAAACAGTATTAGACGTTCTTTGAGTGGAGTTCTCCTTACAAATGAGGACAGAGAGACTTAGTCTTGCTTACTTTGGCCATATAATCAGGGAGGCCAATTGCTATAAGAGGACATCGTATTTGGTAGAAAATACAAAACCCCAAACACACTGTCATTGAGTTGCTTCCAACTTCCAGTAGCCCTATAGGTAGGACAGAGTAGAACCACCCCCGATGGGTTTCTGAGATTGTACACCTTTTCAGGATTATAAATCATAATCTTCTGGGAAGTTCCTGGTGCTTTTGAACTTCTGTCCTTGCAGTTCAAAGTCCAACAAGTAACTTCTTATGCCACCAGGGCTCCTATATTTGGTATAAAGTTACTGGAACTGAGGAAAACCATCATTGAGCTGAATTGACACAGTAGTCTCAAGAGTGGGCTCAAACATACCCAAAAATGAATATGTTACAAGACTGGACAAAGTTTCATTTTTGTATGCATAGACATTGTCGCGAGTTGGAGCCAACTCAAAGATACCCTTGTGCTTAAGTCAACCAGATCTACTCTTCAAACCAGCACTGGGCCCCAAAGCACTGTTTGCTGGCTCTGTGAGCTGGGAACACCTCTGTTGTGGCTCATGTTCTGGCTCCTGGTTATGCTGCTGCTCTTTGGTCACTCCTCTGGTGATAAAGCTGTCGCCTACATCAAGAACGCTCATTGTTCAGGAATCTCCAGGTTCAGAGGACAAGCTCCACTCCTAGCTCTTGCTGGTAGTGAAATTCCTTTCTCATGAAATGGCTCACATTACACCCAGCAGGACGACAGTCACTCACATCTGAGTCATATATGTAATACAATCAGTATCTTCCCTCACGCTCTTACCCAGACTCATCTGGAAAATAAGAGGCATTTGCTGTGAATATCAATGACGATGTCTAAAAGAGCCATATTAAACAATCCATGACATTGTTAAAGATATCATTGCTGATGTCAGAGAAATGTGGATGAAAGCAGAGAACACCAGCAAGATATTTTATTGACTATGCAAAGTCATTGAAATATTTGGACCACAAGAAATTATAAATAACATGGTGAAGGATGAGAGTTCTAGAATGTTATATTATGTTCCTGTAGAACCCACAGGTAGACCAAGAGGAAATCCTTCAAATTGTATAAGGAGTTACTGTATGGTTTACTATCAGGAAACATGCGTACCAGGCTTGTGCTCTTTCCCCATTCATGATCTGTATACAGAGTAAATGATGTGAGGAATCAGACTTTATGTAGAAAACTTAGTAACAGGATTGAAGAAGTTCATTAATGACACGTAATATGGACAAAACAGAACTTTGCTTTTTGAAAGCAAAAAATTGAAGCACTTACTTAGGATGTTGCATTGAGCAGCTTGCAATGAAGATGATGAAACATAATATGAATTTTTGAATGTTAAGTGGAGGATCTGCCCTGTAAGCCTTCACCCAATTTACCATACCCAAACCCCAAACCAAACCCACTACCCTCCAGTCAATTATCCCAGATAGTGACTCTGCATAGGGTTGCTGAGACTGTAAATCTTTATAGGAACTGATAGCCTCGCTTTTCTCTTAAGGAGCAGCTTTTGGCTTTGAACCACTAACTTTTTCTTAAACAGTTAAATGCTTACCCAGCAGCATCCCCAGGGCTTCTTATTCAAAAAGGAAATCTCACAAATATCAAGTTAATTCTGACTCATAATTGATTCTAACTATGGAACAGAGTAAAATTGCTCCTCTGGGTTCCCAAGAATATAAGTCTTTTGGAGAGTAGAAAGCCTCATTTTCCCCCCATGGAGAAACTGATGGGTTCAAACTGCTAAACTTGCAGTCCAACTCAATGCACCATAGAGCCTCAAGGCTCTTTAAACAACCCTTTAAGAAAACCAAAAACTCCAGCCTTCAATAAGGATTATATCCCAACATAAAGAAAACAGATATTCTCATAAGGGAATCAGTAAGCGACATCATGATAACAGGAGAAAAGATCGACGTTGTCAAGGATTTCAGTTTATATAAATCCACACTCAGCAGTGATAGAAGCTGAAGTCAAGCCATCAAATGGCTTATTGTGTGGTGCTGCGAACAATTCAGTGTTAAAATTCAAAGATGTCACTCTGAGCACTGAGCTGTGCCAGGTCCAAGATGTGACATTTTTAGTCTCCTCAAATGCTTGCAAATGCTGGGCAATCAGGAAACCTGAAAAAGAATTGATGGCTTTGAGTTACGGTGTCAAGGAAGACCAGGGACTGGCAGAAGAATGAACAAATTTGTTGTGGAAGAAGTAGAGTGTTTCTTAGAAACAAGAATGTCTAAACGTGGTCTCACATACTTCAGGCACCCTAGTATGACAGATTTGGCACTTGCTGGCTGCAACAATGGACTCAAACGTAGCAGTGGTGGTGAGGGTGGCCCAGGGCTGGGTAGCTCTATTCTTTTGCACCTAGGGTCACTTGGCATCAGAATGGGCTCGATAGGTCCTAACAACAACCACCACCACCACCTTTATGGTGATAGATTGCCAGGCTTTTGTTCTACAGTGCCGCTAGATGAGCTCCAATTGCCCACCATTCTCAGTTGATTGCAAGCTACTTGTACCACCCAGAAACATAAGACTTTTCTAGAAATCTCCTATACCCAAAAAAGTATTACCTCTTACAAGAGAATGCTCATTACTGCATATACACGCTCTATTGCATGAGCTATATTTAGTTCTTTAGATATGATGTGCACAAGAACACAACAACACATTTCTATTTAGGATTCACATAATGGAAAGGCTGGCATTTGATTACGCATACCTAGGGTAATTTTCCAGCTCTGCTCCCTGCTGACCATGCGACTAAAGGTAAATTATTGAAACACTCTGAGCTCTAATTTCTTTATCCTTACAACGAAGATAAACACTATGTTTTCAAGTGGCCTTGAGGATTAAATGACACAATGTTTCTAAATATTTCAGATGGTGTCAGACCAACACAGCCATTGAATAGATGCTTGTTGCCAGTAATGTCTTTTTGTGACAATTTTTAATTTGTATTTGTGCACATTAGAGATATTCAATTTAAAAGTTATAGAATAATGAGAATGTAACTAATGTATTATAATTATGTGACTTGCATGTTAGTAATTTTTGGATTTTTTAAAATAGGTAAAACCTCAAATAGTATCCAGTGTATTGACTGTTGCCCACCGTTTTATAAAGGAAACTAATCCAGATGAACCCAAAGGGGAGAATCATGCTACAAAACAGATTAGTGAAAGTCACCAGACAGCGAAACCTCTCTTTTTGCAGGACAGCAGCACCGAGGTAAGCTGAGGACAATTGAGTGGACATTTGCTGCCATTGTGGAGACTGTCGTTCATAAGCTTAACTAGAGCTGTAGCATTTTGCAGCTTATTTTATTACAGTATTTTTAATGTGGATTTGTTTTTTTATTAAGCAAATGTATTCGGATTTCAAAAATCTTTTCAAGGAGGTTGCTCTGATTGCACTGATCAGTGACCTTTTGGATGAACGAGTCATTGGTCCTGTGGCTCTCTGGGCTTTTCTACAGTGTCGATAATTGAGTGAGTGTTCAGGAAAAGCATAAAACATACATAAATGACATCTACAAAGAAATGTAGCAGTTTTATGTTGGTTGAGACTTAAAAGAGGTTAAAATTTTAAAACCTTGCCAAGTGTCTTGGGTGTCAGGCAACTTCACAGTTATTTAAAACTGGATTCATAGCAAATTTTGACAGCTATTCTGATTGGCTACTGGTTCAGTGATGCACTAGGTGGGCTTTTATCAACTCATTCCTATATTTGTCTAATAGACTTGCTCTATTGATTCTGTGGAGGGAGAAGTTTCTCAAATTTTGACCCAGGCTATGGTCTCTCACATTTTAAATGTTATTTCCTCTTCACTGTAGTTCAGAACGTGTAACTTGGCCAAAGTAAAAGATTGCTACCAATGACAGAGCCAGGGTTTACCTTGAGTCTGTTGAGTTTCAAAGCCATGCTTACAAAACACAAGGGAAAAATGCCCCCGTGTTGGTAGGTCCTCTGTTCATCAGTCTATCCTTAAATTCTTCCGGAGGATCCAGCTTTCTAGTGTTATATACCAAGGAACTGTATATAAAGAATTATATCATCACATCATCACAGGTATATGTATATCTAACATGTCTTAAGTTCTCTGTGTTATCTATTTTTATCCTTTCTTTTTTTAAATTAAATACTTTTATTGGGAGCTCTTACATCTCTTATCACAATCCATACATTCATCCAGTGTGTCAAGCACATTTGCACCTATGCCGCCATCATCATTTTCAAAGCATTCTCTTCCCACTTGAGCCCCTGATATCAGCTCCCCATTTTTTTCCTCTCCCTCCCCCACCAGTCCTCCCTCACAAACCCTTGTCATCCATCACCCCTCACCCACTTTTCCTCATTCATCCCCCTGAGAAGGGGTTATAAGTTGATCCTTGTGATCAATTCTCCCTTTCTCCTCCTCCCTTCCCCTAATCCTCCTGGTATCTCTACTCTCATTGTTGTCCCCGAGGGGTTTATCTAATCTGGATTTCCTGTGTTTTGGGCTATTATTTGTAGCAGTGCGCATGTTCTGATCTAATTTGTTTTGTAGAGTAGAATTGAGGTCATGATAGTGGGAGGAAGGAAGCAATAAGGAACTAGAGAAAAGCTGTGTTTCATCCGTGCTATACTACACCCTGACTGGCTCATCTCTTCCTTGTGACCCTTGTGTTCTGTAAGGGGATATCTAATTGTCTACAGATGGGCTTTGGGTCTCCATTCCACACCCCTTCCCCCATTCACATTGGGTATGATTTTGTTCTGGGTCTCAGATGCCTGATACCTGATCCCATTGACATCTCATGATCAGACAGGCTGGTGTGCTTCTTCACTTCTCAGCTAGTTGGCTGTCCAGATGTCTGTCTTTTGATAGCCGGCCACCACCAGCTTTCTTCACCACATTTGCTTATGCTCCCACTGTGTCTTCAGCAATCATGTCGGGAAGGTGAGCCAACAAAGAATGCTGGATTATTAGAACAAAGTGTTCTTGTGTTGAGGGAGTACTTGAGTTGAGGCCCAATGTCCATCTGCAACCTCAATTCTATTTTCCCTTCAAACTAACAGCCTTACAGTATTTATTGTTAAACTCTATGCAGAAACATAAAAACCAAGGAAGGAAGTAGATTATTTGCCAATACAAGTTCAATTGAACAGATGGTGCCGAAAGTCTTAATACAGCTTAACATGACAGACCGCTCATGAGCCTGTGGAAATGCGGCCGTGCGTGCCCTCCCTCAGGGGGCTCCTTACAGACCCAGCTTGGTTCTTCTCCAATGTCTTCTTTTGCGGTTGTACCTGATCGTGTTACTGGTTTCATTCGAATCCATTGGGGAATGGGCCGATTCTGCCTCTGTTTCTTGGCCAGGAATCTCTTGATCCTGAACGTCTTATGAAATGACACGGTGAAGTCAGAGCAACACCACACTCAGGATGGTGGAGAAACTGAGAGGGCAACCTTTATTCTTACCATAGATATAAGTGTAAGGAAGTCGAGAGGCGCTAGAGACCAAATCAGTCAAATTAGAACAAACAGGCTTTATTGGGGAGTAAAACCCAGCCTGGGCAAAGTCCCACAGAACACAGCGTCTGGGCCGGAGGAGTCGCACTGCAGGCTACAGGGGTGATGCTTATCTATGGACAGGTATGTCCGGGTTTCTGGAATGTAAGGTGTTTTCCCGTTTCCGGGTGTATTCATGCTGGGTCCAGAGCAGTGGACAAGAACAAAGCAGTCACTGAGCCAAACGGGCCCTGCCGGTGCCAGGTGCAGAGTGATGGGCCGAGAACAAAGCGGGCATTTAGCCAAATGGGTCGTGCTGGGTGCAGAGTGGAGGGTCGAGAGCAAAGTGGGCACTGAGCCAAACGGGCTGTGAACAAAATGGGCCATGAGTAAAATAAGGAAAAAACCTTGCAAAGCTGCTGACAGGTTACATAGCCAGCTCTGGTCAGCTCCGCAGGTGTGTGTGGGAGATTCAAGGCCACTTGCTGCGAGTTGTTTCAGCCAGCTCTGCTCAGCTCCGCACGGGTGAGGGAGATTCAAGGGCACTTGGTGCTAGAAGCCGACCTGGCATTGATCCAGCCATACAATAAGTACATAGCTCTATTCTCTCGTTATATATAAATATATTTATACGTATATATGCCTGTATTTAGATATCTATAAATGTCCTTTGCCTCCTGGTTCTTTCCTCTGTTTCCCTTTACTTTCGTCTTGTTCCACCATCATGTTCAGCCTCCATTTGGGTTGAATAATTCCTCGCTGCTACATTGCCGTTGATTAAACCCCACTAGACATCCTATTCCCCATCACACTGGGGTATGCAACAGAGCAGCAAGGGGAGCAAAGTGATGAAATCCCCGGGGAACACCAAAAATAGACTTTGGACACAGAGTGTGGCACCTCATCAGACTCGACTAGAAAACACTCGTAAAGGCCAACAAACAGACCTTGAACTATTTATAGACCTTTCCATTTTTGTCAGTGGCTTTTTTGTTGTTGTTGTTATTTTGTTGGTTTTGACTTCCTTTGTTGTTTTTTTGTTTTGCCTGTTTTTTTGCGCTTATTAATGTCTCTGCATGTCTATCTAGATAAGTTGATGGGATAAACAAGAAAGGAATGGGACTGATGGTTCCGGGGGGATACAGGAGAAGGGGAGGTGGGAGAAAGGAAGGGGGGCAACCAACCTAGGGACAAGAGAACAACAAGTGAACTAAAATCAATGGAGAGAAGGGCGTAGGATGCCTTTTATCCTTTCTTAATACTTCATTTTTAAAAATAGAAATGTCTAAGTTTTCTTTGGTAATGGGACTTGGTTTTAAGTTCAGACCTTCTGATGTTAAACTACTTACATACAGTCCCTACACCAGGGCAGTGACTTTAAGGGTTTTTCCTTCATGCCGGCTATCTTATGTAGTTTATCATATCAATAATGATAGCAAAAATAGTGAACCTTTATTCAACATGAGTTTAATGCCTTATTTCATTTTAGTCAATATTCCCAAGAGCCATACAAAATCTATTTTTATTTTGAAATGTACCAGTAGATGCTGCATTCCCCACCCTAAGCTTATACTCAATTCAATAAGTTTTCCCAGTTTTTGTGGTAAAATTATGCTCCGGCTTCTATTCAGGTCAGCTGATACGGAGTATATGCAGTTTTATATATAATTTAAACAATTATATATAAATATATAATTAATCTGTTAATTTGCTTATAATTTGCTTATGACTTATAATGAGAAGCTATTTTGTGCCAGGCAATGCTCCTGGGACTGAGGAAGAAGACAAAACCCTTGTACTCTCATTACATTCTAATGGGGAAAGTCAGGTAGGTAGCAAATAAATGACTGCGTTGTTGAATCCACATGGGAAGAAGTCTTGGAAGAAAGGAGAGCCAATCAAGGGTAGAGGATAGGCAAGAACGACTGTTTTTGTGGCATTGTTAGCAGTGATCCTTCTAAGAAAGGGCCCTTTGAGGTAAGACTAAATTAATAAAGGTCATAGTTCCAGACAATCAGTGTAACAGTGCGCAGGACCCTGAGGTAGGAAGGTAGTTGCTGAGTTTCTAGAACTTCAAGACGTTTGGTTGGAGCAAGGGGTGGGTATGTGATCCTGTCAGCCCAGGAGGTCCTGGTAGGAAATTAGGTTTCCATAGATGGTTAAAGGGAGGGTCGAGTAGGCATGTGGCACGAGCAGATTCACAGTCCAGAAGACTCTTCTTTCTGCTCTGGGAAGCTGCTGGGAGCAGGCGGTCAGTCGAACAGGAAGGTTAGGAACAAGGCTAGTGCAACTTCCCAAGCAGAACTCTGGCAAATATCATAGCGACAAACATCAGGCCTACGGGCTCTGGCTTTCTGAGAAGACCAGTGAAAACTTTAGGAAGAAGAGTTTAGAGAAATCAGTGAAGCACACAAATAAGTACAATAAAAACAGCCTATTCCAAAGTTAAAAATTGCCTAATTTACAATGACTAATAGTTAAATTCAGAAAATTTAGTCAAGCACATTTAAGCATGTATTTTTAATCACTTTAGGTAGAATTTGCAGCACCAGAAAAAGCAGAATCCACAAATCAAAAACGTGGGCTCTTGTGTGAAGGATCATTCAATGAAGAAGCCTCTGCCAGGTCCTTTCAGGAAGTTTTAAATCAATGGAGAACTGGAAACGCTGAGGGCAGCGAGCAGCGAAACGTACAGGCCGCAAAACCAAGTATGCCTATTTTCATTAACTGGTTATTTTAAAATAAAATTGAGTTCATTCATTACAATCTCCATTCTTTGTGACCATAAATGCAAGATTAAGCTAACATATATGTAGCTATATACAATAAGTACATGCATGCATATGTAATAAGTATATATTGTTTTTACTTACATAATATATATATATACACATATAATATATGTAGTTATAGAAACGTAATTTAATTTATATGCGTGTATATATACATATCATATGTATATTATATGTAGTTATAGAAACGTATTTTAATTTTGGTGATTGTTGTGCATGCTCTGTAAAGGTCACTAAATCAGTTACACGGCTACTGAGCGTTACTGTAGGGCTCTTTCTTTACAACTTTTCCATGTGGAGATTCTAGTTCTTTTTCTTTCATTTTCTTCATATTTAGATCTGATAGATATCATTATTTTAGCTGCCTTTTTACCAATCACTTGAGAAATAATTATGGGCTATTTTGATTTGTCGCATGCCCTTCTTGATATCTTATGTCCTTCTCTTTAGTTAACATCTTGTGCACGTCAGGTTTTCAGGACCGGGGCAGGGGCGCAGGGGGACGGGTCTGCCTCCTCGTCAGTTAGCAGGGTAAACGATGATGGAGGAGTGGTACAGTGTGGACTCCACGCGAGCAGCATGCACTCCAGAGGTTGCAACCGTCTTGTCTATTTGTGTCCCATGAGCTAGGAAGCAAGCATGGCAAGAGCAAATATTGGCATATAAATATTATTATTTAGGATTTATTACATATATCATATCATTCCATAGTTGAATCACATCAAGTAGAATTGTACAATTGCCACCACAGTTTCCAAACAATATTTTTCCACATGGATTCCTTGACATTATCATCTCTCCCACCCCCTTACTACTGTGTCCCTCTCCCCAAACTCCTTACTCTTCTTGCAGTCCCTATAGGTTCATTAATCCTGAGTTTGATAGACTGGAAAACAGAAAAGCATATAATGCAGCTTCAAGAGGATGACCTTCATTGACATAACACCTCTGAGACACACTTTTTAAATTGCTGGATTAAATAAAGTTATTTCATGCTGAATTTATCAATGTAAATTTATCAACCTAAAATGGTGAAATTAATGTGTTGGCTCAAGTACTTTAGAATTTATACTTACTCAAACTCTTAGAGTTAATTCTGCCTCATTGCGAACTTCTAAGACCGAGAACTTCTCCCATGGGCTTCAAAGGCTAAATCTTTCCAGAAGTAGAAATTTTCATTTTTCTTCTGAGGAGCTGCTGCTAGTGACTTTGAACCAATGATTTTGGATCTTTCAGCCCAAATCATAACCCCAGGTTAAATGTAGTTTCAGTTTGATGATTGCTTTAGAAGCATTTTGGCTCAGATTCTGAAACTTCCCTGGCATTTTATAAGAGAAAGAATTTAAAGGCTCTTGTAGATGGAATTGACCAAGGGCAACCTACTCAGTCATACTTTTACCTACCATCCAGGAGAATCCTCACGTCACTAAGGTATTGAGAACTAGAATTTTTTAAAGGGTGAATTTTAAAAGGGGATAACATGGTTTTCCTCTACTGGTCGAGTATAAATGTGAGTTACTTGATTTTAGAGGAATAATAGAGCCCTGGAATGGCACAGGCTAGATTCTTGTAAACAGTCATAAAAAATTAGATTATTTGTTTTTCTTTTTTCTACCTCAAAAGGCACAGTAGAAGAAGGAGATTGCCTACTTGAGACTGCATGATGTAGGCGCTCTTGAGTATATTCCATTTAAATCTTGAGACTATCTCAAGAGCAGATTTGACTCATTGAACACCATTGACAAGACCTATGAGTGGTGGGGTGACATCAAGAACATGACAATGAAGAAAGCCAAAGGTTATTTAAAAGCTAGTAAAGAAAGACAAGCTCAACATGGATGTCAGAAGAGATTCTGACATTTGCTCTTGATCGTCCAGCAATCAAGGAAGTGAAGAGCTGAACAGTGTATCTCAAAGCGTCAGCTCTAGAAGACAAAGCAGGACAGTGAAATATGCCAAAGACCCGACCTTAGAAAACCAACCAGAAAGAACACACTCAGAGCATTCCTCAAGTTGAAAGAATATCGAAAAAAATTCAAACCTTATTGAAGGTTTCTGTGGGAAAAATACTGATCAGCAGGCAGCATTGAAAGAAGAGGGAAATAATACAGAGAATCACTACACCTACAAGAACTGTCAGACATTCAAGCATTTCCAGAGGTCACATAAGGTCAAGAACTAACGGTCTGAAGGAAGAAGTCCAAGCTGCACTGAAGGCAGGAGCAACAAGAAAGGCTCCAGGAATTGGCAGAATATGCCAATTCAGGTATTTCTACAAGCCGATGAAGCACCTGGAAATATTCATTGATCGATGTCAAGAAATTTGGAAGACAGCTACCTGACTGCAAAAATACCGGTGGTGGTGGGGGGTGGGGTGGGGGGGGCTATCGATCACTTCTGGCTTCTCTGTTGTCACAGTCAAGGGTCACACATGCCCCCGCTCTTCATCCTTCTTTCCCTATTCTGACACCAACGACTCCTCCCACGGCACTCTACATCTGTGCTTGGCTCAATAATTGGTGGCAGTGGCCACACAAAACTCACCAACAATGCTAACATTTAAAGACTTTTATTAGTGGGTATTAACATATTACCATAATCCATGATTAATAGGCATTAAGGACACAGTCATTGGTTCACAGGAAAACCTCTCTTTAGCCAGCAGTCTCTTTTTAGGCCTCAGCCTGTTAGTCACGTGGTTCCTTGGCCTTTGTCTCCATGTGCCTGGAAGGAAGCTTGCTGCTCTGTCTCACAGTGTCATTGCCCCAGCACTGCTCCTTTGTTGGGTCTCAAAGTCTCACTGCCTTGGCCTCTGGTGTGTCTGGTCTTGGCCTCTCACTTCAGACAGATGTCGTTTTGTATCATCGACTGTGCAAACACATTCATCTATATGGATCATAACAGACTACGGACAGCATTGAGAAGAATGGGAACTCCAGAGCACTTCCTTGTGTGCACACAGAACCTGTACATTTTACAGGAGGCAACTGTTTGCAGGAAACGGGAATATTTTGTGGTTTAATATGCCACAGGCTTGGGTTCTTTTACACTACTTTTTCATTCTGTATGCTAAGCAAATAATGGAGGAGCTGGGCTATATGAAGAACAGCATGGCTTTGGGATTGAGGAAGGCTTATTAGGAGCTATTGTTACACAGATGATGCCATCATGTTTGCTGAAAGCAAGGAAGACTTGAAGCACTTGCTGATACACGTCAAGGATGGAAGCCTTCAATAGAGCTTGTAACCCAATGTAAAGATAACCAAAATCTGCACACCTGGATCAATAGATGATATAAGGGTAAATGAGGAAAATATTGACATCGTCAAGGATTTTATCTTGCTTATATTTATAATCCATGGTAATGGAAGTAGCCATCAAGAAATCAAATGACACAATACATTGGGTATATAATATGCTGGTGTTGAAGAGTAAGGAGGTCACTCTGAAGGCAGTTACATAATCTGTCAGCTTGCGAAGGGATAGAGTCCACCCCGTCAACCAGGTCATAGACAATGAGACCTCTGTGTGGGCATGGCCTTCTGAGGATTCTGGGAACTCCTGTCTTCCTCCCTGGAGTTGGGACAGATACACTCTCTGCTTGTCTTTTCTGTTGACTGATGGAGCCAGAGCCCTGGAGCTGGAGGAACCATGTGGAGACCCACAACAGTGCTGAGATGCTTCCACCCCACTTTATCTACAAGACTTTCTACCCACAGGCCTGTGATTTTCCTACATTTGGCGTCATTGCATGTGGTGTGTGAGTTTGAAGAGGAAATTTATAGACTGGTATTGGACATACAGGCTAATATTGGACTTATACACTTGATCTGGACTGGGCTGGCATGTGTTCTTAATATAAAATTACTCTTTATATAAAGCTCTTTCTTGTACATGTATGAGTGTCTATGAATTTGTTTCTCTAGTCAACCTGAACTAACACAGTAAGGTATATTTTTAATTTTTAATGACCTTTTATGCATATGAAAGTTACACTTTGTATAAAGAAAGAGCAGTGCAGAATTGATGTTTCTGAATCACATGGTTGGCAGAAAATATTGACAGTCCCGCAGATTGCCAGAACAAACAAATGAGTCTTGGAACAAGTGCAACCAGAATGCTGTTTAGAAGCGAGCATGGTGAGACTTCATCTTCCATACTTTGGACATGTTCTCAGGAGAGACCAGTACCTGGAAGAGGACATCGTGCTTGATAAAGAAGGGGGTGGAAAACAGGACGACCCTCGAAGAGATGGATTTATACAGTGGCTGCAACCGGGGCTCCAACATGACAATACTGAAGACGACTCACAACCCACAATAGGCAGTGTTTGGTTCTCTTGCACACAGGGTCACTGTGAGTCAGAACTCACTCAAAGGCATCTAACACGGGTCTCTTACTCTGGTTTCTGGTTATACTTTGTTGGTCAGAGACACTAACAGAACTTGGAGAGAAGTACATAGAGGTATTTACTACCTCTTTCCTTCCTGATGTACTTAGGTTTGGTAGTAGCTATATTTTCTACCTGTGTTCTTAGTGCCACGGCATTGCTGTCAGTGGCTTTAAATGAACGGTTCTCGCTGTATGGCTCTTTAAGATGGTTGGGCAACGGTTCCCTTCAAAACCCAAAACCAAGTTTTGAGTTGAGATCTAGATATATGAATCAGGATTTGGGGCTGGAAACAGAAAATGCAGACTGTGTTAGAGAGTGCACACAATGATCAGGGAGCTGAATGAAGGTATAGGTAACTGGCTCTCCTGGAGCAAAGAATTGCTCTGTAGCACAAGAATCACAGTAGGGGACTCACAGAAAGAAGAGACAGACAAAGATCAGTGGAGCGATTATCATTAAAACATTTTTTAAATAGAGAAGTGAGGTCGGCTGTGTGCCTGCTGCTGTGACATCATTAAGGATATTTGCTGCTGAAATCTGTCATTTAATATATATGTATGTTTTAGATCCAGATTATTATGTGGTGTTCATATTCTTTTCTAATAGGTTTTATACAATGTAATAAATGGGTAAAAAAGAACATTTATAAACTGATACAGGTAATAGTTATTGTTAAATGCCATTGAGTCAGTTCTGACCAGACGATGCTATGTACAGCAGCGCCAGGCAGTGCCCGGCCGACCTTCACTCTCACCATTGTTCTTATGTGTGAGCACACGGATTGTCGGCGCCACTGTGCGAGTCCATCTTGTTGAGGGCCTTCCTCATTTTGATGCTCCTGTACTTTACCAGGCAGAGTGCCATGGCGAGTCTTTACTGTTACAAAAGAGAGACCCAATTCATGATATTTCATGACACTTGAATATGTGTTTTTCTTTTTTTGTTGTTTTTAAAAAATAATTTTATTGGGGGCTCGTACAACTCTTATTACAATCCATACATCCGTCCATTGTGTCAAGCACATTTGTACATTTGTTGCCATCATCCCTCTCAAAACATTTTCTTTCTAGTTGAGCCCTTGATATCAGCTCCTCATTTTTGCCCCTCCCTCCCCCACCCTCCCTCCTTCATAAACCCTTATAATTTATAAATTATTTTTTGTTGTTTCTTATGCATCTTCTCATCTCTTTAAGAGTTTAATACTAACATACATTTTATGTTTTCTTTACCTTTGATTTCCTCCTAGCTTATTACATGACAATATCTCTAAACATTGAACTGTTAACTGGCCTGCATGTGACCACTATAAAAATGCATATTTTCCATCGGGACTCTGTGGTGGCTTTTTTCACTCAATAGTAGGATACTGAGATAGACCCATGAAGACATGCACAGCTCTATTTTATTTTCACAACCAAATAGTCTTGCATTATATGAATCCATTTTAATGTTGATAGTTTTATATGGACTATTTCCCACTTTTGCTGTTACATTTCTTGCTATTATGCACATTCTTGGTTAGATCTTTAGGTACATATGTGCACACATTTCTAGAATGTCTATACGTAGGAATAGACATCCAAGAAATGGAATAGCTGGGTCACAATGTGTCTATTTCTTCAGCTATTATTAAAGCTGAATTATTTCCCGAAGTATTTGTACCAATTCATATTCCCACCTACAACTTTATCACATTATTGTCAATGCTTAATATTGTTAGACCTGCATTGTTCCTTGTCTAAAAGGACCAGCATATGGTACATTTGTTTTTTTTAATATATTTATAGACTACATATACATACATACTTGTAGTAATGAATACATAATTTTCATATACTACCAAAAGAGAGAAAACAAAACACTGCCATATAGCCAAACTCGTAGTGACCTTATGTAGGATTTCTGAGGCTGTGTGCATTTTTATGGAAGCAGCAGACTCCTTTTGTCCTGAGGAAATAGCTCATGTGCTTGAAGTACCATGTAGCAGTCCCAAGCTTCCCCACTCTGCCACCAAGCCTCCTGCATGTAAGCATCTATATTACATACTATATATACTTACTCTCTTACTAAAAATAGTATTGAGCACCTTTGTATAAATTTTCTGGTCATTTAATTTAGTTTAGCCGTGTTTCAATTTCCATGCTTGATTTTGAGTTTGACTTGTACAGGGCTGTTTATTTTCCTCAGAGCAAAAACAAAGACCTTTATAAGAGGACTTCATAGGTTCTATGTGATTCGGTTCTACCTGCTATCACTGAAAGTTCTCCTCTTCATGCTCCCCTTGCTTACTCAGTCTCAGCCACTCTGGTCTTTAGCACTTCCTTCAGCATTCCAGCCACGCTCTCACCTGGAAATGTGTGTGCTGTTGATCAAGAAAACTAGCTAGAACATGTGCCATGCAGCATAGCCTGGACGTTTCCCCTAAAAGTCGCCAGTGGCTCCAATTTCCATCAAACAATAAAGAGGTCTATAAAGTGAGTAGTAACACCAGGGACGTAGGCAGTCTTTCAAAAAAAAAAATCTATCTGAGCTCAGAGTGCACTCTCTGGCCAGTGGTGAATATCAGCAGTCCGCAAAGAATTGGACAATGGGTTTGGGCAGCATGGTGAAGAAGAGGGAAGAGTGATGTCACATTGCAATCAATGTCACAAAACAAAATGTCTATGAACTGTTGAATGGAAACCCAATTCACTCTGTAAACTTTCTCTGAAATTGCAAAGAGGCAACCCCCGCTTTCCCCCGCCTACAAAAGTAGCCAGTAAAGCATGAAGTCTGCAAGCAAAGCCAAGTCTGGTACATAGTTTATGAGGCTTGTTTTATAGGGACCCTGCCTCATAATTTCATATATTCTACATTTACTATAAACAATCCTAAGTCGACATCCTGCTGAAAGCACTAAATAGCCAATGGCTCTTTTAGAAAGTAGCATTAATCTATTTGCCAGGAGTATCAGTTGGTTTATAAGAACAGATGTTTGTCTCACAGCTCGGGAAGATATGAGTCCTAAATTAGGATCTGCCATATTGATTCTTCCAGAGCTCTCTGAAGACGCCTCTGTGCCATGCTTTTCTCCTAACTTCTCACAATGGTCAGTGAGGCTTGGTGTTTCTTGACTGATCGGTGTATCACTCCAAATCACTGCCTCCCTCTTCCCATGTTCACTTTCCCTGTCTGTCTCATCATCTCCTCTTTTATGAAGACACCACTCATCCTGGGTTTGTATGCACCCTGTATCTGTACAGCCTCCTGTGAACTTAATTAATAACATCTCCAAAGAGCAAAGACCCTAGTTCTAAACAAGGCTATTTATACTGGGGATTAGATACGGGGGCTTAGAACTTGAATGTGTGTTTTGTGTGGTGGTGGTGGTGGGGAGAAGGATAATTTAATCCATAACAGCTCTCATTTTTCCCTTGTGAGAACCTAGTACTGATTGGAATTGCCTCAGTGATAGCAAACAACCATGGCAGAGAAGGGATTCTTATGCCAACTTTTAAAATGCTTTCCGCAAATCACTATTCTGGGTTTGTAATTATCTCTTAAGCATAATGACCCTTCTTTTTGATCTGCACAGGAAAAAAAAAGTGTGTATTTTGTTTTACTAAGTTCTCATGTCAAGACATCCTTTGTCTTGTAAAGAAAAGGCGACTCCAGGTAGGGACGTTTCCTTTTTCCTACCACTTCCTTATGGCTTGAATTCATGTTCTTTTAGTTTAATGGATTCTGGTAGTGGTTTTCAGGACATCTTCTAAGTGCTTTCTTCATTCTTAACTGTCCTCTTTGCAAAAGTAGGAGTGGGATTATTCACGCTCATTTAGTTTATTTCTGCTGCTGATAATTTGCTGTTTCTGAAAATGAGCCCTTCCAGTCCAGAGTACAAAGTTGGGACAACGTTAATTTTCAAGTTTATTTCCAAGTTCTTTTTATTTTCCTCTTACTTTTTCTGTCTCTTTTTCACTGTCATGAACAGGAGTAATAGCTGGATAATAGAGAGACTAGCAGAATTGGATTTATTGCTTTTATCCCCCCAAGAAATCTTCATTATTTTTAAGTATCTCTTAATAGGGATTTTAATTTAGTAACACTTGAGAAATATTTTAAGCACCTAAAAGTAAATTGCTTTGTAGATATATATAAATTCATGAGACTATTGTCTCCTGCAGGAGGTAACACTCCAAATTATTTATTTTCTGTTTCCCATAACATGTAAATATTATTGTCAGTAGTTATTACACATACCATTATGTATATGTGTTGATAGAATATGTAATACTTCTGCTTATATTTCTTTTTCTCCTTTAGGTAATTAGTTGCTTGCAAAATACTAGTGAATAATAAGATCGTTAAATTTTAAGGGATTATTGAAACAAATTGCATAGGATTCTTTAATATAGGACCATTATTTATGTCTTATGCATTGTTTAACCTAAAAATGTTGATCATATGAATAAATATCAAAATCTTTATGCCTCAAAGTTCTATATTATAATGGAAGATGTGATCATTTCATGGACGATGTTACATTGCTTACACACATTGTATTAACTTTTGTAGACTCAATGGCAGCATGTGAAGTACAGACAAACATGAAAGTATGGAGAGAACCACTGGAGATTGAATTTAAAGAAGACAGTCTATCCTATATGGACAAATTATGGCTTAAGAAACATAGGAGGTATTATCTAAAGTTTTACATTAGTAAGAAATATAAAAACTATATTCCTTATTGGGTGATATTCCATTTGGTAACAGTTTTATATATATGCTTTCTATTTGCATATATAATTTTAAAGAAATCTGAAATCCCTTTGAAGCATCTAATTAGAAATTGTAATGAGAATTTTAATTTTACTTATGAGTATGATACATCATTAATTTAGAGTTTGCCTTGAGAAATGGAAGTGTACTTATGGGGAAAAGACACATGTGGTAGGGAATTTAAGAATAATAGCAAAAATACTGTATAAATTATAGATTACTTTGAAGAATTACTCTCAGACTTACATTTGCATAAACTTTGAAAACTACACTCTTAGAATCTACTTTTAAGATAATTAAACCTTTACAGCTTTATTAATAGTAATCAGGTATATTTTACTTAAAGACTATATCATTGGCTGCCATATTTCATAGATTATTTAAAATATTAAACTAATAAATACTAGCATAATTTATCATTTTAACATCATGTAAGAGCCATAGAATTCCAGATTTGGAAAGTACCATGAAAGACCTCCGACTCAATTTACTCCACAGCCGTGCTTATGAATTGCCTAGAAGATGTAATTTTGGCAGTAGATTGGCCTATGATGGGGCTTGAGTTTCTAAATTTCTCACAGATCCCAGCTGACACAGAGCTGGATGCTGCTAGTCTCTGGAGCGTGCATGTTCACGGTTTGATTTTTGTTTTGTTTGTATTGAGCTCGTTGAACATCTATTTTCCTAGCATCCACGATGGGTTCTCCCTTCCCCACACTTGGGATCACTTCTCCAAAGGACCCTGTTGTCTTTACTCTGGAAAGAAAATAGGATTGCTAATGAATTCATGGCTACCTGAACTATACCTCTTCTCAGGGGACCAAGCTAGGAAACAGCTATGCAAATATACTAGCCCATTTATAAGACGCATACAGCTACATGTATTATCTGTAGCTATATACCCGAATGCCTATTAAAGTAAACAGGGGGTTGTACACCTCTGACTGCAGACTAGCAGCAAGACTTCATTTGGCAATTTTCATTGCTTATCTTATGTTTTTTCTTCGTTATAAGGATAAATCTGGATTCCATTATCCATAATATATTTGCTACTTTAATCCTGTTATACATTTAAGGTCGTTTTGGAATTGCTCACTCTTAAGGATGTGATCAGACAAGAAAAGTAGATGGATTGAGGCAGTGGCAGCGATATTGTGCTTCCACATAGCAAGGGTTGTGATGACGTCTCAGGGCAGCAGCGTCCTGTTCTTGCACCCGTGTCCGTCATTCTGAGCTAGAACTGCGCAACACCTGGCAGCAGCAGCAGCACCCACAACGCCTGGGAGAAGCACAGGAGCCGTCATTAGTGCACACTGCTCTTTGCCTTGAGCCTCTTGAATCCAGTCCAGTTCTCAGGTTCCACCTTTGTTTCCCAACTCCTTCAGTGTGGTTTAGTCATTCGTAATGTGGTTGCTCTTTCACAGAAACGTTTGTTGTTGTTCTTAGGTCTCATTGTACAGTCCCCGTCACAGTGACCCCCTTTGTACAACAGAATAAAAGGCTTTCCTTTCCTGTGCCAGCCTCACCATTGTTGGTATGTCAGCCCATTGCTGTCACCACTGTGTCAATCCATCTTGTCAGGGGGCCTTCATTCTGTCCCCTGCCCTCTACTTTACCAAGCATGCTGTCCTTCTCCAGGAACTGGTCTTCCCTGACATGTCCAAATTATGTGAAGAAAAAGTCCAGCCATCCTTGCCTCTAAGGAGCGTTCTGGCCATACTTCTTCTGAGACAGTTTGACTTGTTCTTTGGAAGTCGATTGAAATTGTGGTGGACAGTCTGTGAGTTCTTACACATGCATAGAATCATCGAGCCACCATAGTAACAAAAACAAAAGTTTCATCACTCCCAGAATTCACTCATACTCCACCTGGGTGGCTACGCTCCCTTGCCTTCTGCAACCCCTGGTAACCGCCCATCGATTTTCTACCCTTATAAATTTGCTTTGTCCTGATGCTATTGAAGTCAAATCATGCTGCCTTTTGTCTCTGGAATCAGATGCTTATCTTTTATCAGGAGACATGATTACTCTGGTTATTGGTAGCGGCCCTCAGAAAGGAGAGCCATGACTAGAATGGTCAAGAAAGGTGCCTTTTTCCCTAAGCAAATCTGTTCAGAGATTTTTAAGGGGACTCCTGGAGTGAGAGATTCTGGAAACTTCAATCCAAGCAGTTTCTGTTCCCACTAGATGGCATTGGGCTCTCAGTCTTTGAGGCAATCCCTGTGAAAAACAGCTTGAATTTTTCATGACGACAGAGAAGGCCTCACTATGTAACTGAGGGGACTAGAGCTCACAGGAACCCCACAGTGCAGCCTTCTCCGTCTAATGAGTAACAACCCTTTCCTTTATCTTTATTGCTGGTCCAGCTGTCTCCACTTTTGGTCCCCTGTCTACTATCATTCCCTCTCTTTATTCATCATAGGATCGGAAGCGAATGTCTCTCCTTTGGCAGTATTTCTGATTTATACAAGGCAGCAAGTCACCCTACCTACTTGATTAGAAATCTCTCCTAATCTGCTCTACATTAAGGGTTCAAAATGTTCCAGGTGAAGAGATGCATGGTCTGAGGCTTTTTAAAACATTTTTTTTCCTCCAGTGGCTCTGAGTAGTTCACAGACATAGACTTGTTTGAGGTCTTTGGTCTTAAGAGTTGGTACATGGACTGTCAATGTGTGGGGTTCACTGGCTCACTGGCTTCTGCTCTGCAGTGTAAGTTTCCTCAGTATGAACTAGGTCTGTGTTTTTGTTTGTTTGTTTGTTTGTTTTGTGTTGCTCCAGAAAATCTTGCTGTAGTCAGATTAAAGGTTGTCTTAAAGGGAAACCCTTGCTTGAGTGAGACCAAAGATTGGGAAATGAATAGAAACCCCACCAATAGGTGGCTAACATCACATTTCACTAAACATTGTTTCCCTTTCCAAAGATTCTTAATGAAAGTTTTGGGTAATAACAGTTAGAAAAAGGTTGGTTGATCTAACACTGCGACCCCCACCCCCCAATATGTCCTAGTTCTGAGGACACTCTTATATTAAGCTTCCCAATGATTTTTTTTGTTTGTGCCTTAATTGATTTGTTGCCATTTTTTTCCTGTAAGAATACTACTTCTTGTTTTCTTAGTATTTGTCTTAATCACCAGGTGATGATCAGGTGTAGTGGTTATGTGTTGAGTTACTAACTACAAGTCCAGAAGTTCAAAACCACGAACTGCTCCTTGGGAAAAAGATGGAGCTTTCTACTTCCACGAAGAGCTACATTCTCAGAAATACACAGGGGAAGTTCTACGTTTTCCTACATGATCACTATGAGTGAGAACCAATTCAATAGCAGTGAGTTTGAGGGAGACTACCTTGGTGGAAGCTTTTCAAAACGTCCTTATGTTTTCTCTGCACTCACCAATATAAGGTCTATGCAGTGAGATCCAACACACATTCAGATGTCAGTCTTTTAAATAAGGTGCTATGCTTAGTGGACTCTATCTGGCTGTAGAGACCCAGGGTGGCACAAAGGGTTAATGCACTCACCTGCTGCCTGACTTGCAAATACAAATGGGAACACAAGATAGGAAATGTAGGCGACATGGAGCTTATGTTAAGAGGAGGGGACAGCTTGGAAGGGAAGGTGAGACTGATTGCACAGCTTAGAGACTTTCATCAGTGTATCTGATTTGCACAGGTAGAGATGGCTTCAGTGGTGTGTGCTTCTATGGTGTTTAGCAGCAACAGGAACAAAAACAAATCATTAAAGTGTAAAAGGAACCACGAGGGAGCATGGTTCTGTTTTGACACATGGAGTGAGGAGCCACTCCTAAGCCAGTGTTATCATAACTTTGACACAGGAACTATGCAATTCAAAATGTTATATACAGCGTCCATTTCATGTACAGTTATTTTAGTAGCTATTGTTGTATAATTTTTCTTTTTTTTCCTTGAAGGTACAGTTATAGTATTGTCATTAACTTTCTATACTCATTTGTTAAGTAAGTCAAGGTCGTGTCTGGAAAAGTTTCAGATCATGTGTTTTATTTTATTTATTTTATAGAACTCCACAGGACCAACTTCCTAACACACAACCAGATAAATCCATGCATTCATCTGAAACCACTAACGAGACACCATTTTCTCCAAATGGAAGTGATGAAGAGCATGATGGTTAGTTCAGGCATGATTAGATATTTCCCAATTTATTATTTCAAATTAAATACACCAAGAATTAATCAGCAGCTGCTTTTGGTTTTCTTTAATGTTTCACCCAAAACTTGAATATTTAGCCCTTGATCTCCATTTCCACATAAAAATAATTTATTTTCTCTTCTTTCCATTTCTTAGATTTATTTTGCTTTAATTAAGATAGTTTGATTTAAAAACTGAATGCTAATTCAGTGTGATCAGGGAACTTGAGAGTGTTTATATCTTTCTGTGGCTAGCCAGTCTGTTGTTGGTTACACTACTTTAAAGAAAGAATATTGATATTATCAGCTAACATATATCCTTTGATATTGTTTTCTAATCTGATTTTCTAGTTCTGGTGACTAAAGTACAGCACCCAGCTCTTTTTCTACCTGTAGAAGAATGTAAAATAGAGAGACCTGAACCGTCTCTGAAGATAGTAGAACTGGATGATGTAAGTGTGTAATGATCATTTACATTTCTGAACTCATGGGAAATTAGTCATGTATGTTTTCAACTACACATTACTTTCAATAGATTTTTTTCATAATTCTATACAGTTTAATAGGAAGCTTTCAAGTGGTTGAATTTAGGCAAACTCAGGGGAAAACGAGGGCTATTTGAAAAGTATTGCTATTAGGGATCCAGCACATACAGATTGGGTTCATTACAAACATGATGTGTTTAGGCATGTTCTTGTGCTCCGTGGGTGGCTGCAGTTTAGTTAGCTCAGTAATGTATTTATCTTAGTTTCCTTAGTGTGGCTTCAAAAAGGATACTCTGAGCCATGGCGTGTGTGTGTGTATGTGTGTGCGTGTATGTGTATCAGAGGTAATATTAAACATTTAACAAAACTAAAGTCAACAGCTTACCAAATTATTGAAGCTCCTTGGAAACAACCATTTTAAAATGGATCGAATGTTTAAAGAAAAGTTAGGAGGCCCTCAAAGATGAGCCAAGTGAGAGAAAATCCTCAACACGGATCCATGGAGACACCAGGCCGGAAGTCTAGAAATTGGTAGAATAAGACCATGGACTCACCATTGATGCAAAATCTATTGAAGATAAGATCTCACAAGGTTCAGTATTTTAAAAATTTAAGCGAACATCTTGCTCTTGGCAAACTTTCGGTTTAATAGGTGCCTAAAATATTGTGTAGGTCAACTAACTTAAAGATGCAATCAAGATCAAAGGTAATGAAGGGGATTTTATAAGATAAATCATAACTGGAGACCAAAGTTGGATTTATTAATGTGACCTAGAGAGCAAGGTCTAATCAAAATAATGGCTTCATATGGGATCGGATGGATAAATTAAATTCAGGGTCTGATAATTCAGCTCAAAAGGTAATGAATACTGTTTTGAAAACTGCATAGGGCTTGTCTTCATAGATTTTTTGTAAAGGATACAGGTTGGCATCAGGACTCGTAGGTAGACTTTTTTCCAATGTAGAACTACCTTGACGAGGAAAAAGTGAGGCATTGCACTGAGGTTTTTCCACCACAGGACCGCACCTTCCCCGTTTTCATGGGGAGCCAGGACCACACCTTCCCCGTCTTCATGGGGAGTCAAGACTGCACCTTCCCCGTCTTCATGGGGAGCCAGGACCGCACCTTCCCCATCTTCATGGGCCACAGGACCGCACCTTCCCGGTCTTCATGGGGAGCCAAGACTGCTCTAAGAGAAGTTCACAGGGAAGCTGTACCCCACCCACCCTACAGCTCCCATCTTGTGCCTTCAGATATCTTTTTGTTTCCCAAACTCAAAGAGCGTTCAAACGGAGCAGGCCTGGAATCCCCAGAGGACACGCAGCTTCCGTCTCCATTCGTGAATATAAGAACGCTGGATTCCTCCCGGAAGTGTCACAAAGATGGAAACGCTACCTCAGAAGCATAGACCCAATGGAGGATGTACTGAGAAATAATAGCTCCACTTTTTTGTATTTTTGCTTAATAAATGTTTCTATGATTTTGTAGCAATTAGTTCGGCGTACCTCCTACAATGACGTGTAATTTTTCTGTCAAGAGTATATTTATTAGTAGAATTGATGCTTTGTCGTGAGGGAGTTATGAAGATATTTTGCCTTGTAGAAATGTAATTTGATACATTCAATTTAATTCTTTGTTTTTCCAGACCTTTATAACAAAAGTAAGTCTCATCACATGATGTCTAGTTAATAATGTTGACATATAAATTTAGTTTCTTGAATGCCATTTAAAATTATTCCCTAGATAAGAATGAATTCGTACTTAAGATTGAAGAGATTTAGTATAATAACAAAATACCGGTAAAATAATACTGCCTTGAACGTGCCTATCTTGTCTTTCATTTAGCAGAATTATTAGCTATAGCTTGTTTAAGGTGTAACAAACTCAGTATATTTCTAACTTTCCAGCCATCTGCTAATTGTGTGTGTATCTTATTCTACAAATTTCTCTCACTAGTTTTAACACACTAACTGGAGGAAATGCCTCTCTTTCTTGTTTACGCTGATGACGTCTACTGTGTGGTTTTGTCTGTTTGTGCTTGTTTTTTGGTTAGGGTTCAGATTAGCGAAAATACATTTTCAAATTTATTCTTGTTGTTGAGAATATGTAGATCAAAATGTATGCAATTCAACAGTGTCTACAATGCACAGTGCAGAGACATTGACTGCATCCTTGGACTGGTGCGATCATTCCCAACTTCCTTTTCCGAGGCTCCCTGCCATCAAGTCCACTCTAATTCACACAGAGCCCGTAGGGTGAGGTGGGGCTGCCCCTGTGAGCTTCGGAGACTGTATGCTTTTTATCTATTTATTTTTAATAATTCCAGCGGGAGCTCTTACAGTTCTTCTAACAACCCATACATCAATTGTATCTAGCACTTTTGTACATTTGTTGCCATAATAATTTTCTAAACAATTATTTTCTATTTGAACTCTTGGTATCAGCTCTTCTTCCCCCCCCACCCCATCCCACCCTCATGATCCCTTAATAAATTATAATTTTTTTCTTATCTTGCACAGACCACTGTCTCGCTTCACACATATTTTTGTTGTTCATTCACCTGGGGCGGAGGTTATGTGTTATGTGTCAATCATTATGCTCAGTTCCCTCTTCCTCTCCTCCTACCCTCCTGGTATCGCTATTCTCATGTGTGCTCCTGAGGGGTTTATCTGACCTGGATTCTCTGTGTCCTGATTCTGTGTGTCTGTACAGTGCACATGCTCTGATCTAGCCAGAACTGTAGGCAGGGCTGGACTCTTGACAGTGAGGGGTGGGGAAGCCTCAGGGAAGCCTCAGAGAACCAAAGGAATGCTGTGTGTTTCATCAGTGTTATCCTGTGCCCTGGTTGACTCATCCCTTCCTGTGACCTTTCAGAAAGAGCCCTCTTTCTCCTGAGGAGCAGATGGTGGTCTTGAACAGCTGACTTTGTGGTTAACAGCCACATTCATAACCACTGTGCCACCAGGACTCCTCCCTTCTATGCATTGCTCCTTTTTATTAACATAAACGTATTGCTTGTGATGGCACCTGCTTAATCCTTTGAGTTGCTATTGTCATTTTGACTCCATATAAATAGATCTTGAAAGAGCATGATGCTGCCGGGAGACATTCTTTATTAATAAAGCTAAATTAATGCTCGGTTAAAAAATCCATTTAAGGAAGATTTGAAATTTCAGGTTTAAAGATTAGGTCAAGACAGATTTTTAATGTCTCCTTGGCCTAAATTTGATTGGTTAGAGACACATAAATATACAGACATGCTTACACTCATAAACACACATTTGTGCACACTCATATTCATTAAAATTGTTGATACAGTAAACCAGAGAATTAAAAAACCTTAATTACTGATCTACTTAGCACTTTAGTACGTGCATAGTAAAATACAAGGTGTCATTGTTTGCGAGTGTGGTAATATTAATAAAATGGGTGACATAGCTGCCACTGCACCTAATTGAATTTGTTGAGTTCTTGTAAAACTCGTGTTTTTTGGCATATAACTGTAGAGTTCATGAAATTATTTTTACTAAGAAAATATGCTAAATACCATGCTCAGTTGTCCGACTGATAAATCCTATATTTATTGAGCATGTTCATATTTTGAAACATATTTTAAGAACACTTATGAAGAGGACTTTGAAGATTCAGGAAATACCGTGTCTTATAAGGTTGAATTAGCTGATGCAGACAGTACAAAATGGTAAGTTCTTTCTAATTCACTTTGGATGTTTATTTAAAACCCACAGAAACTCACTCTAAATGAAAAATCCATGGTGTCAAAATTATGTGACTTTACTGTAAGAATATAGTTTACTTTAGTCAAGGTTTAATTTATATTTGTCAATATCTAGTATTTAGAAAATTAAATAAAAGGTTATATTCTTCCTCTTCCCAAATATTGGGATTATTAAATACTAAATACTTCTGCACTAAGGAATTGCAGTTATTTGAAATGCTTGGTAAACTCTGCTATGTTTCATAAGGTTTCTGGTTTTCTTTTCTCCAAAGATACTTTTTGGGTTTACCTCATTTTGTTCTGTATGAATGCTGACTAAAAAAGTCACGTGAATATTTGGTTGAGAGGGAAAAAGAGCTCCTAAGTTATACTTTATTTTTACGTGTCTTCACAACTTTTATATGGAGGTTAGTCATTTTCAAGCGAAAACTATCTGGTTTTATCTGTTAATAATGCTAAATATTAACTCCAATTCCAGTTCCTAGTTCTTTCTTGGAGAACATGTTATGTTGTTGACACTTTGGTTATGATCTCAGGTGTTTGAGCCCCAAAGCAGCAAGTTATATACCTAGGGGACTAGTTCCTATGCCCAATCTTTGTTTCTATGGTCAGATCAATGTCTGGCCTTATTCGTATTTTGGAAGAACTATGAGCCTTAATGAGGGCCACAAGGGTGCAGTTGTTTGTGTTTGAGGCTGCTAACCCCGAGGTATGTTTTAAATCCACCAGCTGCTTCCCGGGAGAGAGCTGAGACAGTCTGCTGTCCCCTGCAAACCCCCCGTGAAGTCTAGGGACCCTCAGGGGCTGGCTGCTCTGCTCTTCCTACAGTGTCACTGAATCCAAATGGACTCACTGCTAGTGGGGTTTTGGTGTGAGCCTAATTACACCTGGGGGTGTAATTGTTAAAGTGCTTAGCTGCTTAGTAAGAAAGAGATTAGTGGTTCAAACTCACCAGCGACACTCCAGGAGAAAGTTGTGACAGTCTGTTTTGCTAAGATTTATACACTTGTAAACTATGGGGTGATTCAGTTTTCCCTATAGGGTAACTTTGAGTTACAGGCAGCATAATAACAAGACAAGCCTAAGTGATACACTTATGTTCCCCAAACCTGTTAGGACAAATAGACCCGGGCATGTAGCAGCAAATATGCTTTCAGCACCAGGGTTTGGGCAGGGGACAAAAACTTGGTCAGCAGATCCAAGCCAAACTCATGACCGTGAGACTCTATAGGACAGGGTGGAAGTACACCTGTGGGTTTCTGCTGTGGTAACTCTTTAGCAGGAGTAGAAAGCCTCATCTTTTCCCCTCAGGTCTCCTGCTGGTTTTGAAATGCTAACCTTGTGGTTATTGGTTCAATGCATAGCTGATTACACCATGGAAGGGAATGAACAGCATTTCGTTTCTCTAATCTGATTCTTCTTGATAAGTTATTACATGTGTCAGACTTGACCCTATGTAACAGATTAGAAAACACCACTGATTGTGGTTTGCCAGTAGCTTTACTTATAGCTTAAGTTTGGAGGTGCCTCAAGAATTAATTTTATCTCCCTTCTGAAATTCAAAGTGAAATAAGAGGACCCTTTTTGTTAGGCATAATACACAAAATATTGTTATGGTTCTTTGTAGAGCATATATGCATTAATTATTAAATATATTAATTCATAAAATGTTATTTAAATTGTAACTATGCTTGAATATGGTAATCATTATTAAATATTGAAACTCTAATACTATATAATAGTTTTAAATTTTTATACTTCATGTATGAACATAGAATATGTGCTATATGTTACTAAAACTTTGATTTTATGAAGTTTCCATGAGCTTTAATGATCATTCCTCATTTGGACAAAAAAGAATAAATAATATTAAATTTATTTCAGGATGTTTAAAATACAAACTTTTAATTGAGCTATTATAGTCAAATTAGTTTCCTATATCTTTTTATACCCATGGAATTATATAATTATAAATAGCTTAGAATTTAAGATTAAAACAGTGACCGATTATGAATAACCCTATTCTGTTTAAGCTTTATTTACATATGTTTTTATGACATATATTTTGTATTCTCTTTTTATCATTTCCTTCAACTCTATTTCTTTTGTTTTTTTCTGAACATGAAAGTTGGACATTTAATGATTATCAAAATATTAATTTTCCACACGGAAATAACCTCCATCCACACCATGTTTTCACTATGGGGAAAAAAGATCTCTTAAATTTCTGTCTGACCACCAGCTCTTCATATCATAGAGATAATTCAAAAGGTAAAATTTTATTAGTTATTAATGTTATTAGCAATGATTGTTAGCATAATATTCAAACCAATAGCTAGTCTTGCCTGTTATGCTCTTCATCATAAAACCAGGAGTTGATAAAGTGGGTGACAATATGTACCTCCCTTACAAATGTGCTTTTGAGTCAATGAGTGACAGTGCATGTATTCAGAAGAAAGAGTAACAATTATTGGTTCTATGACAGCATAGTATGGCCTGCGTTTGCAATTAAGAGATCACATGGAAGAACTTACACTGACAAAAGTTTGATCAACATTTGTTGCCTTCACTGGCATTGAAATTTTTCCAAACATATTTAAATAGGATGTGAAGTTTGACATTTGAGATAAAACCAAAAGCAAATTACACCTCTTGTTTATGCCCTGCATATTTTATTACTGATAGTTTCTTTGGGATCTGTAGACTATGGACTCTAATCTGGTTTGAATTCCCATTTGGTGAGATCAATATTTAAAGACAGTCACAGCACCATAGCTTGCCTTCCAAATCTGATTTTAGTTTGATTTCTACCATTTAGTCACTGTGTGATTAATTTCTTAGCCCTCATTTTTCTAAATTATCATTCAGGAACTAGATATATTTTTCAAACTGCTGCTTAAATATTATACTTGGGAGTCTACCTAGTATTTTAAGGGAAAATATAAGCAAGTACATCATGTGTAAAGGATATGTAAAATATTAGAGAAAGAACATTATATTAAAATAACTAATTCTGAAACTGATAACCCCCTTCTGATGTGATAGTAGAAGGTAGAGGATAGCAGTAGGCTTGTCTGACCAATGGCTCTTCATGTTGAAAAGATCATTCAAAAGGTAACCTTTGATTAATTATTAATATTATTAACCATACCACTGAATCGTTGCCAACTTTAAGTGACCCTCTAGGACAGGGTCAATTGCTCTTGTGCATTTCTGAGATGGTAACACTTTATGAGCGTACAAAGCCCAGTCTTTCTTCCTTAGGAATGGAGCACAGTGCAAGTTTTATGAAACTGAATAAGATTTATATCGCATGCTTATGGGTACTTTTTTCTGACCTATTAACATGTTACTTCATTTCTCATAATACTGCTGTTTAAGAGGTGACAGAAGTTGGGAATATGAGTTCTAAGTGCTATGTGTAATTGCTGAGCTATAGGGAATGTTTGACTCAAATGAGTCAGTCCTTTGGGCTCAGAGCAGAATGTGCCTCCATTTTCATTCCATTGTTGTTATTGTTGACTCCAGCTCATAATGACCTTGTATGATGGAGCACGACTGCCCCAGGAGGTTTCCTGAGAGTCCGCCTTTATGCAAGCAGATCTTCATGTCTAGTGTGTTCAAACCTGCTGTCTTTGGATTAGCAGCTGAGCCCTTGATCAGTGTGTTGCCAGGCTTCTTTTCCTAGATATCTAGATGATGGTAGATGTACATTTATTTAACGTGGAAGGCACACATTAAAATCATTTTTTAGCATTCTCAATGGAGAAAACCTGGACCAGTGTCTTACAGTACTCATTATAATTTACAATCACCTGGAGTGCTTAGGGAAATGAAAAAGAAAAACAGACCAATGTCTGATTCTTCCTCCCAGACTCTGATTTAATTGGTTTGAGTCAGGCCCCTGCACTGACAGTCTTAAAGAGCTCCTTTAGATGAGTCCATTGTGCAGCCAGGTTGAAAACCAGTGATCTAAACCAAGTGATTTATTTAAAGCAGGCATAATGAGGTGGGTGACTAATAAAATCGTGCTCATTTTGTTGCTTTCCAGAGGCAGGTGGTTCAGCTTCTACAGGGCCTGTGCCTTCTCTGCTGCTGCTCTGTCATCTGGCAGATCTTCCTTTGCCCTCCTCTCCTCCTCTCTAGGCAGGCAGGCTGAGGGAGAGAGGTGGAAGTGGCACTCAGGTACCCTCTGCGTCGCTTCTCCTGAATTGCTGTTGTAAAATCAGAGTGGCAGGGAGAGTGGGAAAGTAGGAAGTAGGAGAAGGTGAAATAAAATTTACATCCATTTCAAGATTTCATGGTAAAATAAAAGCTCACCTTCCTGCATTAGTCTAGCTCATTAAGATTTGACTGTATATATAAATGTGATTATCACTCTGAGTAGATGGAAGATAAAGCAGATTTTAACACTGAAGCTTCCACAATGGAATTTATTGACATATATCCATCTCGTAGAACTTTAGGTCTATGGAGTGTGTTGATTGATTTACTTGTTTACATATGTTGATTTGCATTTGCAAATATGTGTTTTCAACAGCAGGAACTGCAGAGATAGACTGTGACAGCATGGCTGATCCTGGTGTTTCTTCTCCTGCCATTGGAATAATGGAGGAAAACGGCTTCTGTGGAAAAGGTTTACCAAAGGAAAGGACGGATCAAGGAAGTTACGAAAAGTCTGCTGATTCCTGCGCACCATTTGAGAGTAAGAATTCTTTGCCAAGTACAGATTTGAAAGAACTTTCCATTAAGGAGTTATCACCCCAAGACATCAAGGAATCCCTGGACCTTGGCAATCTCCATGAGAAGCCATGCTTACAAGATTCTAAAGCTACCGAGTCACAATTGGTAAATTCCTGTTATGTTCATCAAATTACAAAATTTTATAAGAAATTTCTTAAGATTTCATATTTACACAATACCCTCTTATATGTTATTTTTATTGAAATTAGAATGTGATTCCTTATATTATCATGTGATAATAGAAGGGTGATTTTTATGGGACAATGTTAATGACTTACTGGACAAATTCTAATATGGTAAATGCCATTCTAATAAATGGTTTTCTATGACTAATAATATGTCAAGCCCCACCTCATGAACCACAGTAAAAGTGCTCTTACTGTTCTAATTGCTATTCATTTTTATGAATAATTTAGTATAATAAATCCTCTTTCTAACTCTTTCTTGTAAAGTAGTCACTGGACAACTGAAAGGTATGCTGATATGTAGGGAGAACGAGGGTCTGTTGCTTAATTTAACTGTAAGTTGAAGCAGGTAAGTATATATGGACTAGGTCTAGCATTTTTGATTACTTAATTTTAGTGGAAAATAGCAAAATAGCTCATTATTGCCATTAAAACATACTTGAATTTTTGTCATATATAACAAAAAACTGAAGTAATCATTACCACTAATACTACATCCTTTGGAAATGGGGCAAATAAACATTTTTTCTTCTCTTCAAAATTCACAAAGATGCCTAAATTGAAGCGTGACCCCCTCACTTCAAAATATAAGAATAAACACTTAAGCAGCTGACAGTTTTGCTTGGTAGATTGGATTTCTGTATGCATCTTGTGCCATCTCAGATAGCCTTGTGAGCTGAGAAAAGGGACTCCTACCAAATGTTCAGACTACAAAAAGTCTGCCCAGACTCCAAAAGATTGTCCTGGATAAAATGACCCTGGGCATAGAAGGATGAAAGGAAACTGACTTTGCTTGGGATCTGAGTTAGATAAAAAAATGATCTTACCTGGAAAAAATGCAATTATTTAGCTTTCATTAGGCAAGAATACGTACTTTTTAACCTGGAGTAGCCTAGACATTAACATTCATGTTAATCCACTTCTATTGACATGTTGATTTGTCTATTCAAAGTTAATCGCTGTCCCTTTTACAGAGATTTCTAACATTAAGCCAAAAATGGATTCTCCAAAATAAGTCACACTGAAGATGAGTTTGTCTTGCAAATGAAGAAGCAGACATCATGTTATGATGTTAACAAAGCAAACACAAACTCCAAAGGAGTAAGGCAATATAATGAAAATATTCAGAGGGAAAAGAAAAAGGAATTTAAAAAAAATATAAGGAAAGAATACGCCAGTAGAAATGGTTCAATTTATAAAATTAAAAATCTCAAATAAAAAGTTCAAAATATAATCATTGAAATTTTAATTAAAATAATAGATTAAACAGCACAACATATGTACAGATAGAGAATGATAACTTGGAAGATAGACTTTAAGAGAGACCTTGTTGTAGCAAAGATCCCTAGAAAGTTAGAAAATGTGAAAAACAAAAACAAAACAACACATTGGAAAGCCTTAGTAAAGAATAGAAATTCCAAAGCAAGAAGAATAAATTCTGCAATGACATTTTCATTTCATCCCAAAACAATAAAAATAATCTTAAAAACCCATCCCTTGTACTACCCCCAAACTTAATGACATTGATTCAGTTCCAGACACAATTAGGGATTTTTCTCCAAAGAACATATTTTCTTTTTTCCCCCAGTTGATTGTGCTAATGATTTGGGGTTATTTTTATTAATAGTTTTGTTGAGCTAACATTAGCATAGACTGAAATTTAATAGTTCAATCATATTAAGAAGTTTTGTGCATTCATGACCACAATCAATTCTAGAACATTTTTTTCCTCCTGGTATCCATTGCTGTTGACTCCCATTTCCCCCAACCTCCCCTTCAGGGCCCCAGTTAATTAGTAAGCCAGTGGCTTTCTTCATAGATCAACCCATCCAGATTCATTCATATATATATATATATAGATATATATGAGTGAGGATGGGTGTATATATATATATGAGTGTGGATGGGTGTGTGTATATATCTATATATATCTATATATGAGTTTAGATGGGTATATATATCTATATATGAGTATGGATCGGTGTATATATATATGTATATGAGTGTGGATGGGTGTGTGTATATATCTATATAAATATGAACAAAAAAGAAGCTAACCCAAAAAACATGTAGGACTCAGCACTAATGACAGAATAAAGAAAAATCGCAGTGGGAAAGAAATCCACAGAGCAGATACAATGGGGCTTACCAAAATGGAGCATTTTGTTTAAAATTCTAGGAATATTGACTATTTATTCAGAAGAAAGATTGTGCCCTCCCATATTTCTATTGAACTTGGATCCAAACAACTCTGCATGCCCCAGCCTGGACTCACCATCAGCTTTCTGTGCCACCAGCCTGCTACTACTTGAATCTGAAGATGATCCCGGCCTGCATTGGACTTGTTGACTTGAGTTGGACTGGACTGGGATGGCTTCTTTTGATATAAGATTGCTTATTTATATAAAGCCCTTTCATATATCTATATGTATATATGTGTATATATACACACACACATATATATGCATTTAAATGACTTTCTCTAGACAACCTGCCCTAACACAAAGTTTTTGCAAGAAGATGTGGCCTTCTAGACAGAGCCATAATGATATAGATGGAGTAAAGTCTATGGGAGTAAATCCTTCATGACAGGGCATGTCTTAAAATGAGAAGAAAGACCTGCAAACGTCTACAAATAATTGGAACTTAGAATGTACAAAGTATGAATCTAGTAACATTGGAAGTCATCAAAAATGAAATGGAACACGAAAACTGATATTCTATGCATTAGTCAGTTGAAATGGCTGATTAGCTATTTGAATCAGAAAATCATATGACTTACCACACAAAGAATGTGAGATTCAAGAGGAATGACATTGCATTCGTCATAAAGGACATTTCAACAGCTATCTAGAAGTACAATGCTATCTGTGATAGGATACTGTTCACATGCAAACAAGGAATACAGTTAATACAGTCATTGCTCAAATTTATGTGCAGAAAAGGTGTCCTGTTTCCCCTAGGAGGGCTAAATTGGTACAAAGACTTAGATTAAACCATGAGTGCATGACTGTTTGCTTGTTCCATGAACTTGGTGCCAACACTGAGTGACAAGGTGATTCCTTGCTGCTGCAGCAGACATCCTTTTAGGTCAGAATATTGTTGAATGTGAGTGATACGGAGATTCCTTGCTGCAGACAGAAGGAACCACTCAGGAGAGAATGTGCTTCCATGTGAGAATGTTAATTTTGAATCATGAAAACATCTTGGGCCTAAAGTTATTGTGCCTAAGAACAGCCCCAACATTTAAACTCCTGTAAACTTTATCCTTTGGTGTGTAAATAAAAAATGGTGATCAGAGAAGCTTAGGAGGTCTTCTCTCCCATGAGTACCTTTCACTTTCACTCATTACTCAACCTGTGGGTCATGAACCATTGGGGGTGTTGAATGACCCTTTCACAGAGGTCACCTAAGACCATCGGCAAACACATTTCTGGTGGTCTTAGGAAATGAGACACTACTCCTCTAGCCATCTCCAGGTGAGTCTGCCCACGTGGAGATATACCCACATCTGAATACCCAGCATGATGAAACCACGCCAACCCCGTCATACATACCCCATATAAATACAGGTGTATGTGAAAGGGTTGGCACCATAATTTACTTATGCGGATCAGTCACACATGGAGAGAGCATCTACTCTATAGAGAATAGCTACTCTGTAGAGAGTAGCTGCTGTGTTGAAAACAGCTACTCTGTTAAAAGCAGCTACTGTGTTGAAAGCACCAGTATTGGAGGTAAAATGACACTTCAGGAAGTATAATTACTGGGGAAATGTAAAATAATGTTCTGTAAAATCCTTAACTCCTGTAAAAAATTATATATATATACCAGGAACTTAATCTGTATGCTGATTGGTCTTTTTATATTCAGCTATGATTGATGTGAATACTGTGATAGTAACAGGTATGTAAAAAACACACACAAAGAGTGATAAATCATAGGAAACTTTAACGAACTGCATTGGCTGAACTATGCCATGAATCATCTTTTGTATTGTTACAGCTATTGTTATATATTATTTTCATTAGCAAATCATCCCATGACAATGGATAGTGTATATAAGAATGTTAATGAAAGAAAATATAGTGAAGATTTTTTACAGTGTGATTTTACCTCAATAATTACAGCAGGAATTGAGAAACTGCAATGTATTATTGTGAAGTTCTATCAGCCAAATCTATGAAGCCGAAGAAACGAAAGTGCCATTTTGATAGCAAGCATCTGAGCTTTGCCAGCAAGGATACCAAGTATTTTAAAAGCAAAGCTGATGGACCTCAAAACGCCAGACATGACACTGGTGACAAGTACCACAAAGAAAACATAGCAGCCATTGAAACTTCATATTTGGTGGCACTCAGAATTGCCAGAGCTATGAAATCTCACACCATTGCTGAAGATTTACTGTTGGCAGTGGCCAATGACATTCTTCAAGTTATAATCAGAGACAAATTTTTTATGAAATTGAGTGCAATTTCCTTATCTAACGACACTGTCAGCAGAAGAATAGATGACATGTCTGCTGATATTCTTGATCAGGTAATCCAGGAAATTAAATCTTCTCTACTTCCAATATTTAGCATCCAGCTTGATGAATCTACAGATGTTGAAAATTTCACAGTTACTGGTTTATGTGTTATATTAGTGATGGCGACTTTTAAAATGAGTTTCTTTTTTGAAAACCTCTTGAAAGGACACCTACTGCATGTGGTGTATTTGACACAGTTGGTTAATTTCTGAAAGAGTATAAGACATCTTGGAAAAAGGTTTGCGGTGTTTGTACAGATGGTGCTCGAGCTATGCTAGCATTTTGATCTGGATTTCAACGTTTGGTACTTCATGAGTCACCAAAAGTCATCAGAACTCAATGTATGATTCATTGGCAAATATTAGCAATGAAGACGCTGCCACAAGAGTTACAAGAAGTAATGAAATGCATCATAAGTTTCGTCAATTTTGTAAAGGCGAGCACTTTAAACAGTTGACTTGTCGCAACTGTGCAAAGATTTGGGTGCGCTGAATAATGCTCTGCTATTGCACACTGAAGTGAGATGGTTGTCAATAGGAAAAGTTGTAAAACATGGTTTTGTGTTTTGTGATGAACTCAAATGTTTTTTAAATCAGAAAGCAAGACTGCAGTTCGAAGTACATTTGAGTGATAAAAGTGAACTACAGAAAATAGCTTACTCAGTTGCCATCTTTGCCATCTTGAAAGAGTTAAATTTATCACTGCAAGGACCAAATGCAACATGCCTTAATTTTTCTGAAAAGATCTGATCATTTCAAATGAAACTTCAGCTTTGGCACAACAACAACAAAAAAGGATGAAAATAAAATTTACATGTTGCCTACCTTATCTACTATCTTTGAGGAACATGACACTGAAACAGACAAAAGGATTATGATGATAATTTCTATGAAAGAACACTTGCACATGCTTGCAAACAAAATTTCATCATACTTTCCAAATCTACTGACACCCCATTTGCACTTTCTAGAAGCCCATTCACAGTCAAAGTTGAAGATGATCCTGAGGCAGCACAAGAAGAGTTCCTTGAACTTAATCAGCAGTGATGCAGCGAGAACTGATTTCTCTACAGTGCCAGTTACAAAATTCTGGATCAAGTGTTTGCAGTCAGAACCTATTCTGTCTGAGACTGTGTTTGTGCCTTCTTCCATTTCCAACAACATATCTTTGTGAAGCAGGGTTTTGTAGCTTATTATCAAGTCTAAATACAGAAGTATATTTTTTGTGGAAGATGATCTTCACTGTGCTCTTGCAAAGACTGCCCAAGAATTTTTGATCTGGTGAAAAAAGAAGCTATCTCTCAACTTTCTCACGGATGTTGGCTTTTTACACATACTGTCTGTTGCAAAATGTAACAATGTAGTTTACTGTTGTTATATTAAGATTGTCACCTGTACTACATTATGCTTCAAGAGAAAATTTCATTTATTTATAATTAGAAATAAATATTTCACACTATATAATTACATACTGTTTTTGTGATTAATCACTATGGTTTAATTATGCTCAGTTTAACAATGAAAATACATCCTCAATAGCAGATATTTACATTACAATTCATAGTATCAAAATTACAGTTATGAAGTAGCAATGAAAATCATTTTGTGGTTGTGGGTCACCACCACATGAGGAACTGTATTAAAGAGTCACAGCATTAGGAAGCAGTGAGAACCACTGCTTTAATATGCTTTTCAGATTGCTCCCAGGTGGCTGGGGTGCTACTCCATTAATTCAGCAACTACTAAAACTAGAAATTGACACCAAAAATTGAAGAATTATACCATTGTCTTCAGCCTGAAATTGACACTACATAAATTCAAGATCCTATGATAATTATTGGCGATTGGGATGCATACTGAGAAGCAAGAAGGGACAGAAGTTGTAACCTATGGTCTTAGTGATACAAATAATGCTGGAGATATTGATAGAATTTTGCAAGACCAAAGATTTCTTTATCACAAATACCATTTTTCAACAAAAGAAATGGCAACTATACACATGGTTTTCTACAGACAGAATAGAGAGAATTCAAATCGACTAGATCTGTGGGAAAAGACAATGAAGAAGCTCAATATCAACCACTAAAACCAGACCAGAACCAACTCTGCAACAGACCATCCATTGCTTGTATGAAAATTTAGATTAAAGCTGAGGAAAATTAAGACAATTCCATGAGAGCCAAAACACAACCTTGAGCATATTCCACCTAAATTCAAAATCATCTCAATAACAGATTTGACACATTGAACATTAATGACAGATGATCGGATGAGCTATGGGGGGACATCAAGAAAATCATTAACGAAGAAAGCAAAAAGTAATTAAAAAGCAAGAAAGAGTGAAAAGATCAAAGTGGATAGCTAAAGAGACTCTTAAACCTGCTTCTAATTATAGAGTAGCTAAGCAAATGGAAGAAGTGTTGACATCAAATGACCAAACAGAACATTTCAAAGGACAGGTGAATAAAATGAAGTAAAATATTAAAGTGAAATATGCAAAGACCTAATGTCAGGACAACCCCAGTCAGCATATCTTAAAATGAAAGGCATTGAAAACGTGACTGAGAAGAGCTGCCTTTTCAAGGAGAGTGGACTGTAGGGATAGAAATGGGGTAAAGGTGGTGAGAGTAAGTCCTTCCGAACCTTGATTTTCTGTTGCGGTCTAAGAAAAAATTCAAGCGTCAAGTCGTAATATGGAAAGATTCTATGGACAAAATATTGAATGATTCAGTAAGCATCAAAAGACTAAATGTATACACAGAGTCACTGTACCCAAAAGAAGTAGTTTCCATTAAGACTTTCCAAGAGGTAGCATATAATACAGAAAAAAATGGTACTGAAGGAAGAAATTCAAACTGTACAGAAAGCACTAGTCCAAAAAATGCTCCTGGACTTGATGGAATACATATTGAACTGTTTCAACATGTTCACTAAACCCTGGAAGCCACTCATCCACCCCAAGAAATGTGAAGCACAGCTACTTGGCCAAGTGACTTAAAAATATCCTCATTTGTACCAATTCAAAAGAACAGTGACCCAACAGAATGCTCAAATTTTAGAAAAATATCACTGATATCAATTTCAAGTAAAATTTTGGTGAAGATCGTCCAACAATAAAAAGTTACAAGAGTACATTGATAAAGAGCTGCCAGAGATCCAGGCTGGATTCAGAAGAGAATGAGGAACAAGGGATATTGCTGATGTGAGTTGGATCTTGGCTGAAAGCATAAAATACCAGAAATATGTTTACCTGTTATTTACTGACTATACAAAGGCATTCAACTGTGTGGATCATAAAAATCTATGGATAACCTTGAGAAGAATGAGAATTCCATATAATTTCATTGTGTGCATGCACAAAGCCTGTACATGAATCAAGAGGCAGCTGTGTTAGGAGAATAAGAGGATACATTATGGTTTAAAAGCCTGGAATATGTGTGTCAGGGTTATATCCTCTATGCTGAGCAGATAATCTTAAATGATGAAACATGTGGGATTAGGTTTGGAAGAAGACATTAATAACCTGAGATATGCACATGACACAACCTTGCTTACAGAAAGAGAGGAAGACTTGAAGCATTTGCTGATAAATATCAAGGATCACAGCCATCAATATGGATTACAACTAAATGTAAAGCAAAAATTCCTCATAACTAGACCAATAAGAAAGAGGAAGGCCCTCACGGAGATGGATTGATACTATGGATGCAACAATGGGATCAAGCATAGAAACAATTGTGAGGATTATGCAGGACTGGATAATGTTTGCTTCTGTTGTGCATAAAGTCGCTATGGGTCAAAACGAACTCAAAGGCACCTAAAACAATAAGATCTAAAGGGATGATCATGAGAAAGAGAGAAAAAATTGAAGTTGCCAAGGATTTCCTCTTGCTCAGATCCAGATTCAATGTTCATGGAAGCAACAGTCAAGAGATCAAAGTACACATCACCTTGGATACCTCTCAACAAGATTTCTTTAAAGTGTTGGAAAGCAAGGAAGTTAGTTTGGCAACTAAGGTACCCCTGAGCCAAGCCACGATGTTTTCAATCCCCTCATATGCCTGTGAAGCTGGACCTTGAGTAAGGAATGCCAAAGAAGAATGGTTGCATTTTAATGATGACTCTCGCGAAGAAAATGTGCAACCAAAATGCTCCTTAGGGGAAAGGCTGGTGAGACGTCATCTCTTGTACTTTGGGCATGTTATCAGGAGAGATTTGTCTCTGGAAAAGGACATCATGTTTGGTAAAGTGAAAGGTCAGCAAAAAAGAGGGAGATCCTCAACAAGATGCATTGACACAGTGGCTGCCACAAAGCACTCCCGTACAGTGATAATTATGAGAGGGGTGCTGGGCTGCATGGTGTTTTGTTCACTTTTACATAGTGTCCCTCTGAGTTGGAAAGAACTCCATGCCACCTAACAACAACAACAACAAAGGTATGATTACAGTCAACACTTGTAGGGTTTTACATTTTAAAGGACAGAGCTCACAGATTAACTATATAGTTTTAGTTTAGTTTTTATAGTAAAATCTTCAACATTAACCATTAAAATACTAAAAATGAAATCTGTATAATTCAGAACAGAAATGGAATAGGGGAATATAGAAACATGATTAATAAAAACAATGGGAAAAGAACAATTCAGTGAAAGAAGAGTATGGTTCTTGCATTCAGGAGTACTTGAGTGGAGACCCAATGTCCATCTGCTACCTAATACTAAACCTATAAATATATGCACATAGATCTATTTCCCCATCATCATATATCAATATATTTCAATATGCACATGCCTATATTTATACCTCTATAAATGCCCCTTTCCTCCTAGTTCTTTCCTCTATTTCCCTTTATTTTCCTCCTGTCCCACTCTCATGTTCAGCCTTCCTTTGGGTTTCAGTGATTCCTCTCGGTTACATTGTCCTTGATCAAGTCCTACCAGGCCAGTGATTTTGGATCACTTGTTCCCGTGTCCCTGTGTTTGTTAATGCCCACTTCCTTTCCCCCACCTCCCCCTCTCCCATGTCCCCCTGGAATGGTTGGTCCTGTTGTTTTCTCCTCCAGCTTGTTAACCCTCCTATCTTATCTAGATAGACCTGCAGAGATAATAATATGCACAAAAAACAAGACAGAGCAAAACAAAGCAACAAAAGAAAAGAAAACAAAAACATTTGTTCTATTAAACTGGCTTCCATGATGCTCACCTTTCTGACATGATCACTGAACACAAAGTGGGTGCATAGGCATATGTGGAGAAGAAAGCTGATGGTGCCCAACTATCAAAAGTTATAGCATCTAGGGTCTTAAAGGCTTGAAGATAAACAAGTGGCCATCTAACTGAGAAACAACAAAGCCCACATGGAAGAAGCACACCAGCCTGTGTGGTCATGAGGTGTCGATAGGATCAGGCATTAGGTATCAAAGAACAAGAAAATCATATCATTTTGAATAAGGGAGAGTTTGGAGTGGAGACCCAAAGTCCATCTGTAGGCAAGTTGACATCCCCTTACAGAAGAGTCGTGGGGAGGGGATGAGCCAGTCAGGGTGCAGTATAGCACTGATGAAACATACAACTTTCCTTTAGTTCTCTAATGCTTCCTCACCCCCCCCCCCACTATCATGATCCCAATTCTACCTTATGAATCTGACTAGACCAGATGATGTACACTAGTACAGATCAGAGCTGGAAACACGGGTAATCCAGGGTAGTTAAACCCCCTTAGAACCAATAATGAGAGTGGAGGTACCAGGAGGGTAAGCGGAAGGTGGGGGAGAAATGGGAAATTGATCACAATGATCTACATCTAACCCCCTCCCTAGGGGATAGACAATAGAATGTGGGAAAAGGGAGACATCAGATAGTATAAGACATAAATTTTTTTTTAATTATCAAGGGTTCATGAGGTGGGAGGGTGAGAGAGGGAGGGGGAAAATGAGCTTATTCCAAGGCCTCAAGTAGAAAGGAAATGTTGTGAGAATGACAATGGCAACAAATGTACAAATGTGCTTGACAACGGATGGATCTATGGATTGTGATGAGTTGTATGAGCCCCCAATAAGATATTTTTTTAAAAAACAGAAAAGAAATACATGTAGGGATAGTTTTAAAAAATACCCCAAATCCATTATAAAGTAAATAAAGAAAGAATAGTATGGTAAGTATTTATACAGATCTTCATGCATCATTCATGTGTTGTCCATGTTTTACAAGCAAAGAGGTATTGTGCAGCATACTTACTCAATGGAATACCATCAAGAACATCATAGATTAAGGAAGAAAGAGACCAATAAAAATATAGGAGGGGAAGATAAGTTCAAAATGGATGTTAGGAAAGAAGCAGAAACATGTGCTTAATCATAAATTATCTAAGACTAATGGAAAAAAATAATGAAATAAAAGAGCTGAAGTAGGTGGTCCTAATCTCCCATGGGTGAAAGATGTGGCAGGCTGCTTATTTAGAGCCTTGGAAACTAAATGGTGCACTTTTACCCTCTCCTCTGGTTCACTGAGAATTGGAATGAACTCAATGGCATAGATTTGGTTTGGGATGTAGGCTCAATTTTCTCTTATAAAATAGCACATTTCATGTACAAGAGGCATCCATTCCTCTTCAGGATGTTCTTCAGAAAACTGGCTCAGGAAATTTGAGTACATGCTTATATTCTGTCTACCTCTATTGCTGTGAGAAATTAGATCCCTTTGTGTGTCGATAAAGACATTTCTTGTCTTCTCTCAGTACTCTGAAATTGGGCTTGCAATTAGGGCAAATTGGGCTTGCAATTAGGGTAAAAATTAGCGACATTTTACCATTCTTGATAATAAGTGGAAAGAGTAAAGCAAGCTGATAAAAATAAATCCACTAAGTAGAATAAATTAGTGAATAGATTATATTGTCTCATTTGTAGTTAGCTGTTAGCAGCAGATTCCAAGTTTGAATTTAAAACAACATCCATCAAGATTTTATTTATAAGAAGCATACTTAGTAAAATCTGTTTCAGAGTAGTGGCAAAAAGTAGAATACATAAATAATAAATATAATAAATCAAAACCATCATATGTGATACAATAAATTATTAATCATAATGACTAAAATGTTAATTTATATGTTATTACCAATAGAGCCTTAGCAAAATGGACATAGCAACATGATATTATTGATAGATCTATCAACTTAATGGGATTTCTAATTAGTAAAGAAAGAAGATGTTCGCACAAATGAGTTTGAAAGACATATCTTGTACAAGATACATACACCAACTAAAGACTGCATTTTCATAGATCATTTATAAAAATGCAGTTCATACTAGACAACAATTCAAGTTTTCACAATTGCCAGACATCACATTTTATATGTTTTTCTAAGCACACTGCAATACAATTATAATTTGTAACAAAATGATAACAAATTAAATACAATGGAAAATAGTTCTGGATCTCAGAATAAATCATAAAGAAAATGATAAGCTATTTCAAATAGCTTTAACTCAAGAAATCAGTCATTCCGTAGATGTGGTTAGATTATTTGATAAATTAAGAGCTTTTAGTAAATTGTAAAGGATTCCTTTCTTAAATCATTTTACTGGGGCTCATACAACTCTTATCGCAATCCATACATACATCAATTGAGTAAAGCACCCTTATACATTCGTTGCCCTCATCATTCTCAAAATTTACCATCCACTTGGGTTCCTGGAATAAGCTCATTTTCCTTTTTTCCCCTCCCTCTCCTTCCCTGCTCCCCCTTTCCTCATGAACCCTTAATTATAAATTATTATTTTATCTTATCTTACACTGCCTGGCATCTCCCTTCACCCACTTTCCTGTTGCCCATGCCCCAGAGAGGAGGTTATATGTAGATCCCCGAGATCGGTTCCCCCTTTCTACACCCCCTTCCCTTCCCGTGTCACCACTCTCACAGTTGGTCCTGATGGGTTCATCTGTCCTAGATTCCCTGTGTTTCCAGATACCATCTGTACTGCTTTGCATCCTCTAGTCTAACCAGGTTTGCAGGGTAGAATTGGGATCATGATAATTGGTGGGGAGGAAGTGTTTAAGAACTAGAGGAAGATTTTGAGTTTCATTGTTGCTACACTGAACCCTGAGTGACTCATCTCCCCAACTACCCCTCTGCAAGGGATGTTCAATTGTCTACAGATGGACATTGGGTCCCCATCATGCACTCCCCTCATTCACGATGGTATGATGCCCCCCCCCACTCCCCGCGCATTTGTTGCTTGAAACCTGGTCCCCTCGGCCCTTCATGATCACACATGTTGGTGTGCTGCTTCTATGTGGGCTTCGTTGCTTCTGGGCTAGATGGCCGCTTGTTTACTTTCAAGCCTTTAAGTCCCCAGATGTTATATCTCTCAATAGCCGGGCACCATCAGCCTTCTTCACCACACTTACTTATGCACAAATTCGTCTTCAGCATTTATGTGAGGAAGGTGATCACACAATGATGGCTTTTGTTCTTTGGTGTCTGCTACCTGATCCCTTCAACACCTCGTGTTCATTTAGGCTTGTGTGCTTCTTCTCTTTGGGCTTTGTTGCTTCTTAGCTAGATGGCCGCTTGTTTGCTTTCAAGCCTTTAAGACCCCAGGTGCTATATCTTTTTGATAGCCAGGTACCATCAGCTTTCTTCACCACGTTTGGTTATGCACACGTCTATCTTCAGCGATCATGTCGGGAAGGTGGGTATCATGGAATGACAGTTTAGCTGAGCAAGGTGCTATTGTGTTGAGGGAGTGTGCGCAAGGAGGCCCAATGTCCACCTGCTACCCTACTATTGAACCTATAGATATATGCACATAGGTCTACTTCACCCATAATCATAAATATATTTACATAGGTACATGTCTGTATTTAGGCTTCTATCTATGCCCTTTGCCTCCTACTCCTTTCCTCTATTTCCTTATGTTTCCTCCTGTCCCACTACCACGTTCAGCCTTCATTCTGGTTTCAGTAATTCCTTTATTACCTTGCCCTTGGTCACTCCCTACCAGTCCTCCCACCCCCTCCCTCCACTGGTTTTGAACCACTCATTGTTCCCTTGTCCCTGTGTTGGCCAACACCTCTTCCCTTTCCCTACCTCCCATGCTCTCATGTCCCCCCGGGACTGTTGGTCTCGTTATTTTCTTCTCACATTGTTTGTCCAGCCTATCTTGTCTAGGTGGACCTGCAGATATAGTAATATGTGCATAAAAATGCAGATGGCTTTGACAGCACTAAAGTGGCACATAAGAACATGGCGTCTGTAGGAGCAACACCAGCACACTGACAGATAAAAAAGCCACTGACATACAAAATTTAAAGAAGAGAAACCCCCCCCCAAAAAAAAACAAAACAAAAAGACAACAAAAACAAACAAACAAAAAACCTGTTAGTAGTTTGAGGTCTGTTTGTTGACCTTGAGGAGTGTTTTCTGGACAAGTCTGATGAGGTGCCACGTCCTGGCTCCAGAGTCCCTCCTTTATACTCCCACAGGACCTCCTTGCTCTGATTCCCCCGCTGCTCCATTGCACGTCCCCAGTGCTTGCCTCAGTATAGTGGGGTCAGCTCAGTCACATATCCCCCACTGTGTCTCAGGTGCTGTCCCGTGTAGGGCCATGGGTCAGTGCAGGATGTTGCATCTCCCCGCGGGGCCGGCTGTGTGGTCCTCTCTGTACATTGGGCCCTCTGAGCTGGGCTATCATCCTCTGAGCTTGGTGCGCCCAGTGTGCTCTGCTCCTTCCCTTGCTCCTCCTTCCTTTGCTTCAGCTTCCTTCTGGGTGTGGTGTGGTAGGTCAGTTCCTTTCCATCCCTCTACTGGGCATATACCAGGTGGAAGCAGAAAATAAAACACGACCAGTCAATGTTTATTGCAGCCCAGTAGAGGGATGGCTGGGTCATAAGATAGATCAATTTCCATTGTCTTTAAGTATCGGCAGATTGCTTTCCACAGTGGCTGTACAAATCTACACGACCACCAGCAGTGGAGGAGAGTTCCTACCTCCCCACAGCCCCTCCAACACTTGGTGCTCTCTGGTTTGCTGATTTGGGCTAGCCTCAGCGGTGTTAGGTGGTATCTCATGGTTGTGTTGATTTGCATTTCTCTTATGGCTAATGACCTGGACCACTTTCTCATATACTTACTGGCCCTATGGGTCTCCTCCCTAGTGAAAGTTCCTTTCGGTTCTTTTGCCCATTTCCTTAGGGGGTTAACTGTTTTCCTCTTTTTGCAGGTCATGATGGTGTTATAGATTAATAAAGGGAAATTTGTAGAAATTCACAGATAAGTAATTTATGGCAATTAATAAAACTGAGAGTAATTTAAAAATTAAAATAAATGAAATATAGCAACTTTAATTAAATGATTATTTCTCAAAAACATAATGTCAAAACTTAAATGGAAGTATGCAGTATAAAAGTGATACCATTTTTTAAGCTCAATACAATTGTTATTTTTAAAATGGATGCATTACTATGTTGTGAATGTAAAAACCATGCATTTGGAAATACTGCATAAAAGCTATACAGTTATATAATCATTTCAATTTATAAAGTCTACAACATTTTCTTTCTGGTATAGACATCTGAAATAAAGACTATAAATCACTAATATGAAGCTATGTAAATGTTGTTTGTGGTTCTTAAGTTTATAATTAAGAATATAAGTGAATTTGAAAAATTTAAAAAGAATTAAACATGTTTGATTGCATTGCTTTTCATGAAATTGTATGTTTTGTGAAATGTGGTAAATAATTATATCAATGAGTACAGTCTTTATATAAATAAGGTGGTCAGGAATTAATTATTGAATTTATAGAAATAGCCTCTGCAAGTATATTTGTGGTTTCTATAAGAAATGTTGGGGATTATTCATCCAAATGAATCATCCTAGGACTCTAAAGGGTCCTCCACAGACCGATGGACCTCCAATGTGAACATTTTCCCTTTTATAAATATATTTTGTAACAATATTTTGATCCCTTTAAAGGCAATGATTTCTGAGACTTAAAGTGTGAATCGCTTCACAGAAAGTGAGCGCTGCACTTGGAATAGAATTCAAATTGAGTGGCACAGATTTTCCATGATTGTCTTCCATGGGTGGCTAATTTCTCAAGCTACTGGATCAAGTTGGTGGGTAACAGCTAGAGAAAATAAGAGGAGTTGAAAAATAAAGGGGACCAACAGGGAGGTAGATAAAATAAGAGCTTTCCAAAGAAATTCAGGACGAAATTGGTGTTTTAGAATTTGCTAATCTACTCCCCCCCCCCTTTCCTTATGACTGACACACAGTTTTTTATCCTTCAATTCCTGACAAAACCTACCTAGTGGGAAGCAGGGCAATTTTTTAGCAGTAGCATTTCTTAACATGCAAATTGAGTGAACATTCATTTTGTACTTTTTTTTCCAGGGATTTATTTGTTTAAGGTTGGAATCCATATGGACTAGTCGTAGGGCAACATACAGAGGTCCCATGGAGTCCTAGGTTAGGGTTAGACCCGTCAGTAGTTCTTGATTCTCATTCTGAAATAGCCAACGTTAACACTTTTCTCTGTTTAGGGGTTGCGATACATAACGTCTCTTAGTGTCTTGCTCTGCAGACTGTGGCTTTTAAAACCGCGTCTGGATTTACAACCGTATAGCCCCGATAGGAGGCCTTCTAGAGCCGAAGCGATTCTGTAAATTGGTCATCAAGCCATGGGAGAGCCCAGGAAGATGAGTTGCCTCAATTTGGATTTGTCTTTGAAGAGATGCTTTTTTGGTCATTAGCTTTTGTTAAGATAGTTTACCATTTTTCTGAATAATGCATTTGTACAGAATCATAAGTTTTCTCAGTGTGAACTGAAACAGGTTTAGATTAATTGGGAATGGCTAAAGACGGAGAAGCCCCTTACGATATTTGATATACTCTGGAATTTTCACTCTGAACTTCTAATCTGTTTTATATTATATGTTACTTTCATCTTTGAATTTGTTATATATGTAGACAAAGCCAAAAGTTCAAAGGCATAGTGTATGAGGGAGAGAAATATTTCAAGATAATTTATGTGCAAAGAAACTTTATGGAAGAAAGTAAGTAAAAGTACCTGCTAAGTCTTATGTCTTCCTTTATGAATGCTGATGACTCCCAGAAAACGACTGCGGTCCTCATTTATGTGTTTCTGAGACTGTGTGGTATGTAAGTGTTGTGTTATATGTCTTCACGACACGAACAGTCTAGACGAGGGCAGTGAACGAGTATGCGTCTTTGAATTGATGGGAGAGAAAATCAACTTAATCTTGTTTGAATATTTTGTTTCCTAGTTGTTACAAGATATAGCCCTCAGAAATAAGCCTATAAAGGAGCATTATCAGGGATTTGAGAAATTCTTTATTTTTGAAAAAAGTGAAAGACTCGACTTACTTCCTTCTCATAGTGTAGAATGCTGCTCTTCTCTGACTAGGATTACACTTGCAGGTAAATACACATATGAAATCAGATGGCCTGCGAACCAACTAAATAATTTTCTAACACTTTTTTTCCTATCAGTCAACAACGTCGACTTTCATATTATGACATACTAGGCAAATTGTTCAATGAATTAAATACTTTTCTTTTTATATAATTGAAATTGTTAATACCATTTGAATTGCTAAATATTCATATTTAAGGCTAATATCTGAATATTAGAAATATGGTTATAATAAAACAAGGGAGATATTGATTTTATAATTTAGAAATGTGATTATAACCATATTGTAAAATAATAAGAACCCTTTATATCACTTCATTAACTGTTAAGTATTACATGATGATTCTTAATGTCTTATTGAAAACAAATCTCAAAATCTGAGGATCTGTAAAATTTTTAGGATGTTTTGATAATTTATTTTTCAAAGCTAGGTCTTTGTGTCATCTAGATTCTTGTATTTATAATTTATTCAGATATATTTATTCATGTGCAATTAAACTTATTGTGATATATATTTTACAAATTACTTATTTTTACTTCACATATGTTTATGTATTGTATCTTTGCAATATAGATTTTGTTTGTCTCTTGTAGTTAAGTTATGTGTATCTAATAATATTATTGTATAATTATGAGTTTTTGTTTTTCAGAATATAATTTACATTTCACTGTTATAAATACTTTCTGTTTATCTAAGTATTGCCTGCTAATGTGATACATATAACAAACTGACAGCAGAGATTTCTCCCATTTTAAAACTTCATATATTTTTTCTCCTTTGCCCATTTTAGGAGACAGGGAATGGATCCCGGGCCACAGCTTAAGTGAACATGCTAATCATGCAGTTGTCTTGAGTGTTGTGCACAGCAATCAGGACCCACAAATAAATAGAACACAACGAAAGATGGGTAAGGTTGGCAGTAAGGCGGCAGAACCATATAGATGGCTTATTTTTCTTATATTCGATACTTAATTTTTTCTAAAACAGTACCATGAAACAACTTGCAATTGGTGAATAAGAATGGTTATATAATTGTCAGTACTACAAAATATGTTCCTTAAATTGGCAATTCCCATTGACGGTGACTCCATGTGTGTTAGAGTATACACCTGTGTTCTGAGGAATTGTCCATGCTGATATTTCAGAAGTGGATTGCCAAGGCACCATGACTTCTGTTTGTGGTTGAGAACTTAAACATTTTTGCCCATCTAGGGCCTCTTAAGTTTTCTATTGTTGTTGTTAATGGTCATTGAGTTGACTCTGATTCATGGCAATTTTGTGAACAACAAAATAAAACACTCCCTGGTGCTGTGCCAGTCTCAAAGTCATCCTTGTGTTTGGGCCAATGGTTGCAGCCACTGTGTCAATCCATCTGATCGAGAGGATTCATTCCTCTTTTGGGTTGACCTTCTACCTTCCCAAGTGTGGCATCCTTTTCTAGAGACAAACCTCTCTTGATTACATGCCAAGAGAATGAGACAAAAAGCTCACGATACTTGGTTCTGAGGGACACTCCGGCTGCCTTTTTCCCAAGACAGATTTGTTTGTTTTTCTGGAAGTCTATAGTACTTTCTATACTCCTTCCCATAATTCAAATGCTTCAATTCTTTGGTCAGTCTTCCTTATTCATTGTCCAACTTTTATGTACATCTTAGGCAATGAAAAATAGCATAGCTTGGTAGGTACACCTTAGTCCCCAAAGTGACATCTGTGCGCTTCACAACTTTAAAGTTTTCTATTAGGTACTTGTAACTTACGGTAATTCCCACATTTATGTAACTTAAACTTACTTATTTTAATTAAATGTCCTAGTTGATTTTTTTCAAAAATATAAATAAACAAAAGCAATCATCACCCCTCATAATACACATGAGCTATAATCTTAATTTTTCTATAACTGTATTAAAGAATAAAGTTTTCAAATTGTAATTCAGGATATGGTATATTTTGAATCATCCTTATAACATACCTACTCAATTTTATTATATTATCAAGAAAAGTTTTGTTTTTACAGATTAGCACACTCCTCTGTTAAACTTATATACGATCAGTTGTAATCATTTGTGAACCAAAAGGCTCTGGTTAGGACTGCTGCTTATGGATGTGGTTGAGAAAGCTCAGTTCTAAATTACTGCCCTATGTGTTAACCTTGAAACCTTGATTTCTGTTCATTAGCTCCATTCATTGACCAAAATAATTACAAAATTGTCATCACAATTACTCTTTTGACAATGCACTTGATTGTGTAAAAGCAGAGGTATTAGGTTACTAGCCATGTGGGGCAGTGCTACAGCATTGAGCAGTTAACCAAAAAGTTTGTGGCTGGAACCCACCATTTCTCTACAGGAGAAAGCTGTGCCTTCCTGCTTCGATAGATTACAGCCATAGAAACCTTGTGGGACAATTGTGCCCTGTGCTATAGGGTTACTATGAATTGAATCATCTCAGTTGTAGTAAGTTTGGTTTGGGTTTGGATTGTTATTCCTGAAGATTCCTGACAGGGTAATGGTTAACTACTTAACTGATAACCAAAAGGTCAGTGGTTCAAACCTACTATGGGGAGGAAGATGGGCAGCCTGCTTCTGTAAAGATAACAGCCTTGGAAAAATCTATGGGGAATATGAGTTGACTTGAAAATCGTGGAGTTATTGCTATTCAAGAATGCATGTTTACACAGGCTTGCTTGATGCCGATTTTTCACCTAAGGATTCAGTAAGAAATAAGTTAAGGTAATTCAACCAATATACATGTGTTGAATATGTTAGCACTATGCTGAGAATTGGTGATAAATAGATGTTTAAGTAATTTTCCCTGGTCTTAAAGGATCATCAGTTTTAGGAGAAATATTTGATAGAGTGAGATGTTTGCCCTGGTGAGAGGCCATCAAGTCAAATTACATGCTATTTCTCCATGTATGTATCATTCATGCATCTTGCTCCAAACCCTACAATTAAATCTCCTTAACCAATGTAGGTCCTTTTCACATGCATTTGTGTTGAATATCTGTCAGATATCATTTATTTTGGTGGGGAGAAACCCCTATTTATCATCCATGTTTCTTAGATCTATAATTAGGTACCTATTCTCACATCGATGTCTGGCTGCTTCCTCCAAATGCAGTCAGAGCTGTTTAAAGTCACTATTGATAAAAACAGAATCAGAGGCTTGCTAAGAGAATTTTCTCACTAAGATAAAGGCATCCAACTGTGAGGGTCCTAATAAACTCCGCCTAGCCTTGAGAAGCATGGGAACCCCAGAGCACTTGAGCGTGCTCCTGTAGACGCTGTGCGTGGGTCATGAGGCAGTTGGGTGAGCGAAACAAGGACCTACTGGGCATGGTTTAAAATCAGGGTAGACCTGCGTCAAGATTGTATTCTCTTGCCGTACTTATTCAGCTTGTATGCTGAGAACATAACCAGAGACGCTGGACCTTCTGAAGAAGAATGTGGCATCAGATTGGAGAAGGCTCATTAACAATCTGGGGTATGCAGATGGAACCACCTTGCTTGGTGAAAGGGAGGGAGCTTTCTGATGAGCATCTAGGATCGCAGCCTTCAGTATGGATTACAAACAACTCAATATAAAGAAAACAAATCTGCAAACTGAGACCAGCAGGTCAGGTAAGGAAAATATGGAAAATGTTGACATCAATTATTTCATCTTGCTTGGAACCGCAATCACTCTCTATGGAAGCTGGAGTCAAGAGATCAAGTGAAGCCCGGCTTTGGGTAAATCAGCTGCACAAAACCCGTCTAAAGTGTTGAGAAAGGAAATAGGTTACTTTGAGAACTTAGGTGTGCCCGACCCAAGCCATGATATTTTCAGTCACCTCATATGCATGTTGGACATTGAATAGGGAAGACCAAAGAAGAATTGATCTCTTTAAGTTACAGTGCTGAGGAAGAATATTGACAGTACCCTGGACTGCCACAAGATCAACAAACCTATTTTGGAAGAAGTGTGGCCTGAGTCCTCTTTAGAGGCAAGGAGAGGAAGATTTTGTGTTATATAAATCGGGCATATTGTCAGGAGGGACCAGTTCCTGGAGAAGGGCACCGTGCTCTAAAAAGTGGAGAGATATTGGCAAAGAGAATGACTCCTAACTAGATCAATTGATACAGTGGCTGCAACCATGAGCTCCGAATATTAGCAATTGTGAGGATGGAGCAGGGCCAGGTGGTGTTTCATTCAGTTGTATATAGAGTCACTATGACTCTGAGTGGACAGGAAGGTACCTGACAACAGCTAGATCTTTATAAATAAGTAGGCAAATAGATGTAAACATCAATTTGCTATGATAAGTTGAGTGAATGACTGTGATCAAATGCTTGTTCATGAAAGATGTCAATAAAACTGTTACAATTAGAAAAAAAGTTGAAGCACCGGTTTTAGGTCAGAGATAGCCAGACAATGGGGGGTTATAAATAATAATCGCTCATCTCTATTGTTCAAGAGCTTACAACCCAAATCCAAGGCTCTCAAACTCATTCTTGATTGTGTACGTTATCACCTGAGATGACGGTGCACATGATACCCTGCTATAATTCAGATTCCGTGATTTCACTATGACAAATTTTGATTCATTAAGACTGAGTAGCTACAGCCAGGGATTTGCATTTATTTTATCAGCAACTTCATGTTATGCTCATGTATGTATTTGAAACCAGACTTTGAGAAAACTCCTACATATATGCACACATACATCACATCAGGTATCATAAAATAAATATTATAAAAGGACTCCACACAATACATCTGTGGAAATTCCAAACCAAACTCACCGCCATTGAGTCGACTCTGACTCGTGGCACCCAACACCATAAGGCAGAGTGGTTTCTGAGAGTGTACTTTAGTGCATGTCAGTAGCTATAAAGAAGGTTGATATGCAGTCGTTTTGGAATAAAGATAATACAATAATTGTTTTGCTATTTAAAAGTGTAGCTATGTAAGACATTAGAAGTCTAGGTGACCTCTCATCTGAACCTTAAGAGCACCATAGGATTTTTACCACATAGGAAAGGAGGACAATGACTTTCTGGCTAGGAGCAGTGGCATAAAATGAAATTAAACTTAAAAAAAATTTTTTTAAAACATTTTATTAGGGGCTCATATAAGCCTTATCACAATCCATACATATACATACATCAATTATATAAAGCACATCCGCACATTCCCTGCCCTAATCATTCTCTTTTACACTATTTCACAGTTTACAGAAATCTTATATGCTGAATTGATGTCAGTAGATAAAGGTATTCAAACAAGATTTTAAACTTGTGAATGTAAAATATTGGTAATTAAAAAGACTTGAATACCAAATACTTTTAACTAAGTTATCATTGATTCCAAGCTCTCCTCCACCCATCAGTGTCTGTTCCGTCCCCAGCTCCTACTCCACCTCTGTAAATGTCAGCCCCATCCAATTATCGATCGAAGTCTGAAAGCTCAGCGTCCTCTCAAGCCCCTGTCTTCCCCACCACATCCTTTCATGTCTACATCCTGCTGATTGCAGCCTCAAGTCCAACTGCGACCGTCTTCATTGGTCCATTTCGAGCCCAATCCATTAGCTCTTTCCTGTTTCCGAGTTTCACTTTTGCCTCTGCTTAAAATATGGTGATATGATTAATTTTCCTCAAGTTCTACTGCTGATAGTCATTGACTGATCTATTTACATTTACAGCCAGCGGGTGCGTCACAGTGTTCCTCATCTTAAACCATAAATTGCATCCTGTGTCCAGTAGTTGCACAGCCTCTAGAAAAGCCATCGTATTCCTTCCCGTGCATCCCTCAGCAGTAGGTAAACTTGTCCTGTCTGATCTCTCTTAGTCTTACTTTCTCCTCTACCAGCTTTTGTCTTTATTGCTTTTTAGCAAGTCTCACTCTTACTCACTTCTTAGCCTTGGAATTTGCTCTGACCTATAATTTGAGATGCTGCACAGCCTCCTTCTGTATCCCACTGATGCTTCCTTCCTTCCCATTACTGAATCACAGCCCAGGTACCTCTTGCTCAGAGAAGGTTTCTGAGGTCAGCCCCTTTCCCCATCTAGTCATGGTCTCTTCAGTCCCTGTATCAAGAGCACTCCATTATCTCCCCCACAGCACCCATTTGTTTACTTGTGTTTTTGTATGTTCTCTGCCATTCTCGTCTATCCTCCTGGGGGTGGGATGTGTAGGGGCAGCAAGGACCTGGCCTGTCTCGTTGACGAATCTATCCTCAGTTCAGAACAGGTGCATTGTGTTTCTGTATAAGTGCACCAGGAGAGGATGACTCTGTGTTAGCTTGGGATTCAACTTGAGGACGAGGGCAGTGTCTCCTTCACTCTGAAATACTCGTACCCAGTGCAGTGCCTTGCCCTTCTAAGAACTGGTCAATGCTCTTTAGTTGAAGTGGATTTGGAATTGATTCAGAATTCCATGGGGTTGGTAAAATTTTCAGACATTGTCCTGGTCAACTTTTTCATTTTCCAGGTGAGATATAAATTTACATTTCACAGGCCATATACTGATTTATGAAAACAGGACAATATGGCCCTTGTTTCCCTTGATAGCATGGTTTCCACTAAAAGAGTCTGCTTAATAAAATTTCCCTAAAGATGTCAGGATCATAATTTCTATTTATTTCCTATAAAAGTCTCTGTAATTTACACAGAATATGGAAAAGGTCAATGTGTTCTGTGACCTCTATCCAGAATTAAATATTATGTTCTTTGATGACATATTATTTGTTATAAAGATGCTATTCAAAAAGTGTTGCTAAAATTATTTCCTATAAAATTCTAAAATTTATGTTTAGAACAGTTGTAACTGCTAGTGTTATATCAAATACTGCTCAATGATTGATTTGGATTTTCCATAACTTTATTAGAATTTTTATGCCCATTAATACAACCCTAAAGTACTGATATATCAAATATGTGGTGTGAATACAACTTATAGCAACCCTTATTGTGTTTCTGAGGCTTTGTAAATCCTTATGGGAGCAGAGAGAATTATCTTTCTCTCTTGAAGAGGCTGGTGGGCTTGAACCACCGGCCTTGTGGCTCTCATCCAATGCTTACTCAAGGCTACCACCAGTGCTCCTCCATTCATCAGTAACCTCAGCCATGAGAAGGACAACTTCTGCTGTATGTATTTAGAGTACAGCCATGATTAGTACTGACTAATATTTTGTTTTCTTAATATTTTATTGACAATTATTGTGTAAGTAATGCTAAAAGTTTTATTCATATATTTCTAATCCACAAACTGGAAATTTTAAATTATTGTGGGATTTTCATTAGTGCCAGTCATAATTCTGTATCAAATCATAATTTTAATAATAACATTAATGAATGTGTATATTAAACATAAAAGGCCCTGATATCTTGACCTGAACAATCAGTGACTCAAATTGGTACCACTCCTATATGTTTTTCATGTTTTAGTGACATTCAAAATATTTCTAGTAGGAAAAATGTGCTGTTCCCTCACTATAACCAATATGTCCAATCCGTCCCCTGTATACTTCTCTTTTTCAGGTAGGATCAACTAACCTCAATCATTGTGGCAACATATCAGCAAGTGTTTGTCCTTTTTGTGTTTTCTGAAGGGCATCAATGTCATGTTAAATTTTCTTACCTTGTATTTGTCAGTTTTGGGCAGAAGTTCGTCTTGGTCTCCTGACTGGCATGATTTTCCTTTTTGTTTGTTTTATTTTTAAAAAAAGTTTACTTGTCTTTGAATTTTACCTTGGCTAATTCACAGTGCAGTACTTTTAAAAGCAGATACAAATGTATGGGTACCTCCATAGCCCCAGAATTGTAGGTTTACATAAGTGAGTTACTGTTACAATGATTTGTGCTGTTACTACTGCATTACATTAGAATGGCATGGTATTATTCACAAATCTTCAATGACTTTAACTTGTTTCATTTGGCAATCTTTTGAGATGGGCCAAAAAGGTCACTATTTCAAATTTTGGAGCAAGGACTGGGAATTTAAGACATGAAGTTCACAAATGGTAGATGAAATAGAGTAGATTTTTAAAAAAGATTCCTTCAGCATTTCACTACTCTTTCTTCTTGGTGCCATGGTCAGGTAAGTATTGGACAGATAACCATATGTAGTGGTTCACACGTAGCAACCTGGTGGAGGGAAAAGATGGGGTTATCTACTCCAGCGAAGGGTTATAGCTTTGGGAATCATACAGGATTGCTGCTATGAGTTGGCATCAACTCTATGATGTGAGAGGATTTGATTGTTTGGGTTTTCTTACTTCTTAATTATGATTGTAGAAATAGTTTATTATTTTTCTTGATGGTTATGGTTCAATAAAATATTCTAGGTAAAAGGGAAAATAGTTTCCAAATTCTAGCCAACTGAATTATTCTTGGGTATATGTACATCAGAGGCATATTGTCTGTAAGAACAAATAGACAAACAAGATTAGAATTTTAATTTATTCACAGTTTTGCTTCAACAAAATAGATTTCTAAATTGTTCATTAAAATTGGTGCCCTTTTAACCTTAGTCTGTTTTAATGGCTTAAATAATTACATCCTGCATTAAAATTCTTCTTAGTGTATTAGCTACGTTCAGAGAAGATCTTTTGAGTTAAAAAAAACCACAACAACTCAATAATCATTAAATGTTTAATACACAACTCGCTGTACAATTTCTTCTGAACGTTTTGATTTCTTTAGAGTCCAAATAGTGGCATATGTTCAGACACATGATTTGTGTGTGTGTGTGTGTGTGTGTGCGAGAGAGAGAGATGATAATAACACACTTTAAAGTATGCAACAAAGCCACTGTGCATTAAATGTTTATATTAAATTATTTAAGATTATTTAAAATTTTACCTGTTTGTGAATTTCTCAATCTGTATCTTAAGCATGCTTTTGATTATATTTTAATAGTTTTATGTACATAATTCACATATATTTCAATAGTTCAGTAATATTAAAAAGACACATATTATCATCAATCAATTTTAGAATATGTTTTTCTGATACTCATTGTTATTAGCTTCTCATTTTATCCCACACTCCCCTCCATGCCCCCCCAAAACATTAATTCATTTACTGTCTCTATATATTTACCTGTCCTGGAGTTTATGAACAGAAAAACATATAAAAACAAAAACTTATAACCCCACCCCCAACAACAGTAACAAAGGAAACAAAGAAAAACCTCAATGGAAAAGAAAGCAGAAAATACCAACATTTAGAACAAATTTAAAATGGGCCAAAATGGAAATCAAATGATAAGGCTTTATTTTAACCCACCTGCACCTGCAATAATCCAGTTTCTGGTAGTGTGATGTGTTAGTCACTGCACCGCTAGCTACGAACGAGGTCAGTGGTTTGAACACACCATGTTCACACCCGTGGTCTGTGATCACGAGGAAATCGTGGGAGGTTTATCTGTGTGTATTTTCCCTTCACTTTCTTTTTCTACTGAAACAATTTTAAAATAGGTCAAAAGAGAGATCCAAAGAATTAGGTCTTACATGTGCCATAATCAACGTTACAATGCTCTCTGTCTGATAGCAAGACCATTCACATTCCTTGGTTCTGGTCAGAGGGGGTTCAACTGAGGCTTCTTGTTCCATGTGGGACCCTGAGAATAGACTTTGGGCTTCCACTGCCATCAACAGCTTTCTGCAAACTGATGTTCACAATTTACATTCACATGTCATTCCCTTCTTAGCCTTTGAATTTTATTATTTACAATTTTTGAAGCACTGAGGCTGGTGTGCTTCTTCCACGTGGACTTAGTTCCACGTGGACTCGCTTACATGGCTGCTTGTGTTAAGACCCCACATGCTGTTCTCTCTGATACCGAGCCACCATCTGGTGTCATCACCACATTATGCTGCAGCACCCCATCTTCAGTGATCTCTCTCAGGAGGTTGAGTATTGAGTAGGGCCAGGTCCTAAGAACTAATTGTTCTTAAATAAGGGTGAGAATTAAAATCCACTCATATAGCAATGGTTTATATATGTCTCGCAGAGAAGAAACAAACTAAATTGGTCTTTGAAATTGATCCAAACAAAGTGATGACTGCTTCGTAGAAGAGAGTTAAATCTTAGATCCAATAAAGTGCCAGGTAAGGAAGAAAGCAATGCACACATATTTAGGAAGATTGGGAGGAGCTCTCAATTTTAAAAAACGGTTTTACTTAAAGTGCAAATAGATTTCGAAAATCAGTCTGTTTTGCTCCATATAATTTTAGTTTCTTACTCATTTGCATGCCATCGAGTGGGACCGGTGCTCCCTGGAGTGGCGCTGTGTTTGTCGCATGAGGTTTTCTTCACGGTCTGCTTTGTTCTAGCATCCAAGTAACACAGGACCTGACCTCGGGTCGGCGTATAAGATTTGTTGGCCTGGTTTCATATTGAGTTGGTTTTTCAGTTGTATTGCACTTGTTAATGATAAAATTTGTTTTCTTAATCTGACTGCAGAGAAATTATGAGGAACCCCCCTGATGTGTTCTTTATGAAACCCAAAACTGTCATTTGGGATTAAAAAGGTGTGGTAAATAAAAATGAATTCTCGACTTTTGATGAAAATTTGATTTCCCCCCCAATATTCTGTCATGCTAATTGCTCTAAGTGTAGGTTGCTGATATTTTGTATCTTGCAGCACGAGTTCGGATTTTTAAAACTTAGCCCATATTTAAATTTTTTACTTTGCCTTTTAGAACAGACATCAAGGAGACCTTCAACAGCAAACTTGCCGCTCTCGAATTCTGTTAAAAAAAAGTCCAGCCTCCGCCCTCCCTCTCATCTGCACCCAAGAAGTGCAACTGCTCGGTCATCATCCAGAGCTGCCTCTGAAATTTCAGAAATTGAATATATTGATACTACGGACCACAATGAGCCTCTCTTAGACACCACTGCTGATCAACAAGCCATAGAAAGTTTGGAAAAAGAGTTAAAAGAACTGAGAAATCTTGAAGGTACCGTGCCTTCCCCCACCCACCCACACCAGCCAACAATGGACAACGTCTAGTCCATCCCTACTCCGGCTGCCCTCTGTGGAGTAAGAGTTAAGTCAGCTGCCTGATGCTTTCTGTCTCACACAAGAAAGGAAGCAAGATGTTCTTTGCCTTTTTGCCTCTTGAACCATCAACTTTTGTATTTGTATTTGTTGTATTTGTTTGTTTGTTGAAGCTATTTTAACAGATATATAATATAATATTGTATTACATTATATTACCCTAAAAATGTTAGAAAATATGTGGAAACCCTCATCTGAGATGAACCCCTTATCCCACGGGACACAGAGTTAAATTGTAACCCAGGGACCAGCGCTCCTTTGAAAGAATGTTAGAATCATTCAGCCCCTTTACCAAAGCATAGCAAATGTTTATACATTTCCCCCTAAGGACAGAATAAGACTTTCCCTTTGGGCTTGTGAGACTTAACTATTTGACAGGAGAAGATAGTCTCACTTTTCTGTCTCGGGGTGGTTGGGGTTCAAACCAGGGGTTAGCAGATCAATGTAGAACCCACCATCCCATCGACAGTACAATGATCAAAGTCAAAGAATATCATATTATAGACTATTATCATATAATCCACAGTCCATACCTTCTAAGGATTTTGTTCTTATTTGATTTCCTTTTTCTGTTTCTAGTTTGGACTAGTGTGTGTGTGTGTGTGTGTGTGTGTGTGTGTGTGTGTGTGTGTATCTGAGGGTTTTTTAAACTTATTTTTCAATTGTCCCAATAATCTCCTTTATGTCTCCCCGCTTCCTATTATAGAGACTTTAAATATTTAAATACCCAGGATCCAGGCCAGCGGCAGGTGACCATATAATGTTTCCACTGAGTTGTTTCATTGTTTTCTTTTTGACATTTTGTTATTGTATCTGCATGATTAATATTGCCACACTTGGAGAAGTTGGTTCACTGTTTCATTAGCACTCAAAGGCCTTAGGGGAACATGTCCTGTTGTCTTGGTCTATATTTTCTACCAGGTGGTTCTTTTTTTAAATCATTCTTTGCATGTTAGGGATTCTTCTTCTTTTTATTTTTTCCGTATACAAGTTGCTAGACAGTTTCTCTACATATTATTTGCTTATTTTGCTTAGGGGGCATATTTATATATTCTGTCTTTTTTGAGGTAGAGGAATATTCCTGACAACTGACGATGTTTGCTTCAAACGTTCTGTTTGTGGGTCGGATGTCGCTCAGGTTTCTGTGTGCTCCATGCTCAGTGGCAGGGCCTCTGCAAGATGAAGGAGTATCTGAACTCCTCTGTCTTTTGCTAGATTTTATTAAATCCAAATCTTATTTGACTTAATTTCCAGTGTGCTCAGTCCCCTGTGGGAACACCTGCAGATCTGGAGTTTTCCAACCTCTTTTTAGACTTTGAAAATGTGTTTTCTCCTGGATTTTCGTAAAGATGATATGAGTGAAACTTCTCAGGTGTTTTTTTTCCTCTCTCCTTTTAGTTTCCTCTCTCATTTTAGTTCTGTGTGTGTGTGCCTGTGTGTGTACATGATATTTTCCCTTTTATGTATGTGGTGGGTGTGGTCGGGCAACAGAATTACCCAGTCACACCTGAATAAGTCATGTATTTATTCTTTACCCCTTTTCAAAACTTATGTGTACTTAAAACTTATGTGTACTTATTATGTCTCTTCTTCTGCTTTAGTCCCTCTTTAGTTCCTTTTATCATTTCTATTTTATTTCTTATCAGGGAGAGTAGAATCTATGATCTGTCTTTATCCATCATTATAATTTACTAAAAACTAAGATAAAATTACTTGAGAATATTTTCCATTAAAGGTCAATTCTAACATTAAAGAAGGCTAGATCTGAACTATATCTAAAATGATAACCAAACTCACAGCAACCTAATTGTCATTGAGTCAATTCCGACTTATGGCGGCCCCACGTTTGTCACAGTCCAACTGTACATACTCCACAGCCTTTTTAATGCCTGTGACCTTTTGGAATCACACTACCAAGCCTTTATTTCCAAATGCCTCTGGGTAGATTTGAACCACTAACCTCTCAATTGATGGAAAACTTAAAAAGCCAAAGCTATTGCGTTCAAGTTGATTTCAACTCGTGATGATCCAATGTTTAATAGAGTAAAACTGTTCCATGGAGCTTTCCATGCCTATAACCATACAGAAAGGGGCCTAGTGGCCCAATAAGTAAGGCCTTAGCTTTTAATCAAAAGGATCATTGTTTGAATGCACCCAGTGGCTTTGGGGGAGAAAGACCTGGCAATCTGCTTCCATAAAAATAGCAACCAGGGTCATGGCTTAGGCCGCAAAGACAATGCTCTCGGCTCTGCTCTGATATTAGCGACCAGGGTCTTAAAGCCTTGTACACAGTCAGTTACAATGCAGCTCTTGGTCTTTCTTCATGTGAATCAAATAACAGTGCTAAAAAAGAAAAAGAGGAAAAGCCCAAAGGTATAATTAGATCAAGCACAACATTGTGCATCACACCCTCCGCTCCCTCCAGAAAAGAAGCAATGGATGGTGCTGAGCTACCAACGACAACTGCGCTGATCATGATAACAATACAGTGTTTTGTACAGAAGAAGAGGATAATGTAAAACAAAATTCAGAATCATCAAAATGGCCAGATTTACTGGACTGGTAGAACCTAGTAGAACCTTTGATGGTGAGACTCTTAGATACCTGGCCTGCCTAGATTTCAACCCACTCCTAGGGAACAACTTTCTGCTCAGCAATAAGCAAGGCAATCAAGGGATCATGGGAAGAATGTGCTCCTTAGGATTGTCAGCCAGAAGAGGTCCTAAGGGCAGCATTTGCCCCAAAGAATAGAGGGAGGGGCATGAAAGACAGATCAATAGAAACAGGGAGCCCAGCGAGGAAGTTGGAAGAGTGCTGTTGTACTAAGAACTGAAACTGTATTGTATTTACTGTTCACTGGAAAACGAAGTTGCTCATAAACTGCCGCCCTGACTGCAATCACAGAGAGAGCAAGAGAGATGGTAGCCTGGGATGGCTTGTGGGAAAATCAGCTGGGAGGATTTGAACTCCCCTCATTTTTGGTCCTAGTCTATTGCTTTATTCACTTGCATCACACAGAGACTCCAAAAGGATAAGTATAGGCCATCCTTTCATTAGAAAATGAGGGTTTCTCTTTTTGATAAACCGACAAAATCCATTATTTACACATAGAACAGAATAGTTTTCACAGCAGTAGTCTCCTTGTTTTCCTACTCCAAATTTTCTACTTTCTTTATCAATTTTTGTTCTTACATACTTCACTTTGTCTCCATGTCACTCAGTTTTCAGACACTAACCCCCTAATTTAGTGTGAGCACGCAGACGTTAGATCGAAAGTGAGCGCAAACCTGCAGCCATCGTCAATGGACCACAAGGGCTTCTCTGAAGGCCCAGCAGTGGAACGCAACCACTGACATCTGCTCGATCCAAGAATGATTTACTTTCTATTCAGAAAAATTGGCTTTGGATGAGTACACAGCCCAGAACTCACCTCTCAGTCAGTGAGGTAGCAGGGGCCACGGTGAAATCAGACACCATTCCAGAGAAGCTAGCATCAATGGGCAGGAAACTTTTGCTCATGTAAAGCAACAAACTCGCCGAGGGTATGGTCGCACCCACAGACACCATGGCACATCAGAGACTCACCCAAATGAAAATGTGGGTGCCGCTCTGTAAAAGCTGAATTTTGGTGAGCACCTCTCCTTCTGACTTGTTTTATGTTAGCTCTTGGGTACATCAATTTTCTTTTGGTAAATTCTTTTGGAAACAGCCATGCCAAGGAACAGGGAGAAGGAGAAACGGAAGATAACTAATTAAGTGAGGCTGTTTGTGTTTCTCTGTTGATTCAGAAGCTCGAGGGGCCAGGCTGGGAATGGAGTGGGCTGGGCAGCAGAGTGGGGGCTGTAGTCGTAACTTCCTGCTGGATTAGGTGTAAAGGAGGAACAGGGAGGGATCCTTGAGAGCCCAGACACAGTGGTCAGGTGGACTTACTAGTTCATGACCTTGGGGAAATTGCCTTCCTAATTTCTGTTTGTAGCATATAGTATATGAATGGGTTACAAACATTTCACGGGAAGGCTCCCATTAATTACATTTTCCCATGAATTTTTGAATACTCATACATGAAATGTGAAATAAGTATGTACTCCATTAATAAGATATAGCTCATAAAATTAATGGTTATATTATTTGTGTGCAATATTTTTGAAAATGTAGCTCTCCCTTTCTTTGTCCACACACATTTAACAGATCCTCAAACCTATTGCCATCAATCAGTTTCTACTAACAGCAATGCGGTAGGACAAAGAACACTCCCATAGTGCTCCCAGGCCTGTGATCTTTACCGAGCAGCTTGATGCATGTTTCTCCCCTGGAGAGAGGGGCTGGTGGGTGTGAACTGACAACCTTAGCAGTCCATCTCTTAATCCCAATGCACTCTTAATCACTGTGCCACCAGGACTCTGTATGAGCCGCCAGGGAGTGAAGCAAACAAAATAACTAAAAAGCACTTTTTTCCAAAATAAATATTTACCTTATGTTGGTAGATGTCATACCTTCTGTGAAATAAAAGAGCGTCTGGCTTCCTCAGTAATTGGATCCACTGTAATCATCAAATATATTAAACTATAAAATGATCATCAAATATTATGTTAAACTGTAAAATGACTCTTCTGTGCATCGTGAGCAAATTAAATACAAAAAGAAGGCCAACTTTAAGTGAAAGAGAAAACATCAAAATAACCTGATTAAAAGGAACAGGAAGTCACTCGATAAGCAATAACGATCCTTACTCAATGCTACCGAGTCGATTCTGACTCATCTTTAGGTTTTTGTTTTTTAATGCAAGAGTAACTCGTGATCTTAATCACTATTTTGTGAGGTATATTTAGCAGGTGCCAGTCTTAATCTTCACTTTTATTTGAATACAATTTGCCGGAGCCAGTGGTTAATGTACTGCCTGTCTCAGGGCCTCCCCAGGCCCCAAACAGAACAGAACGGAGACATAATCCCACCCACATTGCTTCCTAGATCTTGTGACCCTATGAGTGCTCCTGTAGTCCTTGGAGATTTTCCCATCCACATTGGGACCATTTAAGAGGGAGAACCCCTGAGTAGAATAAAGGTAAGGAAAAGGAGGCCTGGAACGAATAAGAAAAGGAGAGAGAAACAAAGTAAGGTCAAGGGAACAGGAGAAGAGAAAGGAGGGAAGGAACAGGAGATAGAACTGCCTGGGACCGTGGTGGTTTCTAGGCTCCAGGGCGAGTGTTCTCCCCGTCATACCACCTAAATAAGGACAATGTAAACATATAGTTCCAGATCGCCCTTCCCAAACTCACTGCTCTGAGTTAATTCCAACTCATAGCCACCCTGTGGAGCTAGGGTTGCTGAGGCTGGACTTCTGTCCAGGAGCGAAATGACTACAATGCTTGCTTGAGATGACCACCAGTTCCCCCGAAGTCCTTTAGACGTTGTTTCTGTGAGTTTCCTATTGGAACATGCTTATCTGCTCCGTTTCCATTTGGCGAAGTTTCTACCTGTGTCTTTGTTCCTTTTGCTTCCCTATTAAAATGACGGTCCCTGGGGGGCACAGATAGGTAGGTACTCCATTAACTGGAAGGCTGGAGGTGCATACTCATCCAGAGGCACCTTCACAGGCCCACGTGGTGCTCTACTTACTAAAGGCAGCAGCCTTGAAAACCCAAGGAGGCAGTTCTCTGCACAATTGACGGAACAATAACTAACTAAAATCATTCAAATAAATATTTATTTCCCCGTGGAACACAATTTTATACATGCATTTTAAATGGCTTAAATTTTAGAAATACACTAAAGGCCTCGCTTTAATCAGTGTTTTTCCCCCGACCTCACTGTTTATTATTGCAGTTAAGAGATTCTTCCATGATCAGAGAGCATATACTCTTTACTCCTGGGAAAGACTAGTTTTAATAAGAACCCGTTGCTCTCAAACAGCTGTTTTGTAAAATTTCCAACATAAATGTTCATCCAATCTTACCTACCCCCGTATTAGAAAAATCAGAAGTTCAAGTGACATTTGGAGTTTAACACTAACATGTTTTGTTAGCAGCTTTATATTGTCTTTATTTTTTTCATTTACCTAAAATCAAGTGATGCCACATTTATTTTCCTGTTAATATCACAGGGGATTGTGTATTTTACAATACATAGTCACTTCTGCAAATACACGCTCATGGGATTTGCACGATTTCACTTAGTGCTATTGTGATGGAATTAGACTGTTTGAGACTATTTCTCCTGGTGGGTAGACACTTAATCCTCACATCACTATGGGGTCTGGTACCGCAAGTCTACCTTCTGAAATGTACCTGCTTTTCAAAGGCAGCATCGCCTATCATTGAGGAATGTAGGCATGCACGGGACATCGGTCTTGTTTTATTTTGTGGAAAAACGAGGCAGAGATGGTAGCTTAAATGTAGAGAATTAGACTATTGAACCTGAAAAATCACAGCATGGGCAAACTAAAAGAACGCAGTTTTGATGTAAGCTTCTGACTTGTAGGCATATGACGTTGGCTGACTGGTTCTCTGGGCCCTTAGTTTTCCAATCTCTAACAAGAGGGGATGAGACTACTGAATTCAAAAAAATTGAACGGAGGGATTTATTCTTTCCAACTTACTTTTATACATCCTATTATTTAAAATAGATTATGTAAAGCTGCCCTGATTTCTTTGAGAGTAAGAAGATCAGGAACTTCATCCCTAGAACCAGTTCCTGTAGAGAGAATAGTACCCATGGCCACCCCATGTGTATGACAACGGTGTTGCACAGGACATGGCCTATTTTTTCCCATAATTGACCACTAGAACTTTCTTCTGAGGCAACTTTACATTTTCTTGAACTTCCTACCTTTTAGGTAGTAGCTAAGTGCATTGACCATTTATTTCACCCATATATCACAATTTGAAAGGCAAATAATTTTAAACCCTATTCCAGTTCTAAAATGTGTATGTATATATATATATAAAATATATCTAAATCAACCTATATGTAATCTATCTATCTAATAATCTTTTTTACTTTCAATAGAGGAATTCTGCTTGCTCAAAATCCGTAAGTTGATGATCACCACACACACTCACACACACACACACACACACACACACACACATGACTGTTCAGTCTAATGTAGAGTGCATGTAGTTTAGTGTTTAGTACTCTGACCAGGAGGATGTTTACTTGATAATATCATGGAAGTGGTGGGAATAATGATACTCAGTGATTTTTTAACAATTTTGAAATTTATCATATTCATAACCTTACATCGAACTTAGACGGCTGCTATAACTTGGTTAATGGCAAAAAGCAAGCAATACAACTTTTGTAATATAATGATTTTTATACTTTACTTTGTAACTCATAGAAAGACTTCTAAAATTTGAGCTACTTGTCTTTATTTAGTCTAAATCATAGTCCAGCTTCCTGAAGAGAGAAGATTGAAAACTTCTCTTTCAAATGCAGGCAGTTAGTATCCATCTAAACTAAAGGAAGCAAAAAACAACATGGGGGCAGCTTTACAAAGCTAACCTTTTACCGCAGGCTGTGTGGGATGGAGCTTTTCTTTCTCGTAGAAAAACCAGAAATATAAGATGTTTGAAATACAGACAAGTTGAAGAGATGCACAATATTCTGCCTTCAAAAGGGAACCAAGCAGGGTTTTTAAAAAAATCTTTGTGAATTCTCAAATACTTGACACATTTTAAAAGTATGTTTTCAAATTTTACTATGACTTCAGTGTCTTGGTACCTCGGCCCTCAATACAGCAAGTTGGGGGATTTTAATAAACCTGAACTGACACTCCTTCTGCTGTAATTTATTTGAGATAAACCATTAGCGCAATATACTGTGCATTTGTTTCTTAAATGTTGACATTGCGGGGAATAAAATATTTCAGATTCTTCAGAAAATCTTCACAGCCTAACTGCAGAAGAGTTACCAGCCTGCTGCAGCCACTCTCAGAATACGAGTAAGAAGACCTCGGGCTTCCTTAAGACCCCAAACTTCAGGGTCCCCTATGGTGTTAAGGAACAGAGGTAAGTGAAACCGGCAATTTGGGTGCAAAAAATAGTGTATAGGAAAAATATTGTCACGCGTTTTGGTTACCTTTATTATACGTCACTGTGTTGCTGTAACAGAAAGTCCACAAATGGCTGGCTTTCACAAACAAATTCCCTGTCTTAACATTCAGGATGCTAGAGTCAGCGTCAGGGTCCTCAGCTCTATGGGAGGCTCTCTCTGCTCTAGAGGAAGATCCTTGTCTCTGAGCTTCCGCTCTGTGGCAATCTTCATCTCTCTTGGCATGTGTTGTTCCCCATTTCTGCTTCTTACCTGGCTAGCTTAATGTATTTCATACCTCAAGATATACCCTATACTACTCCTGTTAGTTAGCATAATAATCACAGGCATAGAAGATAAGATTTATAACATGTTTGGGGCATAAAATTCAATCTATAACATTCCATCCTTTGAGCCCTAAAACTCCTGTTCTTGGGCCCAAAGATGGCAAAACACTTCCTTCTCATCACATTATCCCAAAGTCTTAAAATAGCTCCAAGTCCCACTCTAGTCTTCTGAGTCATCCATATCAAACTTGGGTGAGATTTGAGGCATATTCCATCTGGGAACAGCATTTCTTATTTTTCTGTGAACCTGTGAAATCTAGATCATAAGTCATCTGTCTCTACGGTACAGAAACATTTCACTTGAAAATGGGAGCATTTCCATTACAAATGGGGGGAAATGGAAAGAAATAAGGGATAATAGGCAGTCATCAAGTTCAAAATTCCAAAGAACCAGTTAGTTTTTAAGATCCAAAAAAAAAATACTGGTTTTGAGGACCAGCTCAATAATGGCCCTGCCTTTCGTATTCTGGGAACTAGAAGGACAAAGATGAATGAGGTGTTCTACTCCAGTGAATATGTATAGTCTTGGAAACCCACTGGGCAGTTCCCTTCTGTCCTTCAGAGTCATTATGTGTCAGTGTTGACTCAGTGATGGTGAGTTTGGCTTTGAGTGGCAGTCATGCTCTCTGGATTCTGCACAGACGGTACGTGGTCCTGGGCTTCAGCTTGGACTTCCAGGGCCACTGGAATGACAGCCCTGCTTCCTCAACTTTGGGTCTCCCCTTTCTCCTAATTCATCTGAGTGGCCACTCTAGTCCCTGCATGGACTAGAAGAGAGGAGTAGGCCCCATTCTTCTGCCCTTTGTGCATGCCGGTCACACCTTCTCTGATGGGAGCAATGGTCCCATCCCTGGGCAAACCTTAACAACAGCCTTGCCCTGTGGAAGTAGCCTGAAGAAGAGCTGATTCTTTGCAACCTAGGAGCCTGTGGCCCTTTGAAACCAAAATGCCCCATTCTATGCTCCTTCCAATCGTTCTGACCTCGGGGCAGCCCTGGGATGGTCCTTTCCTTTTCTTGTAGGACAGTGGGTGAAGCTCCTGTGGTCTGTTTCTCGCCTGTAAAAATCCAGGAGACAGACAGCATTCTTTCGTCTCCTCCTTCCTCTTTCCCTTTTATTGCTTGTTTCCCTTTTATTGCTTGGTTAGATTCATATGTGGCCATCTTAGTCTCATTCACAAATGATTGTGTAGCTGTATCTTTGGTGGAAATTCTAGGATGCCTGTCCTTAGTGTGTTTGCCGGCATTTTCTACCGATGTTCCTTTTTCACTTTACGCGGCTCATTTTTAAGTCCATCCACTGTCTCCTGCAAGTCCCCCTAAGTGGCACAGATTTAAGATCTTTCTTAGATATCTCATCCGATGACAGACATCCAAGTTCACTTGTCTGCCCTCCCTTCCACCAAACATTTGCGCATAAAGAGCCCCTAGCCATTGCCAGTAAAGCACTACCTTGTCTCATTGTCCCATTACGTGTCCTCTTCTGAAGCCTCAGCAGAAGCCCATGTAAAGCTCCCGTTGCTAGCCACGTTCGCTTGCTGGCACCACACCTCATTTCTAAGAGGACTTATCTCGCTCCTCGCCTCATTCCGTGCCCTCGCTGGAGTTGCTGTACCTTCCGCAACTGATTCAGTTCCAACTGCTAGTTTCGAAGACGGCACATCTTTATGAAAGCCGGCGGGTGCATCTTTCCCCAGCAGAGCAGCTGGCGGGTTTGAATGGCTAACCTGGTTCGCAGCCCGACCAGTAACCGCTACGTCACCGAGACTCCTTGGAACAATGAAAGCTCACCCCCATTGAGGCCATTCCCACTCAGAGCGAGCCTCCGGGACAGGGTAGGACCGACCCTGTGGCTATTTCTGAGACGGGAACTCTTTCCAGGTGTCGAAAACCTCCTGCTTCTACAGGGGGTCTGGTGAGATGCCCAACATTTCATATGCCGTCGGGGCACGTGACAACGTAGAACCTCTCCCTCCCCATTACCCGCGTCGGAAGGTTCTTTCACACTATTTCAGAAGGCTTCAAAACGTCATGGGAATTTTAATTGTCTTTCATTTCCATTTCCCACCATCTTCCTGAAGCCTCCTTGTAGGTATTAGAGCAGTACCCTAGTCCTTTGGTACCAAATAGTGTGTCGTAGTTATCTAATTCTGTTATAAAATAAATCCCACAAATGGGTAGTTTTAACAAATTAATTTATTATCTCACAGTTTAGGGAGGCTAGACCCCAAATTCACACTAGGGGATGCTTTCTCTTTCGCTGGCTTTGGAAGAAGATCTTTGTCTCTTTGAGTTGATACTGCATGGTGATCTTCAGGTGGCTTGGCATTCTGCTTCAAGGCTTGTTTTTTAAATCTCTTTAATATCTCAAAAGCTATGGACTCAGATATGCCCTAAATCTGAATCTTAATTAATACAACAAAGACCATCCAATCCCAAAGAGGATTCTAGTTATAAGCTAGAAGTTAGTACTTATAACACCTATTTCAGGGGTGGGGGGGTGGGGTGGCGGCAGGGGGAGGGGCAGGCAGAAGGAGCACAATTCAATCAAACAGTATGCAAAGGAAAGTTGCCTTAAAGCGTTGCTATTTATTGGCCATTCTTTGTAAGATGTTTGGTTTCTTCTTTGACATCTTAGCAGGGTTTAGTAAAAGGCTTATGAAGTTGTTACTTTAACTTGAAGAGATAGTTCTGTTGCATAATGCATATCAGTAAAATGAAAAGACATTTGAAATTTAATAATCCTTCATCATTTCTTCTCATACTGAAAGACAATTTCATTACTTGAATTAATTAGCGTAATAAATTTCAATGCTTTGCATTAATAGAATTTTACCCAATGTGAATAAGTTTTTAAAATAGAATATTGAGACGCTTCTTTCTTGAATTTAAAACTAGATTATTAATAAAAGAATATTTTAATTTGCATCATTTAATCAATGACCAAGTTATAAAGACGTGTTATATCACAAAAAGAACTTCAGAAAAGTTGACAGTTATTTTTGTTTAGTATTGTCACTCTGAATATTCTTGAAAAAGTAAGAAGGTTCCTTTAAATAAGTTTAAATGTAAAAATAGAAGTCCCTTGAATGGTCATTTTCTTTGGTTGCTTTGATGTCTCATATTGCAGTAAAAGGGAATCTGCTATTCTGTCCTTTTGAAAGAAGAAATATTAAGATATACTTCTTGCATTTTAAATTTCTCACTCTTTGCCATAGAGTCATTGCTGAATCATGGCCACCCTACAGAACAGGAGAGAACTATCCCTCGAAGTTTCTGAGACTGACTGTTGAGAGAAACCCTGTCTTTTTCCTGATGGGTGGTGGGTGGTTTAGACCTGCTGACCTTGCACTTAACCATGTCTAACACCACTTACACACAAAAAAGAACAAAGCAAACAAACTAAAAGGAAGCTAGCATCAATTTTCTAATTGTCTTTCCTAACCATACCAAACTTACAGCTGCTGTTCAGCTATTTGTACAGCAAACATTTATAGGGTTACCCCCACCCCCAGACTCTAGAGCCTATGGAAGAGTCACCCTCATCTTCTCCCCAGGTAGTAGCTAGAGCGTTTGAGACACTGACCTAGTGGTTAGCAGTCGAATTGAACCTACAACATCCATTCTCACCATCATTTAATTGAAGAAAATTTATTTAACATTAAATGCAATGAAAACATACTACGGAATAAAGCACAATGCTTTAATGCCATGAAAAAGTCAATAGCATATTGCTGTTTTCTATTAACTTTTAGGACCAGCAAAGTTTTACCACAATCTGATCTTCATTGACCCACAGACTAGAATTTAGAAATTTTTGGTACTTTGCTTTGCATTTTAATATCAGTCTTATCCAGTAAAAAGTGTGGAATATTTTATATTTATTTATATATTCATATAGTGATGTACATGAGTAGGAACTCTAGATAATTTAGGACCAAAAAAAAAAGCAAATCAACCTCTGAATTATATAGGCTCCTCTTTGTACTGCCATACCACCTGTCTTCCTAAACCTGTGTGCTAGGGTTTCCACCCACTCCTCCATGCACACAATAAAACACAACAAAATGAAATTACTGTATAATTGCTGTCATTAATTTTGGTTTTGGTATATCTTGACTGCTATTCACATAGTGCTAATTTACTGTACACAAAAGAGGTGATTTATCTGGCAATCTATTCATTGGGATTCTATTAACCAGCCAAGGTAATGATGGATGTTCTTAATGATGACCCTGAGGCTCTCTGCAAGTTTCTGAAGTGCCTTCTGAATCACCAATGAAAGATTCAACCAGAGACCATAAACATCTTCTTGGTTCCACTGTGGTTTAATTTCTTGGGAGAGTAAGAAAGATATGATTTTTTCATTAAAAGGGGGCCCGGTGTATTGGGCACCTTGAAAGTTGTGGCCCCAGTCTGATATAGTCCCTCACCCCTGCCTGCCTCCAATGACTTCAGTGAATGTTGTATTGATCAGAAGATACATGAAGAGTTGAAACCTGATTCTGTACATTGTGTATTGATCTTTTCATGTATTTCCAGTTCTTCTGGAAAACATACTGAAATTGAATCTTGGCTGACACTTTCTGAGAGCAGTGAAGATGAGGATGAAGAAGATTTTCTTGACAAGCAACATATCACCACACTACCATGGCCAAATAGCACTTAATGATTCCCGTCCCCCCTCCTTTTGTACCCAGGGTAAACTTAACAACTGATAGCAAGTAGCCAAATGATTACCTGTCTAGGTGCTTGAGATTTTGATTATTAATGTCTTTGATATTTCAAAGCCTTCAGAATAATAAAAGTTAGTGAAATTATAAGTTTCAGAGCTTTTTCTTCCAAGTGATATATTGTATGTCAAACACAAATCTATACTGCTGATTATGTAATAAACTTTGGTAAAATTTAAGAAACAATAGTTATGCCTGTGTCTGTAGAAGCTATCATAGGATAGAACATGCTTCCATTTTAAGTATGATTTGGTTATTCAATTGTATTTGAAATACTGACCCCGTGTCCAATAGAACAAAGCACTATCCAGTCCTGTGCCATCCTCGCTGTCCTTTCTTTGCTTGAGCGCATTGTTGTTGCCACAGTGTCGATCCAACTCATCAAGGCTCTTCCTCTTTTCCACTAACCCTCCACTTTGCGAAGTATGAGGTCTGTGGCAATTACACAATTTCATCTCAACTTGAAGATGTACAAAAACATGTAGGGGTATTGCTTAGCCTGTCAATCAGGTCACAGCCTGATGACCTCACTTGGAGGTACCACTAAGACAAAAAACTTTTTCTCTCTTTGCCTTCATCTTCTTACTTACTGACCAGAGGAGCTTCCAGAGCCCTGCAGTGTTACCGCTGCCATTGGATCCATATGACTCTGTACCCAATGGCTGGTGATCTTCCTGCATTCTGCATCACTGCACGTGGCTGAGGGAGTCTGAAGATGGACTTATGGACTTGCACCAGACTTAGGGACTTGAGTTGGACTGGGCTAGGATGTTTTCTGGATATCTAATTACTCCTTGATATAAAGTTCTTCCTTACACATATATGAGTGTCGTTGGATATGTTTCTCTAGTCATCCTGACCGAACACAATGTCTTTCTCCAGAGACAATTCCCTTCTGATAATATGTCGAAAGTATGTGAGACAATGTCTCACTGTCCTTGATTCTAATGAACATTTTATCTGTACCTTTTCTAAGATACATTGAATATTTATTTTCCAGTGCATCATATATTCAGCATTACATTTCAAATGCATCATCATTCACTGTACAGCTTCCACATATATATGAGATGATTAAAAACACCATGGATTGGCCAGATGCATCATTGTCCACAAGGTGACATCTTTGCTTTATAAAATATTAAGGAGCTCTTTTGCAGTAGATCTGCTCAATGTAATATATCAAATGATTTCTTGACTTGTATTTCAATGGATGTTGTTTATAGATCCAAGTAAAATGAAATATTTGACAATTTCAGTCTTTTCTCTATCATGTTCCTGTCTATCAGTCTAGTGTGGGGATCTTTGTTTTCTTTATGTTCGGTTGTAGTCCATACTTAAGGTATAATACTTATAATTATCTGTTCTTGTAAAAGGTAGAAAAGCAGCTGTGTTGGGCTGGGTTGACTAGAGAAATCTAGTGACACTCATTTATCTGTAAGAAAGAGCTTTCGATCAAGAAGCAATTATATATCAAGGAAACATCCCAGCCCTGTCCAACTCAAGTCCATTAGTCAGATACTAGTCCATAAGACCCTCATCAGACTCACAGTCACAGCAATGATGCAGAAGGCAAGAAGATTACAGGCTGATATGTGCAAAGTCATATGGATTCAATGGCGCGTGGAAGCATCACAGGGCTCTAGCAGGTCTCAGAGTGACCCACCAGCAAGAAGGTGAAGGTAGAGAAGCGGGTGGGGGTGAATGGTGTTTCTCAGGGCCCTTCTTATGAGAGGGCCACACACACAAGGAGGTAGTAGACTTCACCCCTACACTTCTAAGTATCACCAAGTTGACATGAAATGACATGACTACCACAATGGCCTAAGCATTTTCTCTTGCAGTGGTGACTTTGAAATGCTGTTCTGAATACAATGCCAGTGGAAGGGTTTGGGCAGTGTCGGGTAGCAGCCAATAGAACAGTGGGCGTGGTGATAGTGGTGGTGGCTATGGTGGCTGTGGCAGCTGCAGTGGCATATAAGCAGCGTGTGTGTCCTGCTGTTGGTGTGTGAATTAGGTTTATAAAATTAAGAAGGAACAGGTGAAGACATGGGTAACATTTCCATGCTTATCGCTTTGTGACATTTTAGGACTGTGCGAAGGGGAGCCCTCCTTGGCCCATGAGTGAAGAGTCAAGTGGATCCAAGGTTGGTGGGCACATGGTAGGGTGTCGATATCTCCTAGGAACAAAGACCCCCATGGAGTCACACTTGGAAGTAGAAACAGAACCCAAGTTAGCAGGAAGGGGGAAGGGCAAGAGAAAAGGTAACTCTCCTCAGTGTCTCCCTTATTAAATGGCCACACCCACAAGGAGGCGTGATCAGGCAGATTAATAGTTTGGACTCAACCCCTACACTTCCATGCAAGAACAAGTAGACATGACATCTGACCTCCACAGAGGCCTTTCTCTTTTTTATTATTTGTGGGTGTCTCAAAGAAATGTCTCTGAAGTTTAGCCCTGGCTGTACCCCTCCAAAGTCCTACTTCAGCATCCAGACACTTGCATCTTCTGTTCTCTGTGATTCTGGGTAGCAATTCTTTCTAGAAGACCAATAAATGTTTGGTGTAACTGCATCATTGATACTTTTCTCCATGTCATCAATAAAGTATAGTGACATTTATACATATCATTTGACAGGTGATGATATGATGATAAAGAGATCTATAATATTTCTATGTCTTGCAATATAAAAATGGCCTTTATTTAAACTGATTCATACCTTCATTCAGCAAAGACAATATTTCAGAATAAAAATTTTCAGAATAAAATTTTTTTCAAATAAATCATTTTAAAAGAGTGTAACTTGTCCGTGGTTTTTACTTTCTTCTTAGAACTTCTGTACCATAATCCTATAGAGGGACAATGATGAGATATCATTTAATATTTATCATTTATGTCAAAAGCCCTGCTGGCCTCTTCCCTGGAGGCTCCTGGCTCTCTGATTTTTACTATCTACAGTTAAAATGGGGTTGGCCACACATCTGTTACCATAGGAAAATAGGCTATTTTTCCTTTCAGCATAGCCGATCACCTTTAAAGGTTCGTCATTCTGCTCTCATTTGCTCTAAATTATCTCCCCTTTCTGTTCTGTTGAGTGAAATTTATCAAGCTCTTGTATTTTTTTCCCACAGTGCAAGGAAGTGTTTGCCTAGTCCTGTTAGGAAAGAGTGGATGGACCAATATTATTCTTATGTTTGCTCAGCCATAGCGTCAGTCTTTTATGGACTAGCTCAGAAAAAGAGTTAATGAGCTGCCATTACCCTTTACAGGATAAGGATTTTTGAAATTAATATTAATCTGACAATTGTCATCAGTGTATTTTTCCCCTAAAATATGCCGCTGTGTGTCACTGCCTTCGTCATTTAATTTCCAGTGTGACCTTGAAATGAAACATGAGGGGCCTTTGTGGATTCCAGAGCAGGCCCCCTTCTGCCTTTATTTGGGTCCCATAACCATACATTCAGAAGAGTTCCTTAATTCCATTGCCATTAGTCTAATGAGGAAATAAAAACTAAATAAGATTAGAGCCTTTGCCTGAAGCAACTTCAATGTGTTCTTTCTTTTTGAAGCCTGAGCTCCAAATGCTGTTAAAGGCTTAACATATTTCTGAGAGTCATTGATAATCTAGAGAATCCCTACCTTATCCTTAATACTGAAGTGAGCCCAGGGTGCTTCTAGCAGCTATTGGGTAAATCACTACATGGTTTCATAAGCATGTTGGAATTCGATGATTTATACCCAGAGTTGCCTAATGCCATAATAGACTTATGGGATTCTACAGTTGTGGAGATGGAAAGAAAATGGCATTCTGTTATATATGATAGTTTATTCTGTTCTTTGATACTCATTGAAATGATTTCTTATCTCACAGAAAAGGTATCACAGAGTAGCTGTGAGGGTTATCTCTTCCCTTTGCGCCACTTAACACTATGTTTTATCCATTGCATTATATATGAGTGGTACATGAAAAGTTTTTCTTAATACTTCCCATATTCTTTTCAGAAAACAATCAAGCAAGTAGTATAGTTTTATCTGACCTTGGCTAGTCAAAAAAGTAAAACTTCCATGAGACAGATGGCACACAAGCATCCACTCTCCATCTTTATTTGTTCCTCTAGTACCCTACTTCCAATAGAATGTGTTATTCTGAGTTGACCAGAGAAACAAATTCATAGACACTCTGATATGTATAAGAATGAGCTTTATATACAAGAGCAATTATATATTAAGGAAACATCACAGCCCAGTCCAGATCAAGTTTTTAAGTCAGTCCAATATTAGCCCATATGTCTGATAGCAGTCTATAAATTCCTCTTCAGACTCACACAACATACACAATGATGCATATGTTTTATTCAAGACAGTCTGAGTCTATCTTCAGGAGACAAGTCACACTTTCTTCTAGCTAGAAGATTATGTATTTGAATGTGTTTCTCCTCATAAAATGGAGTAAACAATACTGGCTTAACTTAGCTCAAAAGAATGTGGTGAAAATCAAATGCGATAGTGAATATAAAAATACTGAGGGAACTGGAAATTGCTCTGTCACGCTGATTATCATCATGTTTCAAGAGATCATGCCCAAATCATTGAATATACAGGTATATGAATGCATGGATTCATCAGTAAACTGGGATTAAATAGACATAAATAATATAAAAACACTCAATCTCAGAAGTAGAGGATAATTGCAGCTAGCTCGAGAATGAGGTCGAAGTGCATATAAAGGTAGCACTGTGGTGGAAGAGTAATGATCTAAATTTATACTATTAACAATCTTTCCGAAACACATTCCCCTGTGGTTATAGCCTTCTTTCCATCATACATAAATCCCAAAATTTAAAATGTTAAAACTGCACTAGCACTTTATTAAAATCTTATGCATCATACTTCGAGGGAGGAAAAATTAAAAAACATTATACCTCTCCAAATCTGTTTTTATAGGATATTCAGTTGCAACATAATTTTCATCCCTTGTTATTTATTACTAGCCACATCTGCATGAAAACAATCTTTATTTCTGCAGAGTTCATCTGTGCCTGTCGTTTATCCCCCACCTAAAGTCATAATTCTTTGTTAGTGACACCCTGATTGTTTGCTGGTAAATGATTATGAGGTTGCAAACAGGATTATGCCTTTAGCTGGGAGTCACCAGCAGGCACAGATGAACTCAAAGGAAATAAAGGTGGTCCTCTTTTAATGCAAATGTCTTCTATAGTTAAGGAAAAGGAGAGGATAGTTTTAATGCTCTCCATAAGGTGACAGTTATGCCTAAAATGGAAAGAATTAATGGATTGATGGGGTTATCATCTGTTTCTTTTTTCAAATACATATAATACATAATAACAGAGAGAAGCAGAGTTCCACTGGGGCTCTCTCTAGCCTTTTCCATTTCCCAGAAGGAAGTAATAATAACCAAACCTTATATATTTAAGAGAAGTATGGAATGGATGTTTGGGGGGCAGTTTTTATATAAATTAGTATTTTTTCAGGTAATTAAATTTTTTAAAAAGTTAACTGTTTGTTTACTATTCAAATAATAACTGTGTTCTGTGCTTTAAAAAATGAGAGCTATAGGTACAGATATGAGGGAGATACACAATTTGTATTTCATAAGTAGCCTTGATGAATTCATCACAGGATTAATAAAGGGTATTCTGACCTCCTCTGTCAGAAATTTGGAATAATCTCTTATAGGTCAGGTTATTGTATCAGTTGGTGTTTGGTTTAATTTTAAGTAATAGGATGCCCCAGTGAACACTGCAAGTAAATGTTTATTTCTCAAACATATCATATATGTGCAAACATGTCACATATGTGCATATGTGTGTATGCATGTGTATCTATCTATATCTGTTTGTCTATCATCTATCTGTCCGTCTGTCTATCTTGCTGCTTTGAGAATAGGAGTAGCAGTCAGGAGGTGGTAAAGCAACCATATACTCAAGATCCCCTCATTATACAAATTGGTTGCACATGTTTTTGCATGTCATTAAGTCGATTCTGGTTCGTGGGGACTCTGTGGGAGAGAGCAGCACTGTTGCATATGACAGTGATGTCACCTGGGAGTAGATCACAGGGTCTTTCCTCTGATGATCCTTAGCTGCTGGCCTTCCTGGTAACCTGTGCTCCACTCTGTAGTAAAACCAGTCAGCACAATTTGACTTGAGCCGTCAAAATGGGGAAAGGTGGGAGAGCTTATGGGGCCCACATCTAGCCAAGCTAGCTCCCTGTAGACTAGTGGTCTTGAAAGTCCACACAATAACTGTTCTTACATCTTATGGACCAGAATTTCACCACATCTAAACCCACTGCTGTTGAGTTGACTTCAATTCTTACGAGTCCGGCACAGGTTTTCTGAGAATACAAGTCTTCAGAGCCTCATCGTTCACCCTTGCAATGACTGGTGGTCTTGAACTGCCTAACACACTGCAGCACCAGGACTATTTTAGCCATATCTAGATGTGACGAAATCTGGAAAATTCAGTGAAGAAAGTGGGTACCTTGTTGCTTAGAATAAGACTGAAGACTATGAAGAAGAATACGGAGAATGAATACTTAGGCAACTGCCATTTCTATCACCGCCGCTAAGGTTACCCTCATGTCTCATTTACAGCAGTTTATCTTCAGAGTATATAGATTTGGGCACAGATTTGAAATAATGTCGTAGAAACCACCTTTTGAAATTTAAATAAGTCAAATATGAGACACTACTACAGCTGAAGAATAACGGTTTCTTCTATAAACTATACCTCTTTTTAAGTCTTAAAGGCTTCCTTTAGTTACACAGATATAGACATCATCATTATCCAGCTTCACATGTTCACCTCAGGACTCCTTAAAATACATTCCACATCGCTTTAAAGTTCACTCTTTTGGATGATGCCCAAATCCAATCTATTTTGGCAAAGATTTATATACACTGTGTTAAAAAATACTGTGGTAAGAAATATTTATTTCAAATATATGTTCCAAATATTAGAATATTTTAAAATCTATGATTAAAGGCTGAAACCTTCAGAATATACACTGAAAAAATGAAGTTTCTTCTGGGAAGATTGAATATTAGCATAGTCATGCCAGGCATTGGTGAAAGTTATTGGATCTTGTTAGTCGGAGTGTTTATGTATATGTGTGTGTGTGATATAGATAATGTGTGTGGGTGTGACACAAAACTCAAAAGAGGATCTTAGAGTTGAGTTGATTGTGTCTCCTGATGACCTCAAGTGTCAGAAAGTAGAATTATTCATGGCTGTTGGGTAGGCTTTTCTTGGCTACAGCCTTCAGAAAAGCATTTGTTTGTACATGCTGCTGTTGCTGATGTTTGCTTCTGAGCTCTTCTGACTCCTGGTGATCCCGTGGACGCAAAGTAGAACCACTCTGTAGTTTTCAGGGCCGGCTCCCGGTGCTGCAGGTGGGTTTCTACCGTCAAACCTTTGGCTGGAACACTTGAACATTTGCTCCACTTAAGGTTATTCCTACTTAGCATTGCTTGAATTCTTTACCATTTCAAGAGGCAGCCTATGATGAAGAACAAATAATATTGAAATATGTCCAAGCTGCACTGGAGGCAATGGAGACAAACTAAATTCCTGGATCTGACTGAATTCCAATTTTGATCTGCCAATAAATGCACACAATACTGGAAGTGCTATATGATTTAGACCAACATATTTGTAAGGCAGCTACTTGGTCATCTGGTTGGAAGAGATTCATATCTGTGCCCATTTAAAATAAAATATTCTAATGAATATGGGACTTATTGATTGTTATTAATATCACCTGTAAGTAAACATTTCCTGAAAATTAGAGAAAAAAAACCAAAACCAGTTGCAGCAGGAAATGCACAGAGGACTGTTAGACAGTCAGTGATTTAGGAAAGGGATGAAAGATGTTTATTTGTGTTCTCTTGACTATGCAAAAGAAGTGTTTGACTATATGGATTCTAAAATAAACAAGCAAACATACACACAGTTAGCTAACATAAAGAAGAATGGCAGTTCAAGAGCACATCCTTTTAAAGACGAAAGTAGAGACAGAGATGGGTAATATTTTAATATAACATAGCCTCTATGTCTTCATGGGTCTGGCGCTAGGATTGTGGAAGTTTTACAAAGTAACGTGGTTCTGCATTCATGGACTTCCCCGACAAACACCGGGGGGTGAGATTCAGGGTCAAATGAGAAGAATTTTGTAAGGATTGTAAGGGTGAATGTAAAGAGAGGGAGAATAGGAGAACGAGGCATTTATATTTTAAGTATGAAGAAGGAGTTCTATTGGCACAGTGAGTTAAGCATCAGATTGCTAACCAAAAGGTCACTAGTCCAGACTGACCAGCTTTTTTGAAAGAGAAAGATGAGTCAGTCTACGTCTGTAAAGATTTTTATTAACCTTGGAACGGCTATGGGATTTCTACTTGGTTCGATATGTCTCTACGGTCAGAACTGATCCTATGGCAATGGGTTTGATTTCTAACTAACATATAACGCTCATGTTATGTTAGCTGTGAAGGTGACATGTCTCGTCTCAAACCAGTATGGATCCAGATGTTGAGTTTTCTTATAAGATTCCCCCCGGCCCCAAGACTGTTCTCCCTGTACAGCTCTCAAAGGACCACTGTCAGAAATGGGTAACCTGGAGACCACTGTAATTGTGTTCTCTATGTCCCTACTGTGGACGAGATGCTAAATGACATTTCTTCATTTCCAGGACTGATCTACTTAAACTATGAAGTAAAATCTCACCTCAAATTGCCATGTGGGCAAAATATTCTCTGACGGTCCCAGGAGACTTTCAAAAGACATTACAGATGTGGCAGGGGCTTTCCCACGATCGTCTGGCACGAGGGCCAGATGACTCTACTGAGAGTCCAAGCCTGTCTCCCCCACATTCCCCATTAGCGGTTTTTGAAATGGCCCCATTTTCTTCTTAATGGAGGAGAAACTACACCCTCACCAGATGCTTGTGATTAAAATAACAGATAATGATAATAGAACTTTTAGCAAGATACAAGTATGTCCTCCTGCTGGCAAATAAATGCAAAGGTGAAAATGAGCAATTTATCTGAAAATAAACACTGCATGGAGGTGGGGGGGAGCAAGTTATTATTTCAAGTTTGAAACAATTATACTTTGACAGCATCACTCTTCTCTCAAAGTTTTAAGTTTATTATAACATCATTAAAAACACATTTAGTAGGTATTAGTGAAACAATTTAGGTAAAAGACAGCTTTGATATAAAGTCAGTCAAAAAATAGTCTCAATTTAATTTTCCCATCTTCTAAAAATATTTCCTATCTTTTTGTGAATAAAAATATCCATTCCCAGAAGACAGTTTAATATAAATGATGCTTTATTTATTTTTTTATAATCATGCCAAATGATAACATTTTTATTCCATGGTATTTCTGGTTTTAGAATGTAGAAAAGGAAATGCTTCCACTATTGTTTGCTTTAGAGAAGTTTTTCTACTTGTTTTTACAATGTTGGTCAACATGAACACAACCCCCCAAACATTTTCTTCATGAATCCTAGATGCACAACGTTTAAATACAGGTTAAATATCTAATTTCTCTTAATGAGTAGCATTTAGAAGATTCATCACAGATTTGGTGAGAGTTCTATTTTTCAAAGAAGTAGAATTTCCACTAATCAAATTAGTTCCTATTAGTGAGAGACAACATATTGTCTTTCACTGAAATACTGATTTTCATAGAACTCATATCACCTCAATCCCCAATTTTTCACTTTTAGTGACTTTTTAGATGCTTACATGCTACTTTCATTTTGTAACTACCCCAGGGCTCTTCAACCCATTCAAATCAGGCTTTTGTTCCTAAAATTGCATGGTAATGTTCTTATCAAGGTTAACAATGACCTCTGTTTCTCTCAGACCCCACCTTTGTCTCATTATCATTTATTGAAGCTGACATCTACTTCCTTCAGGAAAGATATTGCATAGATACTTGAAAACACTATGCTTTCATGATTTTCTTTTTATCCCCTGATTTGCTTTATCACAGTTTTGTCTGAAACACCACCTCCCGTTTCCATCCTTGCTCTGAAAGTTCCTGTCCTCAGGTTCAGCAAGACCTACTTATATCTTCACTCTATTAAGGTGGCCCTATCCAACCTCAAGTGTTTAATTTTAGTCTTAATCTCAGATTGAAATATGAGTATACGGATAACTTCAAAACAGGACTCTGGATTTTTTTCCTTCACAAACTGACTCCTCCTCTGATCTTCCTCACAAATAGCCATGTTATTCACCTAAGTGAAAAGATTTACAGTCTCAGACATCTTAGGGGGCAGTTCAACTCTGTCTTTTGTTATCACTATGAGGAAGAGTCAACTCTGTAACAGCAATGGGTTTGGGTTTATTCGTCCAATTATTCAGGCCAAAGACACTAAAAGTCATCTGTGAGTCCTCTATTTTTTTTAAAGATCTTTTATGCATTCCACAGTAATCCTTGTTAATACCTTCAACTAGTTTTACCATTGCTATTCAAACCAATTTACAATCCCATTGCCCGTGTGTGACCAATTTTCCACTTCACAAAATATGGTAAACTGAGGGACTAGCTGAACATATAATGCAACTAAATCCTCCATGTTCATAATGACAGGTCTGCAAAGGCAATCTGGTGGGGGAAGACCTTGTATCTGGCACCTGGACAGGGGCTTCCCAACTGGCCCTGAAAGTTGGAACCCCTGAAGAAAGGCCCATACAAGGGTGCTGCGACCCTGCCTGGGATGGGTAGAATTCGGTTGGGGGATTAGTATATTTTCCACAATCACAAAATTGCTCCTGAGGACCCATTCAACTGTGGGGACCCCCTTATCTCACAACAAAACAACCAGTTTTCCTTTTAAAAATGAAAGATTATAGCCTTCTGCCATCCACATTCTTCAACTGGCCTTGAATTACAGTTAGAACTCAGGCCAATCATGTTCCGTTTCCCACCATGACCGGATCCTTGCTTGATTCTAGAACTTCTCCTAACGCTCTGTTCATACCTCCTCTTGCTACTCCAAACGCTCTGGCTCCCCTACTGTTGTCTGAGCACAAGAAGGTGGTGGTGGCTTCAGGGCCCTTGTCCTCATTACTCTTGCTGTACTGTGGACCGTTCCCTGGCTCCCACTTTCTAGTGATCATTTTTCACTTAGAATATTTCTTCACAGAAACCTTCACTGGCCACTCTACCCAAAGGACCCGTCTATTCCCTTACTCTATCACTCTACATTTTTCTGGCATTACTATGGAGAGCATGACTGTGGTAGATTACATGTTGCCAGGATACTGGAAGCTAAGCGACTGGTATTTTAAATACAATAACAGATTTATCTGTAGTGTCAAGGTCTCAGTATGGTTTTCAGAATAAATAGACCAGAAGGGAGACTCTAACAATCCACTTCCCAAAAAGGTAGCCAGAACTGTACACTCCTTTGCAGAGGGGTAGCAGGAAGGAGATGAGTCAGTCAGGGTGCAGTGTAGCGATGATGAAACACACAACTTTCCTCTAGTTCATAAATGCTTCCTCTGCCCCCACTATCATGATCCCAATTCTACCTTACAAATCTGGCTAGACCAGAGCATGTACACTGGTGCAGATAGGAACTGGCAACACAGGGGATTCAGGACCAGTGGTGAGAGTGGTGATACTGGGAAGGTGGAGGGAAGGTGGCGTAGAATGGAGGAACCGATAACAAGGATCTACATATAACCCCCTCCCTGGGGAAATCCAAGAACTGAGGTATCAAATCAAGAAACCCAAGCTTGGCAGAAGGAACAGGCTAAAACCAAATATCCAGAAATTGATGAAATTGATGAACTTCCAATTGAGAGGTTTTAACAAATGATTATCATGCTAAACTGGCTTGCTTTTTAAGGCCAAGAAATTTGGAAGTGAGCTACCTGGACAATGTGCTGGAAGAAGTCTACATTCTTACCCACTCTAAATAAAAATGAGGCAGAATTTGGATATCATTAGATAGTATAACTGATATTACTAACTTTGCAGAAGATATATTTTTTCAAAAGTATATGAACAGAGGTGTGCCAGAAATTTAGGCAGGATTCTGAAAAGGGGGGGCAAGAAAGGCTACCTTTGCACAGATCCGATGGATCTGAGAGAAAAGAAGGGTCGACCAGAACGCTGTTTTACTGTGGTTTGTGTGATTTCTGTGGTGGCCTATCTCGGCCCCTGCTTCTCATGCTGGAAGAATTCACGTGGCACAAGCACTTTTGTAAATCCTAGACACTTTTATGAGGGAAAGGGACGTTTCAGGTATCGCACTCTCAAAAGGTAAACGCTATTTCTCAAAAATGTACAAGGCCGTATGGAGACCACAGCAGAGCTCAGTACTGAAGATAGCCACTTCAGGAGAACATAAAAAACCACATGAAAAAATGCCGGAACAGGAGTGCGAAACCACACTTGTGCCACCAAGAGCAGGAAGTCCCCAGAGGCCAAGAGGGCAAATGTCTCCCGGGCCCTGTCTATCCCTGTCCTGCATTACTGGAGGTGTGTGGTTGAGGGTATTGACTGACCTTATTGGCTGAGTTCAGGTGTACCTGTGTGATGTCATGTTGCTCGTGCTAGTCTGTGTGCCCAGGTGTACCGCCCACCTTGGCCTAGGTGACTTGGGTCTGAGCATGCTCCATTCTGAACGTTTCCATAGGTGTCTAATTAGTATGCATGATACCTTTCCAACGCTTCACTGTGGCATGGGCAGCCAATCCTTGTTCAGCATAGCAGTTCAGTGGAGACAACCTCCCTTTGTCCCTAACCTAGTTACCTGTCATTTTAACTGTGCACAAGCATTTGATGATAGAGAACGGGAGTTCCAGAACATTTTGCTTTATTTATGAGGAGCATGTTCATAGACCAAGCGGCAGTCATTCAAACAGAATAAGGGACTACTGCATGGTTTACGAGCAGGAAAGGTGTGCATCAGGGTTGTATCTTTCCTCCATCCTCATTCAATATGTATGAAGAGCAAATTGAGCATCTGTACTATATGAAGAAAACATGTGGTATCTGCTTTGGAGGAAAACTCATTATAATATTTGAGATATAGGTGGCATAACCTTGTTGACTATAAGTGAAGACTACTTGAAGTATTTATTGATGAAGATAAAAGACTGCAACTCTTGGCATGAATTATACTTCAAAATAAAACAAAAATCCACTCAACAGGGCCAATTAGCAACAACATGAATACATTAGCTGGTGATTTAATTTTAATAGACCATCAGTCCCCAGGAAAGCAATAGTCAATAAAATTACTTTGGGTTGGACATATCTGTTGCAAACAACCTCTTGAAACCGCTCAAAGTGAAGGTGTCATGTTGAGAACTAAGGTGAGTTTTACCAGCTACAGTCTTTTCAGTTGCCTCATCAGAAGTGATGCCTTTGAATTTGGTATTAACAAAGATTATATCATACAATACCAGAATTAACAACTCTGTCCTGGAAGAAGTACAGCCAGTATGTTCTTCAAAGAGAGAATGTGAGACTTTGTCTCACATACTTTGAACATGTTATCAGGGCGAACCAGTCAGTGCAGAAGACATTATGCTTGAGAAAATAGTTAGCAGTAAAAAGGGGAACCTTCAGTGATATACATTGACTCAGTGTTTTCAACAATGTGCTCAAACAGAGCACTCAATGATTGTGAGGTTGGTCCAGCACAAGCAAGGTAGGGTTTCATTCTGTTGTATACAGAGTCACTATGGGTCCAAATTGGCTCAATCAGCCCTAATAGCAGCAGCAGCAACAATAGCATTACATCTTTGAGTAGATTTTAGGGCAGGAACGAATAAAATGGGAATTCTAACTCATTTTGTTATGATAGAGAATGTGAATTCTAACTCATGTTTATAGTCTGATAGAGAAGACATGCATACATACATACATACATACACACATACTTTCATTAAGGCGCATATAGTAACCTCATCTGTGTGAGATTTGTGTAAGAGAAGGCTTTGTCAAAGTTATGCTTACTTTTTGTCTTGAGAATGAGTTGAATTTTGTAATCTTTACTGGGATAGTAGGCGTAGGGTTGGAAAGCATTCCTGAAAAAAAATGTACATAGAAGAAGTAGATATACATAGAGGCTAAACTACTTGGGGAGCAGAGCAGAGCGTGGTTCTCATTATTAAGTTTATTTGTGATTATTCAGACAATGAAAGATTCTGAATTTTGTATGTGCTAAGATTAGCTCTAGGATCCCTAGCTGCATACTGGTTAGCCCCTGTCTTGGTAACTGTAAGAATAGTGTGGGTAAACTCACCCAGACTCATAAAATTCTTCAAACATTAGTCTCAAAAACTCTCTGAAAGCAGTTCTACTGTGTCACATGGGGTCACTAGGTGCCCAAACCAATTCAACAACATGTAAAAGCAAAGGTTATCTCAGAGGTTCCTGGATGATGTAAACGATTTACACTCAACTACCAACCAGGAGGCTGGTGACTTGATTTCACCCAGCAGCATCACTAAAAGAAGATCTGCTTCCATAAAACTATAGCCACTGAAAATCCTGTGGATTGTAGTTCTACTCTGACACACCTGGCATGCCTATGATTAGTAGTTGATAAAATAATCAAAAGTTTAGTTACGATTATCTCAGGGTATGACATTATCAATCATTATATTTTTCTAAGCTCTAGGTATTCATCTTAGCCTTTTAAGGGGGAAGTAAGCCATCTTTTTAGAAGTAGAAAAGTTCTACCTTTCAATTATATACAGAGTCGTGATATAAGCTGAAGTGCAAGAGAAACGTCACTGATTGAGGGGAAGATATTGGAGGTAGCTACCCATGAGAGAGGTATAATTTTCAGCATAATAATGAACTTATTTGCCTTCTTGACTTCCTGGAAAAATAATCATCACTATCAAACTGAATTATGGGGTCATGCTCTGTCTTACTTTCTGATTTTACAGAAGATAAGAAGCATATGAATTCTTGCTTAAGATATTTTTCTTTTGCATTGTTATACAGCACAAATAAATAATTTATGCTAATGTATTTCACATCCTGCTCCACAGAGTTGGGTGGTTTCCTAAAGACCAGGTATGGTGGGACAGAACATTTCAGAGTCCCCACTTGAATTTCAGTCCCAGAAACTCCACTTCTAATTCTTATCATGCTTTTATGAAAGGTTTTTTTCAACTAAGATCTGCTTATCAAAAATTATTAAAGATATAGTTCTAATTCTAATTCCACCATAACAAGAACAAATTCCTATTTGTGACTGTGCTTTTAATTGAGTGGAAAAACACTGTGTGTCTGCTACCTGCAGCATCCTACACTCAGCATAACACGTTGGACTACAGATGACCAGGCATTGGAAAGTTCAGCTTGACTCAGAAGCTGAGTCACTGTGCTGATGATGCACTTTTGCAAAATGATACAAGCACTTTCACTTTGTTCTTTTGGTTCTGTTGGGAAAAGGGATTAAGAGGCTGCCCTTAATGTGTCATAGGACTCTCTATCCTGTTTCCATTTCTTCATGGCTGTACAAAGCTGATCAAATGGGAGTTAACTTTAAGGATTTTCATTTATGAAATAGCCGATATCCGAGTACTATTTCTATTTTTAGAATGAACATTTGAAGCTTTGGGTGGAACTTGAGATGTCTGGAAGGGGCCAGGCTCTAGACATAATACACACTTCCCTGAGTGGGGCAGAAGCTGACAGTCAGGGAAGGGAGCACCATTCAGTTATAGGTAAAGTAAGTAGTCTAATCTCACAGGTCAATTGTCAAAATTGATGGTGAGTAGCAGTTAGTGGAACCCCTGGCCTGTGACAAGTATTCATAAAATACAGCAATATTGAGGCAGGGCCAGGGGAAAAATCAGGAATACTATACAGACTTAAGGAAAAATGAGACCTATTCCAAGAAGGACATTGAAAAGATTTGAGAGTGGAAAGCAAGTGGTCTGTTCCAGTGACTTCACCAGCTGGATGTAACATTCCTATGCTTTTTTGAGGCATTAAAGGGTCGTGGGAAATGACCTGCCTCACAACCATACAGGTTAACTGCCATTTGCTTAGGGTCAGGGGAAGGACATCATAATGCATCCCGAGAGTCCAAAAATTATTTTATGGGCCTTTCACTAGCCCACAAGGACAAAGTTAGTATGTGGAGCTCACTAAAGACCTATATATGTATATCTTAAGAATGCATCCAGATGTGGCAATAATAATATTGACCCTGCAAGAGAGGCATCTTGTAAATATTCAGAAAGTTGGGGATTTGGTGTGCCAGCTTTTTCTTTACTTGTTCACTTTAGTGTGGTTATGCAGTTTGTACACTAAGCGATAGGATGAGTGTGGGCCCAAATTCACCTTGTACTGTCCTTGACAAATGACATGACCTCACAAAGGCATCTACATATGCCTGTCAACGGTAGATATTTTCTAATTCAAGATACCCTAGGGGTGTTGTAATATTTTATATCGTAATTCAAGCAACACAAAGAATACCAAGTCTTAACAATGAAGCTTCCAAACACTAATGTCCCATGAAATTCCCACTGTGCTGTCTGGATACTCAGTCTTCCAAGAAGGAGTGCATCTCTTGGCATACCATGGCACAGCTGCAATAACTGCATTCATGTGGAATCAGACCCTTGGAGCATCGCATATCCTAATGCTTTTGGTCTTGGCTGGGCTAGACGTTTGAGTAAAAAGACACATAGTCTAGAGAGAAATAAAAGTTACAGTGAGGCTTCATGAGAGTCAAATTAGGCCTGATAGCCACTGACCTGATTATGGTATAATCCAGATTTGTCTCCCATCTACAAGGCGTACTCCCACAAAAATGGAATTTTTTTTCAAAGCTATGTACTAAAATTTTTTTTACTAAACAAACTTATTACCTTCAAACTACTCTCCAGTACACTTAATACGTCTGTCAAATCTGTGATTCCATTCTTGGAAATATATTTTCAGACTCATCTTTTTGCATGGCTGACAGCACCTCCCTCATTTTTCTCTCTTCTACATCATAAAATCACTGTCATTTTATGCCCCTCTTCATTTGCATAAACAAACAGAAGTCGCATCGAGTAAGGTCAGATGAGCAAGGTGTGTGGGGCAAGAGAGGCAAGCTGTTTTTTGGGCAACAACTGGTGCAGAGATGGCTGTGTGAGCAGATGTATTATAGTGATGCAAAACCATTCCCCCCATCTGCCACAAATCGGACCTTTTGTGTTGTACAATGTTACCCAATCTTTTCAGAACCTTTAAATAGAAATTTTAATTAACAGACTGACCTGGAGAAATCAACTCCAAATGCACTAAGAGTAGACATTTTCAGCCACTTGGGAAGTTGGTGAACATAAGAACGAGGTTTGTCATCCATGACATTTCACCTTTTTTGAAACGTGAAAACTATACATACACTTGTGAGGTAATTTATTGTGCCAATCTGACTGATAAACACATGTGGGGTGAATTGAAGAGGGCGAGATAAATGGTTCGGTGAGTCTGGCCTTTCTAGTTCTTGGGTCTCTTGCTTTGTGATGGTCGGACCAGGGTGCAGCTCCCTTAGCCAGTTCCCTGCTTCAGCTGGCAAGGTTCACTTCCTTCAAGACATCTCCAAGGAGAAACCTCATGGACCTACTCCGATGCAGCCCTGGGTGCTGGAGCAGCCGTGTGGAGACCCCTGTCAGCACTGAGATGTTTACACGTTCACTGTTTTGGCTTGTCAGTGTCATAGTGTGTGTTTTGTGAGATGCATGAGGACTTTGTGGATTGGTGTCGGACATATGGGCTAATGGGTTAATGTGGGCTCGGGCACAACCTTTATATAAAACTCTTATGCATGAGTTTCTGTGGATTTGTTTCTCTAAAATACCCATACTAACACAACTTTAGTTTTACCATAGTGCTGTCCTTGTAAGCTATGTTCAACATCACAGCAGTTTCTGTGGCATTTTTCCTGAGCAGGAACCAAAAGTTCACAGCCACGTGCTGTTCTCTTAAATCCACTGTCACAAAGGAAAAACAACAACAACAAAAAAAACGAGGTTCAAGCAAAACTGCTTTTAAGAAAAAATTCACTGTGACCTCAGAGAAACTTCCAAGGTGACGCCACTAGGTGAACCAACTCAAAGCCAGTTCCTTAATGCTTGCTCACCTAGCTAGAAAAAATGTATACTACAAAAGCTCCACCCAGCATAATTCTGGCATTTTTGGGTACCCCTTTGTATTTATCACATAATGAGTGCTTTTTGTTGTTACCTGTCTTGCTGTCAACTCCAACACACATGACAGAACAAAAGTTTTTGTATGACAGAACAAAACACTGCCCAGTCCTATTATGTTTGAGCCCATTGGTGTAGCTCATGTCATCACCATCAAACATTTCAAATAAGTCAATTCTTTACTCTCCCCCTTTCAATGCCTAGTTTTCACTTGCACTTGAGGCACCTGGATTCAACAAGGATTTATCACCTTGCTCTACAAAAATTGCAAAGCAATTGAGAGTGCATCAGTAAATGGCTGCAGAGTTGAGATTGGAAGAGGAGACCAAGAATAATTTGAGTTATCTTCATCTCTTTGGCTTTTCAGTATGTCATATATAAATATAAAACAATCATCCCAATAATTTATGAAAGTAAATGAAGTGTGAAGTCTAGAGATAGTATTTGTAGATATTTTGCAAAGTGCCTGGTATGTAGGGAGCATTAAAACATAGGAAGTGATGGTAGTTTGATGCAGACAAAAACTGTATGCCAGCTGCAGTAATTATATCCCAACATGGGACTCAGTCTTCAGCTGAGGAACACCGTTCCTGATCTATTTAGCTAAACATGGCTTATATCCCATTCCCTTATTTTTATGATACTCGCATATTCCTCTATGTCCAGGTGTGTCTACCCAATGTGTCAGTTCCACTTGCTCAATTCCACCTTCTGAAGAATTCATAGATTTCCAGAGTCTTCCTACATTCTAGTATAATATTATGGCTACTAATTAGTGAAATATATATTTTTGAGAGAAAAGGAATGCAGATTTTGTGAAATAGATATCTAATGATCAAGCAAACCCTGACTGATTAAAGCAAAAACCAATTACTCACTGTCATTGGGTCAGTGTCAACTCATAGTGATCCTTGGACATGATGGCACTGAGTTCCAGAGTCTTCCTCCCTCAGAGAGTTTGGCAGTTTCAGACTGCTGACCTTGGGGAATCACAGCTCAATTCCCAACCACCAGGATGTCTAATTGCAAGAACTGACAGCAGCTTTGATATGGTGCATAAGAGAGAAAAAAGACTGAAGTTTCAAATTCAAATGGCAAAAAGGTGCTGCAATTTATAGGAATGTTATAATAGGTGGGCATTGAAAAAAGAGTATTGTGATATTTAATTAATACCACAATACTTTCCAAATATATATCTCTAAATCTGTATCTTCTCTTTGTGTGTATATATATATATATATATATATATATATATATATATATGCTAAACTCCCTACTCTCATTATTTTAATTTTGTTAATTTTATGAACAATGAAATTTCATTTGAAGTTCATACTGTTTTCTTTGACAGCACATTTGTCAAACGTACATGGAATTAAGTAAATATAAATCAACTTTATTTATAGGAAGTCTGAAAATAATACACTAAAATGACTTTAATTGATATGCATTTGAATGTGATGGCTGGTTAATTCAGAAGCTTTTTGGGAAACCAATCTAGCTGTGATGTGGGGATAATGGACTGCTAATTGCCATTCATTTAATCCTCTTAATATCGTGTTTCCCACCCGCTATGTTCCCCCTACTGGCATATCTGGCAAGCAGATTGACCTGAGCTGTTGGATGAGGTTAAAGTGCTTGAGGCATTCAAATCTCCAGCCAGTTTACTCTCATCAACTGTTAAATATTTTTAACATTTAAACAAGAAAAATTACAATAATTAGCTATCATAGAGAAATCATTCTCTCTTAGGGTCGCGCAGAAGTATGTAGGTTGAGTCATCAGTAATAAGGATAAGGACCTACAAGTTAGATCATGGAACAAAGAAAACATTCAGCAAGAGTACAACAGAAGGAAGTTATGAATTCTCAAATGCTTAGAACATCTGAACCCAGACCAAGAGCAACCTATAGTTTTCGAAGGCAAAATTCTTATCTAAATTTATAGATTCACCAGGTGTCTATAAGGAATAATTCTTTACTAATCATACGTCTCATTAGAGAAAAAATGCTAATTGAAAGGAAAGAGCAAGAACTTACCTAAAAGATAAGTTTAACCCAATTCAGTGATTTCATGCCGGACAGAAAAGTGCGCTGGGAAGGTTAAGTGACTTGGCCAAGGTCATAGCACTAACAGACATGAGCACTAAACGTAAAATTGAGCTCCGGAGATTTCCACATCTTCTTCCACAAGTATTTCGTGTAGTGTTCCTCACATTTTCTCCTCAGAAATAGCTATTTGGTTATTTATTCATTAATTGAGGAAATATTTCTTTCTGGGCCAATTTGGGTCTAGCTCTGTGCTGGTACCATGAATTCAACAACAAATAAGCCCTACTTTCATGCATTGGTCTAGTGGGTAAAGGGTAAGAGAGGTGGGAACAGATGGGGAAGGGAGGCTAAATGTAAGAAGAACATTTAAGCAGGTCTCTTCACTCAGTCTCTAATGATGAGATTTTTAGGTTTAAGGGAAGGCAGAGCTCACTATTAGATTAAAAAACTTGCCAGATGATCAGAACTGTGTGTCCATGAAGGCAGCGGAAGTCAAGAGAGGAGGGGCTCCCCCAAACATGTGTACCTTCAAAGTGCTAGTGCCGCAGACCAAATCCACGTCTCCTGATGATGCCAATAGAGGGGCAAACCCATTTTTCTAAGCAGAGCGAACCCCTCTGCACCATGAAGCACCCACTTAAAGATCCCATTTAGTGGTTGAAGGCAAGTAGCAAACTCTCTCTATTTACTTCCCAATAATGATTCCTATCGCACACTGTATCAATAACAATAAGTAAAAGAGATTAATATAATCCTTCTATAGCCAAATCCTAAACACATTCTGAAAACAGTCAGATTCAGTCCTTACCTCTACTACCCCATGTATATGCAACACAGCTTTGGTCCTCTGACTTCGTTAAGTCAGGGCATGGCCCCAGGTCTGCCATTCTGACTAAGCTGCATGGTCTCAGAGAACTGCAAGAGGTGATTTCACCCCCTTAGCTCAAAAGTTACATCGATTACTTTAGATTTTTTTGTCATTTCTGACAGGATTAATCAAAGACAACTCCTAGGGATCAACACTTTCACTTTCCATGTCTTTTTGAGAAAATAAGTGAGTAAACAGTGTGGCCGTAACTGACTTCTGGCTAACCACAGAACAACTACCAAAAGGCAGAGGTCAATCGAGCATCCGCTCTCCAGTTTCCTGATTTGTTCCTCTAGTATCCACTCCCACGGTACCATGTACACGTTTTAAAATGACTTCCTTACAATCACATGTGGACGTAGCTTGTATAACGTAGGCAGGAATGGATTTCTGCCACAACTCACGCACTCATGCCAAATTCTTGTGTCAGACTCAGTCTCCAAAAAATAATTGGAACTGCGTTTCAAGCTGAAGGACCTTGGTAGGAAATAAAACCATGTCCTCAGTGATTATTAATTTAAGAATGTGGAATAAACCTCTACTTTTTCCCCTCATAGATCTCTAACTGCCTTACATTTGCGAGTAGAGTTACTCACACCTTACGTTTGCTTACAATAGTCTTTATATTACACCAGTAGTTCTCAACCTTTGGGTTGCAACCCTTTTGGGGGTTGAATGACTCTTTTGCAGGGGTCGCCCGATTCATAACAGTAACAATATTATAGTTATGAAGTAGCAACAAAAATAATTTTATGATTGGGGGGTCAGCACAACATGAGGAACTGTATTAAAGGGTCGCGGCATTAGGATGGTTAAGAACCACTTACAGCAATCATTGTTTTGTGTGATAGTGTAGCTATTATTGGCATGCACTCTGCTTGACTTTGAATCCCGCTTCCACCAGTTACTTATTTATTAACTATGTGGACCAGCGCAAATTAATTCCCAGAATTTCATATTCCTGTCTTCTTATAAGCAGCAGGAACCATGTGCCATTATCGAGAGCGATAAAAGAATAAAAACAACCGAAGTGCTTCCAGTACAACTCCGTATATGGTGGATCCTATACAAATACTGGCTGTTATTTCATTCGGTTGAATCATTGCAGCAATAATGATTTTATAATGTCAACCACTGTAGTGAAATTCAATTATTTGGTATGGCTCTTTTATCTACAGTCTTTAGAAATTCCACAAAATGCAAATAGGGCGTGTGACATGCTAGCAGAGGAGATGGGTATGTTTTTCCATCCCACTGGACATAAGGTGAATCTGCTCAGAAGTAGCAACAGAAAAATCCTATGACCAGCAAGAGAGAAGAAACAGGTGTGAAGGGCCCCTTATGTGGAAAAGGGGTAGAGGATGAACATGGAGATCAGGAGGCAATGGAGCTAGAGAGCTCTCCATCCAAAGAACAAGGGACACTGAGTGTCTTTGGGCAGGAGGCTGACTTGCAGAGTGGGGCGCCTTTGGGCAATTATTAAAGCTAAGGGAGTGCATGCCTGAGCAGGACAGAAGCCAAGGGACCATATGGCTGGGAACCCATGGACCAGGGAGAAGGGACCATATGGCTGGGAGCCCATGGACCAGAGAGAAGGGACCATATGGCTGGGAGCCCATGGACCAGCGAGAAGCATGCCTGCCAATAAGGATGAGAATTCGTACGGTGAACAATAGAACGATCCTTTGCATTTTGTATCCTGTTGGCTTAGTCCCTAATAAGTCCCAGCATCATGAATACTCTTAGTCATTTCTATGTGGACCATGCAATGGATTATCAAACGCGAAAGAGAAGTAAAGTGCTGTGAGGGGGGTGGCTGATGTCACAACACGGCAAGCAAGTTGGAGGGTGGAGGTATGTCTGATCTCCGTCTTGCCGGAGTCAGTACTGGCTTAGTGTGGCGTTGGGTTCTCCTTCTCAGTGCTGAAGCAGGAGCAAGTGAGCCATTTTAGAAGCCTCAGCCATCCACTGCCACCGACTGAATTTGGACTCATGGAGACTTTATTTAAACAGTGTTTCAAAGACTGTAAATCTTGAAGGGAATAGAAAGCCTCTTCTTTCTAACATGGAATGGCTGATGCATTAGAATTGTCAACTTGCAATGCCTAACCCGCAGTGCCACCAGGGTTCGTTCGAAAATCAGCAGCTATACACATTTTTTTCATGAAACCTATGATCTAGATATTTTTCAAGATCTCAAAGTCATTTAAGAGACTGGCAAGACTGCGACGTTTCTTCAGATTCCTTGTGACATGCAAGGCGATGGCTGCTTCAATTCCTTCACCCGACTCCTGAGAAGGAGAATTGCATTTCAAGAGTTCTAGACTTGCTCCTTGCACACCCCTCACGGTCAACAATCACCATCGCTATGAAACTGATGTACAGCAGAATGTCTACTGAAAATCTGAAGTTTTTGAGGAGGAGTCAGATTGTACCCACACTTCCAAGTATAAGAGTGTCTTCTTTGGCATTGCCACAGGGATTTCTAAAGCCTGGGACAATCCATGATGTGTCCCCAACTTGCTGTCTTTCTCTCTTCTCCCATTTCTTTTTATTTTTCTTTCTTTCTCTTATCATTAGCGTCACACATTCTACATAAGAATCAAATTTCTCTCTCTTATTTTTTTTTTTTTTGCGGGGGGAGAAAGAACCCAAGCCTTTTTATTTTCTTCCTGTCTTGGTTCATGCCTTTGGGTCTTAGCTTCCAGTTCAAGTGACTTATCAAAAACCTTTCTTAAACAAAGAACATTCTCTCCCCAAAACTACACTAGGTGTTAAGAAAAGGGATTTGCTCTTAACACTACAAAGCCATCAGGAAATTAAAGCACAGAGATCTTAAGAGGAATATTCGAAGTTATCTATATGATATTTAGTAGAACTAAAGCTCAAAATTAGCACACCTTCTCTTGTCCTCTTCTTAAAAAAAATGACTCAGAAATATATGTAAGTTTTTGATATACATTTTGAGTATGCATTTGAACCAAGGCCTTATACTAGGAATCAAAATTTTTAAAGTGCCTCAGACTTATTCTTTGTCTTCAACGTGCTTAAAATCTGCTGCAGACAACAATTTTCTACAAGTCACATAGCATGCCCTGACACCAGTGAGAGTAGTTTTGCTTTTTACAATATTATATCATGGTCTTGTTCTATAAGACATGTATTTTTATGTTAAATAGGAAAGAAAGGAGAAAAATGAAGAAATTTATTAATATCAATAATTGATTGACCAAAATAACATTTTCCTAATCTGATAAATTGTCAGAAATTATTAGTAAAATTGAAAAGAATGGGAATTTCAGAACACTTTATGATGCTCCTTCAGATCCTGTACATAGACCAAGGAGCAGTCTTTTGAACAGAACCAGAGACTAATGCATAGCTTAAAATGAGGAAAGGTGAATGTCAGGGTTGTCTGTGTCTTCTCATGAGATTTACTCCATCTATACATGGAACAAAAAAATCTGAGAAGCTGGATTATAAGAAGAAAAACATGAAATCAGGTCTGGAGGAAGACTCATTGACATCCTGTGATCTGCAGATCAAAGAACCTTACTTAGTTGAGTAAAGAGAGCTGGTCACACTTATTGCCGACGATCAGCAGCCTTCAGTCAATGGCTTGCATCTCAGTGCAAAGAAACCCAATTCCTCACAACTGGAACAATAAACAATATCATGAGTAATGGAGGACAGACTGAAGTGCCCAGGGATTTTTTGGATCCAGAGTCAAGGAGATGGAAGTAGCAATCGATAAATAGACCTCTTTGAAAGTTTTAAAAAGAACAGCTGTCATGTTGAGGACTAAAGGGGGGGTCTAACTCAAGATATGGTGTCTTCAATTTTCTCATGTGAATGTGAATGCTGGATAATGCAAAAGGATGTGGTAGTTATATAATTGACAATTAAAGGATTAAGCGTGAAGGGGTGGAGTCTATCCTGTCAATCAGATCATAGCCAATGAGGCTTCTGTGTGGGCATAGCCTTCCTCTAAGGATTCTGGGAATTTCAGTATTTTCCTCTTTGGAGGTGGGAGACTCTCTGCTCACACCCTGGGAGACATAGCTGCTAACAAGACACATGGACCCACCTTGATGCATGCCTGGGTGCTGGAGAAGCCAAGCAGAGGCCCTGCCAGTGCTGAGATGTTTCCAATGCCACTGGATCCAAAGACTTTCTATTGACTGGTTTGTGATCTATATTTGGCATCATTGTATGTGTTTCGTGAGTATGAAGAGGACTTTATAGATTGGTATCAGGCATATGGACTAATATAGGACTTATGGAATTGATCTGGACTGGGCTGGGATGTTTTCTCAATGTTCAATTGCTCTTGTATATAAATCTCTTTCTTATACACATATGTGTGTCCATGGATTTGTTTCTCTAGTCTACCTAGACTGACACAAAGGAATACCAAATAATATACATATTTCAAATATAGTATTTGTGAAGAATATTAATATTCAAGAACCATGGATTGCCAAGGAATGGACGAATCAACAGAATGGGTTGATGCAGTGGCTGTAATAATCAGCTCCACCATATCTGCTGGTGTGAGGCTGGCACATGATCAGGCAGCCCTTTGGTATATTATACGTAAGACTGCTAAGGGTCAGATCTAACAAATAAATAAATATGCATTTATAAATATATATATAGTGATAAAAATAAAATTTACTTCACTCACACCACTTATTTCTAGTAAATTGTAATGATTTTTTTTCATTTTTGCCATGATATATACACACTTAGGACCGAGGGAAACTATTTCTGCATATGATTGCCATCATGTTTGTGTCCATGCTTGCTATGAGATCATGAGCCTTTTTTTCATCTCAATAAATATTCATGAGACAATATGCTATGATAGGGAATAATAATACTTTAACTGTTCCCTATTGTTAAGCATTCAAACTTTTTTTCAGATTGCTAAAGAACTGTTGATGCTGAGAAATAATGAAACCACGAGTTCTTTAAGATGGCCTCAGAGGGAGCATTGGGGCTGATTATGTGGAGTGAGATGACACTAGTAATCTATTTCAAGCAAGAGTGGTCAGACAGGCACTCTGTGTTCCACCGCAAACAAGGCTGCTGCTTGCAGTGCTGCCACGATATCAGAATGAGTGCTACAGACACATCACACGGCCACCATGAACATCCATTTCCTCAGTCTTACAGAGGACTATTGTGTTTTGATTGGAAAGAAAACTTAATACAGTCCACTTTGGAGTTTTCTTTTACAAATATTTCACTTTTTAACTTTCGTTGTGACATGTTTAAATTTCATTAACAGATAAAGAGGATTACTGGCCAAAGCAGTTTACTATTTTCTGATATTGTTTCCAGATTCCTTGAGCATAACTGCTTTGCTTTAAAATGGAATTACGTAGACCTGGATCAGATCAATTTATTCAGTTTCCTCCGTTATTTTAAAGCACAAAAGCAGAGATATTTAATTCTTAAAGAATGTGCCTATTTATAATGGTTGTTTCTCAACCTGGTAATAGTTTTCACAAATCTGAGGCAAAGGTAACCATTGCTGACATTTTACTTTGTTACAGTATTTTGGAGGAAATTTTTTTTCTTTCCTTTAAACAAGAGAATTTCTTGGTATGAAAAAAAATACTGGGATACTAATCAGTAGGATGGGATTCAAATCCCACTTCTCTCACTAACAAGGTGTCTATGTTAATCGGGTGGTCTAGAAAGACAAATTCATAGACATGTATATAAGAAAAATGTTTATATACAAGAGCAATTGAATATTGAGAAAAAGTCCCAGCCCAGTCCAGATCAAGTTCAATAAGTCCAATATTAGCCTAGATGTCTGATAACAATCTGTAAGATCTTCTCCAGATTCACAAACATGTGTAATGATGCCGAATGCAAGAGAATCTCAGGTCAGTGGGTTGGGTGTCTTCTGGATCCAGTGGCGTTGTAAACACCTCAGCACTGGCAGGGCTCTCTACGTGGCTCCTCTGACTCCAGAGGTCTAGTTGGAACAGGGTAAGTCCATGTGGCTTCTCCAGCTCCCAGGAAGTAGCACCATGTGTCTTGTCAGTAGCGTGTCTCCAAGGGAGTGAGCAAAGAGAGAGACGTGTCTCCTGCCTCCAAGGAGTTCCCAGAATTCTCAGGGGAAGGCCATGCTCACACAGAGGTCTCATTGGCTATTATCCAGTTGACAAACTAGACTCTACCCTTCTCTCCTAATCCTCTCAAGTCCCAAATTGACACCAGATTATGTAACTACCACAGTGCCTGACTTTGGTTAGTTCTAATGATATTACTAAGCCTCCAATCGATCTTCAATATAGAAAGGTAACACTGTGTGTAGCCCTCACTTTTCTCCACCAGACACAGAGATGAAGGACCAAATGAGCAGGGCAGCCATATTTGCTTCATCAACTTCAAATCTTAGTTATCGTCATGTCTTGGTGTGTAGGTGAGGCGTACACGTGACATTTCCAAACAGATTAAAGTGTACACTACTGTTCTTAGAGTAAGATGACGTGTAGCATGGAAATAGTGCAAGCCTTTGCTAAAATGAAGAGAATTGTAGAGTTAAAGAACTTTTAGAATTTTCCAGACTCTCAGTAAACACCCTTCTAAAAGTTCACTTTCTTATGTGTTGAGTTTCATATTTTCTGGGTTTTCTTTCTTTTTGAGAAATGGTGGTGGGGTTTTTTTTTCTTATTTTTTTAAACATTATTTTAGATGTTTAGATGCAGACACAACAAACAGCACTTTGTTTTTCCTGGGGTTTGAGTCAGACTTATTTTTAGATAGCTTAGGTTATTTTTAGACTCTTTTTGGTGATCTACATGAAGTTATCCAGTTGTTCTATTTTAGAGCAACTTACCTCATCTGATGTGATTATATTAACAACCTAAAATACGCAAAACATTAGGTGTGTTCATTTATTAGAACATGGGACACTGCCCCTTCATTTTATGTTGCCAATTGCAAACCAGACGAATAGTTTATGTTGGTATGGAAAGTATTCCTTGACTTTTATACTGCTTAATAAGGAATTAGCATCACACAAAAAGTGGTTAGTTTTTTGTAGAAAATGGGAAATAAGGAATGTGTGCTCATGAAAAAGCTTAAATTCTCAGATTCCTGAGAAGACCTACAAATAGCTATTGCTGTGGAAATACAAAATAGCTTTCCCCCTTTTTATCCACTCCTGTTTAACTCAGCCCTCACCTATCATATCTACCTAGGCTTATTATATCAGCAAAATATAAACTTAGATCATGTTTGAGTCACTGGGCACTCGCACCTATTTTTTATTGTGCAATATCTGCAGAGCGTTTTTAAAAAGCACACCATCCTGAACAAATGGCATCGGTGCCCTTTGGGATAGACTGTGCAAATTGATCATGAAAGAAAGAAAAGAAACAGCTTTGCAGGACATTCCAGGTGCAGTGACACTTAGGAACCACTGCGTTCCGGTGACTCATTGTCCCTTAACCAGGCTTATGACTCTTAACTTTATGATGAAATTATTCCCTCTAGCTGAATATTCCCTCCCACTCAACTTTATATTTTTATCCTTGCTGTCTTCCAAGACTCACATCCAAGGTTGCTGATTCACGAAATGACCTGAACCCGCTCAAATGGGTGTGGTCCTGATTGGTTGAGGGTCCTTCCCGGTTTTTTCAACGCATCTTGTTGGCACTGACTGCGTTCTCGTGCAAGGACCACACTCCTTACTCTTTCCTCTCTTTGTGAAAACAGTGTAACCCCACAGTGTGCTAGCTTCCCATGCCATTCTGCATGTTAAACGAGAAATTATGGTATATTACCTCATAGCAATTATTTGAGAGACGTTCACCTCTTCCTGTGGGCTCTCTGGGGAGGGGTGTGCATGAAAAGGCTACCGCATTCATTTGGGCTACCATCAAACTGGATGCTGGTCCAGAGTAAGGTACTCCATTATTTATAAAATGAAGTTTGAATAATAACCTTAGAGTCCAAGATGAAATGGGGCCCAGCCAAAAGAAGACCATTTCCGATGCCTGTGGAATTATTAGAGAAGACATAGCCGAAGAAAAGCCCCAAGACAACTAGAGTCCTTGATATTTATCTTTAATTTTAAGCTTCAGCTTAAGAAACTCAACCTCTTTGGAGGATGTGTAGAATTGGGTGATGAGAGGGCCTGAATACTTTTAAGAATTAAATTTCCAGGTTCAAACACAGCGAAATCTGAATTCCAAATAAACAACAGCTGATTTTTATTTATGTATGTTTTATAGTTTTATTGGCACTCCTTCCACATATCATATAATTTAAAGTTCTATCATATTGAGAAGAGTTGTATAATAATTACCACAACCAATTTTAACCATTTCTTCTTCCTTGTATTGATTATTAGTGTAATTATTGTTATTTTTAACTATGGCAAAAATATGCAAAACTGAACATTCTCCCATTCAACCAACACCTTTTATCTATACATCTGTTTCAGTGCCATTGATTATACTGTTATGTAACCATTTTTGATAACTTTTCCCAAATGGTTCCCTCACCATTAACATAAACTCACTGCCCCCTAAGCAAAAAGTCTTCTTTCTCCCATGGCAGCCATCGGCCAACTTTCCTTTCTTCTTTTTTGTCTTCTTGCTTTTAATGTCTTTTAGTAGTTGAGATAGTTAACATTTATTGTGCCAACATGGCCAATCAACACATGTGGGATGAAGGGAAGGGTGGAGAGGTAAATGGCTGAGCGAGTCTCGCCTTTCTTGTCTCTTCCTTTTGATCATCAGGCCAATGTGCGGCCGCCTTGTTCTTTGCCTCAATTTGACTCAAGCTACACTACCTGTGGGACACCTCACCTGTGGACTGTATCACTGTAATTTGAGATTTCTTCAAGACCTGCTTCATCACACCATTGGAATGTACATCTCTTGAGCTGAGAACTGTCGGACCTTGTCATCTGGCTGACAGTTGGTGACCTGCCTTGCTGTTTGTTGCCTGCACCTGGATAGTCTGAATTGCTCTACAGAGGACTACCCAGCAGCCCTCAAGACTTGAAGGACTCCCAGGGTCTCACAGCTGTCTCACAGGAGTGAGTTTCACTTAGCCATTTGTACTGCTTTATAGATTAATGGTTTATTTCTTATGTGATATACATATATGTATATCTATATATATGTTTGTGTGTGTATTAGTGTTCTGGTTTTGTTTCTCTAGAGAACCCTGTCTAACATAGTATTTACTTGATGCAAAATTCACACATCATAACATAAATTGTGAAGGCATAGAAAATCATATGGTTTTATGACTCAAAATGGCCAATATCCTTCCATCTCAGTTCATTAATGCCTAGGACACTGATATTTATTCATTCCACTTAATTTTTGACAACTTCCAATTTTCCTAGATTCAAATTGACCACCTAACTTGTAGAAGAGTAAGGAGGACAGTGAGTCAGAAATCCATTTGAAAACTACCTCGTCAGATTAAGCCTCTGCAGATCCCCACTAGCAAGGGATTTGAACAGCTTAGTATCAGACAGAGATTATTATAAACTTGATTATGGTATCATATTATACTTGGCCAGTCTACCTCCCATTTAACCCATCCTGTTTAGTGTAGGCTTAAATATTTTTCACTTGTTCAATTATATAAATTTCTTCTCTGACTATTAAAATATTGTTAGTGATTTTTATTCCTCTTTATTTTTATGTTTACATTATTACTATTATTACTTTCTTCCTACTGCTTCATTTTTTATTGCTTATGTTAGTTTCCCAGTTTATGAAACACAGAGGGAATGAATAGAGACCATACAGGTTTATGGGCAGGGAGTGGAATTGGGCAACAAGCAGTGCATGTGGGAGGGAGAGGAGGAAGCACCAGAACTGATCGTGATGAGTTATCAATGATATCCCATTCAAGTAAAATTCTGCTGAAGATAAGCCAACAGTGGTTGCAGCAGTACATTGACAGGGAGATGCCAGAGGTTGAGGCCAGATTCAGGAAAGGATGTGGAAAAAGGGATATCACTACTGATATCAGGTGGATCTTGGATGAAGACAGAGAATATCAGAAAGATGTTCCGTTGTGTTTTATTAACGATATAAATGGTGTGGAACATAACAAACTATGAGTAGTATTGAGAAGAATGGTGGGAGTACCAGGTCTCTTACTTGTGCTTCAAGAGAAATTGTGCATGGATCAAGAGGCAGTTGTGTGAACAGAACAAGAGAATACTGTAAGATTTCAAATCAGGAAAGGAGCTGGGCAGGGTTTTATCCTTCCACCATATTTATTCAATCTGCATGCTGAGTGAATCATCAGAGAAGCTGGATTGTATGAAGATGAATGCAGCATCAGGACTGGAAGAAGGCTGATCAACAATCTTCCATATGCAGATGACACAACCTTGCTTGGCGAAAGTGAGGAAGACTGGAAGCACTGGCTGATAAAGACCAAGGACTGCAGCCTTCCGTATGATTTGCAGCCCAATGTAAAGAAGACCAAATCTCCACAGGTGCACTAGTAAACAGGTAACATCATGGTAAATCGAGAAAAGATTGAAGTGGCCATCGGTTTCATCTTGCTCGGATTCATAATCAATGGTCATGGAAACAGCAGTCAAGAGTTCAAGAGATGCATTACATTAGGTACATCTGCTTCACAAGACCTCTTTAGCGTATTGAAAAGCAAGTACCAGCATGTTACTTTGAGGGCCATGGTGTGCTTGACTCAAGTCTTGTTATTTTCATATGCTTGTGAAGGTTGGACACTGTGTAAGGAAGACTGAAGAAAAATTGATGCATTTGAATTGTGGTGCTTGCCAAGAATATTGAAAATGCACAGACTGCCAAAAATACCAATAATGCTATCTTGGAAGAAGTATGGTCAGAGTGCCTTAGAGGCAAGGATGGCAATTTTTTCCTTACAGTCTTTGGGCATGTTGTCAGGAGAGACCATTAGCTGGAGAAAGTCGTCATGTTTGGTGAAATAAAGGGTCAGAGAAAAAGAGCAAGGCCCCTCAAGGAGCTGGATTGACACATCATAGGAACAATTGTGAGGATGGCGCAGGACCCACCTGTATTTTATTCTGCTGTGCATAAGGTCATAAGGTCATTATGGGTGGGAACCAATTCAATAGCACCTAGCAATAGCAACATCACACTTTGGAGACAATATTCATTTTCAATATGAAATCCAAATTTAACTGTTCTGATTTTTTTGCTAAATCTGGCTACCCATGAAGAACATCTCCAGACTCTTTGGAATATTAATTAAGAATCTCATAATTATATTTTACAATTATATCAATGTATTTGTAAGTGTGATTGGTAGGTTTATTGTACCAACCTGCCAATAGGGACATGTGGGATTAATCAGGTCTAGTTTGATTGGAAGGCAAAGAGATGAATGGCTCAGCAAGGCCCACCCCATTCTCTCTTGCTCTCGGTGATTAGAGCGTGCTGGAGCATGCGTGCTGCTGCTGTAGCTCAGTTCTCTGCCTCAACCTGTGAGCCACACCACCTGTTGAACAGCCTGCCCGTGGATCGTGTTACTAGAGCTTCAGGCTCCTTAGAGACCTGCCTCGCCACACTCGTGCTTACATCACTTGATCTTGTGGCTGGTGAATTCTGTCGTCTTGCATTGCTTGCGTCCGGCACCCATCTGGGCCTGCTTCCTCAAGCTCTGAGCCGCAGGTGACCTACCCTGCTGCATGCTGCCTGTGGGCAGACTCTTCTTGCCTTGCCCCAGGGATGTCTCTGCTGCCTGCTTCCTTGACCTTGGACTCAGCAGCCCTTGTGAGTGAAGGACTTCCAGTATATTAACTGTTCCACAGAAGTGAGTTGAACTGAAACCTCTACTGCTGTTGGACTAGCTATATATATATATATATATATATTTCATAAGTATACTGGCCACCTTTTCTCTAGAGAACCCTGCCTAGCATATTAAGGCAAATGTCTTAATAGACTAAGATTTCAATAGTTACTTGAATAAATTATTTAAGTGAATTTTCTTTTGACATATTTCAGTGTTAAAAACTACCATTTTATTACATATTCATTTACATATGGAAAAATAACCAATAAAATTTAGAAATCCAGAGTAACCCAATTATATTCTAAAATACTAGAGTGAAATTGAGGCTTCAGGAAACTAGTCCTTGTAACCTGTAGCCTGTAAGGTTTATTTGGATGCAAAACAGAACCAGAGATCCAATTAACAAAGTTTTAGAAGCAGGCTTTATTGAGAAGCTTGTGGGCGGGCTCAGCAACTCAGGGCATTGAGTTATTGAAGCCACGCAGTGGGAAATTTTAGCTGTGTTTTTATACCCCCCTTGCTGGCAGGCATGGGGGGTGGGGGGCGATGTGCCTACACAAGGGATTGTAAAAAAAAAAGGGAAGCAGTCGTTAAATTTTCTGAGAATTGGGTGGGAGTTGGGCAAACTAGCTGAGCAAGCATCCTGTTAGTAAGAACATGTACTTTTGGACATTAGTGGTATACCGAAGGGAGGGGGAGGTCGATGAGGGGTGAGTTTCAAGAAGTAACATGGAAGCGCCTGATTCAAAATCAAGTTTCTTGTGCCAAGGCCATACAGTGCCTTGTGCTATGAGGACTTTGCATTACATTACTGGTAGCAGTTCCGCTCCCATTATGATAAGTACGATGGAAAAATCAATTTCTACATGAGTTACTGTGTCAACATGTGTAGCGGATCTCATTAGGCTCGACACATGTACTCCTTACCCACTCAGGTCACTTGCATAACATTTCTGTATAGACTGGTGTTTTCTGCATCTTTCTGCTTGAGAGCATTATTCAATTGCCATAATTCACATACTTAGCAGCTAGATAATGCCATGGTTAGCACACTTCTTATCTTAGGACCAGACATATTGGAAAGTCAATGACTTGAATCATCCACCAACCAAGAAGGGATGTTGAGCTTTGGTGGATAATATCAACATTATTCACTCTTTGGGGTACTGATTTGTACTATTAGTGGTACAAATGTGAAAAACTTTCTCCCAAATGTCTCAGATCGTCCTCTGTGGACTTTGAACCATGCTGCCCACAGCAGTAGCTTGCTCATCAGTACACCTTTCATTGGCCTCCTTCGCTGGTGGGTCCCAATTCCGGACGGTCTAATGTGTACCTTACAATCACCTACCAAGCAAACTCTGTGTGCACAAAACTTCATTTTATTGTGCTTTTCTTTTGTTTTTCTGTTTGTTTGTATTGTTTTGGCTTTGAGGAGGCCTCAAGTAAAAACAAAGTGAATGCACATTTTAGAAGCTTTGCATCTAAAATAAGGATCATTGCATTGATTTCCAGGAAGGTTAAATCTTCACATCCTTCTACAAAATGACCTTTATTTTCATTTTTGAACAAATTGAAGATTTGCCCAAACCTCTAAAACCTGAGGGTAATAAAAAAGATATCCCCTGGCTGTTTGTACTTTTAAAGGTACATTATGTCATTAACAAATCCAGCAGCTAAAAGTTTAAAGAACCTTTTAAATTACCTAAATAAAAAAGCAGTTATGCTTTTGTCCAATGGTTTTTTAAGGTTTGATTTTCATTCAGATCTGATAAGAAATTTTATCTCTTTTATTTGGCAGGACACCTGACAATTTTAAATGGGTCCAGCTAGACAAGACCCCTTTCATTTAGTCTTTGAATTCCTAATACACAATGGTTACCATTTTACAACTTCCATTTATAAAAGGCTTCCTTTTGAAATATTCCCAAGATTTGTTAACAAACTTTTATTGATTTTTAAAAGTTTGATTCCTACTTCAAAATTAATAGGTTGCCTCCCGCGTCTCCATCTCGCTAAACATATTTCAAATAATGCTCTTGCATTATCATGATAAGGATATTTATCCATCTGTGACAAAATAGTCAAGGACAAGAAGACTTCTTTAAGGTCAATAACGCTTTTAAATCAACTCTACCAAAAGTCGCAGAAAGAAGGGAAGAATAGCAACTAGACAGTGGAAAGCATGAAGCTGCTGCTGCAATGCTGTTTCTCTGGAGCCAGGTATCACCCCACTATGACGCAGCGTGTCAGGGATATGCCTGGAGACTGGGTATTAGCATTCCCTTCTGTTTAGAGTTAACTCTCAAATGATCAAAACAAACAAACAAAGAACCTCGCTGCCATCCAGTCAATGCCAACTCATAGTGACACTATAAAACAGGAAACTAGAAAACCCTGTCTTTTTTTGAAGACCAGCTGGTGGTTTCAAACAACTGACCTTTAGGGCTCTGTCTCCAACGAAAGCATACAAAAATCATTGTCCAGTTTCTAGATAGATCATTCAGATAACTTTACTAAGGCATCTTAAGAGTAATTCCATCATGGTTATTCAACAGGACTTTGGTAAAATAGCCTATGTGTGTGTCCACTGGTACTTAAGTGATTATTTATAGGTCAGGCAATGAGACATGTATTGTGAACATAGAGTAGACATATATATTGGTCCAGCTCAATAATTACTAGGAACTATTCATTCCTGTGGTAGAAATGACAATATAATAAAAATAGACGTCTTACCTAGTTCGTCTAATGTGTGCATATATAGTCATTCTCCCTACATATACATATATATGTATGTGTATACAAACATATACACATATGTGTACATATAGAGAATGAATGTATCTCACACATGAGTATACATTACATATATAAACACATATATATGTATATATGTAAATAGAGAGACAATAAATATGTATGTAATATGTATAAGGAAAATATGTGTGCATACATAAATAAATATATTCAGCCAGATAAAAATTAAGGCAAAGCTAAATTAATCATTCAGCAAAACTAAGTAGAATAACTGAACAAGGAATGATATGAGAGATGGAAAAATGATATAAACTCTGATTATCTACTTCATCAAGCAAGTCTTGGTGTTTCTTTTATTAAAAGCTTGAGGTAAATGAGAATTGATGATAAGAGTCAGGAAAGGTTTCTGATGTTAAAAATGTCCTCTTTTAATTGTTAAAAATTTTAAATTAGAAATAATGATATGTTGGAAACTATGGAATATTTTATAAGGATTAAGAAGTTTTTCTTTTATGTCAGTCCTACAAAAGCAATATGAATACTTGACTGAGATTTCTTACCTTCTCTGTGGAATTGTCTAATTTGTTATATAAAGTTTCTAGGCATATACTATAATTATTGGGTGTTGATATAATTTGTTATCATTAATATTATGCAGGTATTATCAGAATATAATGCTTACAATATAGTCTAGATTGCTTATCTAACAGCCTAATTTAAAATACATATAATAATGATCATTTGAAATTATGTGGATAGCATGAATGTGGCAGAGAATTCTCCATATTGCATACATCTTCAAAAATACCTGTCAATCTGTGGTTCTATGTACTTACTTACATAATATAACACATTGAGATAATTTACTAGAACATCTATGGAAACTATCACAATATAATCTGGAAACAGACAGGTGGATAGATGAAGATTCAATATTAGAGACAGTTATTCCACATATGGAGTAGTACGCAGGTTGTGAAAACACAATACTCTTCTGGTTCCTTGATGCTTCTTCACCCTCCACTATCAAGACCCCAGTCCAGCTTTTCACTGCAGGCTAGACTGGAGCATGTACACAGGTACAGGTAAGACATGAGAGCTCACGACACATGGAATACAAGAGCAGGAATTGGAGCAGGGATACCAGGAGGGCAGGGGGAACTGCGGAAAGGAGGGGAGGAATGGGGAACCAATCGCAATGATTGACACATAACTGCACCTTCCACATCCCGCCAAGGGGGACGAACAACAAAAACCATGGGGGAAGGGAGACAGTGGTCGGTGTAAGATATGAAAATAATAATAATTTATCAATGGTCCATGGGGAGGGGGAGAAGGTGGAAAGAGGAACTGACACAAGGGCTCAATAGAAAATAAATGTCTAGAAAATAGTGGCAATATATGTACAAATGTGTTTGATACAATTGATGTATGGATTGTTACAGGAGGTGTAAGAGCCTGCAATCAAATGTTTTGTAAAAAATTATGAATTTACAAAATTGGACAGAAAGCAGGAATTACTACATGCCAACTGCTAAGGCTAAATTGGGGATCTGTGTGTGGAAATTCTTAGGCAATCAAAGGACAGGTTCTGTCCATTATTCTTTAAGGTTTTCCTTGGGCAGAATTTTTCTTACACTTTGTCCCATCAGGGGTTCTTTGGTCAAATGTCTCTTCTGTGCTATCATGGGAAGAATTAGCATGTCTGCATTTATTTAAATAAACTGGCCATTTCTATGCCTGCCCTATATGTCAATACTTGCTTGATGTGTTGACATTTTCTTATGCCACCAGTTTTCAGTGCAGCGTCTTTGCTGAGATTGTGTTCCAAGGGAAAACATCATGGACACAGCATGCAACCTTAGGGAGCCTTGCAATGGCTCTTCCCATTGAGGAGCCGTTCCATTAGAGATTCTTTTTGTTGGGTAAAGTCAATGGCATTGATAACGTAGTCTCCGAAAGTGACTCCTAACTCACACTTTTCTGTTGCGTTCACTCAGTACTCAATTACAACTTCCTTAAACTTTTAATTAAGGTTTCCTTCTCTAGGCCATCGATGAAAGTATATTAGCATTTACCTGAAGTTCTGATACCTTAGAAACATCTCGACCATAGAAATTGAAATGCTCTGACGTTACTATTGGAGCACTCTTAACTGATGTTGACCGGAGCCCTGGTTGCATTGTGATTACACACTGGGCTGCTAGCTAACTGCATAGTCAGCATTTCGAAACCACCAGCCACTGTATGGGAAAAAGAAGAACCTTCTACTCTTAGGAAAAGTTAGTCTCAGAAATCCAAAGGGGCCTATGGGGTTGCTATAGGGAGCCTGCCTATAGGGTCGCTATGAGTCAACATTGACTGGATGGCAGTGAGGGTCTATGCCCCTAAAGAGTTACAATCTAGGAAATCCAGAGGGGTGATCGCATCTGTCCTCCAGGGCTGTTCTGCGTTGGCATCAACTCGATGGCAGTGAGTGTTTTGGATGAACTGATACGCGCTGTCTTCCTGTTCATGGCTTGACAACTATAGAGGAGCATGGACTCCAGACAAGTCTCTCTAAAGCTATTTATTAGTTTCACCACTTCTACCTTAATTCAAATATTTTGGAATATGAAGCCCAAGCATCAATTTTTTTAAAAGCTTCAGATGATTTTAAATACAGTCAGCGTGAAACCATACCTAAGCATTGTCTCTGATACCAGTAACCTGGAAGAGTGAGTTGAACTATCTAAGTCTTCAAGTGAGTGTTTATGAGCTGCTTAGGTTTGTTTTAATTTTTCTCTTAGGACACAAATTGCATTTGTGATACATCATCAGTGTCTTTGAAACAAAATGGAATTCAGCATAAGTTCTCAGATTCTTGTCTAGAACCTGAGTGATTTCAGTCTTCAGTTTGCTGTAGTGGGCTCTTGTCATCATGATAAACCCTCTGCTTCCTAGGGGAGATTTTCAATGCTTAAAGAAACTGCCCAGGAAGGCAACATTCATCACAATAGTTTTCAGGGACATCAGTATCTAATTGATATAATATAGAAGAATTATAGTAGCCCTAGTAACTTTAGTGGCTAATGGGGTGAGAAAATATCTGAGAATAGCTTCGCTGATCTCAGACACAGAACAAGTCTAACAGTGTGCATTAAGTGCATTCTCTTGTTGCACAAAACATGTTACTTCAAGGTGATTTAATCCAGTGAGGTTAAAACGCCCCAACTTCAATGTTAAATGAAAATTTAAGTTTGTGAGGTGCCAGATGGCATAAACTCCTGACAGTCTCTGATTAGTTTATATTATAAATCTCCACTTTAGACTCTTTGGAATATAAAGATGGTTGAGGCTTTTCTTAGGTCATAATAAACATCGGATTTGATCCATTGGAAAAGCTACCATTGGTTGTAATTTTAGCTCTGCATATGCGATGATTTTGTAAATACGTGCTCTAACTAATCCCTAAAATGTTAATGTCACACAGATGGTGTGACTCTCCAATGTAGGAATAACTGCATCTACCAGGAAAAAACATTGCTTATTAAATTTGTGTCTGATAAAGACTGATGTTGATTAAATGTATATTTTCAGCTAACTTGGGGCTTTGAAATTTATATGTGAAACACTGTCTAGTAAAAAATTAATTTGGCATATGTTTAGTTTTCAGTTTATCAGGAGCGTTTATTCATTCATTCATTCATTTATTTTTAAGGAGTTTTCATCCTATGTGTTTCTACATCTGAAGAAAGCTTAGTTTACAGATTCCCAAAATCAGATTGACTAACTTCAAACTCTACTGCCAGGGTCAATGTAAATGATTAGCCTAAAAAGTTCATAATGAGCTTACATTCCGTATTATTGACCAAGTTCTGCTTAACAGATTTCTTTTCTAATTAGGAAGATAGTGCTTTGTTAGTCAGGGGCATACGCCAAGAGGATAAGGATTGACTACAATTGCCTTTTGGTGGAGGGAAATTTACTCGGTTATAATCCATACCCAAATTATACAATTTTAAGCAGGGCTTAAAGATGAAAGTACAAAGGAAGATTAATACTAATTTATGAACCACTGTCTTTATATCACAATTATTATCTGGGTCTTTAGAAGGAAATTCTTGGAAAAGAAGAACAAAAGATAATGGAATATTTCAATGAACTTCCTGCTGCAGATTATATTAGATTCTCAAACGTTGCTTTTTACACACATATACATGCATATACATATACAAAGCATATGCATATTTATTATATAAATACATAAATCCCTGATGTCCCTGGGGCTAGTCATTAAGCTGATAACCACAGGCTACTGGTTCCAAGCCATCAGCCTCTCTGTGGGAGAAATATTAGGATACATGGTCCTCCAAAGAGTTAACATTTCAGAAATCCTGTATAGGATAGTCACTAGTTGGAAACAAGTTGATGGCAGTGGGGTATATAGATTAAAAAACAACAAATGAAAACCCTCACTACCGTATCATTGATGTGAACTCATAGCAACCCTATACCGCGGGCAGAGTAAAACTGCTACAATGAGCTCTGAGGCTGTAACTTTTTAAATTTATAAATCATTTTATTGGGGCTCTTGCAGCTTTTATGACAATCCATGCATCCATGTGTCAAGCACATGTGTACATTTGTTGCCATCATTTTCAAAACATTTTCTTTCTACTTGAGTCCTTGGTATCAGCTCCTCTTTTTGCCTTCCCTCCTCCCACCCTCCCACCCCCATGAATCCTTGATAAATTATAAAATGTTATTATTTTTGTATCTTAAGCCATCTGCTATCTCCCTTCACCCACGTTTCTGTTGTTCATACAGCTGGGGGTGGGGGTTATACACTGACATTGCAATTGGTTTGCCCCTTTCTCTGCCTTCTCTTCCCACCTTCCCCTCTGCCCTCATGGTTTCACTACTCCCATTACTGCTCCTGAGGGGTTTATCTGCCCTGGGTTCCATGTGGTGAGAGCTCTTATCTGTAGCAGTTTACATGCCTCCTAGTTCTTTCCTCTATTTCCTTTTACTTTCCTCCAGTCCCACTATCATGTGTGAACTTCATGTGGCTTGCAGTAGTTCCTCTTGGCTACACTGCAGTGACCAAACCCCACTAAGAATTCTGTGCCTTTCTCACGATCAGTTCCAATCTCTTGTTGTCCCCTTGTCCCTGTGTTTGTTGGCTCCCCACTCACTGTCCCTCCCCTCCCTTTTTCCCCATGTCTCCACGGAACTGACAATCCTGTTGTTTTCTCCTCAGGATTTTTTATCCTGCTTATCTTATATAGATAGACTATTAAAAATGAAAGCCTATAAAGAGTTTCAGGTCTGTCCAACCCTCATGAATGTTTTACGGTCGGGTCTGATGAGGTACTAAGCCCTGCCACCCAAGTCAGAAGTTGTATTAGTCTGGGTATACAGAGAAACAAATCCATGGAGACGCATATGTATATAAGAAAGAGCTTTATGTACAAAAGCAATTGAGTATTGAGAAAACATCCCAGTCCAGTCCAGATCAAGTCCATAAGTCTGATATGAGCCCCTATGTCCAATACCAATCTATAAAGTCCTCTTCAGGCTCATGAAACACATGCAATGGCCCCGAATGCAGGAAGATCACATGCCAGTGGATGGGAAGTCTTGTGGAACCAGTGGTGGTAGAAGCATCTCAGTGCTGGCAGGGGTCTCCATGTGTTTTGTTCGGCTCCAGGGCTTTAACGTAGCCCCCATGTGTCTTGTCTGCAAGCAAGCAGGGCGTCAGAATATGTCCTGCCTCCTGTAAGGTATTTATCTCCTTAGCGCCTCCAAATGAGGTCATTAAGCTGTGATCTGATTGATAAGCTAAACTCTACCCCCTCACTCTTAATACTCAACTCGACAATAGAGTATGCATCTACCACAGAAGTCTCTTTTCAGGATCCCTCGGGGACTTTGTTACTCTGCAACCCTGGCTGCTCTGTTGCACTCACTTTGTGTCCCCCTGCCCCAGTATGTGTAGGGCGGGGATAAACTGGGCACACTTCCTGCACTGTGTCTCCAGTGCAGTCCCCAGTAGCGTTGTGCATCCGTGGGACATCTCGCTTTGTGGTGGGGCTGTCCCTAAAGTCATCTCTGTGCAGTAGCTGGCTCCAAGCAGGAATGTTGTCCTCGAGGCTTGATGGCCAGGATGCGGTCTACTCTGTCTCTATAAGCACTATAGAGGACAGCCCTGAGGATAGAGCCTGGGGAGAGTGGCGTGTCTTCCCAGAGGACAAAGGAGCAAGCTAAGGGATTGAGAGAGAGAGAGAGAGAGAAAGAGAGAGAGAGAGAGAGAGAGAGAGAGAGAGAGAGAGAGAGAGAGAGAGAGAGAGAAAGAGAGAGGTTGTGACTCTTTATGAGAGTAGAAAGCCCTATCTTTCTCCTAAGGAATGGCTTTCAGTTTTGAACTGCCAACCACAACACCAGCAGGGCTCCTATCTATAGGTATAGGAACATATAACTCCATTGCTATCAAGTTGATTCTGACTCATACTAACACTATGTGAAAGGACAGAGATAGACAGAAACCTTTAAGGTTTCCAAGAATATAACATATATTTTTATATATAATTTTATATAAAGCTGACTGCTTTGTCTTTATCCTGTTGGGTGGCTGATGGGTTAAAAACACTAATATTTTTGTGAACAGCCCAAAGCTTATGCCACAATTCCATCAAGGACTCATTTTACATGTATACAAAGGGGCTTTAAAAGTTTGTGGACCAATTCCATTTTCTTTCAAATATATAACTCATATACTTTCTTATACAGTGAATAAGTATAGCTGTAAATATTTGTTCATTATTCCCATTGAGAATTTCATGAAATTGAGCAGAGAAATAGTGCGGTACCATGAGGCCAGGAAGCAGGCAGCCTTCCTGTCCCCAGAACAAGGCAAAGGTCAAAGAGCCATGTGACTTAGAGGCCCAGTAGCAGACAGAGACATTCCACCCAGCATGGCTGAGAAGTGCTGCAGAAAAAGGAACTGTATCTTTAACATTCTGTCCCCTCTTCTCTTGCCAAAGAATTTTCCACAGTCATGCGTGTTTTCTATGAGTTCCAAGCAGTCATTGAAACAATCACACCAACCAGAGAATTGTAGCATCATGGGAATGATGATGAACGTCAGACTGAGACAATGGAGCATGGAGTTTGGGGCCATGTCTGATCCCTGCCTGAGAGATGTGTATTAGATTCTCCTTGTCTCTAGTGAAGCCAGAAGATGCCAATCATGTCTCCCACTCCAGGCCCGCCGCGCTCACTCACATGCCAATTCTTCATCCACACAGGCCATCTGTCCTAAGGTGTCCTTTTGGTCTTTAGGACTTGGTTTCCCGCAGTCCCCTTAGGTCAAACAATAGCTTTGTAAGGAGCTAGGTGGAGAGAATTTTTGTCTTAGATATTGGGTTCTTTTGGAAAATTGTCCAGGTACAGGCATCTTCTATAAGCAGCCACTCCATGGTCTACCTAAGACTGGGTTTGAGGATGTGTGATGTAGCCTGGCTCGTTGCATTCCTTTAATCAATGGACCTTGAAACCTTTCTCATGCTTTGCTATTACCTGAGACATTAAAATAACAAAGGACTACACATTTGCTGCTTTCTAAGCAATGTAGGTTTCAGTTATGGAAAATGAAAATAAATGACAAAAGTGTTATGTTATGACAGCACATAAGAGCTTGAAATAAAAAATATATAAATTATAGTTGCCTTTGAAGAGAAATTTTATGTAGGTTTCCTCTTTCAATCATCCTAGATTTTTGAGGCAGGATTTATTGTTATTATAACAAATTCATTGATCAGAAAATTATGATTCAGCTTGATCTTTTTGCTGTTAGGTGTTGGAGAGTTGGAGCTGACCCATAGTGGCTCTGTGCACAACAGAACAAAACATGCCTGGTCCTGGGCCATCCTCACAATTGCTCCTAGGTTTGAGCTCATTGTTGTGCCCACTGTGTCAGTCCACCTCATTGGGGGTCTTCTTTTGTGCTGCCCCTCCACTTTACTGAGCATGGCATCCTCTCTTGTCTGCTACTTCCATAGTGTTGGTTGTGGATCAAAACAAGGCAAAATCCTTGCCAATTTCAATTTGTTCTCTATCATCATGTTACCTATAGTCCAGTCGTGAGTATTGTGGTCTTCTTTACATTGAATTGTAATCTATACTAAAGGCTAGAATCTTTTATCTTCATCAGCATGTGCTTCAAGTCCTCCTCATTTTCAGTAAGCAAGGTGATGTCATCTGCATACTGCTCTTGGTTACTGACCCTTCTTCCAATCCTGATGCTCCATTCTTCATATTACCAGTTTCTCGGATTACTTGCTCACCATGCAGATAAAATAAGTATGGTGAGGATAAAAACCTGCCCCACAGCTATCCTGATGTTTCAGTCATGCAGTACGCCTGTGTTCCCTTCAAACAGCTGCATCTTGATCCATTTGCAAGTTCCACAGGAGCACAATGATGGTACGTGTTCTGTAGTTCCCATTCTTCTCAAGACTACCCAGAATTTGTTAGATTCCATACCGTCAAATGCCTTGCCGTAGTCGATAAGACACAAGCATCTTTCCGGTATTCTCTGCCTTCTGCCAAGATTCATCTGAAACCACCAATGATGTCCCGGTTCCACATCCGTTTCTGCATCTGGCCGAACCTCTTGCATCTTCTTGTCAATGTGCTGCTTCAACCATTGTTGGATGGTCTTCTGTAAATTTTTACTTGCATGTGATATCCATGATAGGTCCTATAATTTGAACATTCTCTTTAGTCACCTTTCTTTGGAATGAATATGAATGACAACCCCTTTCAGTAAGTGGCCCGAGTCACTGTCTTCCACGTGTCCTGGCAGAGAGCACTGGTGCTTGCAGTGCTTTGTCAGCGTGTTGAAACATTTCCATGGGAATCCCTGTACTTGACCTCCAGACCAGGACCTTGACAAGGGCAGCGCTCCACTGGACCTCCAGACCAGGACCTTGACAAGGGCAGCCCTCCACTGGACCTTCAGACCAGGACCTTGACAAGGGCAGCCCTCCACTGGACCTCCAGACCAAGACCTTGACAAGGGCAGCCCTCCACTGGACCTCCAGACCAGGACCTTGACAAGGGCAGCCCTCTACTGGACCTTCAGACCAGGACCTTGACAATGGCAGCGCTCCACTGGACCTCCAGACCAGGACCTTGACATGGGAATCCCTCCACTGGACCTCCAGACCAGGACCTTGACAAGGACAGCCCTCCACTGGACCTCCAGACCAGGATCTTGACAATGGCAGCACTCCACTGGACCTCCAGACCAGGACCTTGACAATGGCAGCGCTCCACTGGACCTCCAGACCAGGACCTTGACAATGGCAGCGCTCCACTGGACCTCCAGACCAGGACCTTGACATGGGAATCCCACCACTTGGCCTCCAGACCAGGACATTTCCATGGGAATCCCACCACTTGGCCTGCAGACCAGGACATTGACAAGGGCAGCCCACCACTGGATCTCCAGACCAGGACATTGACATGGGAATCCCACCACTTGGCTTCCAGATCAGAACATTGGCAGGTGGTGGTATGTAACCCTTCCTGTCATCAATATTTACTTGGTCTAGACTATTGCCACGTGACCTAAGCACCACTGAATCCTCAAGAGCTATAGCAAACTCACAAACATACTATTAATTATATTATCCCTTGAAAACACAGATGCAAATATAAAAGCGACATCGTGTTTCACAAGTAACAGCCACTTTCACATGTCCATGTGTATGAGAAAACAAGAAAAATTGAGACAAATATAGGTCCTACATGGAGAAACTGACCCAGGCAATATGTCAGACCAGGAAAAGGCATTCGATCTCCCCATAAGGGAATTTAGAAGACTGATCTTCAGATGCATAAAATGAATGGAGTAAAACTTTTGATGCAAATACAGAGAAAACAGTAAAGAATATTTCTTTTAAAAACCCAGGAAAGCATTATGTGTCTATTCTGAAAAAAATAAACAAAAATCTGGAAATAATTCAATAATTCCAAATAGAAATCCAAAAGACAACACAAATATAAAATTAGATAACACTCTGAATGCACAAACAAAATCATTGAACTAAAATATAATTTCCTGGAGACCATCAAACAAGAAGAAAAATCTTTTAAAAATACAAAATGGTAAAGAAAAGTAAGAATACTATGGGACACTATCAGAAGGAACAATTCATTTTTTATCAACATTCCAGAACAGGAAAAAGAAAGAATAATCAGAGAAAATAATCCAAGAAACATTAGAAGAGAACTTCCATAAATCATGACAGAACATAAAATAATCATTCAATAAGCCCACAGAACCCTAATCAAAATGGATCCCAAAAGGAAATCACTACGATATAACACATGCAAACTTTATAACATCAAAGCAAAGAATCCTGAGAGCATCTCAGGAGCAAAGAATAATCACCTGTAAATGCGAATAAATAAAAGCAAGCTCAGATTTCTCAATGGAAACTATGAAGGCAAAAGGTATGGACCGTTATACACAATACCTTGTAAGAAAAAAATAACAACCCAAAAAACCCTGTCAATCAAGAAGCCTATATCTTATTTAGGGTGAGTTTTGGGCTCACACGAAATCCTACCTCTTGTATCATGGCCCTGTTTGTTATTCACCCTCAGGAAAGGAACACAGAAGCTATAGCAAAATCAGAGGGTGTCCAGCTATTGGATAAAATAGTGTCTGAGGTTTTGAAGGCTTATCTCAAAATAAGCATCCATCTAAGTGAGATGTCAATTAAGTCCATATGGAAGAAGCATACCATTATAAGTCATTGATGGAGTTTAAATCATATAATGGATGGATTTTAAGTCATATTGATGGATTTTGAATCACATAATCTGAAGTCAAAGGAGGGACTGGTAGCAGAGCTTAAATTGTGGGAATCTGGTTTACAGAAGCCAAGATACATTTGTGGGAGCTACACAGGAAATAAGCCTCCAGTGATCTCCCTCTATTCATAATTGAGGGATGTGAGGAAAGCGGTTATTAAACAGAGCGCATTGTAGAGGTGAGTATAGACGATTAAAGGCATAAATCTGACTTGAACAGTTAAAACTTTGTCAGTTGATCCCCTTCTGATGCACACTGAACCTGATCTGGTTTTCAACATTTTCTGAACTATTTTTTGGTTTGGTTTTGTTTGTTCATATTAGGGTGTATCTCAGAGGTGGTATGTCATTGGGGGTCACCCTCTTAAAGTTTGTTATATGTTTTTACAAACCCAGCTAGACCAGAGCATGTACACGGTACAGATAAGAGCTGGAAACAGGGAATCCAGGACAGATAAACCCCTTAGTATCAATAATGAGAGTAGTGATACTAGGAGGGTAAGTGGAAGGTGAAGGGAGAAGGGGGAACTGTTCACAATGATGTGCATATAACTCCCTCTGTGGGGGATGAAAAACAGAAAAGTGGATGAAGGGAGACATTGTAAGAAATAAAAAAATAATAATACCTTCTAAATTATCAAGTGTTTGTGAGGGCGGGAGAGTGAGGGAAGAAGGGGAAAAATGAGGAGCTGATCCCAAGGGCTCAAGTAGAAAGAAAATGTTTTGAGAATGATGATGGTAACAAATGTACAAATGTGCTTGACACAATGGATGGATGGATGGATGGATTGTGATAAGAGCTTTAAGAGCTCCCAATATAATAATAAAAAAAGAAAGAAGCATACCAACATTTGTGATGCAAGAATTGTAAATGATATCATTTAAATTCCCAGGAGGGAATGACCTCAGAATGTAAATTCTGAACATCCAATTTGCAAAAAGCTATGGATGACAGTTGAAGCCCAAGATACATTTTATAAGATCTAAATATTGAATAAGCCTCTGGTCATTTCCCTCTTATGATAGTTGAGGGTTGGTTATCAGACAGAAAGTATTATAGAGATGGCTTTGCTAGATTAAAATGATTAGTATGACTTAAATGATTAAAATCTTGACACTTGATCACCCTTCTGATTCACTTTGAGCTTAATCACTTCTTTTCTCTTGCTGGTTGTGACTCCTCTCTTTGCTCCTCAAGGTGGCCTCATTTGAACCCTAGTGAAATGACAAAAATGACCAATCCTTCTATTTAGATTCACCCAGCTTATTTGCATAGTCCTGCTCAGCAACTTCCCAGTAATTTAGTGGGAGTTATGATGATTATGTCTAGCAGGGACCTAAAAGTAATTCACTATAATGTAGGTTAGGGTTTACACCACATTTCTGCAAGACAAAATTCAATCTGTAACCAGGAATATTAATTTATGCTTGTTTGGGATAATAAGAAGTAAACTAGAAAAATAAGCACAGAAGGAGAATATTGTTACCTAAACTAAAGTATATCTTCATGTTAAATTCTAAGAAATTACCCGAAAGTTTCACCCAACACAACACAGAAATACCCCTTAAAAGTGTATGTGTATAAAATGGATAATATTCTGGAAGGATTTTTATGCTTAACGCTCATAGAAACTTGGGGGAATTTAATGTGTTTGCATGTGTATGCATGTGCATAGAGTATCGGCATTCATTTAATAACATACTTCAAGCATTGTAGTGGGACAATTGTGCCTTTAAAAAGATTATATTTGAAGCTTTCATAGAGAACTACACATTCCAGCAAAGGTTGTTGGCACTCCCCATGGCTCTCCAGACACAGATTTTCATATTAACAGCAGTGAGTATAAGGAGGACGTCTCTGGTTGTCCAGATGGAGGAGGACATTTTTCTGAAGTGACGGCATTATGATAATATAAATCTTTTCTGGTCTCTACAACATCAGGCTCCCAAAGACATGAATTTTTCTGAATACCGTCTGAATTTTAGGTGGCAGGGACTTCTCCCTGGTGGATTCTTTTGGGATTTTAATTCGGTTCATTATATGAGTTGGGCATAAACGATACCCTAGGCCAAACGTAATTCTGAGAGTCATCCACAAATATTTCATTATTTCCCTCAAGTTAGTCATTTTCCAACCTTATCCCACTTCTTTGAAACAGGTCTTAACCTTAGCAATTAATCATTCTCTGTCTTATGAGCTTGAAATCATAAAATATGAAAATTATCCACAGTCTTTCTCTCAAATGCTCTTGTGATTTAAAATTTGAAATGATTCCTAAATAATCTCCTTTGAGGCCTGTTGTCAAACATCAGCCTATCTGACTGTAGATGGCAGACCAAACATAGCTCAAATGATTTGCCTTTCTCGTCATGCCTATTTGGCCTAGATAGTCTAACTGCAGGATCCATAATCATGCTTATTTACCCAGGTTAACTACACATATAGCTGGGTAAAAAATGAACAAAGGAAAACCATAACATGGATAAATTACCAGTCAAAACAGTTAAATGTTCGACTTCAAAAAAATAGAGAGAAAATAAAGTTAGTGTGTTTTTAAACATGTTTGTCATAAATATCCATTATATTTATGAGTATCAGTATTGTAATGAAGATCACAACAAATTACATTTGGGATGTTTTTTCTTATCTTGATCAGGAGTTAACAATACTTATAAATTTTACTCAGCCCTTCAGATTTAGTTTAGCTACCACATTCTACAAGAAAATTTAGTAACCTCAATGCTTTGCAAATCTTTTTCTTGAATATAGCTCTACGGCAAGACTTCCATATTGCTTTACATTCTCTCTCCATGCATCCTTCTCTTTGATCTTCCACACTGCTGCAACAGAAGTGCAATAAGGGGTTATCGTTAATGAGCAGACATGTACTTTCTCATAGGTTAGGAGACTACCATTCAAGTTCAGGGTCTGAATCTAAGTGGAGATCCTTCTGGGTCCATTTCATCGTTGGGTAGCAAGGAATGCTTGGTTCCTTGATGGTCTTCATTTCAGTGCCTCTAACCTTCCTCTTTTTGTATTCTCCTCTTCCTCCGTCGATGCTGGTCTCTAGAATTCAGAATTGGTTGGTTTAGGATCCAACCTTCAACCAGTAAGGGCAAAGCAACAAGACTACCAGAAACACTTCCAGACAGGATTATGTCCACAGGTATTTTGTTGCTAGGTGCTGTTCCTGTTGATTGTGACTCATTTGGACCTCATGTAACTTTCTTGGTTGTGAGATCCCGGGCCCCAGATCACCAGATCTTTCACAGAGTAGTGGGACGGATTTAGGCACCAACCTTTCCATTACCAGCCATTCTTAGCCATTGTTTCCCCCAGGGCTGCTTTCCAGAGCAAAAGTGGGTAATCGTCAAATCCATTTTTCAGGGGGCAATACAATTACATTGAGAGTGTCTTCCAAAATGATTTGTGAAATTGTTTTACAAAGAGCTCTATTTTGGTAACAAGATCTTACCATAGGATTTAGAATCAGTAGGTACTCAATAAATGGGTTTGATGCAATAAGCTACGAATGAACAAACAAACTACAATTTTCTGCAATACCCCATGGACTCTCATGCACACACTTTCTTGATCTTTCTTTCATGGTTTTCTTCCTTCTAGCTATTTCTATAGGAGTTCCTTCAATTTCATGGACTGTTACTACCTTGCCTTTAGGACCAATCAGATTGTTCCTACTGTGCTATTTCCCCTACAATCTCAAATGTCCACTTTGCCTTTGGCATGGGGTCTGGGAAGAATGTCATGTTGAAGATCTCTAGAGTTCTAGAGTGCTGCTTTGGATCTCAATCCATTCCTCCCGTTTATAATAACAATAGATAATATGAATTGATTTCTCTGCTATGTTCCTATTGTGTGATTCAATGCAGGAAATGCAAATCATAAATCATTTTGAAGCTCCACCGAGAACGATGAATCAAGTATTGAGGAATTTTATACAGAGCTTCAACATTCCTTTACATTGACCTTGGATGGTCAGATCCTTAAGCACATACATTCCATTCTTAGTCAGCTTCAACTTGCTATTTATCAGCTCATTTCAAGTTATCGTTGAAATGCTAATTGGAGTTGCCAAATTTTGCGTGATTTATAGCTAATATCCAAATAATACTTGCTTTCGTTTTGCTAAACTATTGCACAAGGGATTTTAGTGTGGTGATGAAAGGCAGAGTTTCATCATTTCTTGTAGAAAAGAGAGATGTCTTGTTTTGGCTTCTCTGAAAGCCTTCCATGTCAGTTACCAATTCCCACTTTCTTAAACTGCCAGGATTCTTTTCGCTTTACTCGGAAGCACACCCCATCCTCCTAAATTAGCAGACTTCTCTCTGAGAGCTCCCGATGAGCTACTGATGTACCAACCACTATCCATCTCAGGCCTGCCAGGAGGGGGCCAGGAGGGAGGGCATTTGAAGTAGTACAATCTCCACATAGAAGTGCCGATCTATGTTTTGCTACTCCTTGTCAAGGATAGATTTCTCACTACGCCCACTACACTGCCAGAAATGCACTTGCTACATTTGCTATCTCACTTGACAAACAAAAATGCCTCATCAGAATAAGGTGATGTGTTATATACTACGACAGAAGGGGGAGTTTGAAGTGAAAAAACATGCACAACAAAAACAAAGCTGAAGCTGAGCAGTTTGAGTGTGTATTACTAAGCCTTTAACATTTTTCACTCCAAAATAAGAAGCAATGTAACTGAAAAGGTTACAAACTCTTGACAGTTGTCACTTTCTGTTTAATACAAATATGAAGGGGCTTCAAGAGGTTTGTGGGAAAATTCCTCTATCTGTTCATTTCAATTTCCATGAACTTTTGGAAGGTCCCTCAACTAGTATTCCATGTATAAGTGATATTTCATTCTCACCTCAGAAATAAATTTTAAATTGAACAGAGAAACTCATAAAGCGGAAAATAGTGGCCAAGCTCCTAGTAATTTCTTTACCAAGCTATAGAAGGTTTTAGTGACTGTCATAGCTGTCTACTTTTCTCTCTTTAATGGCAATCTGTCAGAAGATGGGCACTTGACTTTGATTCCTCAAGCTGAAGATGATCAATTTCACTTTATCAATATTGTTGGTTGAAAGAACCCATTTATACACGTACGTGAGTGCTAAGATACACATTCCCTAAGGTCAATAGTTTATATTGAGTCATCGCTTCCTTTTATCAGTTTCTTTTTGAAGAAAAGTTAGGGAGCAAAGTAGTTGTAGCCAATCTATCCTGTGACTCAAGCAAAGGAGATCAAAGAGACAAGAAGAACAACAGCCTTTTCTCACACCAATTTCCTCCCTCAATTCTGTCCACTCTTCTTCTCATGGCCTTCCTTCCTACTTTCAACAAATATGTCAGTGAACCTAATAGATGGCAGCCACTGGACTGCCTGGAGATGCACACATGGATCCTGCGTTTCATTTCAATAGTGTCACTGGTCAGAATTCTAGAAGGGAACACTTCCAGAAAGAATACTTATCCATGGCAAAAATTTTTACGTGTCCATTAAAAGTCTACAATCAAAGTATGTGGATACACCATACCTCAAGTGGCTATGAAATTATAATATGCTGTGGGAATAATCAATGTCATAATAAAATGGAATAAAAAGCAAAATACTCTCACATATTAAGTTAAAATATTACTTATGACATTTGTACATCAGCAAACGTATAAAACTATAACAATTCTCAGCGTGAGCAGGAAAACAAACAAAAACATTGGAGGGAGGAACGGTGGGGTTTATGAAGGCAATTTAAGTCCGCACTCCCTCTCCTGTAATGTTCTGTCTAGAATTTTATCTCAAGAGATAGAAATCTAAGGAATGGGATATGTGCAATGAGTTACATTTGTTTATAATATTGAAATTTTTAAATATTACCCTGTCTGTATAAAGTCATGTCACTGACCATTCAGAGAAATAGTCTTGACAGAAAAATACAGCCCCAGCGAGCTTCCAAAGTTGGAATTCTTAGGAAAGAAGATCGCCCTATATTTCTTCCATGATGTGGCTGGTGGGAAGGAACTTGGATTTTTTATTTAGCAAGCAAATACTTAACCAGTGGCCCAGCGCTTCTTATTGAGGACCCCAAAACAGCAACCTAAATAGCAAACGAATGAGTCCATTCAGACTCATAATGGTTTTTGAGAACACAATGTTTTATGGAGGCAGAGAGTCTTATCTTTATTCCGCAGACCAACTGGCAAATTTGTCCCCTGCCCTGGCTATGAGCAACCCCAAATGTATCCCATTGTGCCCCCAGGGCTACTTAACTGAGATTGTCCATTAGATTAATGAGGAAATTATACTTTAAATTGATGGACTAATCTAGAATTAAAAAATGAAAATTATGAATATATATCACACCAAAATGCATATTTGTAAGCAGAAAAAGGGAAATATGTGTTGAATTCAGTTATAGGATTATAAAGCTACAGGGAGTACATGAAAAATTTTAAATGTGATACTTTCAAGTGGTTTGTGGATGCATTTTAATAATAATGGAAATTCTATGCTTTAGAAAATGATAATTAAATAAAGTATATTGGCCTCATTGTCCTAGGACCTTGCTAAACTCGTGTATTCATTTTAGTAGTGTGTGTATGTGGCTGTATTTGCTTGTTTTTTCAATTATGCTTCACAAGTAATTATGTTGTCTGTATATCATATCATTCATGAGTATTCGTTTCTTCTCTCTCTCTCTGTTTCTCTGTCTCTCTCCCAATACTGACTCCCAGTGACCATAGGGTAGAAATAGGCCTGTGAGTTTCTGAGACTGTAACTGTTTCAGGTAGTAGAAAGTCCATCCTTCTCCTACAGAGTGTCTGGTGATTTTGAACTGCTGACCTTGAGCACTACAGCACAATATGTAACCGCAACACCACCACGACTCCTATTAGTTCCTTGCTGATTCCTACTTCCTTCGTTTCTTTTCCCACCAGTAAGTATGATGTTAGCTAGCCTTTTTTGGAGATGCTTACTATTAAAGCTGAGCAACTTCATTCGATACTTTGTTTCTGATAATTGTGTTATAATTAACTCTACAGTTTTCAATGTATCTAGCTTTCAATGTATCTGGCACAATAATCTAGCTTTTCTCTTTCATCTGTTGATCAAGTGCATTGCATTGGTGGGTTTTGGGGGTGACTCAGTTGTTGTTGTTGGGTGCCTTCAAGTTGGTTCTGATTAACAGTGGCCCTATGCACAATAGAACAAAACAGTGTCCAGTCTTGTGTCTCAGTCCTCAAAGTGGCATCCTTGCTTTTAATACTTTAAAAAGATCTTTAATCTAATGGCCATCTAAGTGAGACGTCGACTAAGCCCACCTGAAAGAAGCACACCTGCCTGTGTGATGGAACATATAAATAATAAAATCCAAATCCGCAGGAGGGAATGGTATTGGAGCTTAAATTGTGAGCACACAGTTTGCAGAGGCTATGGCTGACAGTGGAAGCCCAAATTGCATTCTCAAAGTCCCCACAAAGATCAAGCCGCCAGTGGATCCCCTCTGACCAGAGATCAGGGATATGAGGAGCATAGCTGTCACAAAAGTGCACCGTTTTGTTCGTTTGTTTTTCTGTGCTTCCCCTATGTGTACATAAAGGCCAGCGTAGGTCATCTACACAGACAATGGACTTCACTGATGCTTTCTTGAGTGCTCGTCAAGTATGGCCAATGGGAGAAGAAAATGCTCTGAAGTTGATTGTGGAGACAATGGTATAGCTATTTAAAATTACATACTACTGAAGCGTATGATATTAAATCATATGCCATTAAAATTTAAAATATAATATAATAAAATAGATCTGGGGTAGCAGATTTTTCTAATGCAAGGCCTCTTTTGATTTCCAGACTGTCACTTTCATGAGCATTGATTATGCTTGCAAGCAAGACAAAATTCTTGACAACTCTAATCTCTTCCCCATTTATCGCGACGTTACCTACTTGTCTATGACAATTTTAGTTCCCCAGACACTGAGTTGTTTCCATACTGAAGGCTGAAATCCTTAATCTTCATCAACAAGTGCTTCAAGTCCTCCTACCTTTCAATGAGTAAGGTTGTATAAACTATATATTTAAGATTGCTTATAAGCTTTCTTCCAATTCTGATGCCACATTTTTCATCATATAGGATAGCTTCTCTGATTACTTGGTCAGAGTATGGTGGGAGAACACAACCCTGATGCAAACCTCTGATTTTAGACCATGGCGGGTCCTCTTGATATGTTCACACAGCTGCCTCTTGGTCAATGTGCAGGTTATCCATGAACACTATGTAATGTTCCTAAATTCTCATTCTTGATTAACGTATTGATCAAGGCTATCAATAGTTTGTTATAATCCAAACAGTCAAATGATTTGGCATAGTCAATGAGACACAAATAAATACTTTTTCTAGTATTCGCTGCTTTCATTTAAGATCCTTCTGATATCAGCGATCATATCCCTTGTTCCATGTCCTCTTGTGAGTCAGGCCTGAATCTCTGGTAACTCCTTGACAGTGTACTGCTCCAGCTCTTGCTGGATGATCCTCAGTAAAAATTTACTTGCTTGTGATATTAATGATGTTCTATAATTTGAACATTCTGTTGGGCTCTTTGGAATGGGCATAAAAGTGAATCTCTTCCAGTCACTTGACCAAGTAGCTGTCTTCCAAATCTCCTGGCATAGACAAGTGAGTGCTTCCAGTACCTCAGCTACTTGTGCAAACATTTTAATGTATTCCACCACTTCCTTAAGTCTTGTTTTTGTTCAGTGCTTTCAATGAATCTTGAACTTCGTCCTTCAGTACCATTGGTTCTTCCTCATATGCTACCTGAGAGGTTAACACTGAGACACTGAATAGAGATAGGATTGAGACAAAGAATGTGAAGTTAAAAATGGCTTTATTAGGGGAGGGAAAGAGCTCCTGGGAGGGCAGGGAGAGCAGAGAAAGGGACAGGAGCATCTTGAGCTCCTGGGTGGGTTCTGAGACCCAAAGAGTTAGATCAAGGAAATCATGCCCATTGGTAGGGTAGTGGATATTTGTAGGATTTCAGTCTGGGAAATATGTAAATGAGGTGAAGTGAGCTGCTGGCTCTTGTGCCAATAAGAAGAGAGGCTTCCTGGTGCTGCTGCTGCAGAGTCTGAGTCCTTCACAGAGCAGCTTCTTGGAACGTGGGGAAGAGGCTGCACAGTCCAGCTCTGGCCTTGAGAGGTGGGGGATGGGGCTGTGTGAACCCTGCCAGGAGAGAGAAGCTCCTTGGAATGCTGGAGGCAGGGACTGCACAGTCCAGCAGATCGCCCGTCTTTATGAGAGGCTGGGCGAAGGGGCTGCATGATCCGGACCCGGCCCAAACACTACCTCTGGAAAAGGTTGACTGTTGGCTTATTCTTTTAAGTTCAGTGACGTTTTGGTTTACTTTCTTTTGATGTTTACGCTCTCCTTCAATTTTGCCTCAGCATCTTTCAATGTTGCATCTTGAAGCTTGATTTGTTTTTCCTTCAGTTCTTCCAGTTTAAGATATGCTGAGAATGTTTTTCCATTTTGGTTTCTACCTCTAAGTCTTTGCACATTTCATTATAATACTTTATTCTGTTTCCTGAGCTGCCTTTTGAAAACTTCTGTTCAGTTCATTTGCTCCATCATTTCTTCCATTTATCTTAGCTACTCTATGATTAAGAACAAATTTCAGTCTCTTTTGACATCCACTTTGATATATTCTTTCTTAAATGCCTTTTATTTACCTTTTTCTTTCTTAATGAATGATGTTCTTGATGTTCTACCATAGCTCATCTATCTGTCATTAGAATTCAATATGTCAAATGATTTCTTGAGATCTCAACATTCTGTTTGTACAGACTCAAGGTTGTATTTTGATGCTTATAGATGTGATATAATTTTCTTCACCTTCCACCTGAACTTACCTATGAGCAATTGATGGTCTGTTCCACAGGCAGGCCCTGGCCTCAGCTTAGCTGCTGACACCGAGCTTCTCAATTGTCTCTTCCCATAGATGTAGTCAATTTGATTTCTGCATATTCTGTCTGGGGAGGTCCAGCTGTATAGTTATTTTGTTGTTGTGGAAAGATATTTGCTATCATCAAATTGCTAGTCTTGCAAAATTCTCTTATTTGAGTTCCATCTATATTTCTATCACAAAACCATATGTTCCAACTGCTTTTCCTTTTGCTTAATTTCCAACTTTTGCATTTTAATCACCAATAATTATCAATGAATCTTTGTAAAAAATCATTTTCTTGGGGGCTCTTACAGCTCTTAGGACATTCCATACATCAGTTGTATCAATCATATTTATACATATGTTGCCATCATCTATCAGTGAATCTTGCTTGCATGTTAAATCAATTTCAAACTGAAGACATTCGTAGAATTCTTCAAATTCTTTATCACTATCTTTGGTGGTGGGTGTATAAATTTAAATAACAGTTGTATTGATTGGTTTTTCTGATTTAAGATAGCTATAATCCTATTACAAATACTTAAATATAAATTGTACTTACATATAAATCTTGAAATGTCCTTTTTCAAATATTAATGCAATGATATTCTTCATTATTTCATTCTCGGCATGTATCTTTCTAATTTAAAATGGTTAATACCAATCCATTTCAGCTTGCTTCTACCTGGCATGCTGACTTTTATGCATTCCATTTTATTCTTTACAACTTCCAATTTTCCTAAATTCCTACTTCATACATTCAAAGTTCTCATGATTCATTTTTGTTTGGGATGATTTCTCCTCACTTTGAGTTTTTCCCTCAGCATCAAGGAAAGATCTTGAAAGTGTTCTTCTCACAGACTTCACTACACCCAACTCACCTGGCCAACTTCACTTGGAAAAGGCAACGCTTCCGCGGTGCCTTCTGACCCCAGGAGCTCACCTCTGACGTTGTCTCCGAAAATGTTCTGCTTCTGGGTATTCGCTTTTCAGTATCTGACAACGTTTTGGTTCTGTACATAAGGTTTTCAGTGGCTTATTCCTCAAAAGTAAACAGCCAATTCCTTCATCTTAGTCTATTCTTAGTCTGGAAATTCTGCTGCATAGGTTCCATAGCTCAGAAATGATCTTACATTCTTGAAATAAGAGCTTTTTTGTGTGTGTCATGTATTCTCTTTTAAGAAATTTAGACGTTTTAATTTTTGCTAGTATTTTATTAATCTGTTCACGTCTGTATTAATAGTGTACATGGATACCCTTTACCTTCCCCCACTAGTCATGGAAGATCAGAGGATATGATTAAGTAAGTGTTTTGTTTTGTTTTCCTCTCAGCTTAGCCAATTTATTTCACATATCAAGGGCCAAAGACTCATTCCTTAGCAAGGTCAAGTCTACTTAGGCTCCTGTTAATGGTTTTGTTTTTTTGAGTTCTGTTTTTATTCATCTATCTATCTATTTATTTATTTTACATTTTATTAGGGGCTCATGCAACTCTTATCACAATCCATGCATATGCATGCATCAATTGTATAAAGCACATCTGTACATTCTTTGCCCTAATCATTTTCAAAGCATTTGCTCTCCACTTAAGCCCTTTGCATCAGGTCCTCTTTTCTTTACTTCCCCTCCCTCCCCGTTCCCCCCTCCCTCATGAGCCCTTGATAATTTATAGATTGCTATTTTGTCATATCTTGCCCTATCCCTTCACCCCTTCTCTGTTGTCCATCCCCCAGGGAGGAGGTCACATGTAGATCCTTGTAATCAGTTAATGGTTTTGATTTCTGCCTTTAGAGTTGAACCTTATATATTTCATCTCTGGTTTGAGATGGCCCATCTGATTATGTACGTGATTGACCTATTCCACTAGAGCACCATCTCTCAACCTGTGGGTCCTGACCCCTTTGGGATCAAACAACCCTTTCACAGGGTGGCCCAATTCATCACACTAGCAACATTACAGTTATTAAATAACAACAGAAATAATTTTATGGTTGGGGGGTCACCATAACATGAGGAACTGTATTAAAATGTCCTGGCATTAGGAAGGTTGAGAACCACCACCCTGGAGCATTTAACATATCAATCATAGTGATTTTAAATTCTCTCTCTGGTAATTCTTAGCACTGTGATAGTTCTGAACACATGCTTGTTTCACCTTTCTCTTGACGGTGTGCCTCTCTGTGTTTATTGTTTCTTTTGTATCTGGCATATTTTTGTTTACGTACTAGGTGTTTACGTTTCAGATTAATTTAGGACTTGATCTGGGGTTGCCTTTTCTTAGTGGGATGGTTATCCTCAGTACAAGGTACAAAATAACGTCAACAATATCTTGTGCTTAAGGATTAGTTTGCCGGTGGATTCATTTCCGTATCTGTTTTAGGCTCAGCTTGAACCTCTCCTCTGTATTTGAGGCTTGTAGTTTCTTTTCAGGTCCTGGCCCCTTTCTCAGCACTGCAGCGCTCTTACTCTGGTACCTGATGTTGATTGTCCTGGTGGTGGGGTCATGGAGGGAGGGCTTCTCTCGTCCCACAGATGATGCTTCAATCTTAAGCAGACACAGTGTACCTGGGTCTCAGGCTTGGATTTTTCTCTATGATCCTGTGGCAGTTACAGAATCTGGTGTCAATTTGAGAGGATTACTAGTAAAGGGGTGGTGTCTGGCCTGTCAATCAAGATATAATCAGTGGGGCCTCTGTGTGGGCATGGCCTTCTCCTGAGAATTGTAGAAACTCCTGTGTTTCTTCCTTGGAGACAGGAGACGTTTCTCTCTCTCTGCTCACTCCCTGGGGGATACTCTACTGAAAAGACACATGAAACTACACTAGTGCCCTGAGCTGGAGAAGCCACAGGGAGACCCCTACCAGTGCCGAGATGCTTACAGTGCCACTGGATCTACCAGACGTCCCACCCAATGGCCTTTGATATTCCTGAATTTAGCATCACTCCACATGCTTTATGAGTCTGATGAGGACTTTATAGATTTGTATCAGACATGTGGGCTAATATCGGATTTATGGAATTGATCTGGACTGGGCTGGGATGCTTTCTCAATATTCAATTGATCTTGTATATAAAGCTTTTTCCTATACACATATGAGTGTCGATGAATTTGTTTCTCTAGTCTACCCAGACTAACAGAGGTCCTCTCCATCACTAGCGATGGGGTCTATTTAATTGTGTAATCCAAGAACACAGCACTGCCCTAACCATAGATGTAGAGGATTCTTTTTCTTTGCTCTCAGAAATGTTGGTTCTTCGCCGTTACACTAAAGAGTATTGGATAATGGTGCTTATCTACTTCCAGCATCCCGAAGCCCTCCCAACCCCACCTGAGAACAAAAAACGAGAAAAGTCCAGATCACATCTTCTGCTTTTCCATCAGTAGCTCCTCTTTTCGACTTCAGCGCCTTCGTGTTGAGGGAGGCTTTCTCAGATGTCATGGCCCCTCCCAAGCCTTTCTTTTGAGGATGGCCAGAAGTTTCTGCAGAAAACCTATGGTCAGGGGCAGACTGACCTGTGCCAGCCCACTTTGGGCTTTAGATATTGGTAAAACATTTTATCTGATTCTGTTCTATCTTGTTTGCTCCAGGAGGATTTCCCCCTAGGCAATCAAGTAGTCATCCTTTTTTCCTCTTGGATGCATCTTTCATCCCTTAGATTTTGAGTTAGTTGTTTCCTCTGAGACCATAGCTTTCTGAAAGGCTTAAACAGAATCGTGCGTTTGATGATTATCTGTCATTTTGTGGTAGTGGTACTGGAAGCAGTACCCTTTCCAGCTTTCTGTGTAGTAAGCAGATGTCTAGGTTTCGTCTGGTCATAGTCACATGTTAGAGGACTGCTCCAACTTTCACTGGACTGTGATTTTAGGCATAGTCTATCTAATCAAATTGAATTGATTAATGGACATGCACACAGGTATCGATAATGCTTTAATACCCTTACAAAACTGTGATTCCTGTCCAGTGGTTTTAGCTGTTTGGAACAGTTGTATATAAACCTACAGTTGAAGACCAGTGACCTACAGCAACTGTCAGTGATACAGGATGCTACTATTAACAGTCACAAGGTTAGAAACTACTGTTTACTTAGCCAACCACATGCAAAACTTTGTACGTACATTGTCTCTGATTTTAACAGCAAATTTTTCAGGTTAGAGCTACCTCTTGCCTTCTTTCCATGAGCCTCATCAATCCCAGCTAGATTAAATTCTATGCATATTTTAGTAGAAGTAGTAAGGGACAGACTCATAATTTGACTGTAAGATTAACTTCAAAATTAGACCTTTATTTTTATTTCCTAGGTCACACTTTATGTGACCCAAGATTTTACCATATGGACATAGATATATTAACAATTAGATGAGCCAATGCAGTTTAATCGTCTTAGCTGGGTCTGTAAACACAAACAAAGAGAAGAGTTGTCATTTATTCCTCTGTTGCCTACAGATTCTGAAGCGGTATGTGATAGTTCTGTAATCAGGTTTTATCTTAGTGCTAGGAAATTCTTGTTCATAATAAAGCTTTATTTTATCAGCATGGTATTTACCTTTGGCAGCACTTGGCCTATTTTCCATCTCAGAAGTGACCATAAACCTTAATTTTCAATCTGTTGAAATGTGATAGAAAATTTATGTAGATTCAGTGGTTTTACCAGTCCCATATAGTATATAAGTGTGTTTTCAGTACATAATGCAAGCGGTTTAACCATGAAACTAATGAATACTGAGTTGTAGATCCATTCCTTGGTTTAATTTTGTATTTTTAAAAGAGTCCCTTTCTCCCAATTTACATAAATTTTTAGCTCTGCAAAACCAATTCTATTCATTTTTGATATTTTTAGTCTCAGATCTGTTGCTCCCAGTTTGTCTAAAGAAGGCTTGCGATACCATCTTATTTTTCTTCTGCTTATCCTAAATGCTCACGAATATTAGACTGCTCTTTCATTAAAAAAGCAGCCCCGCTGCAACAGGCTGTCGTGGGCAGCAAGAAAGCACTTCTATAGAATGACATTTGGCAAACAACTGCCATGCTATCTTTTAGATAATTACCTATCTTTCTTCCTTATTGAAGGCTTAGTGTTAGAATAATTAAGTAGAACATCAAGAAATGTTCAGGTGTATTGCTTTAGATACAATATAGAAAAGGAGGTCCAGAAACCATCTGGATAGAGAACAATGCAAGACTATAAATGAGTCTTTCCCCGCAGCTTTGGGTTCCTGAGTAAGTGTGAATTCAACTAACCATTTTGAGATTTCATTTTTGCTAACGGCCTCTTTTATGCCTGATAATTATGGAAAAATCAGCTACACAATCGATCAAAATCTAATATAAGATGATTGTTGCACAGTGCACAGGGTGATGCTCATGATATGTGCAGCTGACCATTTAAAAGACATTAATGAGTTGCACAACTTGGAACAGACAACCGTGTTTTCAAGTGCAGTTCATTTTTGAATAAAAATTAAAATTCCCCTAACTGTGTGAGATAAGGATCACCGAATTAAATTTCATATGCTGAGTGAAATATGTCTGTTTTGAAAGTCAAAATCACATTATCCACTGTGCATTCTGAATACTGAGTTTTCACCACCTGGAAGATATTTAGTTCTATAATTTTAATGATGTTGACCACAATATGATCATTTTTATTCCTTTATTTAAATTATGTGATTTATATTAAAAATGAGACAGTGGATCAGTGGATCCTAGGCCTTTGAATATACAAATCATCTAAGTATTCATCTCACTCTTGTGTTTTATACTAAAGCAGAGAGGTAAAATAAAGCAAAAATACCTATAAATAGATGTATGTATAAATGAAGAGGGTGTGTCTCTTTGCTCCCTATAGGCCTCTACAGAGCTTGGTGATGCTGTAATCTAAATATTGAAAGATTGGTGGTTCATACCTACCAGCAGTTATTCAGGAAAAGATGAGGGTATTTATTCCTGTAAAGATTTATAAACTTAGGACCTTAGTATCGAGTCAACTATGAATCAGAATTGGCGATATTAAAGTGGGTGTGACTATTGACTTTTTTTTAAATAGATTTTTTTGAAGGAAAGTGGTGGTTCCATGATTAAAATGCGTGACTGACTGAAAGGTAATTGGCTCTTGCTATCCAAGGGCCCGTGCAGGGGAGAAAGTAGAGAAAATATGCATCCATAAATATGTATATTCCTTATAAAGTTTTACTCTGTGCTATAGGATCACTTTCAGTTGGAATCAACAGGACAGCATTTGCAATGTGTTTGAGTATAGGTTTGTTTATGCTATGTATTCATGGTAACTTTTTTTGAAGGAGAACCTACACTTTAGGATCATTTCCATTTGGGATTTTACACAAGCCTTTAAAATGAAATTAAAAAAAAAAACATGTTGCCATTGAGTTGCTTCTGACTCATGGCAACCCTATGTGTTATGAAGTAGAACTGTCCCATAAGTGTTCTTGACTATGACCTTTACTAAACCAGATAATCAGATTTATTGATTCTTTCCTTTCTAGTATGCATAGACAAGTATGACGCACCAACCCTAACACTGGTCAAACTACAAACCAAACCCTCTGCTCTTGAGAGGGGATTCTAATTCATGGAGACTCGACATAGGATTTCTGTGCCTATGAATCTTTATGGGAGCAGACAGCCTCATTTTTCTTCCAGGTGGTTTGAACTGAGAACTTGCAGGTAGCACTTAACTTGCGGCGCAGCCAGGAGCTCCTTTCGAGCACAGATAATCACACAAATGTATGCACACACGACTTCACTTAGAATTGACTTTTTTCAAAGTAAAGCAAAGTTGTCTGGTGCATTTTTTAAAAGGCATTTTCAATGGTAACAGCTACCGACGGAACTGTGTCATTTCCAGTTGCTTTACAGAGAGATGTGAGCTTGTGTGGGGAGTGGTGTGTGTTTCATACTCAGATGGAAAGGTCTTTGTCTTGATGATTCTTTCAAGAGTTGGATTCCAGGTTTGTTTGTTTTTCAATTAGTTTGACATATATTTCACATATCATGTAACCCAATTGTTCGTTCATATTAAGAAGAGTTGCACAATCATGATCACAATCAATCTCAGAATATTTTCTTCTCATACGCATAGATTTTAGCTCCCCATTTTCCCACACCTGACCTTGCCATGCCCCGAGCCAATTACTAATCCAGCAACTGTGTGTAGATTTACCTATTGTAGATTTTATATACAGAAAATAGTACCAAACACAAAAAGAAGCAAACAGATTAAAAAAACTACTACACAGCACAGAAAAACTTCAATCAAATGAAAGCAGAAAATATAAAAAACTGAAACAATGTTAAAATTGGTCAAAATAGAGATAAAATGATTATATGTGCTACATTTTAATATAACTACATCTGTCATAATTGACTTTGCACTCCTTTCTGTCTCACAGTAAGGTGATTCACATCTCTAGACTGTGGGCAGAAGGGAATGAACCAGAGGCTTAATCCAGGTGGGGACCCTGAAAATGGACTTGGGGCTTCCACTGTCATGCATAGCCCTCTGAAAAGTGGGTGTTCACAATTCTGCAAACTGGGTGCTCACAATTTAAGCTCGGATACCATTCTCATCTTCAGATTTAGATTTTATTTTTTGCAATCCTTGGATCACGCAGGCTGGTATGCTTCCTTATGTGGACTTAGCTGACACCTCACTTAGATGCCTGTTTATTTTAAGACAAACCTTTAGGTTCCCAGATACTGTTCTTTCCAATAGCCAGGCACCATGTGGTTTCTTCACCACCCTTTGCTATACCGCCCATGTCTTCAATGACCCCTTCATAAGAGCTAGTATTGGGGTAGGGCCATGTCATAAGAACTCATTGTTCTCAGAATAGGGCCAGAATTAAGTAGGAGCATTTCCTGTTTCTTAGACATTTGAGTATCATCCTTTCTGAATTGTCTGTTCATGTCCTATGCCCATCTTTTATTTAGGTTATTTGGTTTAATCTTGTTGAGTCACATTGTCGGCTACGTGATTGCTAAAGATTTCCCCCCCAATGTATGAGTTCTTCTTTTATTCTTTTGACGAATTATTTTGCTGTGCACAAACATTTTATTTTTAATAGAGCCCAGTCATATGTTTTGTCTTCCACTGTGTGTGCTTTTTAAAATTATATTTAGTAGTATGTGTATGCCCTGCAATAGGGCCCCTAAGCTTGTCCCGATTTTCTCATTGATGATCCTTATTGCTTTAGGGCTCACAGTTAAGAGTCTGATGCATCTTGAGATTGTTTTTGTGTGTGGGGTGATCGCTGAGTCCTGTCTCGCTCTTCTGCAGATGGAGATCCAATTTTTCCCGTGGGCAACATTTTCCACTTAAATGTTTTTTAGTCCTTGGTCTAAAATCAATTTCCTGTAGGTGGATGCTTTATTTCTGGGGTTTCTATCCTGGCCCCCTGGTCTATGCATCCATCACTGCACCAGTCGGTACCAGACTGTTTTGACGACTGAGCCGTTGTCACGGGCTTTAAGGTCAGATAAGGGCTCCTCTTTTGTTCTTCTTCAGAAGTTAATTGCTTATCTTGGGCTTCTTCCTTCTCCACGTGAAGCTGACATTTGGACCAGAGTTGTAGTATTTATTTTCCATAAATAATGAAGCTGAGATTTGGATCAGAATTGTAGTATGTTTTTAGAGTATATTAGGTGCTATTAACAATATCACAAGATCAAGTTTTCCTATCCATAAATATGAAATATACTTCCATTTATGTAGTTCTTTTTTGGTTGCTGGTCATAACATTCTGTAATTTTCTTTGTATAGGTCTTTGATTCTTTGGTTGTTTGTTGTTAGGTATTTCATCTTTTGTGTTGTTATTATAAATTATATTGTTTCTTTGTTGTCTTTTTAGAGCTCTCTTTGCTGGTACATAGGAATCTGATTTATTTATGCTTGTTAATATTGTAGCCTTCTACTTTGCCAAATCCCTCAGTTGCTTCTTGGGGTTCCTTCTCTATAAAATCAGACTGTCTACAGAGAGTGAAAGTTTTACTTCTGCTTTGCCCAATTTTATTTACTTGCTTTCTTTCCGTTGTCTAATGGCTCTCATTAAAACTTCCAGCTCAATGTTGAACAAAAGTGATGATGAAGGGTCCGTGGTCTAGTTCACACCTTCAGGACAATGTTTCAGTTTTCCCCACGGAGCAAGATATTGACCTTTAGATTTTCCTGTATAGCCTTTGTTATTTAGTGAAATTTCTTTCTATTCCTATTTTATTGTTTTTATCCAAAATAGATGTTAGATATTGTCAAATGTTTTTCTATATGTATTGATATGATTATGTGGTTCTTATTTGTTGTAATTGATTTGGTATATTACATTAGTTTTTTAAATAGTAAACCATTCCTTTATACATGATGCGAATCTCACTTGATCATGATGGATTATTTTTCTATATTGTTCAATTCTCTTGGTCAATATTTGTTGATCATTTTTGCATCTATGTTCCTGAGGGATATTGGCCGTTAGCTTTATGTCTTTATAAACGCTTTGCCTGGTTTGCGTATCAGGATTATGCTCACTTATAAAATGAGCTTGGGTTTCTCTCCTTTTCTATATTTTGGAATCGTTTGTGTAGTATTGGTGACAGCTCTTCCTTGAGTACTTGGTAGAATTTCACCTGTAAAGTCATCTGATCAGGAGATTTTCTTGGCTGGAAGTTTCTTGATTTCCCTCTCTATTTCTTCTTTTGTTATGTGTTTTTTCAGCTTTTTTACATTTTTCTACATTAATTTGGGTATTTAAAGGCATTTGTTAATTTCTTCTAGATTTTAAATTTGTTGGACTACAGTCTTTGTACTGTTGGATACAGTTGTTGCCTTTGTTTTAGTTGTTGGTGGTGTTAAGCTGTTGGTTTGAGAATTCTCCTCTTTTATCTTGTATGTGTTACTGGTTTAACATTGCCCTCTGATAACTTTTCTGCTGTGTCCCAAAAGTTGTGATGATGTGTTATAATCCTCATCTACTTTAAGGTATTTCTTAATTGCATCCCTTAATTGGTCTATTGCCTAGTCATTTTTAGGGAGTATATTGTTCAATGTCAATGTGTTTGTCTTTATATTCCTGTTTTTTCTATTGGTGACTTCCAATTTTATAGCATTTTGAACTGAGAAAACTGAACTGGATGATCTCAATGTTTTTAATTCATTGAGGCTTACTTTGTGGCTTCACATGTTATCTAATCTAGGGTGTGCACCATGTGCACTGGAGAAGAGTGCGTACTATGTTGTTATTTGGTGGTATCCTTTGTGTATGTCTAGTAGATCAAGCTTGTAGATTGTGTTTATTTCTTCTATTTCTTTATTGAGTTTCTTTCCTGATGATCTGTTTTTTCTTGATAGGTCTGTTGAAGATGTCTACTGTTATTGTTGAGCTGTTTATTTCTGACTTCAACTCTATGAGCATCTGATTGATTTTTTTTGAGGGTTTTCATTTTTGTGTGCCTATGTTTATACGGTCATTTAATTATTATGTAAAGTCCATTATATTCTCTCATTATCTTATCTACCATTAAGTCCATTTTTTTCAGAAATTAATATTGCCACTCTTGCCCTTTATGATTATCATTGGCTTAGTAGATTTTTTGCTCTTCTTAGATTTCTTTGTCTATTTTTATCTTTGAGCTTAAGATTTGTCTCTTGTAGGCAGCGTATATGGGTCTTGTTTTCTAAGCATGTCTGCTATCCCTGTCTAATTTAATCCATTGACATTCAGTGACATGACTGATGTGAGGATTCTTGGTTGACAGGTTTATTACTTTCACAATTATATATATGTATATATATATATCTGTACATTGCCTTCTTACACCTATAATTTCTGCTGAGATGCCCTAACTTATCCATATCACTTTTCCTTTGTAGGTGACTATTATAATATTTTTTCTCTGATCTCAAAATTCTCTTTATTCCTTGAAATGAAGAGTTTGGAGATAATACCTTATATTTCCTTTTTAGGGTCTGTCTTATTTGTGGTTTTCTTAGCTTTTTCTCCTTCTTTTTGATATTTTAGAATTTTTCTTCCATGATTTCTAGTTCTATTTTCTCTGTAGCTTTAAAAATGTGTCTTCTTGCTATGGGATCTTGATAAGACATAAGTAGTTTCTATAGATAGTGTTCCACACTGTTCTCAGGCTTCCTTCAAATTCCTTCACTTTTACTTTTCCTGGGTTCTGGCTGTCCTTATCTGCAAGCTCTTTGAAGTGATTAACTTCACGATCATCTATTCCATTTCCTTTGCTTCCATTCTGCTCCTCAGGTCTTTTAGTACTTTACCTGATTTTGTTATCTCGGTTTTTATGTCCTAGGATTGAATTTTGATTTTAAAATGTTAGCTTTTCAACTTCTTCCTTTGTTCTTGGGAATGTTCCTCACATCAGGGGTCCCTGCCCTCACACTTTAGGAAACACTGGTCCAAGCAGGTTGAATTTGACTTTCGTGCTGCCCTGAAGTGAAGGACATAGCCCCTAGTGGACCTCTATGGCAGCTGCTGAGGAGACCATGCCAGTTGTTTGGTAGCCATAGTCCCTCACCTCCCTTGTTTGTGTTTTAGTCATGCAGATTTATAAATGACTTACTGTGGCAGCACTGCTACAGAATAATGAGTTTAACAAGCTTTGTTTTGTACTGAATCCTCTTAAAGGTGGTATATTACCCAAGTTAAATCCATTGAGTAGATTTAAAATGATAGAAACTGTATAAGATGAGACTGTAAATCCTTCGAAGAGCAGATGATCTTGTATTTCTGCCTCAGAATTATGGGTGATTTTGAACCAAGACCTTGTGGTTAGCTGCCTAAAGCCTAACTCACAATGCTACCAGCGCTCCTTGGTTTGATATTAGCATAATATGAGGGGTTACCCCACCCCTGAAAAAGAACAAAACAGGAAAAAGGAAAGTCCTGTGGGCAGAGCTTCTGCAGTACATATTTTTCCTGCTAGGTGAGTATCAAACAACTTTCTCTGAGTTAGTGCACCCAGTGAAAAGGTGCACCCAGTGGAAAGGTTCTCTCTGGTCCCAGTGAATTTTCCATAAAAGCAGTTTCACTCAAACCACTTTTTTGTGTGATGGCTGATTTAAGAGAACAGTGTATATCTGTGAAATTTTGTTGCCTGCTCAAGAAAATTGCCACAGTAACTGTTGTGATGCTGAACACAGCTTATAAGGGAAGTGCTATGGGAAAAACTCTGTACTAATGTTTTTTCATATCAAAAAAGATGAAAGGTCAATTAACAACAAACTTTGTTCTGGACATCCATCAACTTTCTGCATGAATGAAAATGCTGGCAAAATTAGTGCACTGTGCTCAAAGACTGAGGACGTAACATTGAAAAGATGGGAAGCTGTCTGAATTATCTGGGAGCTTGATTCAGTGAATTTTAACAGAAAATTTGGGAATGAGAAGGGTTGTTGTGAAATGCGTGCCTTGAGTTCTGACTGACCAGGGAAAAGAGCAGCTTGTGGGAACAAGCCGTGCGTTGAAAGAACGGCCCCGAAGCGACCCAGCCTTTTTTCTTGACATCATTACTGGTGTCAAGACATGTTGCTATTCTTATGACCCTGAAATCAAATGTCAATCAAGTCAGTCAAAGACGCCATCATCCCCTCACCCTAAATGAGCTTCAAGTGAAATCAAAGATCAAGGTGATGTGCTCTTCTGTCTTTTCATTTTTGATGTGAGGGAGTTAGTGCATCTGGTGTTCATTCCACCAGGTCTGACTGTTAATCAATCTTTCTATTTAGAGGTTCTGAAAAGATTGTATACCAGTGTGCAACCAAAAAGCCTGATTCGTGGCAGATGGGGAACTGGTTTTTCTACAATTTACCTGCTCACAAGGCCATCTCAGTGCACTATTTTTTGGGCAAAAACAGCATGGGTTTCTTACCCCATGTACCTGACTCACCTGACCTCGCTCTGTGCATCTTCTTTTTGTTTATGTGAATGCAAAGGTGAAAAAAAAGATAGTGATGTGATGACATAGAAGAGATGAAGAAAAAAAGAGGGAGGTGCTTTCAGCCATCCAACACATGAGTTTGAAACATGTTTCCAAGAATGGGATAGCAGATTTGACAAAGGTATTAAATTGAATGGAGAATACTTTGAAGGTGATAATGTTATTTTGTAAATAAAATAAATATATATAGCTTTGAAAAAAATATTCCATTTGGGGGGGATACTGCCTTGTATGAATCTCCCAGATACTTTGGCTGATATCAAATGTATATAAATTATTTGTTCTCTTAAAATTTTCCCTACTTTCGAAATTTTAAGAAGTAACACTCTTGTTACTTCACCTATCTCCAAATCAGGGACATTTGGCTACAGAAATAAATCTCTAAAATTTTCAACATGGGGCCGTCACCTTAGAGAAAATTCTTCCCCAAATGCAGCTTTTAGGAAAAGTTTAAGGAGCAGCAAATACTGTGAAAAATAATAAAAACAACCATGATATTTTTAACACTATGGTGATAAGTTGATGAAAACATTTTCATGAAGTTGTTTATTTTCTACTGGACACTGATTTTTTCCTCTTATTTTGTTGGTGATTTTGTGGGATTATTTTGTCAAAAGAAAGGCACTTTCATGTATACATATATTTCAGATGCTTACATAAAGCCAAAAAAGGGGGAAAAAATAAAAACTAGAAAAAGGAACTGTAGGTCTATTCTAAATCAGAATGAAACCTAAGTTTTCATAATGAGAAAACCTGCCTAGTTTTTCAAAGCTCAAGTCCTGAAATGAGCCAAGTTAACCTGAGTCAGTAGATGGATACCCTTTTAGGTCTGCATACAGGGAGTAACTATTTGGCCCTGCTGAGTTTTCAATGAATAATTGCGCCTTGAATATCTAGCCTCTTTGCATTTTCCCTCCTCCTTCCCTTCCAATATTTCAGAAGTGGTGGTTATGAGAAGAATGAAGACTGCTGTATGTGGAACAACAAGGCTTGTGGTTTGTTTTTGCTTTCAAGCACTACTCTAGTGCTTTCTTAATATCTTCAAGACATCTTGAATTCCATATGGAAATGACATATAACAAAAATCTGTTGTTTCTTTTCTCTGAACTTCATCTTGACAATAGTGAAAATTCAAAAGCAAAGATGCATTCAAAAATAGAAAACCTTGGATAAAATCTGTAAAATTAATGTAGTAAGTTTAGTTTAAAAATAAATTATAAAATGAACCACACTTTGTTAACAGGGCTTAAATTGTCTCTCAGGGAATATTTTTTTATCCCAACCTCCCTGCCCCCTACTTCATTTAGATACTACATTTAAGTCAAGGTCATTACATTGGCTTGCTGTTGATATTGATGTATGAGGGACAAACATGCCTATTTTTTTTTAGCAGAAAGGGGGATTCATGCTTCATAAAGAATATATTAGAAAGCACAAGTCAATTTTTATCTGATAGATAAGACATACATCAATAGAGATGATAAAAAGAAATAAACATAGTATTTTAGATTTAGGTGATAGTGTAGCATAATAAATCCAATGCTTGGATGTAAAATTAATCAGAAAATAACAAAGACAATATTAAATAGCCTTGGCAGTTTGTAAAGTGAAGGATCGTGAGTCAATCTAATGGGCAGTGCTTACTGCTTAGTAAATAAACTAGATGCTAAAGTTTTATAAATAGATGCCTTTTTCTACCTTTCCATTGTTATTAAGGTTGAATCCCCACCGAGCATCTCTGCAGGTTTCGTAATAGTAGATAATGTAAAACTCGGTAGGCTGGTCATTAGCGCAACTGAAATGGACCAATTCTAAAAAGGCCTTTATAAATTACTCTGGTGTAATCGCCACCAAGCAAATCCATCTTCTCAGTGGATAAGAAATGAAAATAATGATGCGTTTCACACAGTGAGGACGCTTAGTAGAAAGCAGTGATGGCAAAGAATGGACTGACGGTATGCAGAAACAATGGCGGCTACAGGTAAATTATTACATAGTACTAATTTCAAAGCTGATAACTTGGAATAATAGTCATCAACGTGCATATGACTATGTGGTTTATATCTCAGGGTATAACCATAGTGCTTTTTCGAATGCTGTATCAGACAATGACATTAAAGACTTTAGCAATTTAAAAGAAAACTCTAAATGACATTAGTAATTATATAAAATGTTTTATTTTTTTCTCTACCTTAAGTATTAAACCACTACTTTTACAGATTAAAAATGGCTTCGTGGACAAAACAAAGAAACAAACAAAACCCATTGCTATTGAATCCATCTGACAAACGGTGACCTGTATCCCAAGTGAAGGACTAGAGTGTTCCTTTGGGTTTTCCACACTTTAATCCTTATGGAATCAGTGTATCAGACCTTTCTTACTAAGAGCCAGTGAGTGGGCTTGAACCACAAACCTTTAGGTTTTCAGCCAATTGAAATGTATTTGCACTGTTCACAGACATAGTTGGCTTAGGTACTAGGCATCCTATTTTGATTTGTGAAGCCCTGGTGCTGTGTTGCACTGCTAATTTCAATATCAGCCGTTCAAACTCACCAGCCACTGTGCAGGAGAAAGGTGAGGCTCTTTGCTCCAGCAGCTTCTCCATGTGGATTCAGGCCATTTGTGGAGACTACAGTAGTACTTCAGAATCACAATGGCTTCCGGAGATGGCTCATTCTTAGCATGTCACCATGCAGGCTTTCTCTCTCCACGTTGGCTGTCAGGTGGACAAGAATCTTAACTAGTTGTGCAGTAACAATGGCCCTTTCCCATCACTCTGACCCTTGAATAGGCCACAAAATCATCTCTGCATTGGATAAACTTTTCAATTATGGTCAGAAATCCTAGAACGATTATACAGAAGCAAGAATTGGTTAACTTAACCCATCTCTGGTGGTGCTGTCAGATCATCACTGGACTCATATCCTCAAGGTCAGCAGTTCAAAATATCCTCCCCTCTGTGGGAACACATGGAGGCCGTGTGCACCTGAGAAGATCAAGGGCCTCAGAAACCCCGTAAGGAGAGTCTCTGAGTGGGAATTGGCTCGATGGCAACGGGGTTTGCTTAGTCTCTTGGTAAATGTAGTTGGTAAGGACGTCACCTGCTACTTTTGAGAGAACATCTTCTTACATGGCACAGACTTTTCCTGGTGAGTGCAGATATTCCCAGAATTACATGTCTGAATGCTACATGAATGTCGCCTCCCTCACTATTCTGATTAGTCTACTTCAGATCCACATAGTTTTATACTATCCTCGTGAGTTGTGATATACCAAATTGAAGTTTTTAACTTGGATAGGACTAGGTATACCATTTTGTTTCAGTGAATTATTCTATGTTGGCCACTGCTTTGGAAATACACATTGCATTCTAGCATTCATCTCAAGGTTTTTTTCCTCTGATGAGAAAAAAATAAGTCCCCAAGATAAACAGTAACACATCAGGTCTTTCACCAGGAAACCACTTCAAAGCCAGTTATTCCCATTCTACAGTACTTAAAATAAGTGTATAACAGGTCAATACACACACAAATCTTAAAAACACAAAATTTCTTTTTCTTCACAGCTCAAACACCTGTGCTTCCCAAAAATTATTCAACATGGTTTATAATGTATTTGTTTCTATTACTGGCCATAACACTATATATACGTTTGGTAACTTGCTATTCTTCCTTTTGAATATGTTGTGACAAAATTTCCATTTTGATGAGTGCCACCAACAGATATACACATACTTTGATATATGCAGAGTGTTCCACAGCACACGGGTATTTCATAATACCACTTCATTGTTTGATGAATTTTCAGTGAAATATTTCAGTGAAACACTCACTTATGTTAAACATTTCTTCTTCACCTAGGTAAGTATTTTATTAGGTTAAAAGCAAAATACACTGTAAAAATTTGTGCATTGAAACTTTAGACATTACATCCATCACAGTTCAATTAGAGATACAAACCACACCAATATTATGGAAATTAGGATTCTTTATAAGAATTACAGACTTCATGAATGTGGTTTGAAATTATGTTTTATAGTAAATCAGAGGTTTTTTTAGGAAGGTGTCTTTTATAAGCAGTGCGTGGGGTTGGTTTGAGATAGAATAAATATAGAGATTGATTTCAGACTACTAAGGACAATACAGAGGCAAGCTTTGTATAAGAGAGTTTCTTTATCCCCAGTGTTCAAAAGCACCTGCTTCCCAAGAAGTGACATCTTATGACACTTTCTTCTACATTGTTTCTAAGGCATTTCTATTAAGTGGTTTCACACTACATACATGTTTTGATAACTTGCTATTTTCACTTTATGTTATGTTGAAATTTCTATTTTGATGACCTCCACCACCAGAGTTAACATACTTTAACTCTTCATAATATTCCACGACATGTGGATAGTTTGTGATATCACTTCATTATTTGATGGAGAGTTCAATGAAATATTTCAGTAAAATCCAGAGCCATGCTACACATTTTCTTGCCTGTAAAGGCAAATAGTTTTTAGAATAGACAAAAAGCAAAATATTGTATTAAATGGGGGCTTTGAAATTTTAGATATTGCATCAATCACAGTTCAGGAAACAAAACCACAAAGATTACGGAAATAGGGATTTATAAGAATTACAGACTTCATGAATGTGTTTTGAATTTTCATTTTATAGTGAGTCAGAATTTTTTTTGGAAGATGGACATTATAAGCAATGGGTGAGTGATTTGAAACAAAGTAGAGAGATTATTATAAGATGGCTGATGAAGATGGACAATAAAATTTTGAAATTACAGTCTATAATACAGAAGAGAATTCAGGGTTTGGAAAATAGAACTTGAACTTGTCAAAAACATTGAGAACAAAACAGGTAGATCACAATGGATAGCGATGGTTGAAACTTTAATTTTGAACAGTGGATTGTGTGATGATGTGTCGAGGGATTGATCACAAGCAAATGCATAAAGCCTAGAAACAGTGGCCCTAACCAGGAACTAAGAGGTGTTTCAATTAAGATGGAGCTGTAACCTTGAAGAATGAAACAATAGCATATGAAACTGATCACTGCTGGTATCATGAAAAATGAGGTGAAAGCTCGTTCTGTTTTCAAGCACGAAATAATAGAGTTGGGAAAATGGTGGTATATTGATAAGGGAAAAGCTGGAGCGAATTTCAGATAACAGAGTAGTAGTTAGAGTTGGCTAGAGGCTAACGGGTGAAGGGGGAGTCAAACCTTGTCCTGCAGAGAAGGATGCAAATTAGCCATAACAGATAGCAGTTCGCTGATGAGTGAATATCTTAAAACATTATAAAGCACTGCCTTCTGTTTGTAAATCCACAGGCACTATTAGGATAGTTGAGCGGGAACCAAATGAGAAATAAGGGTTAAGAACTTTATCTGTTGTCCAGACATCTGTACCCACAGCCAGCTGTCAACAGAAATGCTGCCCTGGAAGCCAAAGTCACCCAGGGGGCTAATCAGCTTAAACACATGACAAAAGTCATGGACAATTCCTAAGCGCTAACAATGTTACCGAATGCTAGCTCCTGCCAAGGAGCCGCACATCACTGCCAAATTAAAAAGAATGGCTTTTTTTTTTGAACTATACTTCGAGAAGGTAGTGATGGGGGGGTGGGGGAGGGATGTGAGAGGGGCTTGAGAACACGCCATCTGGTGAGAGTGGAGTTCACAACGTTTGGTTGCTTTCAGCGCCAAGGAAAGGTAGTTAAAAAACAAGTCTGTGAGTGTTTGGGAATATCAAACTGCTTCAGCAGGGTCTGCTCAGTCCCAGCCCTGTGTGCACCCCCACCTGCACCCCCACCATGTGCCCGGTGCGTGCCTTTTTCTCCTTTACTGTCAGACTGAGGAATTAATGGTGGTTCAGACATTATCGAAGGATCTGCTCTTCTCAACTGCTGAATTCTGATCTCTCTGACGCGCCTGTTAAAAGCTCATAAAGGTCTTGGGTGGCGGTATCTCATCAGTTTATCTCTTTCTGTCAGGTTTTCACGTGACACTGGTAATGAGCAAGCAGGGACTAGAACTTGCATGAGTCATTACTGTGGCCCGATTGTCCCCCTATTTCTGTCACTCCATTCACGTGCCTCTGGTTCTGCTTTACTTAATTTCCCTCCTTTCTCGATTGACAGCAACAATGGAGTCACCACACTGTAGCCTTGATTTTCTGAACATGACATTTTGTCTACTTAATTTTATTAGTTGCTCTCTTTGCAGCGTTTCATATTCAAATATCTGGTTGGCTCATCTTACAGTTTTCTTCTGTAAACTCAACTTATAGAAATGTGGTTTTAAGATATCTGTCATTTCATTTTAAATTGCCTTGAGGTTCCCATTTGCTCATATTTTTTAGATAGCTTTTCTAGATTGCATTTGCAAATTATAATTCACACACATATTTTTGCCACTTCCTAATACTCAACCCGTCCACTGCCACTGCATAAATTCAGTAAATCGAGATTAATAGCTATTATATTGGGATTGCTAAGAGGATCTAGGTAAGAGAGGCCACATGAGGATAAGTCAAAAAGTATTGCTACAAAATCCTAGAAACTTCTATTAACCAAAAATGTGAAGGTGTGTGAACCATTGTTCCTGGACATATCTCCCTTAGAGCTGTACACTCAGATCCGAAGCTCTCTAACTTTGCTGGGAGCATTCTGACCTCTTCTATTGTTACCGCATCAAAATGGCAACTTCGATAGTCTTTAGAAGTTCTGATTACACTTCTTTTAAATGTTCTTTGTGTTTTGAGGAGGAAAGAGAAACATTATGAGGTGAGATCAAGGCTGTGGGGTGGACAGGGTAAGGGCCTCCAATGAAACTCTCATACAATAGCCTGTGATACCCTCAAAGAAGATGGAGGTGCATTATTTGCTGCAAGAAAAAAAATTTTTCATCTAACTTTCTTGGTGTTTTTCTCACCAATGCAGCTTTGAATTTTCTCTAAACTTTCTTACATTAAGCCCCATGATTGTTCTCTGTCCTTCAAGAAAATCTATCAAGATTACCCTTTTGGAATAAAAGAGAAAAAAACTCAATAAACAAAAACTACAGTTATCATAGCCTTCTGAGCTGACCGCTTTGTCTTCAATTTAACTGGTCCAGCAGAATGCCTCAGAAGTCATTGCTTTGATTGATTTTTTTTTTGAGGGCTCCCTAAGGAGACGATGGCAGTCTATTACTGAACAAACTCACATGCAGTCTCCCACTGATAATAGAGACATTTCGTCTGAACTGGAGGGGTAGTAGCAATACTTTTTGACTTAACTCTTATGTAATGTTCACTGTGGCATTATTAACAGCTTTAAGTCATCTGTTCACCTTGATTTATTTATTCAAGTATTTTTATAGTGCCTACTATGTGCCACAGGACTTCTAAACAATGGTCCTATGGCCTGAACTCATGAGTCACTCTGTGGGTGAAAAAGGAGGCCATCTACTTCCCTACAGCGCTACAGACCAGGAACCTGATGGAGCAGCTCGGTTCTGTCCTGTAATTTGAATCCGCTGGATGACAGTGAGCCCTGTGACCCAGAGGGTACACTGTAGGTTGCTAACTACAATGTCAGTAGTTCTAAAGCACCAGGCCTGCCGTCAGAGAAAGACGGGCCTCTTCCTCCCACAAAGAGTTATGGTCTTGGAAACTCACAGGGCTAGTTTATAGGGTCATTATGAGCAGGCAGTGACTCATGGCAGAAAGCATTTTTGTTTTGATGTATTTGTTTGTTTGTTTTTGAGGATGCCAGTGAATTATGTTCCATATGGATGCCCTGGGGGGTGGCAAAGCTCCAAGTGCTCTGATGGCAGCACAAACGTTGGATGTTCAAGTACACCAAGGGGCATCTCAAAAGACAGGCCTAGTGTCCTACTTTCAAAAAGGTAGCCATTGAAAATTCGGGGAAGGACAGATTGATTCTGATATACTTGGGGCCACCATGAATTGAAATCAATTTTACTACAATAAGCATATGGTTTTGTTTGCTTCATATTCAATAGGAATGAAATTACCCCTCCCCCCAAACAATTCTTTTAAGGAATTTATAGAAACAAAAAAGTTGTAAAAAGTCTTTCAAAGTTATTATAAAGAGATAGATAAAAACAGAAATGCAACATATCAGATGCTTGCAAAGCTGTTGAAAAGGTGTAACCGGCACCAAGCAAGCCAGAGTGGGTTGTCATTCGAAAGGAGATGGTCAGGGGAAGTCTCACTGAGAAAATCATATTTGAACAAAACTTCAGGGAGCCACAAGTACGGTAAATGCAATGGCTCCGAAGACAGAGGTTGGGTCCCACAGACCATAGGAGAGCCACTGTAAGTGCCTGGAATGAGGGAGGGGTAGGTGTAGAAGAAAAGATCAGAGAGAGAGAGAGAGAGAGAGAGAGAGAGAGAGAGAGAGAGAGAGAGAGAGAGAGAGAGAAAGGGAGGGAGGTGAGGACAGCTAAGTCGGACTTTGTAAGGTTTTCAGTTTTTATTCCAAGAAGGAATGCATTGGAAGACTTTGAGCCAGAGGAGTAATGTGACCACATTCATACTTAAGGCGCTTTCTAGCTTTTAACACGAGAATAAACTATAGTTTCGTAAGGGTGAAGGCAGAGAGACCAATTAAGAGGATCTCTGTTGTCCCTTTCTAATGTCTGATCTCTGAGTTCACAAAATTAGTCTGGCTCTAATAGTTTCAGAAATCTCATGCTATTTGAATGTGCATTTTTTCAAAAAGGAGGTAGAGCAGAACAATTTTGTACTTGGGGGTTGGACTCTGAGAGCCAGCGATGAAATCACAGTACCATTGATGATGAGCTAGCTGTGTAACTGACCTTAGGCCAGCTACCGAACTTCTTAGCCTGTGTTCCTTTACCTGTGAAACGAGGGCAATGGCATTTCCAGTCTTAGAAATGCATCACAGAGATTAAATGTGACAATGCATGCAACATGTTTTGCCTGCTGCTTGGCACATACTAAGTGCTTTAAAACTTGACTCTTCTACTAGCTAATTACTTTCCTCATTAAATATTTATAATTTCATCTAGGACAAAATCTTAACTAGGAAGTGGGGACTTAGTGTTACATAGTTGATGTAGAATTTCAGCCAGTTACAGAAACAGTGTATTTTTCCTTTAAAGGATATTAAAGGACACAAAGAAATCTCCTGGGCTGAAAGCTGTTAAGAGCAGGATAGATTCTTTTCTGTCAAGTGGCTGCGGCTTAACATTCCTAAAGCTGAGGTTCTGCTTGAGAACAGACAATGTAGCAAATTAGCCCCACAAAGCTATATTACTTTCCCACCGAGTGAGTGGATGACAAGTTGAGTCAAGGTGCTCAGAATTTCCGTTCCTTCACTTAGTACCATGCCTGGTCACAGTGGGGATGCAGAGGGTAAAAATGCATTAGTAGGAGACATATTTGCAATTATTAACATGGCTTGAACAAAAAACAGTTTAGTATTTCTTCCAATTGGATAATTTTTGGGAGAAATAAGACCTAGATTCTTCTTTTTGCAAACATGAAAGGAAGAACAAAATATTGATAATGTGAACAATATTTTTAAAGTTTGAAAATGAAGGCAACTCGACCATCTTATTGTCCTTCCAGTTGGTGAATTGAGAAAGGTAGCGTGTTTTTGCTCCCCAGTTGATTTCGACTCATGGTGACTCCACATGTCAGAGAAATACCACACAGCTCGGGGTTTTCAGTGGCTATCATTTATATAAATAGATCACCAGGATGCACGAGCGTGTGTGTGTGTGTGTGTGTGTGTGTCTACAAGATGGACTTAAGTCACTAGCCATTCGCTTAATAGATGAGCATAGGGATATGGAAATCATGTGTTCTTTGCAGGAAAGAGAGTTTAACAGGTTTAAACCTAGTTTGTGCTTATGAGCAAAAAAACACCCATAGTCAGAGAGAGGTAAGATGCATAAGAGATTCAAAAGTTTTTTTTTTCTTTTGAAATTATTGTTCTGAACACTTTTGTCATCCTTTGGCTTGACAGCAGTAATTTGTAGGATGTCCATTTCATAAAGCAGGACTGGATTTTCCCTTGGAGTTGGCTTGGCATTGGGATGTTAGGTGGTAAAGTAAGTCCTGTTTGTGTTTGTACGGGGTTCTGTAGGAGAGAGATGAGGGCGTGAGAACATACGCCTTATATTCTTTTGAAGAATCCAGGGCATTTTAGTTACTCTAGGTGAACTATTGCTTCAATGCAGATGTTGGATTAGAAGGTACTTGTGTGTATTGGCCAAGATGGTGTTTGAGTCTGTCTGGGACTGGTTACTGTACAGACTCGTTATTCAACTAGTTGCTCAGTCACTTACTATCAGTATGACATTGAAGGGTTCCTACATAAATAAAGTGAGCATAAAGTGCAACAGATAACAGTAACTTTTATTTTAGTTGAGGAGCCTTGGTGGCACTCTCAGGTAAGAACTGGCTGCAAACTGTAAGGTCAGGGCTTCAAATCCACCAGCAGGAAAAGGATGAGTCTTTCAGCCCCTGAAAAGATTTCCCCCCTCAGAATCCTTATTTAGGATGTCTGTGAACTGGGATCAACTCAATAGCAGTAGGTTTGGTTATATTTTGTGAGTTTCAGTTGTTTTGTTAGGCTTTGTTAGGTTAGAGTGTGTCCAATTCAGCGTGAACACTAACACTGAATACTGCTACATCCTACACCGTCCACTATGGATAAGATAGCTGCAATCCAGTTTTCAATGACCAAATTTTTGGAAGTAGATTTCCATGCCTTTATTTCTACTCCATCTTTATTCGGAATATCCAAGACTGCACTGACAGGTGAGGGTCATATGTCACGTAGGCTAGAAATGGGATGGTGTCTCCGTAACGGCACAGTGTTCCTTCTGACTGGGTGTCTGCGTGGAATCAGCAATTCTACCTAGAGGAAAAATAATGGCTCCGCATTAAACTTGAGCTACCTGGTGCGAGGGAAAGAGTGGGAGATTTCAAATTATGACTCTGCAGGATAATCCAAGACTTTGATACCACAGACTTTGAATAATTACTGGCTCAGAGCAGGGGCTGAATAAGCGGTCGGGGTGGCTTGGTTACTAGGACCACCACAACTTCTATTATGATTATGAAGGGGGAAGGATTCATAAATCCAACAGGAGCAATGACATTTTATTGGAAGATTAGTCGGAGAAGAAAGGAAATATGAACTCTTTAATAATATGAAATCCACTAAGCGCTGGGGCATTTCAACAGGACTCTTTCGGTGACAAAAGTCATTCTGAGCTTTATTAGCTTCTCAAATGGTTCTTATTTTCTATGGGATTGGCCTAAAAATCCATGCTGCTATTTTCAACTTCAACAGACGGTGTGCTGTGATGTGAACTTCACATAAATTTTGCAAAATATCTAAGTTCTGTTATTCCCTGTATTATATTGATAGATGCATAAAGCTTTCTAAATGAGTCACTTGTTTTGCTCAGGGAATACAAAAAGTAAGTTAGGCCCTTTGCCTGTAAGGGACTCACTATCTAATATAGAGTCAGATATAAGCGCAAATTCCCTTTAGTGTATTAAGTGCTAAAAGAGAAGTAGGAGCAAAGGCCTATAGGACCATTCAGAGAACATATAGCTAACTCTGCTCGGGCAAGCAAGAAGTAGAATTGCGAAGTAATTATGTTTGCCATTTTATACGTTTGCACTTCATTCTTGAGGTACACAGAACCAAGGGAAACATTTTTCTTGAAGGAAACAATTTTAAAAAAATTATTATTTGATATTTTTCACGATAACTCTAATAGGGTGACGTCAGTGATTGTCTGGAGGACCTTAGGCACATCATTCGAGCCAACTCTAAGAGAACAAAACTAATCCAGTGCTGAAGTCAAAAGTCCTAAGCATGAATAAGGTTTTGTGATAACTTCTTTTGTGACATTTTAAAAAAATAGCCTAAGTTCTAGGAATCTGTTCTCTTATCTGTATTTGGGAATAGTCTCTTGCCCATCTCAAAGATCCTTGTTATGAAGCTCGCAATGAGTAATGTGAGGACAACAGGGTCGCCGGCGTTCTCAGTGGCATGTGTGCTCCATAAGCAAGTCAACATGGTAGTCCACGTCATCATTCAGGGTGAGGGTGGCAGCACCTTTTTAAAACCTGTAACTACACATTCTTGAACGTGTGGCATGCAGTCTCCAAAATGGCCAACCAAAAATATTCACCTTCTCCTGATACTTACCCAAGCAAAGGACTCAAACCAGGTTGTCAATTGGTGAATTGTGACTCACAGCACCCATTTGTACAAAGCAGAACCACCCTCTTTATAGCCTGGTGTAATCCCTTTCTCTGGTCACTTGCTTCTAACTAATATAATATGGTGATGTTGAGGGCATAGTTCAGTTATAAAATATTGTGACACAAATCTTATGATCAGACTATTTTCCTCCGATCTGGGTGAAACAAAGTACTTTGACAAGGGTCAAGGGTAACCTCCAGCCAAAAGCCAGCAGCAAACTGAGGCTCACAGTTTCACAATGTAACCGTTTTCTAGGAACAGCATCTCGCCAACAGCCGTGTGAGTGAGGTTTGAAGATTAATCACTAGTTGGACTTGCAGATGCGAGACCAATCCTAGCTGATAACTTGGTTGAAAACTTGGGAGGGGCCTTTAAAAAGGACCTAGTTTTTCAGGATTTCCTGCCCACCTCCCACCCCCAAATTGGGAGATAATAAATATGTGCTATTGTAATCTCTGAGTTTTTGAGTTATTTGTTAGGAAGAGGTTACTGGAGTATTGAGGATTCATCTCTAGCCAAGGACATTGATATGACATGCAAGTAAAATGTTGCTGCAGATCATCCAACCATGGTTACAGCAGGACACAGACACAAGCTGCCAGAGGTTCAGGCATGATTCAGAAGAGGATATAGAACAAGGCATTTCGTTGTCAATGTCTTATAGATTTTAGCTGGAAGAGTAGAATGAAAGAAAGATGTTTATTCATGTTTTATTGACCAAGCTAAGGTACTGGACAGTGTGGACCATAATAAACTATGGTTAACATTGAGAAGAATGGAAATTCTAAAACACTTCATTGTGCTATTGTGGAATTTGTCCATGGATCAAGAGGCAGTTGTGCAACCTGAACAAGCGAATACTGCATGATTTCAAATCAGGACAGGATTGTGTCTGCTGAGCATATCATCAGAGAACCTGGCTTAAATGAAGAAGAATGCTATATCGGGTTTGGAAGAACGCTTATTAGCAACCTTTGATATTCAGATGACACAACCTTGCTCACTGCAAGTGAGGGGGCTGGACACATTTGCTGATGAAGAACAGAGATTTCAGCCTTCTGTGTGGATTAAAACTCAATGTAAACAATACCAGAATTCTCCCAACTGGACTAATAACATCACGATAAATGGAGAAAAGGCTAAGTTATTGAGGATGTTTTCTTGCTTGGACCCACTAACATGCTCAGGGAACCAGCAGTCTGGAGACTAAATGATAAATTGCATTAGGCAAACCTGCTGCACAAGACCTCTCTAGAGTATTGAAAAGAAAGGATTTTACTTTGAGGACTAAGGTGCACTGACCCAAGCCGTGATATTTTCTGTTGTTTCATATGCATGTGAAAATTGGATATTGCATAAAGAAGTCCAAAGAAGAATAGATACATTTGAATTGTGGTGCTGGCAAAGAATATTGAAACTACCATGGACTGCCAAAAGTGTAAACAAATTTGTTTTGGAAGAAGTATGGCAAGAATGGAGAGACTTCCTTTTACATGCCTTGGACTTGTTGTCAGGAGAGGCCAGTCCCTTGAGAAGGACATCATGTTTGGTAAAGTAGAGGGGCAGCAAAGAAGAGGAAGGCTCACAAGGAGCTGGCCTGGCTCCCTTGACATCATGGTGCCATGATTGGCTAGGCATGGCGACTGTTGTGAAGATGGCTCAAGAGAGGGCACTGCTTAGTTGTGAGCGTGCAAGGTGACTCTGGATCAGAGTGGACTCAATGGCACCAACCAGAGTAACAGCAGAAATCCCTAGATACTTTTACCAGGAAGTGATCGATCGTGTCTTCTGAATTAGTCAGAAAGACAGTGCTGGATTACCCAATGAGCAAGAAGAGCATGAGTTTACTTATCAGCAGCGACCAATTTCAATTTTTTTTTAGCATCAAAGAATACACTTCTGGGCATGGCTGGCACCTATTTGTCTCTCAAACCCATGGCACCTTGGTATCGAATCAAAGTCTCTTTTCAAATTTACTCTTTGACAGGGACGGAGCACAGAGGGAGCAAGGTAGCATGGGGTTGCTTGGGCTAATGTACTAATTTGCGATGAACAATTTCACATGGTTTTCATGGTTTCATGGTGCTTACCTAGCTTAATCAGACAATCCAGCGTTGCTGCTAGACTAATGTAAGAAGAGTAAACATGGGAGGCATATAAAACACTCTATCACAGGTGACCATGAAAGCTCTAAGCAATTCTCATTGTCAGTGGTGAGTCTATTCTGGGCCCAATATCAGCTTTATATGTAGCCGCTTAAATAGGAATGCAATATATTAACTGGTCAATGCTCTTTTATTGTGTTTTTTTTCACATCACAAAGTTAAATGAGGATAAATCTATGTATAAACTAGTTTTAAAGCAGTATTTTAGTGTGTACTAACCCAATACCATTTACGTTGTATTCTCTCATAACATCACTTTGAGCTATAAAGTTTATTTTCACCCATTTTACAGATGTGACACATGCCTAGCCATTCCAAGTCAATTGTGACTCAGAGTGGTCCTGTAAGACAGAGTATGACTGTCCTTTAGGATTTTTGAGGCTCTAAATTCTTATCAGCGCAAAAAGATTAATTCTTCTCTCGCGGTGGGTTTGAACTATTGACCTCATGGTAAGTAACCCATTGACTAGCCTACGATGGCACTAGAACTCCTTGCTTACCTCACTAGAGGAACTAAATATCCTGCTCTGATTACAGTGACAGGGTAGTACATCCTAATCTTACATATAAACCATCAGCTTCAAAATCTTATACTTGCTCCTTTAAGAAGGATCAATTATGCTGGTCATTATTTTAGTGGTAGAATAACTTGGACTTTTAAACAGGATGTATGCGTATCAAAGAAAGGGATGCTGTAGATAGTACAATGGATCATTTGAATGTGTGGTGTGACAAATATTTTTAAATGATGTCTATTATGATTGCTATCTGCAGTTGAGATTACAATTTTCACAGTAGCAGGGTTGCAATAATCCATGCTCTAAAAATAGAATTAATGAAACAATGGCTCTCTCTAAAGGAAAGTACCTGCACTAAGAGCTCTTGGGCTTCATCTCTGAACCAGCTTCTATCTGGCTGTGAGACCTTCGCTCCACACTTGATTGACTTGTACCTCAGTCAGTCCAGATGGAAAAATGGGGGGAAAGCCAGAATTCACTGAAAACCAGATGCTGCTTCGGAACTGAGATTTCCTCAGTAAATGAGTTACAAAACATTGTTCAAGAGAGCATGCATTTGAAAATTTCTGGCAGGTCTTAGTTTTATCTCAGACCTCCAAAAATTTTTTATAAAGAAGTGTGTTAGTGGTTTGAACTTAATGCCAATTGTAACTCATAGAAATGAAATAACTTTTGTTTTTTGGGCTCCCTAGTGAGACAAATGCTGTTTACAATTCCTTTTTTCCCCCTCATAGGATAAGTTTGTGCAACTAGATTTTTGTGGGCATATTTAGTTTGTGTTGACATGTATGGGAAAAAATAACACTTTTGGCACTTAAAATGAATTATGTGCTATTAATCATTAAGAAATTTCTTCTCTAACAAGAAATAGTGCAGGAAATAAAACTCAGCGAGAGAAGGTAACCTATTATCTTCAACAATACAACGTTAAGAGAATTTTCTCTGTAGGTATCGCACAGATGATGAGGACAAACATCATTCTGATGTCCAAAGCTCTGTCCTCAGCAGGTGACTTTAAACGAGTTGATCTTCTCTTTTCCGTAGTCGAATTTGAATCCCAGTGAGCAGATTTAAGCAAAAACGATATCATTGCTTGCATCAGAAATTTAACTTGTGTTTTCCAGGGTCATTTTACCTTAGAAAAGACGTCCTGAATACACAGTGGTTCAGTGCTCAGAAGCTAAACAAAACTTGGCAGTTAGAAACCACTAGCCATGCTGCGGGAGAAAAGACATTGCAATCTGCTCCCAAAAAGACTACAGCTTACAGACCCTGCGGGCTGTTTTCTACTCCACACTCTAAGATCTGTATGAGTTAGAAGTGACTCAACTTAAAAGCAACCCAGTATGCTGGTTTCCCCGCTGGCACACTCCACTCACTGCCCAGGTTCAGAGTAACCCGGTAGAACTGCCCTATGACTTTCCAAGATTGTAACTGCAAACTGGAGTAGAAAGCCTGGTCTTTCTCCCGCTGACCCACTGGTGTTTTTGAACGGCTGACTTTCAGGATCTCCAAGCGGTGCGTCACTACTAAGCCTCTTAGCGACTCTAGAGAGTAAAAGTACCATTTTGGAGTAGAGAGCATTTTTAAGTGTATCTGAATCTACAATCTTTCTTCTGAGCCCTGTTTGTCTAGAACAGCGAACCTTGGACTTCCGGCACTTCAAGGAAAATACAAACTAGAAATAAAAAAAGACTGACAGAGTTATGTCTACATTGTTACTCCATAAAATAATATTTCTAGTAGTTTTACAGTGAGCCAACTACTAACTTTATCACCTAGTGATAAAATGAATTCTAAAATTAAATTCTATTCACACACATATTGCATTATTCATGATTTAAAAATATATAGATATATGCATTATCCTTATTTTATTCTTTCTCATTTAATATTAGACTGGTTAAAAACCTTTCCATAAATGGATTCAAGTGAGCAGAGCAGCATTTGGCGATTACTAACAAGCAGATTTCGTGAAGTTTTAACGTGCAGCCCATACAATTTTTTTGAGTGAGAAAACGATTTCTATTCATTGGAAACTCTAAGGCCCCTCAGCAGGGAGAAGGCTCAGCGGTAGTTCAGTATCTCCTGAGATGGGAGCCTCATGTTTGGTGCCTGGCAAACGTCATGCTCGTGCAGCCACCACCAATCTGTTCAGCAGAGGTTTACGGACTGCTTGCCGTAATGCTGGCCAGGTTTCCTCGGGATTCAAAACGAGACAGACGAGGGAGAAACACTTGGGAGCTACTTGTGAACATCAGTCAATGAGAACCTTATGAGCCACATCAGTCTGACCTTGTGCAGGAAGTTCCCTGGGGCCTGGGGCTAACAGTAAGGAGGAAACAGCAACAAAGTGGACAAAGGCCGAGAGAAGCTCAGCACAGGACACCGCGAAATAGCTAGTAGTGGTAATAATACCAAGGGTTTAAATTACACTGTCCCGACTTCAGATTTTCCAAGGGGGACGCCAGAAAAGAATTTTGTTCTTACAGCAGCCAACCCTTTGGCTCAAGTATTCAAAGTGCACTGTGCTAGGAACAGTGACAGAAGAAAGAAAGTCTGATGATGACCCAGAGATGTTTCAAGAGTTCCTCAGACAATATGCTGGTTGAAAGCCCCCAATAACCCAAATGCAAAAATAAAAGCAAAAACAAACTCATAAGTCTGCTTCAGTTTCCATTCTCTCTTCTGCCTTCCCCATTCATATTTTCACCTAGACTGCCGCTGTCTCTGTTTCCCTGACCCTTCGTTGGCTGAAGCAGAAAGGCTCCATTCTCTGCACTTGACCAGCTTAAATGGGAGCCCTCGCCTAGCTCACTGATGTCATCTTGTTTCTCAAAATCTCCACTGGAATTCTCTTAATACTTGCAATAGATGTACTTTTGATATTCATTTTTCTAATAATTCATTTAATTAATTATGTCTAATTTTCCTCTAGGAGCCCTGGTGGGGTGTGAGTTACACTGCAAACCACAAAGTCAGTAGTTCAAAACCAACAGTCACCCCAAAGGAGAAAGATGAGGCTTTCCACTCCCGTGGACAGTTACAGTCTTGGAAACTGGCAGAGGGTAGTTCGAGATTTTCCCATACGGTTCTTATGAGTCAGACTTGAGTTGATGGCAGTGAATTTGGATTTGGGGGTTTAATTTCCCTCTATTTCTAAAGATCTAAACCAACTATATAATTACTGGTTACTCAATATTAGTCAAAATATTGGTGGAAAAATAAGTGCATATATGAAATGATGAAACCATTCTTGTTTGTTGGAAAAATGCAAATGGGATTTTGGGGATTCTAATGTACTGGTGATTCAATAAACATATTATTTGGGAAGACATTTAAAAATAACTATTTTACAGTGCATATTTGGTTGATTAACTAGCAGAAAGAGGAAGCTAAATTATTTGCTTATCAGGTCAAATCCATTCGCAATGTTAGGGCATACCACTTGCTCTATAAAAAATGTAAAAAACAAAACAAAAAAAACCCCTTTTTCCTTTAAATGTTACATGCAAGTAATAACATAATTATAGTCTATTTTCATTTTCTCTCCATAACGTGTCATACAAGAATAATGAAAACATCCTGTTTGTTGTTCTGTTTGGGGGGATTTATATTGCTGACTATATATAAAACATACCTGAAAATCCAGACTCCCACCTGTAGGAGACACGTAAAATACCTTCCTTCGGTTAAAGATGTAGTTTGATTCTCGAATAGTCCTTACCGCCTTCCTAAGGAGAAAAGGAATACGTTGTTCATTTGTTGCCCAGAGCAGGCGGCACTGTTTCCTGTAGATCACTTGTCTTGTATTGTTGTTAGTTGCTGTTGGACCGGTTCTATGTCATGGTGACTGTGTGTGTGCAGAGTAGAGAGGATGCAAACGGTCCTCAAGGATGCGGCTTGTAGGAAGCAGGGTAGCAAACTGTTCTTCCAAGGCACCTTTGGGTGAATTCCAATGGCTGATATTTCTGCCAGTAGTGGAGTGCTTAGACTGCCAGGCGAAATTGTCACCAGTCATTACTGAAGGCTATCTTTGGAGAGAGCGGCATTACTTGGAGAAGTCACTCAACTTGATTTGCGATCTCCTAAATCTTTGAGCCCAGCTAGTCTGAAATGCTTAAATGTACAAGTTTCTGTTGTTAGATGCCATTGAATCAGTTCTGACTTGTAGTGACTCCATGTACAACAACATATACTAATTAATTATTCCATATTCACTAGTTCTTTTATATCTAGATTTCTGAAAAGGGATATATATTGTTGGGAAAGGGTCCTAGAATTTTAGCAGCAGTGGTAAAAATTCATTTGGTATACTAGTAGATGCTTCTCCTTTATTTACCTTAGAACAACTTTGTTAATTCGTCCCAAACATAGCATTGCCAACTGCTCTCACCCAGGAAGTATTTTTCACCAAGGAAGCTTCCTACTTGTGACCCCCTGCTTAATAACTGCCAGGCATGTGACACCAAGCAAATACCCTATGTCTTCTATATGTGTTGTGCTCTCTTAAATATGAAATACTTCACTAATGGCGACTAGAGTAGCACAATAGGGTGAAAAGAGCATTAAATTGGACATCAAAACACCTTTGAGCACCTCCCAGATAGTGAATTTATCATAGATCCTCACAAGAGGTAGCAATGAAGTACTGTTAACTATTATAATTGGGCCATTTCACATACTTCTAAAACAATACATTTTACCTCGGTTACAAAAATGCCATAAGGCTTGTCACTGGGTGTTTAGTGCTGAGTATGGACAACTCAAGAATGTGTAATTTAGCATTCAGTGACAATCAGGATGAAACGGGTTTGATCACTACAAGGTAATTTAAAAATTGACCACAAAATGAACAAAGGAGATTTTTTTTTCCTCAGAGGTAATTTAAATTAGGTAGGATACTTAAATTAGTTGATATTTGGCTAAATAAATAACAAAAAGTTAATAATATGGTAATATAATGGAATGTATGAAAATTTGGAATTAGAAAAACAAAATGGAGGACCAGATCTGGCATTTCTCAATCTGAAAGATTTGAAATTCTATGTGGAAAATATGAAACGGTACAGGATCCATCAAAAGAAGATGGAAGGAATGCCTACAGTCACTGAACCTAAAATAATTGTCAGACATTTCAAGAGTGAACATATGATTCAGAATCGACATCTAGGTTTCATGGAAGGCATTGCAGAAACAAAACAAGGCTCCAGAAATCGACATTCTATCAAATACTGAAATATTGAGAGCGTTAACAAATGATGCAGCACTGGAAGCTTTGCTTGTCTGTGCCTAGCGATTTGGAAAACAGCCACCTGGCTATCCAAATGAGAAAGGTAACCCAACCCAGCAGAAGACAGAAATTATTGAATAATACCATTGCTGTAAAATGTTGATGTGTTTTTGCTGAGAATAATTGCAAAGCGGCTGCAAGCAGTACATTGACAGGGAGCTCCCAGAAAGTCAAGCCAGTTTGAGAAGAAAACGTGACATGAGGCACATCCTGCCTGATGTCAGATAGACCTTGGCTGAAAGCAGACAATTCCAGAACAGCAGAGAATACTGATTGACTCTGAAAGGGCATTTGACTGAGTGAGTCATTGCAGATTATGGATAACATTGAGAAGAATTAAATCCCAGATCATTCCATTGTTCTCATGGGAACTTGTACAGCTGGGGAGAAGCAGATTTTCAAACAGAACAAGGGGATAAAGCACCATGGTTATATCCTTTCTCCAAACTGTATGATCTGCATGCTGAACAAATAATCCAGCAATACGTGAGGTTATATGAAGACCAAGAACTTGATATCAGGATTGGCAAAACCTCAGTAACAACCTATGATGTGCTAACAACTCAAATTTGCTTGCTGAAAGTGAAAAATACTGGAAGGATTTACTGATGATGGTCAAAGACTTCAATATGGATTATATCAATAAACAGCGTTATGATAAAACCAGAAAACATTGATGTCATTAATTTTGTCATATTATTTTGATCCATAAGCAACACGCACGGAAGCAGCAGCTGATAAACCAAATGACCCATTGCATTAGGCAAATCTCCTGCTAAAAATCTTTTAGTACTGAAAAGAAAAGATGGCTTCAGGTGTCCTTGTTCTCAGCAATATATTTTTTGTGTGGTGTCTTCTTGTTCCTGTTACCTGATCCCAGTGACACCTCATGATCGCACAGGCTGGTGTGTTTCTTCTATTTGGGCTTGTTGCTTCTCTGCTACATGGCTTCTTGTTTAACTTCAAACCTTTAAGACCCAAGATACTATAGCATCAGCTTTCTTCACCACATTTGCTTGTACACCAATTTTGTCTTTGGCGATCATGAAGGAAGGATGAGCATCACAGAATGCCAGGTTGTTAGACCAAAGTGTTCTTGGGTTGAGGATCAGCTTGAACAGAGGTCCAACGTCCATCCACTTCCTCAATATATTGCCATATAAATATATGTACATAGGCAATACTTCTATTTTATGAATTAATATATATACATACCTATGTTTACACCTCTATCCATAGTTTTGCTTCCTAGATCTTTCCTCTGTTTCCTTTACATTCCTCCTGCCCCACCATCATGCTCACCCTTCTTCTACCTCTTAATAATTCCTCTCAGGTAGACGTAGAGGATCTATATGTCCTTGTTGTTGATTTTAATTCCCTAGTTGCTCCCCTGTTTACTCACTGATCCATTCCCCCACCTCCTCCTACCTGCAAATTCCTCTGGAACCATTGGTCTCATTGCTTTCTCCTCAGCTGGTTTCCCAGCCCTATCTTATATAGGTAGGCAAAACAATAATAGGACATCCTCTCACAGAAGGATCACAGGAAGGGAGGGGTCAACCAGGGCGCAGTATAGCATCCATGAAATACACAAGATTACTCGGGTTCTTTGAGGCTTCCTCACCCCCCCCACTATCATGACCCCAGTCCTGCCTTTCACTTCTGGCTATATTGGAGCATGTACACTGGTACAGATAAGAGCTCAGGACACACAGAATCCAGATCAGATAAACCCCTCAGGAACAGAAATGGGAGTAGCTATACCATGATGGAAGGCTGAAGGTGGGGGGAGGAGGGGAGGTGGGGCCAATCGCAAAGATTGATACCTAGTACCCCCCTTCCATGGGGACAAGCCACATAACTGTGGGTGAAGGGAGACAGCTGTCAGTGTAAGATAGGAAAATAATAATACTTTATAATTTATTTAGGATCATGAAGGTGGGAAGAGGGGTTAGGCTAAAAAGAGGAGCTGATACCAAGGGCTCAAGTTGAAAGTAAATGTTTAGAAAATAATGATGGCAACATATGTACAAATATGCTTGATACAATTGATAAATGGATTCTTATAAGAGCTATGAGAATCCCCAATAAAATGATCTTTACAAAAATGAAAAATAAAATGTAAACAAAAAGTTGTCACATGGAGGACTAAGGGGTCCTTGATCCAAGACCTATTATTTTCAATTTATTCATATTATCTTGACTAATATATTGTCCTTACAAATGCTGAAGTAAATGGTAAGCTCAGGGAAAATGCTACTATATGGTAGCATTTCTTAATTCTAATTTATAATAAAAATATATATATTTTAGACAAAAATTTTATATAAGTACAATCCTATAGCTATAGGTATAATATAGAACAATAAAGAGGGTAATCATAGAAGAATTAATGTCTTGGAGTTATGGAGTTTGCAAAAACATGAAATACGTCATGAATTTTGAGAAGAATTAACAAATACGTTTTGGAAGAAGCACAGCCAGATTGGTGCTTTAAGATTAGCATAGGAAGGATTTGTCTCAAGTACTTCAAGCATGTCACCAAAAGTGACCAACCCCCAGAGAAAGATATGGTATCTTGTTTGGTAACCTAGAGGGTATGTGAAACAAGGAAGACTCTCAATGAGATTGGTTGACTTAGTAATTACACCAATTGAATCAAACAACAATTGTGTGGCTGGGGTGGGGATGCACAGTGGTTTGTCCTGTTGTCCATTGGTTCACAAGGTGTCAGAATGAACTTGCCAGCACTAACAATAACAACGTAGCTTAACAGCTAAAAGTGTTAGTGCAGTTGTCACTGGAATATGGACCAGTGTTTCTTTAATCACTGAATCATTTGACAACTGTCTGGACCAGAAATTTGTACCATCTTAAGACACCTTTCTCACCTTTGGTGTTCTGGCCACCCTGATCACATTTACATGTCTCAAGGGACACATTGTTCCTTCCATGGCTTTGCACTTGCTCATCTCACCTCCAGAAAAAAAAATATGTGTCTTGACCCCAATCATTTCCCATACATGACTAAATCCTACCCACCCAGGGCGATATAAAGAATGTTTCCTAATAACTACTTTCAAAAATAAAATTACTATCAAAATGGGACATATATGAATATGAAAATAAATATGTTTTTCTAACTTTTAATTATTTGAATATAAAAATAGCATATGCAAAATAGTTACTTTTGATTCACATGCACAATGTTTAATCGAGTTTTGTGACACATCTGGATTCACTCAGAATTCATCTGTTTTATATGATTTGCTATTTTTAATTTAAAAAGCACAATTGCATACAAACTTCCTCACAGTTGCACTCTATGATTACCAAATTTGCTATTGGGGATACTGCCAATGGGCTTTTCTGTAGTGATTATAATATTTTTTATCTTGAATAAATTACTCTGTTTACAAGTGCTGAAGGAAATGGTAAGAACAGAGCTAATTCTACTAGATGTATGAATTCTCAATTCTTTTAATAAAAATATATACATATTTAGGTAAATATTTTATATAGGTAAAATGCTTTTAACATGTTTTATTGCATTTTGGTGAATGCTTTTGTAGAAAATTAGCTCTGCATTTAATAATTTTTTCACTGCAGTGATTTTGGTGAAAATTTTTGTGATGTGTCAGCAATCTCATGATTTCCATTCTGTTTATTCTGTTTTCATTGATTTAGCTTCCCTGTGCTCCCTTGACTTCTCATCTTAGCTTTTGAGTCTTGCTCACCTTGTTATCCAGAATGATTACCACACAGTTTCTTGAAGATTATAAAACCAAATAAGTATTTGTTGAATAACTTTTTGAATGCATTCCAGAATCAGTAGGAAATTTTAACACGTTAGTATTCTAATGCTTTGTTGAAATTTTCTCTCTGTACTAATGTATCTTAAACATCAAACTGAGGAGTAACCAAGTGTGTTAGTCTGGGTTGACTAGAGAAACAAATTCATAGACAATAATATATGTGTAAGAGAGAACTTCATGTCAGAGAGCAATTGTACATTAAGAAAATATCCCATCCTAGTCAAGTCCATAAATCCAATATTAGGCCATGTGTCCATTACCAGTCTATAAATTTTTCAGACACATGCAGCACATGCAAAGATGTCAAATGCAGGAAGAAAAATCACAGGCCAGTGAGTGGAAAGTCTTGTGGATCCAGTGGCAGTGGAAGAATCTCAGCGCTGGCGTGGGTCTCCACGTGGCTCCTCCAGCTCCGGGACTCTGACTCTATCACTGTATCTCCATAGGGCTTGTCAAGAGGAATGAGTGCCTTTCAGGGAATTAGTGTCTCTGGCTTCTCCTTCACACCTCAAATGAGGTCACCAAGCTGGGACCTGCTTGACAGCCTAGACTCCACCCCTTCGCAAGTTGACAGGAGATTGTGGAACTGCCACATCAAGTGAAGTCAGAGGCTATAATTGTTCCACAAGCTAAATAGAACTGTTTAGGAATTTAGCAGGGGCTTTCCCCTACATCTTGTCTACTATGGATGAATTGGTAGCTTGCATGTACTTTTGCCTCTTTCAAAACTCTGCCACACCCAGCAGTGGCTCATACCTAGCCTATCTATGGTAGATCTTTTTAGTCATAAGTGAAAGCCTAATATTCACAGGGGTTCATTGACTTTGACAGACATAGGGTCAGAGCTAAAAGGAATTCAGATTCCCCAACAGTTCAATTTTCTGACATGAAGCATCCCCCAACAGAGAGAGGATCACTTGCACTTTTGGGTACAGTCAAAGGTGTGGGCAGAGCCCAGGAGGCAAAGTTATGGCAGCAAAATGCATGAGGAATAGTGACCTGAAAGGGGCCCAAGAGTTCACCAAGAAAGTACCAAAGTACCAAATGAGCACACAAGACCTCAAAGTAGCTTCTGACCACAACTAAAAATTAGAAAGGAGATTCAAGAGCAGGAGAAAAAGAAAACAACCTCTTAGGTGTGAAAGTGGCAAGTCTGGGCTAGCCAAGGGAGAAGCAAAGTGAGGAAATGAGGTATCCACAGAGCCAGGGTGAGGGAGTGATTTCAGCGCTCAGCTGCTAGTCGAAAGTTTGGGGTTTTAACCCCAGCAGCTGCCCTGTGAGACAGAGATGTGAGTCTGTTTCTGTACAAGTTCACAGCCTTGCACACCTTTCAGGGGCCTTATGCTCTGTGATGTAGGGTTGCTATCACCTTCGAAGTCACTCCACAAGGATGGATCTGTGGAGTGGCTGTGAGGAAAGGTTACGTGCTAGGTTGCTACTGAAAGGCGGGTGGTTTGGCACTTCTCTGCTTCCCAAGAAGATAGCGCTGACAATTTTTTCCCAGTAAGAATAAAGCCTTTACGTTGTTACATGGGGTTCTGAAGAGTTAGGAATCATCAACCAAGAAAAACAATTAGGCAATAAGGAGCATATAAGGGTCAACTGTTCAAAGGCTGGATTTGGACTTTTATTTTCTTGTTTCAATTTAAAATATTGCCTTTGTTTATCTCCTTGAACCTTATCTCTTGGGTTATCCTAGATCCAGAATAAATGCACACCCAAGTCCAGTCTCGGCGCTGAGGATCCCAGCCATGTGATGGAGGACATTTTCCTGCTTGTTTTTGAAAAGGAATCACAACCCTACAGAGAATTCCCATGTTCCCTGTAAGTTACCCGCTTCATTCTCAAAAGTCTAGATTGTGATATAATCTCAGAGTAGGTTGGTTATCTAGTGAACTTTGAAAAAGAAAGGGTACAATTAATTTTAAAATAGGTTTGTAGTAAACAGTGAAATAGGCCAACTAGCAGAATCACAATCCTAATCACTTTTATGAATTAATGTTATCAAAATTATTTTAATAACAATATGTGTGGAGGCTTCAAACATTTTGTAGGAAATTTTCATTATCTTTAAATTTTCCCAATACAAGATGTAAACAATTTTGAAGACCTCTTATATATTGTATTATAATGACTCACTCATGTATCCATCCTTCAATTTCAATACTCATTCTGTCACTTTTGTTTTATGTAATACTTTTATAAGCTTCAAATCATTCCGTTTTTATTATGACCAATATTAAGTGGCCCTGTGAATATAGTGAGGCTTCTCTCCGTAGTGTGTAGAGTGCTCCAGAGGGCTTTACTGGGCTGTGCACATTCCTGCTTAGATAAAGGCAGGATTAAGAGGTTCTCTTCAAAAGAAAAATTCTCCAACATCTTCTATCATGTCCTTTTGAAATGTGTGATGCCAGGGGCAGGAAGCAAGGGTATTGTTTTTTGGTGAAGCAATATTCTCTTCAATAAGTACAAACCTGTGTATTTAAAAGAATAAAGCAATACCAAGCATATCTGCTCCCGAGTTAAGCCTATTCTTACACAGCTAAATATTGGAAATAATCTTTCAAAAGAAATAAATGCTTGCTTTTGTGTCTGTGTTTTCTATCATCTATCTATCTATCTATCTATCTATCTATCTATCTATCTATCTATCTATCTATCTATCATCTATCTACTATCTATCCTGGTTTATCTTTAACATAAGTCTGTATTGAACCTCCTAGGAAGTCATTATTTCAGGAAATCATTTTCATTCCTTTGAATACTTCATTTCCTTTGTACTTTTTCCAGTGCACACAGGGCCTAGTACAAAGCACAGGTTTTATACGTATCAGCTGAATTGATTCAATTTGTTTTCCTGCACTGAAATTCGTTTCCTTCTCAAATAATTCTCCCCATAGTTGCCAGCCCCTTCACCACCTCATTCTGTTTTCCGAGGCATAAATCAATATCATGACATGACATGACATTTTGTCCCTTACACGATAGCGTAATGTCGGCGATGGTGATGGCAGCTTTCCCACTGAATTGAATGATAAAGAATATACAGTCCATGAGAAGGGATCCATGACACTGAGCCTTTGAAAAATTCTTTCTCACTAATACAAAGACTTTGCTGTATGGTTGTGCATAATTTCACCACCTCTTAGAAGTCGATGTGAGATCTGTCACTGTGCAAAGTGTACAGCCCTGCAGGATATAGAGATGCTTCAATGGGTTCCACTCAAAGGGACACTGCTCCCTTGGAGGCTTCTTTGTGATAGTGACCCTGAGACCCCCCCAAAAGGATTGTTTTCACCCTTGTTCTTCTAATGAGGTGCAGCTGCAATCGTGCAGACCCTAGAAATTGGGAACTAACCTATTATTCCTCTCAGATCTTTTTTTTTTTTTGCTAGAAGAAATAGGTATTAGGTGAGTTAGATATGCAAGAGCTCTCATTTATTGTTGATTTGATAAAAAATAAGCAAACGAAGTTTAGTACATATAAGCTAAGCACAAAACCTAACTTGTATAAATTATGCTAAAGTGGCTCAGAAAAAATCTTGGGTAGTCTAGAGGAAGGAGTGGTAGAATGTATGACGAAGCGTTGTGCTTGAAGGAATGAAGACAAGTGATCGTTTATCCTTGACTATTACTGCTGATCTTTCCAAAATACAAATATTCACCATCCTTAAGAAGAAAATAGCTACTTTTATTTATTTATTACTTTGAACTAACCTGACTAGCTTGACTTGGAAAATTACTATTAGCTTGACTTTGGGGAAACACAAGATATAAGCTTCTATAAATTAGGCCCTCTGAGAATTTTAGCATGTTTATAAAAGCTTACATGTTGGAATCATTATACCTATTTCTTAAAGCTCAGAGCACTTTATGCTGGAGTGTTTAACATAATAATAATAAAGCATTTTCCTCTCAATTTTTCTTCATTTCTTTCTGTAGATGTCACTGTAGCATCGCAAAAAGAAAGAGGCAATAATGTCTTCTGAAAATATATGATTTCTACATGCAAATGAAAGAAAGTGGTGATTTAATTTATTATGCCAGGGTTGTCATATCAACCATAAGGTTTCCAAGCAACTAGCGGAATAAATTATTTTATAGATTTATTTGCTTAGCCTCACAAAATGGACCAAATGGAAGACACTTTTTTAAAAACCATGATTATGTGGTAATTAAAAAAAGTCATCGTACAGAAATTATGTATTAAATTCACATTATGAAGAAGAGTTCAAAATGAATCATGTGAATGTAATCAATGCCAAAAGACTTAATGAAGATGCGCTCCTTACAAGAAAGCATTGTTGTTTTATGCTTCTCTATTTTCAATAATTGGTTTCCAGAGTCCATACCATGATTTGTGTAAAGTTGTTCCAAATTCATCCTTCAAAGAAATGACCATATGCAGCTCTCACTGCCGTCTCCTTTAAACACTCTTCAAAATGACCTGCTCACAGATCTCTGGTGATCATTCTATTCGACAGAGTGCCTTAGAATCCTCTATTTATGCAAATAGCTTGTGCCAGTTCTTAAAGAGCCTTCGCCAAAGTTACCGAGCGCATCAGGCAATGAAGCATTGATTTGCATGCACTTGCCCTGAGGATGCTAACGGCTTGTTAGACATGCATAGTCCATATTCTCAAAACATCCTTGTGTATTTTAAATATTCTCATTGCTATTTTGAGGTGCGGGTTTTGTCTCTACTTGGGAAAAGCCTGACCTGGATCCAACAGAGCTGGTCTTTCATTCTCCTTTGCTTTTATTAGAAGTTTTCCCAAGGTTGGTGATTTGTTCAGATTGCTGGTGCGATGAACATATACCAAAAATTCGCAGTGTAGGCAGTAAGGAAAAACCTGCCGAGCCATCTTAGCACAAGGTACTTTGTAACTATCAACAGCCACTTTTGCTAATAGGCTAATGATTACCAAAGAACACACCTTTTTTCTTTGCTTTTTGAAGTAGTCTTTATCCTCCCCATTTGTTTGGTTGCTTTTGAAAATAATATTTCCTTTTAGAATCCCATAGGCTCTGCATAGCCAAAGAAGTCAGGGCTAAGTAATTTAATTGAAGAATTATTACACAAACCATTCGACTGGCTTTCTCTGTTGGAAATATGTGATAAAAATACTTGCGTGACTCTAATTTTCTAATGGTGTGTGGTAGAACACTTCTAGAGCCTATACAGATGCATCTGCTGCCTTATTACCAATGTCTTCCATGGGCCCTTACAGCGTGAGGCCTCGGCAGTGGGAAGAAAGTTACTTCTCTTGGTAAATGATGTCCAAACACTATTATGCTTGCAGCACAGTTGCCAAAGAGTGCTTCTGTGCCTTATGGAATCCTTGGTAGCATAGTGGCTATGCCTTGGTCTGCTAACCACAAGGTCAGCAGTTTTAAACTACCTATTGCTCCTAGGGAGAAAGTTGAGGCTTTCTCCTCTTACAATGAGTTACAGTCTCAGAAAGCCATGGCGACAGTCCTATTTGTGTTTTTATATGCCTTAGTTAAACTGTATGTAGATGGTAGGTATTTTAACTTGTAATATTTTAACTTGTAATATTTAACTTCATTTTAACTTGTAATATTCAAGTTATTTTTGTCTTAGAAGAAACACTAAAAGCCAATTTTGAGCTTTATTACATATATACATCCAGGAATGATAGGAAACATTCTTCCTGTACAGTGCTGTTTTATGGATAGAATTAGGTCTCAAAATTATGTGTTGTAATTCTTAATCTCCTTGCCTATGATTAAAATCCCATTTGAGAATCGGTTTTTATGTTAATGGACAGGATTTGTGTAGGGTGTCCTTAAGCCAGTCTCTTTTGAAATGTAAAAGAGATCAAATAACCAAGTCAACAGCAAAAGCTGGGATAAAACAGAGGGCAATTCCACAAGGAATCAGGAAACAGAAGCTGAAGAGGAGAGAGAGAGAGAGAGAGAGAGAGAGAGAGAGAGAGAGAGAGACTTTCTGGAGAGTTGGGCTCTTATTTCTGACTTCTGGCGTCCTTGTCTCTGAGAAGATCAATTTGTCTGGAAAAGCCGTCCATTTCTGGGAGTGGTGTTATAGCAGCACTAGATCGCAAAATAGAATTCATACGGTAGAGCGGGGGCACTGGATGGATGAAATATATGTGAAAGGTGGGTAGGCAGGGTGGTCATAGAGTAATTCTTTTAAAGCATGTCCTGAGGGTAGGGGGAGGAATTTCTGATAAGGGTCCTTTGTCAAGACTCCCTTAGGGTTATTCTTTCCATAGCTCTAACCTTAGATGTTTCTTTTAAGTACCAAAGCCTGTCTAAGGCAGTGGTTCTCACCCTTCCTAATGCCGTGACCCTTTAATACAGTTCCTCATGTTGTGGTGACCCCCAACCATAAAAATTATTTTCATTGCCACTTCATATCTATAATTTGGCTACTGTTGTGAATTGTAATGTAAATATCTGATATGCAGGATGTATTTTCATTGTTACAAGCTGAACATAATTAAACATAATTAGAGCATAGTGATTAATCACAAAATAACATGTAATTATATATTGTGAAATATTTATTTGTTTTCCATCTGATGGTCTTAAGCGACCTCTGTGAAAAGGTCATTTGACCCCCAAAGGGGTCACGACCCACACTTTGAGAACCGCTGGTCTACAGGTTTGCAAACTGCAAGGGAAATAAGCAGAACCGAAGATGTCATGGGGCTCAGACCTAAGTCAATCCTTGGTATGAGTTAAGCACTTGAAACATTGGAACTCACATACAATGGTAAATATGCCTCTGGTGAGGCTTCAAAACTCCATGATGAAAAAGTCGTAGGGCAAGGGCGAAATCATGATGCTTTATGCACTGTTTGAATTGAGTTCAAATGTTTGATGGCATGGACTTGGGTATCTGATTGAGGAGATTTAGAAGCAAGATATAAAAGGGGTCATGTGGTTTCACCTCAGCCTTTCTAGTAAATTGTGAAAGGAAAGATAAAAGGACTTTAAATTAATTGTGTAAAATGAAAACAGACCTTAAAGATTTGGAAAATTCTGCTTTACAAGCTAAACACATGTTCTAGATGAAGGGTGCAGACAGGCTTTCCCTGTGTGCCTGGAAAGTACACTCCGTGCCGCAGGCCGCCCCCCAGAATCAGAGAGCAGGGCCATAGGCAGAACGTGGAGGACACATCTGTTGTTTAGATTGTGTCATAGGACAGTGGTATTTTCAAGCCTAGAAAGCTAATGGAAATGGTTCTGATGATTTGGGGACTTGCTGGGTGCCTGTTAGCCTTTCCATTTCCTGTTTGTAATGGAGATATCGACCTGGTGCCTCTTTCACTGTTGTGTTTTGGAAGCAGATGAAGAACAAGTCTACTCTAGGGAAGAATCCATCTAAATGTTCCCCCATATTATAGTTACAGGATTCTTAGATGACATTTGGGACTTACAGTTTATTTAAGATTTGGAACTTCAAACGGTGTGGTCAATGTGTTTTGTATGTGAGAAAGACCTGAATTGCGGAGAGACAAAGAGACTAATATGATCAAATTGCATCCTCCCAAATCATGTGCTGTCACTCCTTCTTCCTGCGCTGCTGCTGTTTATCCCATTTGGAAATGGGGAGCCTTTGTGATATGAGGGAGAAAAGAATAGTATTAAGGTTTGCCTTCAGTCTGTCTCTTGAAATATAAGAGAAATTAAACCAGCAAGTGGAGGGCCTTTGGCAGATGCTAAGACATGTAGAGACTTAAAAGAAAACCCAGGACAGAGAAAGTGAAAAGAACCTTTAGTCGTAGCCTACCTTCCCCAGAGTGAGCATCTACATGCACGCTCCCAGGCTTCCTATCGTGTGCAGGTCATTTTCGGATTGTTAAAGTCACGCGTTCATGCTATTCCTGCTATGACATCACAAACGAACTCAGCTTGTTTTCGCTTTCTCCCTCAATGCTCCGCCTCCCTGCTTCTCTGTAGGATATTTTCAATAGCTTGCTCTTAGGCAAATTTCCCTATTAGCTTTCTAAATGAGTCAATCCGTTTTCATCATATACTGTCACATAAAACAAATGGAACATTTTCCCAAAAAAAGAAAAGAAAAAGCTTACCTGGTCTTGTTTCCCATTCTTTCTTTCTTAACTTTAAAATACATAAAGCATATATTTGGAAAAGTGTTATTGGTTTTTGCATGAATTGATCAGTGTGTTTTCCTCGCTATAGACAACCTAATTATTTAAGTGGGAAATTTACAAATAATTTTACATTTTTATGAAAATGATTTTCTGAGATTTTGGTGAAACCCAATCAATGTGGACATACAACAAAAATGTTGGTCGATGCTTGTCAAATTTGACTGAATATAGAAATTACCAGACGATATTGTTGAAAAGTATATTCTTATTCTGAAGGGTTTGGGATGGCTTAGGGCCTGACATTCCTTGTGTATACCCAGCTCTGAGGCAATGCTCCTGTTACTGATGTGCCACTCCCACATTACGGACCCAGGTCTTAAAATAATTGTTTCCCAGGTGATACATTTGAAATCATAGTGTGCTGGGTGGATTTATTAGAGAATTTATTTTTTATTATTAATATTTGCCAGCTTGCTAGTAAATCACTGTAGAAGGCAAGTGCCCCCAAATCAAGAACAAACATGTATTTTTCTTTTTAATTTATATGAACAGAAAGGTGAAAGCCAATTGACCTCTGCTTGGAACTAGTTCCTTTGATGCTTTTTTCTCTTTTTATGTGCTTCAAGATCATTTTCTCATAATACAATTCCATGTTTGCTTATAATCAATGCAATGTGCATGAAAGACAGATGAAATATAGGTTATTTGAAACCCAAATATGTTATTCCCACTTATCCGAGACAGAGGTTTGGGCAAAATATGAAAATGGAGCATAAAGTAATGACCAACTACATGATCAAGAAGACAGGGGCAGTTTTAATAGCTGATACTTCACCATTATGTTTTAATGTGAGGCCTATATGAGTTTTAATATGAACACACTTTACATAAAGCATGTGGTGGGTAATAAAGAGGCGATGATTACATTTCTATGTTGATGCATTTTGCGGGCGGGGGAACACCAGTAATTTAAAGGCATCGACGTTGTTCTCAGTTACTTAAACTACCATTTTGAAAATACAAAATTAAAGAGGATGTGAAAGTGATTTCTAATGGTAGACAGTTCAAAACCATCAGCCACTCTGGGAGAACAATGTCTACTCCCTTAAAGGAAGCTCTGTAAGGGTCGCAGCCATTTGATGACCTTGAGTCTTGGTTTAGTGTCTCATCCTATGTTGCCTAATTATTTTGCCGTAAGAATTTTTTTGTTGGTTATTGAGGGGAATTTTCTCAGATGGAACAAAATGATCTTCTATTTGTATTACATTGGATATATGAGAACTTTGTACCTAGAGAACTTTGGTACTTGGCATTTTTCTATTCATAAGTAACAGCAAACTTAATTTAAGTGAAATCCTTTACAAGATTGGAATCCCCAACATGAATAATTCACTTGTTTTGGTGACTCAAAAAAGCGTGCACATGGGTCATGGGGAATCATGTATAATTATGAGTGGAAAAGAAAGGATTTGGCTGACTGGGAACCCAGACAAACAGATACATACTGAACATGCTGTATAGTTCAAAGGTCAGTTGACAGTCTTGAGGCAATGCTAATGCAGGTCAAGTATGAAACAGGAAACCAAGGAAAATAAGAACTTCAATATAGGACTTGTGCCTGCCTGCAGCAGGAAGATGTAAAACAATGTCTGTTTTGCCACAGAAAATGCCTTTCTGAAGAAATGGCTGAGGTCTTGAGTATCAGAGAGATTAAAGGAAGAAAAAACTCTCGCTCGATTATAAATAAAATTATATGGAGAGGTTCACGTTATTGTTGAGAAGGTATATGATTTTACAGAGATTCCTAAGGGACTTAGGAGTAAAAGAATTACAGCTCATGGTAAAACCTCAGGACATGTAGGCACAGGGGTGATGAAGAAACTTTCATGTGGCCCCAAGTACATTTCAACTTCATGTCCAAGGTGATTCTTCTGTAGCAAAAGCAGAGGGCAGCATGCTTTTTTTTCTTCTTCAACAGTTTTATTGGCATATAATCCACATAATAATTCAATAGTTCAATCACCAAAAGAAAAGCTTTACAATCATCGCCATAATGAGTTTTTGAACATTTTCATTAATCTTGGACTCATTAGTAGCTCCCCATTTTCTCCTAACCTCCTCTGCCATACCCCCAAGGGACCATTAATCTACTTACTGTCTATAGATTTATTTATCCTGGATTTCATACACAGGCCAACATTAAAAATAAACAAAAGCTCGCCAGAATAACAAAGTAAAACTGATAAAAACCACAGTGAAAAGAAAACGGGAACCTAAGGAAGGTCAAATGACATGGTGCTAAATTCTAACCTAACTGCATCTGCAACAATTCACTGTGCAGTGGGTTCTGCCTGCTAGCCAGGCTACTCACATCCAGGGTCCATGGACAGAGGGGATTCAAGAGCGTCTTAATCCATGTGTATCTTCCCTTCTCTTTAAAAACATTTTTTTCCATGAAAACAGCTTTAAAATAGATCAAAAAGGAGATAAAATGATAAGATATTATGTTTTGACCTGTGTCTGCTATAATTGATTTTATTATGTTTTCTTCCTAAAAACAAGATATTCACATACCTCAGCTATGAACTGAGGGCATTTACTGGGGGCTTAATCTATGTATGGTCTCTGCCAATGGATTTTGGGCTTCCATCGTCATCCACAGCCTTCTGCAAATCATGTGTTCACAAATGAAGCTCTGGTGCCATTCCTTCCTTTAGACTTAGATTATATTATTTACAATCCTTGGATCACACAAGCTGGTGTACTTTTTCATGTGGACTTAGTTGATAACCTCACTTAGCTGGCTACTTGTTTGAAAACAAGTCTTTAAGCCCAAAGATGCCATTCTTTCGGATAGCCAGGAACCATCTGGTTTCTTCACCACACTTTTCTATAGCACCCTATTATCTTCAATGGTCTCTTCATGAAATTGAGCATCAAGCAGGACCATGTCATAAGAACTACTGATTCTTAGATTAGGGCTTTAATTAAGTGAAAACCCCAAACCTATTCATATATCTATAATTTACATATGTCTTCTGTTCACCTTAGAGACAACCTTGTCATTTTAGCTTAGAGGACATTATTAACCACCCCCTGCACATCATTTCCACTACCATCTAGTCCACGTTGACTTATAGTGGCCCTAGAGGACAGAATAAAACTGCCCCTGTGAGTCTCCAAGACTACAAACCTTCACAAGAGGAGAAGGCCTCTTCCTGTCCCGGGGAGCTGGCTGGAGGTTTTAAATCACTGATCTTGCAGTTAGCAAGCCAAACACCATACATTGACCGTGTCACTAGTTTAGCCAATGGTATCAAATATAAAACACTATCTGAAAGGGGAAATTATACCTGTGGGTCAAATAGGAACCACACTACATGAATTGTTTGCTTGTACAGATTAAGCTGTTAAGTGACTGGATGCTATTTACACAAACAAGGGAGTTAGTTATAGGACAAATCTTCTAATAAATTCCAATAAATCTTCCCAAAAATTCATTCACAGAGACAGAGTCATGCATAACAAATGAATAAATGTCAAAATGAAGCAAGAAGGGCATTAAAATAGTAAGTCTATGGTTGTTCTGAGCCTCCATTCGTGAGGCAACCTCAAGGCAAGAGATTCCACCAAAGTCCAACATGCACCAATTCTATGCCTTTGGGGTAGTAGGCATCTGCTTCTTCTCATACAGCCTTAAATTCAATGGGATAAAGGCCAGTCCACTCAGTGGGTTTTCCAAATCAGGTCCTTCTGGTGTATTCTATGAAGGATGTTGTGCCCCTTGAAAGAACAAAGTCTAAAGTCTTAGTAGCCTTTCGATAGTCCTTGGACTGAGTCACCATGAGCTACATAAAACTAGGTCAAACGTGTCCAATTCGGAACCTAGCATTTTACATTCTAGTATATTCTCCTAATATATCCTTTCCTTGGGCTCCACAGATAGATTGTTAAGCATATTTTCCTGTTGGGAGGTTCCCCCTCCTCATCTTCCTACCAATAGAGATATAATTGCCTTGTCTGAGGCAAACCAGCCTCTCACTCTTCATCTTAACTTGAATTTCTATAAAGGATTCCTTATCACTCTTGTAGGACTATCTGTTGGACTGGGGTGACCGTCAAACAATCTCGTATGGCCGTAACTAAATAATCTCTCACTTTCCCCAGATCGTAAAAAACTGGCCCTAGCTGGTCTCCTCTCTCTAAATGTTTTTAAGATATATAAATAGATATAGATTAGATAGAGATAGAGATATCAAGAGATATATAAGATATATAAGATATATGATATATATATATATATATATATATATATATATATATATATATATATATATATATATAGAGAGAGAGAGAGAGAGAGAGAGAGAGAGAGAGAGAGAGAAAGAGAGTGATCTATGTGATCTATGTTTCATGGACATTATGCAGGCTCTCTACCTCGTTGCTTAGAGGACTAGGTTACAATACATGCCCTAAGGAAGAGTGGCCTGCCTTCATCTTGCTGTTTATCTTAGAGCTTAGAGTAGTGGACTCATAAAATATTTGTCTTTTTGTGATTGCCTAAATTAGTTCAGCATACTGGTTTCCAGGACTCTCCACACCATGAGGTGTTGCATGACTGTATTGCTTTTCTTAGGGATGTGTAGTATTCCATTGTGTGTATGTACCAGAGTTTCTTTAACTGATGGGTGTTTCCAGCTACTTGTCATTGTGAACTGGGCTGCACTGAACAAGGGGAAGCATGTGTCTGTGTTCCACCTCATCTTTCTTTGGTGTAGATAATTAGCAGAGATAGTGATGGGTCATAGGGTACTTCTATTCTCAGTTGTTTTAGTTAGCTATATTCCTTTGCTCTTTTGATACAGATGGACATTACTTCATGCTTGAAACAGGTTTTTTAAAAAATCACAGCCTGTTTTGAACTTAAGAAATTTTATTTAAAAGTGTCTTCTATTAAATTGTGCAGCTGTGAATTTTTTAAAGTGAGTATAATTAGTTATAGAAAAATGGAAATAAAAAGTAAAATATTGTTTGGAGTAGGCATAGAATTTTAAACCTAATTAAAATTAATTGGGTATCTGAATAACATAATATCAAGGAACTACAGTTCTTTCTCATTTTTAATCACTCTTCCTATGGACAAAATATTCTATAGTTTGTGTTCCTTTTTTACCTGGCTCATCATAGTACATGGTCCATTTATTAATTCAATTGTCCAACAAAATAATTTTTGAGGGTTGACTATACATTTAGCCTTGTTTTAAATTCTAATGGATAGGAAAAGTAACATTCCTAAAGAAGCTTATACTTTATTTGTGTAGAACACCAAAATAACAAACAATATGTAGCAAAAAGTCTATGATTGTTTTATTGGTGCCACAGAAAACAAGTGGGATCTGTAGCCACACTGGAACTCTGTGGAAATGTTCATAGATTAATAAATCCACTGCCACAGTCATACTTTGTGTCACCAGGAGTATTAGATTTAGTGAGGACTTAATATAAGTGTTTGGAGAAGTAATATTTTACTACCATGTTAATAGCATGTCATTGATTTTTTTGTTATTTATTGTTTCTATTTCCCTTGTAAATAACTGACATTTTCATTTCTCTTTCTGAATCTGTGAAGGGGAAGAGCAGGGCAGGTTTATGATTATTCCAGAGGTTATGAGTGGTGATTGGGGAAGATATTGTATAATACATCCTCAACTGAAAACATCATTCATTATCTGACTCACATATTAACTGGGTGAGATGGATTAATTATATAAAACTTCTGGATTTTAATTTCGTCATCCATATGGAGAAAAGTTATTTATAATAAACTATACATGTGCACACACATCTGGTTTAACTCTTTAGCAACATGCGTATTACTAGAGTGTTAATCCATTCAAGCACAACGAATCTCTTTCTCATTTTTGTTTATATGCTTATTGACTCATTCAAAACCTAACTTTGGAGGACTATGGATGTAAGACATTCAATAGGCATGTAAGACAGTTATGTCCTTGCCCTCATGAACTTAGTGAACCATTAGCAACTGAAAAAATATCAGATCTAATAGATAACATAATCTTTGAAGCAATCAAAAGACTATTTGCCCCTCTCCTTACATAAGAAACGTTTCTGTTGTTGAGATTGGAAAAAGGAGGGAAGGCTTTGGAAAGACAAATATTGATTTAGGACCCCTGTACCAAGCCCGGCATGGTTTCCCCTGACAACATGTCCAAAGTACATGAAATGAAGACTTGCCAACTGGTCTCTAAGGCCATACTTGTAAGACATATGTGTTTGTCCTTTTAGCAGTCCTTGATACTTTCAATACTCTGTCAGCACCATAATTCAAACGCATTGATTTCCCTTCAGTGTTTGCTATTCAATTTAGCTATGCATATGAGGAGATTGAAAGTACCATGGCTTGGATCAGGCAAACCGTAGTATTCAAAAGGACATTCTTGCTTTTTCACACTCTAAAGAGGTCTTGTGCAGCAGAGTGACCCAATGCATCATGTCTTCTGGTCCTCTGACTGCTACTTCCATGAGCATTGTACATTCAAGCAAGATGAAATCATGACGACAACTTCCATATTTTCTTAGTTTATCATGAAGTTACCTATTTGTCAAGTTGTAAGGATATTAATATTCTTTTCATAGAGTTATGTTCTACACAGAAGGCTGCAATCCTTGATCTACATCAACAAGGGCTTCATGTCATATTTTGGATCTTTTGGAAATCTTTTTTCCCCCCAGCTTTATCGTGAAATTACATATGCACAATTGATGATCTGTTCCACAGTAGGACCCTAGTCTGGCTTTACCTTTTGGTATTGAGTTTCTCCATAGTATCTTCCCACAGAAGTAGTCAATTTTATTTCTGTATATTCCATATAGGGAAGGCCTTGTGTATTTCTAGCCTTTGTGTTGTTGGAAAGTTATTTGCAACATTCTCTTATATGATCTCTAGCTTCATCCAAATCCCTATTTTCCAGCTACTGTTCCTTCCTCTTTGCTTCCAACTTTTGGATTCCAATCACCAGTAATTATCAATGTTTCTTGATTGCATATCTGATCAATTTCTAAGTGAAGTCCTTCAATTTCTTCACCACTAGCTTTGTGGTTGGTGCATAAATTTGAATAATAGCTGTATTGATTGGATTTCCTTGAAGTGGAATGGATCTAATCCTATCACAAACAGCATTGCATTTATGATGGATTTACCAAAATCCTTTCAGACAATAGATGGCACGCCATTCCTCTTGATTGTGTTATTCCCAGCATATTAATCATGGTTTTCTCATTCAAAATGGCCAATATCCATCCATTAGCATATAGATTTCCATGCATTAGATTTCATTTGTGCACTTCCAATTTTCTTAAATTTGTACTTCACACATTCCTAGTTCCATTCATTCAAAGATTTTTGTAGCTGTTTCTCTATGAGTCAAGCCCTTTCAGCAAATGAAGATCCCAAAGGTGCCACTCCCTCAAGGTTTACCTGACTCAAGTCACCATGGTGATGACCTTTTGAGAAATCAGCTCCTCTTCAGTCACATTTTGAGTGCCCTCTGACCTGGGAGGCCCATCTGGTGGCATTATCTCCAACAATGTTCTGCTTCCTTTTTGTGGGCTTTCAGTATCTGACAGTGTGCTTCAGAACTATACAGAAGGGTTTCCGCAGCTTCCTCCTCCGAAGTGGGGAGGCGAGCCCTTCCTGGTTGCCTGTTCTTAGTCCGGAAGCTCTGCTGGAGCTTGTTGACTTTGTGCGATCCGCTGGCATGTGACATACCAGTGACATAGCTTCCAGCATCACAGCAACACATGAGCAACCACAGTGCAAAAACCTGACAGACAAGTGCTAGGTAAATTTTACAGTATCAAAAAATTAATAAACCAGGACATTTACAAGCATGTTGAAAATTCTGGGTATTGTTACTTCTTCTTAAAATATTATTCTAAACTTCTGAAGGTCAATTGTTTTTTTTTCCAAGCAGTAATATATAAATTAAATACTTGAGCATTAAAGATTAAAGAATCATCTATTTTTGTCCCATCTTGCTCATGGCATATTATAAGCAATTAATCTCTTTCTCAACCATTTTCAACGTTAGCGATTGCTATTAGCATAATTTCTTATTAGAATATTCATAAGAAGTATCTGTTTATTCAAGTACCTTTTGTGGGTTTAAAAATCCATTCTCTTAAAACTAAGTGGGCTCTACATTCTTAAGTTAATCTTTGGAAGTAAGTCATGTATTAGGAAGATAAGTTAAATCTTTCAGATAACTTTGCCAATTAGTGTGGGAGTAATAATAGCACTGATCTACACAACCTCATATAATTATGAGCATACACATGTTTTTATATTCACTTTATTTTGTGAAAGTGGCTTACACTAGGTTCAGTGACCATTCATCTAGTGGATTCTTCAGAAATATTAGCTATATGCAATCACAGTGTCATGCATTTACAAATGATTTTCAGAAGTGATGCTCAATCACTACATGCCTTTAAGACTCTGACTAATGCATCTTTGCTCCTGGATGACTTAAATTAGAGAGATATTACAGAAACTGAACAAAAACACACCGAGCAATTCCAAACCAGAGCTACACAGAGGCAAAAAAGCCTGGAATGTATGGTCTGCAAAAAGTGAGTCAAAAGTATCACTACTAAATGGAAACATTCTCAGTTACAGTGAAATACTTTTATTCCATCTTCTCTTCTCACCATCCAAATAAAAATATGTTCATTAATAAATACAATACTGGAGCTCCCATTTTTCTCCCTTTCAACTATGTTACCCTATGTTAGCTTCCTTAGTCTGGTGTGTGTGTGTGTGTGTGTGTGTGTGAGTGTTGTATGTTTCTTTGTATGGATGCATGTATGGTTTTACAATTTACCTTGCTTCTGCTTGAAAGTGCTTGGTTAGAGCCTCACAGTGTCAGCTACTTACTCAAAATGGAAACCAAATTCATTGCCATCAAGTAATGGCAGAGTACAGAGCAGAGCAGAATCGCTCCTGTGAGTTTCCAGGACTAACTTAAAAAAAATAATTTATTGGGGATTCATACAACTCATCACATTCCATACATACGTCCTTTGTGTCAAGCACATTTGTACATTCATTGCCATCATCATTCTCAAAGCATCCGCTCTCCACTTAAACCCTTGGTATCAATTCCTCATTTTCCCCTCCCTCCCCACTCCCCTTCCCTCCCTGTTCCCTCTCCCTCATGAACCCTTGATAATTTATAAATTATTATTATTTTGCAATGTCTTACACTGTCTTATGCCTCCTTCCCTTCACCCATTTTTCTGTTGTCCATCCCCCAGGGAGGAGGTTATATGTAGATCCTTACAATCGGTTCCTCCTTGTACCCCAACTTCCCTCCACCCTCTGGTATCACCACTCTCACCACTGGTCCTGGAGGAGTCATCTCTTCTGGTTTCTCTGTGTTTCCGGTTCCTATCTGTACCAGTGTACATCCTCTGGTCTAGCCAGATTTGTAAGGTAGAATTTGGATCATGATAGTGGGGGCGGTGAGGGGGAAACATTTAAGAATTAGAGGAAAGGTGTATGTTTCATTGTTGCTACACTGCACCCAAAACTGGCTCGTCTCCTCCCAGCAACCCTTCTGTAAGGGGATCTACGTGTATATATTTATAGGTTTAGCATTAAGGCAGCAGGTGGACATTGGCCTCCACTCAAGCACTTCCTCAATGCAAGAACACTTTGTTCTAATAACTTGGAATTCGATGATGAATACCTTCTTGACATGATTGCTGAAGACAACTGTGTGCATAAGCAAATGTGGTGAAGAAAGCTGATAGTTTCAAAAGATATAGCGTCTGGGGTCATAAAGGCTTGAAGGTAAACAAGCGGCCATGTAGCTAAGAAACAACAAAGCCCACATGGAAAAAAACACACCAGCCTCTGTGGTCATGAGGTGCCAAAAGAATCAGGTATCAGGCGTCAAAGAACAAAAAATTGTATCATAGTGAATGAGGGGGACTGCAGATTGGGGACCTAAAGCCCATCTGTAGGTAATAGGACATCCCCTTACAGGATTAGCTTTTTATGGGAGTAGAAAGCCCCCGATTTTACCCAGGGAAAGGGTGGATTTCTAGCTGACCCACAGGTTACCACTACACCACTAGGGATCCCAGTAAACTACTTCCTAGGAAGATTCAAAGAGGTGGATAATGTCCAAAAAATCCATGATCACTTACCTCAGGTTTTTTTTTCCCTCACAAATATTTGAAGCTTGTGGTCCTGACTTAACTAAGAATGCCCTCTGCTTCCCCAATATCATGCAGATACTTACTACTAAGTGTCTCAAACTTTCCACCAAATTATTTAAGTAATGGTTAATAATAATATTGTGAAGAAAAAGTAACTATATCAATACTCATAGACAAACTATGTTTCTGGAGGTAGCTCTTTGGAATGGATAAAGGAAAGGCTATTGGCAGTCCTCGTGGCTGTTGAATCGCTCCTTATATGGCAAAACCATTCTGTCTCAAAGGGAAATATTGAATATCAAGGGTTACTTTGCAAAATGTGCACTAAATAAATCCATATGTGTATTGATTTATTAAATATTTTATTTAAATTAAATATTTTGATTACATGGTATAAAAAAGATAATTAATCAAAAATTAATTCAGTGTTACTTCACTTAACATGTGAACTTAAATACCCAAGCAGAATGTTCAGTGTTTTTTTGTTATTTTAATGAATAATGAAGTTTCATAACTATCTTTTGACTTTAAAGATGTTGAACATTTTATTTGCTTTACAAAATCACATCGATGATTATAAATCTCTTTTAGGTTTTAAAAATACCTCAGGTTAACATGAGTGCACAAATTAAATTCTAATAGAATAGAATTTAAAAGTGTATTACACAGTAGAAAAATAGAAAGGAAATACTGGTTTATCTACTATGTGGTGAATTTTAAAGAAAAATTGCCTGGAATATAAAGGAAAATGTAATATAATTGCTTATTATTTAACAGGAAAAGGTACCATAATGTCCAAATTACAGAATAGGGATAATTTAAATAGCAATTATAATTGACAATTCAATTTCATAAGTCTCACAAATTTATGAAGTTATTATGAGGTTATTCACTTTTAATTTCTTATTTCCCCATAGATTATTAGAATCTCACTTATTGGCCAGGACTGGACTATAAATTAACACTTGTAAATTCATGCCACAGGGAAAAGTTCTGTATTGTGTGAATGATAGATATACAATTCTTATCAATTTTGGTAAAATGAAGTTTTGGCTAAACCAAAGATGCAGTTAGAATTCTTAAGGTTTCCCAACCCAATGAAGTATACTTCTTCAATTCCAGCATTGTAGTGGATGCAGACATAAAGAATAAGGTGTCACTTCAGCTCACAGGAATGTTACTGCCCATTTATGGCTTATAAAACATGCTGCCGATGCCCCACCCATAACATATTACCATTTGTGCATAGAATTTCTGTTTACTTCTAATTATTCCTCAATTGTATTGCTTAATTTCTGAATTTTTTGATTTTTCTATTTCTGATACTTTTTATTTCATGTAACTTCTGGGGGTTTTACTGATTCTGAAATAGCATTTTATATTTATCTGTATGGTGGAGTGATTTTGTGGCATGTTTTCATTTTTGGTAGTGATTTTGCTTCAGAACCTAAATGCACATTGATAGGAAGCAGCCTTCAAGGAATCGAAGAGTGCATTGGGGAAATTATCTGACATATTATTTAATGTTTTGAAAAGAAAATATGTCACTTTGATGACTAAATTGTTCCTCATCCTTATCAATCTCTCCACGGATAGACCAAAACTGGATAATGGAAAGGGAACATTGACAAAAAGTGATACATCTGCACTGTGAGTTTGGTGAAGAATATCAAACATACTAGTAACTTCCAGAAAAACAAACAAACCAGTAAAGCGCAGCCAGAATGCTCTTTGAAAGTAAGGCTGGAGAAACTGTCTTGCATACTTTGGGCATCAAAAAGTCCAATCTCAAGAAACACACATCACGGTTAGTTAAGGACAGTGAGAGAATATGAGACATACTATTCATGAGACATTGCACAATAAATGGAATACCATATATACTTGAGTATGAGCCGATACGAATATCAGCCAAGGCACTTAATTTACCACAAAAAAACTGCATGAAAAGGCATGCCGAAAAGCTCGGCTTATACACGAATCCGTACACATATATGAGGATAAATGGACAAATATACATGCATACATACGGTTGTGAAGATGGTGGAGGAATAGCCTCACTAACAAGCAGAATGCATGAGAAAGTGAATTGTTGCAGATATAGTTAGGTCAAAATTAGCACTCATCATTTCATCTTCCTTATGATTAATTTAAATGTTTTAATTTTTCATAGTTTCTGCTTTCTTTTCTTTTTCTTTCCATCAAGAGTTCCTCCTTTTTTATTGTTTTTTTTAAACATTTTATTAGGGGCTCATACAACCCTTTTCACGATCCATACATATACATACATCAGTTGTACAAAGCACATCTGTATGTTCTGCTTTCTTTTCAATGAGGTTTTTAATCTCTTATTTTGTTATTCTTGTTAGATTTTTGCTGTTTGATATGTTCTGCTGTATTGAAATCCAGGATCAGTAAACTCTTAGAGACAGTAATTGGATTAATGGTTCCTTGGGTTTGGCAGGGTGGTTGGGAGAAATGGGAGCTAATAACAATGAGGACACGAAATGTTCTAAAACTGATAGATGGTGATGATTGCACAACTATTCTTGATGTGACTTAACTATTAAATTGTATGGTATATGAACTATAAATACAATAAAACTGTTGGGGACAAAAGGCCCTGGAAAAATGTAAAGCTGGTCCTAATGTTCTTCTAATGACTGACTTCCCACCATAGGTTTGATTTAGAGGGTCTTCTCTCCTCCTTCAGGCGTGTATATTCTGCCACTCCAGCATTCCAGACTTACCTCAGACCCCAAAGTCAGGAGCCTATTCAGTCATTGAGGGGGTTGTGTGACCATCCTGCCTATCTTCCCCAGCTCTTTCCTCTCCCAGTCATTTCATGATTTCCCATAGCGTGGGGCTCTTCCATTGATAACTAAGTGGGTTTTATTTGACCCTTCACCTTCCTTTGTGCTGGATTGCTGTTAAGATCCCTTCCATTAGCCGCTCTTGTCCCCTAACCAGTTTCTGGCTGGCTAACATGATGAACTAAATGTATTAGTATATGTAAGGTTTCCCTATGCCAGTTGATGGTTCTTTATCCTACCTGGGACATCCTACAGAAAGTGAGGTACTTGGTATGATTGAATGACATATATCAATAAGCAGGTTTTCTGAAAGGTTCATGGTTAAGAAGATTGAAAGCTGGAAATCTTTCTGAATTGTTAAATGAATTGGAGTTCTTTGGACTCTGAAACATATTATTCTCAATTCATCATTTTTAACTACTAAAACTTTACATATGAAAGATACTTCAGTTCAGCATCCTGATTATAAACATCAGAAACTGAGACCTAGCAAGTACCAAAATAATAAAGCTGAGCCTAAAAATAAAATTAAAAAGTTAAAATAAATCCTTCCTATATTTCTTACCTAGTGCTGCCATAACAGAAATATCACACGTGTGTGATTAATTTGAAGGAACTGAAGTTAATTCTCTCAAATAGTTCCAGAATCTATATGTTCAAGTTCAGAGGTTGCTCTAGGGGGAGGAAGTTGTTCTTTGTCTATAGTCCTGGGAATTCCGTGGAGTTCCTTGGCATTTCTTGGTGTTCCTGGGTATCTAACTCCCATCACTATGTGTCTGTATATCTAGTCTGGTTATTTTTATAATTCAGAAGTTATTAAATTAAATATCGATGCCATTTCATTAACCCAACAAAGGAAAGCTGTCTTTTTCAAAAAGGATCATATTTATAGGTACAGGGTTTAGGATCCCAACACATAGTTTGTGGGGAATAAGATTAAAATCCCTATTGTTAACACTAATATCTGAAATATTTTCAATTCTATTGGAAAAGTATATCATGTTCTAATTTATAATCTAAAGGAATTCATGACAGCAAAATTGTTGTTCTATTATCACTTTTTAGATATTCATTCAAGATGGGAAAATGCTAAGACATATTTGATTACATACCCAGGCGGCAAAGTGAAAGTCTTGTTCTAGAAAAGTAATCAATCTGATAAAAGCTTTTGATAGAAATAAATAATCAGAGAATAAATGACCATACAAAAAATAAAATATTTCATTAGAACAGTAACCTTCTGAAAGTCATTATAGTCGGAAATACTGAAAAACTGAAGGAAAAATGTAGACAAGAACACAGAGAAACAACAACATCCATACAAACTCTGAGTAGAGAGCAGAGACTCGTTCACACTCTTTTGTTAATTGCATTTTCAACTGTTTGCCAAGTTATCCCATCTGCAGCCTGCCTTACATAATCTTCACCTTGAAGAACTTCAAAAAGAACAATTTAATGAACTTTCTACTGTTCAGCCCTGTCTTCTTACACACAGGTGAGACTAATTTGCTATTTGCTGTGCTGAAGTTAAAAAGTTTTGCAGAATAAGGAAACTATCTCTATTTGCATTTGAAAATGAAACCAGATCAGAGCAGTTTTACAAATTGTAAAATGATTCTAGTGGAAGGCATTGTAAAAAAAAACAAACCCTCTTTAACACCATCTTGTGTATTGTCCAGTTGGTTCTCTAGCATAGAGACCCAGTTAGGCTACTGGATGGGGGTACCTCGGTTCTTAGCTGAAAGAATTCATGCAGCAGACACACTTTTGTAGTCCACGTGAGTTTTTATGATGGAAAGAGGACATTTCAGGTATTACAGTCTCAAAAAAAGGTACATGCTATTTCTGGAAAGCGTTCCAGGCATAACAGAAGCCGCCCAGGGTTCACAACTGGGCCCCCCTCAAATACGTGGAAAGAATACAGGAAAGGGGAGCGTGAACCCCACACGTGAAGAACTGGGGAATCCCTAGGGCCAAGAGCATGTGGGCCCGGAGAAGGCCTGGTGCAGGCATACAGGTGCACCTGGGAGAAACTCCCGTCCTTTGTATGCAGCTGATTAAGAACAGAATGAAAAAGGGAGGCAAGACGCCTGTGGCCTGTGTAATTAACCCTTTGGTCTGGAGAGACAAGGTTTGAAGGTATTGGCTGATTGTATGGCTGTGTTCAGGTCCACCTGTGTGATGTCATGTGGCTGGGACTAGTTTGTGCACCCAGGGGGACTAGTTTGTGCACCCAGGTTGACCACCTACCTGGTCCTATGGTGCTTGTGTCTGAGCATGTTCAGTTTGAATCTTCCCATATGTGTCTAATTGGTGTACCTGATTTTTTTTCACAACTCCTGTATTGTGTCATGGACAGCTAGTACACTAGCTCTGATACCAAAACCGGGCAAGGAGCCCACGGAATCAAGAATTATACACCAATATCCCTAATGAACATCGATGCAAAAACCCTTAACCAAATACTAGCCACAGAATACAAAAATGTCTAAAACAAATATTCACCACGACCAATTGGGATTCATGCGAGGGATACAATTATGGTTCACCATCATTGCAGCGGGGTCTAGGGGAGGAAAGGAGCCAGTCAAGATGCGATGTAGCAATGATGAAAAATACAACTTTTCTCTTGTTTCTAAATGCTTCCTGCCCCGCATCGCCCCCACCTATCATGATCCGAATTCTACTTTGCAAGTCTGGGTAAACCAGAGGATGTACACTGGTACAGCTAGGAACCGGAAACACAGGGAATCCAGGGCGGATGATCCCTTCAGGACCAGTGGTGTGAGTGGCAATAAGGAGAGGGTAGAGGGAGAGTGGGTTGAAAATGGTGAACCGATTACATGGATCTACATGTGACCTCCTCCCAGGTGAACGGACAATAGAAAAGTGGGTGAAGGGAGACGTCAGACAGGGCAAGATATGACAAATAATTTATAAATTATCAAGGGTTCATGAGGGAGTGGGGAGCTGGGAGGGAGTGGACAAAATGAGGAGCTGATGCCAGGGGCTTAAGTGGAGAGCAAATGGTTTGAGAACAATAAAGGAAATGTATACATAGATGTGCTTTACACAATTGATGTATGTATGGATTGGGTAAGAGTTTTATGAGCCCCTAATAAAATGATTTTTAAAAATTGGTGGTATTGAAGGAAACCAAGCAGCACTGATGGTATTGTTAATAAATATGACTTCAGAAACTGACCAATTGAACTGTTTCAACAAACAAATGCAGTCCTGGTGCTGGTCTTTTTTTTTTTTTGCTAAGAAATTGCTAAGACAGCTACCTGGCTATCTTACTGAAAGCAATCTATATTCTTGCACATCCCAAAGACAAAGAAAGGTCATCCAATATAATGGAGAATAATGAAAACATAACTTTAAGAGGTAAATAAAGTTTAGCTGAACATCATTTTGAAACTGCCAGAGAACTTCCAGGAAGTCCATCTTGATTCAGAAGAGGACATGGTAAGGTGGCTATCATTGCTGACATCAGATGGATCTTGTCTGAAAGCAGATGATACCAAAATAATGTTTACTTGACTACACAATGGCATTTGGCATAATAAATAGTATTCAACGGTATTAAAGGGGGACCTTTAGATAAACCAAGAGACAATCATTTAACAGAACAAGGGGAAAATGTGCAGTTTAAAATCTGCAAAGTTTATCATTGAGGTTATAGACATTCTTATTCAATTTATTTTGTGAGCCAATAGTCAAGCAAACTGAATTATATACATAAACAACATGTCATTAGGCTTGGAAGAGGAATCAAATAATTAACCAGTAGTATACATTGGACACAACTTTGATTGCTGAGAGTATTTAAAACACATACAGAATGGAAATCCAAGATTATAATCTTCAGTATGGATTTTACCTTCATGGAAAGAAAACAAATATAATCACAACTGAACCACTAAGAAACATCAGAAACACAGAAAATATTGAAATTCTCGGAATTTCACTTTGATTGCATGCCAAATCAAGATCCATGGAAGCAACGATGAAGAAATCAAATAATGCACTGTGTTATACCCATCTTCTGAAAAAGCCTCTGTATTTGAAAGCAAAGATGTCACTTTAAAGATTAATGTGAACTTGCTTTATCCGTGGTATTTTCAATTGCCTAATGTGCCCGTAAAATAAATAAATAAAAACAGAAAAGAATAAGGAAGGAAGAAAAATATGCTTTGTATCTTATTTTTTATGAAGACTATTGTATGTACTAGAAGAAGAATGAAAAGAGGTCTAGCAAGAAGTACAGTTACAATGCTCCTTAGAAGTGAAATTGGACAAACTTCGTCTCTCATTCTTTGGTTATGTTATCAGGATGGACCAGTCTTGGAGAAGGACATCATGCTTGGTGAAACAGAGGGAGCTCCCCAAGGAGATGCATTGCAGTAGTGGCTACACCAAAGGTTCAAGCCTAGCCACAATTTGAGGAGGATGGTGCAGCACTGGCAGTGCTCCGTGCTGCTTATGTCACTGTGAGTCAGGATCCACTTGATCGGACTTCACTACAATACATCTCCCAAGACCTTGCTTTCGCTCCTTGCTAATGTGCTGCCTGAGTAGACACGTGTATCAGTTCATGATGGACCTGCCGCAGGACCAGATAGCGTGTTGTCTTGCTCTTTGGGGCCCTCTGTGAGTTGAGCGCCAACTTGAGAGCAGCTAACAACTGCTTTAAAGACAGTTAACATTCATATGAAATATCAAAGCTCAAATGATCTAAAGAATTAATACGAGGTAACTTTTGAAAACATGGGTATTACCATGGAAGAGGTAGGATATAACGCATATATACATCGTTAGATGCTGTGCATGAAATGACACAAGGGAGTTTATTTCAATCACTCGCAATAAGTGATGCCATCAAAGTTACTGAATACATTTTCTCCAGATATTACTAGTGCATGTTAAACGTCAAGGGAATTTCCAAAGCAGCTCATTGAACATGAAGCATTTGATTAAGGTATTCCTGTGGAATCCATTTCTAATATTAAACTATTATCGTGTTACATAATGTAACTGCATTTTAATGCCCTTTGAATTGTCGAAGGTGGTGTAATCACAAAAACAAAGGAAAATATGATCAAAGTCACTTTATTTTTCATAACAAACCTGTTACTTAGTATCTGAAAGATAAAACTGGCTGCCAGGATTACATACTTTACCCTCTACAGAGTGACAAGGTTTATAAATTAAGAAAGAAACAAAAAGGTGTGGTGGAGAGGGGTTGGAGAGGCGGTGGGGAGAAAGACTGGCACCAGAAACAAACTGAAAACATAAAATAAGAATCAGAAATTTAGACTCAATAGATACACTAAATTAGAGAAGACATGAAAATGAAATAGAAATAAATGTGGAAACAAGAAAACAAGTCAATGTAATGTTATTATTGGCACTGCATGTTAACTTTTCAGATTATTAAGATAATATGTAATACATTAAGATATAATACTTTAAGATAATATACTTATAAGTAATAATCAAATGGGTCATGTAGAGAACCTTGACTTTTATCCCTCATACTTTTTCTTGAGATTTTGTGCCACCATCAATGTCTATGTATAATATTTGTTTTCACATCCTCCTATACATGCAAGAATACATATGAAAATATAGACTTAATATTATAAATGAAAATGAAACAATAATCCAAAATCATTTTTGCCTAATATTTTAACTCAATTACAAATAAAAGTACCAGGACATTGCTTTTGATTATTTGCTGACTTTTCATTGGTAAATTTATAACCATTAATTTCAAGAAGTAATTTAAGTATACCCTGGAATTCCTAATTCTCTATCACCTTATCTTGAGAGAATTCTGCTACTTGGGAAGGAGAGGCAGAATAGAGTCTTTCATTTGTGACCTAAGATCTTTCTTTTTTTGAAAATGAATTTGTCCCTTGGACAAACATGGATGACTGGATTGCAGTTGGCGGGATGTTTGAGAGTCGGCAGTGGCCATCAGGGAGTCTTCCAGTGTCTGCTCAGCTCGGCTCTTCGGGGTCACTGGAGGGAGTCGTAGTGGCTCTCTTCCTGGCCCTTTAGAATCAGGGAACCAGCATAAATGCCAAGATGCTGCTTCCGGTGGGAAAGAAAGGACAACTCTGACGGTTTGCCTTGTGTACGCAGCTAGCAGGTGGGCAGGCATTCAGGAAGTCAGGGTACTGGAACCTGATTTCTGGCTCCTTCCCTCTCAGAAGGCTGAAAGGAGAGTACTCAGGCTTTTCTCCTAAGAAACATTAGTCCTGTTCCAACAGGAACCAAGCTATTCAGGAAAGCTCTAAAGGTTTCAAGAGGGTAAAAGATTTGGGGGATATTGTGAAGTAGTTGAATTGCTGTGGGCAGCTATAGTTTTTCCATTTCAAATCCCCCCTACATAGAGCTGCCCTGGTTAAGAGTTAAGTCCTCTTGTTTCCTCCCTCCCTTCCTCTAGCCACTAAGCAAATGTGGCTGGTGCCAGAACAGAACTGTACAGAGAAGCCACATGGGCATAAACAATTTTCCTGAAAGCATAAAAAGAAACTTGCTAGTTTAACATTTAGTGAGTTATATAGATCGGAAATTGAGGATCAAAAGGCAAGCTGTGCAAAGGCAGAGAGTACAGCATTTGTTGTGGTGGTGTCACAGGGAAGGTCTAAAAAGGCTAAGAGTACAGGTCCTTACTGACCCAAACCTCCTCCTACCAGGGGAAACCGGGGTGGTATAAACCTGACAGTGGAATATTGGGTTATATAAATATCCCTAGCGTAAGTGCCAAGTTGTTTTAAATGCATTGCCAAAGACTAAAAAACAAAACAAAAAGCTAATCAATGAAATAAAACCTAGTGTTATATTCACTTGTTGAATATGCGGGCACAGGGGTTGGTGGGGAGTTGGGATGATAAATTATTATTTGAGTCCTATACCCAGTGTTGAATAACATGCAGAAGAGACAAAAAAATATTATCTAGGGTCTCTGAGTCCTTCAGCTGCCATCTTCCCTCAAAACCTTTCTGTTGATGTTCCCAAGTCTAGAAATGCTTTCTTCAACTCTGATCTGGTAATCTCGCCTCCAGGTTCAGTTCATTTCTAGGACGGTACTGTCGCTTAAAATCCCTGTCAAAAGCAGGTTCTCTTTATGGTAAGATACTAAAGGATTAAACTATGAAAGAAAGAGCCATCAAAGTATTTAAAGTTATATTAGTAACTGGGATGGAATAGGTTGATGTAGGAAATGAAGAATACAAGGGGGTACCACCCCCAAAATGGATTGTTCCCCTGAAACACTGTATTTATTTAGTCTTATATCCAAAGCATCCTGATAACCTTCAAAATACTCTCCATTACACGGAATGCACTTGTCAGTTCTGTGGGTCCACTCTTGGAAGCACTTTTCAATCTTATTGTTTGGTTGACCAACAGCACCTCTTCTGTTTTTTCTTCACCTCTTCTAGGTTATCAAATTGCTATCTTTTCAAGTCCCTCTTCATTCGTGGAAACAAAAAGGAATTGTATGAAGCAGGGCAGGTGAGTAAGGTGTATGGGGGCAAGAGAGGCATGCTGTGTTTTGCCAAAACCTGGTGCACTGATATGGCTGTTAACAGATACATTTTCACGGTGGCAAAAACAGTACTCTGTCTGCCACAAATCGGGCCATTTTTGTCCAGCACTGTTAAGCAATCTTTTCAGAAACTCTAAATAGAAAGCTTGATTAACAGTCTGACCTGGTGGAATGAACCCCAAATATACTATGAGTTAACATTTTCATCTGTTCAGCAAGTTGATGGACATCCAGAACAAGATTTGTCATCAATCAACATTTCACCTTTTTTGAAATGAGTAAAACACACTACGCTTTAGTTTTCCCCATAACACTGTCCTTGTAAGCTGTGTTCAACATCTTAAGAAGTTCTGCGGCATTTTTCCCAAGAAGGAAACAAATTTTCACAGTGCACACTCTTAAACCAGCCAGTGTAAAAAACAAACAAACAAGGTTTGAGCAAAACTGCTTTTATGAATAAATTGACTAAAGAGAACCTTTCTAGGTGATGCCACTGGGTGCACTAACTCAGAGCCAGTTGCTTGATGCTCACATAGTGGGGACAATAGGGAAAACAATTCATGAAACTTACATCATGAACATAAGAACCTATGGGTTTGCACATGCCCGTGAAATTTATCTTGAAGACTGAAGAGATGGATTTGTTGAAGGTGATTTTGGCATGCATGGCTGGATTGAGATAAGTGCCCGGAAAGGAGCTAAGCCAGAGAATAGATAGGGAATTATTGTAAATGTTGAAATTAATTAACCTGTGGGGCAGAGGCAGAGAGTGTGTCCTAGAGACTGACTACCACCTGTGAGAAATTTACATTTATTTATTTTATTCCTCATCAATTTCCCCTGATGCTACCTAGCCATAATCCATAATCCATTTTATAATGTAGGATAAAGCAAGACACTTAATTCCCATGAATAACTGTGTCTGCCCAAAAGTAGCAAACGGAAGGCTGTGATTCTCATATGGACTGAAGGATATGTTGTCCTTTATATTGGAAAAAAAGGAAAAAGTTGATTATTGTATTTACTTCAGTGGACTGAAAAGTCAATGGTTTCCCAGTCTGTCTCAGAAACCTGAAAGAGATAATAAATAGTACAAAGAAATCTAATTTATCGATCACCTCATCCTAGGGGTTTATGTTTATTTTTACTCCATATTCCTTATGGTTGACTCCCTTTTAGAAGGCCATTACTTGCATAAGAGTCTTAATGGTATTTATTTCTGAAATTACATGGAAGACAATTATGAGCCCTACAATATAAAATCATCCCACACAACCTGGGTTCTCATCCTGATTTCTGACATGGGCCTTTGTAGAAATAAGGTGACTGGTGTTTAGCTATTGTGTTAAGTCTGTTGAAAGATGACATGGATGATGCTGCTGCCAAGTGCTCTTCCATGACTCATAGAAGGGGTTGCCTAGTAACCTGCCCAAAATAACATTGCTGAGGCACATCAGACTGCAGAGGTCTGGGCTGCTGTGAATCAGGACAAAGGTGCCCCAGTCAGCAGCTAAGTTTACTTCTCATTCATGGTGTCAATTTAGAAATTCTGTGCCCTTTAGTCATTGATGCATAGGGTGCAAAAGGACTTCTGGGTGTCTAACATCAAATATAGCTGCCTTTTATTTTTCCATCATTGACTGTGGTGCAGGTCTTTCAGAATGTTTGATACTATTATAAAAATTGTGGGGTCAAACTCAAATGAAAGAGAATATTGAACTAGTTCAACCCTCTGAGAATAACATGAGTTTATGACATAGTTTCAGGATTATCTGTTTGGATTTAAAAAATTAAAGAAGCTTGGTTATTAAATGTAAACATTTCATTTGTTGCATCTTCTCCCCAAAATGCATGCGTGTATATTCATACAACTACAACAACTGAATTTTGTAGAGAGGGAAAATAAAATGAGGATGGAAAAAAGTTCACTGGATTCATAGGTCATATTGTTAGTGACCTTTGTCTGAACAGATTTAATGAAGTACTTGGGGGGCGATCCTGAATTTAATAATGCAGTGAGAGAACACAAAGAAAACTAGTGAGCATACAAATGGGAGACCATTCTCTTCAGGACTTTGATTAAGAAGGGCACATAGGACATAGGGATTAGGAAGATTTTATAACCTGAATAATCCTTGACCATTAATATAACCTGTTGCGAAGAAACAAGGAACATCAGTGGTATAATATTTAAATGCCTATCTGCTAATTGAGCAGTCTGCCAGCTACTGCTCAGGAGAGCTCTGTCGCAGTCTAAGTTGGCCAGGAACATCCCACGGGGCAGCTCTACTCTATACCACACTGTCACTGTGGGTTGGGATCAACTCAATGACTCCTTTTTCAGGCAGAAAGAAGCAAAAAAAAAAAAGAGGAGGATGGGTATTGCTGCTAAAGACATACCAAGGTATAGAAATTATACATCGCTACAAAAATGTAAGTTTTATTACCAAAAATAAAGGAGTGTTAACTTTTTCTTAAGTAAAAATGTGAGAATATCATGCCAATGATAGCCTCAGTACTATCAATCTGAACATCCATCCTGCTTGTTGATATACTCGTCCTGAAGCTTTATTGCATGCCTTTTCATTAGTAGCTCTCTTGGCATGTTGTGAATAAGCACTGTCTCTAGATCCCAGGGCACATACAGTATAGCATGGCCAACTATCTGTTTTCTCTTTTTGAAGAAGTGTGTTTTCCTCAGAAGTTCCTCAGAGCAATTCACTGCATCTTTTGTGCATTTGTAAACATGTTTGGCTTATATAGGAATATAAGCCGATACTCTGAAACATGATTTAAATCATAGGATAGCTAAGACAAATGGAAGAAATGATGAATTCAAAGAGCTGAATAAAATATCCTTCAAGTGGCAGCTGGAGAAGGGAAACTAAATTATTATAATGAAATATACAAAGACCTAATGTTAGAAAACCAAAAGGGGAGAGCATGCTCATAATATCTGAAATGGAAAGAACTTGAGAAAAAAATCAGTATTGAAATATTGAGTTGCAATATTGAAAGATTCTATAAGTAAAATAGTGAATAAGTCAGGAAGCATCAACAGAAGATGTAAAGAAAACACAGTCACTGTACCAAAAAGAACTAGTCAATATTCCGCCATTTCATGAGGAGCAAGAGCCAATGGTACCGAAGGAAGAAGTTCAAGCTGCATTGAAAGCAAGAGCCAAAAACAAGGCTCCAGGAACTGATGGAAGGCCAACTGAAATATTTCAATAAGCTAAACAATTACTGGAAGCACTTATTAGTCTATGTGTGAACATTTTGAAGATAGCTACTTGGCCAACTGACTGGACGACATCCATACTTGTACTCATTCTAATGAAAGGTGACCCAACAGAAGGCTCAAATTATAGAACAATAATATCAATGATATCACATACAAGTAAAATTTTGTTTAAAATCTTCCAACAACAGTTTTATGAATAAAGTGATAGGGAGGTGCCACACGTTCAGGATGGATTCAGAAGTGGATTTGGGACAAGGGCTATTATTGCTGATGCCAGATGGATCTTGGCTGAAAGCAGATATGTAATACCAGTGATATGTTTACTCTTGTTTTATTTACTATGCTAATATATTTCATTATGTGGATAATCACAAGCTTTGAATTGCTTTGAGAAGAATGGGGTTTCCAGAGCACTTCACTGGACTCATTTGGAACTTGTATATGGAGCAAGAGTCAGATGTAGGAACAGAACTTGGGAATATTGCATGTTTTAAGATCAGGCAAGGTGTGCATCAGAGCTGAATACTCTCACCATACTTAGTCAATCATATGTTGAACAAATATTCATAGAAAATGGATTACATGCTGAAGACTATGGTATCAGGGTTGGACAAAGGCTTCTTAATAACCTGTGATATGCAGATGACACAACCTTGGTTGCTGAGAGGAAAACGTGAAGCACTTGCTGATGGAAATCAAGGAATACAGCCCTCCATATGGATTATGACTCAATATAAATAATACCAAAATCTTATTTGCAATTGAACCAGTAGGTAACATTGTGATACGTGGGGAAAAGATTGAAGTAGTCAGGGTTGCTTCTTGGTTGAATCCACCATCAACGTTCGTGGAAGCAGCAGTCAAGGGATCAAAGCCTCCTGGCATTGGATAAATCGGATACACAAGAATGCTGTAGATTATTGAAAAGCAAGGACTCTGCTTTGAAGACTAATGTGGACCTGACCCATGCCATGGTATTTTCAATTTCCTCCTATGCATGTGAAAGCCAGGCACTAAATTACAAAAGCAAGAATATGTTATGCATTTGAACTGTAGATCTGGCAAAGAATATTGAAAGTAACATGAACTTCTGAAAGGACAAATAAATCTGTCTTGGAAGAAGTATAGCAAGAATGTTCCTTAGAGGCCAGGGTAGTGAGTGAGACTGTCTCCCTTCTCTTGTGTTCTGTATATGCTGTCAGGAGAGACCAATCCCTGAAGAAGGACGTGTTTGGTAAAATAGAGGGACAATATAAAAAGACAAAGACCCTCAAGGGGATGGAAGGTCACAATGGCTGCAATGATGAGCTTAAGCAGAGGAACGACTGTGAGGATGCTGCAGGACTGGATGGCGTTTTACTCAGTTGTGCAAAAGAGACTATGGTTTGGAACTGACTCAAGTTTTGGAACCGACTTGATTGCACATAAAAATAATAACAGCAGCATATCTAAAAATATCTGCTTTGGAGCAAAATGGGCATTTATGACGATTTTGAGCAGAGGACAATGACATTTCAGTTTCTAAAAGTCCTCCGAAAGCCCAAGTTCTCATCCTATATTTATAAAACTCCAGACAATAGAGAAAACCAGGAAAACCTTCCTGCTTCCAGTCTAGTTTCTGGAATCCACAGGACACTTTTGTTGGATATTATAATCAAGTATATGGTTTCCAGGATGATTATCTTTACCTTCTATCCCAATTTTAAGTTTAGATTTTAGTTTTTATTGATATCATGCTAAGAATAATATTTGAACCAGATTAACTACTAAGTTTATGCAGTTCGGGAAGCAGATGCAGTGGTCACAGTGATGCTTGACTAAATTTCCCACTGAGGTTCCGTCATGTATTGTATCCGTTTCCAGGTATATAGAGAAACTTGTGATCAAATCTAAATTCTTTGTCAGGAATTGCCCTTTGAGGAAAAAAAATTGCTTCATGAGGATGCAGAAAATCTTATTAGATTAATAGGTTATATTGATATTTGTGACCTCTGTTGGAGCCAGTTCTTGGAAGAGAAATTCTGATTTTCAATAACACAGTGGGTGAATGCAAAGAAAAATGAGTGAATTCAAAGGAAGGTGGATATATCAAGTGTAGGCCATTCTTTAGAGTATCTTGGTTAATGTCTAGGTCATGGATGATTACAAGGTACAGGCTTGTGATTCTGGCAATACACTATATTGCTCAACTTTTGAACTTTAGAGAGAATTTCTTTGCCAATTCATAAATGAAAGGCATACAAGCCATGACAATGAATTGAATCAATTACTTTGGTATTTCTCAAAGATTTTTCAGTGTGTGAATCCATTTTTTCAATGGAGCAGAAAACTGTGTGAAATAGAAACTGATTTTCTTACTGATTTTTATAATATAAGAACAAAACTATAGAGGACCTGATCCAAAGGGCTTAAGTGGAGAGCAAATGCTTTGAAAATGATTAGGGCAAAGAATGTACACATGTGCTTTATACAATTGATGTATGTATATGTATGAACTGTGAAAAGAATTGTATCAGCCCCTAGTAAAATGTTTTTTAAAAAAAGAACAAAACTATCAATTAAGTTAGCATGTTTTAGATAAGAAAATGGGAATAAAATTGGTGATCATGCAAAATCATCACTACAATTATCACTTCAAACCACTGTTTTAAAACATTTTCTTTTTCCTTTTATACTCTATTACTAGCTTTCAATTTCCCCCCACCTCCCCTACCATACCCCAAAGAAATGATTAATTTAATTATTTCCATAGAGTTACCTATCCTGCTTTTCCTACAGAGAAAAACATACCAAGAAAAAAACCCCCAAAAACAAAACTAAATAAATCCAACCACAAAGTAAAATATAGGAAAATTTAGTTGAAAGTACAACAGAAAAGAATAAAAAGTAGAATAAATTTAAAATGGACTAAAAGGTATTGGTAATACAAATAATAAAGTGTTAATTTTTAACCTAATTACATTTGCATTAGTCCACTTTCCAATGCACCCTGTCTGATAGCAAGGCGAGATCACTGAAGATATGAGTGCTATAGCAAAATGTAGTGACAAAATCAGATGGTGCTTTGGTATAGTGCCGGTGGTCTTAAAGACATGTCTTAAAATAAGTAGCCATCTAAGTGAGGTGACAGCTAAGGCCACATGGGAAGAAGCATACCTGCTTGTGTGATCCAAAGATTTTAATATTAAAATCCAGGAGCAGGGGAGAGAAGATGTTAGAGTTTAAATTCTGAGCTCCCAGCAGAAGGCAAGGAATGACAGTGAAAGTTCAAAATGCATTTGCAGGCCCCCACTGGTGAATGCACCCATCGTCGGATCACCTTCCTTATACGTTTTAATCACTTGTAATATGCATGTTTATTTTCTGTCTTTTTGAAAAAAAAAAGAAGCTCTATAAAAGCTGAAGGGATGTTAAAAGTCATAGAGCAATAAGATAATTACTCTTTCTCTTATGTGAGTTATATCTTCTCAAAGCATTTATAAAAATGTCACCCGGATGACCTTGCTTATGGGTCGGTGCCTGTGGAGACGGATCTGTTCATCTGTGGATATCTGTTTCTTGCCACCAAGTTCACTTGCAAATGGGCCCTGCAGTTGTACAACATGACACACTCCTAACTGTACCTAATCAGCCCCTGCCCTTCTGTTCCCAGAAATACTTATTTATTCAGAATTAGAAGTACCTGGGAAGAACATCAAAGGAAGAGAAGTCTGTTAACTTGCAACTATTCATCATTTTAGTCTCCCTAGAATTCATTTCTCTACAGGAGTGTTAAAAATCCCCTGGATAATATGTCAAACAGAGAAGGGGGGAAAATCTACCTATAGAGCATAGAAGTATCACTTTACTCTTAGGTAAAGAATGATAAACTAATTTTATTCACATATCTTCAAAACTTTATAGATGACACCTTTTTCAACTTTGACCTACCACCAAGACAGACTCCATATACATTTCATGAAAAATTAGGCTTTCAGGGGGGGCGGGCAGGGCTGAAAAATAAAGAAAGAAAAATTAGGCTTTCCTCATTATTGTTTCACTAGTAAAAAGTAGTAAAATGAATTCCAAAGTATAAACTAGAAGTGAATTTTGTGGAGTTGATACTGAACTGTTTTTAGATGGAAAAGCCTTTCATCTCACTGACATGCAGGCCCTCATAGGCATCTAACCCAAAGCAATGCATTTGCTTACACATGAGTATAGGGCTACAAAAATCCAGAAATTGTTTTCTGAGATATCTGGAATTCTATGTCAGATTCTAAAGCAGAAAACAGAGTCTTGATTTCCTTTCCTGGACTGGGTGACCAGGGCCTTCACTTCTTCCTTTGAGCTAGCTCTAGGGAATGAGGAGCTGTGTCTATGTTGGAATGCCAAGCTTGCAGCTTGCTAGCTGAATAAGCTTGAACACATTTTTATTTTTATTTTTTTTGGAACACATTTTTAAAAAGCCAAATATCTTGGTAATTTCCTATGAAGATGAGCATGATTATCCCAACCTCACGTGGCTGGCAGTACTGGAGAATGACATTGAGGAAACACCTGGCACATGGTGAGTTCCACCTAAGTACTCATTTGCCTTTGTAATTTTAATCACACCTGTGAGTTAGACATGCATTGATAAGTATGTGTTTTGGGTTTGCTTGTTCTTCTTCACTTCCCACTTTCTTGATCTACGCAAAAGATTGTAATTTAAATCAGACTTATGTGAATATAAAATTATTTCCTGTAATTAATCCTTCAGCCAATTGGGAGACTCAGACAAAGCAGGAAGAAGTCAGAGACATGCTCTCCCATAGTGGGTGTAGACATTGTCTCCAAGTGAGAGATTATTCCCTCAGCCAGCAGGGAAGATTTTAGTAATTTCCAATTTATTCTGTAGTTTATGTAAAACTTTGCATAGAGCCAAGTCTCATAAATCTATAGATGCTGGACTTAGTGACTATCAGCAATGCTATACCAGGGGCATACTATTGAGAACATTCCATGGATAAAGATCCTCCTTTTAGTAAATATGATTATTCTATTTACCTTAAGGTCTGAAAAATCATAGTCAAACACACTTGATTAGGTGCCCTGCTTTCTTTACTTTCCTACAGGTATAACCCTCCAATAAATGATGTGAATAGATCACAGCTGCATTAACTCCTGCATGACTTCTCTGTATTTCATTAACTCCTGCATGGCTTCTCTGTATTTCATTAACTCCTGCATGGCTTCTCTGTATTTAGTGACAGTTTAGCATAGTGACTGCCGTGTTAATCTCCACACAATCCAGTTTCTTTTATTCCAATCTTATTGTACTTTCATGTCAATTTCTAGAGTCATGATCATTATGAAATAATAAAATATGTATTGGACAAGCTTCAGGAAATAGGAACCCCAGGCATTTGTTCTAATCATGTCATGGGGTTTTTATGAGGATTAAATATAGATAGTGGAAGCTAGGTATTTCTGTCATTTTTCATATCTGTTAAATTGGGATTATGTTTGTTGTTTCTTCATAAAAGTCTTGGAGGATGAATATGAAAAATAATAGAAAGTATAGAAATGTTATATATTTTGTTTGATTTTTCAAAGATGTATGTTAAATAAAAATTTATTTTGTCTATAATGAATAATGTATTACATTATTCTGCCTGCAGATAAAGCATACTCATTCAACATACTTAAATAATAACAAAAATATACAAGTAAAAATCAGTCTTAATTTCAGCCCTAGGTATGATCATAGATAAAATTTAGCTCTTTTTTTCTTGCCTACTTTCTATGCTTTACAGTTATATAAATGTGATGTTATCGTTTCAAATTTGCCACTTATTTTCCTCCTAACAATATGTTGCTGTTATCATTCTATGTTAGTATAAAGTGAACTACATCATCATATTTCACAGCCACCATGTCTAAATTTATATTTATAAGTAAACTTGAACAAAAATGCTGTACTAAATCTTAGAGTATACCGTCATACTAGTTTTGTAATATGATGATATTTGTATTACAAACTGCATTTTCATTATGCTCATGGTAGTGGTAGAAGACGTTATGAAAATCTATCAATGGGAAAATGATGATTTAACCATAATATATTTTATATACATGATGTTGTTTTCAGTGCTCTCGTACTGAGTTCAACTCAAGGTGAGAGGGTGAAGCACTGCCCAGGCTTATGCCAGCCCCTCAGTATGATGCCTGAGCCTATAGTTGTCATCACTATTTCAACCCCATGTCTGGGCTCTACCCCCTTTTTACTGACTCTTTAACGAGTGTGGTGCCATTTTCCAGGGGCTTGTCTCTCCTAATCACATGTCCAAAGTTCCTAAGTGGAAGACTCATCATCTTTGCTTCTAAGGTATATTCTGACTGTACTTTCTCCTGGACAGATTTGTTTATTCTTCTGATAGTTCATGGTACTTTACATATTTTTTGTTAACACTGTAAATCAAATACATTGATTATTCTCTGATCTTCCTTATTCATTGTCCAACTTTCACATGCATATGAGGGAATTGTAAATTCTATAGTTAATAATGACTGAGAATATACTATATTGTAATTTGACCTTATGCTAAGATGAATATTCAGAATGAACCTATAGAATAGGTATTGTTCTCTGTCCCCCAGGGAGGGGTTATTTGTAGATCCTTGTAAAATGGGTGAAGGGAGACGTTGGGCAGTGCAAGATATGACAAAATAATAATTTATAAATTATCAAGGGTTCATGAGGAAGGGGGAGCGCGGAGGGAGGGGAAAAATGAGGACCTGATGCCAGGGGCTTAAGTGGAGAGCAAATGTTTTGAGAATGTTGAGGGCAATGAATGTACAAATGTGCTTGACCAAATTAATGTATGTATGGATTGTGATAAGAGTTGTATGAGCCACCAATAAAATGATTTTTTTTTAAATGACAAGAAAGATAGCAGGAGAAAACTCTTTATTTGTACGTTCCCTAAAGAAAGAAAAACTAGGTATTGTTAGTATTTTCAATTTATGCTGAGTCCAACAGAGGAGGAGAAGGATTTAATATTTTGCTCAAGGTCAACTAATTAATGATGTGTTTGAATCCTAAATCTTAATTCTGGAAAAGCAAGCTCAGACAAACTATGTCGTGATTAAATCAAGAAAAGCAAGCTCAAACTATGTCGTGATTAAATCTCTTTCCAAACATTTCCAACCATATTCAAATAGATGTGCCTGTCTTCTTGTCCTTCCATTACCCATAGGTGGATCTCAGCCCCACCCTCAATTCTCTTTCTTTTTAAAATAACTGACCTTGGGGGTGTGGGGTGGGGAAGGGAGGACAGGAACTGGATTCTTGTCAGTAAGCAAGGCACTTGAACATTCCATTTCTAGCAGGGTGGTAGCTGCTTCAGGTTCAACCAAACAAACTTCCAAATTTTCAAGCTATCCACATTCCGATGTTGTCTTGAGCTTTCAAGTGGATTCTGATTCCTAGTGACCCTAGAGGACTGAGTAGAACTGGCCCCTTGGGTTTCCAGGCTGTAGTCCTCACTTTGGCAGAGCAGCTTGTGAGTTTGTGCTTAAAATGCATGCTTCCCCGCCTCATCCCTATGGCCCTACCTGGGCTGACACAGGCATTCCTATTTGGGGAATCTTTGACAGGGCACCCACAGCCCCTTCCTTTCTGGCTGGAGAAGTGGAGCCAGAAATGTTTCCTGACTCTCTCACTTGGCATCGAAAGTGGTTATTTTGTTTTGTTTTATTTTTGAAGCCTTCAACCTAACTCTAGGGTATTTGTTTGTATGACATGAAATCGACTTTTAAGATTTTGCTTTGTTTTAACAACCATGCAGGGGAGTTTCCAAGATGGTGGGTCTGAGGACAACAAAATGCCTACATTTCCTTGAGTCATCTTCTCCTTCTCCAAGGGGCCATCTTCATTAGCAATTCCTTGCAAATCAGCGCAACAAGAGCTCAAGTACTAGCCATTGCTTTAGGGATGACTCACCAAAGGGATTTGTCTCAGAGAAAGTGGAGGACAAAATGTTTTTTAGAAAGTTCCTTCCTCTCCTGTGGAATCCCCACTGCCACTGACTAACAATAGAACAGCCACAGCAGACAAATCCAATAGCAGACAAGGAGCATTGTAAGGATGTTCTTAGCAGCTACACTTGGACTGATTGGAACACCTTGCCATTAGAGCTCCCTTTTGACCCACTTTCAATTGATTCTAAATTTTAATAGCACTTGATTTTTGTTGGTGGGTGAGTTTTTACTGCCTACCATTCTTTGTCCTTGTTTCATATATTTTTCTGTATAGAGAAGCCAGGATTTATGAAGACAGTACCTGAAATAATAATTACCTGGGGGCTTGACAGAGGAGGATTGGGGAGAAATGAGGAGTCAAAACCAATTGGAAACCCAGGATTGATGAACCTATAGGGACAGCAAGTGGAATAAGGGTTTCAGTGGGGGAGGAGTTGGACAGCAGAGGGAGGGGCGGGACAAAAAGAGACGATGTCAAGTAGTCCAAGGAGAAAAGGAAACTGACTGTCGTAGCAATTGTACAATTTTGCTTCATGTGATTGAACTATGGAATGATATGATGTATGTATTAACTCCCAATTAATACAATTTTAAAACTTGATTTTATTACTCATGGAAAAAAACAAAAACACAATTGGAACAAGAAGGAAGAAAATGTTCCAAAGTTACTTGTTATGATGTTTGCACAATCCTGCTTCATGTGAATGAACACTGGATTGTACGATATGTTAATTATAGCTCAATACAACTACTTTAAAAAGAATAATTTAATGGTAAAAGTCTTTGATAACAGCTAGTCTATTCTCCAAAATGAATTGTAAGCTATCATGATGAGAATTGAACCTTGCAATGACTCAGCCATTGTACTCTTCCTTAATAAATCCCCTTACTTGTCAAGCACCTAACCAGGGCTCCAAGGATTCGCCTTGTTTCGACTCCTCTTGGTGACAGACTTTCCTTCCTTGCACATTCAGTGTAGGTGTATTTCTCATATTGTTTTCTGAAAGGAGTTGGAGAGTTTTGCCACTTAGAAAAAATCGCAGTACTGCGTTTCACAGTGGCTGAACCTATGCCCCCCACCTAACCAACCACACCAAACTCACTGCCATGGAGTCATTGCTGAAGCAGAGCGACCCCCTGGGGGTTTCTGAGACTGCAATTGTTTAAGGGAGTAAAACACCCACTCTTTCTCACAGCAGAGTGGTGGATGGTTCTGAACTGCCAACCTTGTGGATTGCAGCCCAACGAACAACCATTCCACCACCAGGTCTCATAACAACACTGTGAAGATGGTTTAGGGTGGGCATTGTTTTGTTCTATTGTACCGACTCAACTCCATGCCATCTAACAACAACAACGCTGTTGTCAATGGTGTAGACCTGTGTTGTGTTGGTGAGCGTTGCTGCCACAGAGGAATAGCATGATTAGGGACCCATTTGGATAGTTGTTTTTTTTAATTTAGTGATCTATTATCACCTTCTCAATTCATCCCGATGATTAGACAATGCCTTGGAAGACCACCTAATCCACAGTTGATCATAATATTTGGCCAGTCTATTTAATACCAATTTCTATTGATTTACATGAAATTCTATTTTGGGTATGCAGTGCCCTCATTTTCTCTCTTTTATCTCACCCTCATTAAAGCTACCAAAGGCAGTGAAGGGTCTGAGGGTTGCCTACTCGAAACCAAGCAAGTTAGCTTACCCGTGTATCCTATAAGAAGACTTGAAACTCTTATATCAGAAACAAAGAGCTTGATTACTGACCCTAGTGTCAAGAGTCAACATGTTAGCATTACCTTGGCTGGTTTGCTGGCTCCAATTTTCACATTGTAATGCAGCAAAGGTCAGATGATGCCTGCTTATGAAGCAGGTTGCGTTGTGGAAGAGGAGCCCCACGTTTAGATGACCCAGATTATTTATGGAGGCATCAAATTTGCTAAAGTATAAAGGAAGAACCTCTGCTTTTACAGAAGAAGAAATAATATTACCACTCTCGAATCCTGCTCTTTAGACAACCTGCTTAGAAAAATTGTCTATAATAAAGATAGCGTGAGTCTGCTTACAAAATGTGCACAAATATAGGAGGAATATGGAAATGTCTCTTAAAAGAGAATGGATTAAGGAACAGTAAAGGCGGTAGCCCAGAATGAGTTTTTGGAGTGTTCCCATTTCCTGTTGTGCTTCTTGATTTTAAGGTACACTATTAAAATGCAGATTTCAATACCTTAGATCAAGTTTGGGGTCTTGGTGTTTGTACTTTCGACAAATTCTCAGATGATATTGTTGGTGCTTGCTTGTGGAAAACACTTTAAATAGAGAGACTGTACAGTGTTCACCAAAGTTCTGGCATTTCAATATCATTACAAGGCACTACTACATCAAAGATGCACTTAACCAATGCAAGCACTTTCAATCCTCAAATCAATTTGCTAAATCCTTAATCTAAGGCGATTTCATTTCTATTAATGAAGTTGTACTAATCCGGGTTTTTTATTTCATCTTTTTTAGTCTATTCCTTTTACATACTTTCCATTGCCATCTATTTTCCAGACACTTTTGCCCACACAGATTGATGAAGTCCTGAAGATCCACCTGCATCAAAGTTCTCTTCCTTGGGTCCGTCTTTGTATTTCTGCATCTAATCTAGTTAGGCTCTGATTCTATGGGTCCAGAGGCTGTCAGCTATCCCAATTGTCAACACTGAAAAATGTATGAGAAACCACGGAAAGGTTATGTTAGAAAAAAAAAAAAAGCCCATTCTCTCACAAAAGAGGATTGAAACCCACCAAATGCTAAAGGGAGTCCAAGATGATTTATAATAACAAAAATTTCAGGCTTGTCTATGGCTACCAAAAGGCTCTAACCTGTCGCAGCATCCTTCCCTGCCCTACCAGTGACCTTTAATGGCAGGAGACGACTGCCTTGTAACTTTGCAAACAGCACAAGCAGGGTGTCAGAAAAGAGAGACTTTTTCAAAGTTCCCAAAGAAGTTTGGCAATTCCTACTTTCGATTACCTATTGAAAAGTCATAGGTCTTAATTTCTCCTTGACCCATGTAAACTGAAGGAATTTAGATACTTGATTATGTTATGCTATTGTAATCACAAACATTAATTTGGTTATTATCATTTCAATAACAATTAAGCACCACAGCTATTTGGTCTCTTTATGCCTTCGGTATGTATAGCATGCCCATCCAACACTGTAGAAATCTGGTTCATTGTCATATCGCGTCCTTTCATGGCTTATGCCTTTCTCATGTTCTTATGCCAAAGAGATTAATATTATACTCTCAAATACATAAGAAACCAATCCCATCATTGCATTTTGACAATTTTTCCTGAAGCATCTCTTGGTACCAACTATTCTATCACTCAGTTCTAGAACAAAAATCAGATGCTAAACTAAATTGGATAATTTGAAGAGAGTTTAATAAAAAGTCTTTAACTGAAATCTGATGAGGCTGTTCGGAAACACACAACAAAGAATGCATTTCCTCAATAGACCTGTAGGGATACAAAGAGGGAAGGATTGTGTGGAACTTGAAAGTGTTGAGTGGATGGATTTCCTCATTGGTCTTGAGGCTTTAATGAAAAGGATCTCAGACATCCCGTGTCAGACAGAGTTGAGAGAACAAGGAGAAATAAGTTCTATTTTGTCTTCACTCAGATCATGTGTTTTTTTCTCCAAAACTAGTAGCTTGCTGGGCAGGTGAAAAACCCAGGATTATTATTACCCTTTGTCATCCTTCAGGTTTGAAAAGGAATTCATCGCTGTGGCTCAATTTTTAGCCAAACAATAGAATGATTGGTCAGGGAAACATTAACACTAGATAGCTATGTACACTATAGAATAATTCACCCATTTGAGGTCAAAAGTAGGAGTGGGCCATTTGCCAAAGGACCAAGGCCAAAAGTGTTAAGAAAGAGGGAGGAGACCCCAGACGCTCTAACTTTTGAAAGCCGGGCACCACCAGCTTTCTTCACCACATTTGCCTATGCACCCATTTTGTCTTCAGCAATCATGTCGGGAAAGTGAGTCTCACAGAATGCAATATTGTTAGAACAAAGTGTTCTTGCATTGAGGGAGGACTTGAGTTGATGCCCAATGTCCATCTGCTGCTCTAATACTTAACATATCAATATAAGTACATAGATCTATTTCCCTATTGTTATATAAAAATATATTTACATATGCACATGCCTGTATTTAGACCTCTATAAGTGTCCTTTGCTTCCTATTTCCTTCCTCTATTTCCTTTTACTTTCCTCTTGTCCCATGATCATGTTCAGCCTTCATTTGGATTTTAGTAATTTTGCGTGGTTGCATTTCCCTTTTTTAAGCCCCACTAGGCATCCTACACCCTTCTCTCTAACGATTTGATTTCACTTTTTGTTCCCTTGTCCCTGGGTTGATTGACATCACCCTTCCTTTTTCTCACCTCCCCATCTCCCGTGTCCTCCCAGAACTGTCAGTCCTGTTGTTTTCTCCTCCAATTTTCCCCTACCTATCTTATCTAGATAGACATGCCAAGACTATAATAAGTGCAAAACAAAACAACAAAGGAAAACAAAACCCAACAAAAAGAAAAATAATGACAAAAAAGGAAAAGCTTATAAATAGTTCCATGTCTGTTTTTTGACCTTTAGGAGTGTTTTCCGTTTGAGTCTGATGGGGTTCCACACCCCACAGTCTATTTTGGGTATTTCCAGGGAACTTCACTGCTTTGCTCCCCATGCTGCTCTGTTGCATGCCCTTAGTGATTTGCTCCAGTGTGTTAGGGTCAAATCCGGTACAATTCCCACAGTGTGTGGCCATCTAGCTGAGAAGCAACAAAGCCCACATGGAAGAAGCACACCAGCCTGTGTGATTACGAGGTGTTGATGAGATCAGGTATCAGGCATTAAAGCTCAGAACAAAAAAAATCATATCAATGTGAATGAGTGGGGGTCATGGAGTGGAGACCCAATAAATGGTAAGAGCACTCAATAAATGGCAATCATGTAATTATTAAATTGGGGGCAAATTTCCTCATTAAAAAAAAGGAAGAGTGAGGACTGGAGATGGGAAATACAGAGTAGCAGTGGGATGAGTGGCATTGGAAGTGGAAATTGCAATCAATAGCATGAAACAAAATGTGTATGCATGGTTGAATGGGAAACCCATTTGCTCTGTAAACCATAGCCAATAGTTTCCCCAGTGTAGTGGTTCTCACGGTCACCTAACACGCAAAAGGTCCCTGGTTCGAAACTGGGAAGAAACAACTCATTTTGGGGGAAAGGGAGTGGTGTTAACCAACCCTGAAACAAGGGAAGAACAAGTGACCCAAAATCAGTGGTGAGGAGGGTGTAAGGGGCCTGGTAGGGCTTGATCAAGAGCAAGGTAACAGAGAGGAATTATTGAAACCCAAATGAAGGCTGAGCATGATAATGGGACAAGAGGAAAGTAAAAGGAAATAGAGGAAAGAACTAGGAGGCAAAGGGCATTTATAAGAGATCTAAATACAGGCATGTGCATATGTAAATATATTGATATATGATTATGGAGAAATAGATCTATATGCATATATTAATAGGTTTAGTATTAAGGTAGCATATGGACATTGGGCTTCGACTCAAGTACTCCCTCAATGCAAGAACACTTCTGGCATTCCATGGTGATCACCTTCCCCGACATGGTCTCTGAAGACAAAGGGGTACATAAACAAATGTGAAGAAAGCTGATGATACCTGGCTATCAAAAGAGATAGCATCTGGGGTCTTAAAGACTTGTAGGTAAACAAGCGACCATCTAGCTCAGAAGCAATAAAGCCCACATGGAAGAAGCACACCAGCTTGTGAAATCATGAGGTGTTGATGGGATCAGGTATCAGGCATCAAAGAAAAAAAATCGTATCACTGTGAATGAGGGAGAGTGCAGAGTGAGGACCCAAAGCACATCTGTGAGCAACTGGACATCCCCTTACAGAAGGGTTGTGGGGAGGAGACAAGCCAGTCAGGATGCAGTGTAGCCATGATGAAGGATACAACTTTCCTCTAGTTCTTTAACTCTTCTTCCCCCCATCCCACCCCCCGCCCACCGCCCACTATCATGATCCCAATTCTACCTTAAAAATACAGCTAGACCAGAGGATGTACACTGGTACAGATAGGAACTGGAAACACAGGGAATCCAGGACAGATAAATCCCTCAGGACCAGTGGTGAGAGTGGCAATACCTGAAGGGTAGAGGGAAGGTGGTGTAGAAAGGGGGAACTGATCACAAGGATCTACATATAACCCCCTCCCTATTATCCCCTCCCTGGGGGGGCAGACCACAGAAAAGTGGGTGAAGGGAGATGTCAGTGTAAGACATGGCAAAATAATAATAATTTATAAATTATCAAGGGTTAGTGAGAGGGTGGGGGAGGGAGGGAGGGGAAAAATGAGGAGCTGATACTGAGGGGCCAAGTAGAAAGCAAACATTTTGAGAATGATGATGGCAAGAAATGTACAAATGTGCTTGACATACGGATGTATGTATGGATTGTGATAAGACTTGTACTAGCCCCAGTAAATGATTTTTAAAATTAATGTTAAATATTGGCAAAAATACATTTAATAAAGAAAGAAACCAACCAACTTGGCACTGTGACAAGTTTTATGTCGACCTGGGTGGGCCAGGCTTCTGCCATGATATGACCTAATATAGAGTGGTCAACTCCGCAATGGGACCTTCTGTAAAGCAGCCACGGAGTTGTAGGGAGAACGGACCTCCTTAATCTGGTCACTGGCATGGCATGATGGAGAGAGTGTGGCCTACTCAGTATAAATTGACATGATGTGGAAGCTAGCAGTCTTCTACTTCTGGATTTGGATTTCATTCCTCAGTTTTCTGTTATCCCTCCTATCAATCCCAGGAGTCGTCATCAGACTGCCAACCTTGGATTCATTCCGCTGACCTCAGATTCATTCAGCTTTGTCTCTATCAGCCTGAGGTCCTTCTCAGGTTGAGAAGCCCCTGGTTGTCAGCCCCTGCAGCTCTAGGGGTCAGGAGAAACCTTCAGATTACATCTGACACATGGACTTGCACCGGACTGGATTTGTCCACTTCTACAGCTGTGTGAACCATCTCTTGATAGTGTTATCTTTCTGTATACAGCAATATACAAACATCCTTAGCTTTGCTTCTCTACAAACCCCAACATAATGCAGAGTTTCATGATGCTTCAACCCTTGTTTCATTCCAACAATGAGAATATATTTCAGGTATAATTGTTCCTTTTCTTTCTTTATGAATGTTCAGAGTACTCCATCTTTTACCTTGGATCTGAAACTGCAGAACTCTCTGGGAAGAAAGTTGCTTATGGAGGAAATGGTGTGGAGGACACAGCATTTTTCACCACTTGAAGGACAAAAGTGGGTACAAGGACGCAAAAGGGATGAAATTCGTGAAATGTTTTTCATCAGCTGATCCCAATCTTCCTCTTGGAAGAGAGTGTTCATAGCTGGCTTCCTTTCCATTGGTTGCTTTATTCTGGCTACTGTTTTCAATGGAAGCTCACAGCTGCAGTAGACAAGTTCTATTCTCACAGAACTCTCTCTCTGGAGATTGATAAGTGTCCCTTCATATCCAGTGAAGATAATTGTACTGTGATCTTTTTTCTGCTTTACTTGCTTGTATTTCATCACTCTACTTTTTCATCTACTTCCTTGGCACATTTTGCTAAATAGTTCCTTTATCAAATTATCTTCAATTACCCATTTTGAGTATGCCATCTATTTCATGTCAGGACACTAAAGATTCATCCATTCTGCTATATGCCCTCCCTATTTATTTAGTTCTTCCCTCAGGCTTATGGGATAGGTTCTTACAACATTTTAAAGGCAAGGATACTGAGGTTATAAGAGGTTTCCATATTTCTTTATTTTTAAGTGTTCTTTTAACAAGTTAAAGTCACATAGTTTGCACAAATTTCCATCTGTTTTTCTGTTTCTTCTCACATTTTCTCGTGTTCTGATGTCTTCTTCATAAATATCATTTTAAGGGCTGTACGACAATGCGTTTTGTGGGGTGGCATAATTTACCAAGATGTTCTCTTATGCTAAATATTTGGGTCATGTTATGGTTCTTGTTATTCTGAATATTTCTAGGGTTGATGTTTTTGTTGTTAGCGTTATCTCTTCTGATATATAACCTAAATTTGAAATACTTAAAATCATAATATCTATATGTTCTATTGTACAAAGAGTTTGTGATTTCTATTTTGTGCTTATGCTTTCTTTCTGTAAACAATGCTACAGATACAACAGCATAGTGTTTTTTCCAGGCAATGAGTTCATTCCCAAAATAAATTTTTGTAGCTAAATTTTATTTATATTTTTGGAGCTTGTTAGTAACAGTACTGATGATGACATCTTACATTTAAACAGCTCTTCAGACTATGTAATTGACAGTATCAATCTTATGTGACGAGCTAATTTTCCCCTGGTGTTAGGCTGAGTGTGAAAAGAAAGTAGAAGCACTGTTGGCCTAAATTGCCCAAGTTCCCTACGTGTGAAATTTTCCCTAATGTTAATTTTGTTCACTTAGGTGTTGCTATTGAATCTAGGAAATTCTGACAAATCCAGAGACAATCTGACAGATACTAAAACTGTAAACCTCAGAATATACAGCCTCATCTTTGCCCCATAGATGAAATGGTGGGTTTGAACAGCCAGCCTTTCAATTAATAATCCAAGGGCCAGCAAGCAGCATCACCAGGGGCTCTTTCTCCCTGATGAAGGAATTAAATAATTCAAGCTTTGGATCTGCACCTACAGCCCTACTCTTCTGTTTACCAGTTGCAGTTTTTAAAAAAACTTCCTGCTGATTTTTTCAATATGTAAATGAGACTAATACAATTCTTGACCAAAAACAAAACAAAATCCCAACATCTCTGCCACTGGGTTAATGCTGACTCATAGCAATCCAATAGAACAAGGTAGAATTGTCCTTGTGGATTTCTGAGACTGAAACTTCTTGGGGGAGTAGAAAGAATAATCTTTCTCCTGGGGAGCAGCGGGTGGATTTGAACTTCTGATCTTGTGGTTAGTACGGCAACAAGAAACTAATTTGCCATCAGGGCAAAAAAGTTGAAAATGATACCTCTTCATATTTTAAAATGATTGCAAAATGCTAGTGAGTGTTAATGAGCTACCAGCTACATATTGGTTATATGAAGATTCTGTATCCTTGGAATATATCACTTGGTTATTCATTCTTTTTGTATTCTTTTCATAAGGGGGGATTATCTTGATAGAACTGTGTAACAGCTGCCCAAATATTTGCTACATAGAGCATCACCTGTGCTTGTCCTTTGTGCTTCTATATACGACTACTCAACATCTATTCTGTTTTTAACAGGAGTGGGCCTTTGTGTCTTATGGAGTCTTGGACTTCCATAATTACATATTAATATTTTGTACTAAAGTTGTTAGAAGGGAAATGACATGCAATGTTATTGAACCTATACAGAATATTAGAAAACATCCAGCCCAAAAATCACAAGCTCAAATTCTTATGAAAACATAAGTAAAAATTAATGACTATAAAAATTAGTGATGTGGTCCCATTAACTTTCATTATCCTGTATGTGATAGAAACAGGAGTATGTTTAAATATTGCTTTGTTATATGGAAATAATAGTGGGTGCGTGCAGATGATTGTAAATGGAGCTTCAGCTTCTACAACTCGGGGGAAATAGTGATTGGTGACAACCGGGGAAAATTGTATTTCCTTTGGAAAAATGGAGAGGCATGTCATAGATGGTTTCTTGAAAGAATATACTGAGGAAAGTTTACTGACTTGTGCTTTTGTTAGATGCAGATGCAGCGAAGTGAGGAAGATAGAATTAAGTAAATGTCACATGGAGAACCCCTCAGAATTATCACCATTAGTGGAAAGGAGCCAGGCCCCAATCAATGGATGAGGCCCCCAGTTGGAAAGGGGATATAATCATGAGTTACACAGTTCTTGGCTTTTGGTCAAGGATAATTCTTATTGGTGGGATTCAACTAATTTAACAACCCATTTGCTGCCCTAATAATGACTTTAAGAATTAAAAAATGATATACTGATAGTTTATTATTTCATACAGTTAATACATAATAACAACAAAAGTATGCAAAACTGGATTATAAGAAAGGGTTTTAAAATAGTAATGAAAACATATTAAATAAAACCTGACAAAATACAAACTATAAGTTAAGATATGTCCATGTTACCTCTTGATTAGCATCCTCACTTACAATATTCTTCACTTATATCCCAGTATGTAATTGTTTCCCAGTAGGTGATCCACCCTTAGCCATCTTTTCACTGTGGGAGTAGAATCCTGTCCCTTTAGAGGGAGGCCAAGTAGACAATAGTCATTATCTGATGGATTTGAAACAGGCGACTTCTCCTCTAGCCTATAGTATGTTCATCTTTGAAAAACCCCTTTCTGCTTCTGGTAAACTTAAAGCAATTGTTCTCATTATATTTTAGCTCTTTGGATAGTTTCAGAAATTTCATAATTCACTCAGATTATCTCATGGGAATTGGGGACATAGCAAAACTGAAACAAAAAACAGAGTGCCACACTCTGGTTGTTTGGCAATTTTTCTCTTTACATAATATGTTTGTTTACAGAAGAAACAAATACAAGGGGATAAAATGTACAATTTCTTCAAAGGCGCGACATTCAAAATGAATAAATAAATATAAGAAGCATAATTCTGTCTAATTTTTATACCTACGGATGGAATGAACATTACAAGAGACACTTAGAATATGTTTCTGTGCAGATGAATGTTAAAAAAAAGATGAAGGATTGTAGCTTTATAATTTCCACCTTGGAAAGCTGCCTAGCGACCCACCTTAGAAAGACCTTACAGGTATGGGCTGTTAGCAGTTCCAGTAGAGAATGGTAATGGGTAGAGTGGTATTTGGGATGATTCTGTTTCCTTCAACGAGGGGGTTAACAGGGCACCGTAACATGTCTTCCAAAACCAAACCATTGCTGTTGAGCAACACCGTAGGACAGAGAAGCACAGCCTGATAGGGTCTGAAAGGGTGCAAATCTTCATGGAAGCAGATGTCCAAACCTTTGTTCTATAGAGGGTTTCACCTTGTGCGTAACAGCTGAGTTCTGAACTGCTGGGCCCTCAGCTTCCCTATCTTATCAGTTCAAACCAACCAAGCAAACCAAACAACGGAACTCACTGCCATTGAATTGTCTGCCTCATCTCCACCGTATAGGACAGAATAGACATCCTTAGTAGAAGGATGAGGAAGAGTGGAAACTCTCCTTGTTCTCCCTTAGCAGGGCATGTCCTTTACATGATGCTAATTGATTTCAGCTGGTTGCTGGGTAAGACAATGAAGTAATTGATGCTATGCCTAATGCTTGGTGAAAACTTTGGAAGTCAGATAACTGAGGTAAAGCTATTTCAAATCTTTGCTGAAAGGTAAACCACTAGACGTTAAACAAAACATCCACACGAGTCACAGTTCATCCCGGAGCTCCCAGTTCGCTAATGCTTCCACGACTAAGACTCAACTGCCATAGAGCCCATTCCAGTGCATAGTAACCCCTACAGGTTAGAGAGAGTAGAAGCGCTCAAGGCTCTTCCCAAGACTACCTCTATGGCAGCGGTTCTTACCCTTCCTACTGCTGCGATCCTTTCTACAGCTCCTCATGTGGTGGTGACCCCCAACCATAACATTATTTTCATTGCTATTTCATAACTGTCAATTTTGCTACTGTTAAAATTTGTAATGTAAATATATGATGCAGGATGTATTTTCATTGTTACAAATTGAACATACTTAAAGCATAGTGATGAATCACAAATCCATTTGGAATTATATATTGTGAAATATTTATTTCTAATGACAAATAAATGAATTTTTTTCTTGAAGTATTATGTCAACGGGAAACAGTCTTCACTCCCGGTAGACTACCTGGAGACGGATACAGGATAGAAGAGTCATGTCTCGGTTCCTAAGGCCATGGGAAAGATGTGTTTTCTGATGGTCTAAGGGCACCCCTGTGAAATGGTCATACAACCCCCAAAGGGGTGACAACCCACAGGTTGAGAACCACTGCTTTATGAGACTAGAAAGTCACATCTTTCTGCAATCAAAGAGGCTGATGGCATCAAAGTGCTGATCTTGTGGTTAGCTATCCAAAGCATAATCCACTAAGTTACCAGGGAGCCCTTACTAATTCTTATTTAATTGAATGTCCTCATTTTACAAATGATAATACTGAGTCTCAGAGAAAAAATAACCAGCGTTCACTGAAATAGCTGATAACTTTGGTTTCAAAATGCCCAGTATAGAGATGGGTAGTTCTTTCTCTACAGCAAGGCAGTTTCATACTAAGGATATATGTGGTAAATGTGCTTTTACTTAAACTAAGTAGTTATCATCAGTTCTCAATAGAATCATTATGGATGGTGTCTTGTTCATTAAAAATAATTCATAGATGATCCCCATGGAAATACTGGATACTAAACTTCCTCTAGGAAGGCATTCCCCACCCCCCACCTCCTTAAAAATCAACAACCACCCCAGCCGTACAATGCTGGCCTCCTAATGAGCTGATTAGGACAGGCCTGTGAGTCCCTCTCGGGATTCATAAAGAAAGATTACAATTAATTGAGGAAATCCAACACTAAAATGCATTTTATAAGGAGAGTTCAAACTGAAGAGCTTTCTTTTTTTTAATGGCCTTTCTAGTTAATGCTAACTAGGTGCTATCAAAGTTAAAAACATTTTTTATTAAACTTTTAATTCCATATACTTATCCTTGCTCAGTGACCTCGTTTTCAGTGAGTGGAAAAGATATCAAAGTTTGAGGGAATTTATCGTAGGTCTCCGGTGATCTACGTTGAGAGATTGAGTGAGCCCCCTTTACATTAGCATCCTCAATTCCACTTTACACGGCAGAGTCCCAGGTGAAGAAAAAAGGAAAAAAGGACAATGAAAAAGATAGGAAGGCACAGTTCAGATAAGCTGCAATGGGAACCTTACTTTATTCTTGTGTGGCTTCTCCCATTAGCTATCTATCTCCCGTTTGTTTCTTCTTTTTCTAAATATGCTCATGTGTCCTCATCCCTGATTTAAAAAAAAAAAAACTATATTCTCACTTCAGTTCTGATTTTTTACCTTTCATCTTGTTCCTGCTGAACTTGAACTGTATGAAAGCATATTATAAACGAGTGTTACTTGAATTCTAAAAAGCATTTGACTCACCAGTAGGGTCCTGCTAAAATTCAAATTCTTGTTACACATACCTGACATTGACTTCAAATTTCACTTCTCTAAAGGCTTCTGGGAAATGCCGATGCAGTTGGTTCAGGAGTAGGCTTTGTACAGCAATAATTTAGATTATGCTTTAAATGCTTAGTATTTTACTAAATTACTGTAAATCATTCTCATTTTCTGTTCACCCCTCCATTCCTTACATCAAGTTTCCACGCCTCCAATCTGTTGAAATTGTCCTCGAACATGCTGAGTACGTTTCCCTTGCCAGCTTTGCAGAAAGTATGAGCACTCAGTAGTTCGTGGCACTGAGTAGCACCCTCTTGTTCTTAAACTTCTTCCCCTCACCTTGACTTCTGTGTTTCTGCACCATTGTAAGTCTGTGATTCTTCTTCCGATCTCTTTGGGACCCTTCACAGTTTCTCGCCTTTCTCCTGTAAAAGCTGTTCCCAAGCTTTTTCACACTCTCTTTTCTTGACTCCTGTGTTCTCTCACTCACCCTTAATTTTTTGTTCTTATCTTTTCAAATTCTGCAAAGATGGGCTTGGCTTCTGTATTGAATGATATTGCTGTTTACTTAATTTCATCCTGGAAATGCTCATTTGAATAAACAATGTTTTTTTTTATTAGGGGCTCCTACGACTCTTATCACAATCCATACACACATCAATTGTGTAAAGCACATTTGTACAATCGTTACCCTAATCATTCTCAAAACATTTGCTCTCCACTTAAGCCCTGGCATCAGGCCCTCATTTTTCCCCTCCCTCCCCCATCCCTCATGAACCCTTGATAATTTATAAATTATTATTTTGTCATATCTTGCTCTGTCCCACGTCTCCCTTCACCCACTTTTCTGTTGTCTGTCCCCAGGGAGGAGGTCACATGTAGATCCTTCAAATTGGTTCCACCTTTCCAACCCACCCTTCCTATTCCCTCCCAGTATCGCCACTCACCCCACTGGTCCTGAGGGGATCATCTGCCCTGGATTCCCTGTCTTTCCAGTTCCCAGCTGTACCAGTGTACATCTCTCAGGTCTAGCCAGACTTGCAAGGTAGGATTCAGATCATGACAGGGAGGTAGGGTGGCAGAGGAAGCATTTAGGAACTAGAGGAAAGTTATATTTTTTATCGTTGCTACATCGCACACTGACTGGCTCATCTCCTCCCCAAGACCCTTCAGTAAGGGAATGTTCAGTGGCCTACAAATGGGCTTTGGGTTTCCAATCCACACTCCCCTCCCCTCATTCACTATGGTAAGTTTTTTTGTTCTGATGATGCCTGATACCTGATCTCTTCGACACCTTGTGATCACACTGGTTGGTGTGCTTCTTCCATGTGAGCTTTGTTGCTTCTGAGCTAGATGGCCCCTTGTTTACCTTCAAGCCTTTAAGACACCAGGTGCTATATCTTTTGATAGCCGGGAACCATCAGTTTTCTTCGCCACATTTACTTATGTACCCATTTGTCTTCAGCGGTCATATCAGGGAGGTGAGCACACAATGAGATGATTTTTTGTTCTTTGATGCCTGATAACTGATCCCTTCGGCACCTTGTGATCACACAGGCTGGTGTGCTTCTTCCATGTGGGCTTTGTTGCTTCTGAGCTAGATGGCCGCTTGTTTACCTTCAAGCTTTTAAGATCCCAGACACGGTATCTTTTGATAGCCAGGAACCATCAGCTTTCTTCACCACATTTGGTTGTTCACCCATTTGACTTTAACAGTTGTGTCACGAATGTGAGCATCATAGAATGCCAATTTAATAGAAGAAAGTATTCTTGCCTTAAGGGAGTACTTGAGTGGAGGCCCAATGTCCTTCTGCTACCTTAATACTGAGCCTATAAACATATGCACATAGATCTATTTCCCCATCCTCATATATAAATATATTTGCATATGTACATTTCTTTATCTAGACCTCTATAAGTGACCTTTGCCTTCCAGCTCTTTCCTCTATGTCCCTTGATTTTCCTCCTGTCCCACTATTATGCTCAGTCCCCACCAGGGTTTCAGTAATTCCTCTTGGTTACATTTCCCTTGAGCATGCCCAACCAGGTCTCCCACACTCTCCTCACCACTGATTTGGATTGCTTGTTGTTCCCTTGTCCCTGGATTTATTAACACCGCTAGCTTTCCCCCCACCTTCTCCTCCCCCGTGTCCCTGCAGAACTGTCGGTCCCGTTGTTTTCTCCTCCAATTGTTCATCCAACTTATCTTATTTAGACAGACCTGCAGAGATAATAACATGCACAAAAACAAGACAGAGCAAAACCAAGCAACAATATGCAACAAAACAACAGACCAATGACCAAAACAAAGCACAACAAGAAAGAAAAGCTTGTAGTTAGTTCAAGGATTGTTTGTTGGCCTTTAAGAGTGTTTTCTAGTCCAGTCTGTTGGGGCACTGTGCCCTGGTTCACTTCTAGCATTCCCTGGGGACCTCGCCACTCCATTCCCTTGCTGTTCTGTTGCACCCCCTTAATGTTTTGCCTTGGCGTGGCAGGATCTGATCGGGTGCAATTCCCACACTGTGTCTCTGATGTTGTCCCCTATGGGGCTATAGGTCAGTGAGGGGCATCATGTCTCATAAAACGGCTGGCCATGTGGTCTTCTCTGTTGACTGGCTGCTCTAATTGGGAACATTCTCCTCAGCCTGGTGGGCCAGGATGTGCTCCACTCTCTCCTCCACTCCCTTGATCTGCTCCCGTATGCTCTGATCATATATGTCCCTCTCCTGGAGCTGTAGAGTGCCGTCCTTTGAAATAAATTCTTCTGAGGGGAGGAGCAGATGTCCACTTAGTATTTGGGGTTGGGGCTGGCCCCCCAGACCTCTCCACTGGTTCCCTACTCCACACCGGCTTGTGGCATTCACATCTTGGAGTACTGGGTTGAAGTTTGGTCCCTCTTTTCCTGTGGAGATATAAACAATACCCTCCCCTTGGTGGGTTAGTGCCCTGTGCCCCCACTACCCTTTTCTTTATTATTATTATTTTTTCCTTTCCCCGCCTCCTTTTTTGTTGTCTATCATGTGTATCCCTGTATTTGGTCTGGTCCCTGCCATATTACCTGGTTCTCACCCCAGGAATGTTTGTATAGTGTAGCTTTTTCCCTATGCTCCTTTCGCATTATTTTTTTATAGCTTACCTCAGCAGCCTTTGAATTCTTTCCATCTTTAAGTCAATGCTATCTTGAGGTCTGTTTTCTCTTTGTTGCCCTCTGGGTGAGGTTGTTCTATGTGGCGGTCTCTTATTTATGCTTGGTAACTGTTGTTCTTCTGCCCATACTGGGTCGGCAAGGATCTTTTGTAGGGCTGGGTTTCTTCTAACATATTCTTTGAGTTTTGTCTTAAAAATAACATTCGCAGATCATCTCATTTTTGGAGATCCAGTGAATACATCCTCATAAGTCAGCCTGAAACTTTTGCTATGAGTAATCTGTACCTAGCATGAGCTATACATCTTTTATTAATATAAAATTATATAAAATGATCAAGCTTTTTTCCAGAGCAACTGTACCATTTTGCATCCTATGCATTTGCAAAACGGTGCTGGGGAAGAGTGTACCACAGGCTGCCAGAGCACAAACACAGCTGTCTTGGAAGAAGTGCAGCCAGAATGCTCCTCAAGTCCAGGAGGACAAGACTTGGTAGACTTCATACTTTGAACATATTGTTAGGAGAGACATATGGTTAGGGAAAGAACATCATGCTTCATAAAATAAAGCCCAAAATAGGTAGGTCCTCCACAAGGCAGAGTGACACGGTGGCTGCAGCAATGGGTTCGCCCCTAGTAATAATTGTGGGGATGACCCAGGAACGGGCTGTTTCCCTCTGTTGTGTGTAGGGTGCCTATGAGTAGGAATTGATTTGGTTGCACTAACAACAAGAACAGCAACTATAGACAGGAAATAAGAAATTCCATTGCTCTTTCATGACAAGTATACTCACTTGTCACCTATTGACATGCTATAGCCCAAAGGCAAGGTCATTGAACAAAAATCAGTTTATCGTAAGAATGGCTGCATCATTTTTAAAGGTGAATCCATCATTAAACAACTACCAAATCACATCATTTGTGATTATCATTATGTACATCATTATGTAACTCAATGTTCCTTGCTGCCAGATAGACACAGTTAATGCACAAAGTAGGAGGGGATTTGGGGTCATAAATGTAGAACCAATAAGCTAGGAGATAGGTGAGGAATGACAATAATTTGTTTTATTAGTTTTGGATTTCAGCCTGTCTAATAGGTATGTAGAATATCTTTGTTTTTTGAATTTGCTATTTCCTAGTAACAAGTGATATTGAAAATCTTCATAAGTTTATTTGATACATGTATATCTTCTTTATATGGTGTCAGTTCAGATATTTTCTCAGGTTTCAATTGTTTTTTCTGTGTATTTTTTGTTGTTTCATTTTAAGATTATGTTTTTCAAATATTTTGAATCCTTAATTAGGTAGATGTTTTGAAAATATCTTCTCCCTTGTCTATGATTTTTGTTTAATGCTGTTCACATGCTTTTTGTGAACGTAAGTTTTGCATTTTAGCAATTTCCAATGTATTTTCTTTTTCAATTGTGTGGTTGGTATTGTATAAAAATAAAACAACACTGACCTCAAAAAAACAATGACAAATCTCCAAACAAAAAAAGATATACATTTTTACCTATGTTTTCTGCAAGAACTTTGATGGTTTAGAATTTTACATTTGGGCTAACAATCTAGTAGACAGTTTTGTGGTGACATCAAGGTCTGGGTGGACGAGGGCCTTTGGTAGGGGCGGGACATCTGGCTTCCTGGTGTTCTTACACTAATCACTGATGAATCATAATTGAAGAATCATCATTAAACTATATTCGTACCTTTTACAAAAATTAGTTGGCTGATTCCATTGTGCAGTTTTCCTTCAGAAAACCTCCACGATTTTCTCATGTGGAACAGTGGCCTATCTTCGGCACTTCCCATATCTATGCTTGTGTTGATAACAGTGTCAGTTTACTTTGCTGCATGGAATAACATTTTTGCCTTTAATGGGTTTAGAACAAGAAGCATTCATTATTTTTCACAACTGCGTGGGTGGGCTTGGTGAATCATTTGGGAGGGGTAATTACCTCTTCTCCATATGGCTTTCAGGCTCCTAGAGGTTAGCCAGAACATCTTCACGTGGCAGTTTAAAGACTAGCCTCTAGGTGCAAAGGCTATTGGGACTAATGTTCCAGTCACATTTCCTGACATCATTCTGAGTAAAGAAGCCATATACCCAGGCCTAGAAGTGAAGGATACACAAATCAATTTCTTCTTCATGGAAGGGGTGGGTCAAGAGCAAAGAAGTATGCATATAGAAGTGATGGAATTGGTAGTCATTTGTTTGAAATTTGCGATGGCATTTCTTATTATATAGCTTAAATTTTTTATTTCAGTTGTTACTTTATTGTTTTATTCACAACCCAATTTTAACTTCTTTAATGGATGTTTTACTCCTTAGAACAAAGAGAATTGGGTCTTGTACAATAGATATTACAAAATACCATGTATACTCAATTATAAGCCGACATGAGTAGAGCCGAGGTACCTAATTATTACCTGGGAAACCAGAAAAACGGATTGACTTGAGTATAAGAGTAGGGCAGAAAATGCAGAAGCGATTGGTGAGTTTCCATAACCAAAACAAATGAAAATAAAATTACTAAAAATTGAGACATCAGTGCGGTAATGTATTTAAATATTCATTTTAAATAAAAAAACATAAATAAAAGGACAATGAGTCATTTAAGATTAATAAACCAGCACAGTAAATGGAAAATAGGTTTAACAAAAATACTAAGGTATCAACAATGATACCTTAAGAGTACTATTCAACTACCATGATCCGAATTCTACCTTGCAGGGCTGGATAGGGCAGAGGTTGTACACTGGTGCATATGGGGGCTGGAGGCACAGGGAATCCAGGGTGGATGATACCTTCAGGACCAGGGGTGTGAGGGGCGATGCTGGGAGAGTGGAGGATGAGTGGGTTGGAAAGGGGGAACTGATTACAAGGATCCACATGTGACCTCCTCCCAGGGAGATGGACAGCAGAGAAGGGGGGTTAGGGAGACGCCGGATAGGGCAAGATATGACAAAATAACAATATATAAATACCAAGGGCACAGGGGGGAGGTGGGAGCGGGGAGGGAGGGGGGAAAAGAGGACCTGATGCAAAGGGCTTAAGTGGAGAGCACATGCTTTGAGAATGATTGGGGCAGGGAATGTGCAGATGTGCTTTATACAATTGATGTATGTATATGTATGGATTGTGATAAGAGTTGTATGAGCCCATAATAAAATGTAAAAAAAAAAAAAAGAGAGAGTACTATTCCCTGAGCTCAATCAGCAACCAAGCTAAAATGTGAAGAGTTAAAATCCTTCAAAACTGGATTCCTCCTCATCATCCAAATCCCAATGCAGAGCTTCAGCTGGTGTGAGGTCATCATAGACACTGACCTCAATGAGATCCCCGTCATCACCATCACTGCTGTCATTTTCATACAAAGCGCAATCTTCACTGCCATCCATAGCATTACTAATACTACATTTTTGGAAGGCATGTCACATGTACCAATTCTTCTGGAATGTCTTCCCATGTATCTCACACCTACTTTGCTATTAACTCTATGTCAGACTTCATGAGATTTCCTCCTTTTGTTAGTCGGGCTTGACCAGATGACATCCTTTCATGCCACATCCTTCGCACATGATCTTTAAAAGGCTTATTCAAAGATACATCCAGAGGCTGCAGTACAGATGTAAGCCTACCTGGAATAATGGCAAAAGTAGCTTTAATAGATTTTGCCAATTTTTTAATGTAATCCAATAGGTGGGCTCTGAACATATCCCAAACAAGTAACAATGGCTTTTTCTTTAAGGCTGCTTCTGGTCATTGGGTCCAAATTTCTTCCAGTCATTTTATTTTGTTCCATCTTCAGCCATCCAGTCTTTAACATGTGCACACACAGTAATTCTTGGTGGGAAATTGATCTTTTTGGGTAAGGTCTTTCTTTTAAAAATAATGACAGAACACAGCTTAGTTCCATTAGCCAAACATGATAGAACAATTGTAAACTGTTTTTTTTTTTTTAATTTCCTGTGGTTTTGAGAAAAATGTTTTTTTTTTCTCCTAAACTTGCCACAGTTCTGTTGCTTGGAAGATCAAAAGTCATGGCAGTGTCATCCATGTTCCCAATATCTGCCAGGTCATAATTATAAATCCTTCTTAGTTTTATAATGAATGACTGGAATGACATAATAATTTTTTCTTCAAGGTCTTGTGGCAATTTCTGGGAAATCTTTGTTTTCTGGTTTCCCAGGTAATAATTAGGTACCTCGGCTTATATTCAGATCTGTTATATTCGAGCACATAAGGTAGGTCAAAACAGGACAAAACATTGGGGGTTTAAAACATTCTTAATTTTAAAAATTGATGAACTAATCTGGAAACATGCACTTAATTCACAATAAAGTGTTAAAAAAAGGGAGAGAAACCTACAAATTCACAATTAAAAGTTTGGAAACAATATATAAGGGAGCACAAATCTATTCTAAAATACATGTTCAAACCTTCCTTGTCTGTCTATAAGGGACTTGTCAGGGAGATGATAAGTTAGTTGACTTTGCTGTCTTAAAACAGCCGTGAGTGATGTCCAGAATTCCTTTTATAATTTAACAATATCCAGATCATCACCTTAAATCTGCTTCTACAGTGGCTGAAGTGTATATAAATGATGGACGGGTGGAAACTATACTAAAGAGCTTGCTTTTCAGGGGAAAATTAAACATAAGATGATGTTATTTTTCTTTTTTACCACTAACTATGGACAGCCAGAGGAGCCCTGGTGTCATAGTGATTTTATGTTGGGCTGCTAACTTCAAGGTAAACTGTTCAAAACCATCAGCCAATCTGCAGGAGAAAGACGAGACTTTTTACTCCTGTAGAGAGTTACAGTCTCAGAAACCCACATAGGCAGTTCTACCCTCTAATCCAGGGTCCCATGAGTTGGGGATGGCTTGATGGCAATGAGTTTGGAGTTTATTTGTAGACAGTCATTAACAGTTCTCTAGAGCACATGTGCTCTCCTTGACTTAAAGTTGGTATCAGTTTGGCCCAGGACTAACTGATTTTAGTTCTTTGCAGTGCCAAAAACCCAAGATTGCTACACAGGGAGATTTTGTTTTTCCCAAGAGTTGGTCAGCATTATAGGCTGTGGAAAAATTATTGTCAAACTGCAAACATCAGGGGCTTGCTTCAATGACTCCATATGAAAAGGTTACACTTCACCACAGAATATGCAGAGATTGCTGAACTGGTTTTTAATCAGTTTTTTTACTTCTGTCTGGTTTTTAATCAGGAAGAATCTAAAGGAAAGAATCTACTAGGGTAGAAAAGTCTCTGTTGTGTGGTAATAAGATGAGAAATAATAATATATTCTCTGTGATTGCCTCATGGTTTGGTTTGTGAAGATACCTCCTTGTTATAAAAGCAAAATTGTTTGCTTCCACTCTATTTTTATTACTATTTTTGTTTTGCTATTTAAATGTCAGTGCTACTCAGTGAATCAGCAATGTAGCCTTTCCATACCAGTATTTTGAATCTTGAGCAAGATAAAGAAGGTTGGATGTCTTAGATGAGGAAATGAGGTCAGGCTAATGTGTAGAGATGAGCTTTACTGTCACTTCTAGAATGTATTTCGCTTAAAAAAATCAAGTTCTCAATTCTATAATGCTCTATGAAAATACAGTAACAACAAAGAACCAATATGGATAACATTATTTCTGTGGGCTTGAAATATAAAGTGCTTGCCATTATTAGCTTTGAGTCCATACTTTTCTTCTAATGTAGACAGGAACATGTCTTCCAAGAAGAAAACTGACACTCTCAACTCTTGAGAGATTGCCAAAGATCATTCAGCTATGAACCGTCAAAATTGATACTTGAACAAAATCACAGTTCTTCACCTAGTGCTGTATACTCTAATTGTAATCATTACCCTAGTCAGACACAAAATATGGTCCATATCATGTTGTTAGTGGCCACTGGTCCTATGTACAACTGGTCCCGTGCTATACTCACAATTGCTCTTCTATTTGAACCCATGTGGCAGCCACTGTCAATCCATCTTCCCAAGGGGCTACTTCTTTCACACTGGCCCTCTACTTCTCCAGGGACTGGTCTCTCCTAATAACATCTGCACAATATCTGAGAAGTCTTGACATCCTTGCTTCCCAGGAAAATTGTGGTTGTGCTTCTCACGTATATGTGTTTGTTCTTCTGGCATACAATAGTATATTTAATATTTTTCTCAGGCCATAATTCAGATGCATCAATTCTTCTCTAGTCTTCCTTATTTTCCCTTTGTCTGAAGAGGAATTGATTGAAAATGCTATGGCTAAGGCCAGGCACACCATAATCCTCAAAGTGATATTTTTATTTGTTACCATTTTAAGAGTGCTTTTGAAGCAAATTTTCCCAATGCAATATGTCATTGTACTTCTTAACTGTGTCTTCCATTGGCATTGATTGTTGACCAAAGTGAAATGAAATTCTGGGTAATTTAATATATATATATTTCTTTTTATCATGCTGCTTCTTACTGCTCCATTCCTGAGGGGTTTTTTTGCCCAATGTTGAGATTTTACCCATGTTGAAAACTGTCATTTTTGACTTTTAAAAATTAGTGCCCCAACACTTTACTTTCAGCAAATAATGTTGCATCATCTGCATATTGCTGGTTGTTAATGAGTTTTCCTCTAACCCTGAGATGCCATTCTTCTTTACCTATTTCAATTCTCAAATTATTTGCTCAGCATTTGGATTATCATGAAAAGAAATGTACACCTTGTTCCTCAAAAAAACTGATGATATTACTTATGCATATTTTATACCTTTACTTGAAAGCCTCTAAGTGCTGAATGGACAAATGAGGGAGACATGACCGAACTTTATCACATGAATAATGTATCCCAGAAACCATATTTTAATAACAGGTTCTAACCATTTACTTGCTTATAAAAATTTGACAATGATTATTTTTACATTTTTTGGCAGCTGCAGTTACCTGTAAATCTGACCCTACAGATTAGGTGTGGCAGTATAGGGTTAAAAGCAGTAAAGTACTTTGAAAAGCATACTTTTTCCCTTTTATTTGTAAATGCAACTACAGTTGCAATTACAATGAATCATTCTTCTCCAACCCATTTGATGTTCTTCCACAAGATCATCAGATTGGCGGCCAGTCTAAATCAGTGAATATCGACCATTTCTGTTAAAGCTGCAATGAATGTCCCCCTCCCTCACCCCCGAGTATTCTGCAACCCGGTAGTGTACCTATGGTGCTATTTAATAGGAGGGACCTTCTGATTTATGGTTTGTTTGTTTTCCATAGCACCTTAGGTAGTTAAAACCAAACCCAAACAAAGAAGTTTACTGAATGCCTCTGAAAACAACTGGTATGTAAACCTTTGAAAGGTTAGAAGAGTTAAAGGAGACAAAGTTGATATTTTATGGAATGTTTAAAGCAAGGCATAAATATTTTAGTGATCTGAGCTGCTCAGTCATCTGAAGTTTATGACTTGGTTCAAAACCATTTATCTAGTTAGAAGTTTGCCCTAAACTATAGATGAATATTTCTGGGATACAATGGAGACAAAGAACTATTAGCAATTTTCAGTTTCAAGAGTTCTGTATAGCTAAAAGAATAAAAATATGAATATTGTTGTAAGTGATTAATAAAATCAATGTACATGACATAGTAGACATGTGAACATGACCAAAGAGTAATCATTTACTTTTCAGCAATCTCAAGATGATCTGTCCTTAAGGATATTCTTATCCTCCATTACCAAAATAAAGACCTTTGCTGAAACCGCAGGCAACAAAAAAGAAGATAATAAATATTCATAGAGCTGTTTACATGGTCCCATTGCTGAATTTATGCTTGCAATAATACAGGTACACTTTCCAAATTGCTAGCAAGGGGAAGAAATGGGCTTTATTAATGTCTATAATTTCAAAGCGCTGCTCCAGATTTAACTCAGGAAATTATTGCTGAAAGTCAGTGGCATGTGTAAAAATGAAATGACATTTAAAAGTTAAGTTTGGGAAAAGACATTGGACAAAGCTGGAGTATCGGTGTAATTTGCTAGGCTATCATAACAATGAGTTCTGAAAAATGAAGTTCTCTTTTCCATGTCCTACAAGAGAGTTAAATATGATTTTAATTCAAATGTGCCTTCTGTAGGGTGTGCACTTTTTCTCTATTATACGACACTGTATCCCAAGAGCCCCAAACAGTGCCTGTTATGACTCAGTGCTAAAGAAAAACTTTTGAAAGTACTAATGCATAATCATAATGAATATCTGCAATGTGCAGCTGTATGACTGTGATTTTTGCTTTACATTTTCACCAAGAAATTGTCCCAGGAAATTTAATTCAACATGTCTTAAATCAAACATTGATTTTTAACAACACAGTTTCTTTATATGTAATCATCTACTTTGGTCATGCTTGCCATATGATCCCTGGTACCCTGTGGAGAACTCACATCCATAGCTTTCTCTGCATCATCTTGTCAGCCACATTAACCATCAATGTATGCTTCATTTACCTCTGCAACATTCAGCCACATATTACTGTGGTTTCTCTTTATTTTCAATTTCTCTCTGATTATAAGAATTGGCAATTATTTCCATTTGGATTATGTTTTGCTGAGTTTACACAAAGAAACAAGCAATAAGAGTGTCAAAATAAAGATAGACATTTATGTTTTCTGCACATCTGAGTATAAAAATTGAGTTGGTGTCCAGCAATCACATGCTTACAGATAAGTAATTTTTCTATATTGTTATTTCATTATTCTTCATAAACAGCTTGATTATTCAGGATGTCTCCTTAAAGATATAATAATAATGTCTTTTGTTGCTGGAAGTTGTCACGGAATTGGTGGCAATGAGAGAGAAACCCTTTGTTAAGAACTAATACCAGACTAATTTCAAGGAGTTGGAGATTAAAGGTGTCCCAAATGTCCAACTCTTCCAAGATGCACTTCTGCTCCAATTCCTCCAGTCCTCCCTTAAAAATATTCCCTCTTTGCCTGGGTTCTGAAATTTGCTACAACGTCCCATAGATATTTAGGAAGCTCTGAGAAAATGTCTCATGTGGCTCTTATACTGTTAATTTCAAACTCTGAGGGTCAGACAATGGTGAGCTGAAAGTACAGTCCAGAACTAGAACCACAAAATGTCCAAAAGCCACAGCAAGACTTCTTGCCTCTATAAAACCTCAGTCAGGAAATAGGGGTCTGGATCTCCAGGTGTGGTAATGTGCGTAGACCTGTGTGGTGGCACCACTAGATATTCAAAGAAAATGAAGGGTGTGGTCTGCTTCATGCCCAGTACTCCGGTAAAGTCATACAGATGTCATCCAGAAGACAAGCAGGGGGACTTGGTTCACAGACAGTACTAAATTGTGATCTTAAAGATCCTTCAAGGGAAAAAATATATATATAAAGCTCAGTCCACACATTCCACCAAGGTCAAATCTCAATCCCACTCCACTCCTGTCTAGCAGCATGGCAGAGAATGCTTTTCTGTGCTAGTCTGAGTAGACCAGAGAAACAAATTCACAGACACTCATATGTGCATCAGAAAGAACTTTATATAAAAGAGAAGTAGTGAATTGAGAAACATCCCAGTCCAGTCCAGATCAGCTCCCTAAGTTCAATATTAGCCTATACGTCCAATGCTCATCCATAAATTCCTTTTGCAAGTCACACAGTCATGCAAAAATGTCAAATGTAACTACCACACTTTCCAAAATGGAACTATAGCCTCAGGAGTATGAATTCCAGAACCACCAGATATAAGGGACCATGGGAGGAAGGGCCACATTAATTGACCATAACTCATAACAAATCTAATCAATATGATTAGATTTAACCAACAGGAATCTGGAAGGACAAGAAAGATATAATCTTTGAAGGATAGTTCCATACATCATACCTAGTATTTCTTATTAAACATCATTGATTAGAACACAGATAGGTGGCAACATTTTACTGTGCAGAACTTAGGGAATGGCTGTCATAAAAATTTGCAATTTCTGCCAAAATAAGTTTTTAATTCAGAGAGCACACTCTGTAAAATAGGTGTTAACATTCTCATTTTTAATGCCACCAATCTCTTTGGAGAGGTTAACTAACTCTACAACTTTATTGTCTTCAGCCAAAGTTTGGTTATTATGCTGCTTTGATTCCACTAGCACCACTGTATTTTTTTTCATTGTGCAATAAAAATAAATGAATGGATAATTGTTCAGATGTGAGACAAGAGTAGCTGAGGTAGTTAGTTTATTGTGCTAACCTGGCAGATAAACACATGTGGGGTTAATTGAAGATTGGAGGGATCAATGGCTTGGTTAGCCTTGCCTTTTGAGTTCTCAGGTCTCTTGCTTTCTGATCATTGGACCAGGGTGCAGCTGCCTTAGCCAATTCCCTGTCCTAGCTTGTAAGTCTCACTTCCTGCAAGACATCCCACATAGACCTACCCCGATGCAGCCCTGGGTGCTGGAGGACCCTTGTGGAGACCCATGCCAGCACTGAGATGCTTGCACATTCACTGACTTAGCCTTCCTCCTGTAGTCGGCAACATTGCGTCTGTTTTGTGAGATGGAGGAGGACTTTGTGGACTGGTGTTGGACATATGAGTTAATGTTGGATTTGTGGGCTTGGGCAGCACTGGGTTGGGATGTTTTCTTGATGCATACTTAACCTTTATATAAAACTCTCTCTTATGCATGAGTTTCTGTGGTAGTTTACCTATAGTCAAGAGCCAAATGGTTCTAGCCTCACATAAGGTAATACATTGCTATTAAAATATTCATTTTTTATTAATTCATCATGAGAATACTTTCAAAACCACATTGAATATCTTCCATCTCTCAATATATAGTAAAGGAGCCGTGAGAAAGGAAAAGAAGAGGACACTCCATGCAATGTGTTGACGCAATGGCTGAAAATATGGGCTCAAATATAACAATTCTGAGCTGAGGCTAGCACAGGACTGGGCAGTGTTTCATTCTGCTGTCCATAGGTCAGCTGTGCATCGGAGCCCACTCGACAGCCCCTAACAACTGCCACCGTCTTCCTCCAGTAGAATGCCAAAGTCCAAGTACTTAGGACAAAGGATGAAGCAGAGAATAAAAGGTCTGGCAGTTTAATCTTTAATTTTATTTTTAGACTCTTAACAGAGTTATTCCCTAAACATATTTCTTTATGGTATTTGGATGCATATGTGAGTGTGTAAGAAGCAAGGCAGTGTTCCTAGCGAGGTGAATAGGAGCAATGTATTAATCGTCGAATGAAAGCAAACTGAGGGAGACACACTAGGCACTTCCTGTGGTATGTAATGACCTAGAGAATCCACACGTTGTTATCCTTGGATATTTGGAGGCAGGGTATCAAATGCAGCAAAAGTCACACAAACAAGCGACATTGTATTGAGATATTTTTGGTTTCTGATACTGACCAAAATGTAAAACAAGTGAGTCTATGCCAGTCTATGCTTTCTGTTGTTTATTTGGAAAAATCACTAGTTCAAGAAATCAATGGGACTGATAGTTCTGTGGGGACATGGGAGATGGGGAGGTGAGAGAAAGTAAGTGGTGTTAATAAACCCAGGGACAAGGGAACAACAAGCAATCCAAATCAGTGGTGAGGAGAGTATGGGAGACCTTGTTGGGCATGATCAAGGGTTAACTAACTAAGAGGAATTGCTGCAACCCTTGTGTGGACTGAGCATGAGAGTGGGACAGGAGGGAAGTCAAAGGAAATAGAGGAAAGAGCTGGGAGGCAGAGGGCATTTATAGAGATCTAGATAAAGACATGTACATATGCAAATATATTTATACATGAGGATGGGGAAATAGATCTATGTGCATATATTTATAGGTTCAGTATTAAGGTAGCAGAAGGACATTGGGCCTCCACTCAAGTACTCCCTTAATGCAAGAATAGTTTCTTCTATTACAATTGGCATTCTATGATGCTCACCTTCCCAACACAACCACTGAAGACAAAGTGGGTGAACAACCAAATGTGGTGAAGAAAGCTGATGGTGCCCGGCTATCAAAAGATGTAGCACCTGGGGTCTTAAAGGCTTGAAGGTAAACAAATGGCCATCTAGCTCAGAAGCAACAAAGCCCATATGGAAGAAGCACACCAGCCTGTGTGACCATGAGGTGCTGAAGTGATAAGTTATTAGGTATGAAAGAACAAAGAAATCATATCATTTTGTGCTCACCTCCCTGATACGACCTATGAAGACAAATGGGTACATAAACAAATGTGGTGAAGAAAGCAGATGGTGCCCAGGTATCAAAAGATATGGCCTCTGGGGTCTTAAAGGCTTGAAGGTAAACAAGCGGCCATCTAGCTCAGAAGCAAAAAAGCCCACATGGAAGAAGCACACCGGCCAGTGTGATCACGAGGTGTCAAGAGATCAGGTATCAGGCATCATCAGAACAAAAAATTCTTACCATAGTGAATGAGCAGGGAGTACGGTGTGGAGACCCAAAGCCTATTTGTAGGCCACTGGACATTCCCTGACAGAAGGGTCTTGGGGAGGAGACAAGCCAGCCAGGGTACGATGCAGCAACGATGAAAAATACAACTTTCCTCTAGTTCCTAAATGCTTCTCCCCCCTCCCTCCCCCACTGTCATGATCCGAATCCTACCTGGCAAGTCTGACTAGACCAGAGGATGTACACTGGTACAGATGGGAACTGGAAACACAGGGAAGCCAGGACAGATGATCCCCTCAGGATCAGTGGTGTGAATGGCAATACTGGGAGGACACAGGGAGGGTGGGTTGGAAAAGGGAAACCTATTTTAAGAATCTACATGTGACCTCCTCGGTGGGGGACATACAATAGAAAAGTGGGTGAAGGTAGACATGGGACAGAGCAAGATATGACAAAATAATAATTTATAAATTATTAAGGGTTCATGGGGGGGGGTAATGGGGAGGGAAGGGGAAAAAAAAGATGACCTGATGCCAGGGGCTTGGGTGGAGAGCAAATGTTTTGAGAATGATGAGGGCAACAAATGTACAAATGTGCTTTACACAATTGATGTATGTATGGATTGTGATAGGAGTTTTATGAGCCCCTAATAAAATGATTCTTTAAAAATGAGTAGCTGATACCAAGGGCTCAATTAGAAAGCAAATATTTTGAGAATGGTGATGGCAACAAATGCACAAATGTGCTTGATACATGGATATATATATATAGATTGTGATAAGAGTTGTACGAGCCCCCAATAAAATGATTGGGAAAACAAAAAGAAATAAAGCTACCTAAAATAACTGATTTATTGGGTCATGAACTAGGAACTGATGAATGCAACTTTGCTCACTCAGAGGTATGCATTTTTAATCTCTTCACTAATTAACTGTTCACTTTTCTCGTCCAGAAAGAGTGTTGCTTTACAGCTATTATTTTTCATATAAAGGAGATAGAAAATTGCTAACACTGAAGGACACAGGTAATTAAACAGTGTGGTTGAATACCCAGGTTGCTTAATTTACTAGAAATCATTAATGTATGGTACTGCTTTAATTGGTTCTATTTTAAAATGATACAATGGTGGCATTTAAAGTAATCGTTTCTGGGTTTTTGTGATTATTCATTCCCCTGTGTATCTGCCTTTTTATTTAACTGACCATCAGTTTGTTCTTTGTAATAAGATATTCTACTTACATCAATGTATTTAATTAATTTATTAACTCATAGAGTTAATTTGTTCAACATTTTATTGGTGAGAAAGGAATTATATCTTTCTGTGAATTCTCTGTTTTTTACAAGGCCAAATTTTAGGTAGTTTTAGAAACAGAAGATGGATTCCCTTTCCATGTCTGCAAAGTTGAGCGAAGACCATTAGATAATAAAACATTAAGTAGAATAAAAGTGTTGTTGATGAACTGCTAAGGAAACACAGAGATGTAACTAATGTTTCCCAACCATTTCTAAAACTGTGTCATAAGATAAACGGCGTTGGCATTGGTGGTAACTGGATATTTGCCAGTGGGATACTTTTGTAAGAACATTCTATTCAGAAAGGACACGTGGCTGTGTCCATGAAGCATTTGGGTACTGTGGGCAGAGCTCAAACGTGGCTGGAATTCAGGGTATGTGACATTAGACTAGACTCAATTTAGACAGACTGTGTATCATGTTTTGTGATTCATGCCAGCAATTGAAACAATCAAGGGATGAAATATCACAAATACTGCCACCTGAAAGCTGTCATTACAAACGTGTCCGGATTTATTTCCTTTCCAAAGGCCCCTGAGTGACTTTACTACATCCATTGACAACCCAACTGTCATCCAAGCTGGCTCTCTTGCTATTGTCACTACAGTGAATACAAGGTTCTGCCCTATGTTCCAAATTCCCAATTCCATATTTGAAATTATTTTCTTCCCTTAATTATTTAAGTTCTTTTGACCGACTACAGTGAGTTTGGCCTGTAAGTAATTAGAGACAGCCCCTAAAAGTTAGATTAGTTCTTTCCACGTTTACAGTCCTTTGTAGCAGTGCATGAATATATGAGTTGAAGTGAATTTGCCTGAGGTACCCAGTATTAAGATTAAAACTACTTCTCAAATCAACTCAAATGTATGTCGTCAAATAAGACATGTTCCTTTTGATCTCAAATAGTCTGCTTATATGTTCGGGCTTCTACTCTCAGTCTCTACTGCTGCATTTCTTGCTATCTCCAAACTTATATGTACAACTGGCATAACAACAAAACTTTTCAATGAAAATTTGCTTGCTTTAATCTTTCATCCTTATTTTGTTATGCACCATCAATAGTTAGACAAAATCATGGCTATTATGCCTGTCATTCTAATTCTATTTTCCTGGGAAAGCATTATTTGCAATGAGATTAAACTATAACTGATTATTTTTTCTGCAAATCATTTAACTCACTGGTTCTCAGTCTCCTCACCTATTAAATATGGTAACAATCTTACATTTTCATGAGGTCTTAATAAGCATAGAGCTTGCAGCATAATATCTGCCCTAAAAAGATACTCAAAAGGATAGTTTTATTTTTGAAATTATTGTTTGTGTGCTTTGTTTTCTTATCTAATTAAAATATGTGCTGTAGTTTTGATATTTTCCAACAGTAATCTCAATAGAACTTAAATGTGACTAAAATCTAGCCTCTTTTTTATATTACTCATGATTCTGTAAGGAAAACAGAAACCACGTTGGGTATTTTAACAATGGATTTAGATAAAAGGAATTGAATATACAAATATGGAGGAATAAAAATATAAAGTCTGTACTCCTGGGTAATAATATTGGGAATCAGTTGCCTTATCACAAGAGCAGACCACAAGGTTGGATGTTCAAATAAACCAGCAATTACAAGGCAAAAAGAGGAGGCTAGCTGCTCACATAAAGACTTGCAGCTTCCAAATCCCCATATAGGGTAACTGAGTTGGAATTGACTCAAGGATAGTAGATGAGGCTTTAGAATCTTGAGGAAAGGGCCCAACAGTACAGAAGCTCAACTCTGAAAATGAGTCTTGCTGGCTGCAGCTTCTGATATTACAGAGGATGTGCAGTAAGCCTAATTCCAATCATGCCAGTCGAGGGTAAAAACTGCTGCCAACTATTGATACTACCTCACCTCTTTCTCTGGTGTCTTCCATTGTTAAAGCCTGTCAGAAATTCAGCAGGAAAAAAAATATATATGCCAATTCAAGTATCACAAGTGCATCCAAAAGGCGTGGATTTAGGGCTGGGAGAAATTGTGTCAATGGCTAGTGCATTCAAATATCAGACTGAGCATCCATACACCTTTTGACTAATATTTGAATTTCAAGCTCAACAATTGCTGCTATCTATGCTATGACAAATGAATGCACACTACACTTCTCCATAAAAATGAAAAAATCATGATTCCATAATCATGAGATATATTTTGGACAATGCACATGGAATACACATCTAGTCTAGGCTAATGCTATTCATTGACAAACACATAGGATTCTTCTTTGATTCAAAGATCTAAAGAATAAATGGATGATTAACTCTCCATATATTGATTTATGTAAAATAATAAGCAAAATAAGTTGAGAGGAAAAATCACAGAATACATACAAAATATAATATATATAATCTCCTGTGTGTATTTGTCTTAAACTATCATAAAAAACCAATGATATCTGAAAAAAATATAAGCAAGATTTTTTTTTTCAATGGCCTGATGTGATTCTTAATTTCCTCTGGAAATTGAAAGATGTGAGCCAAAATAATTTGAAAAAAAATGTCTGTGCTGTGTTATTCTAGCAAAATTAAAGTTATTTAAAATGTTTGGTATTGGTACAGTGATATAGAGTGTTATCGAGGAAAGACTTCCAGGAAGATGGCAACAGAGTAACACATACCAGAGGACCTCTGCAGAATTCCACCCAGGAGAATTGCTTAGAGGGAAATTTAACATTGCTGGAACACAGGAGGAGCATTATAAAGATAAGTAGGCACAGACGCATGGGGTTTTGAGGAGCTGGGGGATTTTGGCTTACCTCAGTGAAAGCCAGCTGGGGCTTGACCTAGGCCCTGTCACTGCATCTGCCGGAGTCAGCACCATTTAGAGCCCATAGGGGGGTTTGGTCTCAACACAGCCACAATTTGCCCCTGCCTGCCTCAGGGAAGGGAACCTTGCGGCTCCACTGGCAGGGATTGGGGTTCAGCTACATTGTTGTTTCTGTTTACATCTCTGCTCTCTGTTCCCTCATAGTCCTGGAGGTCTGCACAGGGCCTTTTTCTCTGCACAGCCACAGTTTGCCACCGCTGCCTCAAGGTGGTAACTAAACCCTCCCAGCTCCACTGGTTAGGAGTGGGACTCAGCCACATAGTTGCTTTTGTTTCCCTCTCTTTCCTATATTCCCACAGAGTCTAAACTGTCTCATTTAACATTTTTTCTCTTCTTTGTCTCTTCTGTTCTCTCACACTCCACTACTTACCTCCAGACCACTCCCCTTAGCCTAGAGCATTTGCACCTGCACCACACCCAGCTAGGTGAGCTCCACCCTGTGCAGCTAGCCTGAGGCTTGGGAAAGCTCTGCTTTTCCGCTAGGGAATACTCTGCCCAACTTCTCAATGGGGAATTCCTGCCTGTGTACCTGGGGGCATAAGGCAGCTCAACCAACACTCATGAACATTCCAAGCTGATGCAGGAAACTCTGATCAACTCCACAACAGCAAAGCAGGCAACCCAGCAGCCTTCTGGGGCACTCCCCTGATAGGGAAGCCACAGGAAGATGAAGTGGTAGGTTAATCCTATAGTAAAATTAGCTGTAGGCAGTTCAAAGAAGCATTCCTACAAGTCTCCAAGAGAGAGCAGTGCTCTTTGACTTCCTGGAAAATGGCAACTGACTCCTCTAAAACAACACAAAGTAAACAGCCATCAGCCCCAACGACCTCAACAAAAAAACCAGGAAAACAAAAGGCGATGGCCTGAACATAACATACATAGAAGAAGCAGACATTGAGCTGCCACAGAAAGAAATTTTCAGAATGCTGCTTGGAGTCACACAGGATATAAGGGAAACAATACAGAAAAAGGATGAAATGATAGAGGAGATAAAGGTCATACACCAAAGGGAAATACAGGAACTTAGGGAGGAGATAACAAAAACCAGTACCAGAAACACGGGCCTTGAGAATAGACTAGAGGAATCAGAGAACCACATCAATAACTTGGAGGACAGCCAAGCCGACTTTAACAAACGTGAACAGAAATCTAATAAGATCATCAGAGAAGCTGAAGAGAACCTAAGAGCTATGTCTGATGCTATGAAGCAGAACAACATTAGAATTATTCACTTACCGGAGGAAGACACAACAAAGTCATCTGCAACAATAGTGAGAGAATTCTTGGAGGAAAATCTCCCCAGTTTAATGAATGAAAACCAGGCAACCGTTCAGGAGGCTGAAAGAACACTAACTAGACTACGTCCCAGGAAGAAGTCACCAAGGCACATAATAGTTAAACTATCCGACTTTGAGGAAAAGGAGAAACTCATGAGAGCAGCTAGGGAAAAACAAGCAATCACATATAAATGTTCCCAAATAAGAATGGGTTCAGGCCTATCAGCAGAAACTTTGAAGAAGAGGAGAGAGTGGAGTAACATATTCCAAATATTGAAGGAAAATAATGTAAACCCAAGAATACTCTACCCAACCAAATATCAATCAAGATAGATGTAGAAGTAAGAGTCTTCCAAGACAAGGAAAAACTCAAAGAATACATTAGAAGAAACCCAGCACTACAGAAGATCCTTGCTGACCCAATATGGGTGGAAGAACAACACTCACCCAGCATAAATAAGAGACCGCCACATAGAACACCCAGAGGGCAACAAAGAGAAAACAGACTCCAAGTTAGCATTGGCTTAAAAATGGCAAGAAGTTAAGAATCACACACACACACACACACACACACACACACACACACACACGAGAAAGGAAAGTAGGAAAACTCCCAACAAAAAAGGTATAAGATGACATCACAGAGCCCGGAGATGGAGATAATAACCCTGAATATCAATGGCCTGAACTCAGGCATTAAAAGACTGAGACTAGCAGATTGACTTAGAAAACATAACCCATCAATCTACTACCTACAGGAGACATATCCCAAGGCCACAGACCAAAATAGGCTGAGGATCAAAGGCTGGGGAAAGTCATACCAAGAAAACAGCAATTCAAAAAAAGCAGGGCTTGCAATCCTACTCTCAGATAAAATTGAACTCAAAGTACAAACCATAAAAAGAGATAAGGAGGGACACTATATAATGCTCAAGGGAATGGTAGACAAAGAACCACTAAGCATTGTAAACATATATACCCTGAATGAGAGACATACTTTAATACGTCAGCCAAACACTCCAAACAATTATAGAGGGTGACTTCAACACACCACTCTCTGAGAAACAGATCACAGGGAACGAAACTTAACAAGGAGTCTAGAGATCTAAACACAACAATTAGACAATTTGACCTGATAGATATTTACAGAGATTTTCTTTTTTTTCCCCTTAGGTTAAAATGTAGCAGTTTATAATTTGTTTTCCCTTTTGATTCATTTTTGTATTAAATTCTTGGTATATTCTGTTTTCTTTTTTAAAACATCATTTTATTGGGGGTTCATATAATTCTTATCACTACCCATACATACATCCATTGGGTCAAGCGAATACGTACATTTGTTGCCATCATCATTCTCAAAATATTTACTTTCCATTTGAGCCCTTAATATCAGTTGCTTATTTTCCCCCTTCCTACCTACTCCCCCTACCTCATATACCCTTCATAATTCATAAATTGTTATTATTTTGTTATATGTTACACTGCCCGAAGTCTCCCCCTGCCCTCTTCTCTGCTGTCCATTCCACAGGGAGGAGGCTATATGTAGATTCTTGTAATCAGTTTCCCCTTTCTATCCCACATTCCTTCCACCCTCCAGGCATCGCTACTCTCACCACTGGTCATGGAGGAGTCATCTGCCCTGGATTCCCTGTGTTTCCAGTTGCTATCTGAATCAATGTACATCCTCTGGTCTAGTCAGATTTGTAACGTAGAATTGGGATCATGATAATTGGGGGAGGGGGGGAAGGAAGTATTTAAAAACTAGTGGGAAAGTTATATGTTTCTTCTTTGCTACCCTGCTCCCTGACTGACTCATCTCCTCACAACCCTTCAGTAAGGGGGTATCCAGTTGGTTGCCGATGTGCTTAGAGTCTCCACTCTGCACTCACACATTTACAATAATATGATTTTTTGTTCCTTGATGCTTGATATCTGGTCCTTTGACAGCTCGTGGTTCACAGGCTGGTATGTTTCTTCCATGTGGGCTTTGTTGCTTCTGAACTAGATGACCACTTGTTTATCTTTGAGCCTCCAAGACCCCAGACACTATATCTTTTGATAGCCGGAAACCATCAGCTTTCTTCACTGCATTTGCTTACGCACACGTTTGTCTTCAGTGATCGTATCAGGATGTTGGGAACCCACTATATGATTTTTAGTTCTTTGATGTGTGAACACTAGTCCCTTCTACACCTCCTGGCCAAAGAGGCTTGTGTGCTTCTTCCATGTGGGCTTTGATGCTTCTCAGCTAGATGGTTGCTTGTTTATCTTCAAGTTTTTAAGACCCCAGATGCTATATTTTTTTGAAAGTCGGTTACTGTCAGCTTTCTTCACCACATTTGCTTATGCACACATTTTTCTTCAGCAATCGTGTTCAGAAGGTGTGCATCCTGGAATGGCAATCTAATAGAACAATGTGTTCTTGCATTGAGTAAGTGCTTGAGCGGAGGGCCAGTGTCCATCTGCTGCCTTAACACTAAACCTATAAATATATGCACATAGATCTGTTGCTCCACACTCTTAAATAAATATATTTACATATGTACATTCCAGTCCTTGGACCCCTGTAAATAATCTTTGTCACCTAGTTCTTTCCTCTATTTCCTAAAACTTTCCTCTTGTCCCACTATCATTCTCAGCCTTCATTCTGGTTTCAGTAATTCCTCTCAGTTACCTTGCCCTTGGTAACTCCCTACCAGTCCTCCCATCCCCTCCCTCCACTGATTTTGAACCATTAAATTAAATTAAAATTAACCAACCAAGGGAAAAAAAGTGGTTCAAAACCACTGGCTGGTTAATTTTAATTTAATTTATTGGTAGTTGGATATACACTAATTAAGCTTACTCATTCAACATAACTGTACTGACTTTTAAATTTTGTATGAGACATAACCCACTGTAATATTTGTGCTACGCACTAGATTATATATAACTATTAGTGTCTTAAGTAATCAACTATGATCATTTTAACTGAATAAATTACTTTAAAGCAATTTTTATATATGGATATTCAGGCATACCAGCCTACCCTGATATGATCGCTAAAGACAAAGTGGGTGCATAAGCAATTGCGGTGAAGAAAGCTCATGGTGCCCAGCTGTCAAAAGATATAGAATCTGGGGTCTTAAGAGCTGGAAGATAAACATGTGGCCATCTAACTGAGAAACAACAAAGCCCACATGGAAGAAGCACCCCAGCCTGTGAGATCACAAGGCATTGAAGGATCAGGCATCAAAGATGCCCCCCCAAAAATCATATCATTGTGAATGAGGGGGATTGTTGAGTGGAACCCAGGACCCATCTGTGGGATATTGGACATCCCCTTGCAGAAAGGCCACGGGGAGGAGATGAACCAGTCAGGGTGCAGTGTAACAATGATGAACCATATAATTTTTCTTTAGTTCTTAAATGCTCCTTCCTCCCACTATCATGATCCCAATTCTACTTGACAGATCTGGCTGGACCAGAGGATGTACACAGGTACAGATAGGAACTGGAAACACCGGGAATCCAGGACAGATGAAACCCTCAGGACCAGTGATGAGAGTGGCGATATCAGGAGGGTGGAAGGAAGGTGAGGGAGAAAGGGGGAACAGAATACAAGGTTCTACATATAACCTCCTCCCTAGGGGACAGACAGCAGAGAAGTGGGTGAAGGGAGACATCAGATGGTTTAAGGTATGACAAAATAATAATAATTTATAAATTATGGAGGGTTCATGGGGGAGGAGGGAGGGGTGAGGGGGGAAAATGAGGAGCTGATACCAAGGGCTCAAGTAGAAAGCAAATGTTTTGAGAATGATGAGGGAAACAAATGTACAAAAGTGCTTGACACAATGTATGCATGTATGAATTGTGATAAGAGCCCCCGATAAAATGATTTAAAAAATGGAAATTCAGGACTCAATAATTTCAATTTTATCTTTTCATTTTCTACAAACATGTCGGAAAATTCTCAACTATAAGCAGATATTATCACCTTACAGTAAATTGCATAATGTCATTTGAGGAATAAAAACCAATAAAATGAATGGGGGAAAAGTTATGGTCAGATACACAAACTCTTGTCTTTATAAAAGAATTTCAGTAAATTTTCTACATTCAATGTAGAGGTCTGACTTTTGAAATTAGTTTGAGAATTCGGACATACTGTAATTCCAATCCATTTGCAGGGTCTGCACATGAATTAATCCTCCAACGAACAGCATCAGACCGTAATTGAAGGTGAGAATAGCCTTATTATCAGACAGAGAGCACTGTAACGTTAATTATGGCAGATATAATTAGGTTAAAATCTCCTATTTTTATCATTTTCTTTTCCTTTTGATCCATTCTAAAGCTGTAGCAGGGTAAAAAAAAAGCAGACAAAATCTATGTGGATTAATTTTGACTCTCGTGAAGCCCCTCCAGCCATAGATCAGGGATGTTAATAGCCTTGCGACCATGCAGAATGCGTTGTAAATCAGATTAATGCTGATGCATTCAGGTTAATATTTAACATCTTATTTGCTTTCCTTTTTGATGCATTTAAAATTTGTTCTGATTTTTTAATATTTTCTGATTTCTTTTCCATTGAGATTTTTATCTGTCTTAGTTATTCCTTTTATTTTGTAAGTCCTGTTTTTATGTATATGAAATATGGGATAGAAAATCTATAGAAACAGTAACTGTATTAATGGCTTCCTGGATGTACGACAGGGAGGGTGATTGGAAATAGAGAACTAATAGCAATGAGAACAAGAAGGGAGAAAATGCTTCAAAATGGGCTGATTATGATTGTACAGTTCTTGTTAGTATGATAGAATTATTGAACTGTATGATTTCTGAATTGTATGCCAATGAGACTTAAAACACTAGTGAAACTTGAGAAAAATGCTATTCCTTTCCAAAAATATTGTCCAAAGAAGTATTTAACTATAACATTTCATGTGTGAAAACACAAAATTTGTGTGCTGCTTTAGAATTTTTTATTATAAAGTATTATTCTGGGTAAAAGTCAGATGATTGATTCCTTGCTGAACTTATAGACTTATCTCTGTGATTTTCCTGAAACAACAAATAAAAACAGCATGAACTGAGGAACATCTAATTCATCGATTGTTCAGAGAGGTGGCCTATATATTGCTCCCATCTCTAAACTCTGTATCTCTTGGGTAACAACTTCCTACTAAATTTGAGACTGTTGCTTGAAAGTGAAGTAAATGTACTCAAGAGCTCTATTGGGATGGTTAAATCTATAAATATCAGTCAAGATGCTTTGTCCATTTAGTTTTTCTTGTGAACATTTTTGTTTCAAATTCTGTCTTCGAATATCTCATTGATCTGAATGTTAGACTATTGTTTAAAGTCACATAAGCAGATATATTTACTGCTTAGATGTTTGTTTTGTGTCTCACTCTATTTCTGCATTTATCATATTGCATATTTGCTTATAAAAAACTGTGAATAAAAATAATTTCCCTTTTTGTTTCATTTTGTTTTCTTCTTGTATAAGTCCAATGTTACCCAGGATGCAGCTCACAATCAGATTCCAAATGCTTTCCTTGATGTCCTCAGTCTGAAGTGAAAATTTCTTCCGATGATTTCTTACAGATATATTTATCTGTACATTGCACATGACAGCTCCACTATCATTGTTTGGAATCATTATTTAATTTTTTGTTTCAATCAAATTTTTATCATTATTTTTTGTTTTTGTAATGATGAATTATGTATATCTCTCAACAATATGGGCACATTACTTTGATATGGTAAATGTCCGGTATATATTTTCCAGTGTCATTCATCATTCTTTCTCAGAATACTTCCTCAGGAGTTTAGTAATGGATTATATTGAACTGTCCCTTGCGTTGGATGCTTACTTTGAAGATGTTATGAGTATCTATTATTAAAAAAATCATTCATTTATATTTTTTCTAAATCACATGATCATGGATAAAATATGCTTACATAGTAAGCATATGCTTACATATTTTATTACCTGTGAAGAATATAATTGAATGAACTAATTCTTGTCTCATTTTCTGGAGGACATAATACTTTTTCTGGAAGGGAAAAAGCATGTTTTTTTTAAAAGAACATTTTTAGATGTTCGGGGTACTGAAGAAAAGACTAAGGTTCATTAAATTGTGTGTAATTTATCTCCTAAGGAAAATTGTTCATATTATGGGTACCTTGAAATACTGTTCATATTCATCATTCTCAAATTCTCCATAGAGATTTCAAGTGTCTATAAAACAGGATGGAAATAAAGATGAATAAATCATTATCAGTATATTTTAATATAACTTAAAATAAGCAAAAACTATGAGCCTAGAGCTTAGAATAACCAATTCATTTTTAATTATGTGAGAGCAAAATTTATGGTAAAAGTTGTACTCATTTTAGGAAGTTATTTTATTTTAAAAATAATTTTATTGGGGGCTTGTACAACTCATCACAATCTATACATCCATACATTGTGTCAAGCACATTTGTTTCCCTCATCATTCTCAAAAAAAATTGCTTTCTGCTTGAGCTTTTGGCATCAGCTCCTCATTTTTCCCCTCTCTCTCTTCTCCCCCATGTACCCTTGATAATTTATAAATTATTATTATTTTGTCATATTTTACACTATCTGACATCACCCTTCACCCACGTCTCTGCTGTCCATCCCCCAGGGAAGAGGTTATATGTAGATCCGTGTAATCTGTTCCCCCATTCTCCCTCACCTTCCCTCCACTCTCCTGGTATCACCACTTTCACCACTGGTCCTGAGGGGTTCATCTGTCCTGGATTCCCTGTATTTCCAGTTCCTATCTGTACCAGTATATATCCTTTGGTCTAGCTGGATTGGTAAGGTAGACTTGGGATTATGATAGTGGGAGGGGGAAGAAGCATTTAAGAACTAGAAGAAAGTTGTATGCTTCTTCATTTGCTACACTGCACCCTGACTGGCTCATCTCCTCCTCGTGGCCCTTCTGCAAGTGAATGTCCAATTTCCCACAACTGGGCTCTGGGTTCCCACTCTGCACTCCCCCTCATTCACCATGGTATGATTTTTTTAGAGTTGTACTTTTACTCTTTCAAGCAATCTTTTCCTGCTAAAGTAGTCCTCACCTGGAGCTTTCTCTTTGATGACCAAACTTTCAGAAAAGAAAGTTTGAAAAAATAGGAAACTATTTAATATTGTTAGTATGAAGGAAATTGGAAGCAAGACTATATTTTAAAATTCAAGCCAAAGTTATACATATTTACACAGTCTGGCTATTGAATACATTATATTCCTAGAAATATGCACCAAGACGCACACTGACCATAAAGACATCAAGGAAAAACACACCACCATTGCTGTATTTGAGCCTGTTGTTGGAACCAGTGTATGAATAGATCACATCGAGAGTCTTATCCTTTTCCTCTGACCCTTGACTAACCAACCATGATATTCTTTTCTAAGTACTGGTTGGTCTAACCTGAAAAGTTGTCCAAAGCACTTGAGAGGAAGCCTAGCCATCCATCCTTCTGTGCGTCATTCAGTCTGCATTTCTTCTAAGATAGATTAGTTTGTTTTTTCTGGCATTCCAAAGTACTTTCAGTATTCGCCACCAACATCCTAATTCAAAGTCCTTCTTCTGTGATCCTCCTTATGCACTGAACAATTGTCTCATACATGTGAGGCAATTGAAAATGCCATTTCTTGGGTCACGTCTATCTTAGTACTTAAAGTGATATCTTTGTTCTTAAACACTCTTAAAAAAAGTCTCATGCAGCAGAGCTACCCAGTGCAGTAAGGTATTTGATTTTTTGACTTCTGCTTCTATAACCATGATTGTAGCTACAAGGAAACTGAAATCCTGACAGTTTCAATCATTTCTCTGCCAATCATCTTGTCTATTTGTTCAGCTGTGAGGGTCTTATAGCTATAATTTATAGTAAAGATTTTATATGTGTGTGTGTATGTGTGCATTCCGTTCTATGGGACAATCTTTGCTTATCATCAAACTCTTCAAGTTCTCTTAACTTTTAGTAAACACGTTTGAGTCACCTGCATATTATACATAGTTAACTACTTCTCCAATACTGAAATATCACACATGGTTAATGAGTCTTCTCTAGTACTGATACCTTGTTCTTCTTCATTTAGCTTGTTGAAATAGTTGTAGATAATATATATGGAATAATTATGGCGAAAAGCTACAACCCTGACACACACTTTACTTATTCTAAGCCATGCAGTATTCTCTGGTTATTCTTGAATGACTGTCTCTTAGTCTATGTAGAGATTCCACATGAGGACAGTAAAGTATTCTGGAATTCCAGTTCTTAGAGAGTGGTATCATAATTGCATATGATTTACACAATTGATGATATTTGCATAATCAATAATATAAATAAATATGTTTCCAATATTCTTTGCTCTTAATGATCTATAGACAGGATGTCATATCTAGGACATGGTTTAAGGGAATATATTTGTTGGCCTTAAAAGTTCTGAATTTTAAATTTTAAATAGGAATTTAAATGAAAGGAGGTATGTGGGAAACTAATTTTTTATTATAATGTGAGAAATAATTCACTTAGTCAAAAAAGCAAATCATTTCCCAGATCTAAAATCTATAAATAATATTAACAAATAAAACTTTATATAGCATTTTTCTAATTGATGCAAAGGAAATACCTAATATTCTTACATAAAATTCAGTAGGGATTTCCACTTGGTTACATCTTGTAATAATTTAGTGACATAATTTCACAAAGTATCATTAAACAAGAGGTTAATAAAAACACTCCTATTGCAGTTGATATCAATATTCTATGATTAAACATATATCCATGTTTGATTAACAAGATTTGAGGCAAACATAAAACCATAATATCAATGGGTGTATCATTTTCAATTCTATTAGATATGCAGACATACCTTGAAAATAATGGCCATTTAGTTCCAGCCAATAGCAATAAACTGAGTACACATTATTAAAACCAGTTGGAATATTGAGAAAATTATTGAAATATGGCAAGATACATGGAGTGAGTTACAGGCTGTTAGAAAAAGTTGCCAGGATATTTGCTCCATGCGAAGTTGCCACATTTTCAATGTGTAGAAACATGAAATATCTATGAAATACAATAAAATGAAGTATGCCTCCATTCATAAGAGTAGAATTACTGTGTTATACATTAACTTATAACTGTTTTAACACATTGAAGATTTGTCAAACTGTTTTCTAAAGCACCAATTTACCATCCTACCAGAAAGGTAAGAGGGTTCAAATTTCTCTCCATCTTTGTCAGCCTTTGTGTTTTGCCTGTCTTTTTATTCAAGCCATCCAAGGGGTTTCATCAGTCTAAATAAAATCCCCTGTTTCTTATTTATTTAATACTTTCTTCCCTGTACTCTTGACAACCATTGATTTCCTTACTGTCACAGTAGATATCCTTTCTCTAGAGCAGCAGGTCTCAACCTTCCTAATGCCGCCACTCTTTCACCCCATGTGGTGGTGACCCCCAACCATAAAATTATTTTCATTGCTACTTCATAACTGTAATTTTGCTATTGTGATGAATTGCGTGACCCCTGTGAAAGGATCATTTGACCCCCCACAGGGGTTGCAACCTACAGATTGAGAACCGCTGCTCTAGAATATCATCCCACTGGAATCATACATGGAATAGCCCTTTAAGATGGCCATATCTCACTTAAAATTCATCATCTTTTTCAGCTTGATGGCTCATTTATTAGTACTGATGACTATTTTATTGTATAGCTCCTTCATCATGTTGAAATCTATTTATCTTTATTGAAAGCTACTTTGGTTCCTTCTGATTTGGGATTATTATGAGAAAAGCTGCTGTAAACTTTTCCAAAGTAAGTATCTGTTTTCAAATTATATGGACCCAACAAAACACCAAGGTGATTGTGTGTTTGTAGGGAAGGCCATATTTATTTTTAGGAAACATGCCAACTATCTTTACAAGGGAGGATGCCCAGATTTTGCCTTACATGCTTTGAAATTGTTGTCAGACAGGATCTGTTTCTGGAGAAAGACAGAGTACTGGGTAGAGGGTCAACAAAAAGTAGGACGACCCTCAGGGATGTAGAGTGGACAAAGGAGCAGCAACACAGGAGTCCAGCAGAACTACTTTTGTACGGCTGGCACGCCGCTGCACAGGGTTTCCTTCTGGTTTACAGCGTCCTTACGAGCCATAACGGACTCCAGAGGACCGAACAGCAGCTGATTCTCCAGGACAGAATCTGGATGACTAGCAAAGATGACCATCCATTTGGGGAAACCTATTTTGGGCTCCCTCTTGGATCCTAGGCCATGCTGTCTTTTATCAATCTAGAATGGTGAACCATGAGCTACCAGTAAAAAAAAAGAAACACAGTAAATTGAGAAGAAGTGTAAATATTTACAAAGCAAGGATTTTGTAATCTGAAGGTCCAAGTGTGAGTTTTTCCATGTAATACACATGGAAACTAGAGATTTTATTTCTGGATGCAATGCAGAAAGGTATTCTCAGAGAATGGAACTGATTCTTATGCATCATATCATTATTAAAAGTTAAACAATAAACCCAAGTGCAAACATGCTCCCACTGAGTTGATTCTGATGCATAAAGAGCCTCCATGGGGTTCTCCTGATGAATGCCTGATGGGCTTGATCAAAGACCTTGAGGTTAGTAGTCTAAGACTCTACATGCTTATCTGCCACTAGGACTTCCTTAAAGAGTTAACTGTCAATCATTCAATTGCAAGTATTTAAACAACAGAACTCTCACAAACACCAGATTAGGTGGCATATGCAACTGTACCTTTACATTCATAAGTGTACACACAAAACAAAGGAAAGCCCCTTCCATCAAGTAGATCTGACTCATAATGTCCCTTAGGAAAGAGTAGCACTGCTCCTTAGGATTCCAGAGAGTATAATTCTTTATGGGAAAAGAAGACCTCGCTGTTCTCTCATGGAGTGCCTTGTGCATTGGAATCACTGACCTTGTATGCAAAGGACTGAATAATGAGAATTTTAAGTTTGACAGGTTGGAGATGATCTCCTGGCTAACAATAATTTAAATCCAAATGTAGAGAAGAATCCCTATTTCTTTACTTGACAGTATCTTCAAGAACTGAAGTAAGTAAGATGATGGTAGTGTAGTTTACCTACCTACCTACACACACACACACACACACACACACACACACACACACACTAAGAGAGAATACTAAGGGTATTGCCCTGGAGAGGTTGATTTTGGAGAAACCACCATGTGCTCTTTAAAATCATGTTTAAAAATCTCACCAGCCAGAAGAAAGCTGATGGTGCCCGGCTATCAAAAGAGATAGTGACTGGGGTCTTAAAGGCTTGAAGATAAACAAGCGGCCATCTAGCTCAGAAGCAACAAAGTCCACATGGAAGAACACACCAGCCTGTGTGATCGAGTGGTCCCAAAGGGACCAGTCACCAGGCATCAAAGAACAAAAAATCATATCATTGACTGCACACCTCCATGATAGGATCGCTGAAGACAAATGGGTTCATAAGCAAATGTGGTGAAGAAAGCTGATGGTGCCCGGCTATCAAAAGAGATAGTGTCTGGGGTCTTAAAGGCTTGAAGGTGAACAAGCGGCCATCTAGCTCAGAAGCAAATAAGCCCACATGGAAGAAGCACACCGGCCAGTGCGATCACGAGGTGCCCAAGGGACCAGGTATAAGGCATCATGCAAAAAAAAAAAGATATAAGTGTGTGTATGTATGTGTATATATGTGTATATGTATATATGTATATATATATATATATATATATATATATATATATATATATATATATATATATATATATATCATATTAAATGAAGGGGGAAGTGCAGAGTGGAGACCCAAGGCCCAAGTGTTGACCAATGGAGATCCCCTCATAGAGGGGTTTAGGAGAGGAGATGGGTTAATTAGGTGTGAGGTAGTATCGATGAAGAACACAGCTTTCCCCCGGATCCTGGATGCTTCCTCCCCCCAACTACTATGATCCGAATTCTACCTTGCAGGGCTGGATAGGACAGAGGCTGTACACTGGTGCATATGAGGGTTGGAGGCACAGGGAATCCAGGGTGGATGATACCTTCAGGACTAAGGGTGTGAGGGACGATGCTGGGAGAGTGGAGGGTGAGTGGGTTGGAAAGGGGGAACTGATTACAAGGATCCACATGTGACCTCTTCCCTGGGAGAGGGACAGCAGAGAAGGGGGGAAGGGAGACCCCGGGTAGGGCAAGATATGACAAAATAACGAGGTATAAATTACCAAGGGCATATGAGGGAGGGGGCATGGGGAGGGAGGGGAAAAAAAAAAAGAGGACCTGATGCAAGGGGCTTAAGTGGAGAGTAAATCCCTTGAGAATGATTGGGGCAGGGAATGTATGGATGTGCTTTATACAATTGATGTATGTATATGTATGGATTGTGGTAAGAGTTGTATGAGTCTCTAATAAAATGTAAAAGAAGAAAAGAGAAAAAAATGATTAGGGCAAAGACTGTACAGATGTGCTTTATACAATTGATGTATGTATATGCATGAACTGTGAAAAGAATTGTATGAGCCCCAATAAATTGTTAAAATTTAAAAAAAAATCTCACCAGCCAGATATCCATGTTGATCATTTACAAGTCCTACCTTCTATCAAATAGTTGGATATATTTCAGGCAAATTCTTCATCATTGCATAAAAAGCATCCTCTTCTCTCCACTGTCTAATCACATGTCCTTTTCTTTTAAACTCGTTTTCTAGTCCCATATGCCTTCTCTAAGACAATAGAGGTTTCTCTAACTCTCATTTCCTTCTTAGTCCTTAGTAGACTTGTCTTTGACATACGTACTTCCAGTAACAGTTTCTTAGAAGGAATCTAAGCTTTTACTATTATTAGCCCCCTTGACACTCTTTCAACCTTTACTCATCACCCACGTTAAAATAATTTTCACACTTAGGTAACTGTTAGAGTAGCACCCCAGTCTTGGTACCAAATTCTGTCTTAATTATTATATAGTATTGTCATGGCACAAGAACCATAGTGGATATATTTAAAAAATGAAACTTCATTTTCTCGCAGTTTAGGGAGGTAGAAGTCCAATTTCTTCATGTTACCACTATGAAACGCTTGTTCGTGTTGGCTGTGGTGGAGTCCTTCAGTCTATAGTTCCCAGTTCTATGGAGCTCGGAATGTCCTTTGGCCTCTGGTTTAACTCTTCTATGCTTCCTTATTCCGCTCTTTTAATATTTGTAAGAGATTCACTCAAGACACATCTGACATGACTCCTGGTCATTAATATCATGAAAACAGTACACTCTCAAACAACAACTGTGAGGAGAGTTTGTTGTTCTGTTCTGCACAAGGATCACTGTGAGTCAGAACTAACTCAAATGTCCTGAACAACAGCAAGATTCCACTCTAGGGCAAGTCTCCCCTGCCCTGTAGAATCACTCTCCGTTAAACTCAATAGCACATCACAAGAGCCAGTTGCCTAAAGGTTGAATCCACACATTAATATCCTGGCCCAAAGACCTGGTAACCTATTTCCATAGAGCCTAGCAAATCCTAGGTCTACTCTGTGACTTCTAGGATTTCCATGAATTGGAACTCTTTTCAGGCCAATGGGTTTGGTCCACATATAATTAAAGGCTGGATAGGGAAAGCCTGTCTCTTGTATATACACCCACAGAAGTTAGAATGTACAGCACATCGTTGCGGGGCACAGTTCAATCTATAACAGAAGAAGACTGTGATAGAGGCACTTTTTATTGACCTTTCTAAGGAATTTGCTTTGACTGGCCATAAATTATTCCTGCCAAACTTCAGGGCTTTGGAGCCTTGAAGTGAGTGCCTAAAGTGGCTTGTAACAATGTGAGGAATTGTACAGGAAAGAAAGCACTTATGAGCATAGATTCAAGGGAATCACAAATGGGAAGCTTAAGGGCGTATTTTATTTTCTCTGCTTGACGGTTATCTTACAGTCTAATGTGTTTTCTCCTGGTGCACATGTGTGCTGATGAGACAGTGTGATTTTACAGAACAACACTGATGCCCTGGGGTAACCCCAGCAGCTTGCAGTCCAACTTACTGAGCTGGTTTCCTCCAGAAAGTTTATTCAAAGGAAACTTGATGCCAAACCTTAGTCTTCTGTTTCATTTCAAGGTTTCATAAATTTAGCATCTCATTAATGATTAACAACTAGGTAGCATTGAGAACAGGCTGACTAAGCTTCCTTTCTAGATTCTGACGTAGCTACAATTTAGATTTGTTTTATTTTTTAAGAGCATACTTGTTTTACTTTTGTTTGTTACAATTTTCCATGGCTATTAAAATGCCTTACTGAGAAAAGATTGTATTACTTAATATGATCACAGTTTTGGGTTTGTTTTGGTGGGGGAGCGAGTTGGCTCCATGCCACCTTAGATATTTCTGGGGCAGTTGCTATCCCAGTGCACCTGGTTTGACAGGTGTCTAAGTGTCTCTCAGAGCCTCTTAGCAGCCGGCATTATCCAGCAGCTGTGGACGCTGATAAAGCCATTGTGAAGTGGAAACCTCGTATCCTCCCAGGCATAATGCAGCCTAACCTCAGCTGCCGAGATGAGTGTGCTGGTGCTTTCTCCCTAGCCAGAAGCACAGGCTTGAGAAATGTATTCACACTAACACGTGCACTTACAAATCTGGTCTTTGATCATTACTGTAATTGTCACACTTTGTAATTCCCACCGTCTGGTACTCAAAGGAGCAACTGAGCTGGCCATTTCCACAGAAGGAAAGCAAGGCAAGAAGTGGAAATTCAGAGTTGTTGAAAGATGCACAGAATAGTTCATTTGAATATGGACTTCTTCCCATAGAAGAATTGAAGCTCATGAAATGTATATGACATATGAGGTGACATTATGTTAAGGAGCTCATTTGAGGCAAAGAGGCCCTGGTGGCATCGTGTGCTGTGCACTGAGGAGCTGACGGAGGTCAGCAGGTTCATCCCATCAGAACCTACTAGTTGCTGTACCAGAGAAAGATGAAACTCTGGGATTGCGGCCTTGAAAGCTCCCAGGAACAGGTCTATTCTACCCTAGGATTCCAATGAGTCAAAATGGACCGGATGGCAGTGAGTTTGTTTATTTAAATTGATGCCAGAGAGACCAATATGAATACAGAGAGACATCTCGTAGAAAATACAAAACCAAAAAGCCAAACCCACTGTCAGCGAGTCAATGCTGACTCAGAGAGACCCCTGTGGGGTTGGTGACTGTAACGGTGTAGGGTAGTAGAAAGCCCAGTCTCTCTCCCAGAGTTGCTGGTGGCTTTGAACTGCTGACCATGTGGATCACATCCTGTGGTAGATATATAATCATTTGTCAATTTGAGGATTAAGAGTGAAGAGGTGGAGTCTACTCTGCCAATTGAGTCATAGCCAATGAGGGTTCTGTGTGGGTATAGCTTTTCCCTAAGGATTCTGGAAATTCGGTATTTCCTCCTTGGAGGTGGGAGACTCTCAGTTCACACCCTGGGAGACCTAGCAGCTGACAAGACACATGAACACACCCTGATGCAGCCCTGGGTGCTGGAAAAGCCATGCAGAGATCTCTGCCAGCACCCAGGGCTGCATCAGGGTGTGTTCATGTGTCTTGTCAGCTGCTAGATGTTTCCAATGCCACTGGACCCCAAGACTACCCGCTGGCCTGTGATCTTCTACATTTGGCATCACTGCATGTGTTTCATGAGTCTGAAGAGGACTTTGTAGATTGGTATCGGACATATAGGCTAATATCAGACTATGGACTTGACCTAGATTGGGCTGGGATGTTTTCTCAATGTTCAATTGCTCTTGTATATAAATCTCTTTCTTACACACATATGTGTGTCCATGGAGTTTTTTTTTCTAGTTCACCCGGACTGATACACATCTTATAATCACTACCTCACCAGGGCTTCACGTACCTATAAAGTCAGGGATGAAGTAAGATAAAAAGTGGAACAGTTTTGGGAAAAAAAAATCCACTGGTATGTCTAGCCAATTCCCACCCAGATATTTCCTACTGTTTCATTTTTTAAAGTTGATATAATTGGTTGGCTGTAGGCAGAACATTTTCATTACTGATTTAAATATAGCATAGTAAATTCATGTGATAATTTTTTGTACATTGAAAATCAGAGTTGCTTCCTCTTTTGTGTTAAATTTATCAAACCTGGCTCGTCTCTAAAATTAATTAATGGTAGCAGAGATACACCATGGATGTGTACATGCAATTTTGATTATGTTTGTGATTGATTAATTTACTGACAATCAGAATTGTGACTCAGGAAATTAAAGTTAAGAGCTTAATTTATATGATATAATAAAAGGAGCAATTTCCTTAATTTTAATTATAATATCTTATTTATCTATGATGGATAAAGTCAACAAAATGCTAAAAATACATAAAGTGTTCTATTTATGAGTACTTTCAACCAAGTAAAGAAAAATTTCAGAAGTCTATGTGCTGCTGGGGAAAAAAATACATGTGGGAAATGTTGTTTGTTACATCTGTGTTCCATATTTCAAAAACCTCAGAAATAAGTAGCTATCAACATTTCTTTTTGCACCCAAGGCCAGCCCTTTAGTCTGGCCATGCATTATTACTATAAAACTTGAAAACCAAGAGGCAAAATGTCACATACTTATGTTATAATGAAGCTATTGATTGGTCATGCATTTTGCCTTCCTTTGCTTCAGCTATCCTTTGATTTGCTGACTTCTCTTTCCTTTTCTTATCAAATAAATGATTGCGACCTTCTGAATTTTCAATGGACTGAGTGCAAATGACCAAACACCAGAAGAGTTGTGGGATCACATTAGGAACAATATATAAGAGGGAAGCAGAAGGTCAATAATGACAGGCAAGTAAAAAACGTAGCAAAAACAAAGGGGAATAAATGAACTGAGAGAGTTGAACAGAAAATATTAGAGGGGCTGAAGAAGACAAAGTAAAGTTTTATGATGTAATTGCTAAAGAACTAGAGCTAGAAAATTAAAATTAAAAAACCCTTGGCAATTCTCAAGCTGAAAGAAGTGAAGTGAAAATAAAAGCCTGAATTTGCATTATTGTCAGAGTTTATGGTAATACATTGACTAATATAGGAAGCATCAAACAGAGCTGGAAGGAGTCACATGTCATTGTACTAAAAATATTGATTGACGCGATAGTTACATAATCTGGGGTCAACTTGTGGATATTAAGAGTGAAGGTCTAGCTTGTCAATCAGTTCACAGCCTGATGATGCCTCCTGGTGGGCATGGCCTTCTCATGAGGATTCTGGGAACTTCCTCTCTTTCTCTGGTGAGGTGGGCCACACTCTCTCTCTGCTTCATCTTCCTGTTGAGGAGCCTGACTCAGAGAACTGGAGGAGCCAGGCTGAGATGCTTCCACCAGCACTGGATCCACAAGACTTTCCAACCACTGGCCTGTGATCTTCCTGCATCCGGCATCATTGCATGTGCTCTGTGAGTCTGAAGAAAAATTTATGGACTAGTCAGACATATGGGCTAATATCAGACTTAGAGACTTGATCGACTGAGCTGGGATGTTTTCTCGGTATAAATTGCTTTTCGATATAAAGCCCTCTCTTGCACATGGGTGTGTATCTAGATCTGTTTCTCTAGCCTACCCAGACTAACACCTGATTTAACAATGTCAGAACGTGACACATAAATGAAAACTGATGACACTGAAGGAAGAAGACCAGAGACATGGAAGGCACCAGTGACATACATGATTCAAATTATTGATAGAATACCAAATGAGGTATGTCAACAAACTGATGCCATCTTGGAAAGTTATCATATAACTATACCAAGCAATTTGAAAGACCTGACCAATTACCGGGGAGAGATCCATCTTCCTACCCATTCCCAAAGAAAGATGATTCAAAGGAATGTGGATATGATCAAATAGTATAATAAATATTATAGACAAGTGAAATATTCCTGAAGATAACTCAAAAGCAGTTGCAGCATTACATTAATATGGAGCTGCTATAATTTTAAACCAAATTAAGAAGACATGCAAGAGGAAAAATAATGCTGATATCAGATAAACCTCGACTGAAACTGGAGAATACCAGAGAGATGGTTACATGTTTTATTGATTATGCAAATCATATATCTATTGTTTAATTACTTATACTGTCAAATATACATATTTTGCTTTGTAAACAATGGGAATTCCAGAAGACTTAATTTTGCTTAAACAAATTGTGTACATGGACAAAGTAATCCTTCAAGCAGAGCACATGGTAGAGTTGTATTCGTTAGCCAAATTATTTAATCTTTATGCTGAACAAATAATCTGAGGACCTGGACTATATAAAGGAGAATATAGCTTCTGGATTAGAGGAAGATTCGCTAGGAGCCTGCAATATGAAGGTAACACACCTTCCTTGTGTAAAAGGAAGAAGATCTGAAAAACCTATTGATAAAAATCAATGACCACAGCTTTTAGGATTGTACCCCATCCTTATAGAAAACAAAAATTCTAAAAATTGAGACAGTAAGCAACATCATGATAAACAGAGAAAGTATTGAAGAGAATTTCATTTCACTTGGATCTGTAATTAACACTTAAGGAAGAAATAGTCAAAAATTGAAATTTGGAAAATTTGTTGCAAAAAATCTCTGGAAAGTGTTCAAAAGCAAAGATGTTGCTTTAAAGAACAAGATGCATCTGAGTCAAGCCATTCACATTTCCATTCATTTCTTATACATATGAGAGAGGGTCAGTGAATAAAGAAGACAAACATATTATATGTCTTATGGCATATGGCATATCAGTGAATAAAGAAGACAAACATATTATATGTCTTATGGAATGAGCAAATCTCTCAGGAGAAACACAGCCAGAATACCCACTAGAAGCAAGCATGGTGAGACTAAGCCTCATAGACTTTGCACATGAAATCAGGAGGGATCAGTACCAGGGAAAGGACATCATGCTGGGTAGAGGGTCTGTGAAAGAAAAAGAAGACTCTACGAGATGGAGTCACCCAACGGCAGCTAGGGGTTCAACAATCACAGTGATTGCGAGGATGTCCCTGACCAGGCACCAGTTCATTCTTCTAGACAGAGGGTCACTGTGAGTCAGAACTGACTTGACAACACCTCCTACCATTAGCAATCTTCGACACTTTTCTTTCCTATCTAACTATCATTCTGGATATCTCTTGAACTCTTTTTTTGTACCTTCGTCACCTATGGATTCTACTAAAATATCCAATTCTCCAGAGTTGCTTCCTACTCATTACTAAGAAAATCCTTACAATTTTAGCACCTAGACTTTTATATGTGATTTCCTTAATCCTAAGTCACAGAAAGTGTTCTCCATCATTTACATCGGCTACATAGCAATTATACTGGCTCAATAACACACGCTTGCTGTCTTCTTATCTCTATTAGATTGTGATTGTGTTGGAAATTGGAAATAAGATCATGCATTGCAAACTGCAGAGTACTTAACAAAGCTTCATACACAGAAGCCATTCAAACCTCCCCTGGAAATTAAATGACATCAGTTCAATCTGAAGATGTTAGTCAACTGCAGCCTCCGAATCAGCAGTGTTGTTTGACTTTTTAAATATTGAAATTATATATAGGAGACACAACTTCTATAGTGCACATTACTTTGATAGAATATGCATCCCATCTTCTGTTACCACATTTTCAAGAAATATAATAAATATCATAAGTAACCATTATCTTCTATACTAGTACTGGAGCACGCACACATCACAAACACACAAACCCTGATATTGTCAAAGGGTGATTTAATAGATCATTTCTGTAGCTATAATTGCTGCTTTGGAATATGACTGTCAGTATGAAGTAAGCTGTTTTTAATGTCAGCTAAAATATATGATACTACCTAGAAAATCATAATGTGGAATTAAACCCTTAAAATAATCTAACTTTATGTGTATGTTTTCCATCTATATTTTTTCTGGTGAGCTAAGGAGCAATGCCAAGACTTATATACACCTTGGAAGTAGATAAAATTTCTATAAGCGTTTGGCAGCTTCCGTTTGCTTGTGAAATTTCAGTGACAGTGAAGTGTTTTGATTTTGATGGGAGACATCTTGTAACTTCTTTGAACTGTATCTAAAATCTTCTGTTATCCATCTTGGCATTTGTTGAAGCTTTATAAGTTTGGTCTGTGTGCATGTGTTAATACTTCACAGGGTTTACATTGGTTTAATGATCAAGTTGTTTTTGTTCTTGAATGTTTGCTTTCTGCAAAAATGCAACCTGCATTAATAGGGATGTTTAAACATTGAGAATGTACAATAAATTTAGTTGTCTAAAAGCTGAGCCTACACCTTGTATATATTCATGGATCCCTCCATTCAAAAAAAAGAGACTCTCTCACCATCCTTCCTTCTAAGGAGCATTCTGGCTGTACTTCTTCCAAGACATATATACTGTATATACTCGAGTATAAGCCGACCTAGTTTTACGACAAAAACTGCATTACAAATGTGCTGTAAACCTCGGCTTCTATATGAGCAAATATGGTATTCATTTTTTCCAGGATCATGATTCAAATACATCAATCCTTCTTCCACCTTCCTTATTCGAGGTACAGCTTTCACATGTATAAGAGGTGTTGAGAATACTATGGTTTAGATCAGGCTCACTGCAGAGCCATGTCAGTGTGTACACTGAGCAAATGATCTGAGAAACTGAACCATATGAAGAATTGATGCATTTAGATTATGGTATTGGCAAAAAGTATTGAAAGTACCATGGACTGCCAGAAGAACACACAAATCTGTCTTGAAAGAAGTGTCACCAGATGTTTCTTCAAAGCAAGAATGTCCTTGGACATAATCAGTCTCTGGAAAAGGAAAACAAAGGTTGAGAGCAGAAAAGAGGAAGACCCTCGACTTGAGGAACTGACACAGTTTCAGGGGAAATATGCTCACACCCAACGGCTGTGAAGACGGTAAAGGAATTGTCGGTGTTTTGTTCTGTTGTACATAGGGTAGCTGTAAGTTTGAGAGGATACCAGGGCCCCTAAGAACAATAACAAGAGAATATGGTTTATCTTCATGTTCTGGACCTTTCCTTATACATCATACTTCATTCCTCCATTATTTACCACCAACCGTCTTTTATAAGCAAATCAATATCTTATTATTATTTCCTTTAGCCTTTAATTTAGAACATTGTCAAACCCCATTAATTCCTAGTAATTTTTCTGATTTTAAAACATAATTAAAATGATGCCAACTATTTAAACACGTAAAGAGAAAAATGTCACCATATGGTAGACGCATTGCATCAATAGACTATTTTGGCCTCGTTCTCTTGCGTAGAGCCCATTTCTACACATACCTTGCATGCACGCGTACGTGCATACATATTTTATTTTCAGTTCTTTTATTGATCTTATAAAGATTTTATATACTGTGAATTTTATCTGAAATTGGAACATGGGTGTACGATATGATTGAGATTCCTTGGTGGCACTGTGGTTAAGTGCTTGGCAGTGAAATGAAAGGTTGGTGACTCAAACCCATGAATGACTCCGTGGGAGAAAAGATCGGACAACCAACCCTGATCAAGATTCCAGCCTAGGAAACGCTTAGCTGGAGTTCCACGCAGTCATATGTGGTCAATGTGAGTCGGACGCAACTCAACTCAGTAGCCTACCACCGAGGCAAGAGAATACTGTAATCACCTCCATGATGAACTCTGCTCCGCCATCCTGTCTCTGTTGAAGACAGTTCTTTGGAGGCCTGCCCTGTCTTTGCTTTAATACTCGTGCTACCATTGCTCCGCCCACTCCATTTCACCCTGCTCACCTGCTCTGACATAGAACACATTATTTGGCCAACATGTCCAACTCTTGGACCAGCTCCTTCAGCATGTGACCTGTGCAGTCACACAAAATCCCAACCTGTTATAAAATGACACGTGTCTCATGTTGACCTATGGGACTCAGAATAAAACTGTGCTCCCTTTAGTCTCATGGACTCCCCTCCCCCCCAGAAGTAGATTAGCAGGCACCCCCCACCCCGTCACCCCCACCACCCACCGCCCCCAGGTCTCATTTGGTGGACTTGAATCTCCAACTTTTCTATTAGCAGCTGAAAGCACTACCCAGGGGAACGAAAAAGCAGGCCACCCGGAGATAAGACCGAATCCCGGAGTCCTTTCCTACTTACTTTGTATATGCTCCCAGAAATGATGGAGTCAGTCCTGCCAAGCCCCCCATCTCTGAACTTGAACGCCTACTGCTTTACAAAATTCATCTGGGTACGCCTCGTTTTCACTCGTTTCTCTAAGTCTTTGTAGGGTTTCCTTCCATACCCTAGGCTTTACATTGTCCTGGTTTGGGTGACTTCATATAACTAGGGTTTTTTTAGGCGCCAATCTTTATATCTTCTTCAGTCAATTATTGTAGGTTTTATACACTAACTTAACAAGCTATTGTCACAGATAGGACCTTTGAAATCTAACAATTATAATAGGAGAAGTAAGAAGCACATGATTGCTCATCTTTACTCCATATTTCACTGAGCTTGGTTGAACTTTAAAATTCTGATGAGTGGAGAATAAGGAGTATTGTACATTGATAATGTAGACCGTCTCTACTAGAATGCTTCCAGCTGCAGAGAATAAAAATACACTTAAAGAATAGCTTACAATTGACCCTGTACGATCTTACATACGAAGAGAAAAGAGGTACGAAGTTTTCAGGGTTGGTTAATTCAGCAGTTCAAGGATTTCATCTGGTGCCCCCTAGTAGGATCCTATCCATGTTTCCCATTGTGTCATTTTCAGCAAATCCCTGTGCTCCTCCATTCTCCTCGTGGCTATGTGAAAGTTGTAGCCTTTTCAGGCTTCACATGCAGATTTGATCACACATATTTAAGAAGCAAAACGTTCCTCCACTGCACTCTGTTTCATTAACGAAGAGCCCTTTCCAAAAAACCCTGCAGAAGACTCTTCACTGCCCATTTTCCAGAAATAGGTCCGGCGCCAGTGACTCCATGCTTCTCAACTGAGATTCAAGAGCCCACTATGAGTGGCTGTGTTGAAACTTAGAGGGGCTTACACTCAATTAATGCTATGGCTCCTTGCATAATTTGGATACTGTTAGGAAGAAGAATTGCATACGATTGTTCATTAGGCAACACATAGTGTCTGACACATAGGCAAATTATCTATATAAAGCCAGTGAGGATTTCCCCCATCATGATGACTAAATTGTTTTAGAATTGGCGCTGCTGGTTACAGCATGCAGTGTTGTAATCATGCACTGACTAAACAGCTGGCAGTGTGGGGAACGTGCACACTTATTTCTGGATATGATTCCTGTCCTGGGGCACTACTAAAGCACCCAGCAATGGCCTCGGAATGGCCATTCATCCAGAGGAACAAATAATATGTGAATCTGCCTGGGGACACAAACAGCTAAAATTGGTTGGAGTCATGCAATATGCATTGAGCTTGGTCAAGAGAGGATGTGGGTCATAAACCCAGGCAGGGTGTAATTGGCTCAGGACAAAAGAATGGATGAGACTAGGTCACAGTAACAGACCTGGATAATATCCCCAACTCAGCTGGTGAGTTTTTTAATCCCTAGCCAATGTGCATTATCTTATAGGTACTTCCTTTGCGACCCTATGCAGAAGGTGGTCTAAATAAAAACAAAATGAAAACAACAAAGAGAGGGAGGGAGAGGAGGGCAGGAGGAATGAATGGAGAGAAGAGAGAGAGTCAAAGAATGAGAACAGTGAGACGGGGGTGGGTGGGGGGGGGGCTCAGGTGGCAGGAGCATTCTTGTTTCAGCATCAATTTTCACACCTGCACTGGGATACATTATGATCCCCTAGTGCCAGAGACCTGGGGTGTCCATGCTAGCTGACACAATATGAGAACTACAAGGCACCTTAATTAAAGTCAGAAACAACACTTACAGCTAGGGATTTATGAAAATTGGGATAGAAGAAGAAGCCTCTATTTTTCTCTGCCACTCTCCTTTTAAAAATCATAAGGTAGACACCAGAGTGTTAGTGAAAACAAAAACGTCTAATTGCAACGCATTCATGACATACCAAGATGAATACATTCCTGCGGTGGGTGGTGAAGACTTTAGAGGAAGTTTGCCTAGTCGGTAGTCAGTGAAATCGGTTTAAATATTGAGCCTTGGCATTACACATTGTGAATAGAATATAGACAATGCAGAGGCATCTGTCAGGTACGGTGGCGGCAGCAGTTTTACGTATACTGTAATAAACCTACCGGTACTTTTCTGATTTCATTCTTATTACTATACTATTTTGGGGAGCAAGAATGATTAAAATTGAAGTAGCAGAAGTGCAGGAAAAGGGCAACGACTGTTGAAATCTTGGCATAAGATTTGCTATAATGGCGGAGGGGCGAGTGCAGAGCTGGGAGGAGAAGGCAACAGGGACCCCGAAGTCGGCATTTTCTTGGATCCTCACTGAGGCTGGATGATAAATGACGTGCAATGTAGCAGCTGTCTCCACTTATGAATCTCTGAGTGATAATATGCCTCTGATATTGATATCATTAAATGTTACAGTTAGGCGTATCCGAGGTTATTGTCAATTCTGGTTTCTGAGTGGACTCTTGCCAGTGGCTAAACATTTTTGCCAATATTACATATGCCTCTATAAGAACTTATTTTTAGCCCTCTGTCCTATTACTTCTCGTGCTTGTTTTTCATTTTTCTATGAGTACAATGATGGCATCTTAATCCTGTATTCATTGGCTTCTTCTGTAGAACACATCTTATTTCACAAAGGATTTCAGAAAGGTAAAATAATAAATTGTTGTCTCCTAAACAGGATAACCTCTGTCTTGGGGCTTAGGTGCGTGGTTGTAAAATCATGTAAAATCCAGCCCATCACTGATTAGAAACTTTTCAGACTAGTTTTCATTTCCTTTTTCTGGACACTTGTCTTCTGACCTCTGAGTTTGGACTCTTTTATGTAAATTGAAGATCAAGGGTAATCTTCCGTGAGGATCCATCAAAAGCCTCAATGATCAGAGGTCCCAGCTGCACCCAGCGTTTTAAAGAAGTATCTCCCTGAAATGAGAAGATATTTACCAACTTTTAGAAACAAGAGGATGCATCTTCCAAGCGGTAGGATAAACAAGGCACCGAGTTGGTGGTGAAGGTTCTTTGGACTGGCCTATCTCCATGTACGTTTCCTGATACTTGCCAATCGAACACTCATATGGCCGCATTCAAAACAATAAAGGCACATGATCCTGAGGGAGATTCCATATGACATTAGTTTCCTGGATGCTACACCCGCTCACAGGAACCCTGGCGACATACTTGACTGCTAAATGACACGCTGCTGGTTGGAACCTACAGCTTCTCCTTGGGAGAAAGATGAAGCCGTTTTCTTTAGATTACAGCCTGGGAAACCCTGTGGGACAGTTCTACCCTGTCCCATAGGATTACGGTATGTCATAATATGTCTGAGGGCAATGGATTGCGCTTGGTTTGGTTTGAAGTCTAATCATGGAATCATAGTACCTGGTATAGAATGAATGGTTAAAAGGCATTTTTTTTTTTGAGAAATACAACACAGACAGAAACCATGCATATCATTGCCTACTGGAGGGGTTGAGGCGTTTTCTGAAACGGAGTGACATCCTTCATCATAGCCTGAAGCCATTGTGTGAAGTGGTGACAGCTCCCTGAGCTTAAAGTGTTTGCTCCTCCACTGAAAGTAAGTGTGTAGGGGGCAAATGTAAACCTAAAAGTGTGGGTCACAACCATGCCGACTTTCAGCTGGGAGTGAAACTGGGACTATTCGCATCATCTGCCTGCAGTCTGCCTCTTTCTAGGACGTAGTAAAGACTGTCACTGTTCTTTTGTTGAACCAATTGCTCTGAATACTCTGAGAACACTGTTGTTATGACTCAGAGTTATAATCTCATCTTCTATTCTCATAACAGCAGTCCTTTGGTAATAGGGCTAATGAAATATATTTGGACTGGCCCGTTTGCTAAAACCAAACAAACTGTCATTCAGTCCATTCCAATTCGCAGTAACCCTATAAAAACCAAACGCACTGCCCCTGAGTCAATGCTGACCCAGAGTGCCCCTCCCACCGCCACCACCTGTGAGTTTCTGAGGAGGTAAGTATTTACAGTGGTAGAGAACTCAGTCTCTCTCCTGGTGAGCTGCTGGTGGTTTTGAACTGCCAACCATGCAGAACACAACCCAACATCTAACTACTACATCAGCAGGACTCCTACAATGACCTACAGGACAGAGTAAATTAGAGCAGTCCTGTAGTGTTCCCAAGGCTGGGCATCTTTGTTTAAGCAGACTGCCTCATCTCTCTCCCATGGAGTTACCGGGGGTGGGGTGGGGGTGGGGGTGGGGGGGGAGGGTTCAAAGTGCCTAGTTTTGCATTTGGGGTTATCAGCTGACTATTTTAATCACTATGCCGCCAGGGCACACTTTGCCAAAGGCAACTAAATACCACTTCCTTCTCATTTGCTTAAGGACAAGAGTATGTAGGTTTCAAAAAGAAAACGTTTTGTTCTAAAATAAAATATGGCACCTATGAAATCATATAAAATGTAATTTAAGGAAACCCAGTTCTGTATTATAACAGGATTTTCTTATCAAGCTCTCTCCAGATGCTGCAGCTGTCACTTAGGCCATGCCAGTGTCTGGTGTCATGCCAGTTTGATGCAAGTTGGTTCCACTTGTCACCTTTCAATTTCCCAGCTGGCCTCAATTTTAAAGGGCATATTAGCATTATCATAGCAATCTTAAAGATGTGTCTTGGCTTGAATTTAAGCCTGTTTTGTTTCTAAGTCACAAAACATAATGAAATACCACTGAGATAAAAAGGATTTTATTGTCTATATATGACATCCAATGCTCTAATCTCTGACCAAAGGAATTGAAGAGTTTTTAAAGAAGGTGGTTCTATGAGACCACTGCAGTGTAGTACCATCAAAGGGAACGGGAGGTGGTTTAGAATACCCTGGCTTAAATAACAGGTGTGTGCTGTGTCTACTTCCCTGTGCATATATTGAACATCCCAAGCCCTTTATTTGAACAGAAATAGTTTTCCAGGAAGTCTTTAAAAGTACATAGAACTATGTGACCCACAGAAACTCTGAAAACATAAATGCACTCCAAATTAAATTATTGAGCGGTCACATCACTTGTGTTGTGAATTATTAATGGTGGATGTCAAGCTTTCCTAAAATACAGATGTTTACTTCAACCTCTTGAAACGTCTTCCATTTTGCAGTTGTATTTTCATTGCAAAATTACATTATTAAACTCAAAATTTTTGACAGAGCTATTTGTTCTAAAATGAACAAAAAACTCAGAACTCCTTACTTGCTAATAAATAATAATAATAATTAAAGACTTTTAGCCATCATTGAGGAATGCTAATCACAAGTTAATGATAATAATCATCAGTATTTTAAATCTTTGGGAGTGCATTTTTTGTCCTATCTATTTTTCATCTATAAAATGGGGCTAATGCTACTCCTTGTGAGTTTTCTGTGAAAGTGTTAGCAGTGTCGGGGAACATCATAAGTACCCCATGGTTACGGGACTCTCAAGCACACAAAGTGTACACGCAGCCCATACAAACCCACATACACACGTTTACTTTTGTGGAAATCACAAACTGAAAATGTATATACAAGTCATCGCACGTGTCTGATGAAATCTAAGATTCAAGCAACATGAAGTCAGAAATAATGCGGACTCTGCCTCGTTGTTGCTGTGATGGGGCCATTGAGTGGGTTCCACTCACAGCAACTGTGTGTCCAACAGAGAGCCGGTGCCATCCCCACAGGTTTGCTTATGTGTGAGCCCATTCATGCAGTCAGTGTGCCAACCCATCTTCCCTACACAGCCCTTCCTCTGTTTCCCTGGCCCTCGACTTCACAAGGTCCAAGCATGCTGTCCCTCTCCAGGGACTGTCCAAGGGACGTGAGCTGACTCTCGCTATAATAACCTCAAAGACAAATGCTGGCTCTGTTTCTTCCAAACAGATGGTTTATCCTTTAGGCCATTCACAGTACTCTCTGTCCTTTACACCAGTGCCCTAACTCTGTTTTCTACTAAGTAGAAATGGCAAAACTTTACCCGAATGAAGGAACTTAGTGAACTGCGTACCTTTCCTTGTAAACAAATTAAAACTGTGTTCAGAGTTGGAATTATCTTCAGCTCTTTTAAGTTCCAGCCCAGTATTTAATTAAAATAGATTTCTTAATTTGTTGGAGAAATAAGTGTCTACTGTTTTCATGTCATTCTGGAACAGTGAAAAATATAATATCTGAAATGGATGGGACGAGGCAGAAAGAGATTCGGTTTCATGGGCAACAGAATCATCAGTTAATGAAGAGCCACTTTTACAAAAGCGAGTTGCCCGTTCAGATGTGCGTTTTTGAAAGGTGAGTCTTTTAGCTGCACCATGGATGCACTGAAGTGAGAGGAAATGATTAGTGCAAGATCATTTGGGAGGCTATATTGTTGGTTATATGCTTATCACACTCTGTGTAGATGTCGAAGTGGTAGAAAGGACTGGGTAAGGGCTTGCTGCCCGGAACTTCAGTTTGATTTGAGTTTTACTATTGGGAGCGGTGAGAATCTTGAGCCAGTTACCAGGTATCAGTGGCAGAGCCAATGCTTTCTAGCACGTGCAGGGCATCTGTAGCTGATATGTGGATTGCTATAATGACTATGTGTATCCAGACACGCATTTGTTGGAAATATGCTTGACATATTGTCAGCACTCTCTGTTTTTTATTTTTATTATATGCCGCATGCTTGTATGCACTAGAAACTTCAATCATTGACAGCGCATCAGTTTGCTTGGTGGAGAATTGTGTAGGTTATTTTCAATGTGCCAGACACAAATCTAAATTGCTTCAGCTTCTTAACATGTGGTATCCATCTCTCTTTCTTATACAGGTTGAAGAGCCATTTATAAATCATATGCTATTCCAGATTGATAAACCTTCAACCTTCAAAATCCAGTAATTTCAATAACCCGAATCCAGCATTTCAATAACCCGAATCCAAGAATAGAAATGTGAGAGGAACCTCAGCCATTTTTATTTCCATCAAGATTGCCAACCCCATAGTTACCAGAAATACCATATGAAAAAAGTCTAATAAATAAGTGATTAAATTAACCTTAGTAGAACTTGAATTTGACATTAATTCAAAGAGAGGAAACAGCATTATATTTAGATTATAATTTTATACCAAATTTAAGAAAAACTCTATTATTCAAATACATTAAGTTGAAAGAATAAGAAGGCTCGTTTGGCCAAATAGCATTTTGATGTGGTTCCCTCTTAATATGTCCCACCTTCCTACCATATGCCATTTGTCTAACACAGGCTGTTCTAGGTTGAATAACCCCAATGCTAATGTTTACTGTTTATCTGTTGTTTTATTGCTTAACCACTAATAAAATTTGTAGATAACTTGCTATGGAAAAGAAATCTCATACTCACATCATTGGAATACTATAGCCTCTATATTTTATTTCACTGCCTGGGGTTTGATCATGCGAACAATATAGGGCGATAGCAGCAGCTTCAAAGGAGCAGAATAGCAAAACCTGCATTTTTTCCTCATCAGACAGCTTTCCTTTTAGTGTTGAATAACCATGATTTGGTTGTTCTCTGAAGGGCTAGCAAGTGCAGTCTCTTGGAAAACCTTATCAAGACAGCAGTAGCTGTATCAATAAGATCATACGATATTTTCTCAAAAACAACATGGACTTTTATAGACCAAGACTACAATCCCAAGTTGTGCAATTGTTGCATAGACATTGGAATCTTATGGGGCAGTTTTTCTGACTCATTACCAATCTCACCATAAACACCTTTATCCTTTCTCTTATAAGTTATATCACATATTCAAATCCAATTTAAGTTAATGCCAAAATTTATATTTCCAAATTATAATTACTCCCTGAGTCCAAAACATGTACCAATCATCCCCACAACATGTGGGGAAATCTTCAACTTCATGGTAATTACAGAGGTTTTTGGGTTTGGTTTGGTATGATATTCACAGTGTTCATTTCTCCCCTGGACTGAACGGAGCCTGCTGAGCCCAATGAGCAGAAGCTTAATGTAGCTTCCGCTCCCGGTGCCCGGAGTCCACATTGGCCGCCAGTGTGGGGGTTGTCTACCTGGCATCAGCAGCAGCGAGACCAGGGAGCTCCTGAACAATAATGCCTCCCTCCTGGCACTTCTAAGGTGGTTATGAGGCTCAATGGTTGCTGTGAAAGCTCTTTGTACATGTGGGGCTGCATCCTTAGTGTTGCTAATTCATCAACAAAGGGTTTAGTCACAGTAAAGAGATTATACTTCCTTAGTGAAGAGACTGCTTCATTTGGGGCCCAAACTGGGATTCACATCAACCTTGGGTCATCTTCCCACCCCACTACTTTCCTAGCTGTGTGACTTGAGGCAAATCAGCTAACCGTTTTAGTTCTCCTAGATCACGTGGAAAATGGCAGCGCAGATATCTACCTGCTACGGAGAATATGCTGGATTACCTTCATGCATAGGGTTTTCTGCCATGCCTGATTTCTTAGGCTTCCTTTTAGAGTCTCTCCATTCATACATGCAAATAACCAAACAGAGGTCAGTCTAGGTGTTTGGTATGGGGTTTTCCAAAGGAGGAAAGTGTGGGTGCTATGAACTACGTGATGACTGAAGTCCACACATCTGAATAAACTGAATGTGTCAGATTTATCTAGTTATTGTGATAAGCAGCACCACCTCTGTTTCACTTACCCAGATTACCTTCCAAGTGATTTTGACTAGCTCCTCTGGATCACTGAAAATCTCTCTGATAGAAAATAACCCATAGACCTAATTGCTTAATTTTAATTTTTGACATAGCAATAAGATTCATAATGCTAAAAAATCAAACACTAATGTAATACTTATAGTGAAAAAAATTCCATTTTCTCTTACCCAATTGCCATTGGTAGCTTTTAAAATTCTTAAAGTTATTACTTCTGCTATTTATTTGACTGTGTTCTCTATTATTATTTCAGTCTTAAATGTTATCCATGTATTTCTAACTGCTTGTGACTAGAACTTAAAATTAAGCTCTCTGTCATTATCCATCATAGCCAAAGTACTTCCTCTCCTTCCATCTTTGCAATTTAGTTTTCACCCATTTTTAGACTATATTTTCACTTTCTTCCAGTTTCCTGTGTGCTGTTTACCCTGACAGACTGCTGGAAAAATAACATCCCTTTAACTTGGCATCTGTTTTTGAAGTAAAGGGATATAAAACAATGCATCAGCTGAGAGGTTAAAAAAAAAGCAATTTTCTTAATCTGGGATGACTAACTTTGAGGCTAGCAAAAGTGACCGACCCCTTTGTTAGGGTACGATAGGCCTGCTTATACAACGCCATCCAATCATTGGCTGGGAGCTACAAGACCAGAGCAGAAAGGGCACACACATCTATGCATTAAACCACAATCTCAACGAAACCATCTAATGGATAAAATCCATCAAAGAGAAAAGTAGGGTATGAAAAGACCTGTTTTTATGAATGCACCTATTGCTTTTTACAACTCAACGTACAGAAAACCAAAATCCTCACAAGTGGACCAAGAAAATATTAAAGTTGTCAAGGATTTTCTCTTGTCAAACAATCAAATGATACATTGCACTGGGTAAATCTGCTACACAAGACCTCTTGAAAGCGTTGGGAAGCACCTGACCCAAGCCAGGGAGTTTTCTATGGCCTCATATGCTGGAGAAGTGGGACACTGAATTAGGAAGGCCAAGGAGGACTGATGGATTTGGATTCTGGAGCTGGCAACGAATCTTGGAAGCCCCAGGGCCCATCAAGGAAACAAAGAGTCCTACGCAGTCCAACTATTCCTTTGAAGAAAAGATAGTAAGACTTTGTCTCGCTTACTTTGGACATGTTCTCAGTAGAGCCTTCTCCAGGGGAAAGGATAGCATGTTTGGGAAACTGGAGGAGCAGCAGAGAAGAGGAAGAACCTTGACCAGATGGATGGCCCTGTGTCTGCCACAGTGAGCTCAAACTTAACCACAGTGAGGAGGATGTCCGACCAGGCCGTGCTTCATTGTTGTTGCAAACTGGGGGGTTATGAATTAGAGTGGGCGTGACAGCACCTAACAACAACAAAAACAACAACAACAACAACAACAGCACTGTGTCTGGAGCCCCAGGGGCACAGTGATAAAGGACCTACTCTTCTGAAAGGTAACCATTGCAAACTCACCAGCCACTCTGGGAGGGAAAGATGCCGTGGCCTACCTCCCTCAGGATTTACAGCCCAAGAAGCCCTTCTAAAAATCTATGTTGGAATATCAGGTGGCTATTAGTTGAAATGGTCAATTTGTTAATTTGGAGCAATTTAGAAAACATCAGAAGTTAGGAGGGATGAGGGCATGGTGGTTAATATATTACGATTATTTCTGTAAAACAAACAGAAAATGATGACATTTAATCAAAAGAAATTGCATATCAAATTGTGTTGGTTGCCAACTAGTTGACTCCAACTCATCATGAGCTTGTGCCTGGCGAGCAGAACCGGTCCATGGGTACCCAAGGGTATGCCTTTTCAGAAGCAAACTGCCTGATTTGGCTTCTAGAGAAACAAGCCAAAATAAGCGAAGAAGAAGCAATAACCTTTTGGCTAGTTGTTGCATGTTTGGCTCTTAGTTTCACCCAGGAAATCCTTTAAATTGTATAGTTGTCGTAAACAAGCATTTGGCCAACACCTGCTTATTTAACCATTGTTGTATTTTTAAGAGGCCTGTGGTTTAGTGGTTACACTTTGGGCTGTTAACCACCAGGTCAGTGATTCAAAATTAACAGTTGCTCCTGAGGAAAAAGACACGGCTTTTATATTCTGTAAAGAGTTACAGTCTCAGAGACTCACAGGGGCAGTTCTACCCTGCCCTATAAGCCACTATGAGTCAGCATCAACTCAATGGCCATGAGAGTAAGAGATAGTTTTCAGAAACCATAGTTGAAGCACCTAACTGCTGAAAACAGTCTCCCACTCATCTCGAGAGAAATTTGTAGCAGGGTTAAGTCTTGAAAACCTTATGTGGGTTAGTTGTACTATGTCATAAGTGTTGAGTGAAAACTGACTTGATGACAAAGAACCTGATATTTGGTTTGGGTTACATTTTTTCTTAATGTCCTATGCCCTTTAGGAGATCTCAGACATAGAAAAAGATTGGAATTGGAATATTTTACAGGTAATCCATGACTTTAAGGTACCGTATATACCTGAGTGTAAGCTGACCCAGAGATCAGCCAAGGCACCTAATTGTACCACAAAAATGGCATAAAACATGTGCTGAAAAACCTTGGCTTACACATGAGTATATATGGTATTAAAATTATGACATACCACATGTATGGCAATCTCATTCTACATTTTATGATTAGTAATGTTATTAAGTAAAATGTTGCAGTACATTCTTTATGGATGTTATCATTCTCAAATATTCTCTTGCAGATGTTCAATGTTACGATTTACTGTTAAAATATTGCTAGAAAATTGCATCTTCCTGGGAGAAACTTATAAGACAATATATGCAAGGAAAATTGCTGAGTTATGTGAATTTACTGCAAGCATTTGATCAGGATAATATGATGAGACATTGGTAGAATAAATCATCTATGTGTCAGGAATGCTGAATTTAGAACTTGATACTGTCAATTTAGAACATCTCATGGATCATGAAAAGGCATTAGTGATGTGTCAGGAGTTACCAGGTTTTTGAAAAGCAAAGAAAAGCTGAAGAAGAAACAAATAATGAGGACAATGGAGTGAAGCTATCTTTTTTCTTTACAAGTGAAAAGATTAGATGAAGTTTTTGTTGTTGTTGTTGTTTCCCTAAAACTAACTCTTGCTTGAAAACATGGAACTAAATGCTGGTCCTTCTTCTGAGATTGATAAGAAGATTCAGGAATCAATGAAATGTGACTTTGTCATGTAGGAAGAAAAAAGGAAACATATCAAAAAGACAGCTCTCACTAATTTTGTGACAGGAAAAAGCAGCCCCATTCCATGGTATAATTCAGTTAATCCCTTCCTTTATGGGTGTGGGGCGGTAACTCAATTTCCATGTGCCTGAGAGAATTCTTGCCAAAGGCCTTAAAGCTCACACAAGAGGAAAGAAGTGGCAGGGCATTCACTGCACACTAAGACAAAGAGTTGTGAAGAGTCAGCATTGACTTGCTTGGAGTGAAAGATCAGCGGATGAGTAGCAGACACATGGGAGGAGAATCTTCTGCTCACTGTGACTTTCTGGGTGGCCTGCTCTGTTGGATGCATGTTGCATATGGTGGTGAAGTAAAATCTCCTAATATGGTTCTTCTTTGTAACTCTTTCCAAAAGATTGGATGGGACATGAAATTAGGTTGTGTGAAACATTAATAGAAAAGATTGGAAAGTTTTGCCATTCCCCTGGATTTAAAAATGAGGCAGGCATCTCATAAACCAAAAGAGACAATTTCCAGAACTCAGAAGAAAGAATTCTTAGAGCCGTCAAAGAAAATGGAGCACTAGCAGAGGACACTTGAGATCCCTCCTTGCTTGAAGTAGCGGAGGCTGTATAGGCCATGACACACCAAGACCAGAGAATGAGACACGAAAAACACAAGACAATGTCCAGGAACAGTGTCCAGTCTAGTTGCATACATTGTACTCGGACTACAAAACTTGAGAATTAATTGGTTCAATGCCTCTGAAACTTGCTGTGTGAGTGGGTAGGGAAACTCATCATGGGAAAGATGAAACTGAAATTATTGAAAGTGCATATTCCTTGGGCCTTCAGCAGAGCGCATTCCAACTTAAGCATGTTTTCTTAAGCACCCTGACGCTACAGGATGCAAATCTTTCAATACCAGAGCGATTTATTGTGCAATGGTGAAAATGGCTATGATTACTGAGAAGGTGGGAAACATCACATGCATAAAAGTAATTTAAATTGTAATTAACTGTAAAGGATGTTATTAACTCAAGAAGAAGAAATCAGTGAGAGTATGTTTCTCTATTCTTTATATAAAATAATGTTGTATTCCATTCTGGTCAGATCTTTGATTAAAAATTACATGAAACATTCTGATTAGTGTAAAATTTGGTATTAAAATATGAGTCCTAATTCTTGCTTTAATAGTTATAAATGATGTAAATTTAGATGTTCCTTTGGACTCCCTTTGCCACCTGACAATCTCTTTCTTTTTTTATTATTAATTATTTTATTGGGCACTCTTACAGATGTTGTAAGTATTCATAATTCAATTTGATCAAGCATCATTGTATAATTGCTGCCCTCATCAGTTTCCAAACATTTTCTTTCTTCTTTATCTCCTTGATATCAGATCCCCTCTATCCCCTCCCTCTCAATCTGTTTCTTAAAAATTTTTAGCCCTGAATGTAACCTTGGGAGCACATCTACTCTGTGACAGCCTTGGACACGCTAAGGGACAATTCTACTCCTCTGTATAGAATCATGTGAGTTAGAATTCACTTGATGGCATTTTTAAATCATGTGTAGGGAGGTGGGTATCCAGGATTTGTCTAATTTAATTTATGAATTTAATATAATCTAATAATTTGACAAATTATATTGAATTTGACCTAGAAAGGGAACAATTGCTATTATAATTCCTATTATAATTACCATACAGTTCCTAAATTCAGCCTAAGGACTCTCAGAATTAAGATTCCTACAAGGCTTAAAACATTGTCTAATATGATATCATCTGCTCTATATTGCTATAATTAATAGCATTTGCTCTATAGCTATAATTATTGGCAATCCAAATGCATGTCTATAAGAAAAATACAGTAAAAATACAGCTTTCAATATAATACAATTCAACTCTCTGCAAACAAATATAGGAGCTATCTTGGTATAGTGCTTACCTATTAGACTACTAACCCAGAAATTAGCAGTTCAAGACCACCATCTGTATTATGATATTATGAAATATGAATTATAAATTTTTTAAAGCAAAGTATTTTAACTTTGTGAATTATGTTAATATTATCAGTTCTACTTAGTTTCATTGTTCTTTCAGTTATTCCAGTATCAGTTAATCAATATGCAATAAGGATTATAATCCACACATTTTCCCATATTTATATTACTTAGTATAGTAAGGAACAAAAAAACAACCACTTAATTCAAGCACAGATTTAAACTTGGTTTAAAATCTATGCCTTTAGCAAAATATCAAAAGATTAACCGTGCAGGAGAAAATACTTAACGCATAATTGACATGCATCCGTAGTTGTATATGAGTAAGCATGGGAAAGTTCTTATGCCCAGTGTCAAATTTTCTTTTAAAAACCCTTATTTTACCTTCTGTGTTCCTTCTCTGCTCAATTCAGAAGTCAATAAGAAGGATCCTTTCAGTGTGAGTGTATGCTTGTGTGTGTGTGCAAGTATCTTTAGTTTAAGATCGGAACTAGATTCAAACGCAGTCATTTAACTTCAATTTCAGCCTCAAGTAACCAACCGACAGGGGGCATGAGAGCACTGCTGCTGTTGGCAGGTCTATGATTTAGCAACAGTTTTTATTTGACTTTCTTTAGATACTTAAAATATCATTGTGGCTAGCTTTTCTATTTGCAGTTTCTGTACTAGAACTAGTTGCTGAAATCTAATGTATTAATAAAGTGTTGTAACTCAGCAATGCTAATGAATCAAGCATCGTGATTAGCAAGGCGTGTGCAGAGGAAAAAGTTAAGATTGGGTATTCAAACGAAAGTAATTAAAATGAACACAGAGCTGAAAATGAAAATGTGACACACATAAATGGCCCTATTATCACAAGATAACAGAATGCTGTTGAGGCATTTTCCCTGTCCCTGAGAAGACCACAACTTAATGGTTCTGGTTCTTCACTCTCACACTTCCCACTAGAAATGATTTTGTTTCTACAATTATAAAAATAGGAAAGTTTAAGGGAGATAATATGAAAAAATTGGGGATGATTCCTTAGAATGAACTGTTATTCTAAAGAGATTGAATGTTCCACTTTGGATAACTTTCTGCTCTGTTTTTCTAATCCAAGGTTGCTGACCAATGTATACAGCAAGAAGTAAGCAGGGAGGGGGTGCACACCTGTTCATTGTCTCTCACAAGGAAAATCAAGAATCTTCAAAACTTCAGGCAAGCTGTGGATCTTTGAGGATATAATTATAACTTGAATCTTGGAGTTTGTCCATAATGTGACTTAAAGGGTATTTTTTTTAATGAATGGTAAAATAGGAGATGTGAATAATTTCCTTTCTGGATAAAATAGAGTAAGAATAGTTGAGGATCCAGATTTATGGATTAGAAGGTGAACTGCCCATTCTTTTACGTATTTGTTTTAAGACTCCTTTGCCACAGTCTTCTTCATCAGCCAAGCACTATGGGGTGAGAGTTGTATCCTATCTCCATACTTGTTCAGTCTGTATGCTGAACAAATAATCAGAGAAGCTGGATTATATAAACAAGAATGTGGCATCAAGCCTGGAAGAAGGCTTATTAACAACCTTCCATATGCAGATGAAACAACTTTGCTTGCTGACAGCGAGGAGGACTTGAAGCCCTTGCTTTTGAGGCTCCTTCTATTGGATTGTGACTCAAGGTAAAGAAAACCAAAATCCTCACAATTGGACCAGTAGGTGGCATCATAATAAATGGAGAAAGGATAGAAGTAGTCAAGGACTTACTTTTCTTGTATCCACAATCAGTGTTCATGTCAGCAGCAGGCAAGAGATCAAAAGGACATTGCGATAGGCAAATGCCCTGCACAAGCCCTGTTTAGGGCACTGAAAAGAAAGGCTCTTATTGTGAGCGCTAAAGTGAACCTCACCCAAGTCATGGTGCTTTCAATTGCCTCACGTGCAAGCCAAAGTTGGTCATTGGATAAGGAAGACCAAAGAGGAATTGATAGCGTTCAATTACGGTGCTGGGGAAGAATATCGAAAATACCATGGACAACCAATCTGTCTGGAAGAAGTACTGCCATAGTGCTCCTGACAGGCAAGGACAGCAAGACTGGGTCCTCCATCCTTTGAACATATTGTCAGGACCTATCTGTCTGGAGAAGACATCATGCTTGCTAACGTAGAGGGGCACTGAAAAGGAGGAAGGCCCCAAGCAGATGTGTGTCACCATGGCTGCAGCAATGCATGTAGACATAAGAACAGTTGTAAGGGTGACACAGGACCGTGCGGTGTTTTCTTTTGCTGTGCGTAGGTTCGCTATTGATTGGAAACAACTCATTGACACCTAACAACACAGCAATAGCAACAAGTTTAAATTTATGTTCCCATTTAAGTTTAAATCGATACATTTAGATGCTTGGGAATTAATGACCCAAACAAAAGATTTAACTGAAAACTCCTGATTAAAATAAATGAATGAATGAATGAATGAATGAATTAAAAAGAAAACCAATAAGAGTGCTCAGAGAGTCTCAAATTTTACTTCTTAGAAGTTTGTAACATTTTTTCAGTTTAAAATAGTTAAAATAGAGTCCACTCTAACCCTGGGCTCAAAGCAATACAATGATAGGAACAGATTTTCCTTAATCCATCCTCTCTTGTCTAATTCCTATCGTAGCCAGAAGAGCTCATTTGGTCAGTAGCCATGGGATTGAATGAAGCTAACTGGCCCATATGGCAATTGAACTTGCAATCTTGACTTCATTAACACCACGCTTCAACCAGCTGAGCTAACAAGCCAAGAAAATCAAATTAGACACTATACAGAGCTCCTGGTTAATTGCATTTTCCTCTTTGGGCTCTTCATTATTGCTACTTTCACCAATTACCTGATTCTAAAGGGTGAGGACTGAGTCAATGTGGCTCTCATTCTTTTTGCCCTTTATGATGAAATTGTAGAAGGAAATATACTATTTACGTTTAGGCAGCGACTCCATGTTCATAGATCAGGAAACTGACGATACTTAATGTTCTTTGTCAGAAGCTGGAGTGGCACATTTCAGACATCCCGATAGGAAAGCTGCTGTCTTTGTAGGCAAAGGGGTGATCAGCAGTGTTTAAATAGCTCTCCGATGCATTTTCTGTGCATATCATTTCCAGTCCAAATTTGATGCTAGTTTCCTTTATCCTGCGGTCTGTCACTGGGCTTCCATGGGCACCCTGTATTGCAGATAAACCTGGATCGCCAATCATGCATAATGATTGGCACCCTTGGCATTGTGTTGCGGAGCTCAATTTACTCTTCCTGAATTCTGACTTTCCTATGTAGCATGTCCCCAAAACAACAATATGACTGTGCGTCTTATTGATAATTATTGCAGTGTTCTATTCATTAGGCAATGGGAACAAGACCTACTCCTTTCTTTGCTGAAATTACTAGGCATGGATAATAATAGTTTTGCTAAATTTAATTCATTTCAATTAATTAACATTTTGACACATATGCATTCATAAACTCCCTAGGCATCTACTCGATTAATGTTTTATGATGAACCTTTCATGTCAACAAATATTGTGGCTGAAGTGTTTAAATAGGCCAAATCTTTGAATGCATTATTGACATGATTTTGCAATGTATTATTTAAGATGTTGATCTTCGAGGAGAGAAGTTGGTCATTGTAGGTTAATGGGGCTATCTCTGAATTCTTTTGTAGATGGTATTCATTTTTTGTTGAAGGCAGTTTAATACAGCTTAGTAGAATGGAATCACTATCATATGCCAGTATTTATCATTGCATGCAAGTTTCAGAGAAAGCTATTTTTTCTGGTCCCCTAATTGCTAGAAAGATTAGTTATTGACTTTGTTATCTTTGAGGGGGAGAGGATGGATTTGGAGAAGTTTTACTTCAACCATATATTTGAGAAATGAAGGAAGAGTAGAAGCAATGTGTGGATCCAAACTGCAGTTTTTGACTTGGAATTAACATTTAAAAAGTGGTGAGCATTGCCTTTGATTCCAAAGTTCTTTTGTATTTTTAAAAAGTCAATTTCATTTCTATAAAATATGGTCTGAGACAAAAAAAATCATAATTTGTAAATTATCAAGGATTCATGAGGAAAGGGGGGCGGGGGGGGGAATGAGGACCTGATGCTAGGGACTTAAGTGGAGAGCAAATGTTTTAAGAATGACGAGGGCAATGAATGTACAAAGGTGCTTTACACAATTGATGCATGTATGGATTGTGATAAGAGTTGCATGAGCCCCTAATCAAACAACTAAAAAATATAGTGCAAGATCACAGTAATTGAAATATTTTCAGATGGACAGAATAAGAAAAAGTTGCTTCTACAGCCAAAAGCATAGATTTGTCAAATGGATGGTGTTCTCTCGTTTGGGTTTGGCTTTTATGATTTTTCATTATGGTTTATTCATTTGGTTAATTAGCTAAATATTTATTAAATCCCTGTTATATACTGGGTGGATATCTAGGCGCTAGGAATGATTCTGAAAAGAATTATATACAGCTCCTGAACTTTATAAGATTATAGATAGTGAAGGAGACAAAAATAATCAAGTAAGGAAAATGCACATATAATGACAAAATGTCTGATTCCATTAAAAATTCAATTGACTTAGCTAATAGGTTGCTGCTGTTTGGTGCCTACTCGCTCCTTCACTCGCTGGCTCACTCACTCACCATACCAACCCCCTGTGGCTTCCTGACATTTTAACTGGTTACAGGAGTAGAAAGACCAGTCTTTCTCCTGAGGAGCTAATAGTGGTTTTGAACTGGTAACCATGAAGATCACAGTCCAAGGACTAACCACTAAACCACCAGGGCTCCAGAGATGCCTACTAGTCTATTTCAATTCACAGTGCCCCTGTCTCGGAAAACAGAATTAAACATTCTCTGGTCCTGTGCCAAACTCTCTCTTGGTTATCTAGCATAACTAAAACAGAAATACCATAAGTGCCTTATGTTAACAAGTAGATTTATTTTTTTCTCAAAACTTAGGGGGCAAGGAGTCTCAATTCAGGGTGTCAGCTCCAGATGAAGGTTTTCTCTTTCCTGGAAGAAGGTTCTTGAAGGTCTTTGAATTCCTGCTCCTGAGCTCTCTTCCTGTGTTTGGGCAACTCTTGTTTCACTCCTCTGCTTCTTAATTTATATTTCTTTTTTTTTTTTAATCTCAAAAGAGATTGCCTTAAGTCCTCTCTCATTAACAAAGACAATTTATTCACAAATGGGATTAAAACCATAGTCATATAGATTTGGATTTATAAAACATACTTTGGGGGGAACCAAATTCAATCTATAATGGTTTACTCTTTTCCATCCCCTCAAATTCATATCTTGCTTAAATTCACACGTTATCACAGGATCCTGAAAGCCAGAAGTAAATTCAGTGCAAATTTTCATCTTCTGAATCATCTAAATTAAAAATGGATGTGACCTAATCCATCCTGGGACAAAATTCATCCTCATCCCTGAAACTGGAAGTGAGGACTTGGTTTATCTGTTTCTCTGCGAGCTTGCTTGCACAGTTCAATGGGCTGCTAATCACCAAGGTCAGGAGTTTGAAACTACCAGCGGCTCCTTGGGAGAAAGATGAGGCTTTCTATTGCCAAGAAGACTTCAAGTCTCAGAAACCCACAGGGGCAGTGTATCCAGTCCTATAGGGTCACCATTCATCACAATCAACTCAATCACAATGACTTTGGAGGGATTTTTGGAAAGATTGATGGGACAGGCACAAGGTAGATATTTCCATGGGAGAAACTGAAGAGATAGTAAAGATCACATAGAAATGGAAATGTCTGAAATCCAGCAAATGAATTGATATTAGCTCCAAGCACTTAAAACAATCCTCGGTTCTCTGAGGAGTAAGACTATACACAATTTATGGAGATGAGGGGAAGATTTCTAATGAGGCAGATTTTAATCTGAAGTTTAAAGAATGAGAACCAATCAGTGAAACTGTGTACAGTAATCGTGTTGCAGGACACAATAGCTGTTGTTACACCCGACTCTTATTTTCACTGTGTATCACATTGAGAACCACTTCTGAAGCCGACTACTGGAATTGTAATGGTCTTTTCGCACCTGATTTGTTTTCGTCTGGCTTTCCTTCAGTACCAAAAGCCAAGTTAAAGGGAAATTCATTTTTCCGGCAGTCTGTCAGGGTAGGTTGCACACTGGAAACGGGAATCAACTGTAAATCTGACAACATAGTAGTAGGTTCCGTTAACTTCCAAGTGCCTTTTAGAGAGCACAGTCCTGAATGGTCTCATCACTTTTTCCAGAAGGCACCTGTGGCGTCTCTAATTTGCCTCCCAGGAAGTCCAGGAGAAGGAAAAGGGAACATACGGCACTCAGTAGCTGAGGGAGCGCAACTGCTGGTTTGCACTTGTTTTCTCGTTATTCATCGTTTTGCAAGAGGAGCTATAAATTGATTAATAAAAAGGATGTGCAGTATGCTCTCTGTTTTTCATGGTGTCTATGTCTTGGCTCATACACTTGCATGCACCAATATTATCTGGAAATGACGCTAGTCTCTAGAAAGGGGCAGAAGGCTTTAGTCTGCTGACATTTTATGCAAAGCTAAAGGACCTTATTGTTTCAATGGGATTTTGGGAGACTTGGTCACCTTTTTAGGGTTTCCTTAACTAACTACGCTCTTTGATTTCCACCACTTCAAAACTGCAATGCAGATGTCTTCCAGGGATGCCAACCCTTTTCCTTTTGAATTTTGGCCACCAAGCGAAGTCTGAAGGGACGACACCTGGGAGGCGGTAGCATTTCCCAATGGAAAGCTCAGAGGAAAGCTCTTGAGCACTTGGAAACTGCGCCGTGGATGATCTTTATCAGGGAACAATATCCCTCTATCCTTGCCCCTTTTTCTCAACAATATACTTTTCCTTGTTCTTAAAATTTGTTCTTAATAACGCACCATTATCTTTCTTTGTTCTTTGAAAAATTCTATCAAGATTGCATCCTAGTCCCTCCCCGACCCCTAAAAATGTTACCATCATTTCCCAAGCTCTTATTTCTGCCTTGTATTTAACTAACCCGGCAGACAACCCCTCCTCCCCGATCTGCTAGCCACTGTTTAGACTGGGCCTTCTTCAGGAAAGGCATTCTAACAACACGGTCATGCCTTGGAGTCAAGTCAGTTTTGAATTATAATGAGCCTGTGCACAACAAAAGGAAATAATGCCTAGTCTTCCTCATCTTCACCATCTTTGTTATGGGTGAGCTTATTGTTGAAGCCACTATCACTTGCTTTCTTTGATGGAAATCCTCGTTGTCATTGGCCTTCCACTTTATTAAGGATGATGTCCTTTTTCAGGGACTAATATCTTCAAGTAACATGTCCAAAGTATGTGAGATGAAATCTTGCCATCCTCCTGTCTAGGGAACATTTGGGCACTGTACTTTTTTTAAGACAGGTTTATTTATTTGTTCTTCTGGCAGTCTATGATCCTTTCACTGGTCTTTGCCTACACCATAATTCAAATATATCAATTTTCTTCTGTCTTCTTTATAGAGTGACAAACTTTCATATGCATATAGGATTGAAAATAACTATGGATAAAAACTGGTAAAAATCAAGGGACATTTTAATCTTAAAAGTGACAACCTAGATTTTCATGAGGTTTTATGATGCAAATTTACCCAATGAAAAATACTATTTTACTACAAATTGCTCCTGAGAATTGATTGTGGATGTAAGTAAGATAGAATCCTTGACAGCATCAATTTTTCTCGGTTTATCAAAATGCAGTCTGTTGGACCACTTATGAGGATTTTTCTGTTTTTTTTATTAACGTCTAATTGTAATCAATACAGACTGAAGGCTGCAATCTTTGATCTTTGTCAGCAAGTGTTCCAAGTCTTCTTCATTTTCAGCAAGTAAGGTTGTGTCATGAGCATGTGCATAATTAAAGTTCATTAAGAAGACTTCCTCTAACCCTGAGGCCATGTTCTTCTTCCTATATTCCAGATTCTCAGACTGCTTGCTCAGTAGACAATTTGAATTAGTACCGTGCTGTTATACCATCTAGACACACACCTTTCCTGATTTTAACTATGCAATATTTCCTTGTTCTATTTGTACAACTGCCTCTCAGTTTGTGTGCTAATAAGGCAAAGACAAATGTATCATCAAAAGGACTTATGGCATGCTGGCAAAGACATGTTCAAACACATTTGTTTGGAATAAATACATGCATGTTTGAACTAGAAATCCAGTAGCAACACTTTCTGACTTAACCTTAGATATCTAATATTAGGCCAATGATTATGGTATGTAAAGACTTATTATTGTCTTTGCTACTGTGAAAATCCATAACATCAAAATGCTTTTTAAAATAATAAAATACAAGAAAAATAAAACCACCTTGCTGTTAATGTTTGGTTTTGAATTGCAGGCAGGATACAGTTTAATTTACATTCTGGAATGCCCAGCTCAATTTTTTAAGACAGTAAAAATACAAGGATTTATTTTATATGCTCTGGACAGAAAAAATAGTTTACTTTTGACTAGACTATATTTTTAACTAGTGCCATTTTTTTTCGATTCCAAAAGTATTAGATGCCTAAAAGTTTAGTATAGTTTAAAAAACACAAAAGAACAATGAACACCCTAATTTTTGAAAATTTTCTATTACTCTTATTAAAGGACAGAATGCTTTTGAACAGCTTGTATTTCCTTATCCTTATCATAAGTGACAAGGTATTCAGAGATTTTGCCTGCTCAGCTTTAGGGAGAGGGCACGGGATGTAAAAGCCTGAATTGAAGCAAACAAGGTAATCACAATAACCTTCAGTGCTCCTTGAAAGTGACAGAAAAAAGTAGGAGATTGTTCAGGTTGTACCTCAACTCATATAAACAGGATTCCAACATCTGCCCCTAAGGAGGCTACAATAGAGAATTGATTGGCTGAACAGTTAGCAATTGAATCTGCATAGGGATTAAAACATTTAATCAATAGGTATTGAAGAAATAATTTGTACATGGTCTGCTAAAGGAGAAATATGCTGCTTGCATATTCTATGAGACAGGTTAAGTATTGTCTTTCTCAATCACTTTCTAGAACAGTTAACATTTTAATTAACAGGATCCCACTTTGTTTGGCAAGAATTTCAAGCATCCATTTAGGAAAATTGGTCCATTTACCAGTTATTACTGGGCTATTTGGCAATATTATAAAAAAATAGGAAGTAACTTTGCTTTCAGAAAGATCATACAGCTTTTCTTCATACACTTACATTATAACTTTACTTTTGCTTCAGTACATTTTGCTCTTATGATGACCTAAAATATATTGTATATGGTATTGAACATAAAATGCATAATTAAGCTGAAGTAAATCTTCATTATGATTCTCATTGTGTACTTGGTTTATGTTCTTTCTTCAGTCCTGCATATTGTATCATGACATTTTTCCTCAACATTTTGCTATTTTAAATAAGAATAACAAAAATGAGATTAAAGATGAAACTCATGAATGGATAAACTTTTATAGAGCTAGAAAATGCAAAACGGGATACTCCATATTAGATCATTTATCGACTTAAGTGATGACTCCTCTATAAAGATTTCTATCAGCTCCCATTGGTATATCACTTATTCTGCCTTCCACTTTTGTTGCTTTTAATTGTTAGTTGCTATTCAGTTGGCTCTGGTTCCTGAATACCTTACATATAATATAAGGGAATATTGCCCAACCCTGCACCATTGTTCTGATTATTAGTATGTTTAAACACATTGTCACTATTGTGCCAGTCCATCAGACTATAGGTTTCCATCATTTTTACTGACCTTTTATGAAATATGATGTACTTTTTAATGATTGTTGGGTTTTTTCCCCCTATGATGAGGTGCTCTGTGAGAGAGAACCAAGTCTTGTCACTTTTGCTTGTGTGAAACATCCCTATTTCATGTCTCTAAGCCGGATTTGTTCATTCTGGCAGTCCATGGTATATTCAGTTTCTTGCAAAAGCCACAATTTGAATTCATCTTAATTTCCTCTATCTTAATTTCTCACTGTCCACTTTTGTATGCACATGAGATGAATTTTTTTTGGCCATGGCCTCTGAATCTGTTGAGATTCAGTGAAGAATCACATTCTAATGCAGGACTCCAGTTTTCAGTACTCCCACACAGGCTAACTAACATTCCTTCTTCCTAATGTGTTAGTACTTTAGAAGCTCAGCTCGCTATGGGTGACCTTGATTTATATTTGAATAATTGATAATATGGCATCCAGCATCACATGGTTTTAAATGCCCTTATCTATTAATTTAATACTCTATTTATTTATCATATTTAATATTATTTTAACAGGAAACTTTAAAATTATGTTATATGTAAATGACAGGAATTTAGAGAAACTTAATCAGATTTTGAAAAAGTAATGACAATTTTGTCACTTCCTTTGTAATAATTTTTAGGACCCCTGGTGGCATACAGGTTATTTGTTGCCTTGCTAATTGCAGTGTTAGGAGTTCAAAACCACTAGGCGCTCGATGGGAGAAAGGTGAGGCTTTCTACTCCTGTAAAGAGTTACGGTCCCAGAAACCCAGAGGTGCAGTTCTTCCCTATCTTATGAGGGTAGCCATGAGTGATAATTCACTCAATAGCAGTGAGTTTGGAGTTTATATAAAAACTTTATTATGTATTTCATTTTAAAATGTTACTTAATGAGCAACATGAAAAACCACCACAGTACAACCACTGACACACAGATCAGTGGTGACTTTTAATATATGCATAAATATACATCTATTCAGAATAATTGATAATTATTTTCAGTTTTCAGAAGGTCCTTTTATATTTTCAGAAATCTAATATTCATTAATTGCCGGGTAAATAAAATCTTTCAAGTTCTTTATTTGACTCTCTCCTAAAAAACTTGTGGGGGGTTGAATTATAAATGAATTTAGTACAATGGTGTCTTAAAATAATTTCTAGAATTGATAAGTTTACAATGTCAGGTCCTCCTTTCCAAAAATCTGGCCTTGATCCCATTTATCGATATGAGCTTAAAGCAAAACAAAACAAAGAGGCAAACCCATTGCCATTGAGCTCATTCTAACTCACAGTGCCACTCTCAGAGAGATTGGATTGCCTGACGGAAGTGTCTTTCTTTAATAAGTGACTGATGAACTCAAACCATTCCAGGGCCACCAGGACTCATTGAAACTTATTTTAGATCTCAATACATTCTGATAGTTTATTTTTCTCGTGAGATATACTTACTTGTTTCTTTTAGTTCTGTCGCTATTTTCATTTGCCACAGAGTCCAATTCAAATCATAGCAACTTCATATGCCAAAGTGGAACTTTCCATAGGACTGCTAGGGCTATTTTTACTGGAGCACGTTTTTTCTCTGTTGCAGTCTGTGTTCCATTGCTGACCTTTGGTTTGGCAACCCAGGGTTCAGCCATTGTAGCACTAGGACTGCTTGATGTGCCATATGTTTTGTTATTCTTAATATTTCTTTGCCATTTCCAAATTGGAATGACATTCTACAAAATGGTTTTAGAGTGCCTTTGCTTCATCTGGTAATTTAACATCTTGTTTTGTTTTTGTAGTCATATATTCATAAATAGCAATGTTTAGGAGCATGTCCTATGTGAATAATAGTAACTTAAAAATGTTTAATCAGATTATGAGAAAATAATGGCCATATTATCTCTTCCTACTTTGTAACTTTATTACATGTTTCTATTTTAGATGCTATTTTATGAGCCAAAATGCCTCCCGCAAACTTCACCAGTAAGTACAATGTTTCATCCTGTTTTTCTTCATCTTTATACAATGCCAGATGAATCGTTCATATTATAATAATATTATTTTTCTCAGCAATAGTACATTGCTTATTGTCTTTCAGCTGATCACATGATGATTATCATTAACTTTACTAATCTGCTTGATATGATGATCTATATTATTAAATATTCCAGCATTTTCTTTAAGTCTAGTCTGTATTTTTAGGCTACCACCACAATTCTTAAAATCTATAAAGCTTTCTACTTGTATACAATTTGATATATTTTGAGCTAATCTTATATTTCTGTAACTTGGGATTTGTGAGTATTTTCTAAAACTTGTGATTTGTGAATGCTTACAGATAATTCTCTGTGGACACAGAACATGTCTTGTAAAATAATCCTTTGATTTTTCCCAGAATTTTCCTTTTTTTTCTTTTTCAGAGTCACTTTTGATCATTTATAATTTTACCTATATTTTCCTTGATTTTGAAAATTGTAACTTATTGGCAGGCATGTGAAACAATGTTTTCCAAAATTCTCTGTTAAAATGAAATCTGTTTTATTATAGTGGTCAGCACATTTTAATTTCATCGCATGTCCTATGTTCCTTTTGGGTATTATACTGATTAAAACAAACAATGTCACAATAAACCTTAACCTTGCCTGAATTAGTTGGGGTAGACTAGAGAAACAAAATTCATAGACATTCATCTTTTATATAAAAGATAAGTGCAATTAAGAAAGCATCCCAACCCAGTGCTGCCCAAGCCCATAAGTCCGACATCAGACCATATGTCCGACACCAATCTACTAAGTCCTCCTCCATCTCACGAAGCAGACGCAATGATGTCCGACTGCAGGAGGAGAGCCGAATCAGTGAGTATGTAAGCATCTCAGTGCTGGCAGGGGTTTCCACATGGCTGCTCCAGCACCCAGGGCTGCATCGGAGTAGGTCCATGTGGCTTCTCCTGGGGCATTTCTGGCAGGAAGTGAGCCTTGCCAGTTGAGGCAGAAAAGTAGCTAAGGCAGCCACACACTGAAAGAAACAAGACAGGTGAGGCTCACCAAGCCATTTATTTCTCTGCTTTTCAATTAAACTGCCTTCCAATTAATCCCACATGTGTTCATTGGCCAGGTTGGCACAATAAACCTTAACTATCACTTTGCCTGAAGAACTTTACCAGATTTGCTGTAAAGAAAGAGAACACCACCACCAAAAAAGAACAAAACAAAAACAGAGAACACGAATTACTCTTAGTTCACCCAGTAAGTCCAAGTATTGATAACATTTTCTAATATAGAGGGTGAAGTTAGATCTATATGTTTCAATATCTGACAGTCCTCTAAGTTCTGAGCAGGTATAATATCTGTCAGTTGATGAGCACATGAATCACTAAATTATTCCAAGTTACTGTATATGTGTGTCTTCTAGTTCTACTCTTGTCACACTGCCTATTGCTCTTATCTCTGTCTGATGTGGTAATAGACCTTTTGTCTTTTCCTGTTTGTCCATCATCTGTCCAATTTACTGTTTAGTCCACTTCTCCTGTCTACATTTCTCTTAAATTAGGTACTATCACTCTATCTGATGAACACTTATTGAGAGGACATGGCTTCTGAAATCAGAAGGAGGTCCTTTGTTTGGGTTTGATTTTTAAATATTGTGTGATCAATGGGGGTGGTTACCGGTTATTAAAATATATTTTATATATATATATATATTTATATATATATATATTTATATATATATAATACACTGGTAAAAAGAACTAGGAGAACTAGGAAGGCATTGGAGAGGAGCTATAGTGTTTAGAAGTTCACTTTAGTCCTTAAAGTTAATCTGAAAATATATTTACTCTTTATTCCATTAGTATTAAAGTCCCTTTCTCAAGGTCAAAATATATAAATTTGTATAGTGGTGGATCTAGAGAAATTCAGTTGCTATAGTTCAATAACAGGGTTAGGATAGATATTTGTTCTAAATTTATATAACCAGAATAAACAGAAAGAGTTCCCGAGTCTCTCTTGATTTAGAAAGCAAAAATGATATTTAGAAAAGAAGACTGGGGATGAGGTGTTAGAGGCAAAAACACTGTGGCAGCCATTGCATTTGTGACCAGATTATGAAGGTGGGAAATCAGGTGCATAAAGGAAAGCATGAGAGAAGGTGAGTCAAAGGCAACAAGAAGAGAGGTCAGGAAACAGCGAGCAGAGGAGAGCAGAACCACCTCATTTGGTTAATCCCAGGAAATGGTCTAATTAAGACTGCGTTCATCATGAAAACATAACAGCAGTTAAATAAATAAGTGATTATATTTAATTTGAAGATAGAGGATAAGTATAATCCATTCATTTAAAAATTCCTGCTGGACTCTGACCAGTTACATATACCTCTGGAGATATTGTTCTGAATCTAGACAAAGACATCACAATTATTTCACTAGCTTCATATTCCAGATAAATTGTACAGGAATTCAATGTGATGATCTGTGGAAAGAATCCATAGAATTCACAGGAAATGTTTCAGAAATCTGAAATAGGTGGCTTGAATCAGGTAAAAAGGGTTGCCAAAGAGCTAACAGATTTTTTTTTGCCATTTTACTTAGGAATGAAAAGTGAGGTTTAACTGTTACAATGATAATGTATTAGGTTTGTAAGATACCCTCATCTTTTTCAGGTATTTAATTCTTATTTAAGACTTTAATGTGATTTTTCTATGTTTATGATCTGATTCAAAATTAGAGATCACATAGAAGAAAACAATCAGTGATGCAGGGAACATGTACTCACTTACACACTTACTGCCATCAAATTGAATATAACTCACGACAACCATACAGAACAGGGTCGAACTGTCCATGTAAGTTTCTGAGGCTATACATTTTTATAGGAGTAGAAAGCCTCATCTTTTTCCCATATAGCCGCTGGTGAGTTCAAACTGCTGACCATGCTAATCACAAACTTCTAACCACACTTTAGCAGCCAAGCATGTAACTCACAGAGCCTGGCTAGAACTACACTTACTAATTTTAAGTTATGAAACCCCTTTGACAATCTAATGGAAGCTTTCAATCATATTTTGAGAAACTGCATGCAATTTCTGGGATTTCACGAACCAGAAACTCACCCATGTGCATGTAAGGGTCAAGTTAACAGTAAACAAGAGCTGGTTTGTGAGAACCTAACTGGATACATTTGCTATTTGAAACCATTATATATACCTTTGATGTTCTTGGCCAGCACATTGAAAAAGGAGGTGCATGTAATACGTTTAAAAGCTGTTTGAGGGTTACAATTCACCACGACTAGATTAAACGCATGGTACCAGGGTTGTTAAATGCCGTTGAGCCAGTTCCAACGCCTAGCAGCCGTACGTACAACAGGATGAAACTGCCCAGTCCTGCGCCATCTTCACAATGATTGTTACGCTGGAGTCCGCTGTTGCAGACATTGTGTCGACCCCTCTCTGACAACCTCCTCTGTTTTGATTTCTGGATCAAAGCATGATCTTTTTTCCAGGAGCTGGTCTCTCCTGATAATGTCTCCCAAATCCCTGAGATGGCCTGGCCATCTTTGTTTCTAATGAGTACTTCTTTCCAGACAGATGTTTGCTGTTGTGACAGGCCATGCTAAGTATCCTTCGTCAACGCCATAATTCAAATATATCAGTTCCTCTGTGGCCTTCCTTATTCATTGTCTATCTTCAAACACATGTAAAGCATTTGAAAATGCCAATACTTTAGGCCTCTAAGTGACATCTCTCTTTTTAGTACTTTAAAGATGTCTTATACAGCATATTTGCCTAATGAAATATATTGGTTTCGGTATTGCTGCTTTTATGAGCATTGATTTTTGATCGTAGCAAAATGAAATCTTTGCCAATTTCAACGTTTTCCCTGTTTAACATCGTGTTTTTTTATTGTTCTGGTTGTTAGGATTTTGGTTTTTGTACATTTGGTTTCAATCCATGCTGAATCTTGCAGACTTTGATTTTCATCAACAAGTGCCTTCACTTGCCTAGAAATCAGTCCTTAGTCTTGGTATGAAAGCTTTTCTTGCTTTTAGTATGCAAGGTTTTGTCATCTCCATATCACAGGTTGTTAATAAGCATTCTAAAACTCCCGATGTCAAGTTCATCTTCATATAGTCCAGCTTCTTGGATTATGTACTCAGGATTCACATTGAATACGTGTGGTGGAAAGATGCAATGCTGACACATACTTTCCCTTTTGATTCGTGGACAGGTTCTGCATGAGCACCATGAAGTGTTCTGGAATTCCCATTCTTCAAAATGTTACCCCCAATTCATCATGCTCCACAATAAAATTCTTTTGCATCATCAATAAAACAAATGTAAATGCCTTTCTAATATTCTATGATGAATAGCTTATTCTTAAGTCAACAAGGTAGTTTATGGTAAAATAGTGTGTGTACTTCCCATAGCTTTTGAATATAGTTCAGAATTCGCCCCAGGAAGTCACGTATTCTCTTCTTCATTCATCTAGAGATCAATCCCTTGTTTTTGCATGAGCGTGTCTATCTACCTACCTAACTACCTTGGCCAAGAGATGAAATATTACTCTGCTTTTTAATCTGAAATTGTATTTTAGAATTCCCCTCTTAGTAAATAGACTGAGTTCTGCCCTCGTTCCCATACCTTAAACAATTAGAGTTGATTTCTTCTTTGCGGAGATTCTTGAAATGTAATTGCCCACTGAGTCTTATAAAAATAAGGATACAACGCAACAGCAAGAAGAAAAAGAACAAAAAGATTGTTCTTCCATCAGTCTTTATGTTCTTCACTTTTTTTCAAGAAGAAAGAAATACAGTTTTTAAAATTCATTTAGTCTATAGTCATTTTGTTTTTCTTAAAAGAAGGTTTAATAATTGGGTGCCAAGGGATTTGAAGAATAAAAATGATACATAACAGTGTTTGCACATACAACTTCCAGGATAATTTCTATAAAATGTAGGTTAAATAAAGTCACAGACTATAGTTCTTTTATTTTTAATGATACTCTTTTTACATTCTACAGATTGTTAGATCCCCTTTCATTGGAATATCCATGACTGAAGATCTCTTCCAATTGGTTGTCTTGTAGCTTTCTTCCAACTTGTTGACACCGATAACAGCGATGTATGCACTGTTTGAATGGGCATCTATTGGAATCACCCCTCTGCTTTCATTACGTTGTGATGGACCAAACGTGAGTGCCATTAATAAAAGTGTGTTTTTTGCCACAAACCATGATTGAAACTGAAAAAAATTCAGAAGTTTTATTGAAAGAGCAAGAAGTAATTATTAACATTAATAAATAGACCTTACTACTGATTGATAAATTTCTGGTAAACAGAAGAAACACAATGTTCACATTGCCAACTTGCTTATCCTGTTTTTATGACAATTAAGCAGTTTCTTTGGTGATGAAATTTTCTTCATTTCAAGGAGTTAATTATTACAGTAAAGAGTTATAAAAACAAAAAATCAACTCATCTTTAACACAATGTGGGGTTATATAATATTTATTGTCTACCAAAATAAATATAAATCAACCAATATGAATACAAACAATATTTTAGCACATTGTTTGAGACTTATCGTATATTATATTTCATACAATATCTGTAGGAGATAGGTCTTATTTTTATTTTGCATATAATTGAAGATAAAGTATTTAGTTTTAATTCACACATTATGGAATTTTGTTACCTAGAGACAAAGTTTCCTAGACAAAGATTTAAATTAATAATATTGTCTATATTTCCTACGAAAGCTTAAAGTTTTTGAAGAGGATAAAGAAGACCTAAATATAAGCAGAGCCTAGGTAGAATATTGGTTTGGCTTGATAGTGTCCTGAGGATTGGGACAAAATATGGGAATGTGCAATATCTCTTCATCAAAAAATAGATTAATCTGGAATAAGATACTAATTGCCTCCAAAGAGAAGCTTTATTTAATCAAAAACAATAAGAAAATGAACCACTTCCATTGGCATTGGTATAACAAACAAAACTTGAAAGGCTCTTTCTGAATGGAACATGATTCAACAAAGACACAGCAAACAAACCTAAGGCGGTCTCTAGTTATCTATACCTTGGCCAAATGTAAAATTATTGTGTTTCAATTTGCCAGTTTACTGGCATGAAATTAATGCTACTCTGAAGACATTAAATTAAATTTTTGTTTTAATATGCACCATGAATCAATTTCTATTATTCTCTGTCTTGTATAGTATCATTCCCATTCTGGGCATCTTTCTCCCTCAGTATATGTATAATCCTGTACAAGGTTTCAGAATAAAAACAATTTTGTTCAGAAAAAGGTTTCAGAATAAAAACCATCAGGAAGGGCCAAGAAAGACAGAATACTAACCACAGATCCAAGGTGATATGAATTGGACTGTGTCTTCCAAAATTATGTGGTTTAAACTCTAACCCTTCTACGATGGATGAGATCCAATTTGACAATAATATTGCTTTGCTAATGCTATGTTATGTCACTATATGCTATGTTGTCACTACAATATGTTGTATAGTTAAAATATATGTTAGTATATCTATTTATGAAATATTGATCAAATATTATATGTATGTATAATGGTGGTCTTGACGCTGGGACTGTGAATCACTATCAGTATATATGAAAACCTCTTTACATTTTTGCGTATTAGTATATGTGTTATTTTAAGGATGGATGAATGGCTGTGATGGTAAGAGGTTATGTCTATGAGGCTGTGCAGTGGTTACACATTGGACAGTGATCCTCATGGTGAGCAGTTCAAAACCACCAGCAGCTCTGGGTGAGAAAGACTGGACTTTCTACTTTCATGAACAGTACAGTAAACAGTCTCAGAAATCCATAGGGGGTCACTATGATTCACCACTGACTCCATGAGAGCGAGTTTGGTTTTGGTTTAAACACTCCAGGGTGAACCTAAGGGCAGAGTCCAACTTATCAATCATGTCCAAGCCTGATGACACCTCCTTGAGGTGTGACCTCTTACATAAGAGAGAGACCCAGATCAGCTCTGAGTGTTCTTGCCCCTTGGAATTATACTGGATCTAGCTCATTGGTCTGGTTCATTGATCTTCTTTTCTGTTGCCTGCTGATTCCAGACCAACCTTCAATTTATTTTGCTAACCTTAGATTAACTTACCTGTGCATCCAGCATCCTGTGGCCCTCCTGCTGTGTCATCTTGCTTTATGTTCATCAGCTTCCACAGCTACACAATTAGGAGAAGCTTCCAGCTTAAATCTGAACAATGAACTTGAATTAAATTGAACTTCTGCAACTGTGTATGTCATTTCTTGATATATGTCCTTTAAAAAAAATAAGCACACATACAAGCATCACAGGTTTTGCTTCTGTAAATTACCCAACCTAACACAATGACAGATATTATATTTGGTTAAAATCAAATTCTGAAAAGGTAACTTCTCAAAGTGGCCATAGCTAAATGTAGAAGGGTAACTAATCACATTGAGAAACATGTACAATATATTAACTTATGAACTACAGGTTAAAATAGTTTATAATTTAGGTATTAGATTTGCATAAAACCTTTATGCTACATGTACAGTAATATAAAAATACATACATGCAAAATAGTATATGATGTACACACATTTCTACCAAGACATTTTTAAGAGTGATTATTTGGTTAATCAACTTGAAGAGATATGTATTTACACCCATTCTAAAGAAAGATGATCCAACAGAATGTTAAAAATATTAAGCAATATCATAAATAAGTAAAATTGAAGAAAATTCATAAGTAGAAGTACATTGATATTATAATGAACTCAAAGGAATACGAGGCCTATGACTAGTGAGATCAGAAGAATCCTGGCTTGAAAGAAAGAATACTAGTAAGTGGCTTCCTTGTGCTTTATTGCCTATGCAAAGCCATCCAGCTATGGCACTATGGAAAGCAATCTGAGGAGTGCTTAATTATGCTCATGGGAACCTATCCCTAGACCAGGAGTCCGTTGTTCCAACAGATGATGAGGCTAATGCTTTCTGTAAATCGACAGAGATATGTTCTTTCATCATAATTATCCAATCTGTAATAATCTATGATGCAAGACTATATGAAGAACATGACATGATGTCAGGATTATAGGGCGACTTATTCATATCCTACATTATGTAGGTTATACGAACTTGGTTGCTGAATGGTAAGAGGATTTTAAATACTTACTGATGAACATGAAAGACTACTGCCCTCAGTATAGATGACATCTCAACACAAGAAACACCTAAACCCCACATAATTGTATCAGTAAGCAGCAATATTAAAAAAATCAAAGTGAAGATTGAGTGACTTCATTTTAATTGTATCTACAATCAACATCCAAGAAAGCAACAGTGAAGAAATCAAACAATATATTACATTGGGAAATTATGCTTTGGAGGATCTCTTTAAAGTGTCAAAAATGAGTATGTCATTTTGAAGGCTAAACTGCATCTGAGCAAACCCACAATATTCACAATGGACTCATTGTGCTAGTCCTGGTGGACTAGAGAAACAAATCATAGACATACAGGTATAAGGAATAGGTTTATTCACAAGAGCAATTGTACATGGCGAAAATATCCCAGCCCAGTCCAGATCAAGTCTATACGTCTAATATTAGCACATATGTCCGATATCAATCTATAAAGTCCTCTTCAGATTCACAAAACACGTGCAATGAAGCCAAATACAGGATGATCACAAGACAGTGGGTAGAAAGCCTTTGGGTGTAGTGGCCTTATAAGCATCTCAGTGCTGGCAGGGGTCTCTCTGTGGCTTCTCTGGCTTCAGAGGTCTGGTTGTATCGACGTGGCATGTTTTCTGCAAATGTCTCCCAGGGAGTGGAAGAGAGAGAGAGTGTCTTCTGCCTCCAAGGCTGCAGTGTCTCCAAGGGAAGTCAGCAGAGAGAGAGAAGTCCCTTGCCTCCAAGAAGGAAGTACAAGTTTCCCAGAATTCTCAGAAGGCCATGACCACAAAGAAGTCTCATTGGATATCTCCAGATTGACAGCCTAGACTCCACCCACACCCTCTTAATCCATAAATTGACACCAGATTAGGGGACTACCACACTCACATACAGTCAAAAGATAGGCAATGTATAAGGAAGACCAAAGAATATTTCATGGTTTTCAATTGTGGTATTGATGAAGAATACTTTATATACAATGGATGCTACAAAAAATTAAGTCTATATTGGAGAAGTACAAACAGAATGTTCTTTTAAAGAAAAAATGGCAAGACTTCATCTCATACATTGTGGTTATCAGAAAGAATCATTTGCTCACTGTAAATTGAACTGCTTTGATACCACCTACCCAAAACACCACCACCAATAGGTTACAATCGCTGAGCTAATATACATTTTAAAAGAGCAGTGTTCTTTAGAAGAAGTCAATAGGGAGTGAATAAGTTTTCCCAAATCCAAATTTATATTCCATGTACTTATTTGGTTAAGTATTCAGAATTTTAATGGTAATTATTGTATCTGGCACTATCTTACATGTTTCTTTTAAATTACAATGAACTGAAGAACCTACCTACACACACACACACACACACACACACATCTATTTTTCTGTAGCAGAAGGCAATTTCATTTAATGATGGCAATGATGGATAGCGACACATTCACAATCGATTGCTTCAGTACCTGCTCATAATCCTACAATATTAAAAAGAATCCCTTAACATTTACTCTCAATGCTTTTTAGAAAGCAGATATATTTCTGTTCCTGAATAAAACAGAGTATTAAAGATTTAGATAAATTACACTGACTGCTGCCAGTGGTGTCCCCTGCCGTGAATTAAAAAACACATTTAGCATGAAAACAAGGAGCAGATGTTATTTTGCAGTCATTGTTCAAATGGCTCCAGTGAGCTGCCTTTTCCCTAGTGCTCCTTTGACTTCTCATCCAGAGGATGACTTACGGTGTTTTTATGGCGATGAGAGGATAGTCAGGGTGGCAGTGGTGATGGTAATTTAACTCATAATCATATTGTAAACTATCTTTCTCAAGTTACAATCTACCGACATACGAAGAGCCACCGAAGACTAGAGATCCCTAGATTACCAGCGTTCTTCCCCTAACACATGGCAAAGAGCCACCGGTCGCACATAAGATATTAGAGGAGAGACAGTCAAGAGACATCACGCTGCTTTGCATTCCATTACCCTCCATAAGTCCTGGGGAACCCCGCTCCATCTCCATGGAGTCACTCAAGGGCATATTAAATAGCAACTTTCCTGGCTTAAGGATGTCTTCTAAAAGAGGTGAAAAGGGAGATCAAATGATAAGTTGTTTCCATTTTTAATATTTTTGGCTTTCTTTTCAATTGAGGTTTTTCTCTATCATTCTTTATCCATTGTGTGTGTGTGCATGCTTTTTCTATATACAAAACCCGAATAGCTAAATCTATGGAAGCAGTAGCTGGATGCATTACATGGGGGTATGCCAGGAGGTGGCAGAGTGGTTCTACTTTGGGCTGCTCAAAACCACCAACCACTCCAGAGGAAGAGGAGGCTTTCTACTCCTGTAAAAAGTTACAGTCTTGGTGTGGTCATCTGGGTACTTAGAGAAACAAATCCACAGAAACTCGTGTATAAGAGAGAGTTTTATATAAAGGTTAAATGCACATCAAGAAAACATCCCAACCAGTGCTGTCCAAGCCCACAAGTCCAACATTAACCCATTAACCCATATGTCCAACACCAATCCACAAACTCCTCCTCCATCTCACAAAACAGACCTAATGATGCCAACTGCAGGAGGAAAGCCGAGTCAGTGAATGTATAAACATCTCAGTGCTGGCAGGGATCTCCACGTGGCTGCTCCAGCACCCAGGGCTGCATCGGGGTAGGTCCATGTGGCTTCTCCTTGGGGATGTCTTGCAGGAAGTCAGCCTTGCAAGCTGAAGCAGGAAACTGCTAAGGCAGCTGCATCCTGGTGTGACCATCACAAAGCAAGAGACCCAAGAACTAGAAAGGCAAGGCTCACCAAGCCATTTATCCCTCTGCCCTTCAATTAACCCCACATGTGTTTATCAGTCAGGTTGGCACAATAAACTAACTAATTTACTTGGAAATCACAGGGGCAGTTCTACCCTGTCCTAAAGGGTTGTTAGAGTTAGAATTGACTCAATGGCAGTGAGTTTAGAGTCTGAATGGCATGACAGGGCATTGGGAAGAAATGGAAAGCTAACAACAATGGGTATGAAAATAAATTGTTCTGAAAGTGATCGTGGTGATGACTGCACAATTCTTCCTAAAATGATTGAATGAGTATGTTTGATGATAAGTGAAATATTCCGGTAAAACTATTTTTAAAGAGAATCTTTTACCTAATGTGGGAGATATGATAGATATTTTTTCCACTACACTGATGGCATTGAATGAAACAGTTCAAACAAATAGTATTCAGGTATTCTCACTCATTTGTATTGTGTGAAATTCTCAGTGATTCCTTTAGCAGATCTTCATCTTAGTAAATTTCAAGAATAATCAACACACATGGAGAGACACAGGCATCACATTAGTTTAGTGCATAATGGCAAAAGAACTCTAGATGGATATGATTCACAAGGATTTGTTTTCTATAGAGAACATTTCTCTTTTATAAACTTTATATGCAGATGTTTGTTAAAGGAGAAGTAAAAAAGAATAGCATAAGAAAAAATGTAGATCTACACATATTGGGCATTTAGTTATACTTCTATTAACTAATAGATGTATGTTTTTTAAAATATCCAAATATTTCTGTCATCTATAAATTTGCTGTAGGAACTGCATAATTTTGAAGGTGGAAACAAGAATGGAACTATAGCCATTAAAATGAAATTTTAACAAAGGGCAGTGTGTTATCTTCCTGCTCTTTGACTTTCTATTGCCTCTGAAGCATAACCTAAGAATCTCTGGTAGTGCAGTGGTTAAGCACTCAGGAACAACATAAGGATCGGCAATTTGAATACACTGGCCTTTCTGTGGGAGAAATATGTGGTCATGTGTTCCCATAAAGATTTGCAGTCTCAGAAATCCACAGTAGATATTCTACTCAGCCTTATATGGTGATTATGAGGCAGAATTTATTTGATAGCAATGCCACTTTTTTGTTTTTCAGGGGCTCCGTTTTTCTTCAAGCCCTTTCCTTTAACTAAAATGTCTATTCTCTACTCTCTATCTTTAAGGAGCCCTGTTAGTCTGGTAAGCTAACTCATGGCTCTGCTGACTTCCAGAAGAGTCTTTTAAACCCATCAGTCAATTATTGTGAGAAAATAAGAAGCTGTCTGCTCCCATCAAGATTTGTAGTCTCTCTGTGAGTTTTAATTGATTTGATGGCTCCAGATGTGTTTACTCTTTACCTAAGACCATTTATTCTCCATGCTCATTCTGAAAGAAAAGGTTGGATTCTTCATCTGACTTCACTTCTGGGTTCTTGTTGACTTTTGCAGTCTTGGTGAGCAGCGGTTGCTTAATGTCCATCCTTTCCCTCAGAGTGTATCACAGTAGGTCTCCATTGGATTGTTTTCACATGCGTTCTATCCCTGACCAATAGGATGACTCCTTAAATGGATAATGGTCATCTGAATTAAGTAAAGAAGTCTTTTCTAAAATAATTGCAGTTCCAAATATTTTCATGTCTTCTTCCAAGACAGGAGGGAGCCCCCAGGCAAATAGATCCCACATTCAACTTATACCAGTCTGATAGGTCAGAATACAACCGTCTAATAGACTTTCCAAGGCTATAAAGCTTTCCAAATTCAGACTAGAACATCTTCATTAGTTACTCAAGCCATAGCTGGAGGAGCAGGCAGAAGTTATTCCTGGATCTATTGAGCGTTCCCCCTTCTCTGTGATTCCGTGGGTCAGGAAAGAGCATTCATCCACAGAGAGATAAATAACCTCCAGAAGGAGGCAAAGAACATACCTCTTGTTTGAATTGATACAACAAGCTCCAAGAGGGGGTCCAGCTGTCATAGTGTCCTATTGCATATTAACTATTTTTAGCACTGTTACTAATGTGATTACCATTTACAGAATTATTAATATCTTATGCACTGAACACCTATTATCAAAATTTACATATCAACAGCACATCAAAAGACAAAACATTTTCAAATGAGAAAAACTATCTTCAAAGAGCCTTGTGCAGGTGTTCTCAAATACCAGGATTTCATACTTTGTTCCTTAATTACTCCTACTCAGCAATATGGAATTTCACTAAATGCAAATTTGATTTTTTTGTTTTACATTCATTAGATAACCATTAATACTGGCCATAGATGAGCATGTAGTAATATTACTTACACTATTAGAAAAGATTTAATTCTAATATAAAAAATGTGAGAATATTTAAAAAGTATGATGGATGACAAAATATTTTCGAATTACAAACATACATGATTGTTTAAGTAAAACCACATGAGGTCTTTCTCATCTGGAAGTTCTACACAGATAGTTAGATATGTAGTGTTAAAGTATTTCATTTTATTTACAGTAATTTAAAATAAAATCTCTGAATGGAATAACAGTATGATGTCACAACATGTATTAACGAATATGGAACATTGATGGAGATTGCCACCATACTTACTCAAATATTATATTTTGTTCCTGAATTAATTTCCAATACCTCAACTACTCTTCCGTGCATCTGTGTATCTGTGTATATATGTATCTGTCTGACGTCTGGTGCAGGTAATGGGTTTTGCACTGAGCTTTTAAAGGCAGGGTTAGCAGTTGGCCTCCTCCAGTTGCTCTGAAGAGCAAGAGGAGTCTCTCTGCTCCCAGAAAAATTAAATGCTTGGAAACCCAGAGGTACAGTTCTATTCTGTCCCATAGGATGGATGTGACTCTGTATCAACTCTATGACAGTGAATCTGGCTGTTTTTCTACATTACAATGATAGAGTGGATGATAAAATTTGAGCATCAGTAAAACTTGAAAACCTATTTAAGTATATTTTAAAGATACAGAATACCAAACACATAATGATAGCTCAAAATGCAAACTATTGGATCAGTACTGGAAAACATCTTTTATTAAGTCATGTTGGGTGCAGAACAGTTTATCTCCAAAGTAAGTACACACTGGCCTCTTTTAGGCAGAAAAGGAGTTAGTTTTTTTTCTTTTTTATGTAAAACTTTTTAAAAAGTATAAATTAATAGATGGTTATCATGAAAATTCAAGATTTGAAGAAATATTTGTCATATGCACGATCTCACATACATCTCATTCCTCAGTCTCATGCCTTGAATGTGAAGTCTTTGCACGTGCAATAAAAATAGGGAGGGGATACCAAGGTAACACAAGTAGCGCCTCAGTTAAATGTGCTCTAGTGGGAAAAGGCATGTAACTAGTGTAGTGTTAAGAATGGAAAAAATGACATAGATTTGGTGTCTAAATGGAGTAAGTTTACTAGGAAGAGGAAAGGCTTAGTAATGATTTTCATGACTATATGCATATTTTTTAAGATAAGAATTACAGGGTGTTTTTCAGGAGTAATCTAAGGAATGCTCTTACTATATCATGTCTTGGAGATGCTTACCATTATAGGTAGATTTTTCAATTTGTAAGAAAGAAGAAGGCAAGAGACAATATGCCATAAATCAAAACAATTGTTGTGTAGTATATTCTGACCCATAATGACCATGACCATAGATACAATTGATTAGTGGGTTTCTGGTTTTTTTTTTGTTTTTTTTTTTTTGTTTTCCTTGTAATGAACTGTGAAAAGGACTGGGTCCCAGGGAGAGTGGCGGGTCTGCCCAGACCACACAGGAGCAAACTAAAAGGGAAAGAGAGAGAGAGCAGACTGCCTTCTGGCCCAACAAGACTCATGGATGCCATTCCTGCTCAGAGTAGCCAACGCACAGGGAGGATCATGAAACTGGCCCCACCATGAGACACAATGGCCCCTCACTGACCCACAGGGTTACAGGGGACAGCCGTGCCAACACAGTGTGGGAAGTGTGCCTGGTCTGAGTCATCCACACTGGACCAAAATACAAAGGGAATGCAACAGAGCAGCAAGAGAAAAAAAAAGCAATGAAGTACCTACCCAAGGAATCCTGAAAGTACACCTCAGAATCGCTGGGAAGGGTGTAGCACTTCACTAGCTCTGATTGGAAAATATTCAGAAGGATCAATAGATAGAACTAAAGCTATTTATAGGCTTTTCTTTTTAAAAAAAATCTCTCTCTGTCTTTCCTTTTTACTTTTTCTCATGTCTATCCATATAGGATAGTCAGGATAACCAATCCTGAGAAGAAAACAATGGGACTGACAACTCTGGAGGAACATGGGAAAGGAGGAGGTGGAAGAATGGGAGGAGGGGCAACAAACCGAGGGACAAGGGAACAATAAGAGATGTAAATCCGATGGCGAGTAAGGCATAGAAGGCCTAATGGGGTTTGAGCAAGTCCAACATATCTGAGAGAAAGTACTGAGAGCTGGATGAAGATTGAACATAATAGTGGGATGGGAGGAAAGTAAAATGAAATAGAGGAAAGAACTAGCAAGCAAAAGACATTTTATAGAGGTATAAATATAGACATGAACATATGTAAATATATTAACATATAACAATAGAGATATAGGTCTATGTACATATATTTAAATGTTAAGTATTAAGGTAGTGGGAAGACATTGGGTCTCTATACTAGTACTGCCTCAAGGCAAGAACATATTGTTCTAATAACCTGGAATTTTGTGATCCTCATCTTCCTGACACAATCACTGTAGTCAAAATGAGTGCATAAGGAAATGTGGTGAAGAAAGCTGATGGTGCCTGGCTATTACAATATGTAGCACCTGGGGTCTTCAAGGCTTGAATTTAAATAAGCAACCATCTAGCAAGGAAGCAACAAAGTCCACATGGAAGAAGTACACCACCCTGTGTGATCATGAGGTATAAATGGGATCAGGTATCAGGCTTCAGATGGCCTGAAACAAACGAATATATCAATACAAATGATGGCAGTCGGAATGGAGACCCAAAGCTCATCTGTAGACAATTGAGCATTCCCTCACAAAAGGGTCACAAGAAGGAGACAGCCAAGGTACAGCATAACACTGATGGAACACACTGCATTCCTCTAGTTCTTTCATGCTTGCTGCCCCCCTCCTGCCCCCACCTATCATGCCCCCACTTCTACATTAGAAATTTGGCTAGACCAGAGCATGTACACTGGTACAGATAAGAGCTCACAGAATCCAGGACAGATAAACCCCCCAGGAACAGTAATGGGAATAGCAATACCATGAGGGTAGGGGAAGGTGGGGAGAGAAGAGGGAGAAACAAGGAACCAACTATAATGATCAACGTATAGCCCATACCCCTCAGGTAGGATGATCAACAAAAACATGGGTGAAGGGTAACTGTATAGTGTAAGATGTGAATGTAATAATAATTTATAATTTATCAGGGGTCCATGTGGGGGAAACCAGCCCCCCACAACTAATCACAATTTCAGTAACTGCAATTTTACGGTTATGGTATATAAAGATTATAGTAAAGTCATATAGTATAATAGAGATAAAAGAGAGAGTAAAACGAAGAAGTCAGACACATTTCATGGTAGCATGCTCACATCAGCTCCTCTTGGTGGTCCACATGAGGATGTGGGAGGAGGCGAGGGCATGAGAAAGAGCAATTTATTTCTAACTAAGGCTTATAAATCTTTGGTGGCATGCATGACCCTAATTGCAGGTAAAGATATACGTCACAGGAAGGGGTTGTACAGTGGGCACACACATCACAGGAAAGGGATGCACAGGGGGCATAAGCGTAATGAAGAGGATGAGGTAGGGATGTACACATAGTAGGAAGGGGAGACACTAGGGGTACACATGGGACAAGATGGGCAGACCCTAGATTTATGATGACGGTCTAATTTCGGTCACTCTGGAGTGGGCTTGACCTCTCTGGGCTCTCCTTCAGAGAAACAAATTACTAGAACTAGAGGAAAGTTGCATGTTTCATCGGTGCTATACTGCACCTTAACTGATTCATCTCTTCTTTGTGACTTTTCTATAAGGGGTTGTCCAATTGTCTACAGATGGGCTTTGGGTCTCCATTCCAGACTTCCCCTCATTCACATTGATATGATTGTTTGTTCTGGGTCTTTGATATTTGATACCTCATTCAAAAGGAAGTGGGCCCTACTTAGGGTGGGATGACTGATAAGTCTTAGGGAGAATAATCTCTGACCTACTTTCATTGGCCTCCAATGGTATAGTCACTTGCCATGTGTAGCAAGCAGCTAGGTTTAGCAGATATTTAGAGGGGGGCAACTTGGGAGAAATCTTTCTGTATCCCACAGGTCCATAAGGGTGGGAGAGTGGAAGTAAAAAAAGAGGGAGATGATACCAAGGGTTCAAGCAGAAAGAATATGTTTTGAAAATGATGATGGCAACATATCTATAAATGTGTTTGATATAATTGATGTATAGATTGTTATAAGAGCCCGCAATAAAATGGTTTATTAAAAAAAGTTTGGAGGTCATACCTGACCTTGTCTGGTTATATAAGGAAAGGGGAGAATACAACTAATCACAGTACAAGGCCTATTACCAGGAGGCAGAGATCTGACATGCCTCCATCCTCCATCCTTCTTTGCCCCTATTCTTACATAAGCCATTTCTTCATCCATTTTTACTGAGTTTGATGATGGGTTGCAATGGTCACCCAGAACTCACAGATAATACTCAACAACTATGGGGGTTTATTGGGGGATTATAAAACATGAAGATTATAGTCTTTTTCCCCAACAGCAGTGTGTCTCCTCAGCAGCAACCAAGAATCTCTCTAGTCCCTCAGCCTCTCAGTCATGTGGTGCTTTGGCCTCTCTTTGCATGTGCCAGGAAACCGCCTGCTGCTCTGCCTCAAGGTCCCATAGCTTCAGCTCTGTTCTTCTGTCTTCAGTTCTCCTTGCCTCAGCCTCTGGTCTCAACCTGGTTCCTTTCTCTGGCCCATGATCTCTGTGCCCTAGCTTCCAATGCATCTGGTCTCAGTCTCTACCACTTTAGAGAGAGATCTTACACTTCGCTGGTGGTTCTTTTCCTTGATGGTCCTGGGATTTCTTTCTGCTTTTTCTTCCAAGTTCCCTCTCTTCTGGCTAGGGGGATGAGAAGTCAACCACCCAAGCCCCACTATCAGGGAATAATCCCACTCAGGCATGTGGTGGGTATTGAAGACACAGGAATAGAAGAGCCATATTAAGAAATTTCACTTTACAACATGAACAGAAATTCCAGCATGAATAATGGATAATACAATTTTAAAACTTCAATAGAGTGGAAGTCCATAGGTGGGAAGTATATAAAATTTTCTTAATCTAGTAGCTAGATGATAAAATCAGAAAACTCAGTTTTTTAGTTCTCACAGTCTGCTGTCTGTATTATCTGGTTTATCCCATGCTGATTCCCAATGAATTTAATACAAGGGGACTTTAAAATTTCCTAAAAATATGGAATTAAAAGATAATTGAATTGTCCCACATAATTTTTAATACCTTCTCCTATATAACTAATGTAACAACCGGGGTTACATTGTCACTCTTTCACATTTGTGTCCTTTTCAGTTGCCCTCTAGTTAGCTCTAGCTCACATCAACTCATTGTTAAACAAAATGTTTTTCTAGTCCCACCCCATCTTCCTTATCATTGGCATGCTCCATTCAGTGGTTGTAGCCACTCTCTATTTTGAGAATCTTCTAGCTGATAACCTAAAATCCTGTATCAGTCAATAGTCTGTTGTGATTCAGGAGTTTTTCATTGACTAATAATATATCAGAAGAAGACATTCCAAGATTTACATTAGTCTTTCTTAGTCTGGAAGCTCCACTGAAATCTTCCCATTAGTATCCTTTTGACTCTTTGAACAACCAGTGATACCACTTTCCAGAATCATAGTAACCCACAAGTTACCATAGAATGACAAACTTAAAGACGGTCTTTCATATTAAGTACAAGTAAACAAAATAACCCAACCATCATCAAACTACTAAGCCCATTTGTCTGAATCAGTTTAGATCATTAACCACTTCCTGGACCATTTAAGGGCTCCGTTTTTGTTATGTGCTGTTGACTAGATTTTTAACTGCTAGAAAAAAAATATGACACTAAAACTGCTCCATATGAACTTTGGGTCTCTGCTCAAAGCTTCCTTAACACAAGAATGCTTTGTTCTAAAAACCAGGTATTCTGTGATGCGCACCCTCCCAGCATGATCACTGAAGACAAAATGAGTGCACAAGCAAATGTGGTGAGGAAAGTTGATGTGCTTGGCTATCAAAAGATATAGCATCTGGGGTCTTAAAAACTTGAAGTTAAACAAGCAGTCATCTAGCAGAGAAGCAACAAGCCCACATGGAAAAAGCACACCAGCCTGTGCAATTATGAGGTATCACTATGGGATCAGGTAACAGGTATCAAAAGACCCCAAACAAACAAACAAACAAAAAACCTTATTGTTGAGAATGAGGGGGTGGGGGGTTAGAGTTGAGACCCAAAGCCCATCTGTAGATATTTGGACATCTCTTTACAGAAGGATCACAAGGAAGGGATGAGTCAACCAAGTTGAAATATAGCACTGATGAAACACGCAATATTCCTCTGGTTCCCTGAGGCTTATTCGCCTCCCACTATCATGACCCCAATTCTGCCTTTCATTGCAGACTAGGCTGGAGCATGCACACAGTTAAAGAGAAGAGCTCAGGACACACGGAATCCATGTCAGATAAACCCTCCAGAACAGAAATGGGAGCAGGGACACCAGGAAGATAGGGGTAAGGTGGAAAGAGGAGGGAGAAAGTGACCACGATGGAAGGGAGAAAGTGGTCATTGTAAGATATGAAATTAATAATAATTTATAATTTATCAAAGGGTCACAAAAGGGGGGTGAGAGTAAAAAGAGGAGCTGATACCAAGGGCTCAAATAGAATGTAAATGTTTAGAAAATTATGATGGCAACCTATGTGCAAATATACTTGATACAATTGATGTATGGATTGTTATAAGAGTTGTAAGAGCCCCCAATAAAATAATCTTAAAAAAAAACCCAAACAAACAAACAAACTGTTCAGAGTGTTTGATACTATGATCTTTATAGGAACAAATCTCTAAATCTTTCTATAATGACACTATTAAGTAGGTTTGAACTTCCAATCTTTTGACTAGTGGCCAACCCCTTAGCCATTGTGCCGCTGTTGCTATTAGATCCATTGATTTGGCTTAGACCCATAGCAACCTTATGTACAACATAAGGAGACACTGCCTGGTCCTGTGCCATACTCACAACTCTTCATTTGCTTAAGCCCACGGTTGCAGCCACTATGCCAATCCATCTCCTTGAAGGCCTTCTTCTCTTTTGCTGTCCCTCTAGTTTACCAGACATGCTATTCTTTTCCAGGGACATCTGAAGATCAAGAACACTTCAAGAACCGATTTGCTAAATTGAGCACTAATGAAAGAAGACATGTCCAGAGTATGGAAAATGAAATCTCACCATCCTTTCCTCAAAGGGGCATTCTAGTGTTACAGTCTTCTAAAACAGATTCACTGGGCCTTTTGGTAGTCCCCGAGACATCAAATATTCCTCACCAGCACCACCATTCAAGCACATTAATTTCTTCCTTATTAAAGGTCCAACTTTCACATGCATACGAGGTAATCAAAAGTATCATAGCTAGGATCAGGAACAGTATAGTCTTCAAAGTAAATGCCCAGCTTTTTAATTTTCTAAACAAGCCTTGCCAGCAGATTTTCCTAACGTATACATCTTTTGTTCTCTTAACTGTTGCCTCCATGAGCATTGATTCTGGGTTCAAACAAGAAAAAATCATTGAAAACTCAAACCTTTTCTTCATTTATAATGATATTACCTATTTGGAATGTGAATTTAGTAAAGCATGAGAAATGAAATGGAATGCATATAGATCAATGCCCTAGGCATTAGTAAGCTGAAATAGACAGTTGTTGGCCATTTTGAATTAGACAACCATATGGTTTACTATGCTAGGGTGACAAATTCAAGAGGACAAATTCAAGAGGAATGACATCACATTCATGATAAAAAAGGGCATTTCAAGATGTATCTTAAATTATAATGTTACCTGTAAAAGATTAATACCTATACTTACACAAGGAAATCAAGTTAATACAACTATTTTTCAGCATTACAATCCAATTGAAAAAGCAAGTATGAAAAATTTGAAGAATTCTACCCACTTCAGTTTTAAATTGATCATACAATCAGGATGCATTGAAAGTTATAGGCATTTGCAAAGAACAGTTGGAAGCAGAGGAAAGAAGGATAGTTGGAAATAAGCCCTTCGTGTAGGAAATGAAGCTGGAGATCACATGATAGAATTTTGCAAGACCAACTTCTTCACCACAAATACCTTTCAACAATTTTAATAATGGCTATGTATATGGACTTTTCCAAATGTAATACAAAGAAATGAAATTGACTACATCTGTACGAATAGATAGAGAAACTCACTATCAACAACTCAAATCAGTCCAGTGTCTGACTTTGGAACATCAATTACAGATATCTAAGTTAGGGTTGAAGCTGAATAAAATTAAAACAAATTCAACAAAGAAAATTAAAACAAAATACAACTTCAAGTATATCCCATCTGAAGATCAAGAACACTTCAAGAACGGATTTGCTAAATTGAACATTAATGAAAGAAGACATGATGAGCTGTGGAAAATCGTCAAGAACAGTATACATGAAAAAAAGCAAAAGGTCACTAAAAAAGACAGGAGAGAGAGAATAACAAGGTGAATCTCAGAAGATACTCTGGAGCTTGTTATTAAACATAGAACAACGGTGGTTAATGGAAGAAATTATTAAGTAAAAGCACTGAACATAAAATTTCATAGGCAGCTCAACAAGACAAAATTAAATATGATAATGAAATGTGCAAATACTTGAGCTAAAAAACCAAAGAGGAAAAACACTCAGCAAATCTTAAATGGAAAGAACAGAAGAAAAAAAATCAAGCCTGTAATTTTAATATTTTAAGAGGTTATGGGAAAATTATTGAATAATAATGAAAGACTAAAAGAAGGTAGAAGGAATACACAAAAGAAGTGTACCTAAAAGATCTAGCTAGCATTCAACTATTTCCAGAGGCAGTATTTTATCAAGAAACCATAGTATTGAAGGAAGAAATCGAATTTATACTGAATGTGTTAGCTAAAGCAGGATTCCAGGAATTGATAGCATACAAATGGAAATGTCTCAAAATGCTGATGAAACTGGTAGTACTTTCTTGTCCATGCTGAAAAATTTGAAAGACAGCTACCTGGCCAAGCAATTGCAGTAAACCCATATTTGTACCCAATGCAAAGTTAAGTGATCTAACACAATGTGTAAATGTTCAAACAGTATCATTAATATCATGTGCAACTAAAATTTTGCAAACTAACATTCAACAATGATAGAAGAAACACATATACAGAGTGTGACCAGGAATGTAAACTGAATTCAGGACAGAACTTGATAAAAAGAATATCAAAATATGTTTATTCATGTTTTAATAACTATGCAAATACATCCAAATGTGTGAATCATAACAAACTATGAATAGGCTTGAGAAGAATGGGAATTTCAGAGCACTTAATTGTGCTCATAATGACCCTGTTCATGGACAAAGAGGCAATTCTTTTAGCAGAACACGGCAGTACTGCATGTTTTAAAATCAGGAAAGGTGTTAGACAGGGTTGCATCCACCTATTTATTCAGTCTGTTTGCTGAGCAAGAAATCGGACAAGCTGGACTACATGAAGAAGAATGCAGCATCAACTTTTGGGGGAGACTAATTAACAACCTGCAATTTGCAAATGACACAAACTTGTTTGCTGAATGTGAGGAGGATTTGAAGCACTTGCTGATTAGAAATCAAGCAATTTATCATAGTGCCAACAAAACTCTTTGATATATAATATAAGTGAACAAAAGACTGTCTTAAGGACTGCCAGTACTTCTTATTCATTAACTTGTCTATACAAGGGTGTACACACACACACACACACACACACACACAGCAGAAAAAAGCTCAGCTGGGCAGAGCTTTCATGGTATACCTTTGTCCAGCAAGGAAAGCATCTAGCAAGTTGCTCTGAATCAGTGCACTCGGTGTCACTTGAGAAGTTTCTCTCGGGTTACAGTTCATTTTTTCATAAAAGCAGTTTCACTCAAACCTTTTTTTTTTTGTCTATTTAAGAGAACAGCATGCAGCTGTGAAATTTTGTTTCCTGCTTGGGAAAAATGCCACAGAAACTGTTTTGATGTTGAACAGAGCTTACAAGGATAGTGTTATGGGAAAAACTCAAGTGTGTCAGTGAATGGTTTCCTTGTTTTAAAAAAGGTGAAATGTTAATTGATGACAAACCTCATTCTGGATGTCTGTCAACTTACTGTATGGATGAAAATGTGCGTTTGTAGTTCATTCCACCAGGTCAGATTGTTAATCAAGCTTTCTATTTACAGATTCTGAACAGATTGTGAAACAGCGTGTGACCAAAAAGGTCTGATTTGTGGCAGACAAGACTCTGGCTTGCCAGTATGAAAATGCATCCATTCACACAGCCGTTTCAGGGTGCCAGCTTTTGACAAAAAACCAGCATGCCTCTTTTTCCCCATGCACCTTACTCACCTGACCTTACTCTGTGACTTCTTTTTGTTTCCATGAATGATGGGGAACATTAAAGGACAGAGATTTGATGACAAGGAAGAGGTGAAGAACAAAACAAGGGAGGGTCTGTCAACCAGCCAAACAGGTAAGTTTGAAAAACGTTTCCAAGAATGGAATTGCAGATTTGACCAATGTATTAAGTGTAATGGAGAGTACTTTGAAGGTGATGAAGTTGTTTTGTTAAAAAAAAAATAAACGCTTAGCTTTGAAAAAATCCATTTGGTGAGGGTACCCATTCATATTTGGAATAGTTGGCAAATGATCTGCTGTCTGCGCCTATAAAGATGATGGCCTAGAGAACAATGTAAGGAAATTCCACTCTGTTACACTGGGTTACTCTTAGTCAAGTCAACAAAAACACTTAACAGTGTTATATATTACCTTTGTAAGTTGTGTATCTTTACTGCCCATTAAAAAATCTTTGCAAATATTTATAAGAATTTGAAAATAATACGCATGTCTATGAAATTCACAAACATCACTCTATTTTGAGGATAACCTCGCTTGGTCCTCAAGTCAACACACAACAGGCTTGCTTCTGGATGGTTTCTTTTCCTCGTGCATTATCATAACTATCTTGCATACCAATCAGTAGTGGTCACTGTATATTATTATAAAGCTAATGCACCTCAGGATCATTTTGGCTTGTGCTGTACATCATCCTAGGCAGAATTGTCAGCTTCGTGCTTGCAGCTGCTCTCAATCTGTCATCATAAATGATAAATGAGCAGTGGAGTCTTATTTTCTATTGTACACTATCGTCACTACAAGAATGCAAGACCAGCATATCTTGGCTTGTTCACAAGACCCTTTAGGATGATAAGAACTTTACTAGAAAAGCAGGGAACCTTTACATTTCCACTGAAATAAATAAAACTGTAAACTCTTAGCCCTTGGCTCAATACCAATGAAACTTAAACCCAAACTCCGTTCTTACATATAAGTCTCAAGGTAATTGTTTCAATAGCTTTTAATTTCAATGATCATTTGTCCCTGAAGGACTGGCGCAAATACTTGAATACATATTTTCAAACTCTTATCAGAAAATGTAAAATAATATATGAATGCTTAATGACAATTTTACTTAAATCTCTAACATTTCTGGATGTTTTGTGAACACGTCATTAATTCCATTTGCTGGGCTGTTCTTTTCAAGGATGTCTGTGTAATGAATACCATTGGATTATATGAATTGTATTTAATAATGATAGTGCTTTCCTTTAAGCAAACAGTAAACAAATGCCCCCATCAATAAATGAAAACAATAGTCCCCTCTAGACAAGAGGGCTTACCGGTTATTACCAACTACCAAAGGTTGGGGCGGGGTGGGGGAATGTTCCCTCAGGTCAGCATTTTTCTCTTGCACTAAAGTCCACTGTATATTTATGTATACATCTATTTCAACCCATTCCTTGAACAAAACTTTAGTAGACTAACATGTTATAATTAAGGTACATTTCCAATTCTTCTTGTGTCGTGATAAGAAATGTAACAAAAAATCACAAGAGATATTATGGATAATTAGTTTTAAGACAACATTAAAAATAAAATGAAATAATACACACTTTAATGTCTAATTCACTTGCCAATAAGTTTAGGGAAATATCGTATATGTTATGTGGTAAACTGAGGAGCACTATCAATATTATCATGAGGAAAATAAATCTTTGTAACAAATCATAAGGTATGCATTTCTAACAATATTTCACATGTGTTTGTGCATGTGTCCATGTGTGATGACATGTGTTGTAGGAAAAATGAAAACAGCAAAAACTTATTGGCAACATTTAACATTTGACCTGATCCATGCAAGTCTAAAATTAATGAAGTCTTCATTGAGGTCTATTACCATTTTACCAAATAAAGATCTCATTAGATTTGAGTACTACTGAATTTATTTCACATGAATCATTCTAATGGTCTTCAGAAAAATAGAGGGCAATAATAGTATTTGAATTCTTCCCTTTTATAAGTAAATTTCAAAGTCATTTGCTTATGAAAAAATCTGTACAAATTGTGATATTTGCAACAAATTAAAGGGGATTTTTATTCTCTTAAGCACTAGTGAAGATTGTGGAATCTTTTTGCTTAGGATATTGCTTACCCTTCATTCGATGTGGCTTTCCTTTGAAGTATTTCATGGCGCTCAGTTTACAATAACTGCAAGTGAGAATTTGTGCCTGAGATTCTTAAATCTTATATATAAGTCAATGGGTTTCCGCTAGTGCCATGTGTTCAGCATGTCCGTATTAAATACACTTAAATGATGGTAATGATGAAATTTCAGAATCCTGAATTGTACATTCTTGGTCAGAATGGAAGTATAAATGAGGGATTTTCCTCATTATGGATTTAAAAACATCCTCTGAATGTGCTGACTTACTCCTAAAACCAATCTGGACATATCTAGTGTCAAGCAAAGTAATTTATATAGCTTTTTGTGACAAAACTGTCAAAATAAACATATGATCTATGTCACATTTAGTTATAACAGAACTCAAGGTGATAAAAATACAGTAAAAGAAAGTAAATATTAAATATAAAGGAAACAAACAAAACCCCTAAAATATCCTTCTTTACCTTAGAGCAAAACTTCCTTTTATAAACCACCAACAAAGAATTCTTAAGAATTGACTTTAATCATAATTAATCAGAGTAACCTATAAATAAAATTCTGCTAGGTGTGAAAGAAGAAATTAAAAATGTGAAAGATTTGACAGCTTTTTTTTTGGCTTGGAGCAAATTTAGTAGAACGATATTTTATTGAATGTGAAGAGATGCTGTGTAAGTAAACATGAGCAATGTAGAACCATTCATTTCTTGTAATCAGCTCAGTTTACCATCTTGCAAAAAGAAATCAATAGGCTTAGTTTTCGTTTTTCTCCTCTCCTTTCTACCAGCCTCACACCATTAATCTGAGTTTAACAGGCACGGTAACTTTAATAGCTATTGTCTTTAAAGTAATATAAGATTAATCTTTGGAATTATTAATACTTCTACTTGAGTAATGTGGAAATATCTTCTTTCTTGGGACCCTCTGAAAACCTAGATAATTTCCGCATCTCTCAAAATCTAAATTTTCCCTGTTGTCCACTGAAAACCTTCAAAACAACTTTCCTTTCATCCTGACACAGCACTTAATTCGTCAGAGAAGAGAGTGTGGAGAATCTCTAGTACTAATGTCAAAGTGACGTAGTAGGTAAAGCAAAGACAGAACTTGAAAGTACGACTTCAGAGAGACACTTGTGTACCAATGTTTATGACAGAGCTTAAGTAACAATTCATTACTGAAGAAATTGGCTTAAATGACTGTCCTAAAAGTAGATGGAAACAGGCTAAGTGTCTATTAGCATATAAACTCATAAGCAAAATGTAGTATATACCTACCTACAAAGGTATACATACATTGGAATACTACACAGAAGTAGGACAAAGAAGTAGTCTGGACACACTGTAGAACATGGAAGGAGATTGAAAGCATGCTGACTGAGCTAAGCCAACATCAAAAAGAACAAATAAAGTATAACCTCACGTACGCAAAAAGACAAGAAAAGAGAACCACCTTGTATTAGTGGTTACCCAGGGTAGGAGGTAAGGAGAAAGGAGAAAAGGGTTGTTGATGGAGTTCTGACTTTGATTTATAGTGATGAAAAATTCACATCGATTCAGGCTAGAGTTGCACATCTGATATATGTAATTGCCATCAGTAATTTAGACAGCTACATTTGAGTTGGCAAATGTGATGAGAGAAGAAAGATGATAGGTAGATAGATAGATAAACACAATAATGACAAATAAAAGTAGCTGCTGAAGCTTTTAATGTCCAGTCAAATATCTCATGGGATTTAGTTCCTTGGTTTGGAGGTATAACGACATGGTTTCATGGGGCATCCCAATAAACTATCCAGTGCTTCTGTTCAACCTCCTGGCTTGATGAATAGTGCCCAGGTTTTTAAAGCTTGCCAGTATCCACTCAAGGTACACCACCTGGGCAGAAGTCAGAAATAAGAGTAGGAAATTGATTTTGTTGTTGATTGTTGCTATAAACAAAGAAAACAATTAGTTTGTTATGAGATCGGAATTTGATGGTGTTATCCTCAAGATGGGGAGAACGTTCTCATTGTGGTACAAAACGCTTAACTACTACACCACCAGAGCTCCAAAAACGTGGCTTCTGCAGGTATTCGCTGGGCCAGCTAAATCCAAGGCAGAGAGGTGGTCATAGAAGGTTGAATGCAGACAGATTGGGGGATTACAACGGTATGATCATGACAGATTTACTAGAAGGGTACAAGATATTCACAGCGCTTATTGAGAAGAGGGTTGAAGGAAAGTGAAAACTATATCAGTGAGAAAAAGGCCAGGGAAGTTGCCCTGAGGGACTGTTTGTTTGTTTGTTTCACAACAGTGCACTTGCTGAAGTCAGAAAGAGTTATCCCTTTGTCGAAATAAGTTTTTAAAGAATCTCAACTCTGTCACCTTGCCCTGTGTGTAGCTGACATTTTCCCTTGTGTGCCATCTTGTTAAAATTATTTGATTTATATGAAGGATGAATGTTCTGATGACACATGTCGTTTTGAGGCTGCTTAAGGTTCCCTCTTGGGTCTTGGTCAGAGCAAGTTTCTTCATCTTCTTTGTGCATTCTCCTGTCAAATCAGGGTATTCTATCCCACAGTTCTCAACAGTTTACGTGGGTAAATGTTTTAGGGGATGCGGTTGTCCAGAAATCCTCCTCACAATCCACCGTGCTACAAAGAAAGTTACAAAGCTTTCTTTGCTTTTAAAAATTGAAAATCAGCAAATAAATCTTGCATAATATATTGAGTTTGCAAACAATACTAGAGAAAAATTTCCAAAGGACTCATGCAAAAATATATAATTATATATGACTCAACTTATTGATTTATCATAAATAAACACGATGTCACTACCACTAATGATCTCTTTCCTTTCATTCAAACTCACATTCTGCTATATCAGGGTACTTTCATTTTAGATTCCAATTTACTTTAATAGTTAATTGTCCTGCTTGAGTTCTTCATTATCATATATTTCATGAAGGAAAAACTCGATATTTTATGTATCATTTTATTAGAATAATCCATATTCTTATCGTTTTAAAAATAATTTAAGCTAGTTATACACATATACAACAGAATTATACTTTTGAGATGAATTCGCTTATTATTTGCTTCCTATGGCAACCATAATGAGTTGCCAAAAACTGAGTGGCTCAAAATAACAGAAATCTATCTTGCTGCAGTTCTATAGACTCCGCCTTCTTGATCTATAAGGTAGGTGATTCTGCCCTTTGTACCAAAGAGTGTGGTGACTCACCCTTATTGGCCCACTTTCTTTGGCTCTCTTGTGGTTCCTAAGCCATCCTTAGAATCCATCTTCTCTTTCTTTGAAAGAAACAGATAGTTGTAGTTAAGTAGATCTGTAGATCTCTTTTCTACCTCCAGAATCCCAGGAGTTCTACAAGCTCCCTTTATTTCTTTCTATCTCTGTTCCTTTAAGTCCCACCTGGCCATGTTTCTGCTTCTGGGATAAGTGACCGGGTCCATACATCTGTCTATTCTCTTTAGCAAACCATTGTTTCAAGAAACCATTAACATTGCTTACAGATGGAGCTCTAGAAAAGGCTGGAATGGTCCCAAATCATCAAATGCTAGTTTCTTTTTACTAAGTAATTTGATTATTAATTTACCTATCTTCTCTTCCATTTTACTACAAACAGCAAGGAGAATCACATATGCCCTATTCAGCTGTCTTCTCTCACTTTATTGTAAGGTTCTTCTGTTGTTCAGTGCACCATAGTATATGTCCTATTTCTAAGGCCTTCCTTGGGGCAACTTTAATTTCCATATGTGTAGCAGATTCTGTTTATGACAGTATGGGGTTAAGTAAAAAAAGTTTTTGCTACAAAATAGAAATATTTATTAAATAAAATTACAATTCAAGAATAGTATATTGTTTTACAAATTCTGAAGGATACATGTTCAAAATCATGCTATACGTAGTGCTATGCACTCCCAATAGGCAATCATCTATTTTACTCCTTTCTCTTCACTTCCAATGTTATCCTTTGTGTTTCTTGAGTTGTAGAAGGATCACTACAGATTTGGCCTCTATCTATAGTCATGATACTTTCCCTGGGTGCTGTGTCTTTTCTTCTCATGTTAAACAAACCAGTCATCATCTCGAACTAATGGCACATCTTGCTCCAGTGTGACCTTAATTGAACTAGTTATTTCCACAATGATGCTTGGAGAGGCAGTGAGTTGTTTAAGGTGTCTCTTCTAGTCAGTTAACTCCCACCAAACTGGACCTCTCCTGCATGGGTGTGGGATACTGATAGGATTCACCTATGAGTAATTGTTAACAGGATTCCATAGGTTGCCATCGGCTGAGTATAACACTTGCCCTCTGTCAAGAGGGAAAGGGATCGTACCACCAATAAAAGCAGGTGTGGAGTGCATTCTCTGGACCAAGATATCCCTACACCGTGAATTTCCTGGATTTATAAGACAGCTATGACATCAGAGGAGCAGCAGCAGAGCCAGAAGCCAGCGCATAATAAGCATAGTAGTAGACGTCCCAGTTTATAGAGCAAGTAAAGCTGAATGGTTTGGGACATGCTTGTGGAGTGGGGTGACTCTGAGAACTTAAGAGTTGAGGCTTAGGGTGGAGTGGCATGCCTTTTAGTTATTTATTAGCAGCTCTGAATGAACTTTGTGATGTGTCCTGATGAACCACTGTCTCCTGAGCACTTCTCACAAGCATTGCAGTGTGTTCACTTCCTTAGTCCTGAGAATTGCGTGTGAGTTTTGTGTAACCATTACACTAGATATTAGAACCTAAATGAAAAACTTACACCCTCTCTCTGAGCAATGGAAGCTTCCTCTGAGGATTATCCTTTTTTAAAATTTTTACCTCAGTATATCTGTTAGCCTAATGAGGGAACTGTGCTGGCCTAGTGGTTACATGATGGATTGCTAAGTGCAAGGCCAGCAGTTGAAAACCATCATCCACAGCTCAGGAGAAAGATAGAACTTTCTACTCTCCAAAAAGGGACACCGTCTTGGAAACACAGGAAACTCATACCCTACCGTGGAGGATCACTATAAATCAGCATCAACTCGATGGCTTTTAGTTTGGTTCTTTTAGTTTTATATCTGTTAATATGTATGTATATATATGTGTGTGTATGTGCGTATGTACACACACGATAGATTTATAAGTGGGAAAGTTTTTATGTACTGTTACAGTTACAGTTACTGTATTTTTTCTCTTGTTTCAATCTAGTTGGGTGTTAAATTCTAATAAATGAGTCTACTTCCTTTGAATCTTCTAGTATTTGCTACTGCCAACAATCACTGTAAGATATATATGTTCTATCTATAAATCCTTTTTAGGACTTTTTTGCATTTTTTACATTTTAAAATACAGTGGTATAAGTTCCTATCTGTGTATAAACTTCTTAAAACTCATTATTTTTTAACAAAGTGATTTGTCATTACTCAATTTGGATAACTTTGTTTCAGTGCCTACTGTTTAATTTGCTCTATTTATTTTCCATATCTTGTCACGTTAGGTGTCAACTGTGATTGATATAAAAAATTCTAAATCAATCTGTTATTGCTTAGTGTTATCTCTTATCCCTCCTCATTATGTTTATTTTTGTTAGTTTCTGAAAAATTTATTTTATTCTATCCTAACCCTTCCATTACACATTTAAAATTTGTCCCTCATATTTGTAATGGGCTAGTACTTTCTTTTGGATATGCTTTTCAATAGACAAATCAGTCACACACATATGAACATAGAAAACAGCACATCATTTAGAAAAAAATCTATTTGAAGATACCAGTGAACATATCCTCCCATTCTTTTTGCCCAGGATATTTCCTTTCCTTTAGGTTTATTTACTGCTCATTTTGAATATTTTTATTTCCTTCACTTTCCTATTTATTAAAAATAGCCATTGTGGTTAATATGTAACCTTCATATTTATTTGCCGACTTAAAAAAATACTTGTGTGTCTCTAATGGAGACAATCACATAACATGTTGCCCTTTAAATAATGAGAACATCTGTGTTCTCTTATTCTCCCAGCTGTTTAAATTGGAAGACAGTAGTTAAGAGTTCAGTTGCTAGCCAAGAGATTGGCAAGTCAAAAACACCAGCTTACTCCATGGGATAAATATTTGTCAATATGCTCTCATAAAGATTAAACCCTTGAAAGACAGGACTTGCTACTCCCTTAAAGGGATACAGTCTTGGAAAGTTCTGTAAATATCTATCAGGTCAAATAATCTAATGTGTTTAGATCTCTAGCCTCCTTTTTGAGTTTCTTTTCCTGTAATCTATCATTCTCAGAGAGTGGTTTATTGAATTCATTTACTATAATTGTGTAGGCTGTGATTTTTTTCCCCCATCTTTTGGAGTGTTTGGTTGACTAGTCAGCGGGTCTCTCATTTGGGGAATATATGTTTAAAATGCTTAATGGTTCTCTGTCTACTTTTCTCTTGAATATTATATATAGTGTTCCTCCTTATCTCTTTTTGTGGTTTGCACTTTGAGGTCAATTTTATCCGAGATTAGGTTTGCAACCCTGCTTTTTTTGAATTGCTGTTTGCTTGGTGGACTTTTCTCCAGCCCTTGATTCTAAGCCTATTTTTGTCTGTAGTCTTGAGATGTATCTCCTGTAGGCAATAGATTGATAGGTTGTGTTTTCTGAGCCAGTCTGCTAGTCTCAACCTTTTAAAGCCTGAGTTCAGTCCATTGATATTCAAGGTTATTATCTCCTTCTGTGGACTCTGTGATGTCATCTTATACTTTTGTGTTGGCTGTTTTCATACATGTGTGTGTTTTATTCTTGACTTTTTCCACGCTTAAGCCAATGCTATCTTGGGGGATGTTTTCTCTTTGTTTCTCTCTGGGTGGGGCTGTTATATGTGGTAGTCTCTTATTTATGGTTGGTGGGTGCTGTTCTCCGGCCCATACTGGATTGGCAAGGATCTTTTGTAGGGCTGAGTTTTTCAAATGTGTACTTTGAGTTTTCCCTTGTCTGAGAAGACTCTTACTTCTCCATCTATCTTGATTGATAATTTAGCTGCGGAGAGTATTCTTGGGTTTGTGTTATTTTCCTTCAATTTTTGGAATATGTTACTCCGCTCTTTCCTCTTCTTCATAGTGTCCACTGATAAGTCTGAGCATATTCTTATTTGGGAATCTTTATATGTGTTTGTTTTCCCTACCTTCTTTCTTGATTGTCTCGTTTTCCTCAAAGATGGAGAGTTTAGCTATGATGTGCCTTGGTGACTGACTTCTTGGGATTTAGTCTAGCTGGTTTTCTTTCAGCCTCCTGAGAGGTTGCCTGGTTTACATTCATTAATCTGGGGACGTTTTCCATCAAGAATTCTCTCACTATTGTTGCAGATTATTTCTTTGTTGTGTCTTCCTCCAGTAGTCCAACTATTCTGATGTTGTTCCTCTTCATAGCATCAGACATAGCTCTTAGGTTTTCTTCAGCTTCTCTGATGATCTTATTAGATTTTTATTTGCGTTTGTTAAAGTTGGCTTGGCTTTCCTCTAGGTCATTGGTGCAGTTCTCTGTCTCCTCCAGCCAATTGGCACAGTCTGTGAGTCTATTACTGGTTTTTGTTATCTTGTCCCTAACTTCTTGTAATTTCCTTTGGTGTATAGACTTTATCTCCTTTGTCATTTCATCCTTTTTCTGTATTGTTTCCCTCATATCCTGTATTACTACAAGCAGCATTCTCAAATTTTCTTTCTGTGGCAGATGAATGTTTTCTTCCTCTATGCATGTCTTAGGTTCAGGACATCTTCTGCCACTGCCTTTTGTTACTCCTGTTTATGTGTTGCAGTCATTGGGGCTGCTGGCTGTCTGTGTTGCATTGTTTTAGAGGAGCCAGGTGCCATTTCCAAGGAGTCAAAGAGTACTGGCTCTCTCTGGGAGAGTTATAGGATTGCTTCTTCAAATGGCCTGCTGTTAATTTCTCTATGGAATTTTCCTACCAATTTATCCTCCTGTGGCTTCACTCTTTCCCCAGTCAACCAGGATTCTGTTATTTGGATGACAAGTTGGATGGTCCTTTCAGGAGATGCTGGTTGGGTTGTGGACCCACAAGGATGGTGCTATACTGGGTGATCTCACAAGAAGTTGTGATGGTGTGACCCATGGCAGCTTGGGGCACTGTAGAGGGCATGTTGGGGTGCCCACTGCAACAGGAGTGCCACAGAAACCTGGTGGCTTTCCCACTTTTGTGTAGAGCACCATGAATGGTAGGTGGAATTGTCATGGTCAGGTAGATCGCGGCGGAGCTTAGGCAGAGGTTCCTCCAGCAGCGTAGAATGTTGTCAAGTGTTGGCTGAACTGCAGCAGTTGGGAGGAAATTCCCTCAGTCACGAGTGACCATAGAGGATGGCTAGGAGCTCCCTCAGCCATGCAGGCAGGATTCCCCTGAAGGTGGGTGGGATTTCCCCAGCCATGTGTTAAGCACTGCAGAGGGCAGGTAGGCAGAATTTCCCCTGGGAAGAAGTTTGGCAGGATATCCCCCTGATGGAGGGTGGGCAGGCTTTCACCAGCTTCAGGTTATGCTGCAGTGGGGGTGGTCTCCCAGCTGGGTGGAGGGCAGGCATAAGTAGGCTAAGTGGAGTGGTCTGGAGGTTGGCAATGTTGTGTGACAGACAAGGGAAGAGAAATAGAAAAAAGAAAGAAAAAGAAGGAAGAAAACCTCCAACTAAGCCCAAGAGTAACAATACAGCCGAGCCCTGATCCCTGACTGCAGGACTGGAGGGGTTTAATCCTTTCCCTGAGGCAGCAGCAAGCTGTGGCTTTGTTGCGATAAAGCCCCTGTGCATGCTTCAAATGGTCTGGCTCCAGCTGAGACAGTGGCAAGGTTAAGGTCAAACTCTAGCCGGCCTCCACTGTGGTAAGCCAAACCCCTGCAACTCCTCCAAACCTAGTGGATCTGTGCCTACTTATCATTATGATGTTCCTCCTGTGACCCAACCGTGTGGAATTTTCCTCTAAGTAACTCTCCTGTGCTGATTTTGCAGAGTCTATCTGGTACGTGTTACTCAGTCGCCATCTTCCCAACAGTCCCCTATCTTTACATATTTTTATCAGGGAGAAGGTATTGGATTTAAAATTCTATATGGCATACTGTCATTCTTTTAATTGTCAAATTCATATTATCTATATTTATGATTAAAGAAATCCCAGTTAACAATGAGTATGAGAAAGAAGAAAATGTTTTGAAAACAATTGTGGCAAAAATTTCACACTCTTCTTAATATGATTGACCACTCAAATTGCATGATATATGAATTATATGCTAATAAAGCATTTTAAAAAATAAACCCAAGGAGTAGACTTAATTTTAAATTATCCAGGGAAGTGATTCATTTTGACTATAGGTAAGAACCAACTTCATGGCACCTAACAACAACGACATATGAGAGACCAGAGGCAATTATCGAATCCTAGAAAGGATCAATGTATATCAATAGATATAGGATTTCTGAGATGGAGAATAGATATAAAGAATTATATTTTTATTTCCCAGGTTTGGCTGGTTCCTTCTCATCAGAAGAACCATAATAAAGGTGTTGAACTGAGTTCTTTTTGCACTGAGTTCTTTTTTCCAGAACCCCTTGCTGTTCAGAATGTTTCTCTCATTCTAGGTTGATTTCACCAGGAAACCGTGGTTCCGGCTCACATAATGACAAAAAGTCAAACAATCAAAAGTCCAAGGTGACAAATAGGTGTATGTTCTAACAACCTGAGGGTATTCTAGGTCAATCAGGGGCATGGTGTTGGCTCTGACTCATATTAGCCCTGTAGGACAGGGTAGAACTGTCTTTGCTCCATTATGGTCACAGTGCAAAGCAAATGTATGAAGATATTCTACACTAAGAGCAAAAAAATATCAAACATTTTCCCTTTTGAAACTTGCAAGCTTGAGATTATGTGGCTATATTGTCATTAATCTCACCAATGTAATTGTCCTTATAATGCAAATTGCTGTGCATACTCAGTCTCAAGCAGAATGACTATTGTCTCATCACCTATTACCTAGAATCTACAGTTACTTAATAGCGATGCATATTGTTTTAAAAATAGGGATATTGCACAATAGACACTTCATAAATTAAATCAGAGTTTGAGGTGACCTAGCATTTATCTATGACTAAACTAAAGAGACTGATATTTGAAAGAGTAGGGGAAAGGACATGCTGCCTTTTCCATTTTCCTAGATTTAAATTCTATCATTATATCAAGTGTGATCATCACAAAGAAAACTAAATGGGCTGTGTTATCTCTGCCCCCCATAGATATGCCTTTGCTGAATGATGATTTAATGTTATGCCCTCAGTTTAGATAACTGGGCCGAAGCTGCCTGTGTCTGATTAGATTGTGCTTTCCCACAGGTATTAACATAGCAGGTGGGACTTGAGGCTGGCTCTCAGGAAGAGGAAGTGCTGAGGCACAGTGCTGGGTAGTCAATTTTGCACATTCAGGATTTTGCATTGCATGCAACAGCAATGTAAACTGGGTTCTCTAAACCCACGTTTTAAATGTCAGTTGTATCTCAGTGTCTAAAAATACACAGTTAAAAAATATTGTCACTCTTCATTGTGGTACTTTATTAATTTATTTCTAAAGGCAATGATAATAAGGCATTATGTTAAATGATAGTATAATTTAGTAGCATTTACTTAATGATGCTTAAGTAGGGCCAATAATCACAATAATTATTATGATTACTTTATATGACTTTATGATATAAAATGCACTGATATAAATAAGGCAGTGACTAAATGGGAAAAATATAAACTGGTACTCAGTTTTAATGTAAAGAGAAATGCAACATATGTGAATGGATTCCGTTAATAAACTAGGGTGACTACACCACTGGAATGGGATGCAGGTGGAAAAAATAAAGTATGATTTGGGTGTACTAACTATGAACATGTTAAGTAAAACAGAACAAGTCTTAAAATAATGTATTCATTTAAGCTAATTTATATTGCAAAACACAGTATGTGTCTGTGAATATTTACATGAAGGAGTTCTCTCTCATACACCAAATCAAAAATCAAAATCATTTCAACCCTATGTGAGGTTTCTGAGGCTGCGAAGCATTAAGAGAGCAGGCAGCCTTCTCTTTCTCCAGAGAAATAGCTGTTGGACTTGAACCCCGATCGTGTAGTTAGTAGCCCAATGCACAATACCCTGGGCCATCAACGTTCCTTCCTACATACACGTTAAGTGTAAAGGATACAAAATTAGGAAAAAGTAAAATAGATATTTTTAAAATTGATTTTAAGAGAGTACATTGTTTACTTTTGGAATATAAATATTCAAATTAAAATGATTCTCTTCAGTGAGTAAAAGCAAAGTATAATTCCTAAAGGAAGAAAGAAGTTCCCATGGATTGCAAGAAGTCAAACGAGCACCTGGAAAGTAGTAGCTCTTCACTAGGGAAGCTACTGCAACACGGGTATAAAAGTTGGAGTGCGTATCTGCACGGATTCTCTTAGAGAGATCTTGCTTGGTTGCCTTGGTCATCATTTAAATGATGTGATTGCTTTAGAGAAGCTTATATAAGCCTTTGGTTATATAAATTGTGCTTCTCTTTTATTCTACAATCCTCACTACTGGAAGAATGCATGACTCAAATTTATGTATTCATAATTAGTAACAGTGTAAAGTATATGTGCACCTAGCTGGTCAAACTTGAACTCCAGGTTCATGATAAGACTCAAATTCTCTTTCAAAGGATTTGGACCTCATGCCAGGCAGAATTACACAGTCTGTCTGGAGGCTGAAGCTGGGTATACAATGATAGCCTAAGGCATTCTTTGTTGCTAAGTTTTTGCCACATGACCAAAAATTGTAGATCTTCAGAGAGAACAATAAGCAAATATGCCAAAATTATCAGTGCTGGAAGATGACAAAGCAGTCTTGACTTGAATTCAAGTTCTTTCCAAAATCTAGTTATGTTGATATTCTTAGGGTGTGTGAGACATTATATTTTTCATTATTTTTATAATTCACTTTACTTTATGCCTCTTACTGCTTTTGTTTTTCAACAATCAATTAAATGAGACATATCTAACATACACCTGCTCTTTTCTTACCATTCATCTTTTACTCTCTGTGCTCCAGTCATCTTCATATTGATCTAAGTCACTTGGGCAAGAGCACAAAGTAATATGACAAATTAACTCAAGTCAAAACACTGGCAACAATATGGCATACAATTCCAGAGCATCTGTCATTTATGACAGATGGTTTCACCTTTTCCAAAGGAATGCATCTCTAATGGTATCATTTCAGAGTTCTTTGCCACCTGTAACAGTAATTTACCCTGGTGGAGACAAAGTATTTGTGTTTCACTAAAACTGTGTAGATGTCTGAATTCAGTAACAATGGATAAGGCTAAATGGGGATGGGGTGTCTAGAGACAATTGTTTTGTTCTGGTTTACCTCTTTATTTAAATAAATAATATAGCATTATTATTACTCTAATAATTTCACTGTATGAGTATATCTAGGGAAATATGAGACCCTCAGGATTTGAATGGTTTAGTATTTGAAAACACAGTGATTGAAAACTTACTAGTATTAATATAATGAAACTGAAATTATTTAGCCTATGTATATTAAAATAAAATCATACTTCTAGCCTCTGTATTGCATTTAAAAGATTCTATAATTAAACCAATGTTGTAATTTAAAATATAGAGCTATAATTCAATGTGAGGCATTATGCCTCTAAAATACTGCAAAATGTAAACAAATTTCCACTAGAATACCCACGCAATTGAAAATGAGATTGCTTCTATTATATTGTGTACTGATTAGTAGTTGATAATATAATTTAATTGGATAATTTAAAGTTGTTAACATTATAAGATGACACAAACATTCTAGATACAATAATAGAGTACCATTATATGTTATGAATATATTTCATTTATACTGAAGTGAACTTTAGTTTTGGTTTTATTATAACAATGCAGAGCATTATTTAAAATGATTCTTCAAACCATAGACTTTGTCCCTCTCACCAAACCACTTATGTTTTACTGACTGGTTTTGTTAAGAAGGAAGGAGAGAGATGCTGAGTGGATTATATGATTCAGTTGTGAGTGGTGGCTAACGGCTAACAGAGTCCATTTGATTGTTTTCCTGCAAGTTATAAAATGAGCAATCTCAAAGCAGGAAGGTGGAATCTCATAACTAGCAAAATAGGAGTGTAAGGATGGAGCACATACTTTCGACACTGAGATCCCTGTATCTATCTTCTTGACCCAGGAGGCAGGTTTGACACCAGAGGAACAGAAGAGAAGCAACATCAGGAGAACCAGGAAGCATGGCACGAGATAGAGGTCTTCCTAGCCCATAGATAAAGTTGCTGTTATTTGCAGGCGATTGGCTTGTGGAATGTGGTGCCATGGAGCCCTTAATTGGGGGATCTGTGCTTGCCAACCCATGGAGATAAATCAAAGTCTCTTAGGGTTGAGGCTTATAGCAGAGTGGTATGCCTTTTGGACATTTATTGGCAGTCCTAAGGGAGGTTTGTAACAGTGCCTGAGTTGGGCAGAGGGGAGGCCAAGAGACTGAGGATAATAGAGAGGCCTACCTGCTTGCATATGGGGCACAGCAGAGACTAAACTGTTTTGAATGAACTATTGTATCCTAAGTATCTCTTGGTTGAATGTAATCTGTTAACTTCCCAAATAAAGCTTGTGATGGGAGCTTTGTGTGGCTATTGCAAATATAGAACACAGCTGATAGTAGAGAGTGCTGTATGAGAGACAATTGGTCCCACAATAGGGGTAAACAGAGCTGGATGGTGGAGGTATATTTGAAATTTGTCTTGTGGCAATTAGCCTTGGGAGGTAGAGAAAATCAGATGTGTACTCCAGGCCATTGGCTCAATTGTCACCTTAAAAATCCCTAGAGATATTTGCACATACGAACAAAAGTAAAAAAAAAAACTAATGGAATTTATGTTAAAAATAAAAACAGATCTGTATCTATGTCTGGGTAGACTTGTATACATAAAGTGTACACATCATATAATATATTATAGATATAATAAATACACATATATAATGTGTTTGGACATATACAAAGAAAATGCATGTGTATTATAGGTATTATTATTCTATATGTAATAATGTACATAAGAAAGTTTATTAGACATACATACACATATTCATTCTTTAACTCTGTTAGCTACAGACTGAATTTACTACAAATGAAAATTGGCCTAAGCTGTTTTCCTATTTCCACATTGAAGATAGGAACAACTACCTCATGCTATTTGTAATGAAGTTTAAAGTTTATCAGGAATACTAAGTATCTAATGTATACCACTTATGATATACTATTTCTCTTCATGATGTATTGTTGATTTCAGTATTAAAAGATGTTCTATTTTTTTGTACTGCAATTTCCCCCACACTATATGAAAGAAACAGTTGAAGCTAGTTGGCAATTAAGGTAAGATGCGAGTAGTACTACTACTGATGTCAGCCATATCTCCTATTATCTCAGAGCCACTAAACTAAGTGTTCTCATTAAACACTTTTTGTGATCTTTGGTGGAGGTCTTGAGAGGTAACCAACCAGAAATCAATTCAAAAGAAAGTTCCAGTGGGCAGTATGTTGAATAATTCTGTTCTGCTCGGGTTTCCACAGGCAGCAGAGCCTAGAAGAGAGTTCTTGCTTTGTTACTGAATTAGAGGTGCTGGGTGTTAGGAATTAAAATGGATTCACTCATCCTCATCTAACTTGCTCATTGGAAAGATCTGCTATCAGTTATATCACGTGTGAATTTAGCTGAACCGAAATAATTAATAATTTATGTGGACAAACATGTAAACTTTTCTGACCAATTATGCAATAAAATACTATTTTTTCTAATATAAATTTCAAGAAGTGCTGGGTTGATATTTGAGAGGATTTTTTTTATCCCTAGTGCTTTTTTTTTTTTTTACAGTTAACTGAGTTAACAGTTATAGAATTACTATTTATTCATATACGTACTACTGATACTTAAGAGCATCATTTTTTTTCAGAAAAATAGTTCTTTCTTAAAATTAAGATAATTACAAGAAAATCTTTCTTCCAAAAATTAGGATAATTATATTATCCGTAGGATAATTTCCTAAGGATATTAACCACTTTGTTCTATGTATAGAAATATTACCTCCAATGAACATGAGAGTATTTCTCTTCTTAATCTTTTCTGTATACACTGTACTTGTTATGTTGCTTGATCTTTAGCTTGTCTCTGACCTCATGATTGAACCCCAATAACCTCAAAAATTAATTATTTGCCTAGACCTATGTAAACATAAATAACAAAGTCAAAACATAATCACTAATTACTTATCATTAATTGACAATACTGATGGACCCCTGACTTCCAGAACCTTTGATAATGTAGAACATATGTATAAACTCAATCAGATCTGAAGTGGGAAATCCTGTGTTAACATTCAAAGATGTTGGATTTTATTTTGTGGAAAGTTTGAGAATATCCTTTGAGGCATAAGTGTAGTTTGGAAATTAATAATCATGTGTAGAAGAATTACTAATTACCAAATTTACTTCAAAGTTAGGATACAGTTAGATTGCTAAAGAAAGACATGGTGATATAAAAGAAAGGCCTCTGGTTAAAGGGAGCAGAAAGGATTACAGTACCCGAATTTTATGTCATTTAATTTGAAGAATATTGTTTTTTAGTGTAAATAATTTTATATTGTAAAACAAATGTCTTCACCTTAGAAACATGTTTGTATAGCTGGTTCATAAATACCTAAGTCTGAATCTTCTACTTTTATAAATATCTAGATATGGATTTTTTAACTTTATACTCACTACACACACACACACACACACACACACACACACACACACACACTGACCAATTATCACAGATTGAATTGTGTTCTCCAAAAGAAATGTGGAAGTCCTAACTGCTATACTTGTAAATAGAACCCTCCATGGAAAAAGGGGCATTATTTTGTTATGTTAAAGACATCATGCCTAAATCTAATTGATTTTGAGTTAGAGAAAGAGAAGGATAAACACAGAGAGACAAATGAGGGGGCATGAGATAGTTAGTTTATTGTGCCAACCTGAGAGCCCTGTCTTACACAGGGCAGCTATGTTAGGATGTAAGCAAATGTATTTATAAGCAGCCTTGAAAAGTCAGAGATTGCCAGCAGCCTACAGTAACCAAGAAATATGTACACAAAAGGAAAGAACATGGCTGAAGTCCTGGTTTGCACTTTAAGTTTACAGAACTGTAAGCAAATTTATTTATATAGGTAACTAAGTAACTACTAAGGTACTACCTTTTAAGATTTGTTTTATTTAAAATATTTCCAACAGCCCAAAATGAATTTGGCTCATTCTGTTGGATTTTTCTCTTAGGCTGCTTCTCACTTGACTTTCTTCTATAAGCTTCAATATTCTGCACTTACTCATCTCTGCTAACACTGCATTCGACAATGGATCACTTTTTAGTGTTCTTTCTAACATATTCCTTACACCATTGCTATGCTTTCAGAAGTCACACCTTAATACGTCACTACAGCCACTCGCCTTGTGGCGTTATTCCTTCTGCATCTGCTACCTCACCACGCACTGGTACTTCCTTGCTTCCCATTCCTCATTCTTTCCTTCGACTTCACAGACTCATCGTCCTCTCATTATTTCCACAAAATAACTGAAATTGACCTTGCTGGGGTCTCTTAAAGGAGCTTTGGAGTGGTGTCATTTGAGATGTCAGGGACTGTCATTATATTATGTCAAGGACTATCATTATGTCAGGGACTATCAATAATTGGAAATAGAGCAATTTCCCTTCAGGTCCCAATCTTTTCGCTTTAGTCTGACTCTGTCTTTTTGATTCCAAATTTTATAGTAGTTGTGTCAGTCTGGGTACTTTATAGAAACAAATCCACAGAAACTCATATGTATAAGAGAGAGTTTTATATAAATAAAGAGTAAGTGCACATCAAGAAAACATCCCAAGCCCACTAGTCCAACATTAGCCCATATGTCTGACACCAATCCACAAAGTCCTCCTCCATCTCACAAAACACATACAATGATGCTGACTGCAGGAGGAAAGCCAAGTCAGTGAACGTGTAAACATCTCAGCACTGGCACGGATCTCCACACAGCTGCTCTAGCACCCAGGGATGCATCAGGGTAGGTCCATGTGGCTTCTCCTCAGGAATGTCTTGCAGGAAGTGAGCCTTGCCAGCTGAAGCAGGAAACTTGCTAAGGTAGCTGAACTTTGGTCCAACCATCACCAAGCAAGAGACCCGAGAACTAGAAAGGCCAGGTTATCTCTCCACCCTTCAATTAACCCCACGTGTTTATTGACCAGGTTGGCACAATAAACTTTAACTACCTCAGTAGTTTATTTCTTGTGTCTAGAGAGTACACAAAATCCACATCATTTTATAATTTGAATTCTATTCTGCCCCCATAATCATCCCCATACTTTATGTTTATGAGGCTATAACTCTACAGAGGGTCAGGAAGCTTCATCTTTCTCCCATGGAGTAGCTACCTGGTTTGAACTACTGGCCTTGTGGTTAGCAGTGTAACAGATAATCACCATGGCAACCCAAGGGCCAACTCCTTAGTCCTAAGGTCTATGCCAAAAAATAAGATATTTTTACTTAGGTAGTTTCCAGTAACACAATTGGATACTTAATGTGTTTGGTGTTTAGGGGGAGGGAAATAGTGCATATTCATATTTAATAAACACAAATTTCAGTTCCAGGCCAAATGAGTATCCCAATTCAGCACTTCACAAAAAATATACTCTGAAATGTTAAATTTAATTGATTTTAATTAAAAGTTATTATTCTGAAGTAAAGTTATTTGGTTTGGTAATTTAATGGTTGTCTATTTTGAAAGAATTATTTAAGATGCTAATGTATATTTTAATCCTCAAAAAGGAGTATGCAATAGGATGTTTCCAGAACTTCAACATTTGAACTCTTGGTTTTTTCTTTATGTTTTTAGAATAACTTTTAAATAATAGAACTGCAAGCCTTTATACCCCACACCCCATTTTATTTATTAAAAATGTCTTATGTTGGTATTCTATTTTGGTGAAATTAATGAACAAGCATGGATACAATATGCTAAGTACAGTTAAGCTTTATTTAGATTTTTCTGTTTTACCTAAAGCCCCCTCTCCATTCTAGGATTGTATCCAGAGTTCCATCTTGCATTTGGTAGTCATGTCTCCTTTCATGCTTCCCTGGGTTTGGACAGTTTCTCACACTTTAAAGAAAAATTGATGACCTTGAAAGTCTTGGGGATTATTGGTCGGATCTTCTGTCACCTGGCTCTCAACCAGAAATTCTGTGATACTTTTTACTCCTGGTTTAAGTGTGATTATGGGCTCTTGGAGGTAGGCCGTAGAGGTCAAATCCCCTTCTCATTACATAATATCAATGATATGGACTATTACAATGACTTATTACTGTGATTGATAACATAGATATCAGTATAAAGTTATTTTTCTTCCTTTACATACTGTAAAATTTGGATGAAAGTCATTATGCACTGTCAAAATAGTTTGTGCTTTTCTACATAGGTGTTTCTATTTTCTCCTGTATTTATTTTTAATTGTCTATATTCATATGTAGTTAGATATAGTTATTTTATGCTTAGACATATAATTAAAAACTTCCTTATATATTGTGCTGCTCAAATTATTCCAGCTTGGATCAGTAGTCTTTTTCAGTTGGCTTCTTTATTCCTGTGAGCCCCATTATTGTGTGAGTCTGTTTGAGCTTCTCCCTGAGTACTTTCTTATTTTCAGCTCTCGTGTAATAGTACAAACTCATAACCTGTAGTTCCTACTGCAGTTATAGAATCAACCACTTCTCCACAGAGCCCAGTCATTGTTGTTTAGCGAACTCAAGACCCAGTGGCTCATGGTGAGCTGTGTGTAACAGAACAAAACACTGCTTGGTCCTGAGTCATCCTCCCAATCATTGTCATGTTGGAGTCCATTGTTATCACCTCTCTGCCAATCTATTTCTTTGGAGATTTTCCTCTCTTTTGCAGACGTTACCCAGCATAATGTCTTTTTCATAACTGCTCTCTCCTGATTATGTGGTCAAAATAGGTAAAACAAAAGGTCTTTCTCCTTGCTAAGGATCATGCTCTCTGTAATAAACAGTTGTTTTTTATTGTTTGGGCAGTCCATGATTATTTCAGCATTTTTGGAGGGTCAATACCGTGATTGAAATGCATCCATCCTTATATTGTCTTCCTTATGTATTACTCAGCTTTCATAGGAATTTAAGACCATTGAAAAGACCAAGCCTTGCGGAGGCACATCTTAGGCTTCAAAGTGATATTTTTGCTCTCTATCATGATAAGGGTCTTGTGCATCAGAATTAACTAATGTAATATGTTCTTCTATTTCTTGACTGTTACATCCATGAGGGATTCAAATAAAATGAAATCCTTGACAACTTTGCAATTTTTTTTCGATTTGTCACGATATTGTTTATTGGTCAAGTTGTGACCATTTTTGTTTTCTTCATGTTGTGTTCCATGCAATTTTTGTTGTATTATATGAGACAGACTTAAAAGTTGTTGGAGAACTGGAATTGTAAAATAATGGAATTTTCCATGAAATTAAAGTTTTCATAGAATGATAATGAAATCGAGATCTGTATGCTTGATGGAATTGTTTCAGGTGGAGAAGAGTTGATTTTCAAGTGACAAGGTATGGAGATATATGCATGTCTAAAATCATGAATATATGCATATCTATAAATATTTATTTGTATTTTAATCTGTATGTGTATTAACCTTAGCATGAGTTCATGTGATGTCTCCAACTCCAATCCAATTCAATAGTCTTCCAGTACCTCCTTGCAAAATCCTTCTCCAACAGTGTTGAATTGCGCCATCACAGGAAACTACCTTATCAATCAGGATTTGGTTCCAGGTGTACTTCCTTTTGTCTTCTAGTATCCCACTCAATGACAAAGGTACTCAGATCAGCATATTCCTCTGTACCCTCTGTAACAAAGGTTGTTTTGTATATTTGTAATACAGTTAGAGTCCGTTGTCACATTTTGTATGCCATCTGGGATTTCCTTACTTCCTAATTTTTAAAAACAATTTTGTACGCACTAAAGTTAATTCTTTGTGCTGTGAATATCTGTGCATTTTAACAAATTAAAAAGTTCAGATTTCAAAATGTGAAGTATTATTTTTACTGCTACACTACTCAGTAATACTAGAGAATTTTAACTGATCTAAATTATTTTCTTTGTCTATTAAATCTGTCCTCCCTCCTTCCCTCCCAAGCTCTCTATTATCACCGATCTATTTATGGTTTCTATCATCTTGCCCTTTCCAGAATGGCATATAATGGCAATTTAGCGGATTTTTTCTTGTAAAATTGACTTCTATCATGTAGCGATTGCATTTGGCTATTTCTGTAACTACTGACTAATAGTCCATTGTATACATATATTACTGTTTCTGTAGCCATCACCTACAGCTTGGCTGGTTAATTCCAGGTTGTTTATTATTATGGATTAAGTAACTATCAGTGTTTTTAGGTAGGATTTTGTGTGTGCATACATTTTAAAATAAGTATAATGAATAACTATGAGTATGATTACTAACAAGTATAGTAAAATTATATATAACATTTGTAAAATATCTGCCAAAGTTGTTGCTTCATTTTATATTCCCACCAGCATTTGTTATTGTCAGTTTTTTTGTGTTTCAGCCAACTTAAATGGTGAGTAGTGGTAGCTCATTATTGTTTTAATTAACAATTATCAACTGACAAATGATGTTGAACATCTTTTTATATGCTTATTTATCATTTATATATCATGAAGCCATATTTTGAAAGAATATGTGGATTTTCTGTAACACTGGATTATGCTAGCCTGGTTTATTAATAAATTAGGAATAGTGTATTTTGATGATTAAAATGGAAATTATATAATGTTTTAAAAATCACTATCAAAAGTTGAGACATTTTATTGGCTGTGTGCAGACAATGAATAACGAACACTGAGGAACTGTGGTGTTTGCATTATGGTATGGGAGAAGAATATTAAATGTACATGAGAAGTACCGGCAAGGATATTCCTTAGAAGCATGGATGGCAAGGATTCATCTCACAGTTGGACGTGTTATTAGGAGGGATAATTGCCTTGAAGGATACTTTGTTTATTAAAGGAGAGCGTAAGCAAAAAGGGTAAGACCCTGAACAAGATGGACTGACACAGCTAGTGTAAATCTAGCAATGGTTGTGAAGATGGCATAGGACCGATGTTTTGTTCAATTGTGCATCAGGTGACCAATGGGTTGGGCCTACTCCTTGGGGAGACTAAGAGAATTTTCTTTAATTCGGTTGAGAGAATTTTGTTGAAAGCGATCAAAGTAATTGGAATTACTTAATTTTAATAATGTCACTTATATAAAAATTTTAATTTAGAAAATATGCCATGAGTGTGTGTAATAGAATTTTAGTTTTGTTGTTGTTAACATGAACACAATAGTACTTTAAAATGCTATGTTTATTTTTGTAATCATTTGTGTTTAGGATCATAATATTTTAATTAGGGATATCTAGATATATCATGCAAAATAATATATTTCAAATGAAAAACATAATGCAGCAATTAAAGAGCTAGCCATTGTCCATTATTCATTCACTTTAGAGGTTTATTTTAAAGTTCTATTAATATATTTTTTCGGTGACTTATTTTAATTCACTCAACAGTGAACCCAAGATGTTTGGAGAAGCAAAATGATTCACACATTTTATTTGAAGAAGGGCGAACTAACTGTAAGCAAAATTTTATAATATAATGGCTTAAGTGTTGTAAGAATAAGAGAAAAGAAAGGCAGATTTTGTGACAAGAGAAACAAAGGGAAGTGGTTGCAGCAGGCGTGAGAAGTTTAATTATTGGTTACTTTCATGTATTCCTGATCCCAAGCTTGGCTGTCAATCTTTGAAAATAGAATATGAGGCTGGTCTCTACAATACATGTACTACCTGTGAATTTCTCAAATACTGGTGAGAAGCTAGCGCACAGTCTGCTACTGACATTCATTAATGATGCTAATAAATAAGAGACCCGAGTTCAAACAAACACATTATTCCAAATGACAGAAGTGTAAGCATGACTAATTAATGAATTTGCTAATATTTGTTCCCTATTTATGAGACCATTACCCTGAGTTAGAACTAATTATTTATAATCATACCTCAGAAAATATACACATTTCTCTAACACTAAGGATATTCATATAATAGTCAGTATGATGATAGGTTATCTGTTTGCTTATACAGAGCTAACATTTAAATAGTTCAGAAAATTGGCATAAAAAACAAACATGAATTTAAAAGATACATCGCAAAATAAGAGTTTTCACTCAAATATGAACTCAAGACTGAAAGATCGCTCCTACTGTATTTGCTGCAGATTCTTTGATGAATGAAACAGAGGATGAGGAACAACTGACTTGTCACTTAGAATCTTTACACCGTAAACCTAGGCCAGACCCGTACTCTGTTACCTTGGCAGCACTAGAGATGTTTTGTATATAGACTTCAAGCCTTTATTTTGTTTTAGTTTGAAGTGGGAAAGCAGATGAGAGCAAAATTATTTCCAATCACCACTTTAAGATGTCTTTTATGTTTTGAGGCAGTCACTACCACCACCACCATCAGCACCACCACCACCATCCGCTTGTCCCCCATCATCATGGTCATGAACCCCTACACGGGATGCCTGCTGTGTACCAGCAGTGGTCATAAGCTCTCCCTCAATATTATCTCAATTGTGTCCACAGTCTCCTGGGAAAGTATTATTTCATTTACATATTAGAAGACATCAGCCTAGAACATAGAGGTTAAATTTATCAAACTAGGAAAAGGATGAGTCAGATTTTAATGTTAGTAGTTGACATCATGGCATGTGCTGTTTTGTGCTGATATCTTGTTTTCACAAATATAACATATATAATACATACATGGCATGGGATCCATAATGAGATTATGTAAAGTTTGAGGATGCTCTACTCCAATTTTTTTTATGTCATAGATGTAAAAACTGAGCAAACAAAATACTAACCCTTTCTTCAAAGCCCTGCAACTGATCTATTTATTTGGGAGGCAGCTCACATGTATATTAAATGGTCAAATTAGGTCCCTCTGAAGACCAATGAAAGTACTCTTTTAGGGACAGGCCATCATCTATTAAAAATATCTCTACCACAGTCCGATGTGCCTGATACAAGCCATGGTATTTTCCTATTGATTCATATGTTTGCAAAGCCTATGCAATGGGTAAGGAAGAAGTGACAAAAACTCACGCCTTTGAATTTTATTGTTGGCCAAGAATATTGACTGCTAGATTTCCCGAATCATGAGCAAATCTGTCTTTGAAGAATCAAAGTCAGAGTGCTCCTTAAAAGCAAGGATGGTGGGACTTTGTCTCATGCTTTGGGGGCAAGTTATTAGAAGTCCCTGCAGAATAAAACTACTCTTGGAAAAAGAGGGTCTATGAAAAAGAGGACGACTCTCCATAACATGCCCTGACATAGCAACTGTCATCATGACATGAAACCTAGAAATGATTGTGGAGATGACCCAGGACCAGGCAGTATTTTGTTTGATTGTACCGAGGGTTACTATGAGCCAGAATTTAGGAATAACAGGACCATCGGAGTATGATGTCTCTGTAACTTTGACTTCAGCTTGCCCTTGGTGCAGTTTTCTTCTAACCTTCAGGAAATCAATCTAGTGTCAAATTTCTGCCAATTCCTAGTTTGTCTCATTGTTCTCTATCGATCGATTCACATTTTAACTATCCTTTCATTACACATCTATTCCAAGAAAGAGATTACCACTTGGATTCATCAAAATCTACCTCCAGTTCTACTGCAGAAATGGTAAATCCCCCCCACACACACTTTTTGTTGTTGTTTTGTTTTGCTTTACTCAGAGCTGCTATTTGGAATGTGTAATATTATTCAATATTTATTTTCATAGTATTTCAAAGAAAAATAATGTAATTGTGACTCCTATAACTTATTATTTGAAATAAAGATAGCAGAGGGAAAGTATCTTATTTAATATGCTAAACATCTGCTAATATGCTTTAAGATATAATTTAATCTTTTGTTTTTTTAATGACATCGCTCTACTGCTTTGTGCCATTAGGCTATGTTGTGTTTGGTAACTATTTACAAAAACATGTGTTTACATTTTGCCTCACAGTCGTCATTGGAGATGAGAGCAGTGTGAACAATATCATAGAAAAGTGAATGGATGTCAGGAGAGTTCATGAGTATTTTATTCTAGCCCAGGGCAATTTAATGAAATATCACAGCATTCCAGGGATCAGACCCTCCAGAAGGACATCATGCTTGGTCAAGTAGAGGGCCAGTGGAAGCGGTGGGCCCTCCTAGAGAGGGATTCACACAGTGGCTGCAGCAATGGGATCAAGCCTGCGGGCAATCGTGAGGGCTGACATGGGACCACACAGCTTTCGTTTGGTCGCACACGGGATTGCTGTGGGTGAGCCCCAACTCGATGGCACTTAGCAACCACAACTGATCGGTCTTATAATGTAAACACAGAGTCAGAGAAAGAAAGAAGAGTAACTGTCAGTGTTCAGAAATCCTAGGAAAACTCGACTGTTTTAAGGTTCCAGAAGAGCTACCACATGCGAATTGGGAAAATATAATTGCTAAAAAGTGGTTCCATCATTTTCTTTCCCCCAAACAATGACAGACACGGTTAAATCAACCAAGCAATCAATTAATAAAATTGTAACCTCTTTCTAGATATAGAATCTAGCCTCCAATTTATTCCTCTTTGTGGAATTTTGTGGAAGGTGATGGGCCTCCATCAATTGCCAATGATAGTAACAAGAACAAAATTCAAATTGATTACATTTTGATCAATTGATACTGGACATGGATCTAGACAATTTTCAAGATGGATTGCTTTAAAATTCAGAGAATAATATCCCTTCTTGAGTTCAGGGACTTAATTTTTTTTTTTACAATGAACTTTCATTGATGCAAACTAATTTGAAGCCACAATATCTTTGTTATGCAGTGTTACTGCGTGCTCTCTCTCTCATTTTCAAATGATGACATAAGCAGCAGAGGATTGTTTTGGGTCCCAATATCCACTGGTGAGATCCTAGAGTTCACACAATGAGTGTGCAGGGAGAAAGTTGCCCAAGATTGCAGAACTCATGATGAAACCTAATTCATCTACTTTTTTTCCTCTCAGAAAGTCAGTCTTTTAATTTCAAAAAAGCTGTGCCACACATTTCTACTGAGTGCCAATGTTTACCTGCCATACTCGCACGAGGTTATCTGTGTAACCTGCAGAGTCTGACCATAAGCAGACCAGGCCAGAGAGGTGCACTGGGGTGACTCGGCCTTGCTGCTGGTGCTGATAATTTCTTGCTTCAGCTCATCGATGATGATCTTTCCTTCTAAGTCCCAGATCTTGATGCTGGGGCCGGTGGCAGCCCAGAGCCAGGAGCAGTTGGCACTGAAGCACAGGGTGCTGATGATGTCTCCTCCATCGGGGGTATAAAGGTACTGCCTTCATTGAGAACCCACAGCATGGCTTGGCCACCCTTGCCTCCAGAAGCACATGGGAATCTATCTGGAGAGACTGTTCAGGGAGCCTGTGTGGCCGATGTGGTTGGTTTTCAGTTTGCAATTAGCCAAGTTCCACTCCTTGACCAACTTGTCTGGCCACAGGAGACGGTGATGGGGTTGCTGCGGTTGGGCAAAAAGCTCACACGGGACACCCATGCAGAGTGGCTTTCATCCAGTACGGTGCACTTGCAAACGCCCAGAGTATTCCACAGCTGGATGGTTTTGTCTCGGGAGCCAGAGACAGTCTGCCGGTTGTCAGGGGAGATGTCCACACTCAGCGCATCCTCGGTATGGCCTACACGGCTGTGTGCGGTGGTGCCTGTAGTGAGATCCCAGAGACGTTGTGTTCCATCCCAGGAGCCTGAGAACGCAAACTGGCCATCAGAAGACATGGCCACATCACTCACGCAGTGAGAGTGACCACGCAGAGCACGTTGGGGAATGCCATAGTTGGTCTTGTCCTTCGTGAGCTTCCTCTTGATGATGGTCTCCTCTTGCGAGGCAGGCAGTATCATGTTGGGGTACTGTGGCCTGGTAGCGATCTGCGTTACCCAGCCATTGTGGCCCCTGAGGGTGCCACGAAGGGTCATTTGCTTAGTCATGGCAGCGGCGGGTGCGAGGGTCCCCGCAGCGACACGGATGGCACCGGATAGCTCCGAAATCAAACTTGGAGCTTCACTAAGTCAATGAGTCTCAAACTCTATTGTTCATCAAAATAATTTGCAGGGTGTGTAAAATTAGATTTCTGTCCCACCCTGAGTTTTGTATTCATTAGGTTTCCCATTTGGGGCGGGGCTGTCCCGGTTTTTAATAATTTATCCCCCGTCCCGCAGCATTTTTAAAAAGTCCCGATTGTTGGAAAGAAAGCACGACAAGGTGGAGTATACGGTTTTCGGCTGCCATGTGGCTCTTTCACCAGGATATGAGTTTTATCAACGGTGTCCCGCTGGTGTCCCGCTTTACCAATGTTAAAATCTGGTCACCTTAGGAAATCCGAGTATGATGTGCTGATCAAGGAGCCACATTTAAATAGCCTCTGCATTTAGTCTTTGAGGGCTGCCGACTCCACATTGCCGTTGAGTCTCTGCATGTCCTTCTTCTGGGAGGAAAGGCTCGTATTTGGGGCGCCTTATCCCTGTTCCCATCCTTATACTTTTCATTGCACTATCCTTTTTTATCCCTTATTTTTCCTTTAATTCTTTGGTGTAGGTTCTTTTTCTTTCTTTCTTTTATTTGTGTCTCTTTAGGAAATAGAAAGAGAGAGTGACAGGTTGCATTCATGGATAGAACTTTGCCCTTGATATTTTGAGTCAAATTAAGCACACTAGCGTAGCAACCAGCGCTGTGTAGAGAAGGTGGGATCTCTGAGGTGCACAGAGATGATGATGCGCGCTGGTTCGGCAACCGCGGCTGATGCTCATGCTGCTTATCCCGTCTGGACAGTATTGGTAAATGCGGAAGTAATAATAGTACATTCAAATGACTTCCATGAATTTAAAACTGTAATACATAAAATAAGCTCGTGAATATAATACATATGCAAGTATATTTATGACCCAGACATGCATATGCAAAATCATGTCTTTTATGGGAAATTTATAGACTTTTTAAAGGATAATTTTGTCCGTGCACAACATTAAAATTCATGGTAGATTTTATTTTCTCTAAGTGTTTTTTAATTAACTTTTAAGTTTTTCTTTGTAAGTTTGATGTTTTAAGGGACATTTTGACCAAATTAGAGGATATGTTCATCTTATTTTAAACTATGAGATAGTTATTATATTAATTTAAGTCACCAATTAAAGCACCTACAAATGTAAAGAATGATCAAATGCGTATTTTGCAAAGCTTTTCAATGCTCGCAAGATAAATTTTCCATCTCCTTTGAGTGCATGTTATGTCTTTAACCTCCATCAAAGTTCTGAGCGCTGAGGGTGCCCGTTTGTCTGTACAGAGAGAGGTGATATTGCACACCATCAAGTTCCCTGGACAAAATTGTGTCCTTGCTTTTTAATCTCAAATTGATAGGCTTTTCTTTTTTTGTACTCAAGGTTATTATTATTGAAGAAAATGAAGTATAATTACATAGTTTTTAGTTTATTACTTGTGATACTCCAAAATAAAGCTGTTTCTCTTCTATAGCAAGGATACTGTAGGACAACAGACTAAAATAACTTATGACAATGTATAAAGTATACTGGAAAATAGCTGTATTTTATATTTATTCATTCCTTTTTCATGAATCATCTCATGGATGAAATAGTTTAAACCTTGCCATTTTGCTTTCCTAATGAGAGTAACGAAGTCCATATGTTCACAGAGGACAGAAATAACAATGTGTGATAAATGGCTAGAAAATACTCAAAGCCTGCCTTCACAGACTGTGAAGCACCCCGGTACAATGAGCATTCAGTCTTGGGGAGGAGGAGCAATTCAACAATGAACTCTGAAATTCACACCAGGGTTCTTGTCACTCTACGGGCATCTAGTTAATTTGGTGGTGGTGCGCCATAGTCCTCAATGCATGTTGCTACGGTACATCTGTCTCATATGCGTATGAAAGTTGCTCATTGAATACGGAGACTGAAGAAGAATCTACATAATTGAGTTGTGGTGCTGGCAAAGAATATTGAAAGTGCCATGGACCATCAAAAGAACAAACATCTGACTGGGGTGTAGTAGAGCCAGAATGCCCCTTGGATACAAGGAGGTGCTACTTTGTCTTACGTACTTTGGATATGTTGTCAGGTGAGAGCAGCGCCTGCAGAAGGACATTGTGCTTGCTGAAGTGGAGGGGCAGTGAAAAGAGGAAGGCTCTCAAAGAGGCAGATTGGCACAGTGGCTGCAGCATTGAGCCTCAGTATGGGAACAGCTGTGAGGACGGCGTGGCACAGGGTGCAGCAGTGTTTCCTTCTGTTGTCCACAGAGTCACTCTGGGTCAGGACTCCCTCTACGGCACCTAACAACAAGAATCACCACCACCACCATGCTCGCGGTGCTGGTCAAATAACCATTAAAGCTGTTTGTTTGTTTGTTTAAACTAGTGGTGATGAGTCCGGCTGTTAACCACAAGGCCACCATCTACTCCATGAGGAAAAATGGAGACTCTTTACTCCCCTAAATATTTGTGGACTTAGAAACCCACAGGGGAAATTCTACCCTATCTTACAGGGGTGCTATGGATTTAAATGGATTCAATAACAATGAGTTTTAGGTTTTGTTTGTTTGTTTGTTTGAATTAATAAGTGAAGGAGTAAAATAGACCTGGCGTGTTAGGCTGCTGACCAAAAGTTGTCAGTCCCAATCACCTTCTCGTTCCACAGGAGAAAGACCTGAAGATTTGTACCTGTAAAGATTGTAGCTTGGAGAATCTTATGGGACCACTCTACTATCACCTGGGAGCTGTAGGTCAAATTCTTCTTGATGGCACTGTCCAATGACAATTCCTAAACGTTAGATGGATTCAGTGGAGGGATTCAGCTGGTTTGCACCAACTCAGTAGAATTGGTCTCTGTTGTTATTGTTGAGTTGGGCAAACCTGTTGACTTGTAATCAGGGTTCTCTTTAAGGTGGGTTGCTAGGCATCTGCCCACTGTGGAAATCACAAACTTACATTCCTTACCATTTTTGATTTGTGCGTCTGCGCAGCAGCATATTCCAAGCATCCATAGTCGTGCTCTTTCAGTCCACAGGTGTGGGTACCTTCCCTACGCCCTGCGCACTTGGTGACTGTGGCAGTGGCTTTGGCAGGGTCAGTGGTGCTGTTGGAGCATCGGTAGGAGGTGGACCTGGACTGATCCTCGGCAGCAGCAACAAAGGCAATGGCAACACCTTCGCCTGGTTGGAGGCACGTGTGAACGTTCAAGTTCCTGGCAGTAACTGCAACATGTGTCACGTGACTCTTGACCATCGTTGTGTTGCTTTCCTTTTTCTTCCCCAGCCGCCATTTCTTATTTATCTCTAACTTTCTAATGTCTCTATAACCATTTTCTTGTTGAATATCTTTCTGCTTTAAAGACCTGTCTCAAATAATTTGTTTCCAATTAGTCTTGATTCATATTCATACAGTTTTGGTAAGCTTTGTAAGTGCCTATTCATCCCGTGGAGTAAGTAACTCCTTAGAAATAGTGAAGAGTTGAAATCTGAGTTTGTCTTTTTTATCTGCAGGTGTAACTTATTTGTCAGTTAACACTGAGTTATTTCTCATTCATGCCAACAAAGTTAAAACTGTACAAGAATGGAATGAATTTAAAGTTATATCCCTGATGGACAAAGTGGATTGTCCACTTGGTTATTGTGATGGGCATGATTACTACATATGCTGGGTTTGACTGGATTACTGAAAGCACTGAAGAGCTGAGCCAAAGGTCAGTTAGAAAAAATTAAAACCATGACTAATGCCTTTCTCTCTCTCTCTTCCACACACACACGAAGTAAAAGAAAGAAAAGAAACGGTCTCCCATCCACTTTCTAATCTCTCATTTCTCTCTGGGAGAAATGAAATAATCAAGATGGCAATGGTTATGGGGTTGATGGAAATGAAGTAGCTGGATGAGCTTTCAATTCTCTGTAATGTCAAGGAGATCACAGAGAGGTTAGAGTAGAGGTAGCTCTCACCAGAGAGATAACCAACTTCATGATAAAACCATTGATGTATTCTAAGAATTGATCCTAAAGATAGTCTGTAGAAGTATCTCAGAACAAAATGAGAGGATTGTGAGAGGAAAACATTGTTCTTTTGAGTTCAATATCAGATCTAGAAAGGACTTTCATTATAAAATTTTAAAAAATAAGAAAGGAAGAAAGAGACAAAGGAGTGTTGTAACAAAAGGAAAGAAAAGTAAACCCGAAAAAATTTCACAAATGTGCAATGGCTAAAGAACATATGCTATAAAAAACAAAACTACATTTCCTTCTTATGCATTATTTGTATTTTGTCTTTATACTATTATGATTTTAAACTGACCACCTCAGTGCAATTTTGTTTTTTAGTGTTTTCTTTTGGGTTTTCCGTCTGCAAAGCACAGGAGGAGTGGGCGGAGAATGAGAATAACTGAAACAAGAGGGGCGGGATTGGGAGGGAAGGGGGACTTCAGGAGTAAATAGTGAAGGAGGAGGGAGCAGTAGACCTGATGGTGAGTGCATAACTCATTTAAAAGGTGATTTAATCGTGGAATAGGGGGTTGGAATGCTCTAAGATTGATGTGGTGGTGAATGTACAATGCCCCTTGATATATTTGAACGATTGAACTATTAAATTGTATGATATGTAAATTATGTGCCCAAAAAACTCTGAGGGGGGAAAGTAAAGCAAAAAGAATTTTATGAGCCGCCAATAAAATAATTTTTAAAAATAAGAATTTAAAAAAAGTAAGACATATGCTTTTGAAAAGAAAAGTAAATTTCAAATCGTGTCTGTAAAAGTCAATTAAATATAAATCGATTTTAAATAGTGTCTATACAAGTCAGAGAAGCATGGTTTATCTGTTGTTGTTCCAATTTAGAGCAAGACTTAGTCCCAACAGAATAAAACACTGTCCAGTCCTGGGCACCGCCCCCCCTCACTATTGTGATGCTGGAGTCCAGTGTGAAGTCATCGTGTCAAACCATCTCCTCAAGGGTCTTCCTCTTTATTTACTGTCCTTCCTTCAACCTTTCCAAGTATGTTGTCTTTTCCAGGAACTGATCTCTTCTGAGAACATGTCTAAAGGACATGAAGCTAAAATTCGCCATTCTTACTTCTAAGGAGCATCTGGTGTACTCCTTCCAGTATTTATTTATCTTATCTTCTGCCAACCCATGGTACCTTAAACATTCCTTGCCAGACCAAAATAAAAATGCATTCATTTTTATTCATTCTTCTTTATTCCATCCTCAACTTTCACATGCATATGAGGTGACTGAAAATACCATGACTGGGTCAGGAGGACCTCAAAAGTGACATCTGTCCACTTCAACACTTTAAAGAGGTCAGGTGCAGCAGATTGCACAAGCGCATGTGTCATTTGATTTCTTGACTGCTGCTTCTATGAGCATTTTGAGGGATCCAAGAGTAACAAAATCCTTGACAACTTCCATTTTTTTCTCTGTTTGTCACGATGTTATCTCTTGGTCCGGCTGTACAGATTTTGGGTTTCTTTACACTAATTTATAACCCATATCAAAACGGGCAGTCCTTGATCTTCACCCACAACTTCTGGTGCTACATGTTTCTTTTCATTTTCAGCAAGCGACGTTGTCATCTGCATATTGCTGTTGTTAACTGCCACTGCATCAGTTTTAGCTCAGAGCAACGCTATGCACAATCGATCAAAGCGCTGCCCCGTCCTGCACTAGCCCCACAGCTGCTCTCGTGCTGGAGCCCATCGTTGCTAACACCGTATCGATTCATTTGATTGAAGGCTTCTTCTTCACAGCCCCTCCATGTTACCATGAATGATGTCGTTCTCCAGGCACTGGTAACTCCGGATAGTATGTCCAAAGTATGTAAGAAGTTTTACTCTCTTTGATTCTAAAGCACACTCTGGCCGTACGTTTGTCATTTTATGAGTTCCTGGTACTCTCAATATGCTTTTCTAGCACCACATTTCAAATGCATTGGTCCTTTTTGGTCTTCTTTATTTAATGTCTAACGTTCACGTGCATATGAGGCGACTGAACACACCATGGATTGGGTCAGGCACACCTTAGTCCTCGGAGTAATATCCTTCTTTTCAATGCTCTACAGAAGCTTTGTGTAGCAGATTTACCTAATACAATACTTCTTTCGATCTCTTGACTGTTGCTTCCACGAGCCTTGATTGTGTATTATCTTTGACAAGAGCAGCCTTTTCTCCATTGATCATGAACTTACTTATTGGTCCATTTGTAAGGGCTTGATCTTCTTTACAGCGAGTTGTAATTTATACTGGAGACTTCAATCATTGATCTTAATCAGTAAGTGCTTCAAGACCTCCTCACTTTCAGCAAGCAAGGTTATGTCATCTGCATATCACAGGTTGTTAATAAGCCTTCCTCCAACCCTGAGTCAAACTCTTCTACATATAAACTAAGGTCTTTGATTATTTGATCAGCCTACACATTGAACCAATATGGGGAGAGGATACAAATACAACCTTGACACATACCTTCCCTGCTCTTAAACCATGAAGCATTCCTTTGTTCTACTTGCACACCCACCTCTTGACCCATGAAATTTCTGCACGACTACAGTGATTCCCATTCTTCTCAAGGCTATCCATGGTTTGCTATGATCCACACAATTGACTTCCTTGGCATAACCAATGAAATGCATGTAAATATCTTTCTGATATTCTCCACATATTACGACTTGATTTTTAAAAGAAGTTCTCTAGTCTGGATGCCACGTTCTTTGTCATTCAGCCTAATTTATCAGATACAGATTGAATAGATATGGTGAAATGATAAAACACAGACTCAAACATTTCCTCATTTTAATTGATGCAACAAATGACTCAATTGCTTTGTTCAAACAACTGCATCGTAGTCCACTCACAGGTTTCATAGGAGCACAATGTTCTTTAATTCGGATTATTCTCAGTGTTATACATCGTTGGTTACGACAACGTCCTGCTGCTGGACATAAGGGTTTTGGTGGCTGATTCCTTAGAAGTGGACAACCCAGTCCTTCTTCATAATCTGTTCTTATTCTGGAAGCTCTAATGAAACATTTTCACGTGGGGTGAGCCTGCTAGCAAGTAAAATACTGGTGCAAAAGCTTCCAACAGAACAACCACATACAAGGTACCGCTGGAGGACAAAGTGACAAAGAAGTGCTAGATGGTTCATACGTAAAGTCACAACATTTCAGAGTAGATGATGAGAAAAAATTATCAAGATGGAAAGCTTTCACCAAGGAAATAGATCTTGGAATGATGGAGTGGGATAATTATAAATTTAGGTGATCAAACAATTTCTAAAATTTAAAAAGTAGCTGATACCAGAAGCTATCCTGATTAAACCTAAGCTTATGTGTGAAGGACATGTTTGGAATAATAACACATCAAAAAGGGTAATGCACCAAGAGATAAAAAATAAAATATGAGTGATGGATTATTGAAATGGCAGGACTAAATATAAATAGTAACTTGCAATTTGATAAGAACTATTGAAGACAGTTCTTTAAAACATTGAGCAAATGAAAAAGATCTGCAGGTAAGATACGTTTTCATTTGTCCTCCATTGATAGAACTGTAATAAATGCCACATATTTATATCAGGAAGAAATACATGTGTTGATATTTTCTGGAAAGAGTACAAGGGAAAACTACATTATAAACTTAAGTATTTGATCTAGAGTTAAAAGAGAATATCTTTAAAATGGACGATGAAGCATTTTTATTATTTTCTATTTTGATAAACAGAAAAAAATTGTAATAGTTACATTATATTATCTTTCCAAAACATTTCAAATTTTCAAGATTTTATAGTATGTTTCCACCAGCTGTCTATCAGTTTGTTATATTGTGGTTGCTTGTGTGTTGCTATGATGCTGGAAGGGGTGTCACTGGCATATCAATTACCTGCAGGGTCGCAGAATGTCCAAACTAAGAGCAGATTCCGAAGAAGGAATAGGCTGTCCACTTCTGAGGAACTAGCTTCTGACAACCTGATGAGGAACCGTGAGATATTGTCAGAGACGAGAAGCCTCATGCACAGCAGAAGAACATTGTCAGGTTGAGTGCTAAAAGAGGAGCTCCTCACATTGGAAGAAACTCAAAATCTAACTGAGTTAAGAGCTTCTTCCACAAAGTAGACTTTATCATAGTGACGTGGTCGGAGTAGAGCTTCCAGGAGCTTTATTTGCCGATGGTGCACAACTCAAAATGAGAAGAAACAGCTGCAACATCTATTAATAAGTTGAACTCAAACTGTATAAAGGATGATTCTAGGAAATTTGGAAGTCATCAAAAATGAAATGGACTGTATACAGATCACTTCCATAGACATTAATGAACTGAACTGGACTGGTATTGGCCATTGTGAATAGGGTAATTATATAGTCTACTATGCTAGGAGTGATAAATTCAAGAGGAATAGTGCCACATGCATGGCTACAAAGGACACTTTAAAATATATCTTGAAGTACAATACTGTATACAATAAGTCTTGTGATATCTATCCACAAAAAAGGAAATTCAGTTAATATAGTCATTATTGAAATGTATGTGCCAATCACTTAAGCTAGTGCTGATGAAATTGGAGAATTTTACCAATTCGACAGCCAAAATGATTAAATATATGATAAATATGCCTTAATAATTATTGGCAATTGGAATGCAAAGTTAGACACAAAGAGGAAAGAACAGTGCTGGAGAAGGATGCTATTGGTGATAGAAACTAATCTAAAAAATGCATGATATGATTTTGCAGGACCAATTACTTCTTCATCAGAGACATATTTTTCTTTAACAACACTGAGACTAAATACAGAATTCAAATTGGGTACATTTGTGGGAAGATACAATGAAGAAATTAATATCAGCATCTAGGCCAGGCCAGAACTGTGGAAGGAAGCATCGGTTGCTGTTACATAAGCTCCAATTGAAGCTTAAGAAAATAAAAATAAGTCTACAAGAGTCAAAATACAACCTTGAGTATATCCCAACTGAATTGCGAGACCGTCTCAAGAACAGACTTGATGTACTGAACACCAATGACAGAGTACCTGATGAACTGGGGAATGACATCAAGAACATTGTGTTAGTCCAGGGAGACTAGAGAAACAAATCCAGGGAGACTCCTATGTGCACAAGAAAGAGGTTTATATACAAGGGCAGTTGAATATTGAGAAAACATCGCAGCCCAGTCCAGATGAAGTTCTTAAGTCCAATATTAGCCCATATGTCAGATACCAGTCTATAAAGTCCTCTTCAGATTCAAAAACACATGCAATGTTCTTGATGCAGGAAGATCACAGGCCAGTTGGTGCAAAGTCAGTGGCGGTAGAAGCATCTCAGAGCTGGCAGGGGTCTCCATGTGGCTACTCCAGTTCCTAGGGCTGCATCAGGGTAGGTCCACGTGGCTTCTCCTCAAGCATGTTTCTTAGAAAGTGAGCATTGTCAGTAGAGTGTCTCCAAGGGAGTAAGGAGAGGGAGGGAGAGAGAAACTAGCTCTCACCTCCAAACTGGAAATCAGCAGTTCCCAGAATCCTCAGGAGAGGGCCATGCTCACACATAGGTCTCATTGGCTATTTCAGGATTGACAGTATAGACTCCACCCTTACACTCTAAAACTTCAAATTGACACCAGATTATATAACTGCCAAAAACATCACGCATGAAGAAAGCAAAGTCAAACCAAATTTGCAGCCATGAGTCAATGCTGACCCACAGCGAACCCTTTTGGCTTTCTGAGGCTGTAACTGTTTATGGGAGTAGAAAGCCCAGTCTTTCTCATGCAGAGCTACTGGTGGTTTTGAACTGCTGACCATATGTATCTAATTCAAAACCACTCCGCCACAAGACAGGAGGGAAATGGTGGTGGTGGTGTAGTCAATGGATATTAGAAGAGACTCTGATGCTTGCTGTTAATTGTAAAGTAGCTAAGATAAATGTAAGAAATAATGAAGTAAAAGTATTTAACAGAACATTTCAAAGGATTATTCTTGAAGACAAAGTAAAGCATGATGATGGAACATGCAAAGACCTCGAGGTAAGTATAAAGAACTGAAGGACAAATTCCATGCCTCAAGGGGCGATATTGAAGGATTATGTGTGTCAGATATTGAGCGATGCAGAAAGCACGAGAAGAAGAAAGAAAAGATATCCAGAGTCATGGTACCAAAAGGAACGAGTTGACACTCAGCCGTTCCAAGAGGTAGCATGTGGTCAAGAACCAATGGCACTGAAGGAAGAAAGTCAGGCTGCCCTGAAGACATTAACCCCACACTCTGTCGCCACGTGCCAACAGTCAATTATCAATCCTACATAATAACGAGCAAAGCACTTGTCCACTCTGCTATCCCCACAACTGTTCTTAAGTTCAAGCCCATTGCTGCAGCCATGGTGTCATTGCTTCTTGTCCAGGACCTTCCTCTCTTCACTATCCCTCTAACTTACCAAGCAGGATGCCTGATCCAGGGACGGATCTCTCTAGATAACGTGCCCAAATCCATGAGACAAAGTCTTGCCACTCTCGCTTCTGAAGAGCATTCTGCATGTACTTCCTGCAAGACGGATGTGTTTGTTCTTTGGACGGTCCGTGCTACTTTCAGTAATCTTCACCAGCACCACAATCCACATGCACCAATGCTTTTCAGTCTTATTTATTCAATGTCAGTTAATATTCAATGGAAAATGTAATTGTTTCCATCAGGCACACCTTAGTCATCAAGGCAATATCCTTGCTTTGTAACACTTTGAAGAGCCTTATGTAGCAGATGCGCCTAGTGTAACAGGTCTTCTGACCTGTCGACTGCTGCTCTCATAACCATTGGTTATGTATCATCTTTGACCACTTCAGCCTTTTCTCTATTTATCATGATGTTACTTATTGGTCCAGTTGTAAAGCTGGATGACGATCCTTATATTGAGTTGTAATCCACACTGACGGCTGAAGTCCTCGATCTTTGTCAGCAAGTGCCTCGAGTCCTCCTCACTTTCAGCAAGCAAAGCTGTGTCATTTGCATATCTCAGGTTTTTCACAAGCCTTTTCTCCAATCCTACTGGCCAGTCTTCTTTATGTGATCAAGTTTCTCTGATTCTTTACTTAGCATACCGACTGAATAAGTGTAAGCAGAGAAAGCAATCCTGACGCACAGCTTTGCGGGTTTAAACCATGCAGCCCTCCATTGTTGTGCTAGCACAATGCCTCTTGACCCTTGTACATGTTCGACGTGAAGACAATTTGGTGTTCTGGAATTCTCATTGTTCTCAAGGTTGCATATAGTTTATTATGATCCACACATTGACTATACTTTTGCATAGTCACTGGAACATACATAAATATCTTTCTAGTAATCTCTGTTGTCAATCCATCTACCATCAGCAATGACGTCCCTTGTTCCATGTCCTCATCTGATCCCTGACTGAACTTCTGGAAGATCCCTGTCAATGTACTGCTGCAACCGTGGCTGGGTGATCTTCAGCAACATTTTATTTGCATATGATACTAATGATATTCATCGACAATTTGGAACATTCTGTTGGGCCACCTTTCTCTGCAGTAAGTACAAATGTGGGTCTCTTCCAGTCAGTTTAACAAGAAACTGGCTTTCAATGTTCCTGGCAGAGATGAGTGAGTACTTTCAGTGCTTCGTCAGCTTGTTGAAACACTTCAATTGGTATTCCCTCAATTCCTGGAATTGGACCTGTTTTGATCTAATGATTTTAGTACAGTTTGAAATTTGCCCTTCAGTAACATTGGCTCTTGATCATATGCTACCTCTTGAAATGGTGGGATGTCAGCAGAGACTGTGTATTCTTTCCATCTTTTAACGTTTCCTGAATTCTTCAATTATTTTTCTCATTTAATATTGCCACTAGCGCTACATTTTTTCTTTAGTTCTTTCCTTTAAGATATTCTGAACATGTCCTTTCTTCCTTTTTGGTTTTCTAACATGAGGTCTTTGCACGTTTCATTGTAGTATTCTACTTTATCTTCTGGAGCCGCCCTTTAAAATCGTCTATTTAGCTTTTTAAAGTCATCTTTTCTCCCATGCACCTTAGCTGCTCTGGAATTAAGAGCAAGTTCCAGGGCCTATGCTGTTATTCACTTTGAATGGCCTGTCTTTATAACAGTCTTTCTCTTTCTTCGTGAATAATGTTCTTGTCATCCTCCCAGAGCTTATCAGTCTTCTGTCAGTAGTGTTTGATGCATCAAATCTGTTCTTTAGATGTTCTTAAAATTCGTTTTAATTTTCTTCAGCGTCATTTTGAATATATATATGAGAAATTAATGGTCTGTTCCACAGTGGGCCCTGGCCTGGTTCTGACTACTGATATCGAGCTTCTCCATCATTTCTTCCCACAAGTGTAGTCAGTTGATTTCTTTATAATCCATCTGGAGAAGTCCTTGTGTACAGTCACTATCTGTTTTGTTGAAAAAATGGTATATCTGTGATGGAGATGTTGCTTTTACAAAATTTTGATCACGTTCTCCAGAAAATTTTCTATCACTAAGGCCATGTTTTCTAAATAGTGTTCCTCCCTTTTTGTTTCCAACTTTTTGCATTCTAATCGCCAATATAATCAATATCTCTTGGTTGCATATATGATCAATATCATACTGAGGACATCTTCAATTTCTGCATCACTGACATTAGTGGTTGGTTCATAAATATGAATAATAATTGAATGTCCATGTATGGGAATAGATATGTAATCCTCTCACAGACAGCACTATACTTCAAGCTAGATCTTGAAATATCCACTTGAAGATGAGTATGACACTATTCCTCTTAAATCTGTCATTCCTGATATGATGTTTTGATGTTCTCTATTTTACCTATCTAGGTTCTAATATTCATTTCAATGGCTACACAGAACTCACAGACAAAATTCATGATTAAAGGGTTCATTAATGATGTTAACAAATTGTAATGCCAATGAGAAATGCTCATGTTTGAGCTATAAGAACATGTGACAAAGATATTTAAGGTCTGCTAATAAAAACTCAAAGAGGCATTCCATTCCACTGTAAACGTCAACCTGAAGATTTTAGCTCAAGTTCCACTGGCCAGCAAACCCCTCTCCAATAAGCCTCAGCCCAAATGCACTCAGTTTAATTTCAATGGGTCAGCAAGCCCAACTTCCCCAATTAAGTGGCCAGAGGTATACCACTTTGTGCAGAAAGGTAGCTTATTGGGTGCAGGGGCATTACATGGCTTAATATGGCTTTCATTCCCAAAGTCTACCAAATAGGTAAAATTGATAAATTTAATTAATATAATACAGTGTGAGTTAGAGATTTTGGTTAGAAAAGTCATTAAATAATGCATTTCCTCTGAACCTAGCATCGTTCACCATATGATTTTTTGTTTCAGAATGTCCAGTGCCAGTTTTTCAGCTTAATGATACCTAGAATATCAATTTTCATGTATTCTATTTCATTTGACAATGGTCACTTTTCCTGGATTCATACTTCTTACATTGCAAATTACAATTATTAATGGATACTTTCAAGCTGTTTTCTTTATTTCTCACTTAGAGTCATGCTCCATCAGCAAATGAAAGTCGGACAGCCTTTACTCCATCCACATTACTATGGTCGACTCTCCTTTGAGAAAGCAGAGCTGTCTCAGTCATATAAATTACCTTCTGATCTGAGACTCTGCTTTTCTGTCATGATCTCTGACAATGCTCTGCTTCTATTCCTGAAGTTTTCAGTATCTGGCAATGTCAGAGTGCTACCCATCACTTTCTTTGTAGTTTGGAAGCTCTGCTGAAAACTGTTCTCTTTGGGTGACCCTGCTGGTATTTGAAATACTAGTGTCATAGCTTCCAGCATCACGGCAACACACAAGGCACCACAGTCTGACTCACTGACAGACTAGGCAAACACTAGGCTCCAGGAATGTACAGTATACAAGCTGAAATGTTTCAACAAGCTGGTGAAGCACTGGAAGCTCTCACTTATATGTCAGGAAATATGGAAGAAAGATACCTGGCCAACTTATTGTAAGAGATCCTTATTTGCACCACATCAAAGATGACCCCAGAGAATCTTCAAATTAAATAATTATAGTATTGGTATCAAATTCAAGGAACATTTTGCTGAAGACCACTCAACAATGGTTGCAGCAGTACATTGAGAAGGAGCTGCCAGATGTTCAGGCTGTTTTCAGAAGAGATGGAAATAGGAATGTCCTTCTAGATGTCAATTGACTTTTTCCTGGAAGTAAAGAATGTCAGCAATATGTTTATTTGTGTTTTGTTGACTTGTAAAGGCAAATTTGTGGATAATAACAACAAATCTTTTGGGGAGAATTACAACCAGTACACACCTTAGAAACCAACATGGGGATACTTTGTCTAATGTACATTGGACATATTATCAGGAAAGACCAGTCCATGGAAAGGGACATCCATCATACTTGGTAACCTAAAGGGTCAATGAGAAAGAGGAAGGCCGCAACAAGATGAACTGATACTGTGTTGGCAATGATGACCTCAAAAATAACAGTTTTCAAGATGGCGTAGGACCTAGCAATGTTTCCTCTGTTATACATAAAGTCTCTATGAATTTGAACACACTCGATGGCACCTACCAACAGCTATGTGGTGTTGATCACTTGTTTTGAACATTTAATTTTGCGTGAAATGCAAAAGTTGTCACAGATGCAATCCTGAGACTAAACAATCACAAAATCTTAGGATGAAGACAACAGTGGGAGCATCAGTGGCTCTGTATGTGCCCGCTCATTGAATCTAATGGAGCCACACACATGACATTCACAACCTTCGGGCAAATGAGAGCCATTGAATTACTCACATTAAACAGACAGCAGGGAACAAAGACTGTTTTATGGTGAATGATCTATCTTTACTTGAAAACTGCCCACATGGCGATGTAAATCCTTCTATGTGACCCTCTTTATACGGTAGATGAGGGACAAGAAAATGCTTTTCCTAACCAGTTTAACCTCCAGGAGCTATATAAGTCACAGGCTAGAAGGCAATGTAGATTTCCTTGCCCAACAATCCCAAGGGGGAGCCCGAGTAGACACTTGGGTTCCAGTCTGGTTTCTAGTGCGTAAGCTCTCTGTTGCTTAACTACATAGAGTATCATACTAGAGACATCATGTCACCATAACAAATATGAATCAGATCCAACACTATGTGCAAAAGAAGGAAATGCTACTCAGTTCGTTTCCTATGCAATGGTCTATCCTGAAGTATAAATATACCTATAAGGGAGTTGCCTGGAACTACTATAGCTGATGAATTGTTCAAAGTACTGCATCCACTCAATTTATAGAAATTTTTATTGAAGTATCTACCAGGGGGTGCCCCCCCCAAACCGATGCTCATATTTTTTAATGTGAGGGAGATAGTGCATTTGGAGTTTCTTCCACCAGGTCAGACTATTAATCATGAGGTTATTCAGAACCTATGTAGAGGTTCTGAAAACATTACATAACATTTTGCCACAAAAAAGGCCTGACTTGTGGCAGACGGCAACTGGTTTTGCCACCCTGACAGTGCACCTGCTCACATAGCCATCTCAGTGGGCCAATTTTTGACAAAAAACAGCATGCCTCTTTTGCCCCATGCACCTTACTCACCTGACCTTGCTCCCTGCAACTTCTTTTTGTTTCCACGAATGAAGAGAGTCATGAAATGACAGTAATTTGGTGGTGAAGAAGAGGTGAAAGAACTGTGGGAGGGGCTGTCAGCCATCCAAACAAATGAGTTTGAAATGTTTCCAAGGATGGAAATGCAGATTTGACTAATGTATTTATTGTAATGGAAAGTGCTTTGATGGTGATAAGGTTGTGTTGTAAAAAATAAATAAATACATAGCATTGGAAAAATTTTTGAAAAAAATTCCATAGGGGGGGGTCCCTCTCATATATCACAAAGTTTATTATTTTGAGTATTTTAAGTGCACACGTCATTAAAAAATTATTTACCATGCTCTCCATCCATCACCATTATCTATTTAAAAATTTTTAATCATCCAAAACAAAAATGCAATCTTCCCTAAGTTTAACTACTCATTCTCCATTTAGCCAAAACCTACAGTCACTGATAGCTTTTTTGTCTCAATGGATTTTCTTATTATACATATTTTATTTAGCAGGAATTATACGACTTTTGTCCGTTTGAGTACAAAATTTTGTCTGATGTTTCCAACTTTCACCCCTAACATAACACACACCAGACTCCACTACACTGTATGACTTAATATTATATTGTATGTATGCATTACATGTTGTTTATCAATTCATCTGCTCACTTACACTCAAATGACATTCATCACTTCACTATTGAAAATACTATGAAAGTAAGCAGTGCTGTACAACAATCTGTGTAAGTCCATCCTTTCATGTCTTTTGTTCATATACTTAGGCATCAAATTACTGGGTCATATGCTAATTCTCTTCAACTTTTGGGGGAACCACCAAACGGTTTTCCCAGCTGCTGCATAATTTTGCATTCACACCAGTAGTTCACAGCTTCCAATTTCTCTACATCATTTGAAACATTTACATCTGCATGTGTAAAGTGGTACTTCATTGTGGTTTTAATTTGCATTTCTCTAAGAACTAATGATGTTCAGTAGTTTTTAGATGCTCATTGGCAATTTATATGTTTTATGAGTGTTTATTCATGTAAATAGCCCCCCCCATTTCATTAAGTGATCTACCTTTCTGCTGTTGAGCTGTCAAAGTTATTTCTGAATTTCATCTATTAAATTTTCCATAGATAGCTGGTCCCCAAATATTTCCTCCCACTGTGTAGGCCGAACTCCATTTTTCTGCAAATGTCTTCTGTTCAGATAGCTTTAGTTATGTTGAGGTCCCAGTTATCTATTTTGTAACAATCTCGTGCCATTCATGGTTAGGTGTTATTAGCTAAAAATACATTGTTGAAAACTAATGCAAGTGGCCATATATGTTACAGCTGTTGATCTTGACTTTCCAAACCAAAGAAGAAAGAGACACAGAAGAAAGAAAGAAAAACTAATCTACAAAACTAAGATTTTACATAAACTATGCCTTTATTTACTTTTAGACGAGAACCAGATGTTGCCTGGGCTGTTATTCTGAGCAGGGATACAATTAGTGAACCCTAACAGAATTAGAGAAAAATGTGGAACAGAATTTCAGACATTTAAAACCAGTCAAATACTAGCCCGGATGGGACTAGAGACCATCCTGAAGCTACTGTGCTGAAGCTATTAAAGAGGTCATCTTTAAAGTTGAAATAGAGCTAGTTTCTGAAATCACTTTTTAGCATAAGCAACATATTAGTCTAAAAAGTAAAGAGCATCACCATAAACACTGCATTTCATATATAAAGGATCAACCAGCCAGCCATTACATTAACACAAAGGAACAGCCAAACTGGAAATATCAAAATGCTCAAACATTATGAAGAATGCAAGCAGCACCATTATTTTTTTAAAGAAATTGTGGGGATATGGCCCAAACAGCTATATAAATCTTCACGTAAAACTTAAAAAAAAAACATATTAAACTATCATTTAAAAATGAATTATAAAGTTTACTCATTTCAAATTCTTTGGTGTACTATTGGTTGTTTAACTCTCTCTCTCTCTCTCTCTCTCTGTGTGTGTGTGAGAGAGAGAGAGAGAGAGAGAGAGAGAGAGAGAGAGAGAGAGAGAGAGAGAATATTTAAATTTTCTACAAATTTGTGCTACCACTCGTCGGTCTGTTATCCTGTCATGGCTCATGTGTTGCTGTATTACTGGAAGTGGTGTCACCAGTATTTCAAAGCCAGCAGGGTTACCCCAAGTGAGCAGGTTTCAGCAGAGCTTCCAGACTAAGAACAAACTACTAGGAAGGAATAGGCTGTCAATTTTTAAGGAATTACCTACTGAAAACCTATGGATAGAATGACGATATTGTCAAATCCTGGAACCTTCATGAAAAGGAGAAGAGAGAGCACCAAAGATGAGCCTGTTAGGTCTGAAGACATTCAAAATATGCCCGAGGGAGAACTGCCTTCACAAATTAGAATCTACCTTTAATGATGTGCATGGAGTAAAGTTTGGAGAGTGAAGCTTTCAGACTTTCCTTTGATGATGAAGCATGTCTCAAAAGGAGAACAAGTAACTGCAAACATCAATTAATAATCTGAACCTGAAATGCAAAAATTAGGAATCTAGAAATTTGTAAATGGTATAACATGAAATGAAACACATAAATACCGACATTGTAGGCCTTAGTGAGCTGAAATGGACTGGTACTGGATATTTTGAATCAGAAAATCATATGGTTTATGATACTGGTAATGACACAATTGATAGGAATGGCTTGCATTCTTCATCAAAATGGAAATTTCAGGTTCAGAATTTAAATACAAAGCTACTGATTCCCCTTTAAGGAAATCCAATCAATACAAGTATTATTTAGATTTATGCAGCAACCATCAAAGCTGGTGATGAAGAAATTGAAGAATTCTACCAGTGTCTTTAGTCTGGAATTAATCAAACATGCAGTCAAGATGCAGTGATAATTGTTATTGGAAGGTAAAAGTTGGAAACAGAGGAGGGAATGATGGATGGAAAATAAGGAGGTGGGGACAGAAATAAAGTTAGAGATCACATGATAGAATTTTACAAGATCAAGGAATTATTCATAACTTGTCAACCACACAGAGGGGGATTATGCATGTGTACTCCTCATGATGGAATACAAAAAATCAAATTGACTACATCTGTGGAAAGACACTATGGAGAAACTCAACATCAGCAGCTTAAAACAGGCCAGAGCCAACTGTTGAACAGACCATCAATTGTTCATATATAAGTTAAAGCTGAAGAAAATTAAAATAAATCCACAAGAGCCAAAACGTAACCCTGAATATATCCCACCTGAATTTTGGGAGCATTTCAAGTACGTATTTGAGGCACTGAACACTAATGACAGACCCTAAGAGCTGGGGGAGGACATCAAGAACATCATTCATGAAAAATTTTGAATCAGAAAATCATATGGTTTACAATGCTGATAATGACATAATCATTAAAAAGACGAGAAAGAAAGAAAAGATCAAAGTGGATATAAGAAGAGATTCTGAAACTTGCTCTTAACCACAGAGTAGCTGAGGCAAATGGAAGAAATGACGAAATAAAAAAAACTGAACAGAACATTTCAAAGGGGAGCTTGAGAAGACTATATTAAATATGATACTAAAATGTGCAAAAACCTACAGTTAGAAAACCAAAAAGGAAGAACACATTTAGCATATCTTTTTAAAAAGATCATTTTATTGGGAGCTCATACAACTCATCACAATCTATACATTCATCCATGTGTCAAGCACATTTGTACATATGCTGCCATCATTATTCTCAAAACATTTGCTTTCTACTTGAATCCTTGGTATCAGCTCCTCAGTATTCCCCTCCCTCCCCACTCACCTCTCCCCATGAACCCTTGATAAATTTATAAATTATTATTATTTTGTCATATCTTACACCATCTGATATCTCTCTTCACCCACTTCTCCACTGTCCTTACCCCAGGGAGGAAGTTATATGTAGATCCTTGTAATCTGTTCACCCTTTCTCCCTCATCTACCCTCCACCTTCCCGGTATTGCCACTCTCACCACTGCTCCTGAGGGTTGCATCTGTCCTGGATTCCCTGAGTTTCCAGTTGTTATCTGTACCAGTGTACATCTTCTGGTGAAGCCGGATTTGTAAGGTAGAATTGGGAATATGATAGTGGGGGGGTGGGGGTGGGAGGAAGCATTCGATAACTAGAGGAAAATGGTATGTTTCATTGTTGCTACACTGCACCCTGACTGGTTCATCTCCTCCCTGTGACCCTTCTGCAAGGGGATATCCAATTTCCCACAGATGGACCCTGGGTCCCTCTCCGCACTCCCCCTCAATCACAATGCTATGATTTTTTTTTCTTGTCTTTGATGCCTGATACCTGCTCTCTTCAATGTCTTGTGATCTCACACTGGTGTTCTTCTCCCACGTGGGCTTTTCTGTTTCTGTTAGATAGCTCATTGTTTATATTCCAGCCTATAGGACCTCAGATGCTATATCTTTTGATAGCCGGGCACCATCAGCTTTCTTCGCCGCTTTTGCTTATGCACCCCCTTTGTCTTTAGCAATCGAGTTAGGACATCCTGGTGTGCTTTTTGCATGTGAATTTTGTTGTTTCTCAGCTAGATGGCTGTTTGTTTATCTTCAAGCCTTTAAGACCTCAGATGCTATATCTTTTGGTAGCTAGGCACCATCAGCTTCCTTGACCACATTTGCTTGTGTACCCGTTGTGCTGAAGACAATGGGTGCATTTAGCTTATCTTAAACTGATAGAACTAAAGAAAAAAATTAAGCCTTTCAAAAATAAATAAATATAAAGAATTCACGTAAATTCTCTCAAATATTTTAATTTCTCCAGCACCTCCTGTAATTGAGCCCATTCTATAAAAAGTCTCATCTCTTTCTCTTGGAGTGGCTGGTGGTTTTGAACCACTGAATTTGTGGTTAGAAACCCAAAGTGTAGCTCCTTTGTCGCCAGGGCTATTTATTTGACCACATATAGCCTAAAAATAATAATAATTTGGTGGAATAATATGTTTTACAGGTAATAGAAGTCATCACTATCTAAATATAAAAAGCGTATACAATTTCTTCATTTTTAGATATCAATACATGAGAATTTTTTCACATTGATATGTCTCTGAGATTAATGCTGCCATATAAGAATATTTTAAATGTACAGGAAATGTGGATATTTTTAGTATAACATTTTATACCCACAACAATCCTATCAGATAAGAATTTGTGTTTTACTTTTTGTAAATGAAATAGCATCTCTGGAATGTATATATAATTTCAAATAGTTGGGTATACTAGCAGAGAAAACACAATTCATTAACCTGCTATTTTAGCTTGTATTTTGTCAGTTCTGTCATGTTGCCTATGTATCATTCTGTTTCAATTATCTTAATCAGACACATAAGGATGGGTTTAAAACAAACTTTCAGTTTATACTTAGAACTCATTTGAATTTTAACTACTTAGCATGAGGTATCCTCTATGCCTTTGTTCATATGACTGAAACCAGTCCATGGGAGCTATAGTTAAGTTGTTTCAATTATTATTTTATTTGTTATTAATGAGGAAAAGTATACTAAGTAGTTCACAATTGGTCAGAGCCTGTGGGAGCTTATGAGGTAATTATATCTAGTAGCTATTCATTTTGTGAAATTCTGTATATTGGTAATGACTGCTATAGGCAGACTTCAGCAGTCAAGTATAGAGCTCAGCTGTTAATGATAGCTAATAGGAATATTCCCTGATAAAGAAGATGGAATACATTGATTTTTCTCTACTGGAGCTGCTGTTATGATTAAATCTCTTCAGCAACATGGGAAGACTGTTTGGGTAGCTTTAATGACTCCTAAATTATGAACTTCTTCCCCTAATTGGAAAGAGAAGCTTTTAAAGGTGATATGCAGAAAGCATCTAATATCAGCACAATTTTAAGTTAATAATGTACTTGTCTGTCACACCAAATTAAGACTGAATTGCTTATGACTAGAGGTGTTAATGCAGGAGTTGAAAATTAACTTCACAGAAATGTGGTAGAAGGAGCATTAGCACAGCGAGTGGCTGTATTGAATAACTTCTAATATGCCTTTTAATGTAGGTAATATTTATTTCTATTATTCAGTGCTCCAACATGGCAGTTAAATTCTTTTCTATATGATCCTTCAGAAAACATCATCTCTAATAGAATTTTTCTGTCTCCCAAATTTTTTTCTAGATTTTTGCATTTATTCTAGATTCTTGATATGAATAGTTGTATGACATCTGGACCTCAGGAAGTAAAACTAATTTTCCTGGAAGTGCTGACATTTGCAGTTGGCGTGGGAAGGGAGGAGGGTGATGGGCTGTGATACTTTAAGAGAGTCTTGAAAGATTGATAATTCTTTCATAAATAGCCATATATAAAGGGGAAGTTTAAGATGGGGTGGGTAGAGGGATGCTCAGGGTGGGAGGCAACCTCAGAAAAGCCGTGCAGTAATGTAAAATCACATTGAGCGAGGTGGAAATGATGGGTATACAAGGATTTATAGCATGTAGTGGTGATGTGTTCTTGTCAGGATGATAAAGAATGAAGCAGCATATAGAGGTGACCCTTGTGTGACAAATCATTAGTGTTTTGAATAAACCTACAAGTCATATATTTGAAATTGATGTCATCTTTGTATACTTAGCAAAACAGATTGTCTTATATTATTGCCATCAATTATCTATTATCACAGTACTAGTGTTGTGTTTGAAGAAGAAGGTACATTCTGAGGGCCACTTTAAAGAAGCAATGTACTCTCCCACTACAAGATGGACTCGTAAGTGGTACTTAGAAAATGAGAACATTTGGGAAGTGCAGATTTCACACTCGGTGAGACAAATATATACTCCATGTAAACTTGGTATCACATTCACTACAAAACTGACAATTTGAGCTGTGGGACATTATAAATATCCAAAACTTTAATGTTACCAACATAAAATCCAAGTATATGTCTGGAGATTTTGAATAGGAAGTAACAGATGGATTTAAATTATCATAAAGAATATAATTTCCACAAAATACTACCATTTGTGATAAAAAAAATGGCCACTTGAGTTAGAAAATCTTAAGCAGATGGGTTGCCAACCTCAGATTTTGGCAAGTTTTTGGATGAGGCTTAGATATTTTTGAAGAAATGGCTTTTTTAAAACTGTGGAAATTCAGTTTGTTCCCTTATGCGAGAAGCAAAAGACAAAGATTTTTCTCTAATAAAAAGTAAGACTATCATAAACTTTGATGAAATCACTCTATAATTTCTACAACCTAGCATATGTTTTTATAATGACTATATATTCATAAAATTATCAAGAGAAATGAAAAGAAATAGATGTGGGTAAAAAGTAATATCTTAATACCAGGCCCAGTGCTTTAACAACACAATAAAGTTGAAAACAAAGCAAAATAAAATAAAAATCTGAAAAAATACAGATACCAGATTTACAATGAAGTCCTCAACCCTCTTAGTAGATACTTAGTACTTGGCATTTTCTCACTTCCCACGTGGAAGACATAATTGTACCAATTTCAAAATAAGAGTGTAAGGCAATATTTTTTAAATGATATAATGTTTAAGAAATGCTGATATCTTCTTGTTAATTTATTTAAATTATTGAGTATCTGGATGTTCTGTGACACACACTGGAGCTTCCAAAATGAGAAGAAATGTCTTCTGCCCTTTTGAAATTTATAGTTAATTTTTTAATTTAAATGAAAATATCAATGTAGTATTATAATGAGAAGATAATTATTCAATTTATGGATGGGCCACATAAATAAGACTGAGCAAATAGGAATGATGTATCAGTTTCAATACTGCCTGAACTGAACACTAATACATAAGAATAAATGTGAGAGAAATACGAGAAAGACCCTGCAAGGAATGGGAGTGATGGGTGTGCAGATTGGGACGTATGAAAAGGCATGGTGATGTTGAAAAACTTCAGTAAGGATAATACTGAGTAAAGAGTGAAGAAATTGGTCAAATGGTTGGAATCAGATACCAAGAACCATAATGATATGACTAAAAGGATATGGGAACTATGCATGGGCTCATGTCTGGAATGCTATAAAAAGATGAAATATCATACTGTAGGTTGTGTGAAATCTTAGAATGGGCAATAGGGAAATAAAGTAGTTAATTAAATTATTGTTTCAACTATCTGGTCATAAGTGATAAGATGGGGGAAAAAGAAACAGAAGTGAGATTGAAGATAAAGGACAGATTTGACAAGTATTTAGATACACATATCAAAAGTAGTTGAAAAATCTTGATAAGCCTTGAAAAGACAGTTATTATTACATGAATGCTGAGCAAAATAAAAAGTCAGAATCATCTGTCTAAAGGTATAAAGTGTGAATAACAGAGGAACTAAAATTGTGGCTGAGGAACATCTCTGAAGAGTGATACAAACTTAATTTATTTAGGGAACACTAACTCTAATTCTTTATGCTGATAATCCCAGTAACGACTGAAATTCCTCTAAGGACAGAATAGAATTTCCATTAAAGGCTTTCTAAAGAGAGAAACTGATGACCCGTCAATGCTATTTCTTAGGAACAGTTGTAAATTCTATTCATCACCTTGAGGTAGAAATCTGTAATTGGCCCAGTTAGAAGTCCACTTCATTATAATGAAGTCAGTAGATTTTCAGAGGTTGATCAGGGAAGGAGGGAAAACGGGCAAGTGTGTTGTTGTTAAGTGCTATTAGGTTGGTTTTGACCCATAACACAACAGAACAAAACACTGTCCAGCCATGGCCTAACTTCACCTTTGCACCCACGCTTGAGCCCATTACGACAGTCGACAGTCGCTGTGGCACTTCCTCTTGTTGGGTGACTTTCTGCTGCCCCTCTGCTTTAGTAAGCACTCTGTCCTTCTCCAGGGGTGGAACTCTCCTGACCACACATCTGTGGTAGTTATGTAATTTTATGTCAAGTTAAGATGTATAAAAGTGTAGGAGTGGAGTCAAATCTGTGAATTAAGTCACAGCCTGATGACTTATTAATAGTATAAAAGAGTATGTACACTGGTGCAGATAAGAGCTCTGGACACATGGAATCCAGGACAGAGAAACCCCTCAGGAACAGTAATGGAAGTAGCGATACCACGAGGGCAGGGGAAAAGTGGGAGGAGAAGGGGAAGACACGGGTAACAGAACACAATGATTGACGTATAACACCCCGCCCCAGGGGGATGAACAACAGAAACATGGGTGATGGGAGACAGAGGATCGTGTATGATATGAACATGATAATAATTTATAATTTATCAAGGTTTCACAAGGGTGGGAGGGTGGAAGAGAGGGGGAAAAAAGAGCTGATACCAAGGGCTCCAGTAGAAAGAAAATGTTTTGAAAGTGATGATGGCAATGCACTTGAGACAATTGACATATGGATTGTTATAGGAGCTGTAAGAGCCCTCAATAAAATAATTGATTTAAATTAAAAACAAGTGTGAGCCACTGGGAACAGCTCTCTCTCTTCCTTATCACCGGCCTGCTTGCTGGCCACCACGAGAGCTACCAGAGCCCTGCTGTGTTCCACAGAACTTGGGTCCACACGACTCTGTGGCCTACAATCTCCCTACATTCTGCGTCATTGCATGTGGCTGCATCAGCCTGAAGAGAGTCTTATGGTTTAGTATTGAACTTTGGAACCTGAGTTTGGACTGGGTGCGGTGTTTTCTTGACATATCATTATTCTTGATATAAAGCTTTTGCTTACACATGTATGAGTGTCACTGGATTTGTTTTTCTTGTCGACCTGGCCTAACACAATATCTAAAGTATGTAAGATGAAGTCTCACCATCCTTGCCTCTAAGGAGTACTCTGCTTGTACTTCTTCCAAGACCAAGACAGATGATGGGTTTGGCTTTATTTTGCAATGCATGGTACTTTCAATATTTTTCCCCAGCAACACAAATCAAATGCATCTATTTTTCTTCAGCCGTCCTTATTAGTCAATGTCCACCATTCACATGCATATAAGGCAATTGATAATACCAACGCTTGAGTCATGCTAGTCCTCAAAGTAGCATAGTTGCTTTTCAATATTCTAAAGAATTCTTGTGTAGATCTACCTAATGGAACTCATCTTTTGATCTCTTGACTGCTATTTCCATGAGCACTGATTGTGGATCCAAGAAGACAAAATCCTTGACAACTTCAAACTTCTCTGATTTTTCATGGTGTGAATGATTGGGTACAAATATGAACTTTTTCCAGTGAGTTCACCAAGTAGTAGTCATCAAAATTTCCTAGTACAGCTAAGTACCATGCTTCCAGTGCTTCATCAGCTGACTGAAACATTTCAATTGAATGCTCTCAATTCCCGAAGCCTTGTTTTAGGTTAATGCTTTCAATGCAGCTTGAATTTCTTCCTTTAGTTATTGCTCATATGCCACCTTCTGAAATGGTACAGTGCTAACCCATTGTTTTTGGAACAGTGACTGTGTTCTTTCGATCTGCTTTTAACGCTTCCTGCTTATCAATATTTTTCCCCATAGAATCTTTCAATATTTCAACTTAAAGCTTGAATTTTTCCTTGAGTTCTTTCAGTGTAAGATCTGCTGAGTGTGTTATTCCTTTTTGGAGTTCTATCTAGAGGACTTTGCACATTTCATTCTACTATTTAACTGTTTCTTCTCCAGCTGCCCTTCGAAATTTTCTATTCAGGTATTTGACATCATTATTTCTTCCATTTGTTTTAGCTACTCTACAATTAAGGGCAAGTTAACTCTCTCCTAAAATTAACAATCTTTTCTTTCTTTCCTGTCTTTTTAATGATATTTTGCTTAATTCATAAATGATGTTTTTGATGTCCTCCCACAACTCTTCGGGTCCTCTCTCATTAGTGCTTAAAGTGTATATCCAACTTATCACAACTGCTCTGGAGATGTTCTCAAAATACAGGTGGGAGAGGCTCGAGATCGTGTGTTGGCTCTTCGTGACTTGTTTTAATTTTCGTCTGCTTCAACATGTACTCACATATGAGCCATTGATTGCTTCACAATTGATCCTGGCCTGGTTTTAGCTGCTAATATGGATCTTCTCCATTGTTTCCTCCAAAAGATAATCAATTTGATTTCTATGTATTCCACCTGGAAAAGTCCACGTGCATAGTTGCCTTTTGTGTTATTGAAAGCAGGGATGAACTATTTGCTATGAACAAATACTTGGTCTTACAAAATTCTATCATGTGACCCCCAGCTTTGTTTCTATCACCAACTCCATATTTTCCAATTACTATTCCTTCCTCTTTATTTACAAATTTTGCATTCCAATTGCCAATAATTATCAATGCATTTTTATTTTATGCTTGGTCAATTTGAGACAAGAAATTGGTAGAATTCTTCAATTTATTCATCACTTGCTTTTGTGGTTGGTGTGAAAATTAATTAATAGGTGTCTTGGTTGGATCTCCTTTATGGTTGGTAGATATAATCCTGTCAAAGACAGCTTTGTACTTCTAGATTGATTGGAAATGTTTTATTTTGTCAATAAATGCAGCCATTCTTCTTGATGGTATCATTCCCCACAAAGGAAATCATACAATTTTCTAATTCAAAATGGCCAATATTAGCCAACTTCAGGCAATCAATGCCTAGGATATAGGTCTTTATGCATTACACTTTATTTTTGACGACTTTCAACTTTTCTAGTTTATACTTCACACATTCTAGATTCTGATCATTGATGGATTTTTATAGCTGTTTCTTCTTACCTTGAGTCATACCCCATCTTTAAATGAAGATTCACCTACTTCCTCCTGTTTTACCCCACTCAAGTCCTCATGTTTGGCTCTACTTAGAAAGAGGCTCCTCCTCAGGTACATTTCAAGTGCCCTTAGGCCCGAGGATCCCACCCTCCATTTGGTTACTCTCTTGGACAGTGTTCTGCTTCCATGCAGTGTTTCAAAGCTATGTAGATGGGCTACAGTAGATAATTCCTCTAAACCGGGCAAGATTCCTTCTTCATTCTCTGCTCTTAGTCTGAAAGCGAGTTGAACCCTGTTAACTTTGAGGGACCTTGCTGGCATTTAAAATACCAGGAACGTAGCTTCCAGCATCAAAGCAACACACAAGCCCTCACAGTAAGTCAAACTTATTGATACCTGCTGCTTGCCACTTGTAGGACCTCATATATATAAGTTCTGAAGCTATGGCAAAGAGAACAGGGGAAACAAGTTCAAAAGCTTTAAGAAGCTGAGTTGATTGCTTAATATCTTAAAGCTACTGAATCAATAGTCTTGTAGGAGAGGAATCTGTGAAAACCAGAACATGCTGCTAGTTGAATCCCTGGGGGGATTCTTCCTTAGAAACCTGATGCACCGGAGTAAGACTATATCCTTTTGAGAGTGCACTTCATGCTTGCCTCCGCTTATTCCTCCTTTAATTAATGCTATTAGTATACACATGCGGCATTGTTCACCTAGCTGAGAGAATGCTAAACCATCTCTGGAGGACTATAATAATATCTGAAACAAGTAAATATATTTAAGGGTTACTGAAATCCAAATAAAAATGGAAAGGCATGCTAAGTGATAGGATGATATGAGTAAACGAAGAAATCCACAGATAATCCAGTTATTGGAGTTAGTAGAAGAAAGAAAACAAATTAAGTAATTATGGAAGACAAATAAGAATTGATGCATTTGAATTACAGTATTGGTGAAGAATATTAACAAAACAGGAACTGCCCCAAGAACAATGTCATCTATTTTAAAAGAAGTACAACGAGAATGCTGTTTAGATGAGGCTGGTAAGAAGGAGATTCATGTATTTCTGACGGGTCATCAGGAGGGAGTGAGCCCTACAAAAGGACATCGTGCTTGGTAGAGTTGCAGGGCAGCACAGAAGAGGAAGACCCACAAGGAGCTGCATTGAAACAATGACTGTGACAATGAGTTCAACCATAACAGGGACTGCGAGGCGCGGGCAGTACCAGTGGTATTTCTATTGTAAAGAGGGTCACAACAAGTCAGCACTGATTTTTGAAGCACCTAGCAGTAAGCTAACACGACATCATTGAATGAACCACTAAATGGAATTCATTAGAATGAAGAGAAACTGTCCATGGAAATCACAAATGTGAAGGCATGGTTAAATACATTGGAAATATGGATAGGAATATTAACTACAGTGAGGAATAATATTTACTGGGTAATGAAAATGTGTGTATTCTAATTGCCTTTGTTAGTTTCAGTCAAGTCTGTCCCAACTTATTGTTACCTTATGTTTAATAGAAGGAAACATCTCCCATCCACTGCCATCTTGATTGGCAAGCTTGAGTTTATTATTGTGGTTGCTGTGCTACGCATTTAATGAAAAGTATTCCTAGTTTGTTTGCTTGTTTTGCTGATGATCCTCTATTTTACCATATATGGTGTCTTTATCTAGTATTGTCATGTATAAAATAAATAAGCTGAATTGTCTCTATCCTTACTTACCAGGCATAATCTGCTTGTATTTCTATTAAGACTATTTCATTTATTCTTTTCCATACATATTTCTTATATGTGGGTTTTTAAAAGACATTGAATTTTATAATTGCATATTTTATATTTAATTTTTAATATTTTATATGCACTTCTATTTACTTGGCTATATGCAAAATGAGTGGAGGAGTTAAAGTGGATAGCGTGCTATAGGAGTCTAGCAGAACCAGGATTAGGTACTGTTTCTTGACACCTATGCGTTTCTGAAGTCCACATGCTCACTAAATCCACTCAAAAGAATTCCATGGTTTTGATTAACTCAGTTCGCATTCCCATCAAGTCGTTGACAACGCATACAGTTCCTGTAAGACACAGTAAACACTGTGAGTTTCTGAGACGGTAACTCTTCACAGGAGTAGAAAGCCCCATCTTTATCCAGTGCAGGGACTGCTGGCTTTGAATTGCCGACCTTGCAGTAAGCAGCCCAACTTGCCACTACTCATTATGCCACCGAGGTTCTATTTTTTTAATTACATCATATCATATGTCAATTTGGGCATCCGAGGGTGACTATGGTCTTAATTGACTCGATGGCAGTGAGTTTGGAGTTAATTTTAGAGGAATTCGGTGTCCTTCGAACTGTTCTTTGAGTTTAGGGAACACAAAGAACTATGAAGGAGCAAGATCAGGGCTGTAGGGAGGTGAGGTGAGCCAGCAAAAGTGAAGTGAGGGGAGGTGAGCCAGCAAAAGTCTCCGAGGCCAGCCTTGGTACCTTCAGATAATTAGCAGATGCACTACCATGATGGAAAACGATTCCTCAGCACACTTTTCCTGGTGTTTTGTTCACATGTGTAGTTTTCAAAATTTGTTAAGCCTTCTATATAATATGCGCTTGTGATAGTCCTGGATCCTTCAAAGCCCTATCATATTGCCCCTATGACTCAAGAAGGTGACCAGACGTCCTGCTTTTGGTGGCACAGTCCGGATTATTAACAATTTTTCCCGTGTCACGCAGCATTTTTAAAAAGTCCCGATTTTTGGAAAGACTGCACGACAAGCTAGGGTATTCGGTTTTCGGCTGCCATGTGGCTATTTCGCCAGGATATGAGTTTTCTCAATGGTGTCCCACTGTACCAATGTGAACATCTGGTCACCTCCCGAGGAGCAAGCATTATTGCCTTCTAAGCAGAGCTCTAGCCTTTGGACTCAGCTGGCCTTGCCAAGCCTGTTGAAAAACACCCTTGTGATTCAAGCTTACTTTGCAGGCACCCTACTGAGCCTAAGATAATTGCATTACTACAAGAACTGGTCTTTATCCCTCCCCTGACCACACTGACATGTTTAAACACATTTTGTTTGAAATAAACCTGTGCGTGTTTGAACCAGAAGTGCAGTGCTTTTCACTTACCCTCATATAAACCTAAACATAAATATTCACATGCATATTTACAAATAAAATGCTTATTTCAAAAAAGCATTTTTATCAAACTATATCATAAAAATACACATTTTAAATCAAAGAACATAAAATATTTAAAGTGAAAGGATGAAAAAATGTGTACCACAGAAAATTTCAACAGAAACCTGCTATAATTATTCTAAAGCAAGTCAAAATAGACAAACAAAGAAGCATATAATCTTATTAAATATAATAATATTTTACCATAATAAAATAGTCAATCTTCCAAAAAAAGTAGTCCTAAATATATACCCAGCATATGCCTACATATGTGCATCTTATCATCTCAATATTCATGGAAACATTCCTCATTATGCCTGCAAAATTATACAGGTGGGATATGCTTTCTCTATAGTAAAACTGCATATATTGCTACATATATTTGATACAAGTCAATACAGAAATAAAAGCTACAGGTTCACTGCAACATTTCAACAAGGTTGACTCAAACATGCTTATTAAAAATACACATGCTGTAGTTCTCCCTGAGCCGAAGTTTTGCTTTCCATAGTCAGTTACCTGCAGTCAACTGGACCAAAACGGTGCTGTCGTGGGGCGGTTTTTCTCTGTCCTGATGATGGGAATCATCCCTTTGCCAGTGTACCCATGCTGAACTCATAGTGTTCCGAATGTACAAGTTAATCTTTATCATCAATCGCTCCATAGTACACAAAGCAGTATATTTAGGGGTCAGTATTGTCCATGGTTTCATGCATCCACTGGTGTTGTGGGAATGGTATCGGAATGGTATCTGGCTTACTACTGCTTCTCTAGGTGAAGTAAAAGATAATTCCATGTGTGCTGCAGGATGATTTGGGGGTGGGGGTTCACATGTGACTCCCTTCTTTATTCATTGTTACACTGTTTTGACACCGACCATCCTTCCTACAGCCCATCACTTCCTGGCTGGCTTTGGAAACCCTTCACAGTGTCCACCGAGAGCTCACATACAGTGCTCACAACTATGGAGCTTACCAGGAAAGTTCATAATAGATTATGAGTCAGGATCAGAAATGTTGAGGATATAGTTCTTTTTTCTGAAGTGCCTCTTCCAACCATGCCAGGAGACACATCTCTATCTGGGACTTGGCCTGTCTCAGGTGGTCCCTTGGCTCCGTCCTGCCTTAGAAATGTCACAAAGCTCCTCTAGTAATGATAAAGGCCCAAAGGACACCCCACTCTGTAACCCAACCTCCTTCCCGAAGGCACTGAGGTTTACTCATTCTGTGGGCAAGGAAGCCAATGGCTCCATCACACAGCCACTGCTGCTGCTGCCCTGACACCAAGTCTGCTGCCTCCACTTCCTCTTCTGGGTCTTCATTCTTGGTGTTTTTGCCAGATTCTCTGTTCCTGCATCTGGATGGCTCATTTTATATGCAATTGAATGACAAAACTGATAAATCACCTCAGATTAGTCCCATTAATAATATTAGCAAATTAAATAATGAAAGTTAAAAGATATTAAGCACAAAAGAGCGATTGCAAATAATTCAACTCTACTATAGGTGATCAGAGCATTTCCTCCTTTGGAAAATGGGGATAATGGTATAAAAGTTTACATTTACATGCTTTTAGTTCAAAAATAGTAGAAATCAATCTATTGGTGTTTCATGTGATTACAATTACATGTGACTTCTGACTAGAAGTAGACTATTAGGTTTCTTAGATTTTTATCATTATTTTATATCTTAAAATGTTCTTGATTACATGAAAGTATACAGTTAGCAAATTCACAAAATTGTGCACTTATACTCTGTGAACTTGTTAATCTACATGTGAGATAGTTAAAATTTATTGTGCCAACCTGGCCAATATACACATGCAGGCTTAATTGAAGGGAGGAGAGATAAATGGCTCAGTGAGTCTTTCTTTCCGAGTTCTAGGGTCTCTTGCTTTGTGATGGTGCAGCTTCCTTAGTCAGTTCCCTACTACAGCTGGCAAGGCTCACTTCCTGCAAGACAGCCCGGAGGAGAAGCCACATGGACCTACCCCGATGCAGCCCTGGGTGTTGGAGCAGCTGTGTGGAGCCCCCTGCCAGCGCTGAGATACTTACACGCTCACTGACTTGGCTTTCCCCCTGCAGTCAGCATCATTGCATCTGTTTTGTGAGATTGAGGAAGACTTTGTGGATTGGTGGTGGACATATGGGTTAATGTTGGACTTATGGACTTGGGCAGCACTGGGTTGGGATGTTTTCTTGATGTGCACTTACCCTTTATATAAAACTCTCTTACACATATGAGTTTCTGTGGATTTGTTTTGCTAATATACTCAGACAAACACAACATGTTATATCTCTAAACATGTTAACAAAGAATAAAATTAGAAAAAAACTAAACAAAAAATGATTAATGACCTGGTAACTAATTAAAAGGTTTTGAGTCACTCCCAAATTGCAGTTTGATTGATTGGGAGATTAAGATTATTATTCACCAAGGTAGGAAACGTAGCATTGAAGTAAATGTTAAAAAGAGATGATTTGTTTCATTCATATTTTTAATGCTTCTATAGGTCATCTAAGATTTAAAATAGCAAAATTATAAATAGAAGACAAGTTTTCTGGGTAACTTAAGAAAGCCGACAGTAATTGAGAAAGACCTTGTAAAAGTAATGGAAATTTAGAAAAAATGTCCAATGGATATAATTAAAGTAGCTTATAAATTTTATGTTTTAATCTTCAGTAAGCAGATATATGTTACATAGCAACCAATAATGAAAAAACTCAAAGGGTGGTAGACGTGGTTGGTGTTTTCATTAAGTAGTTGTAGCTTTAGGTATGAGAATTTAATATAGAGAAGATTTTTCAGTAGACTGAAAGTACTATTTCACTTTGAAGATAACTTATATTAATAATGAGGAAATTTGCAGAAAACAGTGCAAAGGGGGGAAAAGGGAGTAAAAAATCCTTGGAAGTCAGTAATAGCCATCATGATATCATACACTACTTACTTAGTAACAAAACATTAAATACCGAAGGAAAATCATAAGGCTTGGGAAAGAAAAGTTCTGTATAACAATATTACTGTATTTTAAATAATATAATTTACACTTAAAGCCAATAACTTATTATTTGAAGCATGCTAAAATATTTTAATAATGCAACAGAACTAGTAAAATATTAGATTTAAATAAATAAAACTAAAAATAAGAAGATAACTCATTGTAGAGTAGAAACAGTATGTATTTGAAATAACTTAAATATCAACCCCTAAAAGACATAAGTAATGAAGCTGGCTGCGTCCACTAGATGGAGTAGGAGGCAGCCATTTACAAAAGTGGTTTTGAGGACATAAAAATTGCTTATAATTTGTTAGATGACAAAAAGTATGCACATTTAGGTTAAAAACTCACATATGGAAGAATAGGCTCAGTGGGTGGCTTATTCAGACACACCATGACCTCTCTTTATTCCAAAGACACCACAACAAACGATCGAGAAAAGGATCGAGAGGGTGATTCTGAAAACCTGAGGGCAAGGAATTGAATTTACCTTTGATTAGAAAAACTAACTGAATAAAACAGTGAGCAAGAAGAGCTAGGAGTGCAACAATGCTCACCATACATAATTATATTGAGAACAGGCCAGCAGTGATCCTACATTAGTTTGAGCTCAGGTCCTAGTTACAGATACAGCCAATTTTCCCACAACCAGTCACCTATCACAGTCCCCTACTCACTGTCTTGTCCATCTGGTAAATGACAGAGAACATACTATTGCCACCAGTCACCTGCACCACCACCATGCCCTCTGTTGTGTCCATTGAAGGAATAAACAACACAATTATCCCACTCAACCACCTAGACATATACAAACACTACTCAACAATCAGAGTGGACCTTCTTTCGCAGTGCACATAGAAAATGAAAAGGAAGAGAGAACCCAAACCAACCTCGGAACCCAATATCTTCAACAACTATAGCAAAAACAACCAAATAATTCTTCATTCACCTGGAGAAAAGAAATAACAGTCAGAGCAGAAATGAATGAATTGGAAAAGAGTGACACAATAAGAAATAAAAACATGATAAAAATTGGTTCTTTGGAAGGATTGACATATTTGACAAACCCAAAACAAGCTTAACAAAGAAAAATAAAGACGAAATATAAATATCAAGAATGAGTAGTGAAAGGGGTGGCATAGAGAACTAAAGAAACCTTAAGAAGAAGAAGAATACACCACTATAAAAGATTGTACTCCAACACATTTGGAAAGCTAGTGGAAATGAAAACAATATATAGAATGAATTATCTATACAAAGTATTACAGACTGAAATGAAAAAACCTGATACACCCATAAAAAGAAAGAATTTAAATCTTAAAAATCTTCCAACAACAACAACAACAACAAAAACAGACCCAGGGTCAAATGGTTTCATCAGAAAAGTCTACCTAGAATTCAGAGAAGAGCTGACACCAATTCTGCACAAACTATTCCAGAACATAGAGGAGAGTAAGCTCTCAAACTCATTTTATGAAGGAAGCTTAACCTACTATCGAAATCAGGAAAACACACAACAAAGATAGAAAACTGGAGACCAATACCTCTTGGGAACATAGGTGCAAAAGATCTCAACAAAATACTGGTCAATAGACTTCAACAACGTACCAAAATACAACCTCATGATCAAGTGGGATTAGCAGCAGATATTTAAGGATGTCTCAGCATTAGAAAAACAATCTATGTTAGCAACCATACCAACAAAACAAAAGAATGTGAGTCACATGATCATATCAATCAATGCAGAAAGACATTGGACACCAACCAACACCCATCCTGATAAACAAACACTCAACACAATAGGAATAGAAGGAACATTTCTCAACATCATAAACACCACATGTAAATAATCAATGACTCATATCTTGCTAAATGAGGAAAACAAAACACGAAATGGAAAGTAATCCCTCTGTAAACAGAAACCACACGAGGATGTTCATTATCAACATTCAGCTCAACATTGAGCTGGCAGTCTTAGTCAAAACCAGTAGATAACAAAAAAAATCACAGTGCTTCCAATGGGCATAACACTCTCACTATGGACTGATGATATGACCTTATACAGAGAAAACCCTAAAGACTAGACCTAAAACAATTGTTGAAAACCATCAAATGGGGGCTATTCCAGGAATGTCCCTTGGGTAACAACCCAGGGGGAAGCCCCCCTCAAATCTCAGAGCTATTTCAGCAGGAAAGTGCCTTGCTTCATGAACCCGACACTCTACCAGAAAGCTAGGTACACTGCATTTGCTGTTGTGTTGTTTATTTTTTCCTTCCTCTTTCTCTCAGGAGAAAGTCAGTGTGGAGTAACACCAACTGAGCCTTCCTGCCTCCCTCTTTCTGCCTCACCATTTGTAGTCATGGAGCCACTTCAGAGTGTACAGTTCCCATCCTCTGGCAGGAACTGATCCCAAGCCCTGTCTCAGCCCAGCCGGCCAAGTCCCTTACCTTGCTGGCCTCTGACTCCCCTACATGAAGGTTAAACAGTGTGGAAAGACTGAGTTATTCATTTTTTACTTTTACTGTAAACTGTTCTGTATAATTTTTAGCTCCCAAACCTCTCTTCTGAAGGCCACAACTTCTGCACGTGTGCATGGCCCTTAGCTAGGGAAAAGTAGGTCACTCCCACCCCAGCTAGATTCCTTTCTTTGGGAAATCCCCAGTATCTCCAACACCTCCCAAGAAAGTGCCATCGTTCATCCAAACAAGGGACATGTTTTTGTCCCTCGCCTTTTACATTCAGCTTTTATTTGATCATAAATGGATCAATAGCCTCTTTGGGGAGCCTTGGTGGGGTAGTGGTTACACAAGGGGCTGCAATCTTCACAGTCTGCAGTTTCAAACCACAAAAGATAACAGCTCCTTGGGAGAAAGACTGGGCTTTCTACTCCCGTAAACAGCTACAGTCTCAGAAACCCAGGGGTGGTTGCTCTACGTCAGCATTGCCTTGATGGCAATGAGCATGGTTGGTATCCAATTTTTAGTTCCATGACCTTTGATCCCAAGACCATAACCCCTGGCAGCTATATTCAGCTCCCAGGCAGATGTAGGCAGTCCCCTGAAAAACCAGCCTTTCTATTTATTGTGGAACTCACAATATTTCCTGCCCTCACCATCGACTGGTAGCCCTGACTGCTACAGAGCATGTGGCTGCCCTGACGAGAACAGGCCACCCCAACCCTAGTAGCCAACCAAGATGCCGTCCTCACTGGACCCTAGGAACCCTGCATGGACAGCAGCCTCTAGAGGAAGATGACTACAGACTTCTTCCTAGGACAAGCCAGCCAAAGCACCTGGGGACACAGCCCCATCCACATGCCCTCTCCCTTAGCAACAGAACGCCCTCACCATACCCAAAGTGTCTCAGAAAACAGTCCCACCCATATCACAGCTCTGTTTTTTGCTCCTAGAGTTTTGCATTCTATTTTATTTTGTTGTAAACTAATCCATTTCCCTTGTTGGCTCCCAGGGCTCCCTCGCATCTATGTGCCCCTCACAGAATGACACAGGCAAGATACAAATACCTCAATTTGATTCTTACTTTTAAGTTGACATTTACCAGCATCTCCTTCCCCGGCCACTGATCAGCTCTGCGACTTGCTGCAGACCACATACCTTCCCGTAGCCTGACACCACCCCAAGAACAGCACTTTCCCAACCCTGTCCAAACCCACACGGCCAAGTCCCTCACCTTGCTGCCCTCTGGAAGCGCTGTGGGGCTGTAGGAGAAGCCTGGAACACACTCTCTCATAGCCCATAGCCTTTTGCCACTAGGTTAACCTCTTCTAGATTTCATTTGCTAATCCTCCCTTTTAAACATTCATGACCTCGCTCCAGAGGGCAAAAAAAATGCTTCTTAGATAGACACAGGGATACAGTCAAATTCAGGCCCCTATCCATGGTGCATGTTGTCATAGCAACAGAACACCTTACCACACCTTACCCATGCCCAACCAAAGCCCTGATCATTTTTTCTTTCTTTTTCCTTTAACCCTCAACTTCCTATTTTTCTTCTCTGCTCTCCCTCATCTTCTTGTTCTTAACTTCGTCTCTCTGTTTCTTTTCTATGCTCTTTCTTGCGTCAGTTATACTTCTCTATAAACTGTATAGACACAATCCTCTTCTGCTTTACTGGTTCTTTACATGCATGCTTCTCATGCCCCACCCGTCATTGCCCTTTGCTTTTGCTCTCACCTCCTAGTGAACTATACCCCCACATTAAGTAAAAAAAATTTTTCTACATCATTATCTAATATTTTACAATATTGCTCTTCAAGCCAGAAAGCCAACTATTATCATTAAAGTTACTTTTATCCTACTATATTGCTCCCATCCCCATACTTTCCTCAACTATTCTTAGCTCTCCTTTTTTCTGCATCTCCCCATCAGATGACTTCAAGCTCCTGTTAGACCTCTCTCCCATATCTCCAAAGAACCAGTACCCTTACAAACCCAACAGCCCACACATACCTAAAATCTGAACCACAATGCTATGGAAACAGCAGCCAACCACACTGCACCCCACAGCACAACACGACAAAACAAAAACACAAGAAAAATAAAATCAAAAAACTGTCAATCACCCAAGCTAAATGGAATACTCTGAAAAAGAGGCTCTGTACTGTTCAGAAGCATAATTATAAAGAATAATATTTTGAATAATATAAGAGATATAGGGAACCCTCATTAAAACAAGGGAATAAATTGAGAAAATGAATATGGCACACCCAAAGGAATCCCAGATGATAAATTAGATAAAAAATGTAAACAATGTATTAAATAACTTGAGGAATAAAATGGAATAAAAGGAAAACGCAATGACAATCACTCTGCCTACAAGAGAAACAGTCAACCAAATAAGCAAAAGATCCTATGAAAGTCTGAGAATGACGCGGGACACTATTAAGAGATACAACCTTTGTCTCATTGGATGTTGGAACAAGAAAGAAAAACATTCTACAGTGAAGGTAGTATGAAAATTTAGGGAAGATTTCCCTGATATCACAAAGGAGTCGGAAATAACTATTCAAGACACTAAGAGTACCTGTCGTGTTCGTCTGGGTTTTCTATAGAGTAATGTGTAAGAATGAACTTAATATCAAGAAGGAATTATATATCAAGGAAGAGTCATAGCCTAGTCCAACTCAAATCCATAAGTCTGATACCAGTCCATAAGTCACTTGCAGACTCAAGCAGCCACATGCAATGATGCAAAATGCCTGAAGATCACAGGTCAAGGGTGCAGAATCATGTGGATTCAAGTTCAATGGAAACAGGCAGGGCTCTGGCACCTCTCAGGGTGGCCAGCAGGTGGGAAGGTAGAATTGCAGAGAGAGAGAGGTTCCCAAGATCCTCCTTATGGGAAGGCCACACACCCCTTAGGAAGCAGCTTCAATCTTTGACTTGGTTGACTGGTTTGATTTCACCCATGCACTTTCATTAAGCTCTAAGTTGACATAAAAGCATCTAATTATCACACTACCGCAAGTAAGAGCGACCACAGAATAAAAATCAAGACACACTGTAATCAAATTATCCAATATAAGGCAAAGGAGATAATACTAAGGACAACAAGGGAAGAAAAACGGTCACTTAGAAAGAAATAAACTAAAAATATAAATTAAAAAAAATAAGCTGGAACTTCTCAGCAGAAACTGTTCAGGTAAAAAGACAATGCAGTGAAATATAACAAACTTTGAAGGCAAGGAAAAAACCCCAAAACCCTGCCTACCAAGAATCTTACATCTAGCAAAAATATCCATCAAATACAAGGGAGAAATAAAGGGATTTCCAAACAAGGAAAAATTGAAGGAATTCATAAAAACTAGATCTGTATTATGAAAACTACTAAGCTGATCACCATAATCAGAGAATCAACAACAGCACACAAACCAGAGCACCTCAGATAGGACAACGCCACCCTGAACATAGTGCACACAAAACATAGAAATACAGGAGAAACAAAGACAACAATGAATCCACAAAAATGCAACTAAGCACTAATACAGCAAAGTAACAACAAATCCACATTTATTAATAATAACACTGAATGTCCAAGAACTGAATGCAGAATAGTAAGACAGAGAGTGGCAGACTGGATTCAAAATTAAGACCCATCAATATGCTGCCTACAAGCTTAAACACACAAACAATAACAGACTAAAGAGCAAAAAATGGCAACAAAAAAAAAAAAACCCTGCCAAGGCAATGGCAAGCATTAGCAGGCAGGAGTGGCAATATTAATCTCGGAGAGAGTAGATTTTAAAGCAAGTTACACCATTTAGGACAAGAACAGCCACTCTATAATGAGCAAAGGATCACTAGATCATGAACATACAGTTAGAATTAACGTATAAGCTCCCAATGAAAGACCATCACAATCCTTCAAACAAATCTTCACACAAATGATGAGAGAAATCGATAGCTCAACAATAATAGTAAAGGACTTCTATGCCTGCCACTAAAAAAGGCAGCCACAGTAGTCAAAACTGTCGGGTACCAGTCTAATGACAGATACAGACAAATTGAAGAGAATAGAAATGCTTGAAATAAAAGTGTTAATCTACAGGCAACTCATTTTTGACAAGGGACCAAAACACTTCATAAAAGGAAGAGACACCTCTTCAACTACTGGTGCTGGAAAAATTGCATCTCTGTCTGCAAAAGAATGAAGCAAGACCCACACCTCACCCCATCCATACACACACACATAGGTGCTCAAGATGGTTTAGAGACCTAAATGTAAACCCCAGAGATATTTCTCATTAATGAGAAAATTGGGACAAATTTAAGGGCCCTATTTTAGGGCATGCACAGACTCCCAACTACAATAAAAGAAGCTCACACCCTGGAAAACAACATACGATATATACTAGAGCATAAGCTGACCTGAATATCAGCCGAGACACCAGTTTTTACCACAAAACTGCATTAAAAATGTGTTGAAAAACTTGGCTTATACATGACTATATAGGGTATATGACTGGGACTTATTAAATATAAGGCACTTCTGAACATCAACAGATTTCATTAAAAGAGTAAGACAAGAAGAACCCACAGATTGCGAACACATTTTTAGCAAAACAAATGGGCCAGGAACTAATCACCGAAATGCATAGAATTCTGCAACATTTCAACACGAAGAAAACAAATAATCCAATTAAAAGTTGGGCCAATGACGTGAATGTAGAACAAGCAAAGTCTCTCAAACGGCTAACAAATATATGAGGGAATGTCAGCATCACTAGCCATCTTGAGAAGCAAACAAAACCGATGAAGAGTTATCACCTACAGCCACAGTGATGCGTCATCACCTTAGACCCATAAAGATAGCCCAATGAAAACAAACACAAAACCAGAGATGCCGTAGAGGATGTGGAGAGATTGCAACTACCGTACACTGCTGATGAAGTTGTAAACATGTACAATGTTGTGAAAAATGATATAGTCCTACCTGGAAGAAGTCAGAATAGAAACATCATGAAATCCAACAATACCTCTTCTGGGAAAACACCCCAAAGAAGAGCACAAAGACATACACGCTTTCCAATGTGCATAGCAATACTGCTCAAAATAGCAAGCCGCTGAAAACAGCCCAAGCGCATCAATTGAAAAACGAATAAAGAACTATGCTACATACACTAAATGGAATAATGATGCATTCATTCTTTAAAGAAAATTGTGATGAAACTATTAAACATCTGATGGCAGGGAGAAACCTGGACGCTTATGCTGAGCGAAGTCAGTCAATGAGAATAGGACAAATATTGAATGAGTTCCCTACTATGAGAATAAAAATCAAAAGAAAAAGAGCCTCCTGTTCCCAGGCCATGTAATGTTCTAATCTGGTCCACCAAGCAACGATGCAGTGTGTCTACCTAGTTCCCATAAACTATATATCACTCTCTCCTTAGAACATCTTAAAAATTGCCTCAAGAGGGGTGGTCTTACTACACATGGGTTCAGTTTCCCATGCTGGGGGAAAAGGGAGAAAAACAACTTACCTGGCCATGTAGCAGTGTTCTAAGCTAATTCAAACTTACAGACAATGCTGTAAGAGTAATTAGTGAACTGTCCTGGGAGATGAGTCCCAAAGGAAAATACAGGTGTCATGCCTAAATTGGAGGGAAACTACAAGTCAGATGGTTGGTGGGCTGACTAGGGTGCCCTACCGTTAGGAAATACGCTTAACATAATTTGCAGAGACGCCAAGGGGAAAATTCACTGGTGTTATATTCCTAACTGAATACTTTGCCAAGCTCCCAATAAACCCCTGGTGACCCAAAACCAAAAAACAAACTAACTGTCAGCCAGTATCTGCAGACTTATATGGATCCTACAGGGTAGAACTGCCCCTGTAAGTTTCCTAGAATGTAACTCTTTACTGGAGTAGAAAGGCCCATCTTTCTCCCACAAAGTGGCTGGTGGGTCACAATTCATCGGGTACCCACTATGCCACCTGGTAACCCTGGTAACATGCTCTAGGCAACTTGGACACTAGATTCTGTCCTTCTGAGATACAGAACACTTCATAGATCACACCAGAAGAGTCCAATTTGGAAGCCCCATTAAGTGAAATGGACTTTTCCTTAAACTTACTTATAACAGAACCATAAATGGAAGCACTCCCTTGAACTTTAAACTGAAATACCCTAAAGGATGAAGAAGCATATAACCACTATACCAAGATGAAGGAATTAGAGATCATTGGATCCGAGGTGCCTTCAGACCTATTGCTCACAGGGTATACAATGAGTGGCAACTGGCATCAATATGTATTTGCTCTTGTCACAATTTCTGTCTTTACTCAACATGTGCTAGTCTACCAGACATGGTCCTGCCCTCATAAGAGAGTGTCCATGAAAGTAATGTCATTAATCTTGTGTCATTTTTATTTGTTTGAATCTTATTGATCTATAATTAGCATATCACATCCTTCAGTAGTTCGATCATATCAAGAAAGCTTGTGCATGCATCATTCTAATCAATATCGGAATCTTGTTCTCCTCCTCCTTATACCACCGATGTTGACTACCAATGTACCCACCTTCTCCCTCAATGCCTACTGGCAATCACCAATCTGCTATTGCCTTCTTAATTCGCCCCATCCAAATTTCCCTATACAGATAAGCATAAATACAAGGATAAAAACCAAACAAGGTCATAACAACAATTACCATTTAAAACAGATAGAGACCTTGAGAAAGCAGAGAAAATTAAAAATTGCGGGGAAGCTCATATTAGGTCCAGAAGGAGATCAAATTATAAGATTTTACATTCTAGTATAGCTGTTAAAATCCACTTTTCAATGATTTTTGTCTAATATTGAAGGCTATTAATGTTCCTAGCCTATGTGTATGAGGGATTCATTGGGAATGCAATCCATGTAGGGACTCAATAAATTGATTTAGGATTACCACTATAATCCATAGGTTTCCACCAACCAGCTGTTTAGAATTTAGGCAGATCTGGATCCTATTATTTACAATTCTTGGATCACACAAGTTGGTTTGCTTATTCTGTATTGACTTAGCTGACTTCTCCCTTACATGGTTGCTTGTTTTTAGACAAGCCCCAGATGCTATTTTCCTTGATAGCCAGGCACCATCTGATACCTTCAGCATAATTTGTTATAACACTCATGTCTTCAGTAATATCCTCATGAGGGTGAGTTCCAGGCAGGGTCATATCATAAGAATGCATTATTTTTATATTAGATTAAATGAGAGCTCAAACCCCATTCGTATACTGGCAAATATATATATATATATATATATATATATATATATATATATATATATATATATAAATAAATGCTCACAGGTAGGGAGCCTGCTTTGTAGTATCCAGGAAACATTTTCACCACTTTAAATGCACATCCTGTAAACTATGTCTACAGAGAACAACTAACCTCAGATAGAGTCAGTTTTGGAGATGTGAGGAAAAGGAGAGGATCCTTCATTGCTGCCACACAAAATTGTTCTAAGATCAACACAAGTCATCAGACACTCCTACCAAAGTGATGACGAAGCCTTACTGGAAATTCAAGTCAAGATGTGGGGAGGAGTACATGTATGTCTCAGAGAAGGCCATGGCATGTCTGTTGGTAGGAAAACAGGGAAGAATAACCTCTCATCATGGAGTAGAAAACAAAAAACTTTAATGATACTTACATAGGACCAAGGGAGAGAATTTGTCTGGTACTAAGTTCATAATTGTACACTTTTGATCTAGTGACTATGCAGCTATTGGTGAGTCTGGCCATGTGCTATGAACTACTGGGACTTTAAACTATGTCTTTCTGAAGGAGCACAACAGCCTTCCTAGGTCACACCAGAAGAACTCAGCGTGGAAACCTCACTAAGTGAACTGCTCTGTACTTAAAATTCACTTGTAGGCCTTAGACTTAAGCTGAAATTCCTTACTATGAGAAGAAGTAGATCATTACTACTCTACAGGTATAAAACTAGCTGACATTGGATTTTGGTTCGAATCTCTTGCCTTGAGGGTGCCCAGTGAATAGTTAATAGGAACTACCATATACTTACTATTTTAACTCCATCTTTACTGCATTATGACATGAATTAATATTGTAGGTATAACGTTGTCCTTATGCATCAATATTATTGAAAGTTTTGCCCTATCATCAACTCTCATTGTTTGTGGAAATAGCATCTAGACACTCAGGAGTTTAATCTGTACAAGTCAACAATTCACGTATTGCAGGGCCTATGCTCATATAATTTCCTGTTTCTCAATTGTGTTTTAAATTCTATACCATTGCCTAAGTTAATAATACTATCAATATAATTACCTTATGTCCCAAGGGGATGATTGATAATGTTCTGTAACATAAAATGACAATCATGTCTTTAAAGTGAGCCAGAGACATATATAAACCATAGATACATAAGTAGATTTTAGGTTTCCACTTAAATTTTAGGCCCAATCTAAGAAAAAATATTCTTATGACATGGCCAATCTTGATGTTCACCCTCATGAAAAGATCACTGAAGATATGGTTAGTAGAGCAAAGTGGTGAAGAAACTAAATGGTGCTGGGCTGTCAGAAGGAAGAGCGTCTGAGGTCTCCAAGGTTTGCCTTTGAACGAAGTGAGGCATCAACCAAATCCACACGGAAGAAGCACAGAACTCTGTGTGATCCAAGGAATATAAAATCCAAGACGAGAGGTGTATTAGAGATTAAATCTAGTAGTAGAGATTAAATTGTGAACACACGGTTTTCAGAAAGCTATGACTGACAGTGGCAGTCCAAAATCCATTTGCAGGGTCTGCTCATGGAACAGTCCCTGGTGGCCCCTCTGATCACAGGTGTAGGATATGCATGGCCTTGTTACCAGACAGAGAGCTTTGTAAAGCTGATTACAGCAGACCTAGTTAGGTGAATATGTAATGTCTTATCATTAGATATCCCTTTTAACCAACTTTGAAGTTGTTTCCATTTTTAATTTTATTTGATTTCTTCTTGATTGAAGTTTTTGCAGTTTTTGTTGCTTTTTTGTGTGTGTTTGTTTGCATTCTGTTTGTCCTTTATATGATTTTGTGCATATGAAATCTAATTTATTATAGAGACAATTTCTGCATATGAAATCTAAAGTATTATAGTGGTATCAAAGGTATTACAGAGGTATCTATGTAAGGTATCTAAGGTATTATAGCGGTATCTAAGGTATCTTAGATATCTGTATATGAAATCTAAGGTATTGCAGAGACATTAACTGCACTGACAATTTCCTGGGGGCATGGCAAGGAGAAAAGGAGGTGCTAATAACAATGAGTATGAAAAAATTCTATAATTGATTGTGGGGTGATTGTAAAAATATTCTTAATATGATTGAATTAGATTGTATGTATGTGAATTACAAGTCAATAAAATCATTTTTAAAAGGTTACCCTCAAGTAGCTTAAAACACCTTAGATGAAATACCCATTACCAAGATATAGCATAATAAAACTTTTAAAAACTATTGGTAAAAGAAGAATCCTAAACACAATAACACACACAAACATACAAATATCACTCACAGTGAGGTACCAATAAGATTGCATGAGTTCCTATCAGAAACCATTCTGACAAGAAAGGCATAAGATGACATATATAATATACTGAAAGAAAATTATTGCCTACCCAGAATCCATGTATGTTAAAAGCAATGTTCAAACAAAGACATTTCTAGATATAAGCATAAACTAAAGAGACTTGTAACAACCAGAGCAGCCTTGAAGATATATTTAAGAGTCCATCAGAGAGAGAACCAATACTAACAGACAACCTAAAGTAAGATACCAGACATCATCACTCAGATAACATCCAGTTGCAAACTTCCCAATACCAGAGTAATGCTAGAAAACTGACTGCACGAAGTGAGGGGAGTTAGGCAATTAGTGGCAAATCCACCACAAAAAGTGGAATAAATAATAGAAAGTCTGTTTTAAAGGAAGTCAAGACAATGTCAAGATTTAACAGTATTTCAATTTCAAGACATTTAATGGTAGTCACAAATAAAATTAATAAATGTATTCAACAAAAGAAGATAGCCAACAATATTCACTAACCTCAAAAATTAAGAACAATCAACAACAAAAGAGAATCCGTATGCAAATGACCCAGCACAAGAAATTTTAAAAAACAAAGGAATTAACACCACAAACTAAAAATGATGTAAAACAAAACAACAGCAAGAAATCCAAACTTACTGTTACACTGATTATAAATAAATAAAACACATCATTCAATAAATAGAGAGTTCCAAATGGATTTTTAAAAAATACCCTCATCAGTAGAGAGACTATTGGCAAGTTTTCATGAGTTAAAAACAACAGAAGCAAGTATGTTATATCAAAAACCTTGCAACAGTGGAGATCTGGAGGTCAATGCTGGATACACAGACTGACGGGTGGGAAATAGAGCTACATATATGAAGGTATTTTTACAGATACATTTATTTTGCTGAAAGACTATCCATGAATGTGGAAAAGCAGACAGGAGACAAAAGTTATGAAAATTTCTTAGACATAGCTAATCACATTAAGGGAATGAGTTGCTGGGCCTGGGAGATCAGGGCTACAGTCTCATGAACACAAAGGCCAATTGATATAACAACATAGTTCAACAAAGACAATGTTTTACATGCTAATTTGGTGAATAGTGAGTGACTCCAAACTTAAAAGGCCATCATGGTGTAATTATTGGTCTCCCCTCATCCAGAGGAAAACAGAGTAACAAATTAAAGAAGCATGGAATCCATTCATCCTATGGATCAATGAACCATAATGAACACTAGTTTATACAACCCTGAGACCAGAAGAACTAGATGGCACGCAGCTACCTTTACCAAGTGCTCCAAAAAGGCTCACATTAGAAATCAATGGATAGAAGAGAGAGAGAGAGAGAGAGAGAGAGAGAGAGAGAGAGAGAAGAAGAAGAAGAAGAAGAAGAAGAAGAAGAAGAAGAAGAAGAAGAAGAAGAAGAAGAAGAAGAAGAAGAAGAAGAAAGAAATGTACTGCCTTTGAACCCATACCCACTCATAGTGACCCAATAGGAAAGGCAGACTGCTTCTGTGAGTTTTCCAGACTGTAACTCTAGGGGAGCAGAAAGCCTCATCTTTCCTCTGGAATGACTGGGGGTTTGTTTGAACTACTGATCTTGAAGTTAGCAGCGTAAGAGGGAACTGCTATGCAACCAGGGTTCATATATAGCAACTTGGAGTCCCAAACTCACAGGGACACCATGCAGGGTGTCTGAGGCAGTGAATCTGTAACAGAATGGACAGTCTCCTCTCTCCCACCCACACCCAACCAAGCTTACCTGACAGCGCCTTAAGGGCTCTTTGTATATATGCATAGCTCATGAAATCTCGCATTATTAAAAAGAAAACATTTTTAGTGTAGAAATTGTATAACTTTATATATGATAAACATCAGTGTTAAGGAGTGAAATGTATTCACTCAAAATGTGAGTGGCCTTTGTAAACTTTGTGGAAAACTTTCATGTATTTTATAATGATTTTTCCACAGAAGTTTTAAAGAACCTTTATATTTTGGGGGTTCCTAATCCCTGTATTTGTTCATGTAACATAATGTAGTGCTATGTAATACAATGTAATGTAAGGTGGTTATCTTATACATGATGTAATAATATCACTTTCCACAATATATTTTACTTTCATGTAATTAGTCAGTCAATTGAGGTCATAGAGTGTAAGGTGGATGCTACCGCTAATCAGTTCTGAGCCATACAACAGCATCAGAGAAACAGAGATGCATGTACTCTAGGAAGGAGACAGACGCTCTCTGATTACAAAGGTAAATGAATCTAAAAGCCCAGAGACCCCAAGGATGTCACAGCAATTATATGGTGAAATAGACTAAGAATGACCTCTTCCTAGAATCATGCCTTGAACTTGGACTTCCAGGCTCCTGAATAAATAAATAAATTTTTATTCTTTCATGTCACCACTTAAGGCTATTTTTGTTATGGTAACATTAGGAACTGGGACAGAAAGGCTCAATGAGATTTATTTACTTGCCCAGTGAAACCGTTCTGTCTGCTTTCAGCAGCAAACTTTTGTCATCTGCATATCACAGGTTGTTAATAAGCTTCCCTCCGATCCTGATCCCTCATTCTTCTTCATATGATTTAGCTTCTCAAATCAGTTGCTCGGCATACATCTTGGACTTATATGGTGAAGGCTAAAAACTGCTTCAAAGCCTTTTCTGATTCTCAACTATGCAATATCCTCTTGTTCTATTTAAGCAATTGCATCTCAGTTGATGTTCAGCTTCCACACTGCATTCCAGAAAATTCCCATTATACATAGTTGATTATGCTTCAAGTAGTTTAATGCCTTTATATACTCAATAAAGATAAGTAAATATTTGTGATATTTTCTGCTTTCAGTCAAGACCCATCTAATATCAACAATGTTGCATGTTCCATAACCCCTTCTGAATCCAGTTGAAATTGCTAGCAATTTTCTGACAATGCACGGCTGCAGACATTTAAAAAGTTTAATTAAATTAAAAAGTCATCCTCTAATAAATTATTACTTGTATGCCATATTAATGATATTGTCGATAAGTTCCACATTTATTGAGTTGCCTTTCTTGAGATAGACACAGATATACATCTCTTCCTCTCAATTTGCTAAATAGCTGTCTTCCAAATTTCTTGGCATAGACAAGTGAGTGCTTCCAGCACTGCATCAGTTTGCTGAAATATTTTAATTGGCCTTCTACCAATTCCCAAAGCCTTGCTTTAGTTCCTACTCCTTTCTTCAATATCATCAATTCTTGACTATATGCTACCTCTTGAAATACTTACATATATCCAGTTGTGTGCGGGAGAGTGACTGTGTGCTCCTTCTATCTTTGTTTGATGCTTCCTGCATCGTTCAAATTGCTCCAACCCTCGAACAACAGCCAAGACAGAAGAGGGAGTTCTCGTTTGTCCTGTCTTGAACTCACTCCGTTTGTTGGTGTTATTTTGTCTAGTGAAGATGTTGACAAATAGAATAGGTCAGAGAAGTCAAATATGTGCCTCTACAATTATATATGATATGGTTCTACTCACATTCTGTTGGAGAAGTGATACATCTTCAGCATCCTTTAACTATTATCTGAAGAATCGAGAGGTGTGATTGGATTTGTTTATTTATTCAGCATTGAATTTGTGGTCTGCAGGACTATATGAAATAACTCTGTTACTGTAGAGTTCACTGTTTCCCCTGCAATCACTCTGCCAATCCTAAGCCTTAATTAATATAACACCTACTTAATGAATAGTCACTACTATATTGGCTTATTCTAGTACATAATATGCTTTCATTCTAAGAGAAATTAAAGTCACAAGACTAAATATTTACACCATGTCATTTCTTAAACACAGCAATGAATCTTGATTCAAACCCCTTTCAATTAAATCTATTGTTAGTATTTTTAAAACACAGTAAATAAAGCTTAGGAATTAAATTTAGAATGAATATGAAAACTACATGATTCTTAGGGAAATACAGAATTGGCAGGAGAAATTATAATTTCACAACAGTCACTGTGTCATTAAAATGTGTTTCCAATGTCATCTGCCACATTTTATCCATTCTTTTCACTCTAGATTATATTTTCTCAGTAAAGATCTCCGTGTTAGGCATTTTGGTAAGGAGGTCATTTGGAGGTTAAACAACACCTCAATGATAGGTACTCTACAAAGGCATTTGTCCTCACAGGCTGTCAATTGGTGATTTTTTGCTGTCACTAATTTGACAGCTTGAAAATTGAAAGCAAATGGAAAAGGATTAAAACTTTTAGCTATAGCTATCATTCTCAGCAATGTTTTTTTGGCAAATAAAAGTTTGTACTTTAATTTAAAATATTAAATGAGGTGAAAATGAAATGCTATTTTTTCTACTGCTTACATCTTAAGATATCTATGCAAGTAATCATATAGAAAAATAAACATATATTTTGTGCATATAGAATGAAATGTGAATATATATCTATTTTCAGAAACATATAATAAATCTATTATACATTTTATATTATATGTATATATGGCAACATAGCTAACATAATAACTTATTTAATATTTGTATTAAACACACATAACATTCTAAATCATTTGGGTGACTTGATTTTAGTAAAGGGAGTAATTTGGAGTCCTTTAAGAAGGCATTACTTTTATTCAATAAGGAAACTAGATTTATTTGAATACAATGTCATTTTGCCTCTATTTTCATTAATAATGTTACATATGCAATAATTTTCAAGCTAGCATTAAAAGAGTCTGCTTTTACTGTAGTTCACGATTTCATCAGCAATGTTTGGCCTTGGGATCTAGTCTTCAGGAACTAATTTAATATATTTAGAATACTACTTAGGGTCCTTCCTATCTGACCCTATTTTATCAATAACCTGTGACATTATTTTATGCCTCACTCCATAGTTTGTTTCTCCTTAGTATTTAACATGGCTTTTAAATATGCATTTACTCTATTTCATTTATTATTATTCTACTACAAGAATATAAGCTTTGTTGTGGTGAAGAAACCAGATGGTGTCTGGCTATCAGAAAGGATAGTATCTGGGTCTTAAAGGCTCCTCTTAAAACAAGAAGCCATGTAAGTGAGGTTTCAACTAACTCCACATGGAGGAACCACACCAGCCTGTGTGACCCAAGGACTGTAAATAATATAAACTAAATCTAAAGAGTAAATGGCATCAGAATTTAAATTGTGATCCTCTGTTCTGCAGAAGAGCATGGATGACAATAGAATTTCATAATCCATTTTCAAGGTCTACACATAGATTATATCTCCAGTGAATCCCCCGATCATAGTTCAGGGATGTGAACTATCCTGTTATCAAACAGAAAACATTGTAAAGTTGATTGTGACAGATGTGGTTAAGTCAAAATGTACTATCTTATCTTTTGATTTCCCTTTGGTTCCATTTAAAAGCTGTTTGGGTTATTTTAATTTGTAAAAAGTGAAGGGTAAGTACACTTGTATTAATCCCTTGGTGAATTCCCTCTGACTGTGGACAAAGGATGTGAATAGTTTTGATAACATGCAGAATGCATTTCCAAGTGGGTTGTTGCACTTGAAGCCCTGCTTTTGGTTAATAGGCTAGTGCAACTTGACAACTTCCTCCGGTACCATAAGCTCTCGTTCATATCCACAACCTGAAATGATTGAATGACAGCTCGTTCTTTTTGGTAATGACTCTGTGTATTCTTTCCATGATATTCAGGTGAGACAGATTCAAATAGACAGGTTGAACAGATAGTGGACAGATTTATAGATAGATGGAATTATGCATAAAATATTTAATAGAAAGATAGCTAATGTTGGTATAATACTGCTCAAAATTTTAATTGTCTCAAATGATGGCACCACTGATCCATTGTTGAGTTTTTAACATAAATTTTATTTTTACTGTATCTACCTCTCCTTAGAAAATATTTATTTTAAACTTAAATCCCATAAACCCAATAAAATATTTTTGTTCAGTGTATGTATGTGTGGTGTTCACAATACTTTCACGTTTGTTTTTTTTTTTAAATCATCTTATTCAGGGCTCTTCCAGCTCTTATAACAATCCACACATCAATTGCATCAATCACATTTGTGCATGTGCTGCCATCATCACTTTCAAAACATTTCCTTTCGAATTAAACCCTTGGTATCAGCTTTTTTTCTTCTCTCCCCCACCCTCCCACCCTTGTGTATCCTTCATAAATGATAAATAATTGTTATTTTCATATCTTACACCATCCACTGGCTTCCTTCGCCCACGTTTCTGTTGTTCTTTCGTCCCCAATGGGGGCGGGGGCATGTTATATGTTGATCATTGCAGTCAGTTCTCTCTTTTTCCCCCTCTCTCCCCACCTTCCCCACACCTCAAGGTATCGCTATTTCCATTACTATTCCTGAGTTTATTTGTCCTGGATTCCTTGTGTCCAGAGCTCTCTTATCTGTACCAATCCACATGCTCTGGCCTAACCAGGTTTATAAGGTAGAACTGGGTTATAATATTGGGGGGAAGGGGGTGGAGAAGCATTGAAGAACTAGAGGAATGCTGTCTTTCATTGGGGTTATACTGCACCCCGGCTGACTCTTTCCTTCCTTGTGACTCTTCTGTGAGGGATGTCCAATTGTCTACAGATAATCTTTGGGGCTTTGTGTTTCCACTCTAGCCCTCTTCGTTTACATTAATATGATTGTTTGTTTCGGATCATCTGATGCCTCATACCTGATCCCTTATGATCACACAGGGTCGGCACAATATATTCTATCTTATTTATCTACTATCTATCTATAAACATTTTTTGTGTAAAATCAATACTTTATGATAATGTAGGTTTTGCACAACCCTTTCTGTGTTATCTATCTAATATCAATAAGCATTTATGTGTAAAATTTGCCCATATACTGTATATTCATGCCATATTTGTTTTTATATATGAACACTCACTTTATATGCACATGCTATACACAAACACTTGTAGGGTAAGTAAAAGTGAATGCAACATTCTATGAGTTGGATTGGCACCATAGTTACAACAATGGTTTCCGAGATCCCAGCAACAATCATGAAGATAGCACAGAATTAGGCAGCATTTTAGTTTATATACTAAATTGCCGCAGTGCATTATAACTCAGTAACAAATAATACAAACATAAAATAGCATTAAAGCTTTTACAAATATTTTTATCTTCATATTTTATAAATGGTAATTGAGGTAGAGTCCAGACTAAGATTCCTGGATTCTTCTACGTTATTTTTCCAAAGTAAATCTAAAAATATATATTGGCTATGTCGTATATTTAAATGTCTCAAATTCAGAAATCAAAATAAACACAAACAATTATTTAGAGGAATTAGTACAAGGCTAATCTCTATGAGGTGGAAGCTAAAGATGTCTCAATTGTCTAATCTTTCTAAAATTCTATACCACTCAATCACTCCTAATATGAAGCACAACTCTTCTCCTCATGCACCAGAGTTCTGAAATTTGCTGCAATGTGTCAAAGAATTAATTAATGGACCATGTGGTTGTGGAGGCTGCAAAATCTCCATTCCATAGTACAGCCATCCATCTGGAACATTCTTCACTTTACACCAAATTGATTTATTTACTCACAGCTGCAGAAGTGGGTGAATCCAGTCAGGTGATAGGCCATCTGTTCCAGTCCTAAGAAGCCGTGGTCAACCAGAAGCAAACCAAACACGGGATCCAGAGCAAAAGGGTAAATGTTTTCCAAAGTTGCTCAGCACAGCTACTAAGATGCAACATGTCTGAAGGTGAGAGTCTTGCTTGCTTAGCCAAGCAAAGGGAAGGGCCAAGACCTACACAGAGAAGATGGCATCTTGTCTACATCCAGAGCTTTGATGTGGCTGTGATTCCTGTCTTCTGATATGGAAAGGTTATATTGAGGACAGCTGACCTTTTTGTTCATGTTTGGTTGTCTGGATCTTGTCTTGGCCAGTCCCGTGAGCTTAGCCTCCTGCTTTCTTCAATGAAGCAGAACTTTCGTAGTTGGCCTATTAAATGAAGAATGTGAAACAATAAGTTAGTTGTTGCTGTATTTTAAACACAGTTATCAACCATGAGGAGTTCGTCCAGTGGTGTAGTGATTAATGCTTAGCTGCTAATTGCAAGATCAGCAGTTCAAAATCACTAGCTGCTTTCTAGAGAAAGATGAGGCTTTCTATTCATGATAGAGTGACAGTCTCAGAAGCCTACAGCGGCAGTTCTACTCTGTCCTATAGGGCCACCGAGGTTTGTCATTCAAATTTGATAGCAGTGAGTTTGAGTTTTGATCAAACTTGGTTAATCTGTTGACAAGGCCCCTAGGAGACTGAGGATGGTGACTTGAGGAATGCCTTCTAATAAGGTGGAGGGTCTTTTGACCTCGCCTAATTCTATTTCATTAGCAAAGTCAATTAATACTCTAAACTCATTGCTATCAAATCCATGTTGACTCATAGCGACCTTATGTCAAATCCATTGCCCTCATAGACCTGTCACTGAATCCTTAGCAATTCATAGAGCTGATCCTGTGAGTGTTTGAGGCTGTAACTATTTACAGGAGTAGGAAATCACATCTCTTCCCCATGGAGCCCTGGTGGTTTAGAACTATGGACCTTGCAGTCAGCAGCCCAACTCATAACCACTATACCACCAGGGTTCCTTAGCATAGTAGATAACACATTTAAAAAAGGAACTCTAATCCGAGGTGTAGCAGCTAGGATTCACAATACATAGAGGATTATATAGTCCTCTAGGGAAAATTGAGGAATATAGCTAGAAGGGTCATTTGAAGTACTTTAGTATACCAAACAATCCTTAGATGACACTGTAAATGTGAAGTTTTCTGATTCCAAAGACCTTTTAATATGGACAAGTTTGAAAAAAGTGAAAAGAGAAAAAAAAAGTGAAAAGATAAGTGAAGCTTTCCAATATTAGAACAAAATTTATGTTCATATAATTAAATAATTGTAGTCACTGAAAACTACCGTTGAGGAAAAATGATTTGGGAAAATTCTTATGAATTCTGTGAAAAATAACAATATATAAAGAAATTAGTAAAAAAAACCTGGTTCATAATATTGAGACTACATATCTTAGGCTGGTCAATTTGGGATGATTTAGTATTATATTGGGGTGAATTTCCTCAGAGTATGCACTTAGAAAATTTTGTTTTAAATAATAGGAAAAAATATTACTACGACATCAAAAGAAATAATACTTGCTGTAAGATAGGACAGGACAGTCCATGAGAATTTGTAACATTGTCCCTATAAACTTAAAACTTACCCTTATTGAGTCCATTCAAACTCACGGCAATCCTCTATTGAACAGATGTAACTGATTCCTCAGCGTTCTGAGACGAAATCATTAGCGGAGCAGACAGTCTCATCTTTCAGGGGTAGCTGTGAGTTTGGAACATCCGTCTAACAGTTGGCAGCCAACATCTAACTCACAATGCCACTAGGGATCCTTATAAAATGTACAAAGGTGTCCAACTCTTCTTGATGTGATTAAACTATTGAATTGTAAATGTGAATTTTAAGCCAGTAAAACTATTGGAAAGTGAGAACCTAAAAAAAAAAAAAAAAGGGTACAGAGGATGGAAAATCACTTAAAAGACTGAACTGCTGGCAGGTGTCTCCTGTGTCTGTGACCGTGGCTGATTTCATATGATTAAAGAAGATTGCTTATCACAACCATTGTTGGTATCACACCTTCCAGCAAGGTATATCCCACCTTAAACCTGTTTCATTGACATAACAGGGAATACACTCTATCTACGAAGATGAAACTCCATCACCATCTGCTAATTAGAAGAATCAGATTGAAGGACGTTATCTCAACTAAATTAGTCTGCCTTGTATACACGTGTGTTCAGTGTGTGAAAATCAGTCAACAAACAAATATTAAACAGGAAGAAATAGTTGTTTTCAGGTACATTTTAGCAGAGTTTTTTTTATTTCATGCCTTCTTTATTTTGACATAATATAGTAAAGTTTTAAAAATATTTTCTTGAGAATAGGAAGTATGAGTGAGTGTAATGTTGTAAATAATGGATATGAAATGACTCCTTTAAACTTAGTTGGGCAAAACATCCTCAAACTGTGCTCAATAACTCCAGAGAGATGACAACACGGAGCAAGCTGGAGGTTACAAGTGGCTTAGTACAGGTAGTGTTTGCAATGGTAATGAAGACACTGTGTTAGTTCAGGTAGACTAGAGAAACAAATTCATAGACACATATATGTGTATAAGAAAGAGGTTTATTTAGAGGAGCAATTAAGTATTGAGAAAACAACCCTGCCCAGTCCAGATCAAGTCCATAAGTCCAATATTACCCATATGTCTCATAACAATCTATAAAGCCCTCTTCTGAATCACGAAGCACATACAATGATGCCAAATGCAGGAAGATAACAAGTCAGTGGGTGGGAAGACTTTTGCATCCAATCGCATTATGAGCATCTCAACACCGACAGGGGTCTCCACATGGCTTCTCCAGCATCCAGGGCTGCATCAGGATAGGTCCATGTGGCTTCTCCTCAGGGATGTCTCCAGGAAGTCAGCCTTGTCAGTAGAGAGTCTCCAAGGGAGTGAGCAGAGAGAGAGAGAGTGTCTCCTGCCTCCATGGAGGAAATTCAGTAAGTCCCAGAATCCTCAGGGGAAAGTCATGCCCACATGGAGGCCTCATTGACAATAACCCGATAGATAGACTAAATGCCACCCCTTCTGTCTTAATCCTCTCAATTCGCAAATTGACACCAGTTTATATAACTACCACAGACCCCCAATGTTAAATGTAGGTGTCTGGCAGTTAAAAACCTACTATAGTAATTATGCTTAAATGTTAAGAAAATAACAGATATAGTAAACTCCATGAACTTCCTTAATCTGACAGAATCTCATCTACCACTGATATGATTATCAGCATCACTGTTGTTTTGAGGCCAAAGAGAATTGAGAAGCTATACTTACTTAATATTCTCTATTAGACGTCTCTCTGTAAACCTTCAATATGGCAGATGATATTGAGAATATGCTTGTTAGGGGATGCACAAAAACAAGCAAGCAAGCAAACAAACAAAACCCCTATTATTTATATAAGATGGGAACACCAGGGATGCAGTCAGGGAAGCACTCGACATGTACGTGTAAGTTTGGTCCTTTAAATTCACCAGCTTTTTCTCAAAAGAGAGACGAGGCTCTCTGCTCTTGTAAACATATACAGCCTTAGCACACCAACCTGTATGATCACAAGGTGTCAATGGGATCAGGTATGAGACATCTAACACCCAGAATGAAACCATACCCAAGGTGATGGGGGGAGGGCATGAGGTAGAGACCCAATGCCCATCTGTAGATAATTGTACATCCCATCAAAGAGGAATCATAGGGAAGAGATGAGCCAGTCAGGGTGCAGTATAGCACTGATGAAACACACAGGTTTCCTCTAGCTCTTTGGTGTTTCCTTCACCCCACTATCATGACCTCAATTCTACCTTCCAAATTGAATCAGACATGTGCATGCATACTGCTACAGATAAGAGCTGGCAACACAGGAAATCCAGGATAGAAATAAACTCCTCAGGGCCAACAAGGAGAGTAGCCATAGCAGAAGGATGAGGAGGGTAGGGGAGAAATGGGGAATCAATCACAAGGATCAATCTAGAGCCCCAACCCAGGGGGACTAATAACTGAACAGTGGGCGAGCGATGACGGAGGAAGATATAAGATATGGAAAAAATAACCTATAACTTATCAATGGTCTGTGAGGGTAGGTGGGAGGGGGAGGGAGGGAAAAGAAATGGGGAGCTGATATCAGGAGCTCAAGTGGGAAGAGAATGCTTTGAAAGTGAAGATGGTGGCATATGTGCAAATGTGGTTGACACCTTGGAGGAATGTATGGATTGTGATAAGAGATGTAAGAGCCCTCAATAAAAGTATTTAATAATAATAATAATTTTTTAAAACTACAGATAGGTTCATTACGAGTCAGAATTCACTTCATGAGAGTGGCCAGAAATTAGAAAAGATTTGTGAATCATGGTGGGTTTTTTTTGTGTCAGATTTCAAACTCAGCCACTTGGACACTCATTTACACAAGTATGTGTCTGAAATGCACAATGAGGAACTCTACTGTGCTATGGAAGCAGTCTACAAGCTCAATGAAAGAAACAAGCACACATTCTTTATGTCTTATCTCTTTCCTTTTTCTAGCAAGCTACTATTGACTGGAAGTGATGTAAAATCAAGAACCAGATCCATAGCCCGAGAGTCCATTCCAATTCTCAGTGACCTACATGACAGTAATCAAGAAGTCCAGTGATGTAGTGCATTGTGTAAATCTGCTGAAAAAAATCACTTTAAAATGTTGAAAAGCGAAGCGGGTGCTTCAAAACTTAATTTAAAAAAAATGTTGAAAAGCAAGGATTCCACTTTGAGGACTAACGTATGCCTGATCAAAGTCATGAATTTTTAATTGCCTTTTTTTATCTGATAGTTCTACAATGAATAAGGAAGACCACAAAGTATTTATGCATTTAAATTGTAGTGTTGGCAAAGCATTTTGCAACATTATAGGCTATAAGAACAATAAACATATGTGTCTTGGGTGAAGTCTAGTCAGACTGCTCCTTAACTGCTATATGTCAAGACTTTATCTCATATACTTTGGAAATGTTCATAGGAGAGGCCAGTCTCTGGGAAAGGGCATCATATTTGGTACAGGAGAGGGGCCGTGTAAGAGGAAGACCTTTAAAGAGATGGGTTGACAGTGGCCAAAACCTTGACCTCAAGCATAATGACTATGGGGATGCCACAGGACCGGGAAGTGGCTATTTTTCCGGTGTGCATATAAGGTCACCATGTGTGAGATCCGAGTCAGCAGCATCGAACAATAATGAATAGATTATACAGTAGAACGTCCCCCATAGGTTTCCAAGCCGAAATCTTTATGAAAGCAGACCGCCGCGTCTTTCTCCTGGAGAGTGCTTGGTGGGCTCAAACCATTAACTTATGAGTTAGCAGCCGAGCCCTTGATCAGTGTGTCACCAGGGTGCTTTTGATGTGACGTTGTGCTGATATATGCTTTCCTAAGGAAACTACTGCCTAATGTAGGTGCATGTTACCTGAGCATTTATTTCCATTTTAAATCATACAAAGGATGCTATGAATAGTTTTTTCACCCCTTAACTCCACATACAATCCTATGTAATAAGCAATGTGCTTAAATGATTTGGGTCAGGGTCACTATTTTCTAATTTCATGTTAATATGCAAAATTTTGGAGTCTAGGTTGTTTGGATTTTGCCTCTTTATTACTACTCGAGGATATATATTGAAAATACATTTATTCTAAAGCAATAACATGATCTTGATTATTTTACTATTTTTATCTGCAAGATTGATCAAAGCTATCCTCTGATTTCCAATTAATATATATAATTAATATAGAGAATTCATTACATTGTTGCTCTAACTCCTTGTCTGGACTTCCGAGCATCCTCATTATCAAAACTAATATGTACCTTATAAATTAATCCTTCATTATTGCCAGGGCTAATCTTTTAGGGTGTAATGGAGTTAAATTTCTGTTTAGAGGTGTTTATAATTTTTATTTTCATCAGCTCAGTTTATATTTTCTGACATATAAAAAAGCAACTAATTTTTACTATCTAGCCTTTGTTTTATCCTCTCTCGGTGATATTAGCTTCCCCCAAATGATCATATGTTTGTAATTGAGAGTGATGCATTAGCCACAACAATTCCCGAAGGAAAATAGTAAACTATTGATTTGTGATGACATCGGCATAATCATACATGTCTTCTGACACTTGTAATGTTCACATTCTCATTGATTGCCAATGATATGAACATTTTATATTTGATGCATTCTTTTCCCAGAACTAACTAAAAAACAATTAATTTAAAGCATGAGAGATATAAACTAATGGATATTCAAATGTATCAATTCATTAAATTTTCATGGAATAGAAAATTATACGTATCAGGACAATAAGAATATAATCAAAACTATGATTTTTATTTTAGCATACTTAAGAACAAATACGCTTTTTGTCAAGTGAATAATTCTCTCTCTCTCTGCCTGTCTTTTCCTCCATCTATCTATCTGTCCATCTGTTCATCTATATAACTATCTAGCTAGTTATCATCTGTCTACCTAACATTTGTCTATCTGTATCCCATCTATCTACAATCTAGCTCATTATTTTTATTTCAAACTACGTTTCCTAGGCTTTTTAAAAATCCAAATAAAAGTATCTACTTGTTTTTTGGTACTGGGTATATGGAAGAGGAATTAGGTAAAATTGCCTAAATACTCTCCTTAATCCAAACAAAAGCAAAACAAAGAAACAAACATAAATACAATGGTATCTGCAAATTTTTAAAAAATCATGTTTTGTGTGTGTTTGCCTTCATCTGATCTAATTAAAATCAATACTTTTTAAGACAAGTTATTCAAAGTAGTCAATGATGAAATCAATATTTAGAATTTGCTTTGATCTGAAGGAAATTTTTCTTCCATCCCTGAAACACTTTTTTCTTGTCTACTAGAAAACAAGGGCTCAAATATTCCAGACAAAAAAACTTTTAAAATCTCTTTTTTCTCTCAATTTGCTATTCTCCGCAGTTGACTAAAGCCAAATGTGGCGATTTCTATTGCTTCATCGGCTGTCAGTGACATTCATGATTTGCCAGGTGTTCTAAGACTGAAACTCGACCATTACAGAAATGCATACCCTACTGACAAAGGTAGTGCTTTATGTTAGTTAGGCTAAAGCCTTTCTAAAATTTATTTATTTTTATTGATAGGTGCTATCAGTTCTAAGTCATAGCACAACTATCTGTGTAAAACAGAATGAAATCAAGCAAAGCCTCCTAATTGTTGTGCTGAACCTATTGCTGCAACCACAGTATCAATCCATCTCCTTGAAGGTCTACCTCATTCATGCTAACTCTCTATTTGACCAATTATAATGGATTTTCCAGGAATTAGTCTCTCCTGACAAGGTGTCTAAAATATGTAAGCTGCAGTATTGTCATTCTCACTTCTAAGAAGCACTATGGGTATACCTGTTCAAGACAGATCATTTTGTTCTGACATGCTATATTACTTTTAATATTCTTTGCCAACACCATAGCTTAAATGCATCATTTAATCTGTAGTCTTCTGTATGCATTGTCCAATTTTCACACGCACCTGAGGTGATTGAAAAGACCATGGTTTGGTTCAGGTGCACCTTAGTCTTCAAAGTTGTTGACATCCTTGCTCTTGAACACTTTAAAGAGGCTTTGTGCAATATATTTGTCAAATGCAATATGTCATTTGATTTCTTGATTGCTGCTTCCATGTGAGCTGGTTGTGGATTCAAGCAAAGTGAAATTTGGACAACTTTCATCTTTTTTATTGCATTCACCATGTCGTCTATTAATCCAGTTCTAGGGGCTTTTGGTTTCCTTACACTGAGTTGGCATCCATACCAAAGGCTGCAATATGGGATTTTTTTTTCAGCAAGTGATTCGAGTCAAGTCGTATTGGTTTTCAGAAGAAGGTTGGGTTATCTGCTTATCACAGGTTGTTAATAAACCCTCCTCTTATCCGGATGAAGTGTTCCTGTTTGGGGATCTTCCTGAAGGACAGTGGCGAAGGGAAATTCTCCCACAGGGCAGAATTTTTGAGCAGTACACTAGGTTGTTAATTTTGCTTTGATTGAAAAAAAAAAAGGTCATATGTGCAACTACATACAGATTCATGGATTTGGGTCAGTGCTTGTGCTTGCTTGTTAGGGCATTGGAAGAAAAAAATGATTGGAAAATTAGTGACAAGAAGATTTGAGGAAGATGTCTGTGGATAGACCTCTCAAGAGGTGCAAAAAAGTGAGACTATTGTATCTCATGTGAATGCTCATCAAAGGGTTGTCCCTGCCGAAGAGAATTTTAACAATCGAGTGGTTAGGATAACACATTTTATGAAAGTAATTCATCCTCTTTCCCTAACCACTAATGTCATTGCCCAATGAGTTCCTGAGCAATGTGGCTGTAGTGGCAAGGATGGAGGTTATATATGGGCTCAGCAACACAGACATTCAGTCACAAAGATACACTTGACAATTGCCACAGCCAAGTGGCTGATCTTTCAGCAGGAAAAACCAACTTTAAATCTCAGATGTGAGACCGTTCCTCAGGGAGATCAATCAGCAACCTTGTGGCAAGTTGATCCCACAGGATTACTTCTTTTTCTTTCTTTTTTTTTGTAGGCCTTAAATTGTGAGTACCCAGTTTGCAGAGGGCTGTGGATGGCAGCGAAAGACCAAGATTCATTTGCAGACTATTCAACCATTTGTGATCAAAAGGGCAGCTAGTAACTAAAGACAAAGCTCAGAAGGGTTTAGGAAAGGTGGAATGGAAACTGGAAACAGGGAGCAAGTAGAATAAGTGATGTTACATTGTGTGTATTGTAACCAATGACATGACAAGAAATGTGTATGTGTAGGGAATGGAAAACTGATCAGCTCTGTAAACCATCACCCAGTTAAGCCAACCCGCCCACCGCCCACACCACCACACACACACACACACACACACACACACACACACACACAAACACACAAAAAATGCACCTCTCTCCACAAGATACCCGTGTTCTAATTCCCAGAATCTGTGAATGTTATGTTATGTAAAGGTGACTTAAAGTAGTTAATCAATTGGCCTTAAACAAATTATCTTCGGTTTTCAAGAGGCAGAATGATCAGTACTAATAACAAATGTGTAAAGAATTCAAATGGCCATTGCTAGACTTGAAAATGGAAAATTAAAGCCAAGGATCTTTCGGGGTTTTTTGTCAGTTCTTGGCGGCATTAATGGGTTACATTTAGGCTGCTGGCTGTTTAGCAGTTAGAAACCCCCTGCTCCCTGGAAAAAACTGAGGTTTTCTACTACAGAAGTTAGTCTCGGGAAATCCATAGAAGCAGTTATACTGCAGAATAAGAGTTGGAATAGACTTGATGACACTTAGTATTAAGTCCCACTCATCTATCTCACTTGGTAAATAAAGCTGTTGTGATTTCTTGTATTGTCACCTAATTGAGCATCAAGGCAATAATTTGAGAAGCTCCTGATATATATATAAAGTTCCTAGAATAACCACGTCTTGTGATATGAAGCACTATTAAAAGCCAACAGTTTAATTGCGCTGATAACAGATAACGTAAATTTAAATATCTAGAAGTGAGGCACACATCTCGACTTGGTCGGAGGACCTACAGCTCTTTTATTGCTCTTCCACATTGCCTCGGACTAGTTTTAGTGCGTGGGGGAGGGGAGGGCACGTGTCAGTGATTTCCTTTAACCAAGACAGGCCGCCCCCCCCCCCCCCACTAAACGGTTAATAACTGCCTTCCTAGCCTAGGCTTCTACCCTCCATCTTTGCATGGAAGAGAGATGGGGCGTGGCCCCAGGTGTAGCGCCATTGCAGAGACGAGCAGGTAAACCCAGAACCCCCCCGCCCCCCGGCCCAAACAGTCAAGTTTTCAAAAAGCCCGGGTGGCTCCCCAGGATGCATCCCTTGGAAACAGCCCCCAGCACAGCTAGGCTCCCTGCGCCGCCAAGGGCGGGGGCAGGAGGAAGCCGCACGACTGCTTCTAGCATAGACAGCGCAGGGTTTGTAATCACTGGAATAGATACTCATTTTGATACAGATTTGCCTTCCTTACATGCAATTCTTCTACCAAAACCAACATTTGTGCATTATAGAATTCTCAATTCACTGGCATAGGATTCCACCCAGGATTGAATCAGATAAAGGGACACACTTCATGGCAAATGAAGTGTGGAAATAGCCAGTGCTCACAGAGCCTACTGATCTACCTAGCCACCCAGCAACCTGAAGTAGCTGGCATGATAGAATGATGGAATAGCCTTCTAAAGATACAATTATGGTTCCACTTGATGGCAATATACTGCTAATATCAGGTTGTCTATGATATGAAACAGAGTCCAATATGTGGGGCTGTTTGTACAATTTTCAGAATTCATGGGTCCAGGAACCACAACTTCAGAACTTTCTATCACTAAACCTCTACTCTTCAAGTCTGGAGTTCTTAGTTACTAAAGGAAGACTATTCCCACTTGGAGATACAGCCCTGATTTCATTAACTTAGAAGTTAAGAATGATTCCTGGCCACTGTGGGGTCCCCATGCCTCTCAGTCCATAGAGGATGAAGGGAATTAGTGATTGAATGCCGTGATTGATTCAAATTACCAAGATGAAATTGAATTGAGATTTCATTATTGAGTATATATATATATATATATATATATATATATATATATATATATATATCTGGAATCCAGGAAATTTCTTAGGTTTTCTCAATACTACCAAGCCCCTGTGGTGAGACAGGAACTCTCATCTATTGCTAGTGGACCTGCAGGTATGTACAGCCACTATGGAAATCGATTTCATGATTTCTAAAACAGATGGAAATTGATCTACCATACTCCCCAGCAATCCTCCTGCTGGGCATATGCCCAGAAGAGGCAAGAAACAAACCACAGTCAGACATCTGTGCTCCAGTGTTCATTGCGGCACAGTTCACAATTTCAAGGAGCTGGAAGCAACCCAAATCGCTATCAACTGAAAAATTGATTAAAAAACTGTGGTACATACATACAATGGAATACTATGCATCGCTAAAAAGCAGTGATGAAGCATATCGCCGCATGGGAAGAACTGGAGGAAATTATCCTAAGTGAAGTAAGCCAAGCACAAACAGACAAGTAGAACATGAGTCTGCTGAGGTGAGTTTATACATAAAAAAGAAAGAACAGAAAAGTAAATCCAAAAGGGGCCCAGGGAAAAGTTATGGTATAGAAACCCTCCAGGGGTGAGGTCCAGGTAGTGTGGCAGGGGCCAGACCAAATCCAGGGGCACATATGGTAGCCAACTTAAAAAGGGGCAGGGAGGAAAAGGGAAAGAAAAATATGTGTGGCAGGGGAATAGGACACTGACCCACAAAGGGTTGGGTATTGTTTGTGCCTCCACAGGGAAAGAGGGACTGGACTTAAAGTCAGTGACAGATGAACGCAGCATGTTGCCAAGGAGTGGGGAGCCAGTGGAGGGGCTATGGACAACTGCCCCTCACCCCAGAAGAATTTACTTGAGAGGACAGCACTGAAGCTGCAGCTAGGGGAGAGGGACATATCTGATCAGAGCATACGGGAGCAAATGAAGGGGGAGGAAGAGAGAGTGGAGTATAACCTGGCCCACCAGGCCTGGAGGATGATATCCCTGCTCTGAAGAGCCAATGCACAGAGTGGACAATATGGCTGATCCCACTAGGAGACACATAATCCCTTGTTGGCCCAGCACCCTAAGGGGGACAACACTGGAGACTCAGGGTCAGGACTGGCCTGGACTGATCTCGTGACACCGAAGCAAATCCCTAAAGATATGCTGCAGAGCAACCACGGGAGCAGAGCAGGGAGCCCCCAAGGAAGTACAAAAGACAGACTCTGGAGCCAGAGCATGGCACCCCCTCGGACCTGACTGAAGGACACACCTAGAGGTCAAAAATAAGACCTTGATCTATTTACAGGTTTTTCTTTCTTTAATTTTTTTTCTTTTAATTAATTTATTCTTCTATGGGTCATTGGTTTTCTTTTTTGTTGTCATCGCTGTGTTCCCATTCGTCACCTATCTTGTTATGGCTTGATTTTTGGTGCATACTATTATCTCTACAAATCTATCTAGATAAGATAGGCTGGATGAATAGTCTGGAGGAGAAAACAATGGGACCTGTGGTTCTGGGGGGAAATGGGAGAGGGGGAGGCGGGAGTAAGGAGATGGTGCTGATCAACCCAAGGACAGGGGAGCAACAAGTGATCCAAAGAGAGTGTGAGAGGCCTGGTAGGGACTTAGCAAGGGCAATGTAACTGAGAGAAATTACTGAAACCCAAATGAAGGCTGAGCATGATAGTTGGACAAGAGAAAAGTAAAAGGAAATAGAGGAAATAACTAGGAGGCAAAGGGTATTTATAGAGGTCTAAAGACTGGCATGTACATATGTAAATATATTTATATAGGAGGGTGTGGAAATAGATCTACATGCATCTATTTAAGAGGTTTAGTATTAAGGCAGCAGATGGACATTGGGCCTCCACTCAAGCACTTACTCAATGCAAGAACACGTGGTTCTATTAAATTGGCATTCCATGATGCACACCTTCCCGACATGATTGCTGAAGAAAAATGCGTGCATAAGCAAATGTGGTGAAGAGAGCTGATGGTGCCTGGATATCAAAACCTATAGCAACTGGGGTCATAAAAGCTTGAAGATAAATAAGCAGCCATCTACCTGAGAAGCATCAAAGCCCATGGAAGAAGCACACCAGCCTGTCTAACCACAAGGTTTAGAAGGGACCAGTTATCAGACATCAAAGAGCTAAAAATCATATAAGTGGGTGCCCACCTTCCCGATATGATCACTGAAGACAAACGTGTGCATAAGCATATGTGGTGAAGAAAGCTGATGGTGCCCGGCTATCAAAAAATGTAGCATCTGGGGTCTTAAAGGCTTGAAGATAAACAAGCGGCCATCTAGCTCAGAAGCAACATAGCACACATGGAAGAAGCACACCAGCCTGTGTGACCACAATCTGTCGAAGGGATCAGGTATCAAGCATCAAAGAACAAAAAATCATATCATTGTAAATGTGGGTGAGTGCAGAGTGGAGACTCAAAGCCCATCAGTAGGCAACTGGACACCTCCTTACTGGAGGGTGGTGGGGAGGAGAAGAGCCAGTCAGGATGCAGAGTGGCAACAATGAAACATATAACTTTCCTCTAGTTCTTAAATGCTTCCTCCCCCCACTATCATGATCCCAATTCTATCTAAAAAATCTGGCTAGACCAGAGGATGTACATTGATACAGAGAGCAACTGGAAACACAGGGAATCCAGGACAGATGATCCCTCAGAACCAGTGTTGAGACTGGCGATGCCTGGAGGGTGGAGGGAATGTGTGGTGGAAAGGGGAAACCGATTTCAAGCCTCCTCCCTGGGGGATGGACAGCAGAGAAGAGGGCAGGGGGAGATGTCGGACAGTGTAACATATGCCAAAATAATAATTTATGAATTATGAAGGGTTAATGAGGGAGGAGAAAGGGGGGGGGGGAGGAATGAGGAGCCGATATTAAGGACTCAAGTAGAAGGCAAATGTTTTGAGAAAAATGGTGGCGACAAATGTACACATATGCTTGACACCATGGATGTATGTATGGATTTTAATAAGAATTGTATGAGCCCCCAATAAAATGATTTTAAAAAATACTACCAAGCCCTGTGATTAACAAAAATGGTAAGTTACAGCAACTCAAATGTAACATGACCACGGATGGCCCAGATCTCCAGGAATTAAGGTTTAAGTCATTTCACCAGGCAAAAAAAACTCAACTAGTTTAGGTGCTTAGTAAGGGCAAAGGGAATACAACGGTGAAAAAACATAGTTCTAAGTGACATTCAAGGTCATATATCAATAGCAGAAAAGAGGATTGTAATTGTTACAAGTATTTCTTCCTAGTATGTGTGCGGAAAATATTTTGTTGTATACATTAATAAAATATATAATTAGAATAGCATGTTTTTAGTATGCATGCTAGTTGTATCATGTTAGAATCACAATTACCTTATTATTGGCCTTATTTTGAGATTATGCATCATTTAAAGAGAAATGTACAGTTTCCCATTTGACAAAACATAGTCTGTGATAGATAGGCTTTGTGTCAACTTGATTAAACTAGGATTCTCAGTGGTTTAGCGATTGAAGCCTAGTAATCTCCCATGGTATAATCAAGCACAATGTAATCCACTCTATAATTGGATCTGCTGTGCAAAGCCAAGCATTTGTGAAAAAAATTAGGGTAAAATGCAACTTCCTTACTCAGGTTACAGTCTGAGGCAACTGAAAGGAAGTTTCCTCGTGGGTTTTGCCTACTTTTCATTTAGGAAGATGCTTTGGGAAAGATTGCTTCACTGTTTTTGCTGGGTGTTAATCCTGCATTTGAACTTGAGTCAGAAGTGTGCCACATATCCTTAGGAAACCTTCAGTGACTTTTCAGTGGGTCTGCTGTCATCAGCCTATTGTCTGACTATCAATTTTGGGTTCATCAACGCCAGTACCACGTGATTCAGGAGAACTCTCCAGTCTAACATTTTTCTTACGGACTTTGAATTTGCCTGGGTTCAGAACTGATTTCTTCTATAACTATTTAGTAATAATATGTAAAAATAATACAGACTAGTCCCAGGTATTTGAATTTTAATGATGTCCCAGGGGTTCAACTCTTCCATGATGCTATTCAGGTACAATACCAGCCCAACTCCCCCGCCACACCTCACCTCCTATCTTGACGATATTCCTTCAGGGTCTCATGTTCTGTGAATCACTGCAATGGTCCACAGAAACTTGCAAAACTGTGAGAAATTTTCTCCTATGGTGCCTTGTGCTGTTCATTTTAAAACCTGAAGGTCAGGCATAGGTGAGTCAATTGTAGGGGGCAGAATCAGATACCAAAAATGTCTAAAAGTCACAGAATTCCTCTTGTTTTCACCGAGTCTCAGTAGGGAAATAGGGTCTGGTTGTCCCATGAAATGATGACTGGGCAGAGTTGTATGGCAGCACCATTATATAGCCAAGGAAGTCAAAAACCTGGAGCACGTCTGCTTCTAAAGTAGTATTTTCAAAGTGCCAACAAAGAGTATGGCCCAATTTATAGCCTAAGTTCAGATCGTAATCCTATCCGATTTCTGTTTATTAATATGGAATGCTCTCCAAAATGGAATTATAGCCACAGGCACAAAAAGTCCATAATTATATAACATAATGAATTGCAGCTAGAAATATCATATTAATTGAGCTATCTGAGCCATTTCCTTGATATAACTTTATTCATATATATCCACTTATTTATTTTATATATTCATCTGTGAAAGTAGAAAGAGGACTGATAAAACAGTGCACATTTGTTGTAAAAAAAATTTAAGGAATAAAAACAATTTGAGGTCATATAGCTGTAATATTTTAGAAACTTTCATTTATTTATATTAAATTTCCCAATAAACATATAAATTAATTAATAGGGTAGTTAGTATTACACAGTCTTTAAGCTGTTATTTCTCATTTTGGTTTGGTCTCGAGTTGTATAACTGAATCTTAGGCAATTCGAAGGAAAAAATTAATTTTTTAATTGAGTTTAATACAACTTTCCTCTAGTTCCTAAATGCTTCCTCCCCCCAAACCCCATCATGATCCCAATTCTACATTAAACATCTGGCTAGACCAGAGGATATACACTGGTTCAGATAGGAACTGGAAACACAGGGAATCCAGGGTGAATGATCCCTTGAGGACGAGTGATGTGAGCGGAGATACTGGGAGGGTGGAGGGAGGGTGGGTTGGAAAGGGGGAACTGATAAGAAGGATCTGCCTGTGACTTCCTCCCTGGGAGACGGACAACAGAAAAGTGGGTGAAGAGAAGCGTCAGACAGGGCAAGATATAACAAAGTAATAATTTATAAACTATCAAGGGTTCATGAGGGAGTGGGGAATAGGGAGGGAGGGAGGGGAAAAATGAGGAACTGATGCCAGGGGCTTAGGTGGAGAGCAAATATTTTGAGAATGATGAGGGCAATGAATGTACAAATGTGCTTTACACAATTGATGTACGTGTGTATTGTGATAAGCGTTGTATGAGCCCCTAATAAAACAATTTTAAAAATTGAGTTTAATTTACTGACTTTAATTCCTGTAAAAATGTTTTAATGTAATTTAACTTATTTTATATAATAATGAAGTATGTGATCAAATCCATCTAAGTAGTTTTCAATTTGTGGGTAGCATTATTTTTAAGGTTAAAAATAAGCTTTTGTTTTATTTAATTTGTAAATATAGTTTTCATTCTCTTTCATAGGATCATTTTTGGTATTGGTAATTTCACATGTGCAATTTATGTATTTAGCTAATTTGCCTATTTTTGTTAGCTTAATATATTTCATTCACTTGAAAAGATTTAAAACTGAAAAATAAGATCTTTAAAATATATTAATATTACTGCAGACATTTCTTCCTCGTTTACTTTTACTTTACGTTATTGTGACATAGTAATATGAATATGTGTTTCTTAAAATTATTGATTTTTTGGTTAATTTTCCATAAATGTATCTCTTCAAAGAAATCATATAGAGTAATTTTCCTTAATGTTAGTTTCATAAGGTCTTATACAATATGGTATTTTAATAATACCTTATATAATAAAATATCTTGTTTGTGCAGGCAAATTTCTTTTCAATATAGCTTACCCATTTTGATACCCTTTCTCATTGTGAATCCCGTGCCCCTAAGAGAGGAACAAAACTGCATTTTTCTGCTTCCTTGCAACTGGGATGTAGAGAGAATTTTAAATCAATGTGTCATCTTAGAATTAAGAAGAATAATGAGACTGAATCACTCGTCTGGCAAGGATAGTCATGTAGTCATTTGTTTTCCTCTGCAGCAATTTGGCAAAATTTCTGTTATTTGTGAGAGTAGGGGTGTCAAGAGAGATTTGGGCTGGAACAGTATTAGGGGTGGTTGAGCATCTCTCCTGACAGCATTTATTCCCATTGATTATATGCTTCCTTACACATTCTGAAGTTCTATTAACTTATACCTTGTGCTAAATTGGTTTCTACTCTAATTATTTAAAACTCAATATATAATCTAACATTAAATTCATCCAAATCCAGAAGTTCTTATAAAATATAGGTTTTCTATACAGGCAAAAAATATCAAATATTTATTTTGTAACAGAGACTTCTGTTTTTATCCCAGTAGTCATTCTTTCTGTTCATTTCCCTCCCTAACTAATATGTATCAGTTTCCAATCTATCTATAATTAAAAAAACAATTTATTGTATTCCCAATTTCAATTTGAATTATGAATGATCATATGACAAATTTTTGATTAAAAAACCCCAAAACATAAAATACTGTTTGAAAATTTTAGGAATTGTAATTCAAAGTAAAGGTCATCTTTTCATTTTCAATTTTTTCTTCCTGCTGTCTAAACATGTGTGGCAGTTACATAATCTGTCAACATGTGAAGGGGTGGAGTCTAGCCTGTCATTCATATCCCAGCTTGATGACCTCATTTGGAGTCATGAAGGAGACAGATAGTTCACTGGAGGCTAGATACACTCTCTTCCTACAAGACAATTCTGTTGACAAGCCACATGGAGACACACTGATGGCGTCAGAGTCCTGGAGCTGGAGGAGCTACTTGGAGGCTCATGCCAGCACTGAGATCCTTCCACAGCCACTGGATCTACAAGACTTTCTATCCACTGATCTGTGATCTTCCCGCATTCAGCATTATTGTATGGCTGTGTGAGTGTAATGAGGGATTTATGGACTAGTGTTGAACATGTGGGCTAATATTGGACTTACGGACTTATCTGGAATGAGCGTGGATATTTCTTTTATATAAATAATTTCTCTTTTATATAAAGCTCTTTCTTATGCACATATTAATGTCCATGAATTTGTTTCTCAAGTCTACCCAGACTAACACAACTTGGCTGCAACTGATCCACTGATTCCAGATTTAAACATTTTGCTTGCAATAAATCTGTTCATGTAAAAACAGGAACCCTAGAGGCAATGCTTTTTGACTTAGCCTTGTACTTCATAGATAATAAAAGTGGTAAATATGTGAATAAAAAATAATATCCTACCTTGATTACTTTTCATGTATTATAATTTTTGAAGACTGTAAATGTTTTCCTTAAAAGAAAAACATTTGTTTTCACATTAATAATTATTAATTGATACATTGTAGTGAAATTTCTTGACATCACTTTTTTTTCCATAGTCTTTGTAACTCTGCCTCAAAGTCTCCGTGGGGCATACAATTATGGTATAAAGGGCTTTAACTCAAGGATTGGTCAGTTATGCCATTTTGCTGGGTATAAACATGAGCCATCTGCTGGGTTTAAACATTAACCATCTCTAAAGAAGGCAAAAGAGAATCACCAATTCATCATGAAGAACATGTATGAAAACCCTATCAGAAGTGATAGGGTAGCAGAAGCATCAGAGACTACCACACCAAGATCACAAGTTCAATAGTCATAGTAGGTGACTTCAATACACCACTCTCTGAGAAAGATAGATCAATGGGAAAGAAGCTCAATCAGGAGGGTTCAGAACCAAATTCTACAACTAGACAACTCAACCTGCTATTTAGACATATTTAGAGCTCTCCTGGAACGTATTTGAAAATAGACCATGGACTGGGGACACAAGTCAAGCCTGAGTAAATTATAGAGGTCAGTCATATTTCCTTCTCAGACAACTATGCCATTAAGTTGGGACTCAATAAAAGGAAGATCTGAAAAACAAGGATAAATAGTTGAGAGATAAACAATTTGTTTCTCCAAAATGAGTAACCAAAATTAGAGTTAAATCAGAAAGTTTTAATAAACCAATGCAAATGAGAATACACTGTTCCCAAACGTTTTGTATACATCAAGAGAAGTTCTCAGAGGATGCTTTATAAAACTAAATGCTCATATGCAAAAGGAAGAGAGGCATATGGTTGCTATACTATCACAAAACCTCTAACAATTAGAACGGAGTCAAAAGAATAATTCTTCCAATAGCAAAAGAAAAGAAATAATAAAAATCAGGGTGGAGATTAATGAGTGGGAAAATAAGAAAAACTGCATAAAATCACAGCAGGGAAAAGCTGGTTCTTTGAGATGATGAATGAAATTGATAGACTGTTGGCAAACCTAACAAAAGAAAGGAAGGGACAGTCATCAATAACCAGGATGAGGGATGAATTACAAGAGACTCCAATAAAAGATTAATTACAAGAGACTCCAAAAAAAGATTAATTACACCATACCACAAAAATCTCTAGTCCAATGAATACCATAATTTTTGAAGACATGGACAAATACTTGGAAAAACAATCCCTCCATAGATTATCCCATATAGAAGTCAATAAACTGAATAAACCCAAAGCAAAAGAAGATAATATATATATATATATATGATTATCAAGGAGCTACCAACTAAAAAGAAAACTCCTGGCCCAGATGTCTTCACAGGAGAATTCTACCAAACATTCAGAAAGAGCTCACACCAATTGTACACAAACTTTTCAAGAGTATAGAAAAGAATGTCAAACTCCTAAACTCATTCGATGAAGCTAGTATAACACTGATACCAAAAGTGAACCAAGAATCCAACAAAAAATAGAGAACTGTAGAGCAACGACGTAAACATCCTTAACAAAATTTTGGCAAATAGAATATAAAAGTACATTAAATGAATAATTTACCATAACAAAGTGGGATTCATTCCAGGGATACAGGATGGTTTACCATCTGAATGTTCATTAATATTATCCATTACATCGACAAGAAAAAGGACAAGAACTACATGATAATATCAATAGTGGGGCAGGAAGAAAGAAAAAAGAAACAGAGAAAACAACTAGGGTGTAAAATTTATATATATAAGTAAAATATGCACATGGCTATACGTAAAGATATAAATATATGAAATAGGTGTATCCATCTAGGTATGTATATATAAGTAAGTAAAATAGCAAAGGAGGTGGATTTTAGGTTTCTAATTAAATCCCACCTCAGTAAAAGAATGGTTTGTTCTAAAACTGTGGCAATGTGGGATACTCATTTTCTCAACACGATTTCTGAAGACAAAGTGGGGGCATAAGTAAATGTGATGAAGAAAGCTAATGGTGCCTGGCTATTAAAAGATAGTAAGTTTTGGGTCTTAAAGACTTATAGTCAAACAAGCAGCTATTTAGCAAGGAAGTAATAAAGCCCACATGGAAAAAGCACACCAGCCTGTGTGCTCATGAGATCCTGACAGGAAAAGGTGTTGACAGAAGTTCAAAAACAAGCAATCAAACTGATGTGAAGGAACATAGGTAACGTGGAGACCCACAGCCAATCTGTAAGACAGTTGATAGTCCTTCACAGAAGGGCCACGCGGAAAGGATGATATATCTAGGCTGCAGTATAACACTGATGAAATGCAAAACTCTCCTCTAGCTCTTAAAATCTCCTCCTCCCACTATTATGGTCCTAGTTTTACATCACTAATCATGCTAATCCTCCGTAGGTACATGGAGACAACCAAGATCTTTCAATGCACAAAATCAAGATTGAGTATTGCCGCAAAAATAGTAAGGGAATTATTGACTTCCTGAGGATACAGGAAGAAAGGGAGGGGAAAGGGGGAAGGGAGAACAGATAGGTATGATGACTGTATAACATCACTCAAAGGGAACAAAAGTTAGAATTTAAAGAGGATGGATACATGGGATAGTGTGTGTTAAGGCAATATATATATATATTAATATTTAACTACATTGAGAGTTCAGGGGAGTTGTAGGGTGGGGGAGAGAAGAAAAGAAAATGATGAGGGCAGTCAGTACAATTATGCTTGATCTAATGGAACTTTGAATTGCAATAATATCTGTAAGAGGTCCTAATAAAATGTTAAAACAATAAAAATTAAAAATAAGATCAGGATAAATAAATAAGTCATTTTAGACCAAAAAATATGATCAAACACAACAGATACACAGAATGTTGTGGGAGGGATGGTTGGTGTCAGAACAGGCTAAAGGGATTCGTAAATTAGAGGCGTGTCTACCAATGGCTTCATAGGAATCATGAGTGGGCAGTTTGTGGAGCTGGGCTCTCCTTCAGCTTTGTGTAGCTGGAGATCAGACAGGGTTCTCATTCGATTTTTGGTTGATTGATACATTTTTGATTAATATATCAATAATGGGTGAAAAATTCAGAGACTTTTTATTATCACTAGCTATTGACTTTGTCCATGACAACTGTCAACTGAAGTCTTGAAATTCTATCTTTTTATAATTATGCTGTGGGAAAACTAATGTTCACAAATCCTCATGCACTTCTCATGGTTGAAACAGTCATGAATTCATGACTTCTGTTACCTTAATCTGTCCCTTTGAATCTCTGAACATACAAATTATTACTGACATTTTCCTAAAAAATGATTTCTGGGTATACTAATGTAGCTTTACTTTTGAGAATTATAGTTAGAAATATGAAAATCATCTTATAAACTTTAATTATTACTTTACCACCATTTTTCAGGTTTACCTTAGACATATCTAAATGTATGTAGAATATAGTGGTTGATAGTGCATCAGATGTAATGCTTATATAGCTTTGGGTTAATAATAGGCTTCTGGCATTACTGCAAGAGCATGTGTAATAGAATACTTCCCCTGACCATTCTCCAAGGAAGAAATAGTTTTTTAGAATTATATATACTAATCTTGTATTACTCTATTGTCTTATAATGCCACTGATGTTGAGTTGATTTTTAACTCATGGTGACCTATAAGACAGAGTAGAACTACTCCTTGGTGTTTCCAAGACTGTCAATCTTTACAGGACCAGCCACTCAGAGGCCTGTGGGTGAGAACAAAAACATTGAGAGTAGCTTCTCAACTCTTAGCCAAATGCACCTCCAGGACTCTGACTGGATTAATATGTTTCATTTCTACAAGTGAAGTGTTAAATATCCACTCCAGTTTTTCTCAACAAATGTTATTAAAATTACGAGTAATTCAAATAGCACATATGAAACTTACATAGTCAAATCAAATCATACTCTTGACTTGAAGTTCTAAATAGTTTGATTCCACATACTACATCCATGACTATATGACCTGCTCCCAAATAATGCTGTGACCACTTCAATTATAATTTCAGTTTATTTCAACTAAGTACTTGAGACTCAGTGAGACTGAGTGATAGAGACTAAGAATATATTAGTCATTTCCCAGATGATCATTGATTAATATCAACTTTATTATACAACACTGGAGAAAATTTAGAAGAGAAACCCCAAAACTGATAGAATCAATAAAATCTTGAACAGCTGTTCTCATAAAATTACAGAAAGTAAATTTTTACTTCATTCTAACCACAGTATATTCAACTGTCTCAAACCTAGTTTTGTACCTCCGAGAGACCACACTAGTTATTTCTAATCCTTAGATGAACTTTTACATAGAGTAACAGCATAAGGTGTATTCAATCAAATGTCTATTTGACTAGCATCAAGAACAAATCTCTTTTAAAATTGTCTATTAATTGTTACTGTAGTTCTTTGTCATGTTTCCAAAGCCTCACGTTGCAATATTGAAATATTCTATGGGCACAATATAATGATGCAGGAATAATAGAGTTTCTGTCTCTAGAGTTAAAGATGGAAAGACTACAGAGTCACTGTACCAAAAAGAACTAGCTGACATTCAATCAATTCAAGAGGTAGCATCTGATCAAGAACCAATGATCCTGAAGGAAGAAAGGAGTCCAAAATTCACTGAAAGAATAGGTTGATCTAAATCTGAAGGAGGGAATAATATCAGATCTTGAATTATGAACACCTGATATGCAGATGGCTCTGAAGTATAGAGGAAGGCCAAAATTGACTGATTTGTAAGATCCCCACATGGATTAAGCCTCAGGTGAATTCCTCTGTCCATTGTCAGAGGGATATGAATGGCCTTGCTAACAGAGAACATTGTAAAATCAACTATGGAAGATGTAGTCAGGTTAAATTGTAACAATGTATCATTTAACTTCCCTTTTGACACAATGAGAAGTTGTTCTCTTTGTAATATTTTCTGCATTTTTTCAATTGAGAATTTTCTCTATTTTGTTTTGTTGTTGTTGGATTTTCATTGTTGTTTTGTTGCTTCCTGTTTGCGCTTCGTTTGATTTTCTGTATGTGAAATCAAGGATGAGTAAGTCTACAGGGACGATAATTGATTCATAATTACCTAGGGACATGGCAGATAAAGTTGGGGTGAAATGTGGCACTAACAACAATTAATATGATTAGAAAATGTTCTGAAATTGATTGTGGTGATGATTGCACAGCTCTTCTTAATATGATTGGATGATTTAATTGTATGATAAGTGAAATCTATGCTATAAAACTATGCTTTACAAAAGGATTCAGGAATCTATAGAATGCCGATTGAAGTGTTTCACCAAGCTGGTTAAGCATGCATTGGTGTAGGCAAAGAAATTTGGAGGATGGTTATCTGGCCAACTGACTGGAAGAGATTCACATTTGTGCTCATTCCAAAGAAAAATGAGTCCACATATGTTCAAACAATATTACAACATCATTAATATCACATGAAGGTAAAATTTTGCTGAAAATCATTCCACAATGTTTTTAGCATAACACTGACAGAATCTGTTCAGGGCAGAATCAGAAGAGCATGTGAAACAAGCTATTGTCAGACAAAGCTTGGTTCAAAGCAGAGAATACCAGGAAAATGATTACATGGGCTTTATTAATTATGCAAACACATTCGACTGTGTGGATCATAACATATTATGGACCCATAAAAACCCCAATTCACTGCCATTGTTTCCAGCCCTGCTGGTGTAGTTGTGGCAAGTTGGATGGCAAACTGCAAGGTCAGCAGTTTGAAACCACTCTGCAGGAGAAATACACAGCTTTCTATTACAGTAGATTTATAGTCTCACAAACTGACAGGAGTGGTTCTTCTTGTACTATAGGGTCACCATGAAACTATGGATAGCCTTGAGAAAAATGAGAATCCCAATACACTTCTTCGTGCTCATGTGGAAACTCTAGATGGATCAACAAGGGGATAATAAATGGTTTAAAATCAGGAAGGTTATGTGTCAAAGTTTTATTTGTATCCTCTTACCATATTTATTCATTCTTTATGGTAATCAAATAATCAAATAACCAACTTATATAAAGAAGAGTTCAGCTCAGGATTGGAGCCGAACCTGTGATAAGCAGATGACATAACCTTGCATGCTGAAAGTAAGGAGGACTTGAAGCTTGCTGATCAAAATCAGGGATTGAAGCCTTCAGTATGGATTACTATTCAATGTAAAGAAGAGCAAATTCTGGACCAATAGGCAACATCATGATAGAAGGAGGAAAATTAATGTTGTCGAGGATTTGGTCTGGTTTGGATTCGCAACCAATGCTCATGGAAGCAGCAGTCAAAAAACCAAATGATGCATCACATTGGGTAAATCTGCTGCACCAGACCCTTTAAATTGATGGAAAGCAGGGAGATTACTCAGAACTGAGGTGGCCCTGGTCCGAGCCATGGTATTTTCAAGAGCTTTGTAAGCATGTGAAAGGTGGACATTGAATAAGGAAGATCAAAGAGGAATTGATGCATTTGAATTGTGACGCTAGCCAAAAAAAAAAAAATAGTGAAATTGCCACAGACTGCCAAAAGAACAAACACATCTGTCTTAGAAGAAGTACAGCAAGAATGCTTCATAAAAGCAAGGATGGCAAAACTTGCCCCATGTACTTGGGACATGTCACGAGAGATCAATCTTTGGAGAAGGACATCATGCTTAGTAAATAAAGAGGCATTGAAAAACAGGAAGGCCTTCAACTAGATGGAAGTACCCATGACAGCAAAAATGAAAACAAACTTAAGAGCAATTTTGAAGATGCCGCAGGACTGGGCAGTGTTTCATTCTGCTTTACATAGACTTTCTATGAGTTGGAACCAACTAGACAGCCGCTAACAACACAAAATAGCAACATTGCAAACACCAATCCCTTAATCTTCTCAAAAATAAGTAACATCTTATCATGATTGTTATATATTTGTTAAACCAACCAAATAATAGTAAAAGCACTCAAATATATACTTTGAATATAAAGTGATATGTAGGAGTGAACAAAGGCAGGAGTCATTAGTTCATGACTACTGTTTTATGAATAAAATGTTTCACTGCAAAGACAATGTACATAAACTTTATAATTTAGTTGGGGAAAGTTATAAAGATAAATTAAACATACTTAAAGCAAAATCTATGCAAGTGTTTAATTTTCAAATATAGCTTCACATCTTCTCCAAAATTTAATATATTCACAGCAGTTTAAACTTTAGCTCATTTTTTGAAAATTTAGCATAAATGTACCAGTGTTGATAAGTTCGCTCTATAGATGTGCAGAATTAAATATTAACCAAGGTTAAAATACGCTACTTTATTTCACTAGAGAACAAAATTATGAAGTAATTACTTTTAGTGACTGCTCTTTATAATTAACATTGATGATTGCATCCATTGCACCTTTAAATACACATAAGAAATGAAATTTTCAGAAATTAACAGATTGTGTTAGGTAAACATAAAACACATTGCTTGAGAGAAATTTAAATATAAAGCAGAATATTCATAAAATATTGGCGCATACATCAGTTTGTAAATAGATTTTAACTTTGATCGTGCTCCCTTTTGAGTAAATGCATAGCCCTAGAACTTGATGTAGTGCAGACACTAAAAAATCCTACTATTTACTATCTCTGTGACTTATTCTAAGTGCATTAATATCTCAAGTCATCAGCGTTTTTATTGGTAAAATATAAATTAATGCATCAACCTCATAATGAAAGTCTTGTAAAATCTTGGACTGCTAAATGTAACATCAGTGCTTAAAATGATCTAGCTACTGCTAGAGATAGATGAGGTTATCTGGTCCCATAAATACTTAGAGTCTCAGCAAACATATACAGGGCTACATTTTTGGATGTAAGAAGGAGTCCTCACAGAACAGTGAACATGCAGAACCCGTACAGTTTGAAGAATGAATGATTGATGCATATGATTCAGAACTGACTCCATGTCAGTGAGTATGGGTGTGTTGGTTTATTTTGGAAGCTTATAATAATATTATTAGTCCTAAATTATTAGAGGTAAAAAGGAGTCATAAAACCCAGTGTACATACAGAATCTGTACATGGATCAAAAGGCAGTCATTCAAACAGAAAATCGAGATATTCTTTGGATTTAAATCAAGAAGTGTGTCCATCAGGGCTGTTTCCTTGCATCATACTTATTGAATCTGTATGCTGAGCAAATAATTTGAGAAGTTGAACCCTATCATGAAGAACCTGACACCAAGATTGGAGGAAGTTTTATTACCAACCTTCAACATGCAGATGGCACAACCTCGCTTGCTGAAAGTGAGGCCAACTTGAAGAACATACTGATGGCTGAGGAAGATCAAAGATTGCAGCCTTCATTATGGATTACAAGTTAATGCAAAGAAAAGCAAACTCCTCACAACGCGATCAGCAGGTAACATCATGATAAGCAGAGAAAACACTGAGTTGTCAAATATTTGATCTTTCTTGGATCCCAAATAATGCTCATGGAAAAAATCAAATAACACTTTGGACTGTGTAAATCAGCAGTGCAAAATCTCTTTAAAGTCCTGACAAGGAAAGATGTCACTTGGAGGACTAAGTTTCTCCTGCCCCAAGGCCTTGTCTTTTCAATTGCCTCATATGTATGTGAAAGTTGGACAATGAATAATGAAGCCTGAAGAATTAATGAATTTTAATTACGGTGCTGGCAAATAATATTGAAAGTACCATGGATTGCCAGAAAAACAAAAAATATTTGCCTTGGAAGAAGTATAGCCAGATTACTTCTTAGAAGCATGGATGGTGAGACTTCATCTCTAGTACCTTGTGCACATTAACATGAGAGACTAGCCCTTTAAAAAGAACATCAGGGATTGTTATGAGTGAGGAAAGAGCCCCCTGTATAAGTATTTAATAATAATAATAATAAAAAGGACATCATGTGTGATAAAGCAGAAGGGAATTGAAAAACAGGAAGGCTTTCACACAAATGGAGTGATACACTAACTGCACTAATGTATTCCACCATGAAAATGTGAGGGTTGTGTAAGAACGTGCAGTGACTTAGTCTGTTGTACACTTAGGAGCTGCCACTGTGATTTGGAACAGTAGCACGCTGGTTATTAACTCCATTTATTCAACTCTACCAGTGACTCCTTAAGAAAAAAATCCTGGAAATGTGTTCCCATAATGATTTCTGTCTAAGAAAATACTGTCATATGCATGATCCTGCGACAGTAGCCTTCTATGAGTAGATGCTTGGATAGACACACATGCTTAAAAATGTGGAGAATGATAGTGGAAGAATATCTATCTGTCTGTCTATCTGTCCATCTATTTAGGGATCTGACAAAAACATGTGTATATGTTTATTCCTATTTGCTGCAGATATAGTCATGAATGTGGTGGAACAGATGGGAAAAAGTTATGAAAATATCAACCAACTTGAGGAAATGTGTGACTCAACCCACAATATCAAGACCATAGCATCAGAGCACATCAAAGTGAATTTACATAAAATAGTTCAAAAATGCAATGTTCTACATATTATTTGGGTGAGGCCTTAAAAGCTCATGAGCAGCTATATAAATGAACTTCAAAATCTCTTCCAGTCTAGAGGAAAGAAGATTGATGGAACTCGAAAGCCATGGGGAAACAACAGCCTAATGGACTGATAGGCCATATACACATTAATCTCTACAACCCTGATACCAGAACTAAGTGGTAATTGGTCACCACTAGCAATTTCTCTAAACTGGATCATAATTAGATGGTTCTGGGTAGAGTAGAAGAAAATATTGGAAAAGAAGTCAAATTGTAAAAGAAATCAGACATACTGATTAGATAGAGATCCACAAGAATTTAGCCCTTACCTGTCAAGTGAATAGTAAATTTATCCATATGGTAGAAAAATCAACTATTTAAGATGTAAAGGATAGCATGGATCCAAGCATTGAGAGGGCTATGATAAAAGGAAGAATTGGAACAGAAAGCAGAATCGGGAAAATCATAAGTGAATTACTTTGAGGGGATTGCAATGGATGGGTTGAATAAAAAAATGCACAATTTTTTAAATGTAAAACTTTCATCTGCTGTGTAAACCTTCTAACAATTCACAACAAATTTCTTTTGAAACAAGAAAAAATATTTCTGCTCAGGAAATTCTAGACGACTCAACTCTGTCCTATAGAATTGCAAGAATTAGAATTGACTCAATGACACACAGCAAAGAGATACTTAGTACAATCAATTCTGGTCTAGACCATCGACTTATGGGAGCACTTTTGTGTCAAGTATAATGTACTCTACAAATGGTTCAATGGATGATTTTTATGTAAATTATGAGATTTTTCCTAAAATGTCTCTAGATGGATTTGAATTGCCAACCATTCTGATAGTGGCTGAACATATTAACCAGTTTCAATACCCTTTGACTCCTCAAGTTTAGTGGGTGATAAAATGGAAGTTAATTTTAAAAAACTATTGTTGCTGTTGTTGTTGCTGTTGTTTATAGTAATTCACATTTATAACCAACACAAAGGGATAGTTCCAAATTGAAATATGCAAAATTAAAAAGGGAATAAGGATATTATATTAGTAAATAACTTAGTAATTTATATGACTAGATAATAAAAGACGTGAAATAAAAGAACACATAGGAGTTATCGATATAGATAGGTGTTCACTAAGTTTCTTGAATGAATTTATTTACTATAATTATTATAAAATAGCATTTATAATAATTAATTGAGACAATTTAAGTGATCGAGGAGCATTTTCAAGAGTGCCAAAATTAATAGCTTGAGTACCAACTAAGCAACTCTGAGGCACCTCAGAAGAGAGGTTTAGCAATCCAGTTCTGAAAACCCTGTGTAGTGCTGTTTTACACTGTTTAAGTGAGATGTCATGAATCAAAATTGACTCTATGAGAGTTCCACTGATATTGAATGATTAGACAGATATGCATAAACTTCAGAATTATATTAAGGAGTCATTAAAATGTGAAAGTCCGGTTTGAATGGTGATGGGGAAGCTTTACCTATGTTTAATTCACAGAATAACTTTCAGGGCTACATATTGCATGGTATGCTTTTTAATAAGTCCGGGCGGAGGTCAGATGCTCACAAGCATCCTCCCTGAGGGCGATCAGTTGCCAGACTGCAGTGGACCCCGCTCCCTGCTGTTAAGGACAATGGACAGGCCTGCAGTCACTGATTTGGTTCCTGTAGGTGGAGTTCACACCCTACCAAGAGTGGTCTTTATCAGTTGAGCCAGGGAACAGGCCAAACCGACTCTGTGGTATTCAAAGTTAGGCTTCCATCCTGTATCTAGGATCCGCCCTTCTTGGCACATGTATACCCCCAATCCTTCCTCTTCCTATTGCGTGGATACCCCTATAAAACACCCTTCCACTACTGTATTACCTATAGCACAACCCCTTCCTGTGACATATGTCTTCACCTGTAATCAGGGGGCTTGCATGTCCCCAGAGAATATAAAAGCCTTGGTTAGCATTAAAGTCTCTCTCATTCCACACTGACTACCAAGTGAGACTGAGGTGAGCATGCTACTATGAAATGTGTCTGACTCCATTACTTGACTCTCTTCTATCTCTCATGCTATCTATAACTTTACGATAATCTTTACTTATTATTGCTGTACAATTGTGTCTACTGGACCCGTGATGATGTGTTAGGGACAGGCTTCCACTTGCATATGGCACCAATTACATGTGGCCTTGTAAGAAAAGAACTCTTTTGAGTTATATCCCATGTAACAATTGTATGGCCTGATTGGACAGTGAGAGTGAATAGGGAAATTCTCTCTGAGTTTATTCTTTTAAGTGTTTTTTTAGTTCAAGTGAGATATGGGTCAGGCAAAGAGCAAGGATACAGAGTACATTATCATTCTTTGCCACCTCTTGAAGAAACAAAAGGTAGTGGTGATGAGTAAGAGAATGAAAGAGTTTCTTCAAGTGGTAAAGAAATTTAATCCTTCTTTTCCGGAGTCAGGAAACTTTGATATAGAGATCTGGGATAAGGTAGCCATTTACTTAAGAAAAGCTCTCAGGGAAGGACAGAGCATACTCATCAAGACCTGGGAGCTGTGGGTGCAGATTAAAGCAGTGTTGGAGCCTCTGCGGGGTGAGAGAGTGAAGGAACAAGACCAGCATGGTAGTGAGAAACCACTAAGCTACGCAGACTTAAATTAGGTGAGAAGCAGGCAGAAGGAGTTTCAGGTAGATGAGATTTTAGGTGTAGCTGAGAAAATGAAGTGTGAATCAGGAGATAGCAGAGTAGGTGCATCTGCCCCACGAGAATATAGCATAGGGAATCACAATATCATCAAGCAAGCCAGTGCTGGAGAAGAGATTAGATCCAAAGAAATGCAAATGGAGAGATTTAACATAGAAGGTGATGCTCAGAAATTGTGAGGCAAACAATCTGGGTAGAAAGGCACCTTTGCTCTCATGGGTGGAGAAGAGTATAACTCAAGAAGCAGATCGAGAATTCAGAATGGCTTATCCCGTTAGAATTATGGACAGGGAGCCTGATGAGGAGCACCCCAAAGGGGATCAAGAAAGGCGATATACTGCCTTCCCTTTAGCTACCGAAAGATCTCAAGCAAGCAGTATCTAGTTATGGTCCAGATTCACCATTTGTAATTGGTATGGTCAAGTCTATGGCAGACATGGAATATTGGCTCCCGGCAGACTGGAAAGCTTTGACAAAGAATCCTCTTCAGAATCTTTGCAATATCAGATATTATGGAATGAAGCAGTCCTTGCAAAAGCACGCAAAAATGCAGAAGAGGGCATAGATATAGGGGTTCATCAGCTGCTAGGAGATGAGAATTACATCACAATTGAGGCACAATTAATTTTGATGAGCAGACTTTTGCACGGTTACAGGAAGTCTGTCTAAAGGCCTGGGAGAAATTAATACCACCAGGAAGCAGAAGGCCAAGTTACACTACAGTAAAGCAAAGGACTGATGAGCCTTATATAGATTTTATATCCAGGTTGCAGGATGCTGTCCACAAGAATGTAACAGACAAAGGGGAAGCAGATACTCTTATTCTTACATTAGCATTTGAGAACTCGAATAAATCATGTCAAGCTGCCAAACACACTTTCAAGGAGCAGAGCATGCTGTTAGGTTATATAAGCATAGAGCCATCTCATGGCTGCTTCTTTGGCAAATTACACCAAACCCAAAGGGAGATGCTTTCCATGTGGAGGAGAGGGTCATTACCAAAGTGACTGCAGGCAGATATTACAAAAGAACAGGACAATTCGCAGGAGAAAAGACCCAGGGAAAGAGTCCAAGGAAACCAGCCTTTTCCCCTGCTGCGATAGAAGTAGTCATTGGGCAGAGCATGCTCATTCAAAGTTTAGCAATAGAGGATATTTACCTGGAAGTAACGCCCAGCCAAAAAACGTGTAGCAGGGTATGCTCTGAGCCCCTTTGAACTGAGCACAGGTCATAGAGGAAGGCGCTTGATACAGACCCCGCCCAGCAGAGCATGGAAGGCAAGGTGTCTGCCTGCCAGAGCAAAGAAGATCTTACAGAGAAACTGCAGGTATCCCCCAATCTCACAACAGAAGATCAAACCTAGCCAAATGGGCAAAAGCCCAGCCCCTGTTCTGGTTGCAATAACCTTTATTAACCAAGAGAAGGCTCAGAAACTCTCACAGTTTCTGCTAGGGGCAGGCTTCCCCTTGCAAATAACCCTCTGGTAATGCCAGCAATTAGTGCCCATTCATGGAACGAACGTTTTGGGTCTGTCTGCTTTGGATAAGTAAAAAATATCAGTTTTTCATAAATTCATTTAATCAGAATACAAATTTTATTCTATTCGTAGAATACTAAATTTTACTTTATTACATTGGTAATTTATAATTATTTGTGCTAATTATTTTACATCATCGATGAACCTGATAATTTGGTTTTTATATTTTACTCTTTCATAACATTATTAGATATATTATCGATGACTCAATTTTGTGTTCCTGGATTAAACTCTAGTTACTCAAAATACTTCCATATTGCAATGAATGTCTTCATCTGACTTGCTTACATTTGATGTAATATATTTACATGTACGTTAAAAAATAAAATATAACTGCGGGTTTTTGTTTGGGTTACCTAGGGTGACTATAACATGTATTACACAAATGGATTGCTTTCCCAAACAGGGATTTATTTTCTTATACTTTGGTAGGTTAACCGTCTGAATTCAGGGCACCCACGTGAGAGGAAGGCCCCCTCTCTGCCTAATAAACGTTTGTTTCCTGGTTCTTTGGGGATCTGAACGTGGCTTGGCATCAATACACCCCCACCTCTGCTGGTTTGCTTGTCCTGATCTGTTCTTTTTATACCTTATAAATGATACACACTACACTTACCGTGTCTCATTAACATAACATAGGCAACAGATTATGTAATGGTATTTTTACTAAATGCATACAGGGTAAGATTTACAAACATAAGTTGTAGTGTCTCGATTCAATTAATACCGATTTGGTTCTCATTTTTGTTTTCCTATATGGTCTTATGATATTATGCTTGGTAAGTGTTTTTGAGTTCACTCCAACACTGCTCAGTGTTTCAACATTCCCACAATTATTTCTATGTTTGATGCAATTGTTGTAATCTCTGTTGCATTCTATTTGTGTTGGTTACATAATTTTATGTCAATTTGAAGATGTACAAAATTACAAGGATGGTATCCAACCTATCAATCAGATCACTGCTTAATGATGCCCCTTTGTGAGAATGGCCTCTCATAAGAAGGGTCCTGGGAAACTCGCCCTCTTCCTGTGTTTCCATTCCTTCTTGTTGGCCACCTTGGGAGACACTGTAGACCTGTCACCTTTCCACCGACCCTTGATCACCCACTGGCCTTTGATCTTCCAACATTCTGCATCATTGCATATGGACTAATATTGGACTTCTGAAGTTGAGTTGGACTGGGCTAGGAGGCTTTCTTGATTTATAATTACTTATTGATATGAAGTTCTCTCAAACTTATATGAGTGTCTCTGAATTTGTTTTTCTAGTCAAGTCCATCTAATGCATTATCTTGTTGAGGTCTTTCTCTGACCCTGTATTTTTTGAAGCAGGATGTTCTTTAGCATTTGACCTTTTCTGATAACATATCCCAGTCCACGAGGCAAAGTTTCCCCATCTGCCCTTCGAAGTAGCATTCTGACTGTGTGTTTTCCAACAGAGATTTGTTCATTCTTCTGGGAGTCGATGATATATTAAATATTCTTTAACAACATGATAATCCAAATTCATCAGTTCTTCTTTGGCTTTTCTTGTTTGTTGACTATCCTCCCATGCATATGAAATTATTGAAAATACCATTGATGGGCCAGGCTTATCTTTGCCTTCAAAGTAATATATTTTCTTTTAACACATTAAAGGAATCTTAGGAAGAAAATTTGACCAATAAAATATGCTATATTACTTTTTGGTTTCTGCTTCCATGGGTGCTCAGAATCTTTCCAAGTAAAATGTAACTCTCAACAACTTCAAAGTGATGTCAACCTCCAATAATTAATTTGATAATGTTCCAGATATTATACAATGAAGCAATTATCTTAATATTGATAATAAATATTTTAGAGATTTCACAATGAAACTACGCATATGAAATGATTGTTATCATTGATACATTGACTTTTCAATCTCTCTTATGCATTTTGGTCTAATTAATCCTGCAAGATTGAAGATGTCAAGAGTTCTATTTTACTTGGATTCACAATCAATGAAAAGTTCTAGAGGTGTATTGGATTGTAGGTTGAGCTGCTCACCACAGAGTAAGCAATTAAAACTCCACAAACTATATATGAGAAAAATAGGGTTTTAAGCACTTGCAAAGATTCACAAACTCAGAAATTCAAATGGGTTCTTCTGTTCTATAAGACTGCTTTGAGTCTGAATTGATTGGTGACAGAGAGTTTTGTTTTGTTTTCCACTTACACAGGCTGAGAAAGCAGCAGTGAAGAAATCAAGTGATATATTGAATTCGTTCAATCTGTTGCAAAGGATCTGTTTAAAGTGTTAAAAAAAAAGATGTCACTTTGTAGACTAAGGTATGCCTGACCCAAATCAAGATACTTTTAATTGTCTCCTGTGTATGTGAAAGGTGGACGATATATAAGGAAGAATGGAGAAGAACTGATACATCTGCTGAGGAATTTTAAATATGCCATGTAATTCTAGGATGAATAAATCATTATTGGAAGAAGTGTTCAGTAAGCTCCATGAAAGCAAGGATAGAAATGCTTCCTCTCAAGTACTTTATTTATTTAAAACATTTTTAACTTGTCACATTTAAAAGTAAAGTTAATATAAAGAGTATCACATATAAGTTAGACAAATTGAGTCATCATAACAAATTAACCACAATTATTGTATCTATTGTTCTGTATTGTATCTATTGTTCTTTAAAATTATTAGAACTACAATAGAAATTCAAACATTATGTCATTTTATCCTACTCTCTCTTAAAGCACATTTCAACAAGCACACTTTTGCATTTCCATAATATTATTCTATTTAAAAACAACTAAAAATTCACTGGTGCAGTTGTAATCCAATCATTCCAATTGCCCCCAAATTGATCTTATATACTTTTAATATAAATTCCCCAGGTTGTATTTAGTTAAGACTTTCACTATTGTTTGTTTCAAACCTAAAATAATCCTCCAGCTATTGTCTCTTCTTTCTACTCCATAAATTGTGCACAAACTGGGTCCCATATATTTGTCTCTATTTTCTCATTGATGATCTGTATAGCTCTGCCCATTCCTGTCACCTCAGTTCTCTGAAGAGACAAGCATGTTCTTTGATATGAAGGATCATAAATCTACTTGTAACCTTGACTAACCTCCATAAGCCAAGTCCAGTGTAGTGTATATCTTCTATCAAGATATCAGCAATGAATGTCAACTCACAAGGTCAACAGCTTCCTCATTTCCTTCAGTCTGGCTCTGGTTAACTCAGCCATAGACATTCCAAGGTAAGTAGATGGATAGCAGTAGCAAGCTCAAGGCTTTATATACAACTTCCTCCACTTCAGACTATCTGGTCCACTCACATATTCTCATCAATGCTAACCCTTGAGGGTTATGTCATACCATAGTCAGATGCCCCACAAACGTTTAAACTTCAACCCAGCTAGCCCTCCCTGCCTATCACCTCTTTTTTCCTGAAGACCAGTTGGACAAATTCCAGGGGCTAAATTCAACCCATGTCTTTGTCTCTGCATGTTCCCCGTGTTCACTCTCAAGTGAATACAGATGGTCATCTAATGGAAGCATACCAGCCACAGGCTCTTTTTAACTTTCAGTCCCAGAAGGGAGTGTTCTCCAATAAGCAAATATTTTTCCAGCCTAAGCATGTCCACCAGCAACATAGAACTTACAGCTAAAAAGTAATTTCAAACATGGTTGGTTCTAATAATCCAAATTCAGCATTATTTTCCATAGACTATCTCATTAAAAAATATGCGGTTCACAGGTTGAATCCATTGATCAGCCTCCTATCGGCATCTTATTAAACAGCACAGCTTCTGCCAAAAGTTCACAAAGCAGCTGCACTTCCTCCAGTTGCAGTTCAACCACTCAAAATCAAAATGTTCACTTCCCTTGTCCATGCCTTCCTTCTTTCACAAGGAATTAGGAGCCATTACAAAGGGTCCCGCAGCACCCAACAAATAAGTAGCCCCTGCAGAGGCATGTGTGATCACCTCTGTATATTCAAAGGATAAGGAAAATCAAACACCATCGAATTGCCATAAATGGGAGGTCAGATATGCCTCCACCATACACCCTTATTCTTTTGTTTCTTTAACACCCAGGCCAGTACCAAATTGAGCTTCTTTCCTGATTTTTAGTTTTAAAAGTGGTTCATTAGAATCTTCTACTATTATTGTTGCATTGTCTAATTCTCACTTCAGTTATATGAGTGCGGTAGTTGTACAATTGTCAATTTAAGGTGTAAGTGTGTAGGGGTGGCGTCTAACAAGTCAATCAAGCCATAGCCAATGAGGCTCTGTGTGGGCATAGCCTTTCCCTAAGGATTTTGGGAATTCCAGCATTTCCTCTTTGGAGGTTGGACACTCTCTTCTGATACGCTGGGAGAGATAGCATGGACCTACCGTGATGCAGCCCTGGGTGCTGGAGAAGCCAAGCAGAGACCCTGCCAGTGCTGAGATGTTTCCAATGCCACTGAATTCAAAGGCTTTCTACCCACTGGCATCACTGCATGTGTTTCATGAGTCTGAAAAGGACTTTATAGATTGGTATCAGACATATGGGCTAATACTGGACTTATGGACTTGATCTGGACTAGGCTGAGATGTTTTCTCAATGTTCAATTACTCTTGTATATAAATCTTTCTTATACACATATGTGTGTCCATGGATTTGTTTCTCTAGTCTACCCAAATTAACACAATGAGTTTGATGAGCATGTATTTTATGGGTCATTCATTGAGTACATATAAGTATATTAAAATTATGTTTTCTTATTATAGTATCATTTTAAATATTATGTAGTGCCCTATGTCTCTCATGGTGGATTTTGCCTTACAGGAAATTTTATTGTTAATTAGTATTGTCACTCCTGCCTTTATTTGGTTTCTATTAGCCTGATATATTTTATTTCATCCTTTGATTTTCAGTCTTTTTTGTTTCTATGCATGTGTGTGTTCGATTTGTTTCTCCTAAGCACCATATTGATTTGTGCTGTCATCTTATTCAGTCTTCTCCTCTCTGTGTCTTGACTGATGTATTAAGCCCATTACCCTTCACTGTTGCATCGGTAGGTGTGGGTTTATCGCTATGGTTTTGCTCTGTGTGTTTTTGTGGAGGTGTTGCTTTCTTTGTTCTCCCTGAACTTCTGTACTGAGTTCCTTTTGTTTGTGGATTTTATTGTCATTTTTTCCTTTGGTATTTATTCCTTTGATATTTTATTTTTTTAACTGGCTTTTCCTAATTTTCTTCTTTTTATTTTCATGAGTTTGTTTCTATTTTATTGGAGGTTTTCTTGTTATTTTTCTTTGTATAGAGGTACTTAGTTTATTGTGCCAGCTGGCCGATAAACACATGTGGGATTAATTGAAGAGCGGAGAGATAAATAATTCAGCGAGCCTTGCCTTTCTTATCTCTCGCTCTTTGATCATCGAACCAGTGTGTGGCTGCCTTGCATGTTCTGTGCCTCAATTTGGAAACTACACTACCTGTGGGACACATAACCTGTGAAATCTGTCGCTCTAATTCGAGGTTCCTTTAAGACCTGCTTAGCCACACAATTGGAATTTACCTCTCTTGAGCTGGGGACTGACTGTTAGGGACTTGGCTGACTTTGGTGACCTGTCTTGCTGTTTGCTGACTGTGCCCGGATAGCCTGAATTTCTCTACAGAGGATTACCTGGCAGCCCTCAAGACTGGAAGGACTGCCAGTGCCTTACAAATGTCTCATGGGAGTGAGTTACACTGAGCCAGCAGTACTGCTTTATAATTTAACTGTTTACCTCTTGTGTTATATATCTATTTATCTGTATAGATAATTATTAGAAATCTGGATTTGTCTCTCTAGAGAACCCCGTCTATCACACTATATATTAAACAATATCTATGAGGAGGTAACAAAAAAAAAATCTGTAATGCTTTTTCAAAGTTATGTATTACATTTTTTTAACAAAACAACCTAAAACCTTCAAAGTACTCTCCATTAACTTAATAGATTTGTAAAATCTGCAATTCATTCTTGTAAACATTTTTCAAACTCATCTGTTTAGATGGCTGACAGCACATCCCTCTTTTTTCTTCACTTCTCTTACATCATCAAATTGTTGTCCTTTCCATGTCTCTCTTCATTCATGGAAACAAAAAGAAGTTGCAGAGAGCAAGGTTAGACGAGTAAGGTTCGTGGGGCGAGAAAGTCATGCTAGTTTATGCCAAACACTGGCACACTGAGATGGCTGCATAAGCAGGTGCATTGTCGTGCTGGCAAAACCAGTCACCCATCTGACACAAATCGGGCCTTTTTTATCAATATTGTTATGCCGTCTTTTCAGAAGCTCTAAACAGAACATTTGATTAACAGTGTGATCTGGTGGAAGGAACCCCAAATGCACTATGAGCAGACATTTTAATTCATTCAGGAAACTGATGGATGTCCAGGACAAAGTTTGTCCATAAGCTGACATTTCACCTTTTTTGAAATGAGAAAACCACTCACACAGTTGAGTTTTTCCTATAGCCTTGTTCTTGTGAGCTGTGTTCAACATCAGAAGCGTTTCTGCTACATTTCCCCCAAGCAGGAAACAAAATTTCATAGTTTCATGCTGTTCCCTTAGATCTGCCATCACAAAAAATGAGAATCCAGTGAAACTGCTTTTGCTAAAAAGTTCACTGTGACCAGAGACCTTCCCAAGTAATGCCACTGGGTGCACTAACTCAATGCTTGCCTAGTGGGGGAAAAAAAATGCATACTATGAGAGCTGCAACCAGCTGAACTTTTATTCCTTTTCTGGGGGGGGGGGTACCCTCTCTGATTCTCTACTGTGATCTATTTGTCTTTTATCAAAATAAAATACACGTATACAGTTTTTTTTCCCTGCAACCTGGTTGGTTGCAGAGTGGATTGGGTATTGACTGCTAACAGCAGGGTCAGCAGTCAACTGGCTGCCACTTCATTAGGGAAAGATGATGTTTTCTACTCCTGTAAAGAGTTACCGTCTCACTTCTGGGAAGATGGGGGGCCAGGGGACCCACATACTCTGAGAGCTCTTTTGAACAAGGCGGGTTTGGTGTTCAGGTAGCCGAGTGGTAGGAATCTAATGAGTGAAATATCCCCCCGGGACAGCACCCCACACCCACCCCACGCATTTGTCCTGAGCTGGGGCCTCGGCCATCCTGTCCCCGATTTGTTGGACATATTGAGTCAGTAGGCTGCTGCCTCCGGCCGCGACTGGCTATAGCTCCACTCCATCCCAAGACTGGGACCCTGAGCCCAGAGTTGCTTACCTGTTTTGCCGAGACACGCACAGTGGTGGCAGGACACCCTACAGCTGCTGCCCACTCACGGGTCCCCACTAGGAGAGAAGCTTCCCATTCCCACGGTTCCTCTCTCCCCACATGGCAGCGATCTGCCCCTGAGCACACGTCCCTCCCTTAATTCATCCAAGGCCCGAGTAACTGACCTGCGATGTACCAGGGGCTGCCTGGGTGACCCCACAGGGGACCATCCATCTCCATTGCTGCCTGGGACCTCTCCACTGGCACCCCGCTTGCCCGGCCGCCTGCCCCAGCCAGCTTTCTCCCTCCACTCCGGGCCATGAACCTGAGCTGAACACTTCCCGCAGGCGCGGCCTGGAGCCCAAGTACTGGGTTTCTGCTGAAGCCACTTCAGGCTGTCCTGTGTCTCCGTGGAGACCTGTGGTCGCCATCTGGAGTGCTAAGCCTGTCTGCCAGGGCGCCCCTTCCAGTTCTGGCAGCGCCAGGCAGAACAGTGGGCGTTCCTGCCTACTGGGAGTGCCAGCGACAGGGCCTTGAACTCCATTGCCCTCCATGGTGCTCTGTGGGGAGTCCAGTGGCCAGTGGCTCAGAGCTCTGAGCCTGCCATGGGCGCATTCCTCCCAGGGTGGAGGGCAGGCGCCATTGCCCGCTGCTTCCCGCCAAAGCCACCGCTGTCCGATCAGGCTCAGAAAACATTGCTGAGGAGCCTGTGCGCTCACAGGGCCAGCGGCTCAAGTGATAAACCCTGCATGCTAGGGAGCCTAGCACATGGCTTTGCGGTCCCCTCCAGGCCGTCTGCACTCTCTGGTCACTGTGGTGCCCTGCGAGGTAGCCAGCACCAGGGTCTAAGTCTGCCCCAACCCTTCCCAGCTGGCATTGGAGGCAGGAGCTGTGGACTGCGCCTCCAGCAGCACCCCTTGCGTCCCCAGCCCTTTCTGCCCAGTGCAGGAGGCTCGCCCCTTTTCGGTTTCCCCACCTGTGTAGCCTCTCACAGGCTCAACACTACAGGCCTTTTTAACAAGTGGTGCTGGAAACAATGGACATCAACGTGTAGAAAGGTGAAACAAGACGTTTCCCTCACCCCATGCACAAGAATAAACTCAAGGTGGATCACAGACTTAGAAGTTAAACCCCAAACCATCAGGATCATCAAGGAGGGAATTGGGACTAACCTCAGAGCACTGGCCCAGGGAACTCATAGGCTCATTGCAATAGGGAAGGGTACACACACAGGTGAACTAAACATCGAAAAATGGGATTTAATAAGAATAAAACACCTGTGCACCTTGAAAGACTTCACAAAGAGGGTGACAAGACAACCCACAGACTGGGAGAAAATATTTAGTAATAACACATCAGACAAAGGGCTCATTACTAAAATCTACAACACCATCATGATCTTCAAAAAAGAGGAAAACAGTTGATCACCTAAGGAAGTGGACAAAAGAACTCCAAAAACTTTCACAAAGGAGGAGACCCATATGGTCAATAAGCATATGAGAAATTGTTCCAGGTCCTTAGCCATAAGAGAAATGCAAATAAAAACAACCATGAGATATCACCTAATACCCCTGAGGCTAGCTCAAATCTGCAAATCAGAGAGCAACAAGTGTTGGAGGGGCTGTGGTGAAGTAGGAACCCTCCTCCACTGCTGGTGGCCTTGTAGATTTGTACAGCCACTGTGGAAAGCATTCTGGAGATACTTAAAGAAAATGGAAATTGATCTACCTTATGACCCAGCCATCCCTCTACTGGGCATATACCCGGTGGAAGCAGCAAATAAAACATGACCAGTCATCTGCGCTCCAATATTTCTTGTGGCACAATTCACAATTGCAAAGACTTAGAAACAACCTGTTTCCATAGATAGATGAGTGGATTAGTAAACTCTGGCACATACACACAATGGAGTAGTATGCAGCACTGAAAAGCACTGATGAGCGCATGAAACATGTCGTTTCCTGGGGAGAGCTGGAAGGAATCATGTTAAGCGAGGTAAACTAAACTCAAAGGGCAGGTACAACATGAGTCCCCCAAGGTAAGTAAAATCAGCCCACCAGGAACAGAAGAATAAACACCTCACTCACAATAAATTGGTGGAAGCATAGGTAGTTGGAGCGATGGCAAGCCACACCTAGGCAGGTACATGAAAGTCCAGCATGAAGAAGGGGAAGGTGGCAGGTGGAGGGAGAGGTGAGGCAGGAGAAACTGAGTTGATGGCACGGGGGGAACAGGGCACTAACACATCCAGGGGGAGAGTATTGGATGTGTCCCCACAGAACTGAAACATGCATACGGACCCCACCATGACACGCCAAACCAGGAGGGCAATGTAACACGTGGAGGAATCCACAGAGACTGCATCATATGCCGGCCCTAACCGACCCCTACCATGGAAGGGAGTACCACAGAAAAGGAAAATAGATCGTCTGGTGTGGGAAAGGAACTGACCTACCACACCACACCCAGAAGGAAGCTGAAGCAAAGGAAGGAGGAAGAATGGAGCGGAGCACACCTGGGCCCACCAAGCTCAGAGGACATTAGTCATCTTAGAGGGCCCAATGTACAGAGAGGACCAAATAAGCGGCCCCATGACGAGATGCGACATCTTGCACTGACCCATGGCTTTACACGGCACAGCACGGGAGACACAGTGTGTGATGTGCGACTGAGCTGACCCCACAACACTGAGGTAAGCACTGGGGGCGTGCAATGGAGCAGCGGGGGAATCAGAGCAAGGAGGTCCTGTGGGAGTATAAAGGAGGGACTCTGGAGCCAGGATGTGGCACCCTATCCGACTCCTGCAGAAAACACCCCTCAAGGTCAACAAACAATCCTTAAACTACTAACAGGTCTTTTTTTTCTCTTTTTTTTTCTGTCTTTTTCCCCCCTCTTCTTTTAAAGTTTGTGTCAGTGGCTTTTTTGTTTGTTAACTTGTTGGTGTTGCTGCCATCGTCACAATGTTTTTATGTGCCACTTTGGTGCTGTCAAAGCCATCCGCATTTTTATGTACATATTACTATATCTGCAGGTCTACCCAGATAAGACAGGCTAGACAAACGATGTGAGAAGAAAATAACGGGACCAACAGTCCTGGGGGGACATGAGAGTGTGGGAGGTAGGGGAAGGGAGGAGGTGTTGCCAACTCAGGGACAAGGGAACAATGAGTGGTTCAAAACCAGTGAGGGAGGGGATGAGAGGACTGGTAGGGAGTGACCAAGGGCAAGGTAACTGAGAGGAATTACTGAAACCAGAATGAAGGCTGAACATGGTAGTGGGACAGGAGGAAAGCGTAAGGAAATAGAGGAAAGGAGTAGGAGGCAAAGGGCATACATAGAAGCCTAAATACAGACATGTATGTATGTAAATATATTTATGATTATGAGGGAAATAGACCTATGTGCATATATTTATAAGTTTAGTAGTAGGGTACCAGGTGGACATTGGGCATCCTCATGCACATTCCCTTAATACAAGAGCACCTTGCTGAGCTAAATGGTCATTTTATGATACCCACCTTCCCGACATGATCACTGAAGACAGACGTGTGCATAAGCAAATGTGGTGAACAAAGCTGATGGTGCCTGGCTATCAAAAGTTATAGCATCTGGAGTCTTAAAGGCTTGAATGCAAACAAGTGTCCATCTAGCTTGGAAGCAACAATGCCCACAGAGAAGAAGCACACAAGCCTGTGTGAACACGAGGTGTTGAAGGGATCAGCTAGCAGACACCAAAGGACAAAAACCAACATTGTGTGATCAACCTTAGATGAATGTGGACATAAGTAAGTGTGGTAAAGAAGGCTGATGGTGTCCGGGTATCAAGAGATATTGCATCTGGGGTCTTAAATCCTTGAAAGTAAACAAGCGGCCATCTAGACCAGAAGCAACAAAGCCCACATGGAAGCAGCACACTAACATGTTTGATCATGAAGGGCCGAGGGGACCAGGTCTCAAGCACCAATGGCAGGGTGGGGTGGTGGAATCATATCATCGTGAATGAGGAGAGTGCATGATGGGACCCAATGGCCATCTGTGGACAACTGAACATCCCTTGCAGAGGGGTCATGGGGAGGAGATGAGTCAATCAGGGTTCAGTGTAGAAATAGCGAAACTCACAACCTTCCTTTAGTTCTTAAACACTTCCTACCCCCAACTATCATGGTCCCAATTCTACCTTGCAAACCTGGTTAGACCAGAGGATGCACAGCACAAGGGTACAGATGGGAACTGGAAACACAGGGAATCCAGGACAGATGAACCACTCAGAACCAGCGGTGAGAATGGCGATACCGGGAGGGAAGGGCCGAGTGAAAGGGGGAACTGATCACAAGGATCTACATATAATCTTCTCTCTGGAGGATGGGCAACAGAAAAGTGGGTGAAGGGAGATGCTGGGCAGTGTAAGATAAGATAAAATGATAATTTGTAAATTATTAAGGGTTGATGAGGGAAGGGAGCGCATGGAGGGTGGGGGTGGGGAACAAGGAAAATGAAGAGATGATTCCAGGAACCCATGCGGAAAGTGAATGCTGAGAATGATGAGAGCAACGAATGTATAAGTGTGCTTTACACAATTGATATATGCATGGATTGTGATAAGAGTTGTGTGAGCCCCAATAAAATGATTTAAAAAAAAGAGTTACAGTCTCAGAAACCCAAAGGGGCAGTGATATTCCTTCCTACAGGGTCCTATATGAGTTGGTCTTTGTTGATGTCAGTGAGTTTTGAGTTCGAGTCCCTCAAGAACTTCACACTTAGTAAAACAGAGAGTAGTCAAAAAGAGGAAGATGATTCATAAGATAGATTGACATTGGCTGAAACTATGTGCTCAAACTTCACAATTGGGAAGATGTCTTAGTACTAAGCAGTGTTCTCTCTGTCTTTCATGGAGTTACTTTCAGTTATAACCAACTCCATGGCACCTAACAAGGGAAGAACATCAGTAAAACCCTGATGTGGTTAGCAATAGTTTGGCATTAAAACCTATTCAGATGTGGAAAAGAAAGTTGATGGCGCCCGGCTATCAAAAGATATAGCATTTGGGGTCTTAAAGGCTTGAAGGTACACAAGCAGCCATCTAACTCAGAAGCAACAAAGCCCATATGGAAGAAGCACACCAGAAGGAATCAGGTATCATGTATCAAAGTACAAAAAAACATATCATTGTGAAGGAGGGAGAGTGTGGATTGGGGACCCAAAGCCCATCTGTAGGCAACTGGACATATCCTTACATAAGGGGCTCAAGGAGGAGATGAGTCAGTCAGGGTGCAGTGTAGCAACTAAGAAACAAACAATTTTCTTGTAGTTTTTAAATGCTTCCCCACCACCTCTGCCCCTCCCCACTCTCATGATCCCAATTCTACCTTAGAAATATGGCTAGACCAGAGGATGTACACTGATATAGATAGGAACTGAAAACACAGGGAATCCAGGGCAGATGATCCCTTCAGGATCAGTGCTGAGAATGGCGATACTGGGAGGGTGGGATAGAGAAGGGGAACCGATTACAAGGATCTACATAAAACCTCCCTGGAGGATGGGCAACAGAAAAGTGGGTGAAGGGAGAAATTGGACAGTGTAAGACATTACAAAATAGTAATAATTTATAAATTATCAAGGGTTCCTGAGAGTGTGGTGAGAGGGGGGGGGGAATGAGGAGCTGATACCAAGGGCTCAAGTAGAAAGACAATGTTTTGAGAATGATGATGGCAACATATGTACAAATGTGCTTGACATACAATGGATGGATGGATGAATTGTGATGAGTTGTATGAGCCCCCAATAAAATGATTTTTTAAAGGGGGAAAAACCTACTCATAATCTTTGGGAGAAAGATTTAATGATCAGCTCTTATAAAGAATGTTATTGCTTTCCATCATTTTGTGGTATCCAGTCAATTCCAACTCATTGTGACCCTTCAAAACCCCAATATGTTAGCTTACATTATCACATGGGCTCACTGAGTATAAAATAAACCCAGCAGCATTTAACAACATGAAGAATCAACTTCCTTCCCTTTTTGCAGTTTGAAAATCATCGTCTTTGCATTGGACATTTTGGTAATAGACTTTACATTCAATAATTCTGTTAAATTCTGTAAGTTGTTATAGTTAAAATTCAGTGACACTACCTGTAAATAGGTTATGTGAATTTTTATTTCATTTCTTTTCACTGGCCTTCATAACCATACCACAAAATGTGCCACTTTCAAAACAGATATTTAATGTTTCCACAGGTCTAGATGTTGGCTCTCAGATCTTAATCGCCGATTCTTGGGAACATGACCTTCTTTGGAAATAGGGTTTAAAAATACCATTCATTGAGTAAGACTTCAAACTTAAGTTTGGTGTGTCACAATTTATTCTATACCATTTTTTCTCATACTTAAAGAGCTATTATTTAATGATGTTTTTTAAAGTTTTGTAATAATTATGTTTGGAGTAATTGAGGGATTTTGTGAAACTGGGCATGACAGTTTGTATCAGAGTGTCTAGTAGCTATCATCTATCTATACTCTATATTTCATGGATATAGATAAAGAGCAAAAATGTTTTCACATTACTATTTAAAATATTGTCATTTTGTGAAAAATACAAGGGGGAGATTTCATAGCTATGTGTGCCTTGCTCAAAAATAATACAGAGTAAGAAAAAGGCAGACACCTAATGCTTAGTCATGTCTTTGTTACCTTAGTGTGGTAATCCTGGGTTTAGTCATGTACTCTCTAAACTTAAGATTTTACACCACTGAAATATAAATGCAAATTAAAAAATATTCTAATATTATTAATAAACAGTTAAGAATTGAAAATGTTATATCATGTTATATCATTAAAATGTTATAGGAGTGAGTAATGTTCATCATGAATTTTGAACTTAAGTTATATTACAAGTTAGTGAAATTTAATGCACATAACTCTTGAGTCTAGACCTTCCTCTGTGACTTAAAGTCAACAGCTCTTGGAAAGTATGCTAATTTTTATTTTTTCACTCTTAGAGTATGAAGCACAGCACATACCCTGTCTAAATTCTTTAAGTTATTGTGAAGACTCATGCCATTAATAGGAAACAATTGTGTAAACTAGCATGAGTTTATTGTTACAATATTATAATACAAATATCAAATTACTGAACCAATAATAAATGAAGACGTGTGAGGTCTGCAGAGTTCACAGGAATTAAAAGTATCCATCTTGGGCTGCCCAAGAGGGTGATGGAGGAGAAACTGGAAACAAATAAGAAGGCATTATACACAGCCCCATGTTTCAATATATTTTTATTTGCATTTCTTCACTTGAAAATTTAAAACAACTTAAGATAAATCCAAGGGTTAAGGAAAGGCATAAAATATAATAATTTTTAAAGAAATGCATGTCAATAGAGAAATGCAGCATTATTAAATAAATTGCTAGTGAATCACTTTATTTTCTTTGAGAAAGAAAATTTAATAAATAGAAAAGACACCCAATTCATTACATGTGAGAATCATTTTTGTTGTACAAATAATGTTATTTCATCTTAATAAAATAAAATGAAAATACAACAACATATAATAAGTTGATTTCCTTATAATCTTTCTTTTCCTATTTGATTTTTATTTAAAAATTCAAATGTCATTTATATTAGATGATTTTTAGTTATGCAAAAATATGTGCTCTGAAAACACATGAACATTATATAGATTTATAGAAATTATTTCTGGGAATTTTTTAGATAACTTTTGAAATATTTTCTCTTTATTTTTTGAAAGTTCAAGCTTTACAAAAGGATTTATGTCACTCATAATAATAGTAATGAGAAGAATCATAACTTTGTGTCTAAAGAGATTACTTATATTTGCATTATCAGTTAAAGTATTTTAAAATGTCTATTGTTATATATTGTTTAAGTCATTCCTTTGGTATTTCTTGTATCCAAGAGAATTCCAGTTTTTATTTTCTCACTTTTTCTCATGGGCATAATCATTTGCACTGGTATTACATTTTAAGTTAGTCCTTCTCAAATGATGCTTGCCTGTAAAAATTTTACTAGAATTTCATTATTCCAGGGGGATGCCCTTGAGCAGGGACTATCCTTTCTGGCTACTAGGTGCAAGGAAGGGTTAAAAAAAAAAGTCCAGGTGTCCCTCTGAGAGATATGTAGTGTATTCATGGGAAAATTTACTTGCAGAGATGCAATATCATGACCCAAATTGGCAGGCAGGCTCGGGGTAGGTTCATACTTCATTTCAAGCAAGAGTTTTCTACTGTTTAGAAAAGAGGGGTTGGGAGGTGCTTGTGAAGCAGGCCTGAAACAGTTGCCACTGGCACAGGTTGGCATGTCAGTGTTCTAGGAACTGCTCTTTTAAGGGCAGCCCACGTACGTCACTTCCAAACATCCTTGGTGATCACATGTGTGGGTGGTCAGTCCTGGCACGAGGTCTTGAAAGGGATGAGTAGCCAACGGGAGGCCAAGGACAAGCTAGGTGTGGGTGCTCGCTTACCATACATTTATAATATCTTTGCCTTGTTTTGTCCAAAAAATATATGATACTATCTTCTCTTATTTTGCGACAGTAAAATATGAAAATTATTTAAGAAAAATATCTGACTTTCAGGATTTTTGAAAAAGCTATTAATAACCCTCAACATTTGAAAACAAGCTAAGAGAAATATGCAACCAGGAATTTTACATAGAGGTGCAAATGATATTCATTGTTGTGGTGCTGTGCTAAACACGTGATTGGAGTTTGAATGTGCCCGATGTTACACAGCAGAAAAAATTCACTCTTGGAAATTCTGTAAGGGAGTTCTACTCTGAGCCATTTAAAATTGAGCATCACTAATTTAATTATATTTTAATTTTATACTTGACAACGGACTCTAGTTTTACATTTTTCCCCAAGCCATTTTATTAGAGGCTAATCCAGACGACATACCATTCCATAGTTCAATCATATCAAGCAGTATTGTACAATCACTATTACAATCAGTTTCAAAATATTTTCTTCTTCCTGTACTTACTGATATCCATTCCCTTTTATCCATTCCCTTACCCACCTGCTGTACCCCTAAGAACCTTTGTTCAGGTAGTTGTCTCTATAGATTTACTCATCCTTGATTTTTGTTTTTATAATTTAATCATTTTATTTGGGGCTCATACAACTCTTTATCACAATCCATACATACATCCATTGTGTCAAGCACATTCGTACATTTGTTCTCATCATCATTCTCAAAACATTTGTTTTCTGCTTGAGCCCTTTGTATCAGCTCCTCATTTTCCCCTCCCTCCCTGCTTCCCCCTTCTCCCACCCCACTGAACCCTTGATAATTTATAAATTATTATTATTTTGTCATATTTTACATTGTCTGATGTCTCCCTTCACCCACTTTTCTGTTGTCTATCCCCCAGGGAGGAGGTTATATGTAGATCCTTGTAATCGGTTCCCCCTTTCTACCCCACCTACCCTCCACCCTCCCAGTATCACCACTCTCAGTACTGGTCCTGAAGGGATCATCTGTCCTGGGTTCCCTGTGTTTCCAGTTCCTATCTGTACCAGTGTACAATCTCTGGTCTAGTTGGATTTGTAAGGTAGAAGTGGGATCATGATAGTGGGGGGTGGGGGGAGAGGAAGCATTTAGGAACTAGAGGAAAGTTGTATGTTTCATCATTGCTACACTGCACCATGACTGACTCATCTCCTCCCCATGACCCTTCTGTAAGGGGATGTCCGATTTCCTACAGATGGGTCTTTGGTCCCCAATCTACACTCCCCCTCATTAACAATGATTTGAGCTTCTGTTCTTAGATGCCTGATACCTTCGACACCTCATAATCACACAAGCTTGTGTGTTTTTTCCATGTGGGCTTTGTTGCTTCTCAGCTAGATGGCCGCTTATTTACCTTTAAGCCTTTAAGACCCCAGATACTACATCTTGCCATCCTTGGTTTTATATACTGTAAACATAGAAAAACACATAGCAGAGAGTCCAGGAGTCTACCAACAAATATACACATAATCAGTACATATTTGATATTTGCAATCAGGTGACTCAATGTTAATTGACATAGGCGTGACTTAGGAACTGAGGGATAAGCCTTGAGTTCGTGTTGCAAGTGGTCCTCTGAACTATGTGTCTAAATCCTAGTCCCAGGAACCTATAAAGGTGCTCTTCTTTAGAACAACACGATTGTTCAGATGCAGTTAACTTTATCATTGTGAAATGAGATCATCCTCAATTATTATCTGGGTGAATACTAAATCCAATGCCAAATCTCCTTACACGAGACACCCAGAGAAGACAAAATGAAAAAGGAAGGACATGGGCATAGTTAGAGTTACAAACCAAAGAATACCTCAGGCCACCTGGAACTGGAAGAAGAGAAAAAGAACCTTTTTAGTCTCAGAGAGAGTGTGTGCTTATGGGTTTCCTATTTCCGTCCTTCTGAACTCTGTGGCAGTTTGCTATGGTATCTTTAAGAAATCCAAAAAGAATCAAAGAGTGAAAGCACAAGGTGAGAGAGAAAATAAACAGTAGTCTCAGAAGCCAAGTAAGGACAGTGCTTGAAGAAAGTAAGGGAGGAAGGCAGAAGGAAAGAAAGTAGGGAGGGAGGGAGGGTGAGGGGGAATGAAGGAAGGGAGGAAGGAAGGGATGATCCGCTGTGTCAGATGTGGCTTACTGGATCAGCTATGTCAGATGTGGCTTACTGATCATGACAGAGGATGCATGGGAACATGACACTGAATCTGCAGCATGAGGGCTTTGACGATTTTGACAGTGGAGGGGAGTATCTCATGCCCATTCATGAAGGAGGTTCATGGTGCCACTGTGGTTAAGCAAGCATATGGATGCTTACCAAAAGTTAGGTGTTCTAACCCACCTGCCACTCTGAAAGAGATGTGCCATCTGCTTCAATAAAGATGTATCCACCACTGTGTTACACAGGGTTCTCTAGAGAGATAAAACCAGATTGTTGATAATTATATATATGTTTATAAAGATAGATATATAAGATAAGAAATGAACTGTTAAAATATATACATATATATAATACAAAAAAATGAACAGTTAAATTATAAACAGATAGATATATAAGAAATGAACTGTTCAATTGTATACAGATAGATAGATATATAATTCAAGAAATGATCAGTTAAATTATAAAGCAGTACAAATGGCTCAGTGCAACTCACTCCCGTGAGAGAGCTGTGAGACACTGGCAGTCCTTCAAGTCTTGAGTCTTCTGTAGAGAGAGCTAGGCTGTCTCAGCACAGGCAGCAAACAGTAAGGCAGGTCACCAACTGTTAGTCCCCAGCTCCAGAGATGTACATTCCAACCATGTGGTCTTAAAGGGACCTCAACTTACAGTGACACAATCCACAGTCTAGGCATCCCACAGGTAATGTAGCTTGTAAATTGAGGCATAGAACAAGCAAGGCAGCCGCACACTGGTCCGATGATCAAAGAGTGAGAGACAAGAAAGACGAGGCTCACTGAGCCATTTATCTCTCTGCCTTTCAATTAATCCCACTTGTGTTTATCAGCCAGGCTGGCACAAGAAACTAACTATCTCAACCACCATCCAGTTTATTCTGACATACACCTATGGGGCAGTTATCTCTCTATTTTGTTATGTAGTGTATCAATTAGAATCAACTACACAGCAACAGGTACTCATCAACACAATCCATTCTTAAATATAATGGTTTCTGTCCTTCTAGCTTGTCAAACAGGCCATATTGACGATAACATTTAAAACCTGTGATTACATTTTCTCAAATTGCTAAACACTCCTAAATACAAAGAAAAGCAAAAAAAAAAAAAGAAGTAAAATATTGGCACTTACTTCCTCACTCACTTCCATCAAGTGCTTCAGACTCAAATTGCATCAATAGGACAGAGTAGAACTGCCCCGATGGGTTTCTGAGACTGTAACCTTTTGTGGGACTTGAAAGCCTCATCTTTCTTCTATAATGACTTTGGTATGAAGCAGCACTTATTTTTGTAAGAAGCTACTGTATTACCCTAAGATGGGGAAGTTGACAAAGTTAATTACTTGCCTCTTCTAGTATCTAGACACTCAAATTCACCGTGAAGTCCGGATTATAGTAGTAAATTTCCAATATCAGCAGATTCACAGCATACAAACCTTCAAAGCATGTTGATGTCTGCAGTTGTGTTGGGAGAAGAGAGTAGGCAGGCGACCAGGCGGGTGCACCGCAGGATCTGGATGGTGATACAGAAAAGAGTGAGGCGATAAGCAACCGTGGGCTGTGCTGACAGTGGAACCAAGTAGTGAGGCATCCATCCACTTTTCACAACCTTTCTTGGGCTTAAGATAGTATAATTGTATGACCTGACTGCACAAAATATAAATAACCATGAAAGCTTGTGATTTCCTTAACATGCACACCGAGGATGCCATGGCTGAAGGCAGATGTAAGTGGAGTTAGAGATGCTCCTTTCTCAGTGTTCCTGATGTTTCTACCCTTCATTTCACTGTTTCTGAACCCAGAGGGCACAGCAAATGTCAGTTTGTCTAGTGTCATAGCTGAAACTAGATGGTTTTCACCTCTTTGCTTATTAAAGGATGCAGATCCTGGGGGAAAATACAAATTTGTATTGTATTGACAGTGATCTGGTTAATTCCTTAAAAAATTTTTTTCTATGACAATTTGTATTTCCTAGAATTAAGAAGATGAGCTGGTATCATATGTATGTGTTCCTGGTCCTCAGAGTGAGATCAAAGCCTTCTTTCTGAGGCCTGAGCATAGCACAACGGCACATTAAGGCTGCTTCTCAGATAGTTAATATATTTTGGGACAAGTCAAAGAAATTGAAGTTAGCATGAGATTTAATGAGAAGAAAAATAATTTTCTTTGCTCAATGGAATTCATAAAAGTGCCTATTATAATTCAGGTAGCACGGATGCTCATTTTTCTATGCACTTGAATTTGAAAATTATGCTGAGTATGAGTCAACAAATTATTTCATAAAATAAGTTTAATCATTTTTAGTTTGATTGAATAAAACTTTATTATCAGAAGCTTTGGAAAATTGATTTTTGGATGGAGAGGGCTTTCCACGGCATTAAGCGATTTGCTTTTGCTTGTCAACAACATAGAAGCAAGACATATTTTATCTCATTTGGGCCTGTGGTTCTTGTTGGTTCATTAGCGTTCATTCAAGTTCATCCACAGTTAATACACTACATGCCACAGTTAATGCACTAATGCCTTAATGAGTGTGTATAAATAAGCTGAGCCCTGATTTAGTCTATCAATTCCCAAGATATAATTGCCTCTGTAATGTATATTGCTACTTAAGTTGTTGAAAAAGTGTGTTTTAAATGAAAAAACAAAAAAAATAAACCAACAGTTGGGCTTGCAAAATGCTATTGTAAGATTTCTGGTGTCATTTTTATAAAAAGATGCCATGGACATCTTTGACAACTGCTGATTCTTCTTTGTTTCCAACATTGACATTTCAATCACTATTAATTATCAACTCCTTTTGATGCCATGTTTGGTCAATTTCAAACCACAGAAATTAGTAAAAATCTTCAGTGTACTCATATTTTGCATTCATGTATGGAAGATTTAGTAAAAAGTTATCACATTAATTTGTCTTCTTGGAGGGTATGTGGGAATCACTGAAAGAATGTGTTTCTGGCCAAATCTGAAAATGTACTTTCTGACAATGAATGAAATAGCATTCATTTCAACATATTATTTTCAGCATGGTAAGGCATCTGATGGTTTGATTCAAAAGATAAATACCAGTCAATTTCAACTCACTAATGCCTAGTATGTTTGAGGTTGTCAAGGATTTTGTCTTGCTGGAACCACAATCAATGATCAAGGAAGCAGCAGTCAAGAGATAAAAGATGTGTTGCTTTGGATAAACCTGCTGTACAAGTGCTCTTTATGAATTCTGATATATGCCTTTGAATATATAGTAGTAAAATCACAATGAAAAATTAGGAATGAAAGAACTGACCATAAGATTCCAAATGATGGTTTGATACAACAAAGTAAAGTATTAAAGTGAAATGTGCAAAGTTATGGTATCAAAAATAGTTCCAGCAGAGCATAAACAGAAACTCAACCTGCATTCAGGAGAGTCTGTAGGATGAGGGATATCAATGCAGATATCAGATTGGTATTGACCGAACGCAGCTGATACAATAAATAGGGTTACCTGTGCTCTATTGACTATACAAAGACAATTGTGTGAATTATAACAAATTATGGATGACATTGTGAAAAATAAGAATTCTACAACATTTAACAGTGTTCACATTGAACGTGAATATAGATAATAGTTTTTGTTCAAACAGAACAAAGAGATACGGTATGGTTTAGAATATGAAAATGTGTCCATCGGGATTGCATCATTTAACCATGCCTTTTCAATCTGTATGCTGAACAAAGAATTATAGACACTAGGCTATATTAAAACATTATAAAATATTCATTAACATCCTGATATATGTAGATGACACCATTTTGCTTGCTGAAATTAAGGAGGACTTAAAGCATTTGCTGTTGAAGATCAAATATTGCAGCCTTCAGTATGGATTACAACTCAATAAAAAGAAAGCCAAAATCCTCATCTCATGATAAGCAGACATACACCTTAGAAAGCCTATAGGGTAGGTCTATCTCTATGTAGAGCATCAGTCAGAATCGACTAGACAGCAACAAGTGCGCATCAACACAATCCATTCTTAAAATGATTTCTGTCCTTCTTTCTAACTTGGCAAACATGCCTTATTAACAATAAAGTTAAAAATATATGACTACATTTCCTAACATTGTAAAAAACTAAAATATAAAGAATATAAAGAAAGGTAACAATAAGAATAATAACATAAGGGCAGTCACTCATGCACCCATTCATGCAATCGCTCATTGACAAGGAGTCACTTGAGACTCACATGGTAGGGTAAAACTATTCCTGGGGGTTTCTGAGGCTGCAACTCTATGTGAGCAGAAATCCTCTACTTTCTTCTATAATGGCTCCAGTAGAAAAGAGCACTTTTTTTTTTTAAGAAGCTACAGTATTATCTTATAAGGAAGAAATTGTCAAGTTAATCACTTGTCTCTTCTCATTTGTCTCTTCTAATCTCTAGAGACAATCAAATCCATGCATTCCAGATTATAGAGGTCAGTTTCCAGTATCAGTAGATTCATGGCCCACAAACCTTCACAGCAGCGATTCTCAACCTGTGGATCATGACCTCTTTGGGAGTTGAACGACCTTTTCACAGGAATCACTTGAATTATAACAGTAGCAAAATTACAGTTATGAAGTAGCAATGAAAAATTTTATGGCTGGGGGTCACCACAGCATGAAGAACTGTATTAAAGGGTCGTGGCTTTAGGAAGGTTGAGAACCACTGCTTTACAACACTTCAATAAAGACACCTTTGTTCTGAGGACAGAGAGCTGGCCATCAGAAGGGGTGCATCACAGGACGAAGGTGTGCCTGACCAAGCCATGTGTTTTCAATTCCTTCATATACATGTGGAAGTTGAACACTGAATACGAAAAACCAAAGAATAATTGATGCATTCTGGTGCCGCCAAAAGAGCAAACAAATCTGTCTTGGAAGAAGTATAGCAAGAATGCTCCTTAGAGGCTAAGATTGGGAGACATCTTCTCATGTACTTTGGACATGTCAGGAGAGCACAGTCCCTGGAAAAGGATATCAGGATATCATGGGGCAATGAAAAAGCAGAAGGTCATAGATGAGATGAATTGACACGGGGGTTGGAACAACGGCCTTAAATATAGGGAGGATTATGAGAATGACACAGGACCGGGCAGTGTTTGCTGCGAATGTCACCCTACCTTACCTCCTCCTGTTCATAGGCAGAGATAGCAGAGAACTCCACACAAAATGGACGGCAGCCACAAGCTTAGAGTCTAGAATTATAATACTTCATTATATGAAGGAATTGTTATTACAGAAGAAACTATGGTTACATGGGCCATATTAATTGACTCTATCTCAATATTGATGCCCAGGCTTTTGTAGATCGATGTTTTAAGTTCCCTGGCAAAAATGACCAGGAGTTCATCTACAGCATTGCAGCTTTAGTTTCTAAAAACGCTGCCAAATGATCTTCCAAATGTTTGTATCATTTTATATTCCTTCCAGTGATGTAAGATGTATCTAGTCACACGTCATCTTTGCCATCATTTCCTTTTCTCATTATTCTAAATATATATATTTGTCAGTGCTAATAGTCACTTAGCAACAGTTTATAATAGTTTATAATGGTTTTAATTTGTATTTCTTTAATGGATAACTACATTGGACATCATTACCTACTTTCCATTTGCAAATCCTTTTCACTGGAGTGGTCTAGATATAAATCCTTTGTCAGTTATTCTCTGCTAATCTGTAACTTGTCTGTTCCTCGTCTTCCAATGGCTATTGCAGAGCAATTTTAAAATTATTTTTTGATATTTTAAAATATTTTGGAATTCTTGTTCTTCACAATGTCTTTCATAATTTGATATTGTTTAATTTATTCTCTTTTGCAGTTCCTTCTCACAGATCCAATAAATATTTCTGTGAGTTAAGCAAATCACGCAGTGCCTCTATGAGGTGTTTACAATGATGTGGGGCTATAGAAAAATACCTCAATTCAAATATTTCATTTTGACTTAATGTTAAGTTTAAGTAAATTATTTTACTTTTAGACAAAATGTAATAGAAAGTTCAATCAACATAATATTAATAATATATAATAAATATGAAATTTCATCTAAAATATCATTAACTAAAATTGTTCCCGCTAAATGAAAGTATTATTTATAATGGTAAATATACTTTATCATCAACTATGCAAAATTATTACTTTACTGGTTAATTTACTTCTTAAGTTTTCATTTTCAAGAGAGGACCACAGACTACTTGATTTTATGTATTTAAATATTAGGAAACTTCACAGAAGCTTGTAATAAGAGACACTCAATCTTTATGAAGCTTTACTTACTAAACACTTTTATTGGGGTTCTTACAGCTCATTACAATCCATACATATCCACTGTGTCAAGCGCATTTGTTCATATGTTGCCATTATCATTTTCAAAGAATTCTTTCTTTCTTTTTTTTAAAGAATTCTCTTTCTACTTGAACCATTGATATCAGCTCCTCACTTTTCTCCACCCCTCCCCACCCTCCCTTCCTCACTAACCCTTGATAAATGATAAATTATTATTTTCATATCTCACATCCTCTGCTGCCTCCTTTCACCCACTTTTCTGTTGTTCACCCAATAGGATGGGATTATATGTCGATCCTTGTGATCGATTACCCCTTTCTCCTCCTACCTTCCCCTTCCCCTCCTGGTATCTCTATTCTCATTATTGGTCCTGAGGAGTTTATCTGTCCTGGATTCCCTGTGTTGCAGGCTCCTATCTGTAGCAGTGTACATGTCTGGTCTAGTCAGATTTGTAAGGTATAATTGAGGTCATGATAGTGGAAGTGGGGGTGGGAGAAGCATTAAAGAATTAGAGTAAAGTTGTATGTTTCATCAGTGCTATACAGCACCCTGAATGTCTCCTCTCTTCCTTTCTGCTAAAAAGCATTGAGAGATAACTGAGTTATTTACAATCTCTTTTAAGATTCTTTTGAATCTTGCATATCTGTATAATTGTCTTGGAACTTGGTGCTTTTATTATTCTAAGGTTAAAAAAGTATGACTGGTTAAGTAACATTTGCATAGATAAGAGTTTAGGAAAGTTTAAGTTCTTTGATGTTTGTTTTGTAACCAATTCCCTTGTGTAAGAAGAGTATAAAAAACAAGCTTCAAATATACTCAGTACTTCAGTCCATCAGATTGAAGTCCTCCCAATCCCATGCTTTGTATATATCTCTTTCTTTTCCTTCCATCCACACACCTCATTTCGTACCCAGCTTGACGCGGGATAGCTGGTCTAATCCCCTGCAGGTTACAAATTGGCTGCTAACTGCAAGGCCAGTGGTTTGAACCACCAGCAGCTCAGTGGGAGAAAGATAGGACATGTGCTCCCGCAGAAAGTTATACTTTCAGAAAGCGCCAGGGGCAGTTCTTCCTTGTCCTATAGGATCTCTAAGAGCCAGCATTAACTCTATGGCAGTGTTTGGTTTTTGTTTTTAGAACCCATGTTAAAGACCAAAATAGAACCACAGATAATGTCCCTCTATAGTATCCCTCTACCTCAAATTTTATCAGTAAATGTCTTGTACCGACTTTCAGTTGTCAACCACTTGGAATCAGACAGGGGTGTTGAGAAAGCAGAAGACAAAATCAGAAGGTGAGAGTAGAACATGACTATTGAGGAAAAACCTTCTGTAACACAACTCCTAACATAGACACAGAATATTTAAAGAATGTGAAGTTGGTTAGGTACCAAGACTAATCATAACAAAAGCAAAATCCTGATGCCAACTGAACGCCTTGATAGATTAACTTAATATTCACCAAATACACATCCAAGACCTAGTAGAAAAATATTTATTTTGAGATAAACATTTTGCTATGCCTCAGTTTCTACTGCTATATAATTTCAACCAGAGAAGTATGAGATAAACAAATATGCAAGGGTGAGCGAAGAAAGCAAATAATAGTTTAAAAAGGAGAGAAAAGAAGCAGAGCTGGATTCATAAATGACTCAGCTGTTGAAACTCTGGAACAATGAATGTACAATAACTGTGACTGATGGTGCTAGCTCTAGTGGAACAGGTGGAGAGCATCTCTACACAGAGGAAGAATTTTAGCCTGGCAATGGAAACCCTACATGTGCACCGAGATGGTGTTTCTTGTGTCTTAGACATTTGGAATATCAGATAAATAAACATTAAAAAGAAGAGCGATATATACTATCAGGGATTCTGTAGATCGCAGTTGCTCTCACACCTTGGTAACGGAATGAACCCATTAGGAAAGGATTTTTCAAATGTAGCACGACTCCCATTTGACCCAGAAATTTACTGTTAAATTTTTACTTTCAAGGCCAGCCTCTTCAACAAATTTAAATTGCATGTGAATCATACATATTTTAAAATTTTAAAATTTTTTATGCAATTTCAAAATTTGTAAAGAAAAGCTCTATGTCTATATATAGGCAATCTGACTAATAGAATCTATTAATCAATAGAGCATTATACATGTGCAAAAATAATGAGAAAAATTTCAATAACTTGTGTGGGGTAATTTTCAGAATACATGTTGTTAAATAACACTAACAAAGTGAAAAGCTCATTTTATTACATACTCTTTTCAAGTGGGATGTAAACACACATAAGAAATAGACTTAGTTGTCAGAATAGTTTCCCCTAAGTAGTAGGCATATATATGGCCCAAAGATGGAGGATAAAAACAGAGTAAAATAAACTATATGTAAAAGTTACCATCAATACATTTAAAAAAAAACAATTCTGAAGTTTTTGTCTAGTTTAACATTTAAAATTCTTAACAAATAAATACATTAAATTAAAGTAAGTAAAATTTTAATTCCAAGAAAAGGTTTTACTCATTTAACAATTTTTTCAAAAGGACCTTTTCTTTTCTCATAAACTCTCTTGATTTTTCTCCCTTTCTAGATAAGAAGTTGGTTGGAAAAGTTAACAAAATATTGACAGTTTCTATATTGCTAACCTTTATCCTTTTTCATTTACTGGACAGCCCTTGGGAAATATCATACACAAGTAGAATAAGCACTGGACTCTGATTTGGGAGTTTTGAGTTCAGTGTAGAGAACTCAGAACATTTTTGATCTTCAAAGGCCACATCTATGTAATAAAGATACTAATTCTTCATTCTGGGAATTAAAGTTGAAGGATATGTAAGATTATAGATGAACACAATAACCCTTTTAAGAAAAGGCTATGAGACATAAGCTCTCCACTCATCTACTGTTTGGCTGTGGAAGAAGTGGTGAAAGTATTGAATAAATTAGGATATAGTTAATTGAGTCTATTAATAAAGATCTGCAATCAAGAACAACAAATTAACAACTGCCTTTTCCACTTGTCTCAATGATTCTGTTTAGCCAACATCACACTGATTGGATCCTTAGTAGTTAGACAAAACAATATAATGATAATATATTATAAAAAGGCTCAACTCACTTGAACCATGAAGTGGAATAAAATAGATCATGTACTCTCAATAGCAGGGTTGAAATCAGAGATTTGACACATGCTAAACATGTGATATTAAATAGAAAGCAAACCAAAACCACTTCCATCAACTGGAGATTCTGAAGCAAAGTCACTGACACAGATAAGCATAAGGGAGAAATTTATATCAAGACAGCAGCCCACACAACTGCAGAGTGGGAAAGGCCAGTCTGGCGCAAGACCATGGATCCATTGCTAAGCTGGAGGCCCCTTCCAAATCACACAGCTGCTGGGGCCAACAAACCAGGAAGCAGGAACACAGCCCAGGAATGAGGAATAGCACAGGCCAATGGAAGCAGAATCAAGTGAATCCAAAGTTGGGAGGCAAAATTGCAGGCTGCCGATAATTCCCAGAACTGACAGTCAAATGTCACAGGACAATTGTGGAATTTTTTTTCTATTTCAGAAAGGTTTATGAACATCACAACAATGTCCCTGCTTATCCTTTGAAGGCAACAAGTGCTGTTCCATTAGAATTTCACTTGAAAACCATACTTCACCACATTATAGCTCTATTATTGCCCCTTCGGATTTCATTTTTGTTTTAAAACAAAACGAAGAAAACTGTCAAGGAGCACAATATGAGCCTCTCTAAGACGCCCTAAGTATCTTTTTGATACGGCGAGGGCGTGTGAGTGCAGAATTCTTCTGGGAAGGATTAGACAGATGAAAAGGCCACCTTTGCAAATATGTGGATCTATATGGAGGGTATGTTTGGAAAAATAGCTTTAGATTTTATTTATTTTTGTTTAATAAAGGATTCTATGATTTTGTAACAAGACTTTCTGGCTTAACCTCTGCACAGACAGTAAAGTATTTAATGTGGCTCTTCTTGCCCAAATCTGTAACTTCCAACAAATGTCATTTCTCTGCATTGATCTGGTCAGAAGGTGAGTGTGTTAGTCTGGGTGCTTTAGAGAAACAAATCCACAGAAATGCATGTATAAGAGAGTTTTATATAAAGGGTAAATTCACATCAAGAAACCATCCCAACCCAGTGCTGCCCGAGCCCACAACTCTAACATTAACCCATATGTCTGACACCAATCCACAAAGTCCTCCTCCATCTCACAAAGCACACACAATGACACCGACTGTAGGAGGAAAGCCAGATCAGTGAACGTGTAAGCACCTCAGCGCTGGCAGGGGTCTCCTCATGGCTTCTCCAGCACCCAGGGCTGCATCGGCTAGGTCCATGCGGCTTCTCCTCAGGGATAGTGAGTCTTTCAAGCTGAAGCAGGGAACTGGCTAAGGCAGCAGCACCCTGGTCTGACCATCACAAAGCAAGAGACTTGAGAACTCGAAAGGTAAGGCTCACTGAGTCATTTATCCCTCTGCCCTTCAATTAACCCCACAATAGTTTGTCGGCCAGATTGGCACAATAAACTTTAACTAACACAGTGAGGAAAGATACTGATGGGATTCACCTGTGAGTAATTGTAAACAGGATTCCTTCAAGTGCCATTCTGCTGTGTATAAATGAGCCCACTGAGAAGCAAAAGGAGGGATGGCATTACAGCAGGAGCTAGGAGTAGAACCTGTGCCCTGGACCTGAGTTCCCCATGCAGTAAACCTCTAGGATCCAGAAGACAGCAATAACCTAGTAGGAGCAGAAACAGCACGAGAAGACAGCATGAGGCACAGTGGTGACATTCCCAAGGCCATGGCGCAATCAAAACTGAGTGTGTTGGGGCACGAGGCTGGCTTGCAGAGAAGGGAGCACCTGGACACTTAATTGGGGCATTGGGGTTGGCTGTTCCCTGGAAGTGTGGCTCAGTGCATTCAAGCTGAGGTTGTCTGGAGGGGCATTCCTCTGGGCACGTAAATCAGGGAGCGAGGTTTGCTAATCAAGGGGGCTTGAGCTGAATCCTTGAAAATTGAGGCTTACAGCTCAGTGATATGTGCCCTTTGTGGCATTTATTAACAAGCCTGAAAGAATTCTGTACCATGTCCTGATAAACAACCCAATAAAGAGAATTTCTTGCTGGCATTACAAACTGTTGATTTCCTTTTTAAACCTTTGAGTCATGAATTTTGTCTGTGAGCTCTCTGTGGCTATTGCAATGGATGCTAGAAACCAAGGAGGTCAAAGAGAGAGCACTTGATTACAAAGCACCCTCTTAGGTGATATATATATATATATATATATATATATATATATATATATATATATATATATATATATATATATATATATATATATATCACATTATTTTTTTGGACAATGGAAAACTTCAAACAATGGCTATAAACTTATTAGGAAATAAAAAGTATTCTGGTTCATTTAAATTATTTCTAAGTTGCACTATCAGCATTTATTTAAACTCCATGATGATTTTTAGTACTCTTCCCTGTAGTAGATATTGGGACTTTTGATATTTAATAGATTTTCAAAAAATAATATATATATTATTTATATTTCCCTAAGAAATGCATGCCTTTTCTCTTATAAATTTTCTATTTACTATATTACTATGGAAGTCCTGGTGTCATGTAGGGTTATGCACTGAAGTACCAACTACAAGGGCACAGTTCCAAGCCATGCCTTGATTTTTGAGGGAAAGATGGGCTTTCTACTTCTGTAGAGATTTACAGCCTTGAAAACCCTCAGGGTCAGCTCTACTCTCTCATGTAGAATTACTATGAGTCTGTATTGACTCACTGGTTTTTATCATGCGAACTTGGAATCAATTTTTATTAAAATTACATGCAAATGTCTATCTGCTTTGTTTCATTAGAGATTTAATTGAGAAGAGAAATTATTTGTATTCAGTTTTAAAACCTTTACTGAATGATTATAATCTTAGATTATTAGGGGTGATGAAGGAGAACATTTTTAAAAAAGTATTGTCAAGTCATAAATACACATCCTATTGTGCCAGTCCATATCACGATGAATTGTGAATCCCTGGAGTTTTCACTTCTAGTGTAAGCATTTTGATGAAGCAAAAAATGAAGTACTTTGCCAAAACATTCCTTCTACAAAATACAATAAAATGTTTAAGACTAAAAGATCAGCTGAAAGTTAGGCTAGTTCAATGGGATCTGATTCCTTCATGTGAAAGAAATGAAGCATAAATTGTGAGCTGATTTGATCTAGACTCCCTGAATGGATAAGACATCTGATAGGAACAGAAGTGTCGAACTTTAGAGAAGATTGATATAAGACAGAGTACAAGACAATAAATCTAAATAGGAAATTGGAAAATGATGATACTAAGAGTATGAGAAGCAGTTTTTTTCTAGGATATTGCTGGCAGCTTCAAATTGAAATTGCGGGGAGGACAATGTAACAATGCCACACTCTGCTCCTCAGATGTGAAGTTCCACAGTTGATGTGTATCAATATGTTTTGATAAATATAATGAAACAGAGAGTCTCCAGAGTAGACAAGTTTCAAAGCAAGGGAGCAAAGATGATACTTAAGTATCAGTATAAAATACAGATCCAATGCAGTGCATAAATTATTTAGCAATATCATTGCTAACACAAGCAATATAATTTATTCTTGGAAATTGTTGAAAATATCAGCATATATTTCCAACATTTGAGCCAGACTCCGAAGAAGATGTGGAATGAAGAATACCAGTTCTTAAATTAGATGGATCTTGGCTAAGACTGTCAAAAGGATGTTGTACAATCTGTGCAAATATATTTCAATGTTTTTAATAAAACATTTATGGATAACATTGTAAAAATAGGAAACCCCTATACACTTAAGTTTGCTCATGAAGAAGCTGCATATAGATGAAGAGATGATATTTTATGATTTCCTACCAGGAAATGTTTGTATATGTGTGTAGGCGTGCATGTTTGTGATCCTTTCACCATACTATTAAATCTGCATGATGAGAACATGATCTGGAACGCTGGACTAAATGAAGGGTATACCAAAGTTGCATCATATTCAGAAGAAGACTCATTAATGAGCAAGATACTTGCTTGCTGAAAGTGAAGAAGATTTCAAAGCATTTGGTGATGAATGAGTAAGATTACAGCTTTCAGATTGATTACACCTTAGCAAAACAAAAATTAAAATCCTCTCAATTGGATCAATAAATAGAATCATGTTAAATAGAGAAAACATTGAAGTTATAAAGATTATATTTCATTCTTGGCGCCACAATCAATGCTCATGGAAGGAACAGTCAGGAAATCAATGGCATATTGTGCTGGAAAAATCTGTTGCAGAATTCCTCATTAATAGAGTTAAAAATCATGACTACACTCTAAGGATTAAGGTGCACCTGGCCCAAATCTTGGCATTTTCAATTGCTTCATATGCACTTGAATATTGGACAATGGAAAAAAATTAAAGAAGAATTAATGCATGTGAATTATGACATTGGTGAAAACATTGAATATTCCATGGATTGCCAGAGAACCAATCAACTCTACTTTGGAAGACGAACAGCCAGAATGATTCTTAAAAGAGAGGATGACTCGAGGTGTTATCAGGAGGGACCAGTCTCTGGAAATGGCCATCATGCTTAGATCAAGTAGAGGATCGGCAATGATAAATCTCTCAAAAGATAGACTGACGCAGTAGCTGTAACAATGGTCTCAAATGTAGCAGTGGTTCTCAACCTTCCTAATGCCGTGGCCCCTTAATTCAGCTCCTCATGTTGTGGTGGCCCCCCCAACCATAAAATTATTTCCATTGATACTCCACAACTGTAATTCTGCTACTGTTATGAATTGGGTGACCCCTTTGAAAGGGTCGGTCGACCCCCAAAGGGTTTGTGACTCACAGGTAGAGAACACTGAAATATAGTAATGTTCGCCCCTTTGAGAACTCACTACGCAGCAGGCTGGTGATGCACTAAAGTGAAACAGGAAGCAGGGAGGTTGCAGGTTGGTGGATGCAGAGTTGCATGGATCCAAAGCTGTTGGAAACATGGCTGAGCACGGACAGTGCCGGGCAGCCCACATGAAGCTGTGGAAGCAGGGAGATTTTGAGCAGGCAGGAAGATGGAGAGGCAGAGAGAGGGAGGGGGTTCTAGGTTCATGGCTTATAATAATGCCACACACTTAAAGAGGCACCATCAGGCTGTGACCTGATTGACAGTTTAGATTCCACCCTTATGTTTTCATACATCTTCAAAGTTGACATAAAATCTGTCACAAAAACATTCTTAGTTTTTTATTCAGAGGAGAAACCCCAACCATGAAAGACATAGGGATAGATGTTTATTTTATTAACTCAGCATTTCCATAAATGCTCTGAGATATATTTTAGGAACAGACTAGAAATAATATCTCTGGGTTTATATATATTTTGGTAATATCAACTGAACAACACAGTAGATGAGAAAGAATGTATATTTTTGACAGAGTAAGAAATCATTTAGAAATGAAAAGATATTCAAAAAATACCAAATTTTACAAAATGCACCTGATCATTTCCTCAATCAGATCCAAAGAATTCCAGGAAATTTGCACTGAAAATGTTGCAGGACACAATGCTCTTGTTAAAATTGTATTAGGGTTGCATCTGACCTCGAGTTTCAGAAGGGAGCAGGAGAACCCAGCTCGACACCAGTCCAGAGCAGGTTGCCTCAAGGCAGAGGTTAGCCATTCCTCCTAGCTCCATCCATTTTACCCTAATCTGACACTGATCACCCCTTTCAAAGCAACCTATTTCTCTTCTGAGTTTACTCATTCATTGCAATAATCACAGAGAATACTCAAAATTATGCAGTGTGTTAGGAAATTTACCAGATTAAAACAAATCAGAACAACAAAATATTAAGGATTTGATACTTTTGTCTTCAAAAGTTCCTCTTTGCAGCCATAGCCATGTCACAGGCTACTCCCTGTATGATCCTCAGTCTCTGGTAGTTATATAATCTGTTGCCAGTTTGAGAGGATTATGAAGGAAGGGGTGGAGTCTATCCTGTTGATCACTGTATAGCCAATGAGGCCTCTGTGTGGGCATGACCTTTCACTGAGGATTCTGGAAATCCTGGATTTTCTACTTGGAGACAGAAGATACACACATGTTCTCTGCTTAATTCCTGAGAGATGCTCTATGGATAAGACACATGGCATTATGCTGATGGTCCCTATGCCCTGGGAACTGGAGAAGCCACATGGAGACCCCTGCCAGCGCTGAGATGCTTACAGTGCCACTGGATCCACAAGACTTCCCGCCCTCTGGCTTGTGATCTTCCTGCATTTGGTGTCATTGCATGTGGTTTGTGAGTCTGAAGAGGACTTTATAGATTGGTATCAGACCTATAGGCTAATATCAGACTTATGGACTTGATCTGGACCGGGCTGGGATGTTTTCTCAATATTCAATTGCTCTTGTATATAAACTCTTTTTTTTAAAAAAAATTTTATTAGGGGCTCATACAACTTTTATCGCAATCCATATATATACATACATCAATTGTATAAAGCACATCTGTACATTCTTTGCCCTAATCATTTTCAAAGCATTTGCTCTCCACTTAAGCCCTTTGCATAAGGTCCTCTTGTTTTTTCCCCTCCCTCCCCACTCCCCCCTTCCTCATGAGCCCCTGATAAATTATTATTTTGTCATATCTTGCCCTATCTGGCATCTCCCTTGACCCTCTTCTCTGTTGTTTGTCCCCCAGGGAGGAGATCACATGTAGATCCTTGTAATTGGTTCCCCCTTTCCAAACCACTTACCCTCTAATCTCCCAGTATCGCCCCTCACACCCCTGGTCCTGAAGATATCATCCACCCTAGATTTCCTGTGCCTCCAGCTCCTATATGCACCAGTGTACAACCTCTGCTCTATCCAGACTTGCAAGGTAAAATTCAGATCATGGTAGTTGGGGGGGAGGAAGCATCCAGGATCTGGGGGAAGCTGTATTCTTCATCGGTACTACATTGCACCCTGACTGACTCAGCTCCTACCCTAGACCCCTCTGTGAGGGGATCTCCAGTGGCCGACAAATTGGTTTTGGGTCTCCACTCTGCACTTCCCCCTTATTCACTATGGAATTTTTTTTTTGATGATGATGCCTTATACCTGATCCCTTTGGCACCTCGTGATCGCACAAGCTGGTGCGTTTCTTCCATTTGGGCTTTGTTACTTCTGAGCTAGATGGCCACTTGTTCACACCTTCAAGCCTTTAAGACCCTAGATGCTATCTCTTTTGATAGTCGGGCACCATGAGCTTTCTTCACCACATTTGCCTGTTCACCCGCTTTGGCTTCAGAAGTTGTGTAGGGAGGATGAGCATCACTGAATGCCAATTTAATAGAAGACAGTATTCATGCATTGAGGGAGTGCTTGAGTAGAGGCCCAAGGTCCTTCTGCCACCTTAATACTAAACCTATAAATATAGACACATAGATCTAGTTCCCCATCCTCATATATATATATTTGCATGTACATGTCTTTGTCTAGACCTCTATAAATGCCCTTTGCCTCCTAGCTCTTTCCTCTATTTCCCTTGACTTTCCTCCTGCCGCACCATCATGCTCCATCCCCACCTGGGTTACAGCTATACCTCTTCTTTACATTACCTTACCCTTGATCATTCCCTACCAGGCCTGCCACTCCCCCCTCTCCACCAATTTGGATCCCATGTTGTTCCCTTGTCCCTGGGTTTTCTTATAGATATATGAGTATGTCTATGAATTTGTTTCTTTAGTCTACGCAGACTAACAACAGCCTCTCAGCTATATTTTGCCACTGCACTGCTGATGCAAATGTTACCAAGCTTCTTTTCTGCCAGTAAATGTTCAAAGGGCATTTCACTCTGCAAGGCAGAGCCTGGTCCAAAGGTACTGTTTGACTCAACCTGCTGTGCTGCCTTAAGGCCTCAGTGCTACATGTCTGTTCTGTCTCATGGCCTTGATGCAGTGCCCTCTGGTGATTCTGTCATTTCAGGGAAGACTCCATCATGTGCTCAGCTGGTGGGCATTCTTTCTTAATGGGCTAGGGATTTCTCTGTTCCTGCTTCTGTGATGCTTCACTTCTGCACTCAGTGACTGGCAAAAGGGACAAATCTCTGAGTTAGAATACTCTATGATGTAATGACGTTAGGATGGAGATTTTTTTTAAGTACAATTATTTGTGCTCTGCTATTTCTTTTTTTTTTAAATACGCATTTATAACTTAATTCACAAAACATTTTTAGAATGAAATAAATGATGCAGAAAATAAGAACACTTAAATAAACCCTCAATCTAAAACTGAAAAATATAACTCAGTCTATGAAAAATGAACCAAATTTTTCAAAGTAGATGCCCATTTATTTCAGAGTACAATCAAAAGTCTAACTACAGATAGCACAGATAGAAAGCTTTGTGCTTACTAATTGAAGAATTGCTGCCCTTTTAGTGTTTTATTTAGTCTTAAAGTAGATTAAATTGTGTCCAAGTGTAAAAGAAAACCTAAATACCAGACACTGCCAGACTCCATACCAACTCATAGCAACCTCACAGAACAGTGTCAAGCTGTCCTTGTGGGTTTCCAAGACAGTAGCTGCTTATGGGAGAGTAGAAAGCCCCGTATTTCTTCTGCAGATTGGCAGATGGTTTCAAACTGCTTTTGCGTCGCTGAACTTGCAGTTAGCAGACCAATCTCTAAACACAATGCCACAGAAAATACCCTTAGGATGTGTGTACCATAGCAATCTGGCAAACTTTAGTCGCAATGAAAAAAATCACTCTTTGCTATTGAAGCCTACAGACTGTATTCAAGGAAAATATATGATTATTATGCCATAATGACAAATGATATGAGTTATAAACTAAAAGAGAATACTAATGAGTGTTTTAAGGAGTTTTTAACATCTAATCACATAATTTTCCAGTGGGAATAACCTGTGGCCACTAGTAAAGTTGCCTTTCTGGAGCATACTTGATATTCATGTGAATTTAATTAAGTTAACAGCAAGCATATTTTAATTTTGTTTTGGAAAAAATTAAATACCAAAGTAGGCACACAGTTGACAAGTAAAGCTTATTTGGCCTCGTATTGCTTTAGTTTAATAGACATTTCCCCTGCACCGCGTCTGATATTCATACGACGACCCGAGAGTTTCAAAACAGAATGAATCAGTCAATTTGGTCAGTGGTTAGCCTGAGTTGTAACAACTATTTCAGGCGGGATTCTACTAATGCTAGATCCGTGGTTGATTAATGTTAGATCCATGGTTTATTCCTTGAGTTTCAACGTGCTTCTGAACACCAACTGCTTTAGGGTTAGTAGCCTTTTCAGAGTTGGAACAGAGACATAAATGAAGGTTTACTATTTGCCTTACTCTATTAGCATTGCTTTATATAAAGCTATTAGCAAACATATTTGTATCATCTCATAATATTGCTGTCTTACTGTGGCAAAGAAAATCTATTAGTTGGTAAGGTAGTATAGTGATTTTTTAAAGGATATTTGGAGGTTTTATAAAAATGATTGAGTTGTTACAATTTATATTCAATCTCATATTGCTCAATGTGGGATAAAGATACTATTTATTGCTATCTGGTAATGTAGTTATCAAAAAACTAAAATTAGTGCCAATTAAAGTTGTCAATTTATTGGATTATTAATTTTCATGTTTAAGTACAAAACATTGGCAATATTTCAAAAGCAAGTAAAGCCTAGATAAGTGCGACCCCAGTTGTAAAGAACAGACTAGCACTGCTAAGTTCCATGATAATTATGAAGAAAATACATAACCATCTGGTACACACGGAGCCTCCGCAGATTCAGGGCATTTAGAGACTGGAACACTTATTTATATTGTGCAGTAAAGTTATATTTAAAGCATGCTCAAAAGCATGACTAAAACATATTGTCCTTCACTTTGCTCGTGGTGCAGATTTATCTACAGGGCCTGATTACTCGGTGTCTGTATTCAGAACTTTGATCTTCTTATTATCCCTGTCAGAATATTAATTGAGAAATTTCTTTGTTATACCCACAGGAATCATTAAAAGGTTTCTTGAAATAAGAATATAATCACATTTCCTTTTTAAAATGACAGTACTTATCTTGTCTTTATAAAATATTCATCTCTTTACCAAGATTTAACTAGACTTGACTTTCTTCTCTCTTTTATTCATCACAATTTTTTAAGGTCAACCAGGCCCCTATGATCTGACAAGGGGGAAATTACCTAACTCTACAGTAGTAACTTTGACTTTCTGCATACAAAAATGTGAGAGCCCCACATTCTGCCATGAGCATAAATGAATCCGCATGAGAAATTGATCCTTTAAGTGTTATGTTGTGGAAAGAATGCCTATGATTCCAGTCCTAGGATATACCTAAGGCAAATTGAAATTATTTTTGAGCAAAGATATTCACAAAACACCTTTATATAAAACAGTTTAAAACTTGAAACAAAGCAAATGTAGAAACAAATGAGTAAATAATTTCATGTAATAAGTGGTACAAAATTCAGAAAAGAAATATACTCTTTATATACTTAATGTGGATGACTTAAAATTATAGCATATCAATGAAGGAAGACATTAAATGATACTACTCATGGAGTTCTTTCATTTATATAAAACTAAACCCCAAAATTCCCCTGCCATAAAGTCAATTCCAACTCATAGTGACCTTATACAGATTTTCCAAGACTGACTATTTACCCTCAGAGTGGTGGGGACCTGAACCTCTGATATTCTGGATAGCAGTCCAAATTTATCCCAAATGCCACCATAACTCCTTGATATGAAACTAGAGAGCAGGCTAATTAAATCTGCTTCAGTGATACTAACACATCAATTGTTTCCTGGTTGCTGGGTGTGAAGAATGAGGCACTAGAGAATCTTCTAAGATTATGGAAATGTTTTCTCTCTTCACTGTGTTGATAGTTATACAGTGTACAAGTACCAAGTTGGCAAGGGGTGGATTGAGTTAGTTTATTGTGCCACCCTGGCCAATAAACACATGTGGGGTTAATGGAAGGGCAGGGAGATAAATGACTCAGTGAGCTTCGCCTTTCTAGTTCTTGGGTCTCCTGCTTTGTGATGGTAGGACCAGAGTGCATCTGTCTTAGCAGTTCCCTGCTTCAGCTTGCAAGGCTGACTTCCTGCAAGACATCCCCAAGGAGAAGCCACATGGACCTATCCCGATGCAGCCCTGGGTGCTGGAGCAGCCATGTGGAGACTCTGCCAGTGCTGGATGCTTACACATTCACTGACTCGGCTTTGCTCCTGCAGTCGGCATCATTGCGTCTGTTTTGTGGGATGGAGGAGGACTTTGTGGATTGATGTTGGATGGATGGGTTAATGGATTAATGTGGGACTTGTGGGCTTGGACAGCACTGGGTTGGGATGATTTTTTTTATTCACAGTTAACCTTTATATAAAGCGATCTCTTATACATGCGTTTCTGTGGATTTGTTTCTCTAGGGAACCCAGACTAATACATACAGTAATACAACTTTGTCAAATTTAATTGAAATAAATACTTTAAATGGCACATGTTATTTATATAAGTTTACCTGAATAAATACTCTTCTGAAACATAATACATAAAACCAGGAAACAATAGCTTTAAAGCTCTTACAGTTGACACAGATATTTAAAAAATAAATCTATAATCATATGTCAACATTTTAAAGCAATCATACTCGTCTTCATCATTATCATCACTTAATAATGTATTTTAGCTATAGAATAATGATTTTTACCTTTGCATTCTCTAAAAAAAGCACTTTTTATTATGGATTGAATGAAAGGTTAAAAAGGAGATCAATGTTTCCTTCAACAATTTCAAGAAATGTTGGTTCTTCTCATTGATTGTAATACCTATCATTAAAAATTCTTTATTATAGGGTAAAAGTGCTTCTTTATCACTAATGATATTGACTCCTATGTAGCTTTTTGAAATTTTTTTCAACTTCAACATGAATTTACATAAGATCAATTGAGGATCTGTTCCATTGTCAGCCCTTGACCTTATTTTAGTTGCTGTTGCTGAGCCTCTCCATTTTCTCTTCCCATTCCATGGAGCCCTGGTGAAGTTGTCAGAGAAGCACTGAACTATTAACCACAAGGTTGGTGATTCAAGCCCACCCAGTACTCCCTAGAAGAAATCGGAGGCTATCTGCTTCCATGAGGATTAGATGAAAGCCTTGAAAATGCTACATAGGTTCACTAGGAGTGGAAACGAGTACAGGGTAGGAGGACTTACTCAGATTCTCCCATTTGTTTTCTGCTATTTGAGTTCACATCTTTTTCGTTATTCTTATCTGTTATCATCTAGCAAGTAACCCCGTGTACAGTGGAAGAGCACACTGCTCAGTCCTGTGTCATCCTCACAGTGATTTATGTCCACTTCCTAGTCCCATGAAATTGTCTTCTTTCCCTTCCCATCTTCTTCATATGAGGACTCCTTGTTGCTCAGTTTTAATCCTCCTGTCCTTCTTCAGTGACAATCATTTTCAGCGTAACATCCTTGAGACTCGCACATTTAACTTTATGTTTATAGTCCTTCTAAAGCCCAGATTCCATGTCTGACACTTTAATTTTCACTTCAATATATAATGCAAATGTAAATCTGCATATCCATATTGAATCCCTGCTGTACCACATACTTGTTTTATTCAGTTTCCATTTTTTAGATTATAATATTTTCATGTATTAAATGTGAATACTCGAATCATGTGTCTTTGTTGATTCTTCCTTATTTCACATTCCATATCAGCAAATTTGTTGACCTTATATTCTAAGTGGCATTTGAAATCTGACCCTTTATTTCTATCTCCACAGCTAGTAAGCTATTCAGATTCCCATAATTTTTGCCTCGCTTATTTCTATCATAATCTATAATGTAGCTTGACTCCTATATGTCACTACTTAGTATCGATTCTCCATCCAGGAGTCAGAGTGATGTGTCAAGAAAACTGGAATTAAAAGAAAATATCTAATAAACTTTATCTGATGGAACAAAAAAGAACAAACTTTAACCTTAGTTCCAGAATGGAGTGAGATTTCGGGGGATTCAGAAGTTGATGATATTACATTGCATGTGACATAAATGGAAATAATTTTGGCCACAAGGAAAATATCAATCCAGAACAAATTGTAAATTGTGGCCATGAATATGGTCAAGTACGCTTCCCTTTGTAATCCAACCTTTCCACTCCTCTTAGCAGAAGTAGAGTTTGAATTTGAATACTCTTATGATCTACTTGGATCAATAGAATATTATAAAAGAAATGTGAATTGATTTCCATTGCTAAGTGTGGGAAACAGAAAAGTTATTCCCAGGGTTGCCCCCTGTCCCCAAATATATGCCAAACCTAATATGCTGCTTGGTAACACATGGTCAATGATTATACACTTGGAGGCCATCTGCTTAAAGCAGTGGTTCTCAACCGTCCTAATGCCATGATCCTTTAATACAGTTCCTCATGTTGTGGTGACCCCCCAACCATAAAATTGCTTCATAATTTTGTAATTTTACTGTTGTAAATTTTCTGTAATTTTGCTCTTGTTATAAATCTGGTGACCTCTGTGAAAGGGTCGTTGGACCCCCAAAGGGGTTGCAACCCACAGGTTGAGAACCACTGGTTTAAAAGTTATCTGCCTGTAGGTTATCAGCCATCTAGAACAATCAGACCCTAGGCACTGTCCACCTTAAGTAGAACCCATTCCCTTCTGATAAGGATAATGGATTGTTCCCCTAAAGGAGAGCCCATAGACACTAAGGTCAAGCCAACTCAGGGATGATCAAGGTTAGGCTGCCATCTTGACTCTAGAGCCCACCCATCTTGTTAATTATGTGCTTTCCCGTCACGCATATGTCTATTGTACAAACTCTTCCTGTTACACATGTGATTATCTATAATTAGGGGGGCTTGCATGCCCCTTATGTGTATATAAGCCTTGATTGGAAATATATTCTCTCTCTCTACGTCAACCTGGCTGCTGAAGTCATGGCTGTCTGGGAGGTGAGCAATTGCATGTTTTATCATGTCTGATGTCTCACTAATTTTAACCCTCAATTTCACAACTGCCCCCCTTGGACCCATTAGATTGTGGAGGCTGGTACTCCACAGCTAAGACATAGGAAATTGTAAACTTATTGCTCTCTCTCTGCAAATATTGCTCTGAGACATTGTTGTAAAAATACAGCCTCAGATACTAGAGAATAAGAAACAACCAAGAGAACTGATTATCTACTGTCTATAGTCAGCACTTATTTTCCGTGTTGTATCATCTTAGATCTTCCATTCTGCCTAAGTGAGCCCAGTAAAACCAATACAGAAACTACTCAGGTAACAAAGAACCTGAAAAAGTTATAAATTATTCTTGCTTTAAACCCTGAAGTTTAAAGGTAGTCTACAATGTAGTGAGGAACAACTGATATAGAAGGCTGCTCTAGTTAAAATTCCACACAGCTGTCCAATACTTACGATGGTTTACTATATTATATTTTATTTTCTATAGTGACACAATAACATATATGATTAGTTATTGTTCATAATGATAGCCTGTTTTCTTGCTACAACTATAATATTGCCAGCACTACTATTATATAATTGTGTTTGATTTTTTTTACTAATCATTTTATTGGGGGCTCTTACAAATCTTCTAACAATCCACCATTCAATTGCATTAAGCACACCTGTACATATGTTGCCATCAACATTTCCAAAACATTTCCTTTCTACTTGAGCCCTAGATATCAGCTCCTTTCCCCACTCCCACCCTTGTGAATCCTTGATTAATTGTATATTATTATTATTTTTATTTCATATCTTACACTGTCCGTTGTCTCCCTTTACTCACATTTATGTTATTCATCACCCTGGGTGAAGGGGGGGTTCTATGTATCTAACCTTGTGATAAGCTTCACTTTTCTCCCCCTCTCCCCCTCCCTACCATCTCCATACCCTCATAATATCACTATTCTCACTACTGTTCCTGAGGGGTTTATCTGTCCTGAATTCCATGTATCCAGAGCTCTTATTTGTACCACTGTGTGTACTCTGGTCTAGCCGGATTTATAAGGTAGAGCACTGGATCATGGTAGTGAGGGGTGGGTGTGGGGAGCATTCAGAAAGTAGAGGAATGATGTGTGTTTTGTCTGTTCTATACTGCACCCTTGTTGAATTGTCCCTTCTTTATAACCCTTCTGTGGGGGAATGTGCAATTGTCTCCAGATGAGCTTTGGAGACACTCCAACCCCACTCCAACCCCACTCTTTGCATTGATATAATTGTTTGTTTTGGATCTTTTGATACCTGATGCCATTGAGATCTCATGATCACACAGGCTGGTATGCTTCTTCCCTATGAGCTTATTTACTTTCCTGCTAGATGGCCAATTGTTTAAGTTCAAGCATTTAAGACCCTAGATGCTATATCTTTTGATAGCTGGGCACTATCCACTTTCTTCCCCACATTTGCTTATGTACTCATTTTGTCTTCAGCAATAATGTCAGAAAGGTGAATATCAAAGATATTATATAGTTTTAATATACTTCATATCTCTAGAAAATGTACAAAATGAGATGTCTTATTGCTTGTGCATTTGTATTCCACCACAAGCAGAAAAAGTGTTTCTCAAATTTAAAAACTTTATGGTTATTTCATAACTTTTTTCCTTGACAACTTTATAACCATAAAATAAACTTTATAGCGTATAACCTCTGCAGGCATTATTATGAAGAATAGAGCGTTTCAAAGCATACCAAACAAATCAAAGTTCACTGCCATCAAGTTGATTCCGACTCATAGTGATCCTATAGGTCAAGATAGAACTGCCCCTAGGAATTTGAAACTGTCACTCATTATGGGGGTAGAGAGCTGTCTTTCTCCCCAGGAGCCTCTGGTAGTTTGAACTACTTATCTTTTGGTTAGTAGCTCCACATCTAACCACTATGCCACCAAGGCTTCTGTCAAAACAATACAGGAGGCCTAAGTATGGATACTGTTGTAGTGAGTACTATGCCTACCATGAGGAACTCTAAGGATCGACTAACTTCAGTGCTACTCCGACCAGCTTCCAAACACAACTCCCATCACTCATTGTAAATAGTATAGTAAACATGTACAGTTAAAGTACATGTATGACAGTTTGCAAAAGAAAGTGCTAACCAGTTTAGATAGTCTTTGACATACCTGAATCTTTTGATTTACATATTACCTAGTGATATCAAATAATACACACACATATATCAGATACATTTTAAAGTAATCCTGTCATTTTAATTCTAGCTAACCTTTTATCATCTCCCCTAGCACAGTATCACTGGATTACTGTCAACAGTATAAACTCTTCAACAGTGCTGATGCTGATTTGGCTTGTTTTATGTTTTATTATTCAATAATCCCACAGAGTCACTGAACCTTTCCAAAGGTATGACTTTAAGTCTCTCTGTTATTAACTTACTTGCGATAAGATAGTCTCCCCCTTCCAAAGAACACTATAGGAAATAAGGCAAAAATAACTTGAAACATTAAAAAGTGAATTTCCCCAACTCTCTCACTCAGATACAGTAATAATAGGCAGAAATTGCATTACATTTTATGTTTACCTCATATAATAATCACTTGTGTAAAAGAGTTTTCATGGGATTTTTTTCATTCTTTAAAAAATACACATTTCACAAAACTGAAGCCAAATTTCCTCACAAAAAACAACACACCACAGCAACAGCCAAAACAACAAAATAATACAGGAAGACTAATGAAACTTATCAAACCACATATAACATGCACAAATGCAAAGCAAAATGATAGTAACAAATACATACATAGCAATAATCTCACTGAATGTTAATGGGCTACCAGTAAAGACTCAGAGAGCAGCAATATGGATAAAACAACAAAATCTATCAATATGCTGCCTAAAAGAAACACATACCAGAAACACAGACAAAAACCTACTGAAAACCAGAGGCTAGACAAATGAATACCAAGCAAACAGCAACCAAAAGAAAATAGGGATAGCAATATGAATCTCTGACAAAACAGACTTCAAGGCAAACTACAATATGAGAAAAAACTGCAAACTCATAATGATCAAAGGAGCACTAGCCCAAGAATACAAAACCATAACAAATACATATGTAACCAATGGAAGACCCTCCGAACACAGTGATCAAGTGCTCAAAGAATTTAAAGAGGATCGAAACACATCAACACTAATAACAGGAGACATGGTTATACCACTTTCAATGAAAGATAAAGCATAAAGGAAAATATTCCATAAAGATACAAAAGCACTCAATAGCACAATCAGCAAAATCAAACTCATAGACATATACAAATAACCCATCCAACAAGTACACAGTATGCATTCTTCTCCAGCGTGCATGAAACATTCTTAAGCAAGGACCATATACTAGGCCACAAATCATGCCTCAACAAATTTAAAAAGTATGACAGGACCAGTGGTGAGAGTGGCGATGCCTGGAGGGTGGAGAGAATGTGGGGTAGAAAGGGGGGGACTGATTACAAGAATCTACGTATAGCCTCCTCCCTGGAGGATGGACAGCAGAGAAGAGGGTGGGGGGAGACATCAGACAGTGTAATATATGATAAAATAATAATAATTTATGAATGATGAAGGGTTCATGAGGTAGGGGGGAGTGGGGAGGGAGGGGGAAAATGAGCAGCAGATATTAAGGGCTCAAGTAGAAGGCAAATGTTTTGAGAATGATGATGGCAACAAATGTGCATATGCTCTTGACACAAGGATGTATGTATAGATTGGGATAAGAGTTGTATGAGCCCCCAATAAAATGATTTTTTTTAATGTATGGCATTCTACAATCTATCTTCTTAGACCACAATGCCATAAAATGGGAAACCAACAATAAAATTAATAGAGACATAAAGACAAGCACATGGGGATTGATCAGCATAACACTCAAAAATTACTGGGTAATAAAGCAAATAAATAAAGAAATGTTTAAAATTCCTTAAAACAAATGAGAATGATGATATAACACATCAAAACATTTAGGAAACAACAAAAGTTGTGAGACCAATTTATATCATTCAACATATATGTTTTAGTCTGGGTAGGCTAGAGAAACAAAAACATAAAGACACATACATATGTAAGAAAGAGCTTTATATAAAAAGTAATTGTATATTAAGAAAACATGCCAGCACAGTCAAATCAGGTCCACAAGTCTAATGTTTTCTCATATGTCTGATACAAATCTATAAATTCCTCTTCAGACTCATGAAACACATGCAATGATGCAGAATACAGGAAGGTCTCAGACCAGTGGAAATCTTGTGGATCCAATTGTGTTGTAAGCATCTCAGTAGTGGCAAGGGTCTCCACATGGCTTCTCCACCTCCGAGACTCTGGCTTCCATCAGCCCTCCATGTGGCTTGTCAACAAGAATGTATCCCAGGGACTGAGCCTTGTCAGCAGTCTCCAAGGAAGTTAGTATGTGTCCTGACTCCAGCGAGCTATCTATCTCCTTAGTGCCTCAAAATGAGGTCATCAAGCTGCAATCTCATGGACAGGCCAGACTCCAACCCTTCACTCTTAAACCTCAAATTGAAAACAGATTATGTAACTATCACGGCATACATTTTAAAAAGAGGAGACATTTAAAATCAACATTCTAACAGAACACCTTCAAGAACTGCAACATGGACAACAACATAAACCCTCCAGGAGAAGAAAAAAATAAAAGGACCATACCAGGAATAAATGATACAGAAACAATTTTTAATGGGAAAAATCACAAGACAAGTAGTTGTTTCCTTGAAAGGATTAATGAAATATATCACTGGAAACTTGGCTAAGGAAAAATAATGCATCTACCCAGTAAGAGATGAAAACGGTGTTATTACAACAGATCCAAACAAAATAAAAAGAATAATGAAACAGCAGTATGAAAAACTCTATTTAAAAAATTGACAATCTAGAAGGAGTAGACAGATACCTGAAAATACATCATCCATCAAATTAACACAACAGATCCAAAACAAAAGAAGAAATACAGCTGGCCATGAAGAAGCCACCAACCAAGATGAGCCCAGGAACACATGGCTTCACCAGGGAACTCTACCAAGTATTAGAGAAGACCTGTTACCAGTGCTATTCAAGCTACTCCAGAATATGGGGGAAGACAATAAACCCCAAAGCTAATTCTATGAAGCCAGCACGACTTTGACCCCCAAATCAGGCAAAGGGCCCCAAACAAAAAATGACAGACCAATACCCCTCATGAACATCTATACTTAATCCTCAAACATTTTCTGTCCAATAGATTCTAACATCATGTAAAAATAATAATAATTCACCATGACCAAGTGGGATTCATCCCAGGAATGCAGGAATGGTTCAACCTTGAAAAACAATGTAATCCACAAAAAATAGTAACACATATGAACCGCATGATCTTACCAATAAATGCAGAAAAGGTATTTGACAATATTCAGCAAAGCTTTTTGATAAAAACACTCAAAATAGGAATACAAAAAAATCCTCAACATAATAAAAGCCACATATGAAAAACTAACAACCACCATCATGCTCAATAGAGGAAAACCTGGAAACCTCGCCCCTGAAATATAGGGACGAGGCTAGGATGTCCTCCACCACCGCTCTTTTAGACAACCTACTGTGAGTCTTAGCTAGAGCCATTGGACAACAAAACGAAACCAAGGGAATCCAGCCAGTCAAAGAAGAAATGAAACACTTGCTGTTTGTAGACGATAAGCTCCTACTATAAGAGAACCCAACAGTCTCCACAAAAAGGCTCCAGAAAACAATCAAGGGATTTCGCAAAGTAACCACCAGAACTCATGGGATTCCTGCATACCAGTGAAGAGAGCTTAAAAGAGACATTAAAAATATATATCATTTGCAGTAACCGCACAAAAGATGAATTGTTTAGGTATAAATCTAACAAAAGAAATAAAAGACATGCAGAAAAAAAAGTATAGAACATGATTAGAAGAAACGAAAAAGGATCCGCATGAATTGAAGGATATCCCATTATCGTGAATAGGAACACATAGTATTGTGAAAAGTCAATATTACATGAATAAATCTAGAGGTACAATGCAGTTGGCCAAATCGCAAATAAATTCTTTAAAGAAATGGAAAAGCTAATGACCAATTTCATATAGAAAGACAGAAAATCCAGGATAAGGAAGGATAAACCAAGAAGGAAACCTCATACTTCTTGAAACCTCATACTAAAAACCCACTACATAGCCGGTCATCAAAACAGCCTGGTACTGGTACAAGGAGAGATACGTAGAGGAATGCAACAGAACCGAAAAACCCAGACATAAATCCATCAGCTTACAGGCAACTAATCTTTGACAAAGAAGTAAAAACTATCAAGGACAAAGACAGCCTCTTCAACAATTAGTGTTGGACAAACTGGATTTCCATATGCAGAAGAATGAAACAAGAATTATATTTTTCCCTATGCACAAAAACGAATTCAACATGGATTAAAGGCTTAAATGTGAACAACCAGGGCCACTAGGATCATTAATGAGAAAACAGGAACAAACACAAGGACTCCATTGCAGGAAGTACATAGACTACCAAAATATAATAAAGTATGTACAAAGAGCAGAAAACAAAACACATGACTGTGATATGTTAAAAATAAATCACCACGTCGAAAGACTTTATCAAAAGAGCAAAAGGAGAGCTACATACTGGAGGAAAAAAATACCAATAACATTTCAAACAATGGTCCATCTACCAAAATCTGTAGAGCACTACAACAGCTCAATAAGAAAATAACAAATAATTCAAGTAAGAAGTGAAAAAACCACACAAACAGAAAGTTCACCAAGAATGAAATACAAATGGCTAACAAACACAAAAAACGCTCATGATCAATAGCCCCTAGGAGATGCAAAATAAAACCACAATGGGAGACTACTTTACAGCCACAATGCTAGCCCAATTTTACTATAGCTACAGAAAATAACTAATGCTGGGTAGCCTCTGCACAGAATGGAATTTGTATCCATTGTTGTGGACTTGCAAATTCACTGTGGAAAGCAACATGGCGATACTTAAAGCAGCTGGGGATTGAAAGCCCACGTGATGCAGCAATACTACTATTAGGCATATACTCCAAAGAAATGTGACAAAGCAAGAGTATGTATGATCTCCTGTGGACAAACGAGTAGGTTCTGGACTCCAAATTAATTCTAGACCCAATCCGAGAATAGTTAGCTCTTATAACATGACGCTGCTTGATACTCACTTTCTTGAGGATATGGGTGCTGGAGCAAAGCATTGTGAAAATAGCAGATAGTGACCAACAAACAACTGGAATATTATCTGGGGTCTTTAATGTCTGTACTCAAACAAGCTGTCATCTGGGTGAGGCATTAACTAAGTCCACATGGAAGAAGCACACCAGCCTGAGTGATCCAAAGTTGACAAGTGAAAAATTCCAAATATAATGAAGGAAAAGGAACCAGAGCTCCAATAGTGAACACCCGATTTGTAGAAGGAAGGTGTACTATAACTGATTGTGATGATGAATATAAAATTCTTTTTGAAAGTGACTTAACTCTGGGAGTGCATGATATGTGAATTTTATAACAATGAAACTATTGGGGGCGGATAAAGTTTAAAAAATGGCATTTGTCATATGGAGAAACAAATCTACAGCCAATTCAATGCTTGTTTCACCACATTATTCCACTCTCTCCCAATTGGAAGTGAGGAGTGATGTTGAAATGTGTGCCCTCCCAGAGCAGATTGTGAGATAGAGTTTGGCCTTCAAGATGTTTATTAGGGTGAAATGCATGTGAAAGCAAGAGGGAAGAAATATGATCTGACTTGGAAAAGGTTGATCTACGAACCAATCATAAAAAAAGAATTAGCAAAACCATAGCCTATCCAAAGGAGAGTCTGCAGAATATTGTTTTCCTCCTGCAGAATATTACAAGTTTGACCAAGACGGCTGTGCATTAGTGCTGTTCCCTCATCTAGCTAGCACCTGTGAGCTGGCCAGGGAGAGCTTGACCTTGGGCTAATCAGTGTTCTGCAGCTAAGAAAGAACAGCTGGAGAGGGTGTGCTGACGGATCCCCCCACCTCCCAGTGCAAGTCCTTCCTTGCAGGGCTTTGACGGGCTCCTCGCTGTCTAACACAGCTGTTAGATAAAGAAACTGCGTTTACTGCTAATTATCTCTTAAATTCTCAACTTTCCACACGCCAAATATCAGCATTTGAGGAGAAAGTAAGTCTCTGAGGTCCCCCAATCCTCACAGATTCTAAAGAGGTTCATGAAAATAAATGAGTGATTTCGAGGAGGTACAAATTCAAGGTAAACCTTTATCTTTGATTGTGAGTACTCCCTGATGCCTTAATGTACTCTAATTAGTACTTTGGAAAGTTCCTATCACTGCCGTTGCCATACGTTATTGTAATTTTCTAATGTTTTGTTTCTGTAAACGTTCTTGGAGAATGCCACCAGGCCTTATTTATCTTGTTAATGTTTAATATCTACTATAATGTTGTGCACACATTGCTGTAGTTGTGTGCTGTCGAGCTGATTTTAACTTATAGGAACCCAGTAAGACAGAGGGAACTGCCCCCGAACTTCCTAGGCTTCCAATTTTTATAGGAACAGAAAGCAAGGGCTTTTCTCCCATTGCACATATTGTTCTTGCTCTGTTATTTTTGTTGTTGTTGTTATGTGCTGTCCAGCCTGTTCTGACTTAAAGCAATCTTATGTACAATTCAGAGAAACACTGCCTGGCCCTACGCCACACTCAAAATCATTCCTATGTTTGAGCACATGGTTGCAATCTTTGTAATCATCCCATCGATGGTTTCTTCTTATTCACGGAGTCTCTGTTAAATATGATGCCCTTCTCTAGCCACTGGTCCTTTCTGACAACATGTCTTAAAATGCTTGAGACAAAGCCTTGCTTCCTCATTTCTAAGGAGCTTTCTGACTGTACTTCTAACTCATATTTTGTTAATTATTCTAGCAGTATACATATTATTCTTTTAAAAAAGCATAATTTAAAGGCATCTTTTTGGTCTTCATTGTTCACTACCTCAATGTCACATTCATATGAGGCAATTGTAAAAAAAAAATTGAAAACTTGGGTCCGGCAAACCTACCATATATCCTCATTGTGATGTTGCTTATTAACACCTAAAACAGGTCTTTTGCATTAGGTTTAACCAATGTAACACTTGGATTCCTTGACTTGGAATCATGCGGTACTGAGGGTTGAGTGTGGAGCTGCTATGCACAAAGTCAGGGTTCAAACCCACCAGCTAGTCAATGAGAGAGTGTTTACAGACCCAGAAATCCTGTATGAAATCACTTTGCATCACAATTGACTCAGCCACAGCGGGTTTGGCGTTGTTTGTTTGCTCTTGCTGCCCTGGGCCTTGAATCTGGATGGAAGTATAAGGGAATCCTGAGAGTTTCAATATTCTCTTCATTTGGCATGATGCTGCTTAATGGTTCCATATAAGGCATAATACACAGAATGCCTACTGAAATCTTTATTCCTTAATCTTCATCAGCAAGTGCATCAAGGCCATTTTATTCACAACAGGACACATTGTAAGCAGTTAAGGAATCTTCCTCTTGGTCCAGCATCTCAGGACATTTGCATATCAAAGAAATAGGAAGGACAAATACAACTCAGAAGCACACCTTTCGCAAGGAACTCGGGTATTTTGGAATATTCATTCTTGGCAGTCTTATCTAAAATTTGTTATAATTCAAACAGTTAAATAGGTTTGCATAGTCAAGAAACATGGTATAACCTTTCCAGTTTTCTTTGCTATTAACCAAGAGCCATATGATAACAGCATTGATTTCTCTCAATTCATATTCTTTGCAATATCTATCTTGAAATTCTGGCAGCACTTTGCCAATGAATTACTGTAACTGTTTTTGAATCATATTCAGCAAAATTACTACAGTGTGATATTAATGATACTATTTCATTTCCACATTCTGTTGGATCATCTTTTTTTGGAATGAGCATAAATTGGCTTCCTTCCAGCCAGTCTGCCATGTAAAAGTCTCACCAACTGATTGACTTTAATGAGGGAGCACTTCTAACGTTTCTTCCATTAGGTGAATCCTGTCAATTGATATCCTGGAGATGGCTGTATAATGATTCATGAGCTGTAAGTAATTCTTTGGCTGGATGGTCAGGGACTTGGAAGGAGCATGTTTACAAAATTGGTGCCAAGGTGATGTGGGGAAGAGGTTCATGGACAGACCTCTCTGAATGGGCAAAAACAAGTGAAGATATTTGTGTCTTATGTGAATGCTCACCAAATGGTTATCTCTGAAATGAAGGATTTTAACAGTCAAGTGAATAGAAATAATGTTTTGTGGAAACCTGTCATTCTCTTTCCAAGCCAATACTAGCCTTTCCAATGTAATCATGAACAAAATGGCATGGTAGCAGGGATGAAGGATATTTGTAGGCTCCACAACATGAACTTCCTCTCACCAGACCAGTGGGCTACTGCTACTACTGAATGCCCAATATGCCAGCATCAGAAACCAAGACTGAATCTATTGCTCAGGAATACCAACGCGCCACCTTGTGGAAGGTTAATTATATTGGACCGCTTCAACCATGAAAATGGTAGTGGTTTGCTCTTGTTTGAATTGGCATTTACTCTGGATATGAATTTGTCTTCCCTGTATGCAATGCTTCTGCAAAGCTACAAAATGCTTTCTCCACTGGCTTGTCATCCTGCAGAACATTGTCCTGCGGTCAGAATAAATAAGAAACTGCATTTGTGACTTGGGACTAATCGCTCAGACTCTTTAGAAAGCAAGGTTCAAATCTCCCCACAAAACGAAGAACTGTGGCCAGCTGTGGTGGTTTACGAAGGCAAAGGGAAAGCAGAATTAGTCATGGAAGAAGGTAATTCTAAGTACCAGCTATGGCCACATGATCAGTTGCAGAAATAAGGGCTATAATTGTTATTAATATTTCCTCATCTGTGTGTATCAAATACAGGTTTTGTTAAAGTATAAAAAGTAAGATGTAAATGGTGTAGTGTAATTACCCACAATTGTATAACTGTGATTTGTGTTAGGTTATGTGTAAGCATGACATTATTATTGTTGATTGGAGATTATATATGGTTTAAAGAGTTGTATTCAGAACCCAAGTTGATGGAAATGGCCTGTTAACGTTAGATCAACTTGGATGGGCTAGAATTCTCCGTGGTTTATTAATTCTCATGATGTGACGTTATACAATGAAATCAACCCCATAATGAAATTCACTGTGAGGAAGCAAGCAGTTGTTAGGATGGAGTGGAACACTTTACTCAGGTCATAGCCCTGATACAACAACAAGGAAATTGTCTTGAGGTTTGGGCCTATTTTTCTATGATTATATCTAATTCATGGAGCTCCAGTTCTTCAGGTTTGAGCCATTGGCATATTGACTGCCAGCGCCAGCAGGCATCAGTACCTTGCCGTCTGTCCTGCAAACTTTAGATTTATTTGCATCTCCAGGTACAAGCCTGACCTGCTGACCGTAGGTTCCTACATCTCTGTATCCCGCAGAAAGCTGGTTGTTCACAAGTGCGCATACCAATGTATTTTCAGAGACCTAATCATTTTACAGCAGTGATTGAATAGTGTGATTCTTGATAGGTAGCAGGGGCAGTGGAGAGCTGCAAGGTGGAAATTGTATAAGATTTTGACTCAACTACTTTAAGCTATTGATAGATATATGTTTCTCACGTGTTACCTGGTAGCTACTGTGCTGCAAGAAATGTTCTTCTCCATCACGTCTCCTAGGAATCAGTCATACTCAGAGGCAACTAAAAATAAAGGCCTAGTGATCAACTTCCAAATGATCAGCCATTGAAAAGTATACATAACATAATTTTGTTCTGTTCACATTGAATAGGAATCCACCCTTTGATAATAAGTTACTGGTATATAAGCTACTGGTAGTATATTAGAGGTTTTGATGTAAAAAAACACACATAGACTTTCTTGTGAGAGTATTGTAAAACCAGTTACAAATGTAGTATAAAATTATAAACAATATTAGTTAATAAGAAAAAATTAAAATACATACTATTTGTTAATACAAAACAAGCAAAACAAAATAAAAAATCCAAGGATATAATAGAAAATTTGCAAAGAAAAAGTTAAATAGAGAGTAATAAAATTTAACTGGTATATCTTATATTAAAATTTAAACAGCATAATTTTAAAGATTGGAGTAGATATCACATTTATGATTCAATTAATTAATTTCCTATTTATCTTCCCAAAATATATTTTGCACTGTATTTTTATATTGCATAAAAAATAGAAAACGTCTCTTCTTGAAATTTTTGCTAAAGATTAACCTTCCTCTTATAATCCATGGTATTGGATGATACCATTGATTTTTCTCCTCTATCAGAAAGGATCATTTTATGTAGAAGAAATTTTTAACATATTGTGAAATATCCTGCTCAATTCAAACAAAATATAAATCTTGACAAAAACTGAAATAAAGTTACTTTTGAAATTAAAATTCATTGAAGGTAGAAATTATATATTTCTGTCACTCTTATTCAGCAATATGGTATGCAAATATAACTATAACAGATTCCCACATTTTGGTAAATGCATAACATTTTTATTTCAAATATATCAATAATAATAACCACAACTAATTGGTACTCTATTAACAAACATATAGGTACTATCCCAAATCTATTTCCATAGAATAGGTAATTTCATACAATAATCCTAGACATGTTACTAGTATAAGTATTACTTGAATGGAGAAATTAAGGCTTAGAAAGATAATTATTTTCACAAAATCACAAAACCAGCAGGAAGGAAAATATAAATTCAAATACCCTACCTTTAGAGCATTTAATTCATAACCTTAAAGTTATGGCATGGAATTGAACTAAAATGCTATGCAGAATTATGTTCTCAATGCTTTTAGGGAGCTCATCCTCACTAAAAGTACTAATTTTCTTTCTCAAGGCAGTATATTCTTGAACTTCACTATTTCTACATGCATTGGGATATAGCTCCTGAAATATTAACTTCTGTGTTTTAGTTTAAACTATTTTTCATTTCCTTAATTGTTCCACAGTTTCCTACTCTTAAATCAATTTGAGTTTTTGCTTCAGGGAATAGACTCAGCTTTGAGTTTCAAATTCACCTTTTCTAAGCACTTAATTGAAGCAATTAGTCTTGAAAGCATTTAATTGAGAGAAAGATTTTGTTTGTTTTGTTACCTTTAATTTTGAAAGGCTCTTTTTAAATATTGAGAATCAGATCCTAAAATAGTGATACCATATAGCAGTGGTTCACAACCTTCCTAATGTCGTGGCCTTGTAATACAGTTCCTCATGTTATGGTGACCATAAAATCATTTTTGTTTTTCACAATTGTAATTTTGCTACTGTTAGGAATCATAATGTCAATATCTGATATGCAGGATATATTTTCATTGTTACAAATTGAATATAATTAAAGCATAGTAATTAATCACAAAACAATACATTGTGGAATATTCATTTCTAATTACAAATAAAAGAAATTTTGTCTTGAAGCATGGTGCAGTAGGGGTAACAGTCTTCATACCAGGTACTCATTTGTGGACATATCTGCATGTGGGCAGACTTACCTGCAGACAGATAAAAGAACGGAGCTTCAGTTACTGAGACCATTGGAACTATGTGTTTTCCAATGGTCCTAGGCCACCCCTGTGAAAGGGTTGTTCCACCCCAAAAGGTATTGCTACACACAGATTGAGAACTGCTACCAGAGAAGCTGCAAAAGAAGAAAAAAAACACCCAGAAAATAATAGCAGTCGTAGAATGTGTTCACTAGAGAAACAAAACCAGTGATCTATATCTATATCATCTATCTATTATCTATATCTATGTTCAAGAAATTTGTTCACAGTTGTAGAAGGCAAGTCTAAGTTCAGAAAGTTCACAAGTTTTTGAGTCAGATGTTAGGCTGGTGGCTTCACCAGACTAAAGTAGCTATGGGACATGATGAAAGTATGGATTGTGATAAGAGTTGTATGAGCCCCCAAGAAATGATTTATTAAAAAATAAAGAAATAAATGTTTTGAAAATGATGATGGCAAAATTTTTTTTAAAGAAAATGATGATGGCAACATATGTACAACTGTGCTTGACACAATGGATGGATGTATGGATTATGATAAGAGCTGAAAGATCCCCCAATAATTAAAAAAAAAAAAAGATCCCCCAATAAAATGATTTAAAAAAAACACAGACTTGTACAAATGAATCTAAGTTCAGCAGATGAGGCTTGCAGTTACAGAATGAATTCAAGGTCAGCAGGTCAGATGATACTAATCACATCAAGGATTGGTGGGTAATATGGCGGCTATTGGCTCAAGTCTAAAGAGCCAAAGTCAGTGAACCAGTAATAGCAGGGACTAACCATTGGGCTGTGATCTTCATGGCCGGCAGATCAAAACCATCAGCATCTCCACCAGAGAATGGCTCAACCTTCTATTCTCATAAACAGTTACAGTCTTGGAAGCCCATGGGAAATTGCCATGAGTGAGTATTGACGCAATGGCAGTGAGTGAGACCTCTTCAGGGGCGGCTCTCTTCAGGCATTCCTATAGAGAGTGCACTCCTATCCAGCAAGAGTACAGTTTGTAGACATGAAGGCTAGGACTGTTTGCTCATCATTACAAGTGTTGTAACTGTAATTATTTTTTAAATTTTTTAGTCAGCATTTTAAAAAAACATTTTATTAGAGACTCATACAACTCTTATCATGATTCATACATATACATACATCAATTGTATAAAGCACATCTGTACATTCTTTGCCCTAATCATTTTCTTTTTTTTTCTCCTCTTTTCTTTTTAAAATTTTATTAGGGGCTCATACAACTCTTATCACAATCCATACATATACATACATCAATTGTATAAAGCACATCCGCACATTCCCTGCCCCAATCATTCTCAAAGCATTTGCTCTCCACTTAAGCCCTTTGCATCAGGTCCTCTTTTTTTTTCCTTCCCTCCATGCTCCCCCCTCCCTCATGTGCCTTTCGTAATCTATACATTGTTATTTTGTCATATCTTGCCCTATCCGAGTCTCCCTTCCCCCCCTTCTCTGCCGTCCATCTCCCAAAGAGGAGGTCACATGTGGATCCTTGTAATCAGTTCCCCATTTCCAACCCACTCACCTTCCACTCTCCCAGCATCGCCTCTCACACCCTTGGTCCTGAAGGTATCATCCACCCTGGATTCCCTGTGCCTCCAGCCCCCGTATGTACCAGTGTACAACCTCTGGCCTATCCAGCCCTGCAAGGTAAAATTCGGATCATGGTAGTTGGTGGGAGGAAGCATCCAGGATCTGGGGGAAAGCTGTGTTCTTCATCGGTACTACCTCACACCCTGACTGACCCATCTCCTCTCCTAAACCCCTATATGAGGGGATCTCCAGTGGCCGACACTTGGACCTTGGGTCTCCACTCTGCACTTCCCCCTTCATTCAATATAGTATATATACATATACTATATATATATGAACACACACACATATATATATACACACACACACATATATATATATATATTTGCATGATGCCTTATACCTGGTCCCTTTAGCACCTCATGATCACACTGGCTGGTGTGCTTCTTCCATGTGGGCCTTTTTGCTTCTGAGCTAGATGGCTGCTTGTTCACCTTCAAGCCTTTAAGACCCCAGACACTATCTCTTTTGATAGCCGGGCACCATCAGCTTTCTTCACCACATTTACTTGTTCACCCACTTTGGCTTTAGCAGTTGTGTCGGGAGAGTGAGCATCATAGAGTTCCAATTTAATAAAAGAAAGTATTCATGCATTGAGGGAGTGTTTGAGTAGAGGCCCAAGGTCCTTCCGCCACCTTAATACTTAACCTATAAATGTAGACACATAGATCTGTTTCCCCATCCTCCTATATATATTTGCATGTACATGTCTTTGTCTAGACCTCCATAAATGCCCTTTGACTCCTAGCTCTTTCCTCCATCTCCCTTGACTTTCCTCCTGCCCTACTACCATGCTCCGTCACCACCTGGGCTACAGCTATACCTCTTCTCTATGCAACCTTACCCTTGATCATTCCCCACCAGGCCTGCCGCTCCCCCCTCACTACCATTTTGGATCCCATGTTGTTCCTTTGTCCCTGTGTTTGTTAACACCACTTCCTTACCCCCACTACCCCCCCATCCCAAGTCCCCCCAGAACTGTCGGTCCCGTTGTCTTTCCTCCAGATAGGTCATCCAGCCTGTCCTATTCAGATAGACCTGTGGAGACACTAACATGTACGAAAACAAGACAGAGGAAAACAAAGCAACAGTATACAACCAGACAACAAAACAGCAAAAACAAACCACTGACAAAGAACAAAACAAAACACTTCACAAAAGAAAAGCTTGTAGTTAGTTCAGGGATTGTTTGTTGGCCCTTAGGAGCGTTTTCCAGTCCAGTCTGTTGGGGCACCACGCCCTGGCCCAAAAGTCCACTTTCAGCATTCCCTGGGGACCTTACCACTCCATTCCCTTGCTGTTCCGCTGCACTCCCCCAGTGATTTGCCTCGGTGTGGTGGGATCAGGTCAGGTGCAATTCCCACACTGTGTCTCCGGTGCTGTCCCCTGTATTGCCCTTAGTCACTGAGGGGCATCATTTCTCATAGTGGGGCCAGCCATGTTGTTCTCTTTGTGAACTGGCTGCTCTACTCAGGAACATCATCCTCACGGCCTGGTGGGCCAGGTTGTGTTCCACTCTCTCCTCCTGCCCCTTCATCTGCTCCCGTGTGCTCTGATCAGATATGTCCATCTCCCTGAACTGCAGAGTCAATGTCGTCCTTTGGAACAAATTCTTTTCAGGGGAGGGGCAGGAATCCACTTAATTTATGGTGCTCGGGCCAGCCTCCCAGACCTCTCCACTGGTTCCCTACTCCACGCCGGGATATTGCATTCACACCTTGCGGCACTGGGTTGAAGTCTGGTCCCACTTTCCCTGTGGAGATATAAACAATACCCTCCCCTTGGGTGGATTAGTGCCCCATGCCCCCACTTCCCTTTCCTTCCTTATATTCATCCTATTGTTTTCCTTTCCCCCCCTCCTCCACCCTTGTCTACTATGTGCATCCCTGGTTTTGGTCTGTATACAAACAATTTTGGGGTGAAGACTGTGTAGTATGGCAGAGTCCAGACCAAAACCAGGGATGCACATGTTAACTGTGATTATTAAGGGTGGATGACGTTAGGCGTAGAAATACACAATTGGTATGTGAGGGTTATCTGGCTGCGACATCTGTCACCCCATTGATCGCCAGGGTTGATTCGGCTGATCTGGCTGGTGAGGCGAGTGTCCCCTTCCTCCCTCACTGCTCCATGTGCATCCATCCTGAAGCTGCGTGCTCGGCTGAAGAAGACAACCTTCCCTGATAGAAGGAAGACCGTCCTTCCGTCAAGGGTATACGAGTAGCTGTGCTCCCCTGCCAGAACCTCCAAACAAGTCTCAAGGTCCATTGGTAGGAGAACGTAGGGTAGACAAGCTTCCAAGACTCCAGACACATCCAAATGAGTTGCTGCATGTGGCAGTCTGCCTTTCTTTTAAAAAAAGAAAAAGAAATATACAATTGAACATATCATAACTGCAAGAACAATAGTACCAGTGCACATGGGTGAGCTATCCCCACTGCCATTGACTCGATGTTAACTCATAACAACCCCACAGGTGAGTTGTGGGATCCTGGAAATTTAAATGGTGCTTTTTTATTTAGTAATATCCTTATTGGAGTCCTGATATCCTAGTGGTTACTCATTGGGCTGCTAACTGCAAGGTACATGGTTCAAAACTACCAGGAAGTTGGTGGGAGAAAGACAGGGCTTTCTGGTACAATTCACTCACTGCCAATGAGACAATGCTGACCCGTAGTGACCCTTTGTGGGGTTCTGAGACTATAGCTATTTATGGAACTAGAAAGACAAGTCTCTCTCTGGTGGAGCTGCTGGTGGTTTCAAACTGCGGGCACAGCACAACGCCTAACCACACCAGCACCAGAGCTCCCTCTTATAAGATGAACACGTGGTACAGTCTTCATTTGAAGTGTAACATTCAGTGGCTTTCAATATATACACAAATCATCGCCATTATCTCAGCATCATTAGTCCTTATTTGATATAGCAAAGTGAATAAACTATAAGATATATTGATATCTATCTGCTTCTTTGTATGAAAAATTCTGAGCTTGTGTGGTACTGCTGTGTCTGCGCATGGAGAAAGAAGAGGATCTGACTTCAGGAAATCCGTAGTTGAAGTCAGTATCTCATCTGGACTCATCTGGACAGAAAGTTCTCAAAAACAGGAAAGGACTTGGGGTGCTGTTCACTCTAAATTAGCAACAACAACATCAACTGCTGACAATTGTTTGTTTCTGCACTATTAAAATTAATATTTATATTAACATAATGAAAATATGCTTCACAAAGTGGAACTACTCAAGGCCCATGAATTGCTGAAGATCCAAAGTGAATTGTGTAGTAGACTGGTTTTCATATTGCCTATCAATCTTTTGCAATTCCATCATTTTCTGGTACATATGCAGAATATTGTAGAATTTAGCTTTAGTCATAACATTATAATGTAGCGCAATTGAATAAATAAAAAGTAAATTATAATACGTGTGGGAGGTTTTCCCTGTTTTGTGGCAGAATGTAGACTGTAACAAAGAAAATGCTGTGGGCTCACTAATTTTATTTCTTGTCTTCTTGGGCATGTTACTTTTCCTTGATTGCTTTACAATATGATTTGCAACATTAGTTCATATTATGGCCAGCGAGATTTGGAAAGAACTGAAGTACACCACTTTTAGTTTAGCTTACAAAATGATTTATGCAATGATGCTCTCACTTTGTCCCTGCAGACATGCTGGGGGCTACATATATTATAATACTGCCGAATCCCAGGCACAGTGTTTGAAAGAGAATCACCAAGGAAAGTCAAGCAAATTTTTATATAAGCAAGAAATTAATTTCGTGTCACTAAGCCAAAAGGAGATCTTACCGTTTATTTGTCAATGAGAATAACCCAGCTTACTCTGTCTGCTACCCTTGCCACAGCCATGAATGAGGAAATCACACAATTGGGGAATGTCGAGATAAGTAGCATTTCGCAATTAGGAAAAGAAAACTTAGATCTTCATATATTTGAGTAAGGAAAGATTCAGTCATATTTGCCTTCCATTTTCCCCTCTCTCACCCCTTGGTTCACATGCTACAAGAGTGCCTGAAATAAAAAGGTTCATTAATTTTAGCTAGAGTGTATAAATTGGAAATATTTTAATTTCCATCCTCCATGTCAAAGGATATAGTGTTTATTCACTCTCAGTATTAAGGTTTTCTGACACAAGGCCACATGCTTCTAGCATAGCTGAATTTATGTCTAGGGAATAATGTGGCACTTGTTTTGTATTAAGCAGCTCAAGTAGCACAGCCACTTGGTGTCTTGTGGTCAAATGCTTTGATTTACCCCAAGGCCCAATGGCAAGCCAGTAGCTATTTATCAAAAGAATTAAGTTTACTTTCTGAACAGTGAAAGGCTCTGCTCCAAAACCACAAAGCTCTTCAGCTGGGATTGTGATTTTCTTGTTGGGGTTTGCCACAGATCAATATAGCATCTAGAGCTTTCCTAGACACCTGTTACATTTTAAATTTGGTCTCCTTCTGTCAGCTTGTTCCAACTCCTAAAGACCACCCACTGTGGCTTATGGGATCCACCATTCATGATCAGTGATCCTCTGATTTTCAATCGATTCTTCAAACACATATGTTATTTTCTTCACACAACAAAACCTCATTCTCCATTTGTTACCTACTCCTGCCACTTTTTTAAAGAATTGGTGATTCTTTTTATCCCCCACACTTACACAGATCCCTATACCTAGGTAGGAATTGGAAAGAAATGGAAATAAATATCCACAAACTTCCCTTGCTAGTTTAGATAATTTCCCAGTCCTCCTGCTCAAAGCTATTAAAGTTGATTCTTGCAACATCAACTACCTCCTACTACTTATTATTTCAATTTCGTTCATATACATCAGCCCTCATTTATTTCCAACATCACCATTTGGATTACTGTCATACTATCATTACTGCCGAATGCAAATGCACCCCTCTCTTCATCCTTCACACAACTTGTCTTCTAGTTTATCTTCAACACTAAGTATATTTCACATTTGCACCACTGCTTCCTATTTCTCCAGACCACTTCTCTTAATTCACTAATTTTTAACTCCTTTGACCACAGTAAGATATCCAAATGATCATTTCCACCAAATGTTTACTATTTCTTACGTCCTTGGTATTCTAACTTCTCTCATTACCCCTGTTAAATATGGAATTAAGCAACATTTCAACTTTGTAGAATGTACTTTGCCTAATCTATAGCTATTTTATGTAGCTAAATATGGGTGATGTGTTAGCCTGGGTAGACTAGAAAAACAATTCATAAACACACATATGTGTGTAAGAAAAAGCTTTATAAAAAGAGTAATTGTACACTAAGAGAACATTCCAGCCCAGTCCAGATCAAGCCTTAAGTCTAATATTAGCCCATATGTCTGATAACAATCTGTAAAGTCATCTTCAGACTCACGAAACACATGCAATGATGCCGAATGCAAGAATATCACAGGTCAGTGGGTTTGAAGTCTTCTGCATCCAGTGGCGTTGTAAGCATCTCAGCGCTGGCAGGGTCTCTACGTGGCTTCTCCAGCTCCAGAGGTTTGGTTGCATCAGGGTAGGTCCACAAGGCTTCTCCAGCTCCCAGGGGATAGCATCATGTTTCTTGTCAGTAAAGCATCTCTCCAGGGAGTCAGGAGAGAGATAGAGAGAGAGAGAGAGAGAGAGAGAGAGAGAGAGAGAGAGAGAGAGAGAGAGAGACTCTTCCACTCCAAAGAGGAAATCCAGGAATTCCCAGAATTCTCAGGAAAAGGCCGTGCCCACACAGAGGCCTCATTGGCTATGATCTGGTTGACATTCTAGACTCCACCCCTTCACTCTTAATCCTCTCAAGTCCCAAATTGACACCAGATTATGTACCTACCACAGGTAGTGAAAATACAAGAGACACTAGATCCTACTCCACCTGAAAGAGATCATGACTTGTCAACAATGGTGGCAATAGAAATGCCACATGGCAGAGGATGGAATGCAGACCGAGGGAGATTCCTGAGGCACAGAGAACAAATGAGACGAGACTTCTCATTTCCCGTTTATTGCCTTCAAAGAGTTTGCAAGCCTTGGCACAAAGAAGGGGACCCCAATTGGAGTCTGGTTATTTCCTGAGTTACGTATCTGGAATTTAGTGTCAAGTCAAATCAAGTCACCTTGACCTAGGATGGATTACTGGCAGCTGCTCTGGAACAGGGCTCCTGATGTGTACAGTAAATTGTTTTCATTTCTCAGGGTGCTGGTTGGATCATAAATATGAAATGTGAGAAAATGATTTAAGGCTAGGAGAAAGCGTACTTGAATATGGTCAAGAGACACTGGGAATATTGCCTAATATTTGACTTTGTCTTGGGAATAGTGTTATTCCATTAGGTCAGACTGGAAAACGTTATGATACTCAGGTCATAAAATACGTTACAGAGAAGAATCCTGCTCAGTAATGGTGAATAATTAGGCCTCCAAACAAAACCCCCAAACCTCCTTGGGTCCTCTCCAACAAACATTAAGGGCAAAAAGAAAAAAGATCAAGATGCTTCTAATAGATTACAGTAATAGTCATAAAATGGATGAACTATTGATGCTTTCAGGTATATGGCTAGATCTCAAAAAAGCTGTGCTAAGTTAAAGGTTATGCACATTATAGGAGATAAGCTGTACAGTAACATTTATTCACTTTTTTTACAATTTCATTCATTAAAAACCTTGGTTTTGTTTTAAGGCATCATCATATTAGTTCAGCCGCATAGCAGCCCTGCACATACCATGTCCTGTGCCAACGTTACCTTCTTCGCCAAGCTCAAAACCACTGATCTGATCCATCTCCCTGATTGTCCTACCCTTTCTCACTGACGCTCTACCAAACATGATGTCCCTCTCCAGAAAATGGCCCTTCCTGATAAAGCTCCATCCTTGCTTTCAATGATGATTACGACTCGTTATTCTTCCAATTCAGATTTCTTGGTTCACCAGAACATCCATGGTAATTTTTTCCATGTTTTATTAGTCTACTTTATTCTTTGTTTTGTAATTAACATATGACAAAGATAATAAACTTAACCTGAAGTGGCTCTACTTAATGAATATTGAGCCTCAGAAATTTTAGAATTTAATTTTGTCAATGGAGATTTTGTGTTCTAATAAAAAGTGGTGTTTGGCATGATATTTTACCATTCCTTCTGACTTCTCTATCAACCCCCCTAGTTGTTTGTAGTTATTTAATGTATATCTTTAGGTACATATTGATTTATTAAAGAAATATAAGAGCTATCTCTGCAAAGGTGTCCTTTCTTCAAGAGTGTACATTATATTACTAGAGACATTAAGTAAACCATGATTACAATCAGTGGAATTAATGTAAACATAAGGAGGTATGAAAGGATAGAGGTGGGGTTTTAAATATGCTTGACATTATATTAATAAAAGCTCTAGAATTTTTCTGTAATGGAGATAAAGGTAAATTTTACAATACAAATAAGAATTATTCACACAAAGAAGACAATATAAAAATGTACTGACATGAGAAATAGCATGCTAATTGTTGATTTTTGGTCATTATCAGACTTAGGTAGTTTTAAAACACCAGGGAAAATGGATGAATTTCTAGAGAGTAGATAAAACTGTATGGAAAGAATAGCATCGTTCCAGCCAGGAGAGTAGACCATAACTGTACAGTACTCGGAAAGCACACTAAGTGTAATGCCATATCATATTTGCTTGGCCCTCTGGTGGTACTTCTAAAGTATGGTGCCAGTGTGAAACAACACTTTGGCAAGTGGTGTAAATATTATGGCGGTGTATATTTTGTGTCATGTATTGCCTCAAATTAGAAGATTCCATGAAATGGATGTGTTTTCCCTGAAACTCTGCAAATTTAGTCACCCTGTTTTTGTCTTATTTTGTTCACCATCAATTACTTTGTCCACAGATAAATTTCTCTGAAAATGTCATGGATTGCACTTTGTTTCCCCAAAACATGTGCCAAATCGACTGGGCCATGATTCTCATTCATTTGTCAGTTATGTAATGAAGTAATGAGCCTTCAAAATGTTATCTTACATAATCAGCCAATCAACTGAAAGGTAACTTCAGGGCCAACATAAGACCCTGATCTGCTATAAGGGGTTTTTCCCCTGTCCTGTTCCTCTGTCACCACTTCTGGTACAAGATATGGAAGGTTGTCACTGCTACTAATAAAATAAAGGTAGGAGCAGCAAACATGCCTGGAGTCCCTGTGTTAACAAGATCCTAGACCCAGGGGAAGATTAATGGACAAGATTCATGAGCATATCCAAAGAATGCTGTATCTACAGTTGTTGGAATTGGAAGGAGAAAAGAAACTTCCACCGGAGCCAACAGAGAGAGGAAGCTGCCTCCTAGGTATCTAGCTTCCTATACAATAAAATAATACATTTCTGGTTTTGAAAGCTATCTATCCACTTGTATATTTCTGTTAGCATTATTTAAGAAATAACATGGAAGGCAAAGTTACATTTAGTTTATTTTGAGTCTTCTTATTGGTATATCATTTTGCTTAAGGAGAAAATTATTATGTGCTCTTTACTCAATTTTACTTTTTAAATTTTAGAATATAGCACTCTTCTCAAGATCTTAGAGAGAAGGTTATGGAAACATTTAAAATTTTCTTTGAAACAATTTTATTTGCTTGTAACATCAATATGTTGAGTTTAATATAGGTATTCCTGATTCTTCATCTCTTCCTCTTTGCACAATATTGCCACAGAATTCCTTTGATTTTCTAATCTACAGCAATTAATTCTTCTTTCCCATTTTTAGGTTATAGAATGGCTGTGTAACTTGCTTTAATCTTCCAACGGCCAGAAAGCTGTGGCCTGCTCATTCTAGACAAACGTTTTAAGAGTCATGCTCTATGGCAATTTCTTCTCTTGGATTCCTGGGGTTACTGTATGAATAAATCCAAACAAAAATGCTTGAAGGTAAAAGATCATGTGTACCAGGGCTAATTCATTTCCAATGAAATCTATTAGATATCAGTCAGCTCCCAGAATATAAGCAGCTTTTTACAGGGGTATGGTTTATGCAAGGAAAGATTAGCCACTCCTGTTCCAAATTGAACTTGGAAGATAAATAAATGCATACTGACGTCAGCTACTGATTTTAGGTGTGATTTCATTTGCAGTTTTGTAGCAGCAATAGATAAAAACACAATATATATTGATAAATGTTAATGGTATTGCACCATGATTGGGGACTTCTTCTATATCCTTGTTGATCACCACCTTTCTGTCATTTTGTGATCTGTGATCATTTATAAGTTACTCTGATGGTCAAAGCTACATGACAGGTAGTGATGATGCTAGAAGCGTCACCCAAAGTGAAGAGTTTTCAGCACAGCTTCTAGACTAAGAACAGACTATGAAGAAAGAATATGTTATCCATTTCTGAGGAATTAGTCGCTAAAAACCTATAAACATATTGAAAATTGTTAGATACTGAAACTTCATAAGAAGCAGCGGAACTTTGTCAGAGATAGTGCCAGAAGGTGAACGACTCAGTTTAGAAAGCACTCAAAACATGGCTGAGGAAGAGCTGCCGTCTAAAACAAAGTCAAGCATGATAACTTGGATAAAGAAAAGCCTGTGAATATAAAACCTTCTGGACCTTCTTTATTCACAGGGCATGACTTAAAATGAGAAAAAAAACAGTTACAAACATCAATTAATTATCAGAACTTAGAATTTACACAGTATGAGTCTATGAAAATTGGAAGTTATAAAAAAATGAAATAAAAATCAACATTTTAGTTATTAGTAAACTGAAACAGACAAGTATTGGCTATTTTGAATCAGAAAGTCATAGAGCTTACAATGCTGGGAATGAAATAATCAAGAGGAATTACTTTGCATCATTCACTATTAAAAAGGATATTTTTAGATCTATGTTGAAGTATAATGCTGTCTGTGATAAGATTATACCTATGCACCTTCAAGGAAATGCAATCAATACCACTGTTGTTCACATTTATGCTGCATCCATCAAAGCTAGTGATGAAAAAGTGGAAGAATTCTACCAGCATCTTCAGTCTGAGAATGATCAGCATGCAATTAAGATGCATTGATAATTACTGGTGATTTGAATGCAAATGTGAGAAATAAAGAGAAGAACAGGAGTTGGAGAACATGGCCTTGGTATTAGGGGGCAAAAAGCTGGAAATTGAATGATAGACTTTTGCAATCCAATGATCGCTCCACAGCAAATGTCTTTATTCAAGCACATAAAAGGTGACTATAAACGTGGAATACACAGCAATGAAATTGTCTACATCTGTGGGGAGAGAAAATGAAGACGTTTACTATCAGCTGCTCAACAAGGTCAGGGGCTGTCTTTGGAAGAGACCACCAATTGCTCCTATGTAAGTTCATATTGAAGCTGAAGAAAATTACAAGAAGTCCAAGCGAGCATAAATATGAGCTTGAATCTATTCAACCTGGATTTTGAGAACACCACAGGTACAGATGTGATGCATTCAACAATAAGGGAAGGAATAATAAATTCAAAAGACTGAACCGAAAATGTCAAAGGTCAGCTGGAGAAGACAAAGTCAAATATCATAATGAATGGTGCAAAGAGCTAGAGTTACAAAACCCACCAGGAATGCAACTCTCAGTATATCGTAAATTGACAAAACTCAAGAAAAAAATTAAGCTCCGAGTTGCAATAGTTATCAATTCTAGGGGGAAAAATATTGATGGGTGAAGGAAGCATCAAAAAGATGGAAACACAAAGTCACTGTTCAAAAGAAAACTAGTAGATATTCAATTATTTCAAGATGCGGTAGATGAACAAGTCCAAAATGGTACTGAAGCAAAGAGTTCAAGCTGCCCTGAAAGCATTAGCTGAAAACAGCGCTCCAGGAATTAATGGGATGCCACTTGGGATATTTCAACAAGCTGATGAAGTGCTGGAAGCACCCACTTGTGTATGCCACGACATTTGGAAGACAGCTACTTGGTTTTCTGACTGGAAGAGATCCATATCTATATCCATTCCATATAAAAGTCACCCAACAGAATGTTCAAATTATAGAACAGTTTTATTGATATGACATGCAAATCCATTGTTGCTGAAGATCACTCAACAAGTGCCAGTTGTTCAGGCCAAACTCAGAAGAGGACATGAGACAGAGATCTTTTTTGCTGACTTCAGGTGGATCTTGGATCAAAGCAGAGATACCAAAAGCATATGTTCTTGTGTTTTATGGCCAATGCTAAGGCATTGGACTATGTAGAGCATAACAAACTATAGATACCATTGAGCCCAGTGGGAAGTCCGCAACAGTACAGTGTGCCCTTGCAGAACTTGTACACAGATCAGGAGGCACTTGTGTGACTGAAACACGAACACACTGCATTTTTGAAAACCAGGAAAGGCACGCAACAGGGTGGCGTCCTCTCACCAAAAGTATTCAATCTGTTTGTGGATCAAATAATCAGAGAAGCAAGTTATATGACGAACTTGGTAAAAGAATTGGAGAAAGGCTTTAAACAAGGTTTGATAGACAGATGACACAACCTTGCTTGCTGAAAGTGAGGAGAACTTGAAGCAGGTATTGTGGAAGCTAAAAGATTTCAGCCTTCAATAGGATTACAACTCAATTTAGGGGAAAATGGAACCCTCACCATTAGTCCATGCTAGAGAAAGATTGAAGTTGCCAAGGATTTCATCTTGCTTTGATCCATAATCAATGCTCCTGGAAACAGCAGTCCAGAGATAGTGCATTGGGTAAATCTGCATAAGGGCTCTTTTTAGTATTGAAGAGAAAGGATGCTACTTTGAGGCTAAGGTGCACCAGGGTATTTCATAATACATGTAAAAGTTGAGCACTGAATAAAGAAGACTCAAGAAGAATGATTATATTTGAATTATGGTGCTGGTGAAGAATTTAGGAAGTATCATGGACTGCCGGAAGCACAAATTGTCATAGAAGATGCACAGCCAGTGTGCTCCTGAAATTCAAGGATGGCAAGAGTTCATTTCACATACTTTGGGCACATTGCTAGGAGGAGCCAGTGCCTGCAAGAAGGACTTCCTTTTTGGTAGAGGGGCAGCAGAAAAGAGGAAGATCCATAGCAAGAGGAGTTGACACAGTGGCTGCAGTGATGGGCTCAATCATAAGAACTGTGGTACATATATGTCGCTCTGAGTTGGAACCAACTCTCTGGCACCTAACAACCTCAAGAACAACCTACTTGTTAAGGTCTACTGGTCCATTTTTTTAAAGTAGTCTTACTAAATTTATTTATTTGCATAAAGGGTAGCATATTTCATTTAATTTAAATGCTAACATCAAAATGTTTGATGAAAAAAATAAAAATAATAGAAAAAGTGAATAGTAAGTGCTCTGATAACAGAGAGTTATAAGTTGGCAGTTCAAAATCACCAGCAGATCCTGTGAATATTTTAAACTTTGAAAATCTATAAGAGCTCCTCTACTCTGTCCTACAGACTTCCCACTGAGTCAGAATTGTCTCAATAGCCGTGAGGTTGGGGTTTTCTTTGTTTGTTTGTTTCCTGTTTTGTGGATAGAAATGTAACCACCTTACAGAGACAGGAAGGACCTAAAGCCAAAATTTGGTTTGGATGATAGGTTAATATTAATTATTGTGAGGCTTACTCCAAAATTGTGAAGGTAAATAAACTAGAAATTCATTGCCATCTTGGCTGGTGGTTTCAAAGTTTGACCTTGCTGACCTTGTAGTTAGTGTAATCCACTATATTACCAGGGCTTAGAAAGAAAATTACACCCCCACTTCCCAGCAGCCCCCCTCGCCAGTCACCCCCCACCCCAATCATTTCCTTCCCAGTCGCACATGTGACACTTTCCGCCTCTCTGACCCCAGCTACCACAGAAATGTCTTTACAGAACAATGGCCTATATAGCTAGCTCCCTTCTATCCATTCATAAGTGATCAAGTTAGAAGGATGATTTTCTTTAAATCAACGATCAAATAGAAACCAGCTCTCCCTGCTCTTCCCAGTGGGTTCACTGGAATGATTTTCAGAACTTATGGAAATAGCTATTGTTAAAATAACCACTTTAATATGACCAGATAAAAATACGCACAAAGGATCACTTAGGTCTTGTTCTGAACGAGATCTGGGTGTAAGATTCCTCCTGTCCTCGGGAACATGTCATATTGCTCCTTAATCCAGCGAGAACCATGGTTTCTGTGTGCAGGGCCTTTTATAACAATACATAGTCGTGCTTGGTTCCTCATTGCATATGCATGGTCGATCAAGTTAATAACTAAGCATCACTGATTGCAACATGCCTCTTCCTTTCCTGAAATTATCTGTGCCAGGTGTGACCTTTGAGCCTCCCACTACATTTATACAGTGTGAGTGGTGCCTGACTATTTTGGAAAACAGACCCCTGGATTGCGTGCAATCGTAGGTTATGCTCAGAAACTAGAGACAAATGGCCACATCAAGCCAAATCTGACAAAAGCCATTTCACAGGATTAGAATCTCTCTCTCTCTCTCTCTCTCACACACACACACACACACATACACACATCAGGAGGGTTTGTGCAGACCATGAGCTTTCCTTGGAAGAAAAGGGCTTCTCAGAAAGATGGATGAAGAACAAAGCATAGCTGCAGGGCAGTGAACTGCTTCACATGGCTTTTCTTGCCTAAGTCTCTGTAACAAACACCACAGGAACTTTTGCTGTGTGTGTGTGTGTGTGTGTGTGTGTGTGTGTGTGTGTGTGTGTGTGTATGAAGATGGGGGGAGATAAGGCTAGGAGTCAGTTGTCAGTGGTTATTAACAGGATTCGCTGTGATTGGAATCTTGATTTCCACCAATCCTTTCAATGAGGCTTGGACGTCTTCCTTCAAAACTATCAATTCATAATCGCATGTTACTTGAAATCATTGAATGTCAATCCATTATTCTCTTAATTTTTGATGCTTTGTGAATAAGATGTGTGTCATTTGTTGTTATTTCATATTGTTGAGTAGTTGGGGAGGTTTAGTCTGTGTTACTTTGACTCGTCATGATTTTCTTTGGTGTGGAAGGTATTACATGGTCATCCTCCATTTTGTGGTCGCCCATCCGTTAAAGGGGAATTTATTGGATGGTATGATCAGCATCTAATAGATGCATATTTGAATGTTCCTGCAAAGTATGCTCTCTGTTCTCCTGAATCCAACTTATTATCCCATTTTTTCCAGTTCTTGGGATGTGAGTCAGCAGCCTGATGCCTGGTTTGACTGCTGTTTTTGGCTTCATCAGTTCCTGAAAACACTTGAGGTAATAGAAGCTTCTAGCCTCATAGCATGTATTTGAGATTTGCCATCATCCGCAACTTTATGAGCCATTTCCTTGATATAAACTTCTGTACGTACGTATACATTTTACTGTCTTTTTCTTCTAAAGGCCGCAGGGTCAGACAGTGTTTCTAGAGAAATAAGCTAGTAGGAAGGTCTTTCTCCAGCATGGCTGAACTTAAAGGCCCTGATGGTTCAGCCTTTAGTAGTAAAGAGGCCCAGCTGATTCATTAAATGAGGGGGCATATAAAAATGAGAAATATCACTACCACACAATCAACTATTTGTGAAAGAAAAGTGCTGGGCTGTTGTACCTTTGATGATTTCCTATAATTTGTCAGAGTGAGTATAAGGAGAGGACGCATCGGTCCTGTTCCCAGAAGACACAGCTGTGAAGGAATGAAATGAGCTCAGGGGGTCAGGGTCACAGTTACGTGCTGCGTGCCAGACCTGAAGCTGTGGTCTTGGCACAGAATACCACGGACGCCGAGAAACCCAGCAAATCCATGTGGAACATGCGTAGCCAGAACACCTGTTAGAAACAAATTGGGGGAAATGCCATCTCGTGAACTTGGACATGTTTTCAGGAAAGGCCAGTCTTCAGAAAAGGAGATCAGGGTAGGCAGAAAAGAGGAAGGTCCTCAAGGCGAGGAATTGACCTAGAGACTACAACAATCAGCTCGAACATAAAATTATTGTTATAAAACAAAACACGCACGGCCATTGAGTCCATTCTGACTCCTGGTAACCCTGTAGGTCAGGGTAGAACTGCCACTGTGGGTTTCCAAAACTGTAACTTTTCAGAGGAGTAGAAAGTCTTATCTTTCTCCCTCAGAGCAGTTAGCTCTTTTGAACTGCTGACCTGGGGTTAGCAGCCCAACAGATAACACTAAATCAGTTTGTGTTTTGCTTTTTATTCTGTTATAGAGGGTTTCTGAGTAAGAACTGAATCTAAGGCCTCTACTAACAACAACAACAACAACAACAACCTATTTTTAATTTTAGGCTCATAATTGAAGTACTAACGAACCCCAAGATGTGAAGAACAAAGTGTGACTCGTGGCTCATGAGGACGCAGACGATACTCAGCAACAACAACAGCAGCAACTCTGCTTGATTACTGAACACAAAAGCATCCTGGGGAATATGTGTGAGAATTAAAATTAAGGCCTGGAATAAAGAGCCTTTTTATTTGTTTCCAGATTTCACATATGACCACCCATAATTATCAATGCAGCTCGATTGCATGTGTGATTAATTTGAGACTGAAGAGCTTGGTAGAGTTCTTAATCACTAGCTTCAGAAATTGGTGCAGAAATTTGATAAATAGTTGTTCTAACCTGACTTTCTTGTATGAGGGGGAGCAAAGCAAGGCTATACTATTGGGATTTTCCATCGCAGAGACCCCACATGAGCAGTTTGACCCTGTCTTAGAGGGTTGCTATTATTTGGTATCAATTTAATATCAGTGAGCTTGCTTTTTACTTGTAGTTGTATATATATTATCCTATCATAGACAGCACTATAGGTTATGATGGATCTTAAAATATTGCTTACAATGAGTGGTACATATTTTGAAACTGTGGATTTTCAAAACTGTAAATCTTTTTGGAGTAGAATGTCTCATCTTTCACCTGCCGTTATGTGAGGGAGGTTGAAAAATTAATCCGACAAAAATGGAGACCACTTCTACTTTAGTGAAATCGTTAAGGGCCCAATGTGTGAAGTGAATAAGGATAAACCATTATAGCCTCCCCTTCCTCCCCCCACCCCCCCACCCCCGTAACTAAAAGGATCTCTGGTAGGAATCTGGATTTCCACATTTGGGTGTGCTGCACTAGCCAATGTATCCAGTGACTCAACAAGCTGCTAGGTTTAGATGGAACTCAGCCGAAGATCAGACTCGTCAACAGGATCAGACTCTGCGACAACAGAGAGATCTTGTTTGGGATGACTGACAGGTTCCTATGGATGAATAGTAGGCGATGCCTAGTATTGACCAGCAAAACTTTACCATCCTCTATAGATAACTACTCTCCTTTAAGAAACAGCTTTTGGCTTGTTACTGGCCTTAATAGAAACTTAACATTTAGCCCTGGGTCACAATGTGACCTTACATTCTCCTCATTAACTGGACATGTGTGACCCTCAGAATCATAAAGTCAGACAGGTGCAGGAAAGTCCCATTAATAAATGGAAATGGTGTACATGATACTGGATTTCAAGCAGGATCTGAAGCCATAAGTATGTTACATGAAGAAGTAGCCTAACTGCTCGGGAGTCTTCACTCCTATATTATCTTCATTTTCACAGTCTGTTCATGTGAGGAGTTTCTTATGATCAGTTCACTGAGGAAGAGAAAACTCATACTTTATTTACAGAGGGTTCTGCACAATCCATCAGCACTGTTCAGAGGGAACAGCCACATCACTGTCAACCTTTCTGAGACCTCTTGGAAGGAGAATGGAGAAGAGAATCCTCCACTGGGCAAACATTTCTTCTAAAGTTGCTAATTTTTCTTGGGAAGACACATGTCTGTATATAGGATTGCATGATTCATAAACCGTAGCCAATTATTTGGCTAGATGGTAACGATTTTTAAGGAATATGAACAGAAAATTGATGACAAGAAGTTGTGGGCTAGAGGTATGTGGATAGACCTTTCTAAATGGACAAGAGGGGTGCGCATTGTTGTCTCATGAGAATGTCTACCAAAGATGAGGGTGACGAAGTAGCATGTTTATAATTAAGTAGGTAAGATGACTCATTCTGTGGAAACCAATCAGTTCTTTATCAACTAACTCTTGTCAATGTCCATGGGTTCATAAACAAGCTATGACTATGGTGACAGGGATAGAGTTTGTGTATGAGTTCAGCAACATGGATTTCCACTCACCAAGGCTGACTTGCTACAAACACTACTGAGTGCTCAATCTGTCAGCAGAGAGAGTAGCCCTGAATTCCCAGTATGGTACCATTCTGAGGGGTGAAAAGCCAGCAAGAAAATATCTGGTAGATTATATTGGGCCATCTCCATCATGGAAAATGGTAGTGTTTTATTCTTACTGGGGTCCACATTTCCTCTAGGTCCAGATATAGGTATACCTTCCCTGCACACAATTCTCTGTCCAAGCCATCCATGGATTTACAGAATGGCTAACCCACCATCAGGGTATCTCACCCAGCATTGCCTTAGGTTAAAAATCTTCCTTTAAAGCAAATGAAGTTTGATAATGAGTGTATGCTCATGAAATTCATTAATCTTGCCACTTTCCCCCACCAGCCTGAAGCATCTGGCTTGATAGATTAATGGAATAATTTCCTAAAGAAATGATTTTGACACCAGTTATGTGTTAAAATCCAATGAGTTTTGGTCGGTGTTCTCTAGGAAGCTATATATAAATTGCTAATTTTGCTAGTATAAGTAGGCAGTGTAGTATAAATATAGGAAGACCTACAGGAATCAAAGCATTTGAATTGTGATGCTGGAGAGGAATATTGAAAATACTATGGACTTAAAAAGACAAATCCATCTGTCTTGGAACAAATGTAGCCATAGAAATCCTTGCAGGCAAGGATGCCAAGGCTTTCTCTTACCTATTTTGGACATATTGTCAGGAGAGACCAGTCCCTGGAGAAGAACACCGTGGGTGGTGTGGTGAAGGTGCAGTGAAAAGGGAGGTATTCAATGAAATGAGCTGACCTGACACAGTGACTGTGTCAATGGGCTCATGCATAGGAACAATTGTGAGGATGGTGCAGGACCGGGCAGTGCTTTTTTCTGTTGTGAATATTGAGTTGCTATGGGTTGGAACTGGCTTCTTGGCACTGAACAGGAACAACAGTTTTGTTCCTCTATATAAAACAAGACAGCATCAATCCGCCGTATGAATAAAACACCATTTCAAGAAACAAAATGTATATATTTGTTATTTCTAATTGGGCACAGCAGTTCATCCATGTAAAAGTCAATTGTGTAAATGTTTTCATTTCTCTTTAGGAAATATAGACACGAATTACTGGGTCATATAATAAATGTCTCATTAACTTCATAAGAACATTTCAAACACTCTTCCAAATGGCTGCACTATTTGGGACTCTTCGTGTCAATATATAAGGGTGCCAATTCATTTTCAGCACGCTCACCAATACTGAAAATATAGTAATAGAAGCCCACCCAGTTTTTCACCTTGGCCTTTCAGAGAACAGTTTAAGGGTATAAGCATAGTTAGAAATTATCAGGTATGTGATCCTGGAAGTGATAGAACCACACAAAGGATGAGACTCAAAACGTGTGTAAGCACGCCAAAGTCAGTCATTGTTGATTAAACTCTGAATGCCCTAGGGAGATGCTAGGTTTCCTTCCCTGGAAGGCAGACAGAAAGCATCTGACCTTTCAAGAAAGAACTAAATTATGAGCTTTCCAAGCTTGCTGCTCTGTTGATTGTACATTTCTGAACCTGTGAGCATCACAGAACTAAAACTTTATTACCTTATATGTCAGAGGGCAGAGCACAGGCTGGCAGAAGAGCTGCAAATTTAGGTTAAAAAAAAAAGATCAGATGAGCAAAAAAAATTAAGCATAAACTGTCCAGATTTTCTAAGTAGAAACAGAGACGATCTTTGGGAAGCAGACTACAAAAACAGCTGCTGAGAGCTTAAAACTGTGAACAGCCCTATCCCATCACAAAGAAACAGAGTTCCCACTTCAAGTCTCGTCAAAATTACTGTCTTTTAGAACAAAGCAAGATGAAATCCTTGACACCATCAAGTTTTTCTTGACATATAATGCTGTACCTATTGGTTCCGTTGTAATGATGCTGGTCTTCCTTGCACACTGAAGGCCGCAAACACTTATCTTTATCAGCAAGTGCCTCCTCCCTCTCAACAAGATGTTAAATGGTGTCAATAAATTTAACTTCAATTCTGATCCTGAATCCCTTTTTGTATAAGCCATTTTCTCTGATAATTTGCTCAGCATACAAATTGAATAAGTATGGTGAGAGGCCAGAACCCTGACCCACACCTGTCCTTATTTGAAACCATGCAGCATTGCTTTGTTCTGTTTACAGTACCGCTGCATTACCCACGTACGAGTTCCTCAGGAGTATAATAATCAACTGCTCTGGAATTTCTGGTCTTCTCAAGGCTATCCATAGTTTGTTATAATCCACAAAGTTGTAAGGCCTTGCATAATCAATAAAACACAAGTAAGCATTTTTCTGGTATTCTCTGCTGTCCAATAAAATCCATCTGCCACTAGCAATGATATCTCTTGTTTCATGTCCTCTTCTGAATCCAGCCTGCTTCCCATCAATGCACCGCTGTAACCAATATTGGATAATCTTCATCAAAATTTTAGATACATGCAAAGCCAACCCTATTTTTCTATCACTTGAACATTCTCTTGGGCCACCTTTGTGTGAAATGGGTACAAATATGCCTTCCAGTCAGTTGGTCATGTAGCAGTCTGCCAATCTTTCTGGCATAGACGAGTAAGTTCTTCCAGTGCATTATCAGCTTGTTGAATCATTTAATCCGTCTTCCATCAAGTCTTGAAGCCTTGTTTTCTTATAGGGCTTTCAGTTGGCCTGAACTTCTTCCATCAATATCATTGGTTCTTGTTTAAAGTGTTGAAAAGAAAGCGCATGTTATTCTGATGACTAAGGTGCACCTGGCCCAAGTCATATTTTCAGTCGCCTCGCGTACATGTGAAAGTTGGGTATTGAATAAGAAATAAAGACATAAGAAGAATTGATGTGTTTGAATTTTGATGCTGTAAAAGTACTGAAGGTACTATTGGCTGCCAAAGGGATAAACAATTATATCTTAAAAGTAAGGCCAAGGGGCTCCTTAGAGGCAAGGATGGCAAGCCTTTAGCTGACATACTTAGGATGTGTCAGGAGAGACCAGTCCCTGGAGACGGATACAATGCTTGGTACAGTATAGAAGAGTGAAAAAGAGGGAAACCTTTAGTAGCTGCAGCCGTGCGCTCATTGCCATGGGAGAAATCGTGAGGGCTGGCTCAGGACCGAACAGCATCTGTTTTGTGTAGGGTTTCCATGGGTCAGAACTAACCCAATGGTACCCTAACAACAGCAGAACAAACCAGTATAACTGTTACAAGAATACAATATACTTTAAGGTAGACACAATGTATCATCGACAAAGTACTTTTAAATAACTAGATCAAAACAAGAAAATATAACTCAGTTGTAATATTCTGGATGTTATACATATATTCAAATAATTGCAGGGAAATAGATTAAAATAAGAGAAAATTAGGTCTTAATGAACAAAACCCAGCTCATCAACTGCCATTGAGTTAATTCTAGCTCATCGCGACCCTGGGTAGGATTTCTGAAACAAACTCTTTATGGCGGCAGCTTTCTCCTGTAGAATGCTTGATAAGTTTGATCTATGACCTAGAGATTTTTAGCGCAATGCTTAGCCCACTGTGCCACTAGGGCTTCCTTAATGAGTAAAACTAGAAATGTAAAGCAAATAAACACGCAAAAATATCAAACTATATAGTTAAAATATACAATAAATTAGTCTTTGCTAAAATTATGTAAAATACAAGTTCCAAAGAAAATTTTTGACAGTAGCCATAAAAAAATTGCTATGAAAAAAACTGAGTTTGGTAACTATATGAATTTTCACCTTTGAAAATGGATAGAGAATATAATTTGTGGGCTTGAGCGCTAGTATTTTTTATCCATTGAGTGTGATCTGAAAGAACTACAGTTCAAAACCACAGAGCCACTGAGTGGGAGTCAGATGGGGCTTTCCACTTCTTTAAAGAGTTACAGTTTTGGAAACTCAACAGGGTTAGTTTTATCCTGTCCTATAACGTCCCCATCAACTCATGGACAGCGAATAGTTTAATAGAGTTTAACTTGGAAAGCATTGTAGAAAACAGAGTATCATTACTGACTTCTACTATGTAGAAACATTGCTTATATAAAGATTGTCTTGTGATTATTCCCAGAAGACAAACGGTTACTTTGAGTTATTTGTCTATTTGTACTATAAATAGAATATATTTATCATGGTGTAATGTATTTTTATAGTGTGAAATAAATAGTATTTTGATCTTCATTGATTACTACCTGAAATAAATAATTATCTAGGGAAATTTTCTTTTATTTAAAAGTATTTTCGTGGCATGCCTTTTATGTGATATTTATCAGATTTATTTTAAAATAATAACAAAAACAAAGATTCTGGAAAAAATAATACTAGGTTTTCTGGGAGTACCCCCCTTATGGAGGGACAGGATAATATAAAATCAAAGAAAAAATAATGTATTTTTTTCTTTTAAAAATTATCTTATTGGGGCCTCCTATAGCTCTTATAACAATACATACATCAATTGTATCAAGCATATTTATACATATGATGTCATCATCATTTAAAAATATATTTATTTTCTATTTGAAACCTTGGTATCAGTTCCTCTCCCCCACTACCCACCCCATTCTTGTGGCCCCTGGATAAATGATAAATTACTATTATTTTCATATCTTATACCTAACTGTCTCCCTTCCCCCATGGTTTCTGCTGTTTGTCCCTCTGAGGAAGCAGTTATGTGTCAATCATTGCAATTGGTTTCCCTGTCCTCCCTTCCCCCACATATCTTCCCCCAACCCTCCTCGCATTTCTGTTCCTGAGGGGTTTATCTGAACTGGATTCCATGTGTTGTGACCTCTTATCTGTGCCTGTATGCATTCTTAGGACTAGCCAGAAGTGAAAGGCAGGACTGGAGTCATGAGAGTGGGGAGGGAACCAGAGGAATATTGGGTTTCATCTGTGCTATACTGCACCCTGTGATCTTGACGCATCCTATCCTTGTGATCCTTCTGTGAGGGGATAATCTAATGTCTACAGATGGGTTTGGGGATTCTGCTTCAACCTGCTCATTTTCAACAGGTTTTTTTTTTTCCTGGTGTGTGTTCTGGGTCTTCTGATGCCTGTTACCTGATCACTTCAACACCTCATGATCTCACAGGCTGTTGTGCTTCTTCCATGTGGGCTTGTTGCTTCTCTGCTAGATAGCCGATTATTTAACTTCAAGCCCTTATGACCCCAGACACTATATCTGTTGATAGCCTGGCACCCATCTGCTTTCTTCACCACATTTTTTTTTCTTCACCACATTTGTTAATCCACCTATTTTGTCTTCAGCAATCTTGTCAGGAGGGTGAGCATTACAGAATGCCAGGCTGTTCAAACAAAGTGTTCTGGAGTTGAGGGAGAGCTGGATCAGAGGCACAAAATCTGTCTTCTTCCACAATGTATTACCATGTAAATATCTGTACATAGGCCAGTACCTCTACTTTTATTAGATATTATATTTACATATGTACGCACCTGTTTTTATTATTAAATTACTTTTATTGGCAGCTCTTACATCTCTTGTCATAAGCCATACATTCATCCATTGTGTCAAAATCATTTGTACATACCTCTATGCATAGCTTTGCTTCCCAGGTATAGCCTCTGTTTCCTTTTACCTTGTTCCTTCCCCAACATTACATTCACCTTTCTTCTGTCCCTTAGTAATTCTTCTCAGCTAGATTGTTCTTGCTCCAACATCCCATGATCTCTGCATCCTCCTCATTGTTGATTTTAATTCCCTAGTTGCTCTCCTGTGTATGGCATTGTTTGCTAACTGTTCCCTCTCCCTGCCTCTTCTTCCCACCAAGTCCCTCCAGAACCATCGGTGGTAACTTTCTCCTTAGACTTGCTACCCATGCCTATCTTATATAACTAAGCAAAACAACAATAGCAGAGACAAAACAAAAGAAAACAAAAATTGAATTAAAAAAGGAAGAAAACTAGCAAAAAAGAATTAAAACGCATACAAAATTCCAGGTCTGTTTACTGACTTTTATGACTATCTCCCCATCAGTCTTGGGGAGGGGGCTTCCAAGAACTGGCCTTTCTAGCCTGAAGTCTATTTTGGGGGCTCCTCAGGGGCTTTGTGGCTTGGCTTGGCTCCAGTGACTGATTCGTTATGTTCTCTTCTTGTTTCGCCCTACTGAGGGGTAAGGGTCAGGGGTCAGGCCACGCTCACTTCCCTTTTGCGTCTCTAGTATTGCCCTCTGTCGCAGTATAGTTCAGTGAGGGGACATCATGTCTAGAACTGTTGTCAGCCCTACAATCCTCTCTGGGTCTTAGCAGCTCTGTGCAGAGATGTCCTCCTGAGGGCTTGGTGTGCTAATATGGGATCTAGGCCCTCACTCACTCTTTTAATTTTTTTGTTTGCTTCTGTGTGTGTGGCAGGCCAGCCCCTCTCCACAACCTGCAGGTTTAGTGTGTACTCTGTAGCACATATTTCTAGGGAGCGGTCAGTTTGGCTATGATTGGGGCAGGCCTTATAGCCTTCTCTTGTTAATGAGTTGTTCCATGTGGTTAGATGGCCCTCAAGGTTTGGCATCCCCTGGTTGAGTCTGTACTCAGACTCCCATTTCTGTGGAGAAATACACAGTACCCTCCCCCAGGGTGGATTCATGCACTGATCTCACCCCCCCCCCAACCAGTGCCATTGTCTGCCTCCTTTTAACCCCACTTTTCACCTCCCCTTCTTTGTCTTGGAATGACATTACACCTTTAGTTTGGCCTGTCCCCTGAACAATTGTCTGTACCTCAGCCTGTAAAGTGTGAGATAAGTGGCTTTTCTTCTATACCTACTGCTGAATAAACTTACCTCAGTAGACTTACGTTGAAGTTGTCCTTTTGTGATTGGCTAACTTCACTAATCATAATTTCCTCCAACTCTTCCCATGAGATGATGTGCTTCATGGAGTTATCAATGCTTTTTAGTGACCCGTAGTACTCCATTGTGTGCATATGCCCCAGTTTTCTAATCCACTCATCTATCTATGGAAATTTAGGTTGTTTCCATTTCTTTAGTAATGTGCCGCAATAAACATTGGCATGCAGATGAATGGTCTTAGTCTTCATTCTTAACTCTTCTGAGTATATGCCTAGTAGAGGGATTTCTAGGCCTTAAAGTAACTCAATTTCCATTTGCTTTAAATATCGCTAAATTGTTTTCCACAGAAGCTGTATGTACCTACAGATCCACAAACAGTGAAGGAGAGTTCCTATCACATAACATCCCCTCCAACATTTATTGCTCTCTGACTTTGGCTATCCTCAAAAGTGCTAAGTGGTATCTCATGTTTGTTTTAATTTGCATTTTTCTGATGGCTAATGATCAGGAATATTTTTTCCTATATTGATTGCCCATTCAGGTCTTCTCCCTAGGAAAACTTCAGGTATTTTGCCCACTTCCTCAAGGGGTTAACTGTTTTCTACTTTTTGCAGCATAGGAGGGTATGGTAGATTTTAGTAATAAGTCTTTTGTCTGTTGTGTCTGCTAAAAATCCTCTCTCTGTCTGTTGGATATCTTGTTACTCTCTTGGTGAAGTGTTTAAACGCACACAGGTCTTTTATCCTTAGTAGATCCCACGTGTCAATTTTAGCTTCATCTGTGTGTGACCCTTCTCTATTGCAGTTAGCCTATGTATTCCCTTCCACAAGGTTCTAATATTTGTCCAGATTCCTCCATTGATGGGCCTGATAGTTTGGAGTTTTACTTCTAGGTTTGTGATCCACCTTGACTTTCTTCTTGTGCATGGGTGAAGCAAAGATCTTGCTTTATTTTTCTACAGGTGGACATTCATTGTTTCTAGCAGCACTTATTAAAGAGGGCATACACCTTTCACTTGATACTTTTTAGATCCTTGTTGAAAATCAATTATCTATATGCTGATGGTTTTATTTCTGGGTTTTCTGTTTTGTTACATTGGTCTGAATATCTGTCATTATTTCTCTACAATGCTGTTTTGACCAATGTAGCATAAGTCAAGTCAAGTGAGCCCTCTGATTTTGTTCATCTTCTTAAGGAGTTCTCTGCTAAATCTGTGCTTCTTCCCTCTGCATATGAAATTGGTAGTCAGTTTTTCCAGTTCTTTGAAGAAGGTTGTTTGTATTTGAATCAGAATGGTGTTAAACGTATATAGTGCCTTGGGTAAGATTAACATCTTTACTATATTGAGTCTTCTCATCCACCAGCATGGGACATTCTTCCATTTGTGGAGGTCATTTTTGATTTCATGTAGTAGGGTTTTGTAGTTTTCCTTGTATAATCCCCTGGGGTTTTGTTGTTGTTGTTGTTGTTAGATATATCCCTAGAAATTTCTATTTGTTCTCAGCTATTGTGAAGGGTACTGCCTTCTTGATCTCCTCTTCCGTAGTTTTGTCTGATGTATATAGCAAACCAATAGACTTCTGTTTGTTGATCTGGTATCCTGCCACCCTTCCATATTCCTCTACTGCTGCCAGTGCTCCTGTTATGGAGCTTTTGGGATTTTCAATGTATAGAATCATGTGTCTGAAACAGTAATAGTTTCACTTCCTCATCTCCCAGACAGATACCTTTTAGATGTCCCTCCACTGCCTTATGTTGACAGCTAGAATCTCCAGTACAATGTTGAATAGAAGTGGAGGCTAGCAACATCTTGTCCCCTTTTTTAGTGGGGTTCTTTTTCCAGTGAACATGATGTTAGCTGTTCTTTTTGAATTATAGCCTGTATTAACTTGAGAAATTTTTCTTCTATTCTTATCTTTTTGAGTGTTTTAATTAGGATTGGGTGTTGGATGTTGTCAAATGCTTTTTCTACATTTTCTACCTATATTTTTACCTGCAATTCTATCAATATTATCATGTGGTTCTTAATCTTTTTCTTATCAAGGTGGTGAATAATATCGATGGACTTTGAGATGTTAAACCATCCCTGAATCCTTGGAATGAATCTCACCTGATCATGATGGATGATAAATTTTATACACTTCGGTATTATATTGGCCAATATTTTGTTAAGAAATTTTGCATCTAGGTTCATTAGAGATAACAGTCTGAAGTTCTCTATTCCTATGGGATCTTGGCCTCATTTGGGTATCACAGTTATAATGGCTTCATAGAATGAGTTTGGGAGTTTGCCATTGTGTTAGTCTAGGTATATTAGAGAAACAAATCCACAGAAACTCACATGTATAAGGGGAAGTTTGATAGAAATGGTGAGTGCACATCAAGAAAACATCCCAACCCAGTGCTGCCCAAGCCCACAAGTCCAACATTAACCCATATGTCTGACACCAATTCACAAATCCTCCTCCATCTCACAAAACAGACACAGTGATGCCGACTGCAGGAGGAAAGCCAAAACAGTGAATATGTAAGCATCTCAGCGCTGGCAAGGGTCTCCACATGACTGCTCCAGCACCCAGGGCTGAATCGGGGTAGGGTCATGTGGCTTCTCCTCTGGGATGTCTTGCAGGAAGTGAGCCTTGCAAGCTGAAGCAGGGAATTGGCTAAGGCAGCTGCACCCTGGTCTGACCATCAAAAAGCAAGAGACCTGAGAACTAGAAAGGCAAGGTTCTCTGAGCCATTTATCCCTCCACACTTCAATTAACACCCCCATCTGTTTTCCAGCCAGGTTGGCACAATAAACTTTAACTCTCTCAGCCATCTTTTTCTATGCTCTGGAATAATTTGTGAAGGATTGGTGTCACCTCTTCCCTGAATGCTTGGTAGAATTTTTCTGTGAATTCACTTGATGAGGGAGTTTGTCATTGTTAATTTCTTGATAATCATATCTATTTCTTCTTTATCTATAGGTCTGTTGAGGTTCTTGATCTCTACATGGGATAATCTAGGGAGGGATTTTTGTTTTTTTAATTTTAGCTTTCTGCAGATATTACTCCACTTTCTCCACCTCTTCATGGTATCTGCTGTTAGGTCTGAACGTATTCTTACCTGAGCACCATTGTATGTGACTGCCTTTTATTCTCTTGCTGCTCTTAAAATTTTCTCTTTTTCTTCCATGTTGGATAATTTATTATGTTCCTTGGTGAGTTCTTCCCGGGGTTTAGTCTGATTGGTGTCCCTTCTGGTTCCTTTCTAAATGTCTGATTCTTATTCATTAAGGCGGGAAAGTTTGCTTCCAAGAATTCCCTTGCTAAATTAACTGTTGCCTCCTTTGTTGTGTCTTGTTCTAGTAGACCAATTATTTGAATAGTGTTCCTATTCATTGCATCTGTCATGGTTTTCAAGTTTTCTTATATCTCTTTGATGATCTTGTCTGACTGTCTTCCCTATTTGTTGAAGTCTGCCTGATTGTCCTCGAGATTTCTTGTACAATTCTCTTCCTCTTTTAGTCTGTTGGTGAAGTAGGCTATCTTGTGTTTTGCTTTGGTTACCTAAATCATTAATCTTGTATTTTCTTTTGGTGCATGGACTTTATCCTCTCTATTGTGGACTTCATCTCCTCTATTATTGCATCCTTATTCTGCATGGCTTCCCTCATATTCTGTATTTCTCCAAGCATTATTCTGAAGAATGCTTTTTGGCAAATCAACATCTGATTCTTCTATGGGCGTCATTAGGTTTACATCTTCCTCTGCAGTGGCCTTTTTTTCTTCTTCTTGCTTTCTTGTTGAGAATCTTTAGATATGTTGCTGTCTGTGTGTTGTTTTGGATGAACTCAGTGCCATGAGATATGGAGAGACTCTGATCTCTTTCTTAGTGTGACTGGTAAGAATGGTATCGCTGACTACCTGTGGTCTACTATGGTGGTGGGTCAGACTGTTGTGTGGTCAAGGGGCTATGGTGCCTTTGTGGCCAGTGGTGGTGGGGGACCTCTGACAGTGGGCTGAGGACAGTGACTGTAGGTTTAGTACTGAGCCAGGTTAGGGAAGGCCTGCAGCAGGGGCCTGGGCCTAGTATGGACTGTCTGGCCACAATTTGCAAAAATTTAAAGATTCTCTGTGTAGCCCCAAACTGCTAGAGTCAGTTTTTGACAGAGCTGTGGCTATCAGAACCTGTTGGCTTTTCCTGTTTTGTTATGTTTAAATCCTAGGCTTTGTTCTGGTGATTAGACTTATGTCTGTATTGTTATGTTAATGCTATGCTAATGGACATATTTCTAGCAGCTTGCATTCAAAGCACAAAAGAAGAGCACAGCCTGGAGTTGAAAGCGTTTTAAATTTTCTTTGTTTTTTTCTTTTTTAATGGGCTTGTGGGGTGCCCTTTTTCAGGGCTATAACGTGCTCTGCCTTGCTCAGGGAAGAGGGACCAATTTAGCTGAGTGGGTTTGAGGTGGAGTGGATCTTAATCCCCCCCAGGTACACTCTGGTGTCACTCCTGGCTCTCTCCTGCACACCTCTGCAGTTTGTACTCTGGATGTCTTTGTTCTGTCACAGATAAATATCCCAGACACTTTAATTGCTGAAAATTTGCATTAATTATCTATCATTACCCACACTGGTGGGAACAGAGCTGGGGAGAGGGGGAAAGGGAATTCCCAATGTAGTCATTCCTTTCCTGGCTGGAGAGGGGAGATGCAAAAGCCAAGACAGTGGGAGCAGGGAGGCTAGCAGAGAAGGGAGCTCTGGTGTCAGGTCATGTGGCTAATTCTTGGAAGCTTTTCCTGAGCCTGGGACTATGACCACCTTTAGAGAGCACCCTGGGGAAATGACTGCATGATGTGGGTCTCAGATCTTGGGTGCAGGAAGGGGTTTCGGAGGGAGGGACCTGGGGCAGGATTAGTGGAGCCTGTGGGTAGAAGAGGTGAGCTTGGAGCACTTGGACAACTTGGAGCAGGTTCTCAAATTATTTCATGGGTGAAAATCACAATGCTCCTAGACCCTAGTACACTGAATCTATTTTTACACCCAACTTCCCAATATGGACAACCCTAGTACACTGAACCAGACCCTAGTAACTGAATCTATTTTTACACCCAACTTCTCAATATGGGCGACCCTATTTCTTAATTTTCTAGTCAAACAACAGGAGCACAGGGTGGGTGATTCTATCTGGATGCCATCTTGACTCCTCCCTCCAATAATAAGTTTCTTAACATGCAGCTTAACTTAAAATGTTAATAATATTGAATTGATTCAAGGAAAATTTATTTCATTTTAGTTTAAAAGATTACAAAATACCAAATTGATGATATAGTGATCATATATCTTATATATGATATAACAGTTATAGTAGCTAGATAGTTCGACCTATTTGAAAGTGAAAGAAATGTGTCAAAATAATTTACCCATAAATAAAGTCAATTATGTCTTATAATAAATTTAATTTTAATTCCAAAACTAATACTCATAATACAAGATTGTAATGAAATGTAATTTTTTAAAGTCACCATTTTAGCATTGCTATATAATAAATAAACCTTAGGACAGCCACTTTAACAATTAAATTTTATATTCTAAAACCAGCAATTTGATATCATGACTATATTTGGCATTTCTAGGTGGGGGACTATGTGAAAAAATTAAAAGGTATTTCAGTGAAGGTACATGTTTTTCTGTCCCTTGAGGAAAATTTGAAGTTTTATTTTTCTATTCTGTCAGGTAATAATTTTTTATCTAAGGAATATAGCACATTCCTTTACCCAGTTCATTTATTCTGATTTTTTACAGAAATATTTATCTGGATTATGTTTAAGTAACAAATAATTAATTTCTTTAACATTTGCTTATAAATTAGGAGTGTAATAAACTTTATTTTGAACTTTGATATTTTAGTTTTTGTCTTGATTAAAATGTCAATTTTATCATTACTTAACAATATTATAAATAACTATAAAATAAGCATCTTTAATTATAAATTAACACTATATATAAGTGCATTCCACATTACATTTATGCATATTATTTTTCTAGATTACTAAAATTGGTATTAACTAATATATGATATTAAAAATTAATATCCTTAATGCATGCTATAGAACTATTTTCCTCAAAGTTTATATCTACATTTATTTCTAATATCAATGTGTATACTCATGGATAATAAAGAACATTTTCTCATACTTAAATATCTAATTTATTTATTAATTTAGGGTGATATATACCCTTTTTGAGCCTTTTAAAATTTCAGTTAGACTTGAAATAAGATTATAACCCCAGTCAGTAGTCCTCTGATTTATAATCACATTGCCAATAAAAAATTCTTTTTGATATTGCTTCAGTTTCTCTGCCTAGACGAATGAGACTGACCCTTCAGCCTAGAAATTAATGGGATTTAGATGGTAAAACTCAAACTTGTTATAGCCAAGTATATGGCAATTCCAAATAGGAATGTAGACTGACTCAATAAAATTGTCCTTGAAATTTAATGTAGTTGCAATTTTAAGAGAACATTTTTCAAAGTGAGTTCTTTTAATCTTTATGACAAACCATAGAAGGAAGAAATTTATTTCAATTTCATTACATGTAAACAGGTTCAAAACATGATTGTCATTTCAAATAAAAAAGAGTTGCTTTCAATTCCTTCCAAATCCTCTGATTTTATCATGACCCCATCACTCATGTGCAGCATAAGAAACTTAGGAGCAGGTGTTGTAATTTAAACTTAAGATACACAATTTACTCATATATCAAATAGTATATTACATAATAACTAAACTATATATTTAATAGACATCATTACATTGATTAATAATTCAGCCTTTAAAGGCAAAACTAAATTTATTGTAGCTATAAAACTAAAGCATATGGTTTTGTAAATTTGAGAAATACTCCTTTGTGTTCCTGACTATATTTAGGGGCAAACATAGTTGTTTTTTTAAATCAAATCATTATTTCCAACGATCCATTTTCAACTTGAATTGGACATATGAATCCTTGTATTGGATGACTTTTTGTCTGTGACTATCTCACATTTCTGCATGGTCTGGGACCTCTGAAAAACGCCTTTATTAAATTCTCAGTCAAGGTGCTTACAGGTATCTGTTGCCATTGGTTTTGTTAGGGGCCACCGAGTCAGCTCTAACACATAGGGACCTTATGCACAACAAAAGGAAACATGGCCCAGTTCTGTACCATCACCACTTCTCTTGTCAGTTTGTCCTATTGTAGTGGCTTGTGTGTTATGATGTTGGTAACTATGTCATTGGTATTCAAATGCCAGCAGGTTTACCTGAGATGAAAAGGTTTCAGTGCAGCCTCCAGAATAAGAAAAGAAAATGAAGAAGTATTGACCTCTCCACTTCAGAAAAAGTAGCTTCTGAAAACCTCATGCATAAAGGCATCTTGTTTCTAAGAAGTATGTATAATGAAGATAGAGCCTTCTCCATCACTGTGTTGGCAAAGATTTCACCTCCAAACAGGCATGTCACCAGGTGAGAGTTTTCTAGTTACATGGTTCTTTCCTGTGATACAGTCCAATGAATGTGGCATGGCGTTGCCATGTAGCAATTGAAACTCCAAGCCTGTCAATTTTATCTGATACCCAGGTTACTTTTTGTTGTAATAACTGTCTATCTCAAAACCAGAGGTTCTGCGTTTCTGAATATATATATGGCAGAAGTAAGCAATAGTTTGTTCTGTTGTATATAGGAACGCTATGAATCAGAACCTTTCCTAGATAACTCTTAACCCGGTCTAGTCAAAGATTCACAAAATCTGGAAAAATATCAAAAACACAAACTCTGGATTTTGAAGGGAAGATATACACCTTTTCACTCCTAGGGAAAATTCAACTAAACACTGCTTCCGTGGGAGGTATGTTCTGACTTTGTGGAGGAATAGAAGGTGAGCTAAATATGAAGATGCTGTACTGACACAAAACAGAAGTTTGCTATTCTGGAATGTGGAGCAGGAAGCAGCCTCCCCCTGAAGATAAGGCAAGATAGCTGCCATGAGAAGGAAGAGGAGAAAAAAGTCCTTACCAGGATAACCAGTTGTAGATATTCTTCCCAAAACGGAGCCAGGTTCAGGAAACCAAGATACACCACACCTCAATGAGACTTATATCAATGAACAATCAAGAGGAGGCTATCATTGATAAAGATGTAACTGCTGAGAGAATAATTTATTATCTGCCAGAGACTTAAAGAAACACCCGAAGTTTAAAGGGTGAAGCAGGAGCAGGGTGAAATTTCTCAGGTAGCTCAGGCATCAAACCAATTACAAACACAACCAGTTTATCCCCAAATAAATTTGATACCTTCAAGGTATCTGCTGCAATAACCAAATTGGAACTTAGCTCAACTACTGACTAGAGTCGCTGAGTTTTTAGTACAAATGATCTGAAAGAAAAAGAACATCTCCTATTTTCAAGTATAAAAATTGTCAGTCTCATCCTTTTAATAGACAAGAATAGACAAGAGGTATGTCATTCAATTATAACATTTAAAAACATGATGCACACAAGAAACAATGAGCCATTGTGATGAAATAAAGCAATGCAAAGAATCCGACTCTGGTGAAACTTAAAAGTAACAGATTAACATGTTTGGAAATTCTGGAAATTCAATAGAAAAGATAATTAGCATGCATGAACATATGTATAATTACCACAGAGTGAATGTAATAAAAATATAAAGAAACTATAAAAATATCTCAATGCAAATGCAATTAATACAACACACACAGTGTTTAAAGGTAAATATTTTTATACTGACTTATAAGTGGAGTAGGTACAGTAACGATACAAGTTTCACATGTCCATAGAAATTATTCACACTGAAATACAATTCAGTTTTCATAAGAAGGGGTAAAAAGGGGGGGGGAATAAACAAGTCAGGCAGATAGGAAAGGAAACAGGAAAAAACTGACAATGCTTGACTATGCTTCTTCTCTATATCCTTGGACAGTCTAAGCATCTTACTTTATAATTATTTTCTCCTCATTGTCTCTTTCCTGTTCTCTCACACTCCTCTGCTAACCTCTAGACCACTCCCCTTAGGCTAGAGCATTTACGCCTGCACCACCCCTAGCTAGGTGAGTTCCAGGCTGTCTAGCTAGCCCAAGGCTGGGCAAAGTCCTGATTTCACCTGGGTATACTCTGCCCAACTTGTTACCAGGGAATTCCTGCCTCTGTACCTGGGGGTATTAGTCAACTCAGCAAACACTCTTCAATGTTCCAAGCTGTTGCAGGAACCTCTGCCCAACCTCTGCAACACCAAATCAGGCAACAAACCAGTCTTCTGGGGCACACCCCTGAGAGGGAAGCCACAGGAGGATATAGTATTAGGTTAATTCCATAGTGGAATTAGCTTTAAGAAGTTCGAAGAAGCATTCCTACAAGTCTCCCAGCGAGAGCCAATGCTCTTCAACTCCCTGGAAAATGTCACCTGGCTCCTTCAAAACATTGTAACGCAAACAGCCATGCACTCCAACGACCTCAACAGAAAAACAGGAGAAACAAATAGCAATATCAGAAGATGTCCCAAACATAACTACATGCATAGAAGCAGACATTGATCTGCCACATAAAGAAATTTTCAGAAAGCTGCTTTGAGTCATACAGGATATGAGGGAACTAATAAAGAAAAAGGATGAAATGATAGAGGAGATAAAGGCCACACACCAAAGGGAAATAAAGGAGCTTAGGGAGGAGATAACAAAAGCCAATAGCAGAAACATGGACGTTGAGAATCAACAGGAAGAAGCAGAGAACCGCATCAGTGACTTGCAGAACAGCCAAGCAGACTTTACCAAACGCAAACAAAAAATCTAATAAGATCAGCAGAGTAGCTGAAGAAAACTTAAGAGCTATGTCTGATGTCATGAAACAGAATAAAGTTAGAATTATTGGCTCACTGGAGGAAGACACAACAAGGAACTCATCTGCAACAATAGTGAGAGAATTCTTGGAGGAAAACTTCCCCAGCTTAATATATGAAAACCAGGCAACCATTCAGGAGGCTGAAAGAACACCAGCTAGACTTAATCCAAAGAAGAAGTCACCAAGGCACATAATAGTTAAATTATCCAACTTTGAGGAAATAGAGATAATCATGAGAGAAACCAGGGAAAAACAAGCAATCACATATAAAGATTCCCAAATAAGAATATGCTCAGACCTTTCAGCAGAAATTATGAAGAAGAAGACACTGGAGTAACATAGTCCAAAATTTGAAGGAAAACAACACAAACCCAAGAATACTTTACCCAATCATATTATTGATCAGATAGATGGAGAAGTAAGAGACTTCCCAGACAAGGAAAAAATCAAAGAATACGTTAGAAGAAACCCACCCCTTGCCAACCCAGTATGGGCAGAACAACACTCACCAAGCATGAATAAGAGACCGCCACATAGAACAACCTCACCCAGAAGACAACAAAGAGAAAACAGTCACCAAGATAGCATTGGCTTAATGATGGAAAGACTTCAAGAATGATACACACACATGCACAGCAGACGAATGAGAATAGAAAGTGGGAAAACACCAAACACAAAAGGTATAAGATGACATCACAAAGTCCACAGATGGAGATAATAACCCTGAATATCAATGGCCTGAACTTAGGCATTAAAATACTAAGACTAGAAGACTGGCTTAGAAAACCCATCAATCTGCTGCCCACAGGAGACCCATCTCTAGGCTACAGACAAAAGCTCAATAATAAAGGCTGAAGAAAGGCTTACCAAACAAACAACAAACATAAAACAGCAAGGGTTGCAATTCTAATCTCAGATAAAATTGACCTCAAAGTACAAACCACACACAAAAAAGAGAGAGATAATGAGGGATACTATATAATGCTCAAGGGAATGGTAGACAAAGAACCACTAAACACTGTAAACAGATGTCCCCTGAATGAGAGACCCACTGAATAAGTCAACCAAACACTCTAAAAGATGAAAAAAGAAATCACAGCCTCAAAAATTACAGTGTGTGACTTCAACACACACCATTTTCTGAGAGAGATGACAGGGGAAGAATCTCAACAAAGAGGCTAGAGCTCTTATCACTTCAATTAGATAATTTGACGTGATAGATATTTACAGAGCTTTTCATCCAAATACAAAATATTCACATTCTGCTAAAGCCCACTTGGCACATATTTGAAGATAGACTACATGCTAGGGCATAAGGCAAACCTACATAATTTAAGCACATTGATATCATACAGCTCGCTTTCTCTCTGAGCACTGAGCCATAAGGCTTGAAATCAACAAAAGGAAGATGAAGGAAACAAGAGCAAATAATTGGAGAATGAATAACTCTCTACCGCAAAAGGAGTGTGTGTACTGGCACAGATCAGAGATGAAATTAGGAAATTTCTAGTAACCAATGAAAATGGGAACACATCGTACTAAAACTTATGTGAGACAGCAAAGGCAGTTATCAGAGGAAGTTTCATAGCAATACATGCACACCTGAGAAAGAGAGACTCATGATTGTATGCTGGCACAAAATATACAACAACTAGAGCAGAATCAGCAGGACAATCCTACTAAAAGCAAAAGAAAAGAAATGATAAAAATCAGGGCTGAGATTCAGGAGAGGGAAAATACGAAAACTATGGAAAAAGTAATGCTGCTAAAAGTCGGTTCTTTGAAAGGATAAACAGAATTGATAGACCACTGGGAAACCTAACCAAAGATAGGAGGGAAATAAATTTCAATAGCAAGAATAAGGAATGAAAGAAGGGACATTACAACAAACCCCAATGAAATCAAAAGAATAATTACTATGTAGTATTGTACTCCAATGAATTCAACAACTTGGAAGACATGGACAAATTCTTGGAAAAACAATCCCTCTCTTGACTATCCTTGATGCCCGTCAAGAATCTCAGTGGACCCATAGCAATAGAAGAAATAGAAAAGGTTATCAAGGGATTACCAACAAAAAAATTCCCCTGGACCAGATGGGCTCACTGGAGAATTCTACCAGGCATTTAGGTAAGAACTAACACCAATCCTAGACAAACTCTTCCAGAACATAAAAAAGACAGCAAACTCCTGAACTCCTTCTATGAAACTAGTATAACTCTGATACCAAAACTTGGCAAGGATCCCACAAGAATTGAGAACTACAGAACAATATCCCTAATGAACCCAATGAACAGATCCTTAACAAAATACTAGCCAACAGAATACAAAAGTATAGAAAACAAATAATTCACCATGACCAAGTGAGATTCATACCAGGGATGTAGGGATGGTTCGACATATGAAAGAACATTAGTATTATTCATTACATTGACATGAAAAACCATAAGAACCACATGATAATATTGATAGATGCAGAAAAATATTCGACAACATCCAACACCAATTCCTGTTTAAGACACCTGAGAAGATAGGAATGGGAGGAAAATTCCTGAAGACAACGCAAGCTATGTATGAAAAACCAAGAGCCAATGTGGTAGTCAATGGAGAAAAGATAAAAATATCCCACTGAAAAAGAGGAGCAGACTCCCACTCTTATTAATATCATGCTGGAGGTTTTAGCTAACAGCATAAGGCAAAGAAGAGACATCAAAGGTATTCATCTGGGCAAGGAAGAGGTGTAACTATCGTTATTTGCAGATGATATGATTTTTATATGTGGAAAATCCCAAAAGTTCGACAAGGGGAGTACTGGAAGCAATAGAGGAGTTTGGCAGAGTGGCAGAATACAAGATGAACAAACAGAAGTCCATCGGACTGCTATACACATCAAATAAGACGACATTAGAGGAGATAAAAAAGGTGGTACCCTTCAAAATAGCCAAACACAAATGGAAATATATAGGGATATACCTGACTAAAAGAAAAAAATCTATATGGGAAAAACTACCGAACACTATTACAAGAAACCAAGAGGGACCTCAGCAAATGGAAGAATGTTCCATGCTCGTGGATTGGAAGACTCAATATCGTCAAGATGTCAGTTCTGCCAAAGGCACTATATACATTTAATGGAATCCTGATAAAATTACCCCCATCTTTATGCAAAGAAATGGGACAACTGATTACCAACTTCATATGGGAGGAAAGAAGCCCAGAATTAGCAGAGAACTCCTCAAGAAGAAGAACACAGTGAGAGAGCTTGCTTTATCTGACTTTAGTACATACCATACAGCCACAGTTGTCAAAAACTCATGGTATTGGTACAATGACAGATACTCAGAGCAATGTTAAAGAACTGAAAACCCAGAAATAAAATAATCAGCATTCAGATAATTGATCTTTGATAAAGGGCCAAAAAATAACCAATGGGAAGCAGATGCCCTCTTTAACAAGTAGTGCTGAAAAAATGGATATTTACCTGCAGAAAACTGAAGCAAGACCCTTATCTCACACCATACACAAGAATAAACTCAAGGTGGATAACAGACCTTGAAGTTAACCCCCAAACTATTAGGGCATCAATGAGGGAATTGGTACCAACTTGAGAACTGTGGCACAGGGAATGCATAGGATATCAGAAAAAGGGAAGGGCACAAACACAGAGGAGGCACAAATCAGCAAATGGGATATATTGAAGATAAAACACCTGTGTACATTTAAAGAATTCACCAAGAGAGTAATAAGAGGGTCCACGCACTGGGAAAACATGTTTAGCAATGGCACGTCAGACAAAGGCTTTAGTACTAAAATCTACAATATTCTGCTAGCTTACCAAAAACCCCCAAAACTAATTGCCCACTTAAGACGTGGGCAAAGGACTTGAACAGAAGTTTCACAGGGGCAGCAATCTGAATGGAAATCTGAATGAGAAAATGTTCCCGATCTTTAGCCATAAGAGAAATGAAAATTAAAACAACAATGAGGTACCACCTAACACCCTCAATGGTATCCTAATTCAAAAAGTCAGAAAGCAACAAATGTTGAAGGAGCTGTGGGGAGACAGGAACTCTCATCCAATACTGGTGGACTTATAAGTATGTACAACCACTTTGGAAATTGATCTGGCAATATCGAAACAGATGGAAATTGAGCTACCATACGACCCAGCAATCCCTCTACTGGGCATATACCCAGAAGATGCAAGAAACAAACGAAGGCCGGACATCTGTGCTCCAATGTTCATTGCAGCACAATTCACAATTGCAAGGAGTTGGAAGCAACCCAAATTTCCATCAACTGATGATTGGATTAAAAAATGGTGGTATATACATACTATGGAGTACTACGCATCGCTAAAAAGCAGTGATGAACATATGAAGCACATGACTGCATGGGAAGAACTGGAGGAAAGCATGCTAAGTGAAGTAAGTCAAGCACAAAAGGATAAGTAAAATATGAGTCCGCTGAGGTAAGCTTTTAAAAAAAATGCTAAAGGGGCATAGGGAAAAAGCTACTGTGTACAAACATTCCTGGGGTGAGGACCAGGTAAAATGGCAGGGACCAGATCAAATAAAGGGATACACACGGTAGACAACTAAAAAGGAGGTGGGGAAAGGGAAATAAAATAACAACAATAAAAAGAAATAGGTAGTGGGGAACAGGGGATTAACTCACCCAAGGGGATGGTCTTGTTTATTTCTCCACAGGGAAAGCGGGACCAGATTTTAACCTAGTGCTCCAAGATGTGAATGCAACATGCCAGCATGGAGTAGGGGATCAGTGGAGAGGCCTGGAGGGCCAGGCCCAAACCCCAATATTAAGTGGACACCTGCCCCTCCGCACAGAAGGATATATTTCAAAAGACGGCATTTAATCTGCAGAACCAGGAGAGGGGTATATCTGATTGGAGCACACGTGAGCAGATCGAGAGGGAGTAGGAGAGAGTGGAGCACATCTGGCCCAGTAGGCCTTGAGGATGATGATCCCGATTAGGGCAGCTAGTCCACAGAGAGGACCACATGGCCAGCCCCACTTGGAGACATGATGCCCCTCACTGACCCATAGCCCTACAGGGGACAGCACCGGAGACACAGTGTGGAAATTGCACCTGATCTGATCCCGTCACACCGAGGCAAAACACTAAGGGATTGCAACAGAACAGCAAGGGAATTGAGTGGCGAGGTTCCCCAGGGAATGCTGAAGGTGGGCTTTGGGGCCAGGTCATAGTGACCCAACAGACTGGACTAGAAAACACTTCTAAAGGCCAACAAATGATTCTTGAACTAACTACAAGATTTTCTTTCTTTTTGTGTTTTGTTTCTGTCATTGGTTTTTTGTTGTATATTTTTACTTGGTTTTGCTCTCTCTTGTTTTTGTGCATGTTATTATCTCCACAGCTCTGTCTAAATAAGATAGGCTGGATGAACAATCTGGAGGAGAAAACAGCAGAACCAACAGTTCCAGGGGGACATGGCATAGGGGGAGGGTGTTGTGAAAGAAAGTGGTGTTAACAAACCTAGGGACAAGGGAACAACAAGTGATCCAAATTGGTGGTGAGGAGGGTGTGGGAGGCCTGGTAGAGCATGATCAAGGGTAAGGTAACAAAGTGAAATTACTGAAACCCTGGAGTGGACTGAGCATGATAGTGCGAGAGGAGGAAAGTCAAGGGAAATAGAGGAAAGAGCTGGGAGTCAAAAGGCATTTATAAAGTTCTAGATCAAGACATGTACATATGCAAATATATTTATGTATGAGGATGAGGAAATAGATATTTGTGCCTATATTTATAGGTTTAGTATTAAGGAAGCAGAAGGACATTGGACTTCCACTCAAATAATACCTCAATGCCAGAATAATTTCTTCTATTAAATTGGCATTCTATGATGCTCACCTTCCCGACACAACCACTGAAGACAAAGTGAGTGAATAAGCAAATGTGGTGAAGAAAGCTTATGGTGCCCACCTATCAAAAGATATAGCGTCTGGGGTCTTAAAAGCTTGAAGGTAAACAAGTGGCCTTCTAGCTCAGAAGAAACAAAGCACCCATGGAAGAAGCATACCAGCCTGTGAGATCACAAGGTGTCGAAAGGATCAGGTATCAGGCATCATCAGAACAAAAATCTGGCTAGATCAGAGGATGTACACGGGTACAGATGGAAACAGAAAACACAGGGAATCCAGGGTAGATGATCCCGGTAGGACCAGTGGAGTGAGTGGCAATGTTGGGAGCGTGAGCGAGGGTATGTTTGCAAGGATCTATACGTGACCTCCTCCCTGGGGGATGGAGAACAGGGTGAAGGAGATGTCAGACAGGACAAGATATGACAAAATAATAATTTATAAATTATCAAGGGTTCATGAGGGAGCTTGGAGTGGGGAGGAAGTGGAAAATATGAGTACCTGATACCAGGGACTTAAGTGGAGAGCAAATGTTTTGAGAATGATGAGGGCAATGAATATATAAATGTGCTTTACAAAATTGATGTATGTATGGATTGTGATAAGAGTTATATGACCCCTAATAAAATGATTAAAAATAAAAAATAAGAATTTAAGGTTTAGTGGTAGCAATTTATCTAAATGTACCTTAAATTACCTAAATGTATCTCCCCTAGGACAAAGATTCAAAAACCAAAATGAAACAAGCAAAATAAACCCAAGTGATAGGAATATAAAAAAAAACAAGTCTAGATTATGAATATCAAAGAAGGGTGAAGAATTTAATTGAGCAGTGATAAGATAGAGTTAAAACAAAATCAACAGGGATGCAGAGACCCTCAGAGATGCCCTTCATCATCAAATTACCCATCATAATGTGATCATTGTCATCAACAGCAAGCAACAACCCTGGACAAAGCCCAGGGAAGCAACATCATGAAAAATATAGCTGGAGGCAAAGAAACCTAGTCAATGAACATGGAAAGATGGGAAGTTCGCAAGCCATGTTCCAGATCCAGGCCTAACTTGAGAAGTAGGCATAGGAGAGTGCCATAGCTCAGAAAATAGGAAAACACGAGGAAGTACCACCAGGTTCGAGAGGGCAGATCCAGTTTTTGGAACCTCAAGACAGGAGAGTCATAAGAGAGGTAGTACATTTTTGTAGAGGGACAAAAATGAGTGAAGGAAGATGGACAGGAGTTTCAAATTTTCCTATATACCCAGAGAAGTGATAGGCGAGAAACAAGGGATAAGGCTTGCTATTATGGGTTGTTCAAGTTTAATTTGGTAAAAGGTTTCCATTAAATAGTAGTAGAGCAAAATCCAGAAGGTTCTGCCTTGATCTCATTCTAATCCCACCCCCCACCACACACATATGTGTTGCCCTACTCCCTTAATCTCCCCTGTTAGCTGCCCTCATTCAATATACCCAGTGCCTCTGGCCCCAATCCCAGGCACTGGGAAGCCCAGGAGGCACTCGGCTCTCACGAATGTTCTAGATAGATAGATAGATAGATAGATAGATAGATAGATAGATAGATAGATAAATGAATAAATAAATAACCCCGAGGAACCACCAGTCTCATCCTCCTACCTGCTGTTGGAATCAGTTGGCCAGAGTTGTGAGGTACCCAGTTAACCCTCGTTATTTACAGCTCTCACCACCCTGTTGGCCCTCATTGTACAACCAGCCCCACTCAGAGCAAGGCATGCCTGGCGACTAGTCCCCTGCACGAACACTCAAAGCTCTCCAGCCTTTCCCCAGACACTTGGACTCTTTAAACGGGAGGAGGGCCAATCTCTCCTCTAACAATCATACTGCCTCTCTGGCCTGTAGGTATGACCTGTCCTGCTCTGCAGAGATCTTAGCAAGCAATGTCACAGAATAGCATATTTAGAGATTATTTATTGGGAGCTTAATTTGCTATTTACAAGTTCACCAACAACACAGTTAAATATTATGAAATACTAATAACTAATAAAAATTTTAAAGGACACCATTAAAAGAAAAAACAAAATCGCAAAAAAGTATATAAAAAAGCTAAGTCAATAGCCTGATACATTCTCCTTAATAAAAAATAGAGAAAATTTGAAGAATTGATCTGTGGTCCTACTTTTTGTTGTTTAAGGATTATTTAAAACTTTACTTCTGATCTTAACTGGTTGTCAATTGTATAGTAGTACTAGCTATAATTATGTTTCATATGGATAATTTTTACATAAGCATAACCATATAATTTTTCTTCAGGTGAATTCACATATTTTGATATATTTAATTTGCCTGTTATAGATTTTATAAAGGAAAATATGAAAAAATGGTTTATAGTGAGTATTCTAAATTGTTAAGTATTTACTATTTGATTACTTTACAAAATATATTTCTAATGTAAGTATCTCATAAACTTTGAAGAAGCTTTCAAAATAACTCAATTCTTGAGTTTTGGCAGGAAGCATTTATATTGCAAAAATTACTACAAACATATTTTTGTATCATATATCTGAAGGTGTGAGTTCTGCTGGGCAGTGAGTTGTATTTTGGTTGCTATACAAAAAGTAGGCAGCGTAAACCACCCGTAACTATGTGAGAGAAAGACACGATTGTCTCCTTGCTTCGAGTTAGTCTCAGAAACCAGCAAGGGACAGTTATCCAGTCATTATGATCAGAATCAATTTGATGGCTGTAAGTTTGGAGGGTTTTGTTTTTATTGAGTACAGGAAAAAAGATGATAACTGAAAAAACTCTACCTGGGGTTACATTTTGCATTTGCATTTTTCATGTTCTCTATGTTTCTAGAAAAGATTAATTTCAAAATGCTGTCATTTCATTAGGAATCCCAACTGCAGAGAGATCGCAGTTGTTTTTTCAATATTTCAAGACTAGCTTAATTTCTCCTCCTTCAGATAGGCAATGTTTTGACATTCTTTTAAGTGATAGGCAGTGGGAAAATATAAAAGCACATAAGATTCGTTCTTTTAGTTCATAGGAGAAAAAAGACATTTGTAAAGGTCTGATTCAAGGCTGTTAGAATATTGTCGGTGATATTGGTAGTTTTCTTAAGGATATTGTTTTGTTTTGCTCAGATATAACTCATTGTTACCCAGTTGATTCAGACTTACACCGACCCTATATGGGAAGGCTACAGCTGCCTGTGTGGGTTTCTTTAGGAGAGAGGAAAAGTGCATCTTTCTCCGGTGAAGAGGCTGCTGGTTTCCAATTGCTGAACTTGCGGTTAGCAGCCCAACTCATGGTTCCAGGCTCTACATTTCTTTTAGTGTATTATTTATCTTAAATTCTTGAACCCAATGAATTTCAAAAATTAATTTTAATTAAAATGCATACTGTGAAAAGGAACTGAAATTATACCCAGGCCCCTCTCACTTTCATAGTCATTAATGACTCATAGTGACCACTATATGACAGAGTACAGCTGCCTGCCCCTTTGGATTTTGGAGACTGTTGATATTACAGACGCAGAAAGCCTCTTCTTTCTCTCACAGAGCCCCTGATGTGTTTGAAATGCTGACCTATAGTTGGCCGTACTATGCGGGACTAGGAATCCACGGGCGCTCCTTCCTTTTTCCTTTAGGAGTTTTGGAATGGTCATGGACATTATATGCATCATAGACCTGCTGAACTGTTAAAACATAGGTCTGAAGCAAAATTGTGTACTGATTTACCTCCCCTAGATAAGATGGTAAATAAACAAATAACCATAGGAGGGAAAGACATTATATCCTCTCAAATGCGAATTTTGTTGGGAAAACAATAGGAAACTTATTCATTAAAGAAACAAAACAATGAAGAATAATTGAAAGCATTAATCAATTTGGTGAGAGATCTAGTTTCACTCAATTTTGGTGGGTCTAATTAATAAACATGTAGACATGGTGGTAGTTTTTATTTATATCCCAGGACCTGAATGCAAATAAAGGACCAACTCTTCCCTGGTCTCTAGGGTTATATAGTAAAATTGTACCCAGAAAGGGAGTTGAACTAGAAAACCAAAGCTGCTTTTTGCAAGAAGTTCTGTTCAAAATGAAATTTTAAAAAATGTGTATGCCTTTGTCAACTATTTGTGTGAATGCATTCCATCATGTGTTCACTCAAATTGTTGCTGAGGAAATTGTCATCTACTTCTATGGGTTCTAATGAGTACAGGAACAAGGAGATGGAAAATGTGATTCATATCTTATGTTCTTTGCATAATCTCGATCTTGTGCAGGTAAACCTGCAAAATATTGCACAACCATGAGCATAACTAGCCTTTCTGAATACTTCTTAACCAGTTGCTATGACATATGCAGTGGTCTGATCCAGGATTTTTGTTTGTTCTGTTTAAAACTTTTAACCGAGAAATGTGTATAAGCCTGCACTACCCACATGGGTCTAAGTCAAACTTGCAAATGGAGGACAAAGGCAGCAGAACTCAGAGTTTCACTCGATGAAATAGATCACAGAATAGTTATGAATGAATAAATGACTTCAGAGAATGTTGCCCTACAGTGACCAAAAACTTATGGGGTTACTCTTATTTTTTCTGTGATTGTCAGTTCACATTACATATGCTGAGTTCTAGGCATATGACTTTGAGAGCGATATGGATACTTATTTGCATAAAACAATTTTCTTTACATGTGTGGTATGAAATACATTTTAATAGTGACCCTTTTCACCCTCATAAAAAGTACTTTAGGAACTGTGTGCTATGTGTATTAAATGCCAATAAAACAGTTATAAAAATACTTCAGTCCAATAATCTTGATTTAACTGTCTTCTGCTTCTTCAAACAACATGGGTTTTCAGGTTTAAGTCCTGAGGTTATAAGTGTGGTTGAGGTTGGATCCAGTGAGTTTCTGCATCATATCTCTCTGGTGTGGCCTTTGGAGCAGGCTGTGTGTCTTGAAAATACAGGATTCAATGTCCCAGTGTTCTCTGGCACTTGGCCTCCATCCCCAGGATGTGCCCAGAATCTGGGGCCAATGTGGCTTATTTGATGTCCATTACTAGGGATATTCCCCACCTTAGGTCAGACATTCATTAATTTGCTACATCAATGCCCTTTGTGCTCTATTAGGATGGACACCAAGAGAAGCACATTGCCTGGGCACCATTGCCCGATTACAGAAACCAGGGGGATTAGGATGATTCTAAGTTTTGTTTTCACCTGCATGGGACAGGAGAGCTGGAGGGCAGGGTGGAGAGAATCCTCCCTCCAAATGCTCATCTCCTTGCCCCATAGTTTTCACAGGATAATATATGCATATATATATCCAGGCTGGGGAAACAGTTCTTTCAGACAGACACATATCTTGGAATGTCAGGTACACCTGGAAAACAAAGTTTTATTTGAGCAATGATCTGTTATATAAAGCTTCTTTTGCTTACGGACCCTAAAGCTCCATAGACTGGCTGAGTATTCAGGTCCTGGGCCTTTGGGAGGGAGGGGGAAGTTTAGCTGTTATTATAATCCTATAATAACAGGATAGAGGGGCTTAGCTCAGGATCACAGCTATGCAGGATTCCTACCTAAATTATAGCTACACAATGTATATAATTCTCCTAATTATATTATATTTCTATCATAAAATAATACTGGATTGACTCTTCAAGTTCACCCCCCACACCCATTACATTTCCTAATGTCATAAAACAAATGTAAGTTTATTTTATTTTAGATTTTTCCTCGACCTGTAAGTATTTATGTATACATATTAGTTTCAGTTAATAAATTAAATATTTGAAGGAAATAATTTTATTTCTTTTAATATTCATATATTTTTATTAGTTTGGATTTAATACATATAACATATCATTCCATATTTCAATCATGCCAAGTAGAATTGCCCAATTGAGTTGCATCATTTTAGATTCAGCTAGATTTAAGTGAGTAGCTTACTCAATGAGAACAGATGTACTTACTCATCTTGCCAGTTTGAGAAAGAAAACACATTACAGAATTGTTTTGTGAACTTGTCCTGCTAGTGGTTTGTGTGAAGAATAGTATTATAATGCCATCTACTTGCTACTCTGGAAATTAACTTGGTGAAATGTTACTTTGAAAAGTCACAATACATAGACTATGCACAATGCGCTCATCTATTATGCAATAAAGTAGGATGAAACCATGAATAAAGATAATCATTTATATTTTTCCCTCTCTCATCCCCATGAAATTCTTACAAATCCAGAATTTTCAGTAATGATCCAATTTTTAGAAAATTTATAATATCCATTCTCATATTCTGATAGTAGAAATACTTTGCAATGTGTAACCTATTGCTTCAAAATATTTGAGTGTTTTAGCTAAAGCTACGTAAACACTTAACCTGTACAATATGTGTGAGATGGAGTCAGTGAATGTGGTTCTTGTTGCCACACTTCCTTATTGGGGTGTTAGAGTTCTGCACTCTATGTCTGTGGGTTATCATTCCATTTTGGAGGATGTTCTTGGTTATAGGATTAGGGTGAGCTATATCTTTAGATCTAATTTACTGGAAGGTACTGTTGTTGTTCTTCTTACGCACCATAGAGCGAGTTCTGACCCATAGTGACTCTGCACAACCACGAAACACTGCACGGTCCGTCCTATGACATCTTCACAATTGTTCGGGTGTTTGAGCCTATGCTGCAGCCACTGGGTCAATGCATATTTGTGAGGACCTTTCTCTTTTTCACTGCCCCTGTGTTTTACCCGCCATGATATCCTTCTCTAGGGACTGGCCTCTTCTGAAAAAATGTCCAACGTATATAAGATGAAGTCTCACTATCCTTGCCCCTAAGGAGCGCTCTGGCTGTAGCCCTTCCAAGACAGATCAACTTGTCCTTTCAGCAGTCCATGGTAATTTCCTTAAGGGTATGGTCTGCTAAAAGACCAAAACCACATCTCCGTCAACGCCAGTTACTGGTGTAAGAGCCATCTCATGCTGAGAGAAAAAACCTGAGATCATCAGAAGATGCTCTTGATCAAGTGGCAGACCCCGAGACCAGGGGCACTGGAGACCATGGCACAAAGCATCTGATGAGCATCCCTAAGAGGGTGGAGGACCTTTTCCTCATCTCGTCACAGACGATGGAACAAACAGTGAGACAGAGCAACAGGTGGACTCACAAAGACAGAAGCCAAAGAGCCAATTATTTGAGAGGCTGAGGACCAAAAAAAGCCTTGTCTGCCAGCTAAGAAGAGGCATTGCTGTGTTCCAATGACTGTAACCATATTGTTTAGTGATCCTGACTTGTTGTACCTTGTTGACTTCTCTAATAAAGCCCCTTACTTGTGAGTATATCCTGTGAGTTCTGTGTGGCCATTGCAAGAATTGATTGAACCCCACAGAGAAGTAGAACGATTGGTGTCAGAGTAGGTAAAGAGAGTTGGAGCGTGGAGGCATCTCTCACTTCTGTCTTTTTGCAACAGGAAACCAGAGGAGGTTGGCGATGGGCACCCATGCCGGCTATTACAGCTGGTGTAAGGAGAGCCAGCTTCGTTGCAGTGGCCTCAGACTCACAGCAACCCTGGGGGTTGTAAGTGGCAGATCCCCACAGGCATGAAAAGTGAAACATTAGATGGCTAGCATGGTCACTTTGGTTACTGGAACTTGTAATGGATGGCCGGAATAGTTTCTGTAGTGGAGAGGAGAAGCTGCTTTGGGTGAGGCCTGGGGGAAACCTGGCAGATAAAGCAATGCATGATTAATAGAGGGCCAGTGACTGCTCAGTGCATCCTGCCAGAGGCCCCAGGTCATATGTACCTAAATAGACAGAGTCAAGGTGGGGAAGAGAGAAGTGAACTTCTCTCTTAAAAGAATTGCATTTAGAATTAGTTGTTTAGCTAGCTGTCTTAGGATTACCGTGATTTATCCTTCCTAGTGTTATAGACATATTTGTGCTAGAAATGACTATTCTAAAGTAGGAATAAAAAGCATGTAAACCTACTTTCAGTATTCACAATTAGATTTCCAAAAGTGGATATAGAAATTGCCAGGAGGTCCTCCCCGGTGTTTTAAGCCTCAGTAATGGAAGGGTCAGCATATCTGCATTTGAAAAGATATGCAGACCCACCATCAAGGGCTTAAGGGGAAAACCTGTAGATGGGGAAAAAAGTGCTTTTGACAATTTGAATTTTTTGCAAAGGGTTTGCCTTTGTACTCACATAAATTGGAAATATCTATGATCATCAGAGAAGACCCCTTCTAGGATTGAAATTAAAGGGAGTCGTGGTAGTTACACAATTTCACGTCAACTTAATAGAAGAATGAAGGGGTAGAATTTAGCCTGTCAATCAGGTCACAGCCTGAAGATGTCTCCTTGTGAGCCTCCCTCACTTCCTCCCTGGAGGCAGGACACCTCTTTCTCTCCTACATCTTCCTGTTGACAAGCCACGTGGAGCCACCCTGATGGCAGCCAAAGTCCTGGCGGTGTGGTCCACTACCATTGAATCCACAGGAGTTTCCGCCTACTGACCTTCCTGCATTCGGCCTCATTGCTGTGTGACTCTTAGGAATTCATGGGCTGATATCAGACATATGGGCTAATATCGAATTCATGGACTTGATCTGGACTGGGCTAGGATCTTTTATTAATTCATAACTACTTCTTGATATAAAGTTCTCTCTACACATGTATATCAACGAATTTGTTTCTTTAGTCTACCCAGTCTAACACCAGAGCCAATGAAGAGATTGGCACCTTGGTATACCTGGATTTGTATGTTGACTGGAAGTGGGGGAAAGGGAGAAATAATGAGATGGGCTGAATTTGAGCATATTCTTATTGGTCCTGAGGGGTTTATCTGTCCTGGATTTCCTGTGTTTCCAGTTCCTATCTGTACCAGTGTACATCCTCTGGTCTAGCCAGATTTGTAAGGTAGAATTGGAGGGGAGGAAGCATTTAGGAACTAGAGGAAAATTGTATGTTTCCTCGTTGCTACACTTCACCCTGACTGGCTCGTCTCCTCCCCGGGACCCTCTGTAAACAGATGTCCAATTGCTTACAGATGGGTTTTGGATTTCCACTCCACACTCACCCTTATTCACAATGATATGATTTTTTGTTCTGATGATGCCTGATACCTGATCCATCCGACACCTCATGATCCCACAAGCTGGTGTGCTATTTCCATGTGGGTTTTGTTGCTTCTGAGCTAGATGGCCGCTTGTTTACCTTCAAACCTTTAGGACTCCAGACACTATATCTTTTGATAGCCGGGCACCATCGGCTTTCTTCGCCACATTTGCTTATGCAGCCATTTGTCTTCAGTGATCATATTGGGGAGATGAGCACACTCTGTTGATGTATGCTGACCCAGTGACAGAGACTTAAGATTAGAATGAAGCCCTGAATACTTAGCTTATGGGCATGTCCTAGCACCAGCTAGTGCTCATGAGGAAACATGAATACAATCAGGGCCCATCACCTATCCTCAAGCTATGGCTAGGGTTGAGATGACCAGAATCCAGCAGGATGAAGAGAAATATGCTGATCTTGTGAGTGGGTGTAAATTCTTCATTTTTGATGGACTTTACCTTGCCTGTGAATGTAGATTTGAACTGTAAATTTAATGAAGATTATTCAGATCCAAGAAGTTGGTTCCTCAGAGTACAGAGTTGTTAAAACGAGCAGTTTAGAAATTAGATACATAAAATGGGTGGGCGTGGGGCATAGATAGATGAAGTGCCTGGATTAGAAGCTTTCAAGAGTGTGTTCGTGGTTGTTAGGTGACATGTAGTCAACGCCAACTCACAGTGACCTTTTTACAATAGAACCAAACATTCATGTTCCTGAGCCATCCTTACAATGGTTCCTCTGCCGGAGTCCTTTGATACAGTCACCTTCAATCCAGCTCCTTGAGGGCCATCCTCTTCCATCACCTTCCACTTTGCCAAATATGATGTCTGTCTCCAGGGACTGGTCTCTCCTGAAAATATGTCCAAAGTATGTTGGATGATGTCTTGCCATCCTTGCCTCTAAGGAGCACTCTGGCCTTGCTTCTTCCACCAAAGATGGGTTTGCTATTTTAGCAATTCATGGTACTTGTGATATTCTTCTGCAGCACCACAATTCTTCCATCATCTTCCTTATTCATAGTCCAACTTTCACATACATATGATGCAATGCAGAATACCATAGCTTGGGTCAGGCACACCTTAGTCCTCAAAGTAAGTCTTGCTCTTCAGTGCTCTAAAGAGGTCTTGTGCAGCATATTTACCCAATACAATGCATTTTTGATATCTTGGCTCTTTGAGCATTGATTGTGAATCCAAGTAAGACAAAATGCTTGACAACTGCAACATTTTCTCCACTTATCATGATGTTCCCTACTGGTCCAGTTGTGAGGATTTTTGTCTTCCTCTCCTTGAGTTGCAATCCATACTGAATGCTCCCATTCTTGATCTTCATTGCAAGTGCTTCAAGTCTTCACTTTCAGCAAGCAAAGTGACGTCATCTGCATCCTACAGATGGTTAGTAAGCCTTCCTCCAATGCTGCTGTCTCACTCTTCGTCATATAATTTGGCTTCTCTCATGATTTGCTTTGCATGCAGAATGAACATGTATGCTGAGAGGATACATTCCTGTCGCACCCCTTTCCTGATATTACCCTATGCAGTATTCCTTTATTTTGTTGGCACAACTGCCTCTTTATTCATGTACAAGTTCTGATTGATCACTATGAAGTCTTCTGGAATTCCCATTCTTCTCAAGGTCATCCACAGTTTATTACAGTCCACCTAGTCAAATGCCTTTGCATGGTCAATCAAACAAAAGTAAACATCTTTCTGGTATCCTTTGCTTTGTGCCAACATCCAGCTGACATCAGCAATGAAATCCCTTATTCCGTATCCTCTTATAAATCTGGCCTGAAGTTCTGGCAGTTCCCTACAAATGTACTCCCGCAACTGTTTTTGGATGACCTTAAGCAAAATTGTACCTGTGTGCAATATCAATGATATTGTTCTATAATTTGAGAATTCTGTCGGGTTACTTGTCTTTGAAATGGACACAAATATGGGTCTCTTCCAGTCAGTTTGCCAAGTCGCTTTCTTCCAATTTTTCAGGCAGAGAGGAGTGAGTGCTTTCAATTCTTCTATAGCTTTCTGAAACATTTTAGTGGGTATTCGATCAATTCCTAGGATATGTTTACATTTACTCAGTCTTAAAAGACTTTAAACAAAGGATGCTCTCCACTGAGAGGTCTCTATTTTCCTGCCTGGTCTGGGGAAGAGAAGGCGGGGAAAGGTGTTGATATGAGCCAGGTATAACTGTTAACACTTCTCATGGTGATCATAAAAATTTATATTGCAGAAAGGATAACTGAAAAGGCGTGGGGGATTTTCTCAAATATGAGTGGGTTATTGGCTGGCAGAGCTAAGGAGTGGTCTGCAATGTACTTAATTAATATGGCTCTTCTAACACCAATTCATTATGTGATGCATTATACTTCCGGATTCTATGCTTGTGGCTACAAACCCATTTGGGAGGGAGTTCTCTGCTATACTAATGGACAGGATTAAGGTGGGGTTGAACCAAGTCACACCTCTGTTTCTCTCAGAGAGTCTTTAGACTCCACTAGGGTGTGACTTAAAATAGGACTCTTTATTGTCCTTGGATATATTGTTGACTAAAATCCAAACCCCTGTGTCTAAGAGTCATCTTAGACAGAGAGAAATCTCAGCACCAATGGAATAGCACAGTACAGATCTCTGTCTGAAGTGATACTGAGGTACCAGAAACTGCACAGAGACTATAGGACAGAACAAGAGGAACAGTATCTAGACTCTAAGACTATAGTTGGACAGATAAGCTTCCTGGTACAAGAAAGCAGGGGCCAAGGGACCATGGAGCTGAGAGACTGAGGACCATAGAGAGACATGACTGCTGCCTGAGAAAAGGTGTTACTGTCCATCAGTAATGGTACTCTTACTGTTACAGATCCCGATTGTGGAAACCTGTTAATTCCCTAAGAAGCTCTTCATCCCAAGTATTGTCTATGAGTTCTGTGTGGCCATTGTAACACATTATTGAATAGATCATAGAAGTAAAGGGCCATGGGGGACAGAAGTAGTTGGTATCAGAATAGATTAAAAAAGATGGAGGCTGGAAGAATCTCTGATCCCTGTCTGTGGGCAATCAGGAAGCCTGAGGTGGTCAAACATGGGCCCAGCATGCCATTCATTGCAGTGTGACTAAGTATAAATATTTTTATTTATTTATGCTTTATTGGTACAAACATAAGTCAAATATCTTTTAAAATATATACTATGTAGTTGTAGTTTAACAGAACCACACAGAATTTGACTTAAATTAGGTCAACACTTTAAAAAAATTTCTAATTTGCTATAAAACAAGTTAGCACTAAAAATACAAAGCCAAAATAAGGAAGACAAAGTATCCTTCAATTGCTACTTCTCTTTAAGAGTCGATGATCTTACTTTGCCAAGAGGCAAACCTGTTAAGAATTCTCATGAGACCAGAACCTGTTTTACATTTTTTAGTTTAGATAATAGAATTGTATTAAAATTTTTTCTGAAATATTTTTCTTCTAATGAAGCCTTTTGTATTTCTATGCATGACTTTTGTTGTTGATTTTCTTTGCGGTGTTGATTTGTGACATATAAGACATGATGTGCTACAGAGTAGACCTGACCCATTGTGTTCTGATGCGTTTTATTTTTCAGTAATCATTATTCAAGTAGGTCATCAGGCCAGGTCCATTTCTTCTGCAGGGACACTGGGTAGGCTTGAACCACAACCCTTGTGTTGCTAATCCTTAATATTGCCTGGATTTGTAAATGAGCAAAAAAGAACAAAGCAATACTAGGTTTTAGAGGTACTTTCTGCCAAAAAAAAATCTTTGCTATGTTATGTGAGTTGTGTGTACTATGTTATGGTAGTTATGAAAACTCGCTGCCATTGAGTCAATTCTGACTCACAATGATTATATGTAGGGTTTTTGAGGCTATGAATATTATCCTTAAAAATATAAACTAGTCTCATTATTCTTCTGTGGAGCCATGGGTGGGTTTGACACTCCAGCCCTGTGGTTAGTAGCCTATTGTCTAACCCATAGTATCACCAGTAATCCTGGTATATTATTATACAATTATTCCTAGGTAATATTTTAGATGTTTTCTTACGGGTCATCACTCTCACACTTCCCAATCCGCTTATTATCCTTGTGTCACATGTAGAGAAACTAAGCCTTAGAAAAATTTAAAGACTTGTCAAAGGTCAACTACCTAACAATTCACCAGGCTGCCATTTTAACCAGATAATTATATTTACAAAGGTATATAATAGAAGAAAGGGGCACAAACAGTCTCACTTTTCAATGTGGTTAGCAATAAATGATGAGAATATCTAATTTCTTCATCAGAGGTCTAGTTCTGATGACTTACACATTTGAACCTCGTGGGGGAAAATTGAACAATAAGAAAACAGATCAACTTGCTTTTGAGACTGACTCTTCTGAAAAACATCTTAAAGACGCGAAAGGAACTTGAAAGGAACTTGGTCACAAGAAACACGAGATGCAACTTCCTTTGCCTATGTGTTTCCTGAAGTTCTTCTGGCAAGGCAGAATAAAATAAAGAGTACAAACCAAAGAACTTACTGCAATTAAGGTGAGTTTTGCTGATCAGTTTTGCTCATCTCTCCGGGTACAGAAGACTGTTGGCTTTTAAAAAGAATTGTTTGAAAACATGATATTCAGGCATTGATGGAGTTTCACAAGCCCGAGGAGGTTGAATTCTCTTGTATAGAGTGAAACTGGTGCTGCTTCGTTGGTACCCAAGACTATTTTCAACTGCCTGCCTTTTAAAATTGAGAGGTTTATTTTGATTGCTTACCATACAAAGAGTGTGCTCACTGATAGGAGTTATTGTTACTTATACAGTGTGTTAAGTATAGTTCTAATAACAATGCCGTGTTATAAATATGTAGCTTCTCTTTATTGATTAGGCACGTGAAACCAGTCATGGTGGTCATCGGTATCATGGCAGCAGATCTTTTACTAGAAATTTAAGGCATATTTATAATTTATTAAGTATATAATAATATATTGAATATTATTAATTAAGGTGGTTCCTGAAATATAGTAATAGGCATATTTTTGACCTATGGAATACATATTCCTCAGTGAAGGATGCCAACAGGTCGGTCAATTTTATTTAAAATGGGTTTGGCATGTGTATATTCCACTTTGGCGCTGAGAATACATTTGTACATTTAACTCCTGTCTTGCAACATGACTTTATTATTCTTAAGAATATGGCATAACTCTAAGTTATTGCAGTCTTCTAAGAAACTATGAATGATATAAATTCATACCATAATGTGTTAGGGTTGGAACTGTTAAAATCTTCCTAGATTTACTCATTTTTCCAGTATAACATTTGCCTATTGCCTAGATTATAAAGCATAAAAACTCCCATTTCATATAAATCAAATTAATTTGAAACTATTAATAATGTGAATATAGCCTATAAAATTTACACAATGTCTGAATAAGATGTTTCAGTTAATTTATTAATATATATATTTTCAGTTGAGATTAAAAACTTTTCAAAAGTATATTTTCATGTAAGCCATTCATTTAGTATGAATAATTTTTATTTTTAGCAATTACTCTATTTTGCCAACTTCAATAGCCTGGTTAATGCTACTCTTCATGGTAATAAACTATTTTAAAATATAGAATAGCCTCTGAAACCACGCAAATTGGTCTACATCCAGTTCGTTGGAATTAGTAGTTATAAAAAGTATGTTCTAGTGCTCTAAGAAATAATGCCAAAAAAAGAGAAGAATTTAGAATTAGGTTTCAAATGTATTAATTAGGTAATTGGCCTTTCAGAAATCCATGGATAAACCTTGGATTATAACTGATTTGGCAATAAAAATAGATATTTTACTATGACAATCTATGTCTATAGCTGTCAAAGCCCTTTTGGAATATGTTTGACATAGTCAATATAATGCTTGGCTGATTTACATTGATAAAGGATTTAAATATGGTTTCCTCCAAATTATTCTTAATCATTTAAAAAATATGGGAATAATTGCAAAGGTCTGGATTAATAGGCACAAGAGCTTTGGTGTGTGAAAACTTACTATGTTTATCACAATGGCATGATCCTAAAATGTGCTCCCTAAGGGGTAGCCTTGGTCCACAGTATAATATTCCCATCGCTCGGGAAGTTATTCCACTATATTACCTAAGTTATAGTTCCAGTACCCCTTGCTACTTTTCTATAACTCACACAGCTACCAACTAAACAGATGGCTGTGTTTGCCCCTCTGTCGCTGTTTACCCCTGGCTCTTGTTAGGGAGGTGATTTCATTAGAACAACGTTTCTCTCTCTGTGCATTTGTCCAACGAAACATACAATTTTTGTGTCTCATCTTTTCCAAGAATAAAACAAAAAGCATTTGCCCCTCTTACTTGTTATAGAAATTACTGATAAGTATTCCAGGTATGATCAGGATATGTGTTATTGTTTAACAATCAATATAATGTTGTAGATGACTGCTTTCTTCTATTATATTGCAATTTCCTGATTATTTATAAATAACAATTGTTGTCAACCTAAGAAATTAAAGCAAATCTGTGTTCACATAATAAAAATTAGAGCAATACATTTAATTGACAAATATGTTAATTACCCAATTCTATTACTTCGTAAGTATGAAACAGATTAGGGAATGAACAGGGACTGAGTGGAAATAAACATAATTATATACCACATTTTGCTACGGACAGAGTGAGTAAAAATTGATGCTAAAGAGGGAGATATGAGTACTAATTAATAATCAAAATGATATTTTATAAGGAAAATGTCAAAAGATGATCATTAATTTAAATTTTAAGTAACAGATTTATTGATCAAATACAGGGGAAAATTTCTACACTGGAGATAATGAAAATGTAAGTCAATGAATTCTGATATGAATATGTCAGATTTGTAAAAGAGATGTCTTATTTTTCCTCAAATAAAAATTATCTTTAATCATTCCACACTGACTTGCAAAATTTCTCAGCTGGTTCAGTAGTAATGGTGTCAGATGTCTACTCTGACACCAAACAGAGCCGGAGTCACAGCTGAAATGTTATAGTCTGTGGCCTGGTTCACGATTTTGTGAAGTCTGTTTTCACCTTAGTATTTAAGTTTCCAATAGTGCATCCTTTAGAGATAGAAATATTATTTTAGCAATTGTTTTGAAATTATATAGCATCTTATTTCTGAAAACATACAAGGGCTTGTTAAATCTTAATTACACTCATGAATTTTGTGTTGCAAATTTGTTTAATATTAAAATATATGAAAATATGATTAAGGACAAGTTCATGAGTCTCTTTTGGATCCACTTTGATCTTTTATTTCCTGTCTTCCAAATTATCGTTTACTTTCTTCATGCATGATGTTCTTTATGTCATCTCAAAGCTCATCAAGCCTCATGTCATTTTGTGTTTTTGAGTTAAATTGCTCTTGAAATGTTCTCAGAATTCAGGTCAGATATGCTCAGGGTGATATTTTGACTCTGAGTGACTTGTTTATGTTTGTTTCAGCATCAACCAGAACTTGCATGTGTGCAGTTGCTGGTCTGCTCCATGGTTGGCCCCTGGCCTCACTCTATCTGCTGATCTCCAGTCTCTGCATCGTCTTTCCCACTGCCCCTGGCAATTTGACTCCCGAGTACTCCACCTAGAGGTACTGTGCGGTTGAGAAAACATAGGTGCAATAAGAAGCCATCGATCTTTCAAGATTCTATTGTATGATCTCCAGCTTCCTTTCTATCACAAGACCACATTTTCCAACTACTGTTCCTTCTTCACTGGTTCCCACTTTTGCATTCCAAACACAAATTATTATTAAGACATCTGGATTAAATATTTAATCAATTTCAGACTGAAGGTATTTTTAGAATTCTTCAATATCTGAATCACTCGCTTTAGTGCTTAATGAATATATTTGAGTAATGACTGTATTGACAGTATTTCTGAAGTTGATGTTATCCTCTGACAGACAGCATTGTGCTTCAAAATAGATCTTGAAATATCCCCGTGGAGGATGAATGCCACGCCAGGCCTCTTGAATTCGTCATTCCTGGCACAGTAAACTATAGGGCTGCTTGATTCAAAATGGCTAACATCAGTCCAGTTCAACTCTCTCACACCTAGGGTATTGATATTTAGGATACTTTTTCAGTCTGATGACTTCCAAATTTCCTAGATTTCTACTTTGTACCTTCTGAGTTCCAATTATTAATAGATGTTGCAACTGTTCCCTCTCATTTTGAGTCATGCCCATCAATAAATGAAGGTTCTGGAGGCTTTATCTGTGTCATCATCTTCTGGCACTATCTACGACAACATTTTATGCTTCTATTCATGAGATTTTCTATATCTGACAATGTTCTGCTTCTTAATACGATTTTCAGGGTCTAGTTCTTCCAAAGTGTGCACCTTAGTCTCCTTCATAGTTTGTTCTGATTCTAGAAGCTCTATAGCCCAAGTGAAATATTGATGACAAGGAACTTCCTCTAGAGACAAGTGAGAAAGGCTTCCTCTGGAGGTCATGTCCTGAATTGGAACTTAAAGTCTCCTAAACTGTGAGAACAAATTTCTGTGTGTTGAAGCCATCCGTTGTAGTGTAGAACTGCTGACCATGCAGATGGCTGCCCAATGTTATCAGATTAAGTTCATATGAAAAGTCAGCATAAATAAAATGTATATTTCTGCCCTCACTGACATACAATCTAGTTCAATAGACATGTGTTATTAAGGAGTCCAGGAATCTGAGCTTTGGATAATTCTATAATTGAATCAAGTAAACAAAAGTTTAAAGTAAGAAAGAAAGGAAAACAGCTTTCCCCAGAGCTTGGTCATAAACTGTGGACAGGTCATAGCTTCAGTCACTATTTGGTTATTCTTCCGGGTAAATAAATTTTGCCATGCATTTGATGACCTTGATGTAAGTTGTATCTTACTTCATAGCTGATAAAATTTATTTTTCTCATGATAGGTACAAATACGGTATAGAACTAAGTTGTAATGATTGAAATGACCTAATATATTAGTTTAACTTTCTTCCTTGACCTCAAGAGAACCATGTGTGATAGAATGTTGTCAGTTATAATATTTATAATGATATCTAAGTGTTTATGACCTGATCCTGTTGGTTTGGATGCCATCTTCTTGAAGATAACAGTATCAATCCAAAACCATGGAGTCAAGAACTCTGTGGGGGGTACATATTATGAGAGCCCATTAGATGAAAATATTTATCTGAACAACTTTCCAAATTTTGTAGCCAATCTTATCAATGGAGGAGTAGACGTGCAGAGGAGAAATTTCAGGATACAGACCAAGATATGAGTGATATACTCACAGGTGGTATTCTTATGGTGTTAGGATCCTAAGAAGCTAAAGGGCCATTATGGAGGACACCAATCTCTCATAGTGATCTCTCCACAAATAGCATGGCCATCTGATCAGAACTTAACCACATACAAATCCTCCCAGATGGAGTAATAAGACATGGAAAGTAGTTTTTATTAGTTATGAAATAAGCAGTCTGCACACAGTTGTAGTTCCATTTCCTAATTGTACCCATTCACTCAAAAGGGCTGTCGGTTTCAAAGAGTGAATACCTTGTCTATGTGTATTCCCTTTACTATTGTAGACTAGGGTCATACAGTACCTTCTGTAGGGCTGCTATCTCCTGGCTACGTAGGATAGTTTGGTCAGTTGTAAATCTCATGAGCTCCCACCTGGTTGTGTGAGAAAGGATCCCCCAAATCCCTTGCCCAGGTATTTTTATACCCCAAAGTCTACGAGACTAGTTCCATAAAGCTGATGTAGATTTTCTTACTTGGCCAGAGTAGGAAGGAGGAGGTCAGACATTTTTCCACCACTGGGATCTTTTCTAACAAATAATACACCTCAGTAGGGAGTGGGAGCAATATTTCTTTAAGGTCTAAAGCTGCAAGAAGAGGGGGGACCAGGGAAGTTCAAGCCTTCTTGAAAGTCTGCCTCTTCACAGTGCACAACATCTCAACTCACTTCATTACTTTTGTAAGTGAATCTTATTTATTCCTTGAGCTTAAGGAACATAGTATATTTATAATTACAAGTATATTTAATAAATTGTTTGTTGCCCTGTCTTTCCTGGGACAGAATTTCAGCTTTAAGGCACCATGGAAAAGAAGAGGTACCTGGCTCATAGTCATCCTTACTAGCCTCTCTGAGATGTACGTCCATGTTGATCCTTAATCCTTTGATCGAATTGCTCTGTTGACATCAGTTAGTCAATTTCTAACATCAGTTAGTCTTTTCCCTCAGGCAGATTTTGCTTTTCTTCTAATAACACGGATACTGTGTGAGGCACATAACATCTCTCCTTTGGTCAACATCTAAAGTTGCCCAAAGCTCAGGATCTGCCATCTCCACTTGACAAGGACCTTTAGGTTTGAGTGAAACTTCTGTTTGACCCATTCAACAGATGTCTCACATAGACAAAGCTTCCAGATAGTCATTGTGAATATTAGATTCATAGAAGCCTTAGTGCTTTCTATTCATCCAAAGTCAAGGGCAGAAATATACTCTTGTCATAAAACTGATAGAACAGTAGAACTACCCCATAGGTGTCCAAGGTTGACAAATTTCATGTAAGTAGATCACCGCATCTTCCTTTCGAGGAGCAACTACGGACTTTGAATTACAAATCTTTAACCATGGTTTCACCAGGGCTCCTCCATATTCACAATCCAACTCAAATTGCCTGCCTGCTTGTGTTATACATCATCCTCCAGATCTCTATAGCTTAGACTCAGAACAAATGGGGGGGGGCACATGAGCACTCTCCATCTATTAGTCTGTTATAGAAGAAATATTCACTTCTCTGTAGTAGATCCCAGGGTGTTCCAAGAACAGTAAATAAGAAAAGAAATTTCATTTTGACCTCTATTCTATTATTCTTGTTGATTAAATAAAGATCTTGCCTTGGAAATGCTCAAAAACATTAAAAAATTTAATCTCTGTCTTTTCTTGAATTTCTTGTTGGGACTATAAAACTGATTTTGTTTCTTAATTTTTCCCTATAATATCAATCCCTTCTTAGTTAACTGGCTTACTATGTTGAATCAATCTTTAAACAGGACAAGCATCTGCAAATCTTAAACTCAGCTCAAAAATCAGAACCCTGGAAATGGCCTGTACTAATTTTTAAGTTATTAATATGAATCAAAACTTGGAATTTATCTCAGCAGCCATAAAAGATTGTCATTGTTAATACCTCTATTTTAAAGGTACTCAAAGTGAAGCTAAATATTAAGTAATTTATCCAAGACACTCAGTTAACTATTGAAATAATCAGAATATTAACCTATTGGCTTGGTTCTAAAGCCCATGAGTTAATTTACTAGGTTATATTCCCCATTCTTCCAAAACCATTTTATCAACAGTGAATCAATTGTGACTCAGAGTGACCATTAAGGAATGGTGTGAAGCTCCTCCATAGGCCTTTCAGTGCTGCAACCATAGAAGACGACGGCGGCAGCATCTTTTCCCCAGGGATCAGAATGACTGGTGCAATCAAACACCTATGCTTTTCATAATAGCTGTGGGTGTGACCAGTATGTCAACAGAACTACTTTTCCATTAGGTTGTACAACTTACTTAACCTAATGATACAGTCACATATTTTACAATTAGATGGATGTGGACTTTTGCCCTATTTTATCATTTCATAACTATAGGACCTTAGGCAAGTTACTGATTGATTATCAATGACTTTAGTTTTGTCACCTTTAAAATTGAATTATTATATAGCTATTTCAAAGTGTTTACTTAAATTCTCTTAATTCATTTATCTAGCAGACAGACAGCTAGCCAAAGCTTTTAAGAGTTGGATGGGATCTGAGTAAATGGCTAACTTAAAGGTGGCATATTCTGAGGAATAATGACCACTATTGCTTTCTCAAGCAGTAAGTATTAAATGAATCTGATAAAGCATTTTGTTTTCACTTAGTTTAGGTTTAAGCATTAGAGATTTTCTCTGAATTTCCACTTTAAAAATAAAAAGTGACTATTAAAAAATATGCTTAAGGATTAGTTCTGACTTGTGTAACTAGAATTGTGAGGGTAAGTCTCTACTGACACACTGAACTCTAAAGCTTAGATTTTATTATAATGGTTTTGAATTTTCAATACTTTTTTTCAAAAAGAGTGCTTTACAATATCCTAGTTTGGCATACCATCAAGAATGAACATACTTCTTGCCTATATTATTGTTTGGAAAGTGGAAAGGACATGGAAACCTGTAAAGATTTCTGAAGGAAAAGTTCAAGCAACTAAACTAGTTGGCACCTGCTGGGAAACAAGATCAAGGTCAAACCAGCCTGGCAGGTGGCATTGAAGAGCCAAATAGTTACTTCCAAGCATTGCATTCAGGAAGAATACATGGATAAGAGGTGGAGTCTCAAGCAGCAACAGACTCTGTGGCAACAAACCAAGGAGCATTTTTCACAGAAGCAAAAAGAGTAGTCAAATGTTGCTTCCACACTGATCGAGAACTGTCTCCCACAGGGTTCCAGGGTTATCCTCCCGGCAGAGACAGACTGCCACATCTTCCTCCGAGCATGGCTGGTAGTGTCCAACCACCCACATTTTGTTCTAAGCAATTAACCACTACACCATCAGAAATAAATTATATACATATAATATATAAATATATAAAATAAAATGTTATATACAAATATATATTTAATATGAAAAATTGAATCAGATATATTGAAAATTTTCATGAGCATTTAGAGCTCAATATTTTTCATTTGTATAAATATGTATGGTATCTTCATTTTTATACAAGGGGCTTTCAAAAATTTGTAGGAAAAATTCATTATCATTAAACTCAGTTTTTCCACAAACTCTTTAAGCTACACATATACATTTATACACATACCCATTACAAACAAACACTACATAAAACTCCAAATCAAACTTATTGTCATTGAGTCAATACTAACTCATAGTCCCGCTATAGGACAGGAGAGAGCATCCCCTGTGAGCGTCCGAGGCTGTAACCGATTGGGGGAGTAGAAAGCCCCGTCTTTCTCCCACAGAGCAGCTGGTAGCTTCCAAAGTGCTGACCTTGTGGGTCACAGTCCACCTTGTAACCACAATGCCCAGGGCTCCTTCACAGAACACGTGTGGTCATTTATTAACTGAGAGACAGAAAGAGGAAAGAGACATATTCTTAGTTGCTTGATAATAAAATCTGATAATCTCCTAGGAATTATTCAATATTTTGGTCCTAAGAACACTTGTTGTTTTAAATAAACTGTGCATTAACTTTAATTAACGAATTTCATCAACAGTCTCCTGTACACAGGGAGCTGCTTTTCTCCAGCACGCTTACATGGAGAAACTGGATTTTCACTTACCATTCAGAATTCATCGACTTTGTACAGTGCAGCACATCCGGACTGGGACGTGAGTGTACTCAAGTCAGGCAGGCTGCCTGACAGTTTGTTACACACGGCACCTTCTCTTCCTCATCTTGTTCCCTACTTGCTTCTGACTTTGTTCATGCACCAACTTTGAGACTCTTGTTAGAGTTTTGGGAATTCATAAGGTCCACAAAAAAGAACATTTTTAATACAATTCACTGGCTTTTCTCCACACAGCATTCTTCATTTTTCAAAAAACATTCAATAATCTTCACACTATTGTCCATTTCAAAAAGTTTTATACCTAGGCCCATCTCCCATTATATCTGTGGTAGGCAGTCAAGCTCTCACTGCTTCTCAGCAAGTTTCTATATTTCTCTCCTGTGCACGCGGGTTAGTTAGTAACCTAAGATAATACAGACCTCATAGTTCCACTTAACACAGACTCACTTTCCTAGAAGCACGTCAAAGACATCCCCCATAATCAAATGTCCTCAGCACCCTTAACTCTCATCTGCATTCATTCACATAAGAAACTCTGTACGGGTGGTAATTTATGACATTGGTTTTTGCCTTGTTCTACAGTGGCCTAAACAGAAAATGGGTAAAAAAATTTTTCCAGTGAAAGCGGTAATTTTTAAAAAAGAATAAATCATGAAGTATAAATAGAAGCATCTTATACATACTTAGATCTCAGACTTTGTGGACTCCATGACAGACCTGATAGAAAACATTCACAATCTAATCGTCCAGTGTTTGTCAGAAGTATTTGTAGAGATGGCTTATTATGGTTTTTAGGGAACTTTTTATTTTTCAAAACAGAAAAACACAATAAAAATTCAAGAGGGTCACACCCAATGACAAGCTACATCTGAGATAAAAGTCAATATGAAAAAAAATGTTGAAAACTAGATCAGGCCCAACAGGCATCAGAGGGGTATCAACTGATAAGGTTTTAACCATTCAAGTCAAGCTTATCCATTTGATCGTCTATGTGTATATCTTGAAAAATATAGTTAGCAATTCTGGGAGGTACAGTAAGCTTACTGCATTTCAAAGAACAAAATGAGTCTTATCTAGGCATCAAAACAAGTGACATTGATATGGTAAATATGCCTGTGCATGCATGTGCATGTGTGTATAAAGTGTGTCCACATGAGGAAGTATATCCCCACACCACTACCCCCCATAAAAAAAGCAGAAGGAAGCTCTTCTTGGCTGTGACATTGTGTTTCCTGCATGGGAAAAATGTCAGAGAAACTGTTGCGATGTTGAACACAGCTTACAAGGACAGCAAGCACTAAGGGAAAATCTCGTGTAAAAGTGGTTTCTCATTTCAAAATGGCGAAATGTCCATTGATGACAAGTCTCATTCTGGATGCCCGTGAACTTTCAAAATGGATGAAAATGTCAACTTGTGGTGCATTTGGAATTCATTCCACCAGGTCTGACTGTTCATCAAGCTTTCTATTTAGAGGTTCTGAAAAGGTTGTGTAACAGTTTGTGACAAAAAGCCCTGATTTGTGGCAGACTGGGGACTGGTTTTGCCACCACGACAATGCACCTTTTCAAGCAGTCACTTCAGTGCACCAGTTTTGGGCACAAACCAGCATGTTTCTCTTTCTTCATGCATCTTACTCGCCTGGCCTCGCTCAGTGGACTTCTTGTTCTGTAAGTAAAGAGAGACTGAAAGGACTGCGGCTTGATGACGCTGAAGAGGTGAATAAATAAATGAGGGAGGTGTTGTCAGCCATGCAAAGAGACGGGTTTGAAAAATATTTCCAAGAATGCAATCAAATATTTGATAAACGTATTAAGTGTAATGGAGAGTGCTTTGAAAGTGATAAGGTTGTTTCACGAAAAAATTAAATACATACCTTTGAAAAAAAATCTGTTTAGGGGGTTAGCCCCTTGGATGTGTCTGTTGTCTACACCCCTATGTCTGGAGAGATCAAGGAGATTCCATCACTTAGGTCTAGCGCATGCTGCCGCTGAATGCCACACCGCACAGCGTAAGATCAGATACTAAGGGAGTGATGTCGTGACGATAGCGGACATGGAATTTATCATATGTTCCACCTTCCAGAATCAATAGCTTCTTGGGGTAGCTGTTTAAAGGTACAGTTGGACCACCCACTTGGAATTAATATCACCAAGAAGGGGAGGGGGGCACATAATCTTCTTAATATAGTATATGCATTAAAAAGAAGCCCTGACTTATAACTACATTTTAAATAAACCTATTTGGGTATTTTTAACCTTCTTTCCCAGAACTTTGTATTCTAAGTTTGAGGCTTTGGTCTTTAAATTAATGAATTTTTATTAGAACACAAAGCAAAAGTTACATGGAGCTATAGGAAATGCCAAGGCACTTTAAACTCCTTGTATCTAGCAACCTATCAAGAGTGAAGAATAAATTATCTTCATAGAAGTAAAGTTGCTTTTACTAAATAAACACAAGTTATAATATGTCTGGCACCATGATGATCTACCTGGATGCTCTGAATGCTATGAACCCTCTCAACAAGACAAATAATACAATTCTGATAAACTGAGAAAATATTGAAGTCTTCAATGACTTCTTTGCACTTGAACCCACAATCAAGAGCAAGGAATCAGAAAGCAAGTGTGGTAGTCACCTAATCTGATGTCCATTTAAGGATTAAGAGTGTAGGGTGGAGTCTAGTCTGTCATTCTGGAGACAGCCAATGAGACTTCTGTGTGGGCATGGCCTTCTGAGAATTCTGGTACTTCCTCCTTGGAGGTAGAAGACACCAATGTCTCTCTCTGCAACTCCCTGGGAGATATTGCAGAAGACAAGCCACATGGACGCAACCAGACCTCTGAAGCTGGAGAAGACACAGGGAGACCCCTGCCAGCACTGAGATGCTTACAATGCCACTGGCCTCCCAAATTTCTATGCACTGGCTTGTGATCGTCTTGCATTTGGCTTCATTGCATGTGTTTCATGAGTCTGAAGAGGATTTTATAGACTGGTTTCAGACATATGGGCTAATATCAGACTAATGGCCTTGGACTGGACTGGGTTGGGATGTTTTCTCAATGTTCAATTGCTCTTATACATAAATCTCTTTCTTATACACATATGCGTGTCCATGGAATTATTTCTCTAGTCTACCCACACTAACACAGCAAGTAATCAAATAATGTATGGCTTTGACAAATTTTCTTGAAAAGACGTCTTCACACTTGAAAAGAGCAAATACGTCACTTTGAGAATAGAGCGCACCTGATCCCAAGCATGGTATTTCCAAAGTCCTCCTGGGCCTATGAAAGCCAGATAGTGAAGAAGACTGGCTGGAGAACTGATCCATTTGAACTGTGGTGTTGACAAAGAACATTGAAAACAGCATGCCTTCCAGGAGTGTAGATTGAATGTGTTGATAATTGTACAACTCTTCTTGATATGATTGAGCTATTGAACTGTATGGCATGTGGATTAAGTGCTGCGCTTTTAAAAACGTGCAGAGTACTCTTTAGAAGCTGGGTTGTTGGGATTTCACCTCACTTACTTTGGCTATGCTATCAGGAGGAACCCATCTTTCCAGAAGGACATCATTCTTGATAAAATACAGGACCAGTGAAAAAGAGATAACCTCAGGGAGATGGCTTAAACAGGGACAACAATGTACTCAAACATGGTGGCGTTCTTGACGATGGGGTAGTATGAGGCAGTCTTGTTTTGCTGTACATAGGATCTCCACATGTCAAACCAACTTAACATCACCTTACAACAAAAGTAATATCATTAACTAAAGAATTTCCATAAAAAAGTTTCATGAATTATAGAAAATGAAGACTTAATGTGCTTAGTAAGATGATGATGGTGTCTGGAATTTGCCCAATCACTAATATTCTTATTTATTTCTTAATACTGGTTTGCCAAAATGACAGCTTATTCCAGAAAATGTCAGAAATCATCTGCAGAATCTTAGGGTTCAGGTATATTATCTGCACTATTATTAAAAATTACTTGCTCATCAGAATCAATTCTATTTTTCAAAATAATTAATAAAGTTAATTTATAATAGATGCTTTTTGTTTTTCTTTTAAAATTCTTATCATCATTTCCCCAGTTGATCAAATCCTGTGCATTGTATATCAACTTTATGAGCAGGGTGGTACATCAGAAAAATGTAAGATTTTCCATGTTGTGAAATTATTCCGTATATAAAAGAGAACAGTGCTGGACTAGATATGAACTTGTGGCCAGGACAGGTCATTCTATAGTAGAGTCACAAACAAGCAAACTTAACTGCCATTAAATCAATGCTGACTCATAGGGACCCTATAGGATAAGATAGAACTGTCCCTATGGATTTCTGAGGCTAATACGTTATGGTATTCGATAACCTCATCTTTCTCTCACGGCATGGCTGTGGCTTCAAACTGCTACCTTGTGGCTCACAGCCCAATGATTAACCACTATGCTAACAGGGCTCCTACACAACAGAGCCTAGGCATCCTTTAGACAAAAGGCAAACAAAATTATTAATCAGTTAAAATATCTATATACTAATAGTCCTAGAATTTTCAACTCTTCCCTTCCATTAGATTATTCAATATCAAGTATTCAATGTATGTAGATCACTCACATTTAATGGACATTTCCAAGCATCATAAACTAAAATGGCATACAGTGGTCCCACATAGACATTGAGTTAACATAAATAAAATCCTTATATTCATATTTCTTTGTTCTCCTTGTGAACAAATTGATGTCAATAAATTAATTGAAAAATTTAAGGAAGAAAATCTTCATTAGGATTCTAGTTGTCTAATTTACTTTTAAATGGATAAGTATGATTCCTCCCCCAACCTTTTATTAAGCAGCTATTACATGCCATTTCTAGACAGTCATCAAATTCTACTGTGTGTGTATTTTGTTTTCATCTACAGGAACTTCCAGAGACACAAATATTAAATTTAGGACCAATCTATAGTTATAATTCAACCTCATAAAGCCTGAAGTCCAAGGTTAATACAGTACTTCATTATAACAAATGGGTGCTGCTTTCTCACACTTACCAAAGCACTATTATTAATATCATTACATTGTGTGTTAAACAGTTTATTGTATCTGCAAGTGTTTTTTGCATAGACATGTGCAATATATACAAAGACAAATATTTAAGTGGCATTTGATCTGAACTCTGCCTGCTTGTTCTGCTTATGGAACAGTTTGACTTGAATACAGATTTAGTAATTGTATTCATTGCAGTCTGAGACTACATAGGTGGTGTGTGTGTGTGTTTGACTTTAAAATTATTTTGTGAGGCATGTTTTATGTTATTATCTTTGTCATTAAGAATATTGATAGTCTTGTTAGGAAGATTGTAGTTTAGATGCATCATTGTGTTAAGCATGTTCCTGCATTTTTTCTGTTTAAATGATCTACTACTGATTTGGGGGGTAGCACACCAGGGGATTTTGTTTATTTGTACTGCTCGTTTATAAAACACAGTGTGTTAAAACAGTGAATATAATTTTACTTACATTATTTAAAACAAAAACAACTCACTGCCATCAAATTGATTCTGACCTAAAGTGAGTACATACATTTCTGAGACTATAACACTTTAAAAGAGTAACAAGTCTCGTATTTCTTCCACCTTGATAATAGAAGAATATTGTGTAGTAAAAATATATGTGTTGCTATATAATTTATAAAGCTAAAGAAATATATGTTTCTAGAACTGCAAAAACTAAGCTCTATCTCTTAGAATTTTGACAGGTTTGGAACCCAACATCTGGGCAAGTGATGTTTTAAAAAAGAAATCAATGCTCAATTAGTGATAGTCTCTTTCATCAACCAGGCCAAAAGATATATGCATTCTACTGTTCTGAAAAGAAACTTTTTAAAGAAAAATAATTTGATTGGGGGCTCTTACAGCTCTTTAAAAATTCCATACATAAATTGTATCAAGGATATTTGTAGATATGTTGCCATCATCATTTTCTAAACATTTGCTTTCTATTTGAACCCTTGGTATCAGCTCCTCTTTTGTCCCTCCCTTCCCCCTCCCCTCCTCCTATCACTGCTCCCATTTCTATTCCTGAGGAATTTATCTGACTTGGATTCCGTGATTTGTGAGCTCTTATTTGTACTGAAAAGCAGGACTGGGACCATGACATTGAGGGATGAGGAAGCCTCAAGGAACCAGAGGAACATTCTTTCTTTCATGGGTGCTACACTGCACCCTGCTTGACTCATATCTTCTTTGTGACCCTGCTATGAGGGATGTCATAATGCCTACAATTGGGTTTTGGGTCTCTGCTCCAACCCCCCTCATTCTCAACAATATGTTTCTTTGGCTTTGTTTGTTTGGGGTCTTTTAGTGCCCGTTATCTAACTCCATAGAAACCTCATCATCACACAGGCTGGTGTGATTCTTCCATGCAGGCTTGTTGCTTCTCTACTAAATGGCCGCTCCTTTAACTTTAAGTCTTAAAGACCCCAGATATTATATCATTTGATAGGTAGGCACCATCAGCATTTGAGAAGAAACATTTTAGTACTTGGATCAACAAATGTAAAAATGTAAAATAAAAATATCTCCTTACTCAAAACCAATATGAGTTTTTTGAACAGTGCTTATAAAAAAGGACATGATTAAAAAAAAGGACATGATTTCTCACATTTATGAATGATATAGAAGAAATTGGTATCACTCATTCCCAGGGAAGCTGTTTATTTTCAAACAAAATACTGAGTTATGATTAAAATTTATTGAATTTTATTTATCCTAATTTCAATTGACAACAAATATATATTTTTATTTTTCAAACACACATATAATTTCAATACAATTATAAGTAGTAAATCAAATAGTTCCTATTACTGTTTCTATATCAATAATGAGTATTTAGGATGCAAAATTTTAAAAAACATTCTACTTTATTTGCAATAAGAAGATTTAAACCACTCTCCAAACTTATTTTGATGACTCCAGTATGTGAGCTTTAGAGAGCAATGTCTACTTCAATCTCTCTTCTTATAAAATTCAAAGAGCAAATTTATTTTGACTCTTAAAATCACTTTGTAGAGGAATTATATGCTTACATCTGTTACTCAGTTTTAGCTTTATATTAGATTATTCAAATGAGTAGAGCCTAATTGCATTGGCGCTGCTGTTTGTAAACTAAAGGTTAATTTTAAATATCAAAGTAGGTTTTGCCCAGTCTAGCAAAATCTCACTTTTGTTCATCAATTTACACTTGATGGCCTAGTCACTCTTTATGAAAGTTAGAGAGTTTCAATAATTTCAATGGCTTGGGTTTTTTGCATGACAGCCATTTCAAAAGAAACAATAAAGATAGAAAACCAGGGGAGCAGGGAGGGAAGGGGAAAAATGAGGAGCTAATATCAAGGGCTCTGGCAGAAAGCCATTATATATTTTTTGGTAAGTGCTTTTATATCAGCGAGGGATGTAATCTTCTGTAAATTCCCTTGCTCAGATGTCTTTTGAAGGAAATCTAGTCAAGAATCAAGTGGAAATGACTGAAGGGACCATCTGATTGAAAATATCTAACAAATTGTGTTACTTTAATTGTAAACAGAGGTATTTAAAATGACTCTGAAACATTATCTCTTTTTAATCAGTAAATAAAACAAGACAAAATTACATGTAAGCCTTTTCTGGGATATACCTAATTTATAAAACCAATAGTGATAAGACTAAAATAAATGTTAGTTTGTTTATATCTTTATTCTTTAAGTAATTCATTCAAAACACAAGATGTTTTTTGTGTGGAATCCAGCCTCATAGTCAAAAAGGATCTTTAGGAGCATGTGTGAGATTAAGGAAGAAAAACGTAGACAGCCAAACATCAGGGGCCCATCTTGATATGGGAACCAAGAGAGCACTGGTTTATTTTACAAGGACTGTATATTGTGGGGAGGCACGCAAGGCTTCTTTAGGCACATATACAATAGATAGGGAAAGGTTTGAGTCTGAGATATTCTGAGGTCTTCCGGGAGAACATCTCAAAGAAGTGTCTGGCAGGCAAGTGAATAACGGTGTCCTATGGTGCCAATCTCACCATAAGAACAGTGAATAGCAGACAGAGGTACGCATCCTCTTAACAGTGTGTGTGAAAAACCAGGCCTATGTAGGAAGTAACTTATCCTATTATCGAGGGTATATGTGAAGAATTTGCTTCCTCCTAACCCACAGGTAAGGGAAAAGTACTGTAAGAACTGGCCAACTAAGAGACAAAGGGTAGGCTGATTCCAATCATAGTAAAGACTAAAGGAACTTCACTGCTTCTAAAGACAGACATCTTTCAGCTGAATAGTGAGAAGCCAGGTGCCCATAAGAGAGTTTTACATTGGCATCTTGTTTAGGTCAGTTATGCAGACTACTCTTGCTACCTGGAAAATGCATATTAAGTTTTATTCTCTATCTTAGAACTGTGACCATCTCTTATTAGAGCCAGTCTTCTAAGCCCTCTGGTTGTGAGCTTAGTGATGAGGCTGCTTCCAGGTTCTCAGTTTCCCAAACTTTTTATTTGACATCATACTTGAAACTGGGAATGAACATGGACCAGAAAGAAGAGTAAGAGTAAGCATAGCAAAACCAATCAACAGATAATAGCTACTATAGTAAGAGATACAAGTAAGATAGTTCAAGCAAAACAGGTTTAACTGAATGCCAAAAATAATATTGCAAATAGATCAGTTTTGTTAGGTTTTTTCTTAGCAAAGAGGGGTCAAGGAAAACTCTTGAGGTTATGTTAAATTTCTCAGGTGGGAAATTTCTTGGTTCTTGGCTTTGCATGAGAAATAATTCACACGGAAGCCTGGTTTATGATTCAAGTGGGTTTTTATAGAGCTCAGAAGAAGTTTCAGGTTTTATCATCACTGAACACAGGCAACCTCGCAGAACTGCCCGCCCACACATGATGTGATGCCACAGAGAATCCACAGACAGTGGAGCAGAAGGCAGAGAAACTGCTAAAAATGTGGGTGCTCTTGAGGTCCTGGGATTTAGGGCCTTTGGCTGGGAGACATGGTCAACGTTATTGGCTGATCCCATTGGCTGAATTAATCCCACTGGGCCTAGTTTGGGCCCTCATCTCATACCGCCAACCTGCCTCGGGTTTGAATTTAGAGCATGGCCAGTTAGTCTTCATGGCTGGCTAAGGGTGGGTGGCTGATTTCCTGTAGCAACCTCCTGTAGGGGGCCTTTAGGCCTCTAGAGGGAAATTCCCTCTATCCTGCTACCTGACAGCTACATGCTTTTTCCTTGAACTACATAATTAACAGCCAACTTTGCAGAGTGTTGTACACTGATTTCTAACATTGTACTTCTTTCAATTTATTCTGTCTATAGGTCGATTCATATGAAAAAGTAGCATATTTTCACAGAATGTGCCCAGATGAAAATGGCCAAAGCAAGTAGAGAAGTAAAATAATGTAATGCTTCTACTTATTCTAATCTGGTAGTTAAACAAGAGATATTATTAATATTCAATATAAAGAGTAGCCCCCTTTTCTGATCTCAGATGTCCTGTAGATCTATTTATTTATTATAATCCACATACGTTACCCCAAATATAATTGTAAAGAATTTATGTAAACAAACAATTTGAAATGATTGGTTGTGATGAGTGGTTCAATGATCATTTATTGGTATTTAAGATACCATGTGAGTTTAAATTCACTGTCATGCGCTTAAAGCAAACTTCAGACAAACTCACGGCCATCCAGCAGATTCAAATTCATAGCGCCCTTTGTGGATTTCTGAAGCAGGACGTTTTAATGAGTGCAGAAAGCCTCATCTTTCTCAGGGGGAACTGCTGGCAAATTCCAACTGCTGACCTTGACATTAATCACTCAACTCTTAATTCACTACACCACCAGGGCTCTTTTATGAACAGTAAAAATGAAAATCCAAACTCACTGGCTATGAGTCAATTCTGACTCACAGCAACTCTATGGGACAAGGTAGAACTTTATTAAGCAGTAGAAAGCATCTTCTTCAGCTCATGGAGCCTCTGGCGGTTTGCAATTACCAGTCTTGTGGTTCCCAGCCCAATACTTAAGGAATCAGGCCACCAGCAATAGTGGATATTAATTCATATTTAAGCTAGTTTTTAGGGAAAGTTTTCATTCTTGACTAACTTATAAGTAAGCCTAGTATCTTTCTTAAGCACTCCGTGCAACTGCAGCACTGTCATTAGAATGATGAATACTTACCGGGTCGACATTAATTTTTTACATTAAAATTTGACATTTAATTTGGTACATTTATGATTTATTTTCCATGATACATTCAAGCTATTGTTTCTTTGCAGGAATGTGTCCTTACCTATATGTGTATTTTGTGAGGAGTAATTAATTAAAGCTGAATGATATGCATTCTATATTCACTTAATAGGGTACAGATAACCCAGTAGAAATCACTACACACGTGAAGGAAGCAAAACAGTGAAAGTTCTGCTATCATAGCATTTCCTCCAGATAATTTCTTCATCCTTTTGAATACTTCACACAAACTACAGGACATCTGAGATCAGAAAGGGGGGCTACTCTTTATATTGAATATTAATAATATCTCTTATTTAACTACTAGATAAGAATAAGTAGAAGCATTTCATTATTTTACTTCTCTACTTGCTTTGGCCATTTTCATCTGGGCACATTCTGTCTTTCTTCATACTTGAACTGCATTGGGGAGCTTAGGAAACTCTGAAAGAAATAGTTGTTTCACTGAAGAAAAGGTCTTGTCCTAGCAGCCTTTATGACAATGCTGATGAGACACTCAAATTACGAATTCTGTGATGTTCTCATGGTTAGAAGGTAAATGAATAAAAATGAAGGTAAAATTGCTACTGAGTAATAAAACTATTTGAAGTGTTTGTTCAATAAATATATAATTAATTCTGAAAAATGTCAGCTACTCTTTAACATCCATTCCTAAAATGTAATAGTTAATTGGATCAAAGGAAGATGGAAAGAATAAAAAGAGTCACTTCCCCCCAAAGAACTAGTTGATATCCTTCCATTTCAGGATGTAGCATATGCGAAAGAACCAATAGTGCTAAAAAAAAGAAATTCAAACTGCTTTGAATACACTAGTCAAAAAGAAATGGTCCAGGAATTGATGGAATTCCCACTGATATATTCCAGCAAGCTAAGAAGCACTGAAAGCACTCTCTCACATATGCCAGGAAATTTGGCCTAATGATTGGAGGAGATCCATATTTGTGCCGATTCCAAATCTAGGACAGACGAACCCTTCAACACCAGCGGTGGGAGAGGCGACACCAGGAGGGAAGGGCATGTAGAAAGGGAGAACCGATCTCGGAGATCTATGTGTAACCTCCTCTCTGGGAGATTGTCAAGGGGGAGGCGGGTGAGGGGAGACGCCGGGGAGTGTAAGATAAGATATAATAATTATTTATAAACTATCAAGGGACCAGGGGTGGGATCGGGGAGGGAGGGGGATGGGGGAAAAAAAGGGAAACCGAGCTGATTCCAGGAACCCAAGTGGAAGGCGAATTAAGAGAGTGACGAGTGCAACGAATGTATAAGGGTGCTTTGCTCATTTGATGTATGCACAGATTGTGATAAGAGCCTTATGAGCCCCAATAAAAAGATTAAAAAAAGAAAGAAAGAAAGAAAATGATTAGGGCAAAGAATGTACGGATGTGCTTTATACAATTGATGTATGTATATGTATATGTATGGATTGTGAAAAGAGTTGTATGAGCCCCTAATAAAATGTAAAAAAAAAAAAGAAAGGTGACCCAACAGAATGTTCAAACTATAGAAAAATAAAACTGATATCACGTACAAGTAATATGTTGCCTAAAAATCATCCCACAATGGCTGCAGCAGTACATCAGCTACAAGCTGATGTCATTTGGATCGTGGCTAAAAAGCAAATAATACCAGAAACATGTTTACTTGTGTTTCATTTACTATGAAAAGGCATTTATTTGTGTAGACCCTAATAAATTGTGGATAACCCTGACAAAAATGGGAATTACAGAAAACTTCCTTGTACCCATGAAGAACTTACACATGAATCAAGATGCAGTCAGAACATTACAAAAATGTCATACCGCATTGTTTAAAAGCAGGGAAGGTGTGTAACAGTTATATCCTCTCACCATACTTATTCAATCTTTAAACTGAAGAAATCATCAGGAAACATGAATTATATGAAGAAGAATACGGTATCAGGACTGAAGGGTTATTGACAACATGTGATAGGCAGATGAAAACAATTGCTTGCTGAAATTAGGAGTACGTGAAGCACTTGCTGATGAAGATTAAGGAGTGTAGCTTTCAGTATGGATTATAACTCAATATAAGGAAGACTAAAATCCTAAAAACTGGACCAATTAGTAGCCTCATGATAAATAGGGAGAAGATTGACATTGTCAAGGATTTTGCTTAATTAGATCCACAACCAGTGCTCACAGAAACAGTGGTCAAGAGATCAGAAGACATACTGCATTAGCTGGGATATTATTTTATGAACTAAGGTGGCCTGACTCAAAGCCATGGTGTTCGCTATTGCCTTATATGCATATGAAAGGTGAATATTGAATAAGGAAGACCAAAAATGCATCCATGCATTTGAATGATGGTACGGGAGAAGAATATTGAATGTACCATGAACTGCTCAAAGGACAACCTATCTGCGTTGGGAGAAGTATGGCCAGAGAACTCCTTAGTGGCAAGGATAACAAGACTTCATCTTACATATTTTGGACATATTGTCAGGAAAGATTGATCCCTAAAGTAGGAGAGAATGCATGGTAAAGTGGAGGGGTGGTGAAAGAGAGGAAGGTCTTTAAGGAAATGGGTTGATCCAGTGCCTGCACCACTTGGCTCAGGAACAAGAGCACTTGTGAATTATTTTGTTCCGTTAGGTACTTACTGGGCAGCTTTGGGTTGGAGCAAACTCAAGGGCACCATCAATAATAACAACAAGAGTGACATTTAAAAGGTATATTGAAATGTATTACACATTTCATATTGCCCTTATAGGAAAAGAGGGCTAATTAAAACCAATGCAAAACTGTTCAAGTTTCAAATGATCACTACCCTATTGTCATTGAGTCAATACAGACTCATTATGACCATCTAAGTCAAAGTAGAACTGTAGAGGAAAATTGTCCATAGGATCTTCAAGACTGTAAGTCTTTATTGAAGCAGACTCCCACACCCTTCTCCCACCAAAAGGGTGCTGGGCTTGAACTACAGACTTTTCCATTGCTGCACCATCTGGGTGTCAACAAGTGTATTCCACCCCATGGAGAATATATGCACAACAGAATCCAACCCTGTAGGGTCCTGTGTCATCCTCACAATTGTTGCTATGCTTGAACTCGTTTTTGCATCCACTGCGTCAATCCATCCCATTGAGGGCCTTTCCCTTTCCGCTGATCCTCCACTTTAGCAAGCATGATGTCCTTTGGCAGGGACTGGACTTTCCTCACAACGTGTCCAAAGTATGTAAGACGTGTTTGTTTCTAAGCAGCACTGTTGTTGCACACTTCTCCTAAGAAAGACTTGTTTGTCATTCTAGCAGCCCATGATACTGCCGATTTTCTTTGCCAGTACCACAATGTAAATGCATCAATTCTTCTTTGATCTTCCTCACTAAATTTTCACATGAGGCATTTGAAAAGACTGTGACTGGTGTCAGGCGTGCTTTACTCGTCTAAGTAATGTCTTTGCTTTTCCATACTCTAAGGAGGTCTTGTGCCGCAGATTTGTCCGATGTAAAAGAATCTTTTGATATCTTGGCTACTGCTTCCATGAGCATTGACTATGGATCCAAATTAGATGAAATACTTGATAACTTCAATCTCCTCTCCATTTATCATGATGTCATGTATTGGTTCAGTTGTGATGATTTTTGTCCTCTTCACATTGAGCTGTAATCAATACTTAAGGCTATAATTCTTGGTCTTCATCAACAAGTACTTCATGTCCTCTTCATGTTCAACAAGGAAGGTTGTGTCATCTGCATATTGTCGGTGGTTAATATGCCTTCTTCCAATCCTTGTGCCACTTCCTTCTCCATACAATTTTATTTCTCTGATTATTTGCCAGCATAATACTGAGTAAGTATGGTGAGAGGATGTAACCTTGGCCCACACCTTCCCTGATTCTCACAGTCATTCTTATTTCCATCAAATATTTTCTTTCTTTTTGTTAGGTAAAATCAAGTGGGCTCAGACTCATAGTGACTCTACACACAATAGAAGGAAACACATCCCTGTCCTGTGCTATCCCCACGATTGTTCTTATGTTTCAGGCATAAGAACATGTTTGTTGCAGCTACTGTGTCAACGCATCTCCTTTAAGACTTTTCTCTTCTTCCCCAACAATCCATTTGGCCAAACTTGATATCTCCCTCCAAGGATTTGTCTCTCCTGATAGCATATCCAATGTACATGGGCCAAAGTTCCACCATTTTTTTTCCTTAGGAGCACTCTGTCTATACTTCTTCCAAGACAGATTTCTTCTTTAGGTGATATTATTATTATTATGCTGGTGACGTTTTCTTAAATTCAGATGGTTCACCGATTGTACTGTTCTGTGTAACTGTCAGCAAAGGAAAGAGGCAATGAAAACAGGCCCCTCGCTCATGGCATTAGAACTGCGATGATGCTGTCACTGTCCCAGGAGGGCCCTTCGAAAACCTGAAAGTGAAGCAGAAACAAATCGTGTGTTTGTTCTCACTCACTAATTGCTGAGTACACACAGTGACGTTGTTTCCTCTTCTTTCATTTGCATAAATGTTCAGGTGTCCATCTTCCCTAAGTTCGTCCTTAGATCCTATAGTGTCTTCTGGCTTAGCTTTGAGTTCTGTTTTTAGTATAGGAGAGGGGTGGAGTGGAAGCTGTCAAAGTGCAATAACAAGGTTTGCTTGCAGTAAGAAAATTGCGCATCAAAAGCTTGTGGTCTGAGGGTTTGTAAATCATAGCTTGAAATATATTCCAACATTAATAAAATAAATAAAAATAAGGCCAGTGCAAGTGAAAGACATAGAAATATGAAAAAGAAAAATACACAGGACTTTATAAGAAAGTCAGGTGTATACAATGTATCTCACTGCCAGTCAGTTGATTTCAACTTAGAACCCCTATAAGACACAGGAAAACTACCTCTGTGGGTTTCCAAGGTTGTAAATCTTTTGGAGCAGCTGGTGGTTTCAAACTGCTGACCTTTCACTTAGCAGCACAATGTACATCGAACCATACCACAAAAGCTAGTTTAAAAAATATATCTAACTTTTATAAAATATAAATAATGTGCTAGCCTTGAAATTGAGTAATTACTGTGATACCTTTGTTTCTCAGTTGTGAATGAAAATTATTAATTTTACCCATTTTCATGACTTGAATACCCCAGAACTTTAGATTATTTGTATTACAATAAAAGTCAAAGCTATAATTCAGCTTGACTCAAAGCTCTGTATTTTCAAGCCGGGACTTAGTTATATGCATCGTTTCCTTACACTCTATGGTGACTTTTAGCCAATTTATTGGTGACATATGTTTAGAAGGTTTCCTACAGCTGATGCGAAGTCAACCCAAGCCAACTGTGTTGGAATTCCTATCAAGGTTCATTTACATGGATACATTACTATTTTAAAATACTATTTGTATCTCTAGGGATATGTTTATTCATATTACAATTTGTCAAATTTTGGATTTTATGAAAAGTAAACATCTAGTAAGTTACGAACATTTAATATCAGTTAATTAATTTGAACGTGTTTACTTTAGTACATGATTAATTAAAATAAATAATTCCTATGTTGCTCCTCACATCGTGAGCACAAGGGTACACTTTGAGCAAGCAAGGTGTTGTCATCTCATTGTCATCACTAGTGTTAATAGCCTTCTTTGAATCCTGATGGTGGATTCTTCTTCATCTCTGTCAGTTCTTGAATTCTTTGTTCAGCGTACAGTTTGAATAAGTATGGCAAAAAATAAACCCTGATGCACATTTCTGACTTTGAAACTTGTATCACCTCCTTCCTCTGTTCAAGTGACTGCCTTCTTGCCTACGGGCACATTAGGCCCAAACACACTTTAGTGTTCTGGGAGTCAAAGTTTTCACAATATTTGTTATAATCCATACAATTGAATACCTTTGTTTAGTCAATAAAACACAAATGAATGCTTTCCTGTATTCTCAGTCAAGATCTATTTGATGTCATCACTGATATTTCTTGTTCCTATGCAACTGATTTGAAGTTCTAGAAACTCTCGGTGTATGTAGAGCTTCAACCATATTTGAAGTATATTCAGCAGCATTTTGCTTGCATATGATACTAATGATATTTCCCTAATTTCTATTGAATCACTTCTCTTTTGATGGGCACAAATACAGATCTTTTCCTGTCAGTTGGCTAGGTAGCTAAAAATGTTAGCCTACACTAATGAGTGCCTTCAATGCTACAGCAGTTTGTGAAGGCATTTCAATGGCCATCCCCTCCATTCCTGGAGCCTTGCTTTTTTTCTATGCCACTGGCACAGCTTAGCCTTCCCCCCCCCCCTTTAGTGCCCTCCTTTCTTGATCATAAGGGGTTATACCCTCCACAATGCAAGAGGATTATTTTTCCCTAAGCTATGTATTTACATTTTTTTTACAAAACAAAAAAACATTATAACCTTCAAAGCAGTGTCCATTACATTGAATATATTTGTCAAATCAGCAATTCCGTTCTTAGAAACATTTTTCAAACTCCTCAGTTTGGGTGGCTGACAATACTTCGCTCATTCGTTTTCTCCAGCACTTCATTGTCAAATTGCTGTCCTCTCATGTCTCTCTGCATTTGCAGAAATAAAAAGAAGTCACAAGGAGCGAAGTGAGGTGAGTCAGGTGTGTGAAGCAAGAGAGGCATGCTGTTTTTGGTCCCAAACTGATGGACTGAGATGGCTTCATATGCAGGTGCACTGTCGTGGTGGCAAAACCAGTCCCCTGTCTGCCATGAATCAGGCCTTTTTTTGGTCACACACCATTATGTGATCTTTTCAAAACCCCTGAAAAGAAAGCCCGTTTAACAGTCTGACCTGATAGAATGATAGAATGAACTCCAAATGCACTATTCCCTCATGCTTAAAAAAAATAGCACTGTCTGGTCTTTGATTTTGATTTCACTTGATGAGCTATTTGGGGGGTGAGGTGATGATGGCGTCTTCCATTTTGGGGTCATAAGAATAGCACCTTGTCTCATCCCCAGTAAGGACCTTGTGAGCTGTTCTTTCAAAGGATGGTCGGTTTCCACTTTATTTTCTTTTTCCTGGTCACTCAGAACCTGAGGCACAAATTCTCAGCCATCCATCTCATTCCCAACTTTTTCATTCAAATTTGCTCCAAGATAGTCCAGATATCTTGCTCATCTCTTTAATGTTCCATCGTTGGTCCTTGGGCACAAGTGCATGAATTTTGTCACTCTTTTCATCTGTTAGGGAAGTTGTCAGATGTGCACAATGAGGTTTGACAACGATTGACATTTCACCACTTTTGAAAGGAGAAAACCCCCTGTACACTTGAGTTTTTCCCATAGCGCTGTCCTTGTAAGCTGTGATCAACATCACAATAGTTTCTGCGGTATTTTTCCTGAACAGGAAGCAAAATTTCACAGCCACATGCTGTTCTACTAAATTGGCCATTTCAAAAAACAAGGTTTGAGTGAAACTGCTTTGACAAAAAATTCACTGTGACCAGAGAGAACCATCCCAGGTGACCCCACTAGAGCTTTTCCCCATTTGGGGGAGGTACTCCTTTGTATGCTACCTCATGAAATGGGTAAGTATCAAATAATTCTTTTGGGTACAATAACTCTGTATTTTTTCCATCTTGTTTTGAAACTTCCAAATCATCCAATATATTTCCAGCCTCCTTTAATACTTCAACTTTGACATTTCAAACTCCTTCAATATTTCAATTGTAGACTTAAATGTCTCCTAATATTTTTCAGCTTTTGATGTACTAAGATGTTCTTCCATTTTAGTTTAGTAAATCCTATAGCATTGCTAGAATGTCAAATGTTACATGCATGTCATACTGAAGCTGTTTCCCTTAACCTAAGCCATCACAAATTCATGTTATAGAGTGAAAATGCACAGAACCGAACACGTAAACTAACAGTATTCATTACATTGAGATATTTAAGCAATTGATGAATTCAGTGTAAGGAAAAAATCAGGTGCTTCTGCTGTGGTATAGAAAAGGGAAAGCAATCATTACCTTTTGTATATCCTTTTTATATCCTAATCAAATTTTAATGTTTGGACTTTATTTTCTATGTCCTTTAAGAACTGAAGTAGTCATTTTTGGAGAAGTGAAACTTTTAACATTTTTTCTCTTTCTATTCCTTTGCATAATGATTGGCAAGATCCGTGCAATATTTATCTTTGTTTTATACATCGAATGGTATGTAATTGACAGATTTTGTGGATACCACTAGTGTGCGTCCCAGTCTTCTGTGTACGTTGAGCTGTTTGTGTGTGAGACATCTGTTTCAGTGTGTGGCTCCTCGCAGAATCTTTTTCTGGCTTCTGCTCAGCAAAAAGGTGAAAGAGAAACAACTTTGAAGGCAAAAATGAAATCGTTGCCAGGCTGCAGCTTTGAATGCGACTCGGCGCTTCCTCCAGTTCTTTGACGCAGCATGTGTCAACCTCGTCATGAATCATACTTTTATATTCGGAATCAGAATCTTCTCAGCTGACACGGATGAAGGCAAAGCCTTCAGGGTACAGTGCAAGATTCCTGTTTTCATCGAAAGACTGACCACTTCCCATTGAAGATTCTTTTGCCTAAAATAATTGCCTCTCTTTCAATGGCTGTGTAGGTAATCAGGATTCCAGTTTTGTTTTGTTTTTGGTTTTTTTTCCTTAAGAAGAGAGTTGCTACAAACTGTGGTGTGACCTTTCTACAAATTCTCTTTGAGAGTTTTCTTGCCTGTCAGTGTGACAAGAAATTCCATCCATGTCCATTTGTATCAGCTGCAATAAAGAAGCCTCTTTGAGACAGAGGCCCTCAAACGGAACCTCACTGCCGAGTAGCTGATTCTGGCCTGCGCTGCTGCTCTATCGTTTGTTAAACTGTGATTCTCACTAGAGCACAGTCTCATCCTTGCCCCATGGAGCTGCTAGTGGGTGTGAAAGGCTCACCCGTGGTTTTAGTCCAATGCTTACCTGACTCAGTCACTAAGGATCCTTAGTACCTGGGGCCTTGAACACAACAACAATTAAGGCTAATGGAGTGATGTGTGTCTAATCTTCTGTTTGAAGAGATGTCTATTATATTCATGGATTTCTGTGGCTTCTATTGCATAAAAGTATGGTGAGTATCGCTATAAGGCATATTCCAATCCTCTTTTTTCTTAGTTCCTTTACAATTGATTTTATTTTTTAGTCTATAGTCAGGAATTAAGGAAAGAATATTAGTGATGTTAGCAGGGTGTCATAAAAAGAGTCATCATGAGTTTGAATCGACTCAAGGACAATTAACAACAACACCACCAATTTGGCATTATTGATGTAATTGACTTCACTGAAATGTATACCCGAAAAATATTGAACTGTAAAAGTGTTACCCATTTTTTGCACTTGAGGATAAAAAAGACATACATATAGGAATCTTTTTATGAAAATAGCTTTATTATCATTTCTCTTTATTTTCTAAAGTTCTCAGGCAATTTTCATTTGTAGTTTGGGTTTGACAGACAAATATCTATTTTAAGAATTCTCTCACTCTTAGCTGATGCTTTTAAGAAATAACTTGATCTGGATGTAAATTTTTATTCAGTAATAAAATTACACTTAACCACAACACAGACATGCATAGCAAATAGCATTATTCAATGATAAAATTTAATGCATAAATAAGAAAGTACTGGCAAAAAACTTAAACACACAAAACTTGATTTTTACTGACATTTGTTCTAGTAAGTTATTTCTCATAAAATATCAGCCTCTCAGTATGATTAATGAATAAAACTATCATTTACAATTTAAGCTATTTTGTTTTTTAAATCATTTAAAAAGCTTCATGTCTCATTGTATTACTGGAAGGAAGAATACTTCTATTAGTATTTTAGGGATACAGAACAGAAGTTCATGTGAACTAATGTGACTGGATGTTACAGTTCATTCAGGATGTCTCTAATTCATTGTCCTTTCTGTTAAAAAAATAGAATAGACGACCTTGCATTGAAAGGGTCTCCCCTTGTTCCATGTATTCATAGAAAGGAACACCAAAACCCAGCAGTTTCTCTCCTAAGCATACTATCAAAAGTACAAACATAAGGTTGCATAAAAATTGTAAGTGCTTAATCATGGTAAGAGTTGTGTTTTACCATTCTACAGTAACAACACTTTTTAGTTAGATGATACCATAAGTCCATTAGAATCATTTAACTGTAACCTTTTATTATGATGGATGATGATTTTGATGTATATTGAAAATTATAACTCTTATCATGAGCATGCATATACAAACTTTTATTTATCCTTGTGCTTTTACTCTTGGAAATAGGCTTATGAGCATACTTGCTAGGTCATATGAGAAAGATGTTTGCTTGTGGTTCATTGACTATGCCAAAGCATTAGACTCTGTTGACCATAGTGTTGGGAGGAATAGGAATTCCAGAGAAAGCTAATGGTGCTCTTTAGAAACTCGTACATAGAACAAGAAGGCGTTGTGTGAACAGAACAAGGGCATAGTGCATGGTTTAAAATCAGGAATGGTGTGCATCAGGGTCGTATCCTCTCACCATCTCATTCAAGCTGTATGTTGAGTGAGTCATCAGAGAAACTGGCTTATATAAAGAAGAATGTTGTACCAGGATTTAAGAAGGCTTATTAACAACTTACAATATGCAGATGATATAGCCTTGCTTTCTAAAAGTGGAGAGACCTGAAGCACTGGCTGATGAAGATCAAAGATTGCAGCCTTCAGTATGTATTACAGATCAATGTGAAGACCAAAATCTTCATAACTGGACCAACAGGGAACAACATGATAAACAAAGAAAAGATCGAAGTTGTCAAGGATTTCATCTGGCTTGGATTGACAATCAATGCTTATGGAAGCAACAGTCTAGAAGCCAAAAGATGCTTTGCATTGGCAATTTCCCTAAATCTGCTGCATAAGACTATTTTGGAGTATTGAAAAGCAAAGCTGCTACTTTGAGGACAAAGGTTGGCCCAACCAAAAGCATGGTATTTCCAATTGCCTCTTATGCATGTGAAAGTTGGACATTGAATAAGGAAAACCAAAGAATTGCTTTGTTTGAATTGTGGTGTTGGTGAAGATATTAAAGTTACCATGAACTGCCAAAAGTATAAACAAATCTATTTCAGAAGAAGTACTGCCAGATTGCTCTTCCCAGACAAGGATGGTGAGACTTCGTCTTACACACTTTACACATGTTGTTAGGAAGATCAGCCCTGGAGAAAGACATCGTGCTTGGTAAAGTAGAGGAACATTGAAAAAGAGGAAGGCCCTCAAAAAATGGATTGACACACTGACTGCACCCAGGAGCTCCAGGTGAATAATAATTGTGTGAAGATGCCACGGGACTGGGCATTGTGGACTTCTGTTGTGTATCGTGTAGCTGTGAGTTCGAATTGACTGGATGACTCCGAACAAAAACAACATGAGATTATATGTTAAAATATTGAGGAATTACAACATTTTTGTAAATCTATTATAACATGGAATTTTATAATCTCCAAAGCAGTCTCAAGTCCTTATTTTCTGGCCCATACTTGGTTACTTTTTTTTTTTTCTTAAGCACCAGGTCTCTTTAAGTCAGAATAGACTGACTGGCAATGGCTTTATTTGTTTGTTAGATTGTTGGTTTGTTTTTGAGTCATCCTGCTGGATGTAATGCAATAATACCCATGTGTTATTTTGTCACATTGTAGTGGTTTCTGTGCTGCAACAAGAACAGAAAGATACATTTTGTTGAAGTTTTTTAATATCATCAAAATTCCACATCCTCACTCATAAAATATTTAGTGATACTAGATATTTGGATATAATTAAATGTGTTACTGCAACTAAATGTGTAGGGATTTAATGTATTTATTTATGAAATTATTAGAAATAATCTATAACCAGAAAAGAAGATAAGATTATTACTCTAATGCTTATTACCTTCATTTGCCAATAAAAGCAGTATTTTTGTTTTGTTTTGTTTTTGTTTTTCTCAGTACGAAAAGTACATCTAATGACTATCTCTATTTAAAGATTAAGTGATGTTTGGGAGATAAAAGTGCTAATTCCAAAACATCGGTTGATTGCATTTTTTAAAATATGCTTGTTGTTTATTGCTTTGGGCATATTCAAGAATTTAAATTTGTTCATGATATTTGTAAACAAATTCAAGAACTAAGACAGATGACAAAGATTTAAACAAAATGATTGAAAAGCCAAATACTATCCATTGTGCTTATATATGCTTTTTCTTATGTAAATGCTGAAACATGCTGGCATAATGATGCTCAGGGAGCTTTTCGTTAATGCGTACATCTGTTGTTGCATATGTAGATAAAATGCCTTTTTATTTGAGAAAAATAGGGGCAAATGACATATTTGAAAGATCTTGATTTTAAAGAGTTGCCAGCCCTTTTCAACGTGTATTCATTATATATGCATAAAAGGTATATATCCAAGGTTAATGTCCTTTTAAGTGGGTTTTCACAAATAATTTTTTAAGTAGGTATATGAGCATAGGTTTTACAGTGTTAGTAAAGAATCACGGGTTTGTTGTTCTTAGACGCTGTCAAGTCGGTTCTGACCTCAGTAACCACCTGCTAGGGAAAATGAAACCCTGCCTGGTCCTGTGCCTTTCTCACAGTTGTTACGTAGCTCATGTGTCAGCCATTGTGTCAATCTTTCTCTGGAGAGTCTTCTTCCTTTCTGAGATCTGGAGGTGGAAGGAAATGTGAGATCACATATTCTTAAACAATGCTGAAAGGAATCTATATGAAATTCAATTATATTATGTGTTTACATCACAGATCCCATAAACACCACTGCTCTCTAAAATATAAGAAAAAACTCATACCTACAAACTACCATATCTGTAGCAACCATTAAAGCCAAATGTTAATGCGAGTTTAACTTCTAATAAAAAATTATGCACACAGATTAATGACCTATAATATCCTCAAATGTTCATGGGAGTCGATTCAATTTAAAGGAAAATATATTTTAGTTATATGTCAAAATATGAAATTAAGCAAATAAAGTAAGTTCTGTGATCCAACAACTAAATAGCATAAAAATAGTATTGGCTGTTATAGCATGGGACATGCATGTTTTCTATTAGGGTTGAAATAGCTAGTTACTGGATTAGAGAGGCCTCTAACCTAAATAGACCTTATATCAGTACTTCAAATTTTGAACTTCAGTCTTTATTATGACACTTTTCTCCCCTACATACAAAGCCTCTTGCTAAACTTTCTCCAAAAAAGAACAGGTGGATAATTTTCAGTATGCACAAGGAAAATAGTTTCAAATATTGAGAGGAAAATGTTGGAATAGACATACTTATCCCGTTACTGGACATCAATGTTACTACACCGTTTTGAATATACTTCCAATCATACCATATAAGTAGACTTCTTCCACCTGTAATATGATAAACTGTGGTTGCTTTGATTGGGAATAAAAATAAAACAAGATGAAATAGACATGTAGGTAACTTACACCTTTAATGGTGGCCATACTGATGATTCAGAGAGTTAAATTTCACCTCTAGGTCAGAAGTGAATGGATATTTAGGGGTTTGTTTGACAATGATAGGGATGTGCTTTTCATCTTGTGCAGAGCACAAAATGAGGATTTTTATAATGAAAATTTAGATATTTTCAAATCATATTACTGTTTGCTTAAAATAGTCATTTCCTTTGTGCTTCCAATGCATCCTCCTTTATCAATTATAGCTGTTCTTCTTAAACACCATCTGAAGTCTTTACTGAGTGTCATGGTAGCTTGCAAGCAAAGAAATGGTGCCATCTGTCTACATGCCACAAATAAGCTGACAAGACTCAGCAGTCAATAAACAAGAGTTAACTTTCTCCAAGGGTATTTTCTAATGTAAACTCCTTTGGGTAAATATTTTGAAATAAAGTGCATTAGATTATTCTATTCCTTGATTCCATAGAATATATGTTTCAGAAATAAAAATAATACCAAAGTACTATTATTTATTGGCAAGAGAGATTTTTCCTGTGCAATGTAAATGTTTATGAGCTGGAAACTAACAAAATTTGGAACTTGAAACCCATATATGAGCTCTTGGAAGAAGAGTCTAGGAATATATTTCCCAAAGATTATAGTCATGAAAAACTTTTTGGAGTTCTATTCTACTCAGTAACTCATATGGTTGCTATGAACCGAAATAAACTAGAAATAAACTGTTTTGTTTTTTTCCCTTTTTTTGGGGGGGAATACATATCTGACTTTTCCCTTCCTTCAATCTGGAAATCTTTAAAGGCAGCAAGCTGACCTAAGTATTTCTGAGACTCTAGCACCTTAAAACATATGTGACAATCCAGAGGGAGTTCATTACAAATCTGTACGATTAAGTTGAGTTGAATTTGAAACACATGGACAAATGGGAAAATTTATTTCTAGAAATAAAATGGTGATAGCAATTGATTTGCAATACATTATATAATTTTAGGTCTCCTGAACTGTTAACTAGTAGTATTTATTCAATAAACAATTAAATCTCAGATCATTTTTACATTACTCTTTGAGGACACTGCAATATATGTTAGCTCTAGCTTAACAAGTTAGATTACTAAACAATGAAACAGTTAATCAGAGGATTTTAAGTCTGAAAAGAGAGAGATAGATGAAAATTAACATAAAAGTATTAGTGTACATCCCTAAGATAATAATTGCTGACAATACCAGTTAATTTGAAAGTGTCACCATTTAAAACATGGAAATGTTAAGGAGAATGAACATTAAAAAGCAAATAACTTCTACCTTCTTCCTTTTAAAAAACATTTTATTGGGGACTCATACAATTCTTATCACAATCCATACATAAATCCATTGTGTCAAGCATTTTGCACATTTGTTGCCATCATCATTCTGAAAACATTTGCTTTCTACTTAAGCCCTTAATATCAGCTCCTCATTTCCCCCTCCCTCCCCCCTCCCTCATGAACCCTTCATAATTCATAAATTATTATTATGTTTTCATATCTTACACTGTGCAATGTCTCCCTTCAATACTTTTCTGTTGTCCATACCCCATGGTGGGTATATCCTACTTGTCTATTTGTGTCTACTCTGTATTTGTATCCTTCCTTATTTCTGATAGCCTGTATGTTCCCTGTGCCAAGGTTCTCAGTTTGTCCCAATTCCCTCATTAATGACCCTAGTTGTTTGGGGTTTTATCTCAAGGTCTGTGATCCACCTTGGGTTTATTCTTGTTCATGGAGTGAGGTAAGAATCTTACTTCATTTTTCTTCAGGTAGATATTCAATTTTTCCAGCATCATTTATTAAAGATGGCATCTGTTTCCCATTTAATATTTTATGGCCCTTATCAAAGATCAGTTGCCTGTATGCTGATGTTTTTATTTCTGGGTCTTCAGCTCTTTTCCATTGGTCTGAATATCTATCATTATGCCAGAACCACACTGTTTTGACTCTTGTGGCTGCATAGTACATGTTAAAGTCAGGTAGCGCAAGCCCTCCCACTTTGCCCTTCTTCTAGTGGAGTTCTCCGCTAACTTTGGGCTTCTTCGCCTTCCATATGAAGTTAGTAATCAGTTTTTTCAATTCTTTGAAGAAGAATGGTGGTATTCATATCAGGTTAGCATTAGCTTATATAATGCCTTGGGCAGAACTGACATCTTTAGTATATTGAGTCTGCCAATCCATGAGCATGGGATATTCTTCCATTTGTTGAGATCATTCTTGGTTTCTTGTAGTAGTATTTTATAATTTTCCTCATACAAATCTTTCATTTTTGTAGTCAGGTATATCCCTAGTTACTTGAATTTGTGCTTGGCTATTGTAAAGTGTACTACCTATTTAATCGTCTCTTCTGTGATCTTGTCTGATATGTAGAGCAGTCTGATTGACTTTTGTTTGTTGATCTTGTATCCTTTCACTCTAACATATTCCTTTATTGCTTCCAACACTGTACTTGTGGAGTTTAGGGGTTCTTCGATGTATAGAATCATATCATCTGTGAATAATGATAACTTTGCCTCTTCCTTCCCCAGGTGAATACCTTTAATATCTTTTCTTTGTCTTATGTTGTTAGCCAGGACCTCTAGTACGATGTTAAATAGGATGGGAACAAGGGGCATCCTTGTCTGGTTCCCTTTTTCAGTGGAATTGTTTTAATCTTTTCTCCATTAACTACCACGTTGGTTGTTGGCTTTTCAGATACAGCTTGTATAATATTGAGAAATTTTCCTTCTATTCCTATCTTATTGAGTGTCTTAAACAGGAATATGTTTTGGATGTTGTTGAATGCTTCTTCTGCATCTATCAATATTATGATGTGGTCCTTATCACTTTTCCTGCCAATGTGATGAATAATGCTGATAGTCTTTTGCATGTTGAACCATCTCTGCATCCCTGTTATGAATCCCACTTGTTGACAATGAATTATTTTTTAATATGCTTTTGTATTCTATTGGCCAGTATTTTGGGTAGAGGCTAAATGGAAGGCACTATTTGACTCTAAGCTTTCTCCAGAAAAACTTAATATAAATACTACTTGACCCTTTCTTCTCTGCCACTGTAATCTTTTACTTATACAGTTAGGATGAATTAGCAAGAAAAATTAGATGTTCACCTCCATAAATGAGGGAAACATGTTTCTTTAGTGTTAGTCTTAACAGTTCGACATATTGGCAGTATTGAAATCATCATGCTATATAGTGAGAAGATACATAGGTAGATGACAGAGAGAAAGATAGGAAAGTAAGTAGATAAATTATAGATAGATAGATAGATAGATAGATAGATAGATAGATAGATAGATAGATAGACAGATAGATAGAAACAGGTGGCATGTGGGGGATTCAAAAGTTCCTGGACAAATGGAATGGATGACAATTGAATTTTTCCAAAATGTTTGAAACCCCTTTGTTTTGTGTTTGTATCCCTCTAGCGATCAGATCTTCAAAATATTATAAGAATTTATTTTAACTTGTAGACAAAATGAAGACAGAGGATTGTAGTTGCTTAATTGACTCTTGTGGACTGAAGGCTGATTGCATCAGCACATCACACACAAGGATCATCTCAGAGATAGTTCTAAAATCTCAAGAAGCTGTAAGTCTCCTAGGGTGAGGACCCCAACCAGAAGCATAAATCGCTCTGTGTGTTACATTCACTGCATTGTCTGATGCGCATGCTAAAACACTCACACAATTTGTTGGCAAATGAAAACCATTTAAGTTTAGAAAATGGAAAGAATGCAGCAGTGATACTCAAATTGTGAACAGTGGTCACTAGGTACAAAAAATATATATATCTGCCTGACCTAAAAAGTTCTCTATGTGTGCTTCACTTTAAATCCATGGTGAAGAACTAATACAATCTAACAATACGGACATAGGCTTTAAGAAACAATTACAATGTTAAGTGTTCAATATACTACAGAAAATATTGGTATCCACTTTCTGTTTTCACCTAATTTACTGAAACATTTAAATTTTGCTCTAAATTCATAAACAGATCAATTGAGAATGTTTGTCCTAGCTTTTACTTGAGAGTTTTTTTCATTTTGTGAGATTTATCTGACATATATTCCAGTTTACTATTTTGCATTGCCTGTCGATGAGCCCTGAGACAGTGTAGGTTAAGCACTGGACTGCAAACCACGAGGCCAGGATCTAACCCTCCTGCTGCTGCTCAAGAGAAAGACGAGGCTACTGCTCCTTGACAGATTGGGGGCAGTTCTTCTCTTTTGAAAAAGGCCAATAGGAGTCAGAATTCATGGGGTTGCAGTGAGTTATGTCATTAATAAATAAATTAGTGCAATATAATAACAAATAGAAAGGGTAAAGTAAATCAATTAAATAAAGGGGAAATGGAAAGCTAATAAAATTTGATTCCTTATGTGTACATTTAAGATGGCTTGAAACATAAATAAAAATTAGTGTTCATAAGTGAATTATTTGCATTAAGATCCTTCTTCAATATGTGTTTTATATTAATATAAGAAGATAGTGTCAAGAAAAAAATGGGTTCAAAACATTTAGAAATTAGATTCCCATTGGTTGGTCAGAAGAATAAAAGACTATCATGGGTATTATTACAAAGGTATGGAGGATCAAATAAAAAATCCAGGAAGTCAAAGTCAGAGAGTCTTTGGAAGGGAAGTGGGGATCCGAGGGTCTAAAATGAAGTGATTTACCAGGCGGAGTGCACCTCTAGCAGATTCCACTGGCGATTAAGAGTAGGACTCCAATTTCAAAATGGAGACAGAACAATCTTAAGAGTAGTTTGGAAATTAAAAAAAATAGGATACTTTATGGGGAGATCACAGACCAGAGAAAATAGCTTCAGAATTGTGGTAGTTACATATTTTCATGTCAACTTGATAAATACATATAGGGGTGGAGTCTAGCCTGTCAATCAGATCACAGCCTGATAATGCCTCCTTGTGGATATGGCCTTCGCATGGGGATTCTGGGAATCTCCTCTTTTTCTCCCTGGAGGGAGGCCATACTCTCTCTACATTGATCTTCCTGTTGACAAGCTACACAGAGACTTGCTGAGACCTGCATGAACTCTCTCTCTCTCTCCTCTCTCCCCTATCTGCTTCACTTTCCTACTGTTGAGATGCTTGGAGAGCTGAAGGAGCCACATGGAGACCTACACCAGCAGCTGAGATGCTTCCACAGCCATTGGATCCAGAAGATTTTCACCCATCGTTGTGATCTTCATTGCAGATGCTGCATGAGTCTAGAGTAATTAATGGACTAGTGTTGGAATTATGGGCTAATATCAGACTTTAGGACCTCAACTGGACTGGGATGTTTTATTATTATACAATTACTCTTTGATATAAGTATCTTTCTTATACATATATGAGTGTCTGAGTTTGTTTCTCTAGTAAATCTTATCTAACATAAGAATTTTTTTTAAAAAGTTTGTCCATGCTTAAAAATCACATCAACTACAACAACAAACCATCAATAAGAACATCATAATTAATATACTGATTGATTTTGCTCCCCCTTTTATAGGTAATCCTATATATTTTATACAAGTGAAATGAAATCATTTGTCACAGTGATTTTTGCTGTGAGTACCTTCATGCCTATTTTAAGCACAGGAAATTGAAGCTCAGAAGGTTTAAGTAACTTGGTTGAGGTCTCAATTAATGAGGGGAAAACACAGGAATTATTTCACTGACATCAGAACCGACAACCAATTCTCTGTTTATTGTCCAACTTTGATTCTTAAAGCCTGGCCCTGTGAAGGAGTAAACAGAAATATTGGAAGGGGTGAGGTCTTATAACTAGAGAATGCATGTCTTCTTTTCCACCATCTGATCACTTACAATCGATTCTCAGCAGAATGTCAGATAAAGTAGTGTTTCTAATGTATATAATAGAGCAATGCAATGTTACTATAACATATAATGGATATGGTGAAATTATTTAATTGATTGGTCTACTGTTCTAGTGTATGAGGCAAATATTATCATTTCACTTATCATGCTGTTGACTCAGACATATCAAATGATTCAGGAAAAGAGAGAGGGAGACAATATTTTTCATTTTAATGGATGATGGATTAAAATATACTATGTGTATTAAAATTTAAAGTGTTTTTTAAATGAAGCCCAAAATGGAATGGTTGTTAGTAAGTACCTATCGATTACTGAAGCATTTCTTTCAGAGTGGAACCAAGGAGGATTAAAATTCTGTGGATTGGATATTTATTCATAGTCATTTTTCAACAACTGACATTTTTTGACCTCATAAAAATGCTAACACCCATTTTCTCATTCATATGGAACCCTAGAAAAAAATTAAGCTGCCCCCAATCATAATTTATATGAGCACACAATACCCTACTTATATTCTAATACTCTCTCATCAGACACCCTTCTGTTTGTCACGAAATGACACACTGAAAATTCACCACAATCCTATATTGTAGTTTCAATTTTTACTTTTACTATTGCTGCTATTTGCTATATCTTTTTCCCAAAAATACAAATAACATAACCAGAGAGAATTTCTCAAATATATACAGTCACCGAATTATGACAGAGTTCTATTTTATAATAGTCTAATGTAAATTGAATATCTGACCTTTTAAAAAGTTTTTAAAATTATCATTCCATTTTATGTTCAGTACCCTTATAAATCCAGTTTTTATCCTTAGATTAGCATGAGAACAATAGTACTAGCAAATTAAATACTACAATATTGCACAAATGTCCAAATAAATAAAAGAAATCCATGTAATTGTAAGTGCTATTTGTCTTAACTCACATATGTCATGGACTACCTGTTATATGATGTATTAATTTTCTCTAAGAATAATGTGTTACCCTTATGTGTTACTATAAATGTGTTACTATAAATACTTATAAAATACTCGAATTCAGTAAAATCAAGGTTTCCTAAGTCGAGCATATATATATAATATTCAATTATGACTATTTCTTTCTGCAGAAATCTTCAGGGATCCCACATTGTCTGTCAAATAATTAAGCAATTCATGGTCCTGAGTGGTTGGCAGAATAAAGGTTTCCCAGAAGATCCGCATTCTAATCCTCACTACCTGTGAATGTGTGCATGTTATAAACAGCTTTACATGTGATTTATTTAAGCTTATTGAAATGAGAATACTATTATAGATTATCTGGGTAGGCCAATGTAATCACAAGAATCCTTAAATGTAGAAAACAGAAGCAAGAGAGTCAAGGTCAGAGAAGGAGAGGTGGTGTCAAAAGAGAGTTCTGAGTGATGTAACTGCTGGAAGAGGATGCTGGAGGATGCATGCAAACAGACTGCCACCCTCTACAGCCTCTTGAAAGAACACAGCTATTGATTCCCTGCCATTTTAGTTGAATAAAACCAATTTGACCATCTGACCTACAGAATTATACAATACTTTTTTTTTTGTTTTGAGTGATCATTTGTAACAACATGTTATGAAACCAACAGGAAACTAGTACCTTTACGATAAATACGTGACTATAAACATGCATATGTGACCACATCATAGCCTTGTGGGTTAGACTAACCACCCAGTAGCCTCTGTGCAAGAGAAAGATGACACTCTCTCTTTGCATAATTAGTTAAGTCTCAGAAACCCGCAAGTACAGTTCAACTTTGTCCTTTAAGGTTGCTATGATTCAGAATCCACTCCATGGTAATGAGTTTGATTTTTAATTTATTTTTAAATACTCATCTTCATACAAGTGTTTCAGTGCTTCCATAACAACATGCTTCTGCATATGTCTACTTTAAATAACTTTTAACCTCAGAATTCATGGTTTTGTTTTCCATTGTATTGGATAGATATGACTTCCACCTCAGTGAACCTAAACAGTTTTGTTTATTTGTTTACTTTTCTTATAAGAATGCTAAAAAGAATTATCCCGGGGAGGAGATGAACCATTCAGGGTGCAGTGTAGCAATGATGAAACGTACAACATTCCTCTAGTTCTGAAATGCTTCCTCCGACTCGCCACTATCACGATCCCAATGCTATCTTACAAATCAGGCTAGTCCAGAGGAGGATGTACACTGGTACAGATAGGAACTGGAAACACAGGGAATCCAGGACAGATGATCCCTTCAGGACCAGTGCTTAGAGTGGCGATACTGGGAGGGTGGAGGGAAGGTAGAGTGGAAAGGGGGAACCAATTGTAGGTATCTACATATAACCTCCTCCCTGGGGCACGGAAAAGAGAAAAGGGGATGAAGGAAGACATCAGACAGTGTAAGCTATGACAAAATAATAATTTATAAATTATCAAGGGCTCATGAGTGAAGAGGGAGTGGGGAGGGAGGTGGAAAATGAGGAGCTGATAGCAAGGGCTCAAGTAGAAAGCAAGTCTTTTGAGAATGATGATGGCAACAAATGTATAAAGGTGCTTGAAACAATGGATATATGTATGAATTTGATGAGAGTTGTATGAGCCCCCAATAAAATAATTTAAAAAGAAGAATGCTGAAAAGGAAGGGGTTCTTTTTCATATTTTGGAAATTTTTATTAACTTGAATAGACATTTATAATTTTCCTTCACGTCCTTATTAAATATCCTTTTATTTGATGCAAACCTATAGGTACTTCTTAATAATCCCATAGAATGAAGCACATTTGTAGATATCAAAATTTTTATCGTGATTAAAACAATTTTCAAAGGTTTAGTTAGGTACTTTACTGAAATATTTAAAAGAATATTCTAGGGGTATTTGCAAACTGTTTAAAAATGGTTTATATAGTTAACTTGTGTTTTGTATTAAAGAGTGTACTACTGAAGACAATTTAATTATTAGCTATATTTCTCAAATTGAAGAATGATGCTTTATCTTCATATTTATTTTATTCAGAGGATTCTCATCAAGTTTGAATTTGAATTTGGCTTTTGAGCTTTTTAATTTTTTTAATATTCATCTATATAAAAGCATCTCTATTCTTCCATAATAAAATGTCTCTGCATATATATTTGCTCTATTTTAAAAATCATTTTATTGGGGCTCATACAACTCATCATAATCTATGCATAAATCAATTATGTAAAACACACTTACACATTTGTTGCCCTCATCTTTCTTAAAACATTTGCTTTCTGCTTGGGCTCTTGGAATCAGCTCCTCATTTCCCCCCCCTTCCTGCTCCCCTTAATAATTTATAAATAATTATATCATATCTTACACTGCCCGACGTCTCCCTTCACCCACTTATCTGTTGCCTATCCCCCAGGGATGAGGTTATATGTAGATCCTTGTAATTTTTTTCCCACTTTCTGCACCCCTTTCCCTCCTCCCTCCCAGTATCACCACTCTCACCATTGGTCCCGAGAGGTTCATCTGTCCTGGATTCCCTGTGTGTCCAGTTCCTATCTGCACCACTGTACATCCTCTGGTCTAACCAGGTTAGTAAGGTAGAATTGGGATCATGATAGTTGGGGGGTGGGGGAAGCATTTAAGAACTAGAGGAAAGTTGTGTGTTCAATCGATGCTACACTGCACTCTGAGTGACTCATCTCTTCCCCATTACCCCTCTGCAAGAGATGTCCAGTTGTCTAAAGATGGGCATTGGGTCCCCATCCCGCACTCCCCCTCCTTCACGATGATATGATTTTTTGTTCTATGGTGCTTGATAACTGGTCCCTTCGACCCCTTGTGATCTCACAGGCTGGTGTGCTTCTTCTATGTGGGCTTTGTTGCTTCTGAGCTATATGGCCACTTGTTTACCTTCAAGCCTTTAAGACCCCAAATGCTATATCTCTTGATAGCTGGACACCATCAGCCTTCTTCACCACACTTACTTATGTACACATTTGTCTTCAGCGTTTATATGGGGAAGGTGAGCACACAATGATGGTTTTTGTTCTTTGGTGTCTGCTACCTGATCCCTTCAACACCTCATGATCACACAGGCTGGTGTGCTTCTACCCTGTGGGCTTTGTTGCTTCCAAGATAGATGGCCGCTTGTTTACCTTCAAGCCTTTAAGAGCCTGGACGCTATATCTTTTGATAGCCGGGCGGGCACCATCAGGTTTATTCACCACATTTGCTTTGCACATGTTAGTCTTCAGCAATCGTTTTGGGAAGGTGGGTATCATGGAATGACCATTTAGTTGAGCAAAGTGTTGTTGTATTGAGGGAGTAGAGGCCCAATGTGAGTAGAGGCCCAATGTCTATCTGCTACCCTACTACTAAACCTATAAATACATGCACATAGAACTATTTCTCCCATAATCATAAATATATTTATATATGTACATGCCTGTATTTAGGCCTCTATGCATGCCCTTCGCCTCCTACTTCTTTCCTCTATTTCCTTTTCCTTTCCTCTTGTTCCACTATCATGCTCAGCCTTCATTGGGGTTTCAGTATTTCCTCTCAGTTACATTGCTCTTGATCCCTCCCTACCAGTCCTCCCATTCCTCCTTGCCATTGATTTTGAGTCACTCATTGTTCCTTTGTCCCTGGTTGGCCAATACCTGTTCCCTTCCCCCACCTTCCACTCGCCATGTCTCCCCAGAACCATCGATCCCATTGTTTCCTTCTCACATTGTTTATCCAGCCTATCTTATCTAGATAGACCTGAAGAGATAATAATATGCACATAAAATTACGATGGCCTCCCAAGCACAAAACAAAGTGACACATAAAAACAAGGCAACAATGGCAGCAAAAACAACAAACTAACAACCAAAAAAAACCAATGACGTACAAAATCTAAGGAAGAAAAAAGGGGGTGAAAAAGAAAGAAAAGCCGGTTAATAGTTCAAGGTCTATTTGTTGACCTGTAAGAGTGTTTTCCAGGATGAGTCTGATGAGGTCTATTTTTGATACTCCCTTGAGACATTCTTGCTCTGCTCCTCCTTCATTTGCTTCAGCTTCCTTCTGGGTATGGCAGATCACTTTGTTTCCCTCACCCGATGATCTACTTTCATTTTCTGTGGCACTCTATTCCATGGTGGGGGTCCGTCTGATTGTGGTTGGGGCAGGGCATATAGCCCAGTCTTTTTATGGATTCCTCCACATGTTATGTTGCCCTCCTGGTTTGGCACGTCTTGGTGGGTCTGTATGCACATTCCAGTTCTGTGGGGACACAATCAATACTCTTCCCCTGGGTGGATTAGTGCCCTGTTCCCCCAATGTCATCATTTCAGTTTCTTCCCTTCCCCGCGGCTACCAAAGATTCCACCCATTAATTGTGAGATAAGTATCTATTCTTCAATTCCTTCTGTGCTGATTGTACTTACCTCAGGGGACTCATGTTATACCTGTCTTTTGAGATTGGCTTACCTCCCTTAACATAATTCCTTCCAGCTCTTCCCATGAAACAATGTGTTTCATGTGATTGTCTGTGCTTTTCAGTGCTGCTGCATAGTACTCCATTGTGTGTATGTGCCAAAGTTTACTAATCCACTCATCTATTGATGGAAACTTAAACTATTTCCAAGTCTTTTTGATTGTGAATTGTGCCACAATAAACAATGGAGCACAAGTGACTGGTCATGTTTTTTTTTTTTTTTTGTTACCTCCTCTTGTATATGCCCAGTAGAGGGATGACTGGGTCATAAGATAGATCAATTTCCATTTTCTTTAAATATCTCCAGATTGCTTTCCACAGTGGCTGTACAAATCTACACTACCAACAGCAGTGGAGGAGGGTTCCTACTTCAAAATAACCCCTCCAACACTTGTTGCTTTATGATTTAGTGATTTGGGCTAGTCTCAGGGGTGTTACGTGGTATCTCATGGTTGTTTTGATTTGCATTTCTCTTTTGGCTAATGACCAATAACACTTTCTCATATGCTTATTGGCCATATGGGTCACCTCCCTAGTGAAAGTTCTTTTCAGTTCTTTTGCCCACTTCCTTAGGGGGTTAACTGCTTTCCTTTTTTTGGCGGGTCATGATGGTGGTATAGATTTTAGTAATGAGCCCTTTGTCTGATGTGTCATTATTAAAAATCCTCTCTCACTCTGTGGATTGGCTTATCACCCCCTTGGTGAATTCTTTCGAGGTGCACAGGTGTTTCATTTTTATTAAGTCCCATTTGTCAATTTCTAGTTCATTTGTGTGTGTACCCTTCCCTATTGCAGTGAGCCTATGAATTCCTTGGGCCAATGCTCTTAGGTTTGTCCCTATTCCCTCCTTGTTGGTCCTGATGGGTTGGGGTTTAACTTCTACGTCTGTGATCCATCTTGAGTTTGTTCTTGCGCATGGGTTGTAATCATCTTGCTTCATTTTTTTACATGTGGATATCCATTGTTTCCAGCATCACTTGTTTAAAAGGGCATTCACTTCCCATTTGATAGTTTGGGGACCCTTGTCAAACATCAATTGTCTATATGCTGATGGTTTTACTCTTGTGCTTTCTATTCTTTTCCACTGCTCTGAATGTCTGTCATTGTGCCTGTACCATGCTGTTTTGACTACTATAGCTGTGTAATAGGCATTAAATTCAGGTAAAGTGAGTCCTCCAACTTTGTCCTTCTTCTGAGGAGCTCTCTACTAATTCTGGGTTTCTTCCCTCTCAATATGAAATTAGTTATCAGTGTTTCCAGTTCTTTAAAGAAGGTTGTTGGTATGTGAATCAGAATTGCATTGAACTTGTAAAGTGATTTAGGTAAGATTGTCATCTTTACTATGTTAAGTCTTCCAATCCACAAGCAGGGGATGCTCTTCCATTTGTGGAGGTTGCTTTTGGTTTCCTATAGTAGGGTATTATAGTTTTCCTTGTATAGGTCTTTAGTTTTTGTTGTTGTTAAATGTATTCCTAAGTATTTTAGTTTGTTCTAAGCTACTGTGAAGGATTCTTCCTTCTTGATCTCCTCTTCCATGGTCCTTTCTGATGTGTATAGAAAACCTACCAACTTCTGTTTGTTGATCTTGTATCCTGCTACTCTTCCATATTCCTCTATTGCTGTAAGCACTCCTATTGTGGAGCTTTTGGGGTTTTCAATGTACAGGATCATGTCATCTGCAAATAGCAATAGTTTCACCTCCTCCTCTCTGTTTTGGATCCCTTTGATGTCCTTGCGCTGTCTTATGTTGTTAGCTAGAGCCTCCTGAATGATATTGAATAGAAGTAGGGACAACAGGCGTCCTTGTCTTATACCATTTTTCAGTGGGATTGTTTTTGTCTTTTCTCCATTAACTATGATGTTGGCCATTGATCTTTTGTAGATAGCTTGTATCAGCTTGATGAATTTACCTTCAAATCCTATCTTAATGAGTTTCTTAATTAGGAATGCGTGTTGGATGTTGTCAAATACTTTTTCTGCATCTATGGATATTATTATATGGTTTTTCTTCTCGATGTGGTGTATAATATTGATGGATTTTCAGATGTTAAAACACCCGTGCATCCCCAAGATGAATCCCACCTGGTTATGGTGGATGAAATGTTTTATATACGATTGCCTTCTATTGGCATTATATTGATAAAGATTTTTGCATCTATGTTCATTAGAGATATCGGTCTATAATATTCTATACCTGTGGGGTCTTTGCCCTGTTTGGGTATCAAAATTATGCTGGCTTCGTAGAGTGAGTTTGAGAGTTTGCCATCCTTTTCTATGCTTTGGAATACTTTGCGGAGGATTGGTGTCAACTTTTCCCTGGATGTTTGGTAGAATTCTGTTGTGAAGCCATCTGGCCCAGGGGCCTTTTTTGTTGGTAGCTTCTTTATGACCTTCTCTATTTCTTCTTTCACTATGAGTTCGTTGAGGTTCTTGATCTCTCTCTGAGATAATCTAGGCAGGAACTGTTTTTCCAAGTATTTTTCCATGTCTTCCATGCTTCTGAATTCATTGGAATACAGACTTTCATAGTACTTTTGTATTATCCTTTAAATCTCATATGGGTGTGTTGTAATTGCCCCTCTTTCATCCTTTATCATGGCTATTGATGTTTTCTCTTTTCTATCTTTGGTCAGATTTGCTAGTGGTCTATTTTGTTGATCCTTTCATAGAACCATCTTGTAGCTGCATTTATCTTTTGCATTGTTCTCTTGTCTTCCCATTGGTTTAACTCTGTCATGATTTGTATTATTTCTTTTCTCTTGCTATTGGAGAGGTTGTTATGCTGAATTTGTTCTAGTTGTTGGAGGTTTTGTATTAATATATCTGTCATAAGCCTCTCTTCTTTTTCATACATGCATTTCATGATATCAAGCTACCTGTGATAACTGCCTTCACAGTATCCCATAAGTTTTGATATGCTGTATTCTCATTCTCATTAGTTTCTAGAAACTTCCTAATATCTTCTGTAATCTGGGCCTGTACCCATTCATGTCATAGGAGATCATTGTTCATTCCCTAATTGGTTGCCCTTGCTTTTCTGGATGTCCCCTTATTAATCTCCTGCTTTGTGGCATGGTGCTCTGTGAAAGACATTGAATAAAATCTATGTGATTGTATTACTTAAGCTTCTCTTGTGTTCCAAAAGGTGGTCTATTCTTGAAAATGATCCATTTTGGCTTGAGAAGAATGTGATTTTTTTTGCGTTTGGATGGAAAACTCTATAAATGTCTTTCAGGCCCCTATGCCAAATTGCATTGTTTAGCTCTATAGCCTCTTTGCTGAGCTTCTATCCCAATGTTCTGTCTTTCTGTGATAGTGGAGCGTTAAAGTCATCTAGTATGATTGTTGAATCTGTGATTTTATCTTTCTAATATTTTGACGAAATTTGCTGCACCATTATTGGGTGTGTAAATATTTAATATGCTAACTGGTTCTTGGTTTACTGAGCCTTTGAGCATTATGTCGTGTCCCTTCTTATCTCTTTGAAACTTGAGGTCCATTTTGTCGGAGATTATGAGAGACACCAGTGCTCTTTTAGGTTGCCATTTGCTTGGTGTGCTTTCCGCCAGCCTTTTATTTTTATCATATTTTGGTCTGTGCGCTTAAGATGTGTCTCTTGCAGGCAACAGATTGATGGATTATGTTTTCTGAGCCAGCCCTCCAGCCTTTTTCTTTAATGTATGAATTGAATCCATTGGATTTCAGAGTTATTTTCACAATCTGTGAATTCCTAGTTGTCATACCCTGTCTTGTATTTTGGGTGTTTTCTGATCTCCCTTCAATCAATGTGCTGTGTTTGAGTGAAGAGATTGTATCTTGTCTTCCTTTCCCTCTGAGGCCCTGCTGTCTTGGTAATTGTTGTTGGCATGTTGGCTTCTGGATGGAGATGGGATATATAGTGATTTCCTGGTTGTGCTTGGTGGAGGTTGAGCCTCTAGCCATAACAAGTTAGCCAGTATCTTCCTGAGGGTCAGGTGCCTTTCAGCATATTCTTTGAGTCTTTTCTTGTCCTGGTAGACCCTTATCTCACCATCTATCTTAATGGATAACTTGACATGGTAAGGGATTCTGGGGTAGGCATTTTTTTCTTTCAGCTTTTGGAAGATGTTGCTCTACTCTCTCCTCCTCTTCATGGTATCTGGTTATAGGTCTGAGTATACTCTTACCTGAGTTCATTTGTATGTGACTTTATTCCTTTCTCTTGCTGCTCTTAAAAAAATTCTCTTTCTCCTCAAAATTGGATATTTTTACTATATATGTCTTTGCGTGTTCTTTTTGGGTTCTAGTCTAGCTGGTGTCCTTTCTGCTTCCTCTGTGAGCACCTGGTTCTCACTCATTAGGGTGGGAAAGATTTCTTCCAGAAATTCCTTTGCTATCTTGGCTGTTAACTTGTGCGGTGTGGTGTGCTCCAGTAAACCAACTATTCATATATTATTCCTCTTCATCCCATCTGTCATTAAACTCAGGTTATCTTCTGTTTCTTTAATTTTCCTATCCAACTGTCTTTCCCACTTGCTTAGGTCTGTTTGAGCCGATACAGTTCTCTGCCTCCTTAAGCCCAATAGTAAGTTCTATGACCTTGTGTATGGCTTCTGCTACCTCCTGTTAGCTTCTGTAGTTCACTTCGGCGTTTGGACTTCATCTCCTATATTGTGAACTTTATCCCCTCCATTCTGAACTTCATATCCTCTATCATTGCATCCTCTTTCTGGGTTGCTGCCCTCAGTTCCTGTATTAATGAGAGTAGATTTCTGAAGATTTCCTTCTGTGACAAATCTGTATCTGATTATTCTATGAGAGATGTCAGCTCTGCTACTGTGTTTTGTCGCTCTGTTTTTATTTGATGGGAGTGAAGCGGTCTGTTGATTTTTCCTTGATCCTTTCATAGGCCCCATGACTCTGGGAGACAAGGGGACCCTTATCTGTATTACTATTAAGAATTCTTTCAGTGGGCTGCCTGTGACCTACTATGGAGATCAATCAGACTGCCATGTATGCAGAGTTCCCCAATGGTTCAGTGGCCAACAGTGGTGAGAAGTTAAGTGACTGGAGTGGGGGCTTGAGCCTCAGTTAATGCCCCAAGCTTCTATGACCTGGTCTGTCATGGTATCCTTAGAAACCCTTTTTTTGTTTAGTAAAATATTAATTTTTTTAAAAAATTGGAGAACATATGAAGAGAGAAAAAAGGAAAACCTAGAAAAGAGGAGAAAAAAAGAATTAATAATAATAATGAAAAAAGAAAATGAAAAAAGAGAGAAAAGGAAAACCTATAAAAGAGGAACATAAAAGAAAGAGTAATAATAATGAAAAAGGAGGAAGAAAGAAGAAAGAAAAAAGAGAGAGAGAAGAAAACAAAGAAAGTAAAAGAAAAAAAGAAAGAAAAACCACCATGAAAAAAATATATAAAGTTTCACCTCTCCCTTTCCCTCCAATTTGTAGAGATGCCTAATAGAAGGCGGTGGGCGAAGCCTCAGTGCCACGGGACATGGTGTTGATCTGGGGCTCCAGAGGCGGGCTATGTGAGGGGAAATGCTCTTCAGATCTAGCGTGCACTCCCCAGTCTCTGCAGTCCTGTTAAAGCGGTGGGCAAAGGCTACACTGACAGGAGAAGCAGCACAACAGCAAGCCTCCTGTAATGGCCAGAAAAGGCTGGGGTCATAAGGGATGCTGAAGGAGACGGCGGCTGCCGCCCCTGCCTCCTAAGCTGGCAGGAAATGGCTGGGGCAGGCAGGTTTATGAGCTAGTGCTGGGAACCCCACAGGCCACCACAGTGGTGACAGCCAGCCAGAGTGGCTAGAGATGGCTCCGGCAGGGGCAGCAAAGCCATGCCTTCAGCCTTCCTAGCAGGTGGGAACACTTCGTTTGAACTGCTGGCCCTGCAAAGGGCGCATGCTCCATAGTGACGTGGGAAGATCTGGGAATGGGCAGTGTAAGTTCCGGAGGGAAACAGAGGACTGTGCTGTGGCAGGCAGGCTTGATACTCGGAGCTGCCGGCACTGGATACCCCGCAGTGACTGGGGCTGACAAAGCCGACCCGGCAGTGAGTGATGCAAAGCCGTGTCCTTAGCCTTCCTAGCAGGCAGGAATGCTCACTGTTCTGGCCGCTGGCTTTGTGAGCCGCGCAGGGTCCGGGGGTAGCCCACTGTACTGGGCAGGACGCGCTGGGGCGGGCAGGCTAAGGGCTCTGGGCCATGGGCACAGAGCTCCGCGGTGGTGGCAGTCAGCTTACAGCGGCTCCGTGGGAGACGCAGGCTGAGTGTAGAAGCGGGATGACCCCAGCAGCCGGCCGGTGCCTGTGGGAAGTGCACAGCCCTTCCAGGCAGGGAGCCGGAGTGAAACTGATGGGAGCAGGTGGGCAAATGGGGCAGCAATGGGGATGGATCTTCCCTGTGCAGTCTGCCCAGCCAGCCACCGGTAGATTGCAGGTCAGTTACCGGGGCCCGGGGTGAATGGAGGGAGGAACCTGAGTCCAAGGGCAGATCACTGCCATGTGGGGAGAGAGGAACTGTGGAAAAGGGAAATTTCTCTACTAGTGGGGTCCTATGAGTGGGCAGCTGTTGTAGGGGGTCTCACCACAGCTGTGCGTGTCTCCACAGAACAGCCAAGCGACTCGGTGTGGGGGTCCAGTCTGGGGGTAGAGTGGGGCTATCGCTTGTCATGGCCATGGTGGCAGCGTCCTGAGATTCAAAATGTCTCAGGAATCAGATCCTGGATCACTGAGGCCAGGCTCAGGACAAATGTGTGGGGTGGGGTTGGGGTGCTGTTCCAGGGGGATCTTTCACTCACCTGGCACCTTCCACTTGGCTACCTGGACACTAAACCTGCCTTGTTTGAAAGGGCCCCAGAGTGTGCGGCTCATCTGGTCCGCCATCTTCCTTCCCTCTGTTTACTCTATTTTAAAACATAACTTTACCTTCAAAATTCATGAAGATTTCTGATTTACTGAGTTAGAGATATAGATGTATAGTCTACTCAGTGAATACTCTCAGTGTTGTTTTAAAGAATTCTGTTTGTTTTCAGAATTCTGTACTAAAAATTAATGCACAGACATGTCACACTGATATTCTATAGATGAAGCAGGATAGAGACTGCAGAAAGATAACTATTCAACTGATTCATATACTCTTTATGCAAGCAGCTCAATCTGAGCAGTGAAATTCAATAGAGACAAAATGCCTTTAAAAGTTTAATCGCTTGAGCAGTTAAAAAAAAGTTTAATCGCTGAGAAACACATAGCCGTGAAAATCATCAATGGGAAAACAGGGGCAAACTTAGGGGTTCTAATACACAGCATAGAGGTGCTATCAGACAAACAACAAACAAACAGAAGTAGACAAATGAGATGACTAAGACATCCTTAAAGTCAGATGCTTATGTGCATCTAACGATTTCACTGAATAATTGAAAAAAGAAATGACCTGACAGAGTGGGGGAAATAATGGAAACGACATATCAGAAAGGGCACTAATATCTAAAATGTATAGAAAACATAAAAAAAAAGAAAACATCAACTGTGCCCAAGAGTAAGACAAGTAGTCCAGTTAAATAACGAACTGAGGACAAGAACTGACTATCAAGGAAGAAATCCATGCAGGCACCCAACATACCAAGAAATTCATGTGAGCATTAGCTATGGGGAGATACAGGATTACAACAACAGCAAATATGACCTCAGCACAGCATTGCCAGTAGTATTGATACTGGAGAAAACTTGAAGTGCTGTCAGGGTGCAGAGAAAGTGGAGTGCTCCTACACTGCTGGGGTGACTGGAAGATGGTGCAAAGGCTGTAGAAAATGGTCTGGCACATCCTCAGAAACTTGAGAATAGAAGTACCATTTGACTAAGCAATCTCTCTACTTCAATATATCCTAGAGAAATAAAAGCTGTTCCATATAAATATATGTATGCCCGTGTCCATGAGCATTAATTGTAACAAAAAGTGTGAAACAACTTAAATGCCTATCGTTAGAACAATGTATTTTAAAACTTGGTACATATGCACAGGGGTTATTTTGCATTGCTAAGGAACCTGTGAAAAAACTCACGACATAGATGAGCCTGGACAACATTATTCTAAGTAAAATCAATCACAAAATAATAAATAACACCGGTGACCAGTGTTATTAAATAATGAATAAATAGAGTTAAGGGTTTATACTAAAAGAAACATTCTTTTATGGTTACCAAGCTGTAAGGGCAAGTGAGCGAGGAGAAATAAAAGGCGAGGGGTCTAATAGTGTTAAATTGTGTTTGAGTGAAGAGAAAGGTGATATAGTATAATAAGAAAATTCAGAAAAATGATTGAGGAAAGAAGACAATTGCAAGAATTAAAGTCAACAGAGACTAGTACCATTAAAAGCATGATCCTGCAATCATAGTGCATATATATATATGTATATATACATATATATATATATATATATATAGATACTTGAATAGACACACACGCTGATAGGTGTCAGACAGGGAGTGGGTGTATATTCATGAATATGTATAGGTTTAACAGAAGGTATTTGTATGTGTGTGCTTACCTTTGTTGCAAACATATCCATGGATTTGGTGGAGCACATAGGAGGCAAAGTTATGAAATGTTCTTAGATATAACCAAACACCTTGAGGCAATGAGTCAGTCAGCCTAGGGACTCAGGACCATAATCTCAGAGGTCACCAAGGTCAATTGGCATGGGATAGACCACAAGACAAGATGCCAATCATGGAAATGCATATGAGCAATTCTCCCGTCACATAGGGCCGATTAATTGGTAACTACTCAATGGCAGTGAGTGAATGTGTGAGTGAGAGACGGTATCAGTGGTGAATAGATCCTTCAACTCAATAGAGAACCAATACTGGCAGACAAGACTTGCAACAACTGCAAGGAAGGACACACTGACCATAGGATACTGGTGCCCAGTATTAAAACTTACCATTTTAGTTCTGTTCTCTATGAGAGTAAGTATTTTTCAATCCAATGCCTGTGTGTATCTTATGTCTTTCACTGTGGCCTTTGAGATTGAGTCAACATTTCCTGAGACCACTAATAGCAACAACAAATATAGCTGATTTCAAAGATGTTTAGGTATAATTATGGGATGCATTTTTATCTGCTTCAGTATGTTTTCATTAGCCAATAAAAAAATTTGTGCGATCTTTGACTAAGAGTGTAAATGAAAACATCACAGTTCAGAGAATGACAATATGATTCTACCTACTACATTTTGAAACCCCAAGAACAAAGAAAGCCTACAAAAACACTGGAGGTCCGGTTTATTTTTCAGGAATCCTGGGATTATTTAGGGCAATTATCAAGACACTAACTTACCAGATGTCTTACTGCTCTGAGATGAGAAATATCTCTAGGGAAAGTGTTGTCAGCTGGGCTCTCAAGAAAAGCAAGCCTAGTTTTGCTTGTGTAGAAATTGACATTAAGAAGAGGACGTCCACAAGTGTAGCTTGTGTAGAAATTGACATTAAGAAGAGGACGTCCACAGTTGCAGAAGCAGGTAAGTTAAAGATGAAGCAGGTTCCAAGTCTATGAATCAGATGGACACTAGAAATTGCATTGGATTTCTCTACTGTGGGGGCTGAGGAACCCAAGATCAGCAGAAAGACCACAGACTGGTGACTGCAGAGGTAATTCAATATAAATTCAGCAGCATAGGCTTGTGTTTTCAGAGACATATGATTCTAAGGTCTGCATATCAGATGGAAGGCTACTGACTACTCTCAGGATCAGCCAGCAACATGGCACACTGTTGGCTTAAGTCCCAAGAATCTGAGGTTGTTTAACCAGATGAAGGATCCAGATCTGTAAAAAAAAATGTTAGCAAGCTTTTCTATAATGTTCACCTTTATTGGAAGTGGCCAGGTCAAATTAAAAAATGTCCCAACCAAAAGCAAAGTTAATGACACTAGCACCTCACTCACACACTCATTCATGGCCATCGAGAAGTTAGCAAGATCATACCGCCAAGGAAACATCCCGTCAATTGTTTGCATTAAAGTTCTGATCTGTTTAAGGATATTGCACTCTGTCTTGATCTTATCACATTATGAAGGCTGACAGCTAATAGGCTATAATTATAATGTGCTAGATCAGATCTTGGGGAATTACCAGCTGCCAAGTTAAGGAGAATACTGGTCTAGCCAAGTTGAGGCAAACTGTAAGGAGCGCAGTGAACCTCGGCTATGCAGGGGGCGGGAAGTCAGCTCTCGCTCAGCTGTAGTTACTCATTGCTTATTAAAAGTGGTAGTGCACTCTTTTTGGGAAAATACTCATGATTCGCCTACAGATTATAGGATGAGGGGTCTTTTAAAAATTCATGTACAGATGGAAATAAATGACAGAAATGAGACAGAAATAAAAACATATCAACTTTATTTCTCAACCTAAGCTCCTTTGAATTGAATTCAAGACATTTCTGAAAGGAACACTAGCCACCATTTAGTCCGGTCTGAAAGAATTGAGCCTCCCGGGAATTTAACCCTGTCTATACAGTCTTTTTTTTCATTATTAAATGAAGGAAAATAGGTGAAGTTTAATGATTCTTTAGGTTTAGGTAAAGAAGTCAGAAAAAGGCAAATCAAACTTTTTGGTGAGTGACTAGTGGTTTCCCATTGAACCACTACCTAAATTGCCTGCTTCCCTGTGAGGAATGATCAGGAATTGTCTTGAAGGAGAAGGATTCTTTCATGATGTTTCTCTGCTAAATTATCTATATATATATATAGATATAGATATATAGATATATAGATATATAGACATATAGATATATATGGCTACCAAGGACAGACGGTTGTGCAGTCAAATTAAAAGTGTTTTAATCAAGAACAGCGTTCATGACACCAACTTCTGGGGCACCTCATGGTATATTGCTTGTTGACTTTCCAGAAGATTAGCGACTGATCACCTGTACCTTTTAGTGTTTTGAGACTTATACTTATATTTTCTGCTTTGCCCCAATCCATCTGACATCAGCAATAATATCCTATGTTTCACATCTTTTTCTGAATCCTGCCTGAATTTCTGGCAGCTCCCTGTCAATGTATTGTTGCAACTGTTATTAGATGATTTTCAGGGAAATTCTACTTGCCTGTGATACCAATGATGTTCAGCAATGAAATCCCTTGTTCCATATGGAGAATATGCATAAAATTTATATTCAGACACCCGCCACTCATGTCCACAACTCTCCTCAACTAGTCAGTAATAAATGCCATTGATTTTTTTCTTATTCAATATGTTATAGACTTGTTTTTGCAGATATATGAATAATTTTGCATTTCCTTATCTCGTTCTTTTACACACAAAATTTTGAATTCCATATCATTGATCCCAGCTCGAACTGACCATATAGGACTAAGAAGAAATGTTAGAGAGCATTTCCTAAGCTATAAAGAGCTATAAAGCTATAAGAGAGCAGATCATGAAGGTCTTTCACAAAACTGCTGCGGCATTAAAATCATCAGCCACTTGGTTAGTGGCTGAGCACTTCACCATTTCACGATTGGGAAGTATTTTATATTTATAGTTTGTACTTTTGTCTTTTTTTGTTAATGATATCTCCTGTGAATACCAATTTACAGAAATATTTCTCATTCATTATGCAGACAGAGTAATCCATTGTGTGTTGGTAGCATAGTAAATTAGATCTATTTTTTGTGCTTGGTTATTTATACAGTTTCCAATACTTTTTGAATTACAAATAATCCCAAAAGAAATAGTCTTGTTTATTTGGATTTGGGGTAGTGTTTCCTCAGAATAAATTTAAGGTAACGGGATTACTAGGTTGAAGAATAATCACATACCTAGTTTTGTTAGCTACTTAAAACTTCTCTCAATTGGAGCTTAACAATTATTCAGTCCCAGTCTGAATAATTGTCTGCAAATATTTTCCTTGTCTTTTCATTTACGTTTACTTTTATGGTGTGTTACCATGAAAAATATGTTTATACAGTCATAGATGTCAATTTGCATGTGGATTGCAAGTTGTATATAGATATGCAAAAAAGTAATGATATCACTGTTTCTTTTTTACTGTGTCCTTTTTACTTTTCTGTATTTTTATTCATTTTTATGATGTCACCATTATCACTTATTTTCAAAAATCAGATTTTGATATGCCTCAAACGGTTTTCTTTGTATTTAAAATTTTGCTTTCATTATGGATTGGATTATGTCTATACCTATTTTCTTTAAAAAAATAATTTTATTGGGGGCTTATACAACTTTTAACACTATCCATACATACATCCCTTGTATCAAGCGCATATGTTCATTTGTTGCCATCATCATTCTCAAAACATTTGCCTTCCACTTGAGCCCTTAATATCAGCTGCTTGATTTCCCCCTCCCTCCTCACTCCCCCTACCTCATGAACACTTCATAATTCATAGATTATTATTATTTTGTCATATGTTACACTGTCCGACGTCTCCCCCTGACCTTTTCTCTGCTGTCCATCCCCCAGGGAGGAGGCTATATGCAGATTCTTGTAATCAGTTTCCCCTTTCTACCTCACAATCCCTCCACCCTCCAGGCATCACCACTCTCACCACTGGTCCTGGATGAGTCATCTGTCCTGGATTCCCTGTGTTTCCTGTTGCTATCTGTACCAATGTACATCCTCTGGTCTAGCCAGATTTGTAAGGTAGAATTGGGATCTTGATAGTGGGGGGAGGAAGTATTTAAGAACTAGAGGAAAGTTATATGTTTCATCGTTGCTACCCTGCACCCTGACTGGCTCATCTCCTTCACACAACCCTTCATTAAGGGGGTGTCCGGTTGGCTGCCATTGGGCTTTGAGTCTCCACTCAGCACTCACCCACATTTACAATGATAAGATTTTTTGTTCCCTGATGCTTGATACCTGGTCCCTTAGACATCTCATGGTCACACAGGTTGGTGTGTTTCTTCCATATGGGCTTTGTTGCCTTGAGCCTCTAAGACCCCAGATGCTATACCTTTTGATAACCGGGCACCATCAGCTTTCCTCACCATATTTGATTATGCACACGTTTATCTTCATTGATTGTATCAAAGAACTAAAAATCATATCAGTGGGTGCCCACCTTCCTGATATGGTCACTGAAGACAAATGTGTGCATAAGCAAATGTGGTGAAGAAAGCTAATGGCGCCCGACTATCAAAAGATACAGCATCTGGGGTCTTAAAAGCTTGAAGATAAACAAGTGGCTATCTAGCTCAGAAGCACCAAAGCCCACATGGAAGAAGTACACCAGCCTGTCTGACCATGAGGTGTACAAGGGGCCAGTTATCAAGCATCAAAGAACAAAAAAATCATATCATTGTAAATGTGGGTGAGTGCAGAGTGGAGACTCAAAGCCCAACGGCAGCCAACCGGACACCCCTTACTGAAGGGTTGTGTGAAGGAGATGAGCCAGTCAGGGTGCAGGGTAGCAACGATGAAACTTACAGGTTTCCTCTACTTCTTAAATGCTCCCTCTCCCCACTATCATGATCCCAATACTACCTCACAAATCTGGCTAGACCAGAGGATGTACATTGGTACAGATAGCAACAGGAAACACAGGCAATCCAGGACAGATGACTCCTTCAAGACCAGTGGTGAGAGTGGCGATGCCTGGAGAGTGGAGGGAATGTGGGGAAGAAAGAGGGAACAGAATGCAAGCATCTATGTATAGCCTCCTCCCTGGGGGATGGACAGCAGGGGGAGATGTCAGACAGTGTAACATATGACAAAATAAATAAATATTTAATTCATAATAATTTATGAATTATGAAGTGTTCATGAGGTGGGGGGAGTAGGGAGGGTGGGAGAAAATGAACAGCCAATATTAAGGGCTCAAGTAGAAGGCAAATGTTTTGAAAATGATGATGGCAACAAATGTATATATGTGCTTGACACAATGGAGGTATGTATGGATTTGATAAGAATTGTATGAACCCCAATAAAATGATTTTTTTTAAAAGATAAGGCCCATCTGTTACTTCATCAAAAATAAAAAGAAATGAGCCCACCAAGGAATAAAACAGAAGAAAATTTACCCAGGAAATTCCAGGGAGATAACAAGAGAGATGTTCACTCCCTGGAAGATGGGGGGTTGGGGTGGGGGCGGGGATATTAAACCCTAAGTACAGGAAAATTTATTAAATTTATACCTCAGAAATACCTGCTGACTGTGACTATTTCTCCCGTAGTGACTCAAGGCACTTTTGATTGGTCTACTTCCCCTGCACAAGCAGATCCCTCTGAGTCCCTAAAAGAACCCATCCAGCCAAACCTCCTATCTTGGTGGTCCCTGCGTGCCCAGCATGGATACCAGCAGGCTGCATGGACAGCTTGTTGCAGAAAGCTACATTGTCCAAACAAAACCACCCATTTCCCCTTCTTGGTTTCTTTCTTCTATGATGCCATTCCACTATGGGCCTTCCCTCCCAGCCACACAGGGGACACAAATACATAGTAGGACTCACGGACAGGGAACAGAAAGGTACACCCACACAATGGCTGCTTTTTCTTTTCTTTTTGTTTTTTTTCTCTAATGTAATAATTTTGTTCATCTTTGTGTGACGATGCCCTTCTGGAAATATACGTGGCTCCTAAGCAAAAAGGGGCAGCCCCTGTCGAGAGTGGTTGACAAACCCACTCAAACAGAATATGTTTTAAAGGCCACTTTCCTTTTCGCATTACAGCGTATACTCACTGAAGTGCACACTGCCATAGCAACAGATGGACAGCAGCCACACCCAAGCTATGCTCCTGTCTTTTGTTTCTCCTTGTCTTCTCTGTCCAATGATTTTTCTTCTTTTTCTCTTTGTGCATTTTCCTCTTTTGTCTTCTTCCCCTCTGTTTCATCCTTCCTTCTATGTTTTCTTTTACTATACTACACTTCTTCATCTGCATATGTAATTCTTGTTAGGTTCTGTCAAGTTAGGGTCTTTGAGTCTGACTTAGGGTGACCTTCCGTACAACAGAGCAAACCAGGCATGTTAACTGTGCGATCTTCACAATTGTTCTTATGTTTGAGCACTTAGTTGCAGGCAGTGTGTCAATCCATTTCATCAAAGGTCTTTCTATTGTTCAAAGCCAATTTTCTACCATCACAACGTGACTGTTATTTTTCCTGTCTTAGGTGGCTTTTGTGTTTCTATGATGTTGGATGCTGCGCCACTGGTATTTCAAATGCCAGCAGGGTCAATTAAAGTGGACAACATGCCAGTGGAACAAAGTGTCAATGAAACCTCCAGACTAAAAACAGATAACAAAGAAGGTATAGGCTTCCCTAATCATGAGAAATAGCCACTACAATATATCGAGAGTTTTTAGGTATTGTCAGATGCTGGGCCTACTGGATGGAAGCAGAACCTTGTCTGAGATAGTGCTAAACGAGGGCCTCCTCAGGGTCGGGGAACTTCACATGCAACTGAGGAGGGGCTGCTTGTGCAGAGTGCACTCCGCCATGCTTTTAGCAGCAGGAGAAGCCTGTGGGAGTGGAGACTTTACGGGAGCTTCATTTGCTGATGGGGCATAACTCAAGGTTAGGAGAAAATGCTACATCACTCTGCTAATCCTTGGCATGGGAATGTGCAAAGTATGAATCTAGGACAATTATAAATCATCAAAAACAAAATGGAATGCATAAAGATAATTCCAGGTATTAGTGAAATGAAATGTTTAGGCATTTGGCATTTTGAATCATAAAGCATATTGTTTGCTATGTCAGAAGTGACATAACCAAGAATGGGTTCACAGTCAATATAAAAAATGACATTGCAAAATCAATTTTTGAAGTACAATGCTGTCTGTGGTGGCGTTTTATTTATCCACCTACAAGGAAATACAGTCAAGACAACTATTATTCAATTTTACATACTCAACACTAAAGCTAGTGATGCAAAAATTGAACAATTCTACAAATCTGTCTGAAATTGATCAAACATGCAATCAAGATGCATCGAAAATTACTGGCAATTGAAGTGCAAAAATTGGAAACAAAGAGGAAGGAACAGTAGTTGCCAAAGGTGGACTTGGTGATAGAAATGAAGCTGGAGATGATAGAATTTGACAAACCAATGACTTGTTCAGAGTACATCTTTTTTGGTCAACAACACAAAATGCAACTATACACATGTCCTTCCCCACATGGATTACAAATACATAAAATTGACTACATCTCCCAGAGGACATGATGGAGAATCTCAATGTCAGCAGCTAACATCAGAGCAGGAACAGACCATCAATTGCTTATATATGGATTTGGGATAATGATGAAAAAAATGAAAACCAATCTATGGAGCCAAAATACAATCGTAGGTCTATCCCAACTGAATTTAGAGAACATATCAAGAAGAGATTTGACACGTTGTATATTAATTACCGAGACTGATGATCTGTAGGAGGCCATTAAGACCATCATTAATAAAGAAACAAAAGGTCATTAAAAAGACAGGAAAGAAAGACAGGATCAAAGTGGGTGTCAGAAGAAACTCTGAGATTTGTTCTTAATTATAGAGGTGCTCAAGCAAATGGGAGAAAGGATGAAGTCAAAGAGCTGAATAGAAAATTCCAAAGGACAATTTGAGAAAACAAAGCCAAATATTATAAAGATATGTGCAAAGACCTAGATTTAGAAAACCAAAAGGGAAGAGCGTGCTCAGCACATCTTAAGCTGAAAGAACTGAGGAAAGAAATCCAAACCTTGATTTGCAATATTGAAATATTCTATGGACAAAATATTGAATGGTTCAGGAAGAATGAAGAGAAAATGAAAAATACAGAGTCATTGTACCAGAAAGCACTAGGTGATAGTCCACCATCTCAGGAAATAGTATATAAGCAAGAAACAATTGTGTTAAAGGATGTCCAAGGGGCCCTGAATGCATTAGTCAAAAACAAGGATCCAGGAACTGCTAGAATACCAAGTGAAATGCTTCGGCAAGATGATGAAGCACTGGCAGCCCTCATTCATTTATACAGGAAATTTGGAAGATAGCTACTTTGTCAATAGGCTGAAAGAAATCAATACCTTTGCCCATTCCAAAGAAAGGTTACCATACAGAATACTCAAACTATAAGACAATGTATCACATGCAAGTAAAATTTTGTTGAAGATCAGTCAACAAAGGTTTCAGCAGTACATTGATAGGGAACTACCAGAAGTTGAGGCCAGTTTTGAAAGAGGATTACATGCATGGAATAAGGGTTATTATTGGTGATATCAGATGGATCTTAACTCAAAGCAGTGAATACCAGAAAGATGCTTACTTGTATTTTATTGACTATGTTTTATTGACTAAATACATTTGACTGTGTGGCCAAGGCATTTGACTGTGTGGGCAACAATAAACCATGGAGCCTTGAGAACAATAGAAATTCCAGGACACTTTATTGTGCTCCTGTAAAACGTACCTGGGTCAAGAGGCAGTTATGTTAGTAGAACAAGGGGTTACTGCATGGTTTAAAATCAGAAAGGATGTGAATCAGTGTTGTTTGGTTTCACCATACTTGCTTAATCAGAATGCTGAGCAAGTAATCAGAGAATGTGATTTATAGGAAGAAGAATGTGAAAACTGGCCTGGAGGAAATTTCAACAAGCTTCAATGTGCAAATGACACAACTTTGAATGCTGAAAGTGAGGAGAACTTAAAAAATTTTCTGATGAAAATCAAGTAGTCCAGCCTTCAATATGAATCCAGCTCAATGGCAAGAAGACCCAAATCTCTACAATTGGAACTAAGGGTAACATTATGATAAATGGGGAAAAGGTTGAAGTTGACAAGTATTTTGTCTTAATTGAATCCACAATCAATGCTCTTGGAAGCAGCACTGAGGATCAAAATCTGCTGCATAAGACCTCTTTAAAGTCTTGATACACAAGGAGGATACTTTGAGGACTAATGTGTGCCCAAATAATCACAAGGTATTTCTCATGGCCTGATATGCACGGGGCAGTGAGACACTGAGTAAGGAAGACTGAAGAAGAATCGATGCATTTGAATTGTGCAGGAGAAGAATGTTCAATGAATCCAGAAGAACCTGCTAAAAGGACAATTGATCGGTCTTGGAAGAGTATGACCACAGTGCTCCATGGAAACAAGAATGTCACAAGTTTGTCTTACAGGCTTTGGACATATTGTTAGGAGAGACCAGTCCCTGGACAAGGACATTGCACTTGATAAAGTGTAGGGGCAGCGAAGGCAGCTGAGGAGGGGAAGGTCCTCAGAGATGGATTGCCACTAGGGCTGCAATGATGAACAGAGGCACAGGAGCAAGTGTTTTGAACGGCGCAGGGTTAGCGGGTTTTTTTTTCTGTTGCACATAGGGCCATGTGTGCTGTAGCCAACTCAAAGACACCAAAAAACAACAGCAAACATTTTCAGGATGTGCCTTCTCAGGATGTGCATTTTTAAAGTTAATTTAGGTTTAGAGAGCTATAGTTTTGTTAATGTCATTTGGAAAACAAAAGTGCAAACCTTGGTCCTATAACAATAAAATCTATAGTAGCTATGCATACAAAATTATTATCTGTGACGTACAATTTATGTTATAACACAAAGCAAATGTCCATTGTCAGAATGTGATACTTTATAAAAGCTACTTTTGAAGGTTTTAAGAAACAAGAATGTCTGTAATGTTTGAGAGCTTACAATTTATTGAACTCACCTGGACCTCTGTGATTGATTTACCACATTCTGATCTATATAACTCTTATCTATATAACTAGTTGTTATTTTTTCCTTTTAATTTTTTATACTACTATTTTCTGCCACTACATGGCAAATCTCCAGGCTTAGAGACACTATCTTTTAAAGTTAAATTTCAATTATCATCCAAAGCAGTGTTTTTTGAATATTGAAATACATAACTTAACATGTGTAATTAAAATGTGGTTTAAAAGACTTAACATAGCATATATCAATGTAAAAACAAAACAAGGCACAAAATAGACTGCTCTAAGACCTGACCTCAATCTTCAGTACAGTTTTGGCCATGGCTGCAGGGAGGGGAGGGCTCAGTGGCTGTCATTGCACTCTAGTAAAGAAGATAAAAATCTAGAATCAATATTGCTAATGTTTTATTTTCTTCATTTTCTTTTGTTTCTGCCTTGTAAAATAACATCTCATGATTAAACATTTTCTTCACTGACTCCAAAACAATGTAAAATCATCTAAATCTTTGACCCCTTAAGATTCACTCATCTTATCCAAAGCAATCAATTAATTATAACAACTTCACAAAGCATGTAAATTAATCATTTCATAAGGAGATAATCTAAATGTAATTTTTAATATTACTACATAACAAGTGAGCTTCATTAAATATTTTCCTCGCTGTTCAAATAAATCATCGTATACATGCCTCTTAAATAATTCAATTATTTCTGACAATACATATTTTATACTCAAATGGTTTTGTATATATAACTTATTTATAACAATTTTATTTACTAATTCTTTACAAAATGCTTTCTAGACTATGCCTATAAAGTTTAAAATTAATTATATTTATTCTGAAAGAAATTTGTTTTTAAGTAGAAAATGCAAAAGAGTTGTTTATTTAGTAAAAATCTAAAAAAACTTTAAAAATCCAATAATGACCAACCTTACCTACAAAATGCACAAAAGTTACCGATTTCATGAAAAAATGCTTCTTTAATCCACAAAATACTGCTTTATTTTTGGTTCAATATAGACATTTATAATAAATTTGTCTAATTATCTCTCTCTGAATTCAAAATTATGTATACATGTCCATGTACTTCAAAAGGATGGCTATTAACTTGTTAGGTTAGCTTTGTTGGCTAAAGTTTGTATCACTAGATTTATGTAAAAATAATTCAGGTGTACTCAATTTACCTAAGTTCTACAGAAAGTACAGTTAATAATTTTGAATACTTCTTGTAAAGTAAATGTTTTTTTAAGTCTCTATAATTTCTGTAGGACTTCCTTCTAAACCAAATAATTGCAGTTCCTTTTCATTTTTACAGATAGTGATATATATTCATTTAAATATTTGGTAATTTTTTCTTTGATAGTGAATTTTTCCATCCTTTGAAAAGCTGCCTATGTTAAACTTATTTTGTAGTTCCTCAAATATTATTGTCTTGCAGGATTAGATACAAATCAAGTTAGGGAATGCTTAGATTGTGGCACAGATATATATCTTGTGTTTTGTTTTGGAAGTATAAAATGCTCTCCTTAAGAGTTAAGATTTAGCTCATAATAAATATGACCTTGCAGTTTTTAAACTTCTATTTGCCCTAAGAAACTCATTCCCTAAATTAATTTTTGTATAAACAGGATGTGTGTGTTAACAATTGAATGGGTTTAGGGATTACTGAAAGTAAATATATTATCCTAAGGCTCAAATTACTTCTATAATTAAAATTTTACAAACAAACATGAATACACAATAAAAAGGTAAGCACGAGCACACACAAAGACACACGCATATACTTACAGCATTGATGCGGGATATGTAAAGCACCATGGACTGCCAGGAGAACTAACACATTTGCTTTGGGGGAAGGACAGCCAATAAAGTCCTTAGAAGTGAGGATTTTAAGACTTTGTCTAACATACTTTGGACATAATATCAATAGGGATAGGTTGTTGTAAAAGATATGATGCATTTAGATGTCAGAACAAAAGAGGAAAATCTCCAACAAGATGAATTGACACAGTGGCTTCAAATAATAGCCTTAACTAAACAATGGTTGGGAAGATAGCGCAGGGCCAGGGAGTGTTTTGTTCTGTTATTCTTAGGGCTGCTAGGAGTTGGCGCCGACTAGTCAACAGCAACTGAGCAAGAGCATTACCAACAACCAGCATCTAGATGCGATCATAATAATACCCTTTGGAGGGAGTATGACACAGCAAACACATTGATTGACTTTTGCCCTGACCAATTGTGAGCTTAGTTTTGTTTTCTTATAAGCCACCCAAGCTGTGGTACAGTAGCCCTAGAATAACGAATGACAATCCTGATTGTATCAATAATATGATGTTTTCTGAAGTTTAAAGCATGCACATTTAATTGCATATAAATTTGGAGAGAATGCAAAAACAAGTGAAATTATCTATAGCAGTGGTCCACACAGTTGCCAAAGGATCATTACGAATTCCAGAGGGCCTTGAGAAGAATGGGAATTCCAGAACAATTGATTGTGCTGGTGTGGAACTTGCGAATGGATCAAGAGGCAGTTGTGCAAACAGAACAAGGGAATACGGCATTGCTTAAAATTAGGAAAGGTGTCGGTAACGGTTGTATTCTCTCAATATATTTATTATAACTGCATGCTGAGCAAATCATCAGAGAAGCTGGATTATATGAAGAAGAGTACAGCAGCAGTATGGGAGGAAGACTTGTCAGCAGCCTTTCCTATACAAATGACACAACCTTGCTTGCTGCAAATGAGGATGCCTTGAAGCATTGGTTGATGAAGGTCAAGGATTGTAGCCTTCAGCATGGATTACAACTCAATGTAAAGAAGCCAAAATCCTCACAACTGGATAAGCAGGTAACATTATGATAAACGGAGAAAGAGTTGTCAAGGATTTTGTCTTGTTTGGATCCATAATCAATTGCTCATGAAAGCAGCACTCAGGAGATTAAAAGACATGTTGCATTAGCTAAGTCTGCTTCACGTCAACCTCTTTAGAGTCTGGGGATACAAGGTTTTATTTTGAAGACTAAGATGTGCCTGATAAAGGCCATGGTGTTTCAATTTACTCCTATGCTTGTGAAATTTGGACTTTGATTAAAAGGACGAAGAAGAATGGATATATTTGTATTATGGTGCTTGAGAAGAACGTTGGAAAAACCTTGAACGGCTAAAAGGACGAACTGATCTATCTTGGAAGAAGTGGCCAGTGTGGCTCCATTCAAGCAAGGACAGTGAGACTTCATCTCACATACTTTGGAAATGTTGTCAGGAGACACCAGTCCCTGGTGAAGGACATTACGCTTGGTAAAATACAGGGACATTGAAAAAGAGGAAGGTTCTTGAGATAGATGGACACAGTGGCTTTGATATGGGCTCAAACATAGGAAACATTGCGACAATGGCACAGGAAGAGGCAGTGTTTCCGTCTATTGTGCATAAAGTTACTATGGCTGGAACCTACTTGCTGTCAGCTAAGAGCTGTAACAGCATCTCACACTCCATATTGACATAAGTTTGCTAATCTATGAAAGTCTTGCTCAGAAGATGAAATATAATACCTTTATTGTTTGTTTCATTTTTGCAAACTAATTTATTTACATAATATGGAGAAGTAGCACTTTCCAGACTTATATATAACATATATTATATACTAATATATTATATTTTATATGATGATATATGATATATTTTATACATGTATATAAAATGAAAAAATATATATTTCAACCTTTGATTTCATATATACACCAACATTAAACTATTAAGCTACAAGTTTTGCCCAATTAAGATGTACACTGAATTATCTGCCTTTATTCTCTCCAAACTCCACAAATATCTCACTTTTGATTTACACTCTTCCAAGAAGTTAAAAAGGTTTTGGAGCCATCATTGACATCCCTGAAGTTGATGTAAATCCTGGAGTCACCACCACCAAGGTATCTTCTTCCACATCTGACCAAAGAGAATCCTTAATAAGATTTAGGGTCTATTTTAGTAATAAAACCATAAGTAGTAAGTACTGTTGTAAGTTCTTTAAATGTGTTATTTCTTCAATTATACCAATAGTAACAATGGAATTATTTGTAAAATCTTTCTTTACAGATAAATATTTTTAACTTCAGCATTATTTACAACTGAGTGGAAACCTTTAAAATTTTTTCTTCTTCTTTTCCTTTTATCACTACATCAACCTTCAAAATATTATTGATATAGATTCTCAAATACTACATACCACAATATTTTGGATAAAACACCAGTAAATTTGACAAAATCAAAGACTATTAAAATGCTGTAGTAACAAAACAACATATGTGCTTAGAGTTGTGGTGTTGTGTGTATACTGATACACTAATTGGGCTTATGAAGAAAGATGCTTAACAACAGGTATATTTTCAACATAATATGAAATTTCTTATGAAATTTTGCACAAAAATTATAGATAGTCATTCTGGTGTCTGTCCTTCTCATACTGTCAATAGATAACAGTTCTCCGCCTACCTCCCTAGGGTGAAATCTTGGGAAGAAAATGGACTTTTTTATTGCAGTGAACATAAACATGACTTTGTATGAACATTTTATTTTGATCATCTTTTCTGGTTGACAAGTACATTGCTGTCATTGTGTTATATATAGTTAATCCCAATTCATATCTATCCTATATGACACAATAGAATTGTAGAAAACAAACTTATAACCTTCAAAGTTCTCTCCATTTCACTTAATGCATTTGTCAAATCTGCAATTCCATTCTTGGAAATATTTTTTCCACTCATCTCTTTGGATAGTTGACAACACACCCCTCATTTTTTCTGCACTTCCTCTAAGTCATCAAATTGCTGTCTTTTCATGTCCCTCTTCATTCACAGAAACAAAAAGAAGTTGCATGGAGTGAGGTCAGGTGAATAAGGTATGTGGGACCAGAGAGACATGTTATTCTTAGCCAAAAACTGGCACCCAGAGATGGCTGCATGAGCAGGTGCATGGTCATGTTTGAAAAACCTGTTCTCCAACTGTTACAGATCAGGCATTTTTATGTCAAACACTGTTAAGCAATATTTTCAGAAGCTCTAAATAGAAAGCTTGATGAACAGTCTGACTTGGTGAAACTCCACATGCTCTTATCATATCAAAAAAACAAATGAGCATCATCTTGGGCTTTGATCTCACTTGATAAGTTTTGAGGGGCTAGGTGATGATGGTGTCTTCTGCTGGCTTGATTGATGTTTTGTTTTGGGGGCCTAAGAATAGCACCCTGTCTCCTCTCCAGGAATGACCTGGAAGGGGGGGCGGGAAGCCTGGATCGCTTTCGAGCTGTTCTATTCAAGAATGACTTGTTTCCAGTGGAAGCGCTTTTTCCTGGTCAGTCAGGACCCCAGGCACAGATTTCACAGAGACCTTGCTCATTCCCAAATCTCCCATTAAAATGTGCTGAACTGAGCTCCAAGATAGTCCAGATTACTCCCCCATCTCTTCAATAGTCCGCTGTTGGTCTTGGAGTATAGGTGCACAAGTTTTATAGATTCCTTTCATCCATTCTTGAAGTTGATGGATGTCCAGAATGTGGTTTGTCATCAATCAACATTTCACCTTTTGTGAAAGGAGAAAAATCACTCGTGACTTGAGTTTTTCCCCATAGCGCTGTCCTGGTAAGCTGTGTTCAACATCACATCAGTTTCTGGGACATTTTTCCAGAGCAGGAAACAAAATTTACCAGCTACACACTGTTCTCTTAATTCAGTCATTACAGAAAAACGAGACTTGAGCGAAACTGCTTTTACAAAATAATACACTGCGACCAGACAGAACCCTCCCAAGAGTAGCCACTGGGGGCAGCAACTCAGAGCCAGCTGCTGAATGCTCACCTAATGGGAAAAATGCACACGTCCAAAGCACAGCTCTGCCCAGTACAATTCTGCTGGGTTTTTTTTTTTTTTGGTACCTTGTATAACATAACCTGAAAGAACTAAAGAAAGAAAAAATCCAAGGTCTAAATTTTAACGTTGACAGTTTCAATGAGCAAAATATTCACAATAGTGGCGGTTTCATGGACAAGATATTGAATGATGCAGAAAGCATTAAAAGAAGATGGAAAGAATATGCAGTCATTGCACCAAAGATAATTTGCTGACATGCAATTAATTCAACAGGATGCATATGATCAACAACTACTGGCTTTGAATGAAGAATTCCACGCCAGGCAGAAGGCATGATTCCAAACCAAAGCTCCTGTCATTGATGGAAACAAATAGAAATCTTTCAACAAGCCGATGAAGTGCTGAAAACACTCACATTCATTTATGCCAAGAAATATGGAAGATGACTACCTGGCTCACTGACTGGAAGAGACTCATATTGAACCCATTCCAACTAAAGGGAAACCTATAGAATTCACAAATTATAGAGCAATGTATTTAATAACACATGCAATAAAAATTTACCGAGGATCATCCAGCAACAGTTGCAACAATACATTGATTGGGAGTTGGCAGAAATTCAGGCAGGATTCAGAAGAGGACATGGAACAAGAAATATCATTGCTGATGCATGTTTTCTGAAGAAAGAGATTACTAGGAAGTGGTTTATTAATGTATTCAACTGCGAGGGCCATAACAAACTATGATCCCAATTCAACCGTACAAATCTGACTAGACCAGAGGATGTACACTGGTACAGATAGGAACTGGAAATCCAGGGCGGATGATCCCTTCAGGCCCAGTGGTGAGAGTGGCGATACCGAGAGGGTGGAGGGAGGGTGGGGTAGAGAGGGAAATGAATACAAGGATCTACATATAACAGCCTCCCTGGGGGACGGACAACAGAAAAGTGGGTGAAGGGAGACGTAGGTCAGTGCAAGATATGACAAAATAATAATTTATAAATTATCAAGGGTTCATGAGGGAGGGGCAGAGGAGAGGGAGGGGAAATGAGGGGCTGATGCCAGGGGCATTAGTGGAGAGCAAATGTTTTGAGAATGATGAGGGCAATGAATGTACAAATGTGCTTTACAAAATTGATGTATGGATGGATTGTGATAAGTGTTGTATGAACCCCTAATAAAATTATTAAAACAAAACAAAATTAAAACAAACTATGAAAAACCTTGAAAAGAATGGAATTCCAGAACACTTCGTTGTGCTCATGCAGAACCTGTCCATGCATCAAGCAATGGTTCTGTAAACAGAACAGGAGAATCCTGCTGGACTATATGAAGGAGACTCTAATATCAGGACTGGAGGACACAGAAATCAAGAGGCTGAAGGGCACAAAGCACTGAGTGAAAGTGCAGCCCAAGACCCCTTTAAAGTATGGAAAAGCAAGGATACTGCTTTGAGGACCAAAGTGAGTCTCACTCAAGCCATGATATTTTTAAGAGCTTCATAAGCAGGTGAAAGTTTGACATTGGCTAAGGAAGAGTGACGAAGAATTGATGCATTTGAATTGTGCTAGGAAAGAATATTGAAAGTACCCTGGACTGCTAAAAGAATCTGCCTTGAGAAAAGTGCAGCCAGAATGCTCCTTAGAAGCAAGGATGGTAAGACTTCATCGCAAGCACTTTATTCATGTTATCAGTAGAGAGTATACCTTCTTTCTTTCTCTTTTTTCCTGCCAAATCATATTATTAGGAGCTCATACAGCTCTTATCACAATACATACATGCATCCATTGTGTCAAGCACATTTGTACATTTGTTACCATCTTCATTTCCTTTTTTAAATTAATAAATCTTTTTATTGGGGCTCATACAACTCTTATCACAATCCATACATACACCAATTGAGCAAAGCACCCTTATACATTAGTTGCCCTCGTCATTCTCAAAATTCGCCTTCCACTTGGGGTCCTGGAATCATCTCGGTTCCCTTTTTTCCCCCTCCCCGTCCCTCCCCCCTCCCCCCTTTCCCCCTGCTCCCTTAATAGTTTATCTTATTTTACACTGCCTGGCATCTCCCCTCACCCACCTTCCCATCGCCCATCTCCAAGATCGGTTCTCCCTTTCTACACCCCCTTTCCTTTCGATGTCGCCACTCCCACCGCTGGAGTTGAGGGGTTCATCCGTCCTAGATTCCCTGTATTTCCAAATCCCTACTGCACCGCTGTACATCCTCTGGTATAACCAGGTCATTTTCAAAGCCTTTTCTTCATACTTGAACACTTTGTATCAGCTCCTCATTTTTCCCCCATCCTCACCCATCCTCCCTCCCTTATGAACCCTTGATAATTTATAACATTATTTTTTTTATGTTGTACACTGACCTATGTCTCCCTTCACCCACTTTTCTGTTGTCCACCCCCCGGGGGTTATTTGTAGATCATTGTGATCATTCCCATATCTCCCCTCATTTATACTTTCAAAGCTAAAATTATTGAAGGAACAAGAGGTTACAGAGAGAAAGCTATTCTTTAGAAAACCTGCCAGAATTTGGACCTCTATCATTCTGAACTGTGATAAATTAATATATTTTGGTTATAGCAACTCTTTTGGCATGTTTTTTTGAGCAACACCATTTTCATTGCTCTTGCCTGCCACCGAGTCCATGTCAACTCATGATGGCCATGTAGGATCGTCATCTATCTAAATGGATCTTTGTTAAATATTAAACAGGACTTACTTTATATTGCCTCAATTGTTTTCTCCAACTGTTTCCTAGCTGAGACTTTGTCTTTCGACCTTTAATAATTAGTTTTATGCTTCCATTATAATATTGTTTTTTGTACATGTTTTCATAACCCAATAATGACTATGTTAAAATTTTCAATAGTTTAATTCTAAATGATAGTTTATTTTCAATTCTGATAAGATTTTCTCCATGAAATATGATAAAGGAAGAAAATTTGACATTAGTGGGAGGCATTTATATCCTTCTTGTTTATTTATTTACTTAACAGAGTGAGAATAATAATCTATTTTCTAAGATCCAAAGCTTTTCTGTGACTTCTGAAGGAAGTCCTATCTTTTTTCACTGGATAAATATGCAGGTACATTCAAAATGTCAAAACAGTTTCTTCCATGAGTTATTTATTCCTTTGTTTTAAAAAAACAGTAACAAAATTTAGCAAACCTAGAAACTAATATGTGCTTTAATAGAAATGAAAATGGTTCTATTTATTTATTTTTATTCTACATATGTATCTATATAACCTTTCTGTGTGTGCATACTGTCATTATCTAGCTGTGCATTTATGTCTCTATTGTATCTGTTCACTATATAGGTGTCTGTGTATATGTTACTATCTTCTTTTTTTGTGTCCCTGTGTGTCTCTATCTCTGTGTATCTTTGTATACATCTTTCACCTCTTCCCCACTCCTTCTCTTTTCTCATCCACCTCTGTCCTCCCTATAATCATCAAAGTCTACTTCTTCTAGTGTGAAAACCTTTTTCCTTGTTGTTTTATCCCCGCTTTAAAATTGTGGCCCCATTCAGCATTTGTCTTTATGAGGCTGACTAACTTTACTGAGGATCATTTCTTCTATTTCCATTCGTGCCATAAGCTGTTTGACAGCTTCACCTTTGTACATTAAGGATTTGTTCTATTCTGTTGTATGGTGGAGTATTTTTTCCATGTGGAATTAGTTTATATCTCACTCACATAGCCGCTTATTTATAAACAAGCCTTTAAGACCCAAGAAGTTATTTTATAAGATAACTGGGCACCATCTAATTCCTTCACCACACTTTAATATCGGCTCCTATTTTCTATGTTCCCTTTCTGAGGGCAAGTATCAAGCAGGATAAAGAGATCCTTAAATTGTTCTTAAATTGGAGCTAGGAATCAGTGAACCTCAATACTCATTCCTGGATCTATGGTTTTTAAAATCTGTCTTTGACTCCTTTTAGATACATCCTTGTCAATTTATGGTGAGAGTCTTATTGATAATATCCATGGAGCCTAGAGGTTTTCCATGAATGTTGTAATTGATTAGCCCCTTGACCTAATTGCTAAAACACACTTGAAAGAGGGATAATGGGGTAAAGTAGGCTAACTTCATATCGCATTACCTGAATTGTTCATATTGCACAGAATAAATCCTTTCACGGTTGGACACTATTTACACAAACAATGGAAGTTTGTTATCAGGGGAAACTTAGAACAATTTTAACTTAAAATATCACTCAAAGGTTTGCTAGAATATGTATATATTATTACATCATATAGGGTATGGATGCAGGAAGTCAATAACTGTCCTCCTATTCCAGAGATAAGTGTTTGGATTTTTTATATCTTTTTGCTATTGTATATCATGCTGTGATGGGTATGCATATCTTTCTTGTGTGTTTTTTTTTCTTTATTTCTTTGGGGCAATAGACTGAAAGCCATATGGCATTTTTATACACATTTATTTAATCAAGTGGCCTACTGCTCTCCATAGTTGTCATACAAATTTGCAATATCACCAGCAGTGTGTGAGGCTTCCAATCTGTCAGCATCATCTCCATCTCTTGTTAATTTGATATGCTCTTTGCTTATGTGAAAAACAATATAAATGGCAGGTAGTAATTCTTCTAACTCTGCTTCTAAGTTTTTTCACAATTTTACTATAATCCATAAAATCATTCTGTAGGAAATCCATTATTGAAAATAGAATAGACCATTTAACTTTTGCTTTATTTACAGGTACTTTATTTTGTGCCCCCATGTTTTCAGTTAAACTACTACATGACACACCTACGTATGTAGAGGTGATTGGAATGCTTTTTACAATACGTAAGATGAAATTTATTTCAGAATGTCTATCATCTGTGTCATACTGCTATTTGTTCACACAAATATGGCTTTGTTATTGTGAGTCACCTAGTGGTGCAAAAAGTCAGTGTCCTCACTTGCTACCTAACGTCTAGAACTCTGCGTCACCCACACTCACTTTGTTCTGCTTTTCCTCATTGTTTTTGTTTTGGTTCTTGTTTTTTATTGCTTTAATGTAACAATCAATAAGTGAAAAAGACTTCAGTTAACTGTGGTTTATGTATAACATGAATTTCAAAATATATTTTAACTGGTACGTTATTAAGAATAAAATATTGTAGGTTGAAAACAATATCGAACATTGTTTCCTAACTGAGGTAGTAAGTTTATTGTGCCAACCTAGCCTATTAACACATGTGGAGTTAACTGAAGGGCGGAGGGATAAATGGCTCAGTGAGCCTTGCCTTTCTATTTCTCTGGTCTCTTGCTCTCTGATGGTCAGACCCGGGTGCAGCTGCTTTAGCCAGTTCCCTGCTTCAGCTGGCAAAGCTCACTTCCTGAAGGACATCCTTGAGGAGAAGCCACATGGACCTACCTTGATGCAGCCCTGGGTGCTGGAGCAGCCGTGTGGAGACCCCTGCTAGTGCTGAGATGCTTACACACTCACTTACTCACTCACTCAGCTTTCCTCCTGCAGCCGACATCATTGCATCTGTTTTGTGAGATGGAGGAGGATTTTGTGGATAGGTGTTGGACATATGGGTTAATGGATTAATGTTGGACTTGTGGGCTTGGGTAGCACTGAGGTGGGATGTTTTCTTGATGTGCAATTAACCTTTATATATAAAACTTTCTTATACATGAGTTTCTTTGGATTTGTTTCTCTGAAGTACTCAGACTAACACACTCACTATTTTCCAAATAAAATTTGTGAATTATTATAATTTAAAGCAATGCTCCATATATATTTGAATAAAAATAAAACTTGACTATTTTGGTGGGTTCTACCTAAAGAGAAAATTGTCTGTGCTTTGATTTTTTGGTCAGTTTTGTTTCCCAATAAGATGCAATGCTAAATTTCAGTTCAGTGATAATATAGCTGCATTATACCTGTATTTACTCATCATCTCAACATCAAATGTGTTTGTGAATATAAACACATGCAGAAGTAGAGTTCGTTTTGAAAAAAATTGTCCACTAAAAAGCTTTACCGAATATTTATAGAAATAAGAAAAACACAAAACTATTTTAAAATATTATATTTGATATAGACATTTAAAGGAATACATTAAAAATAATAGATAATTCAAAATGCCTTTATGTAACTACATCTAAGTTGGGATCTGACTAGAAATACATCTTTATATTAATTCAGATTCGAATTCTAATTAATTTTATTGCACATTACCTGCCTTAATTTATTCTTATGATACCTCCTGAGTCAGACAACCCATTTGGAATTGTAGAAATTTAATTATATTAGATAATTTAGTCACTTTCAGTATTCTACTAGTTGTTCTCACAACACAGACTCAATCGTGCTTGCAAATTGAAACAAGAGGAAAACTGCTTAATATAAACAACATGTTCTTGTGTTCACTTCCTAAGCATTTCTTCCCTTCCTTACTACTTCATAGTCTTTCTAAAGTAAAATTCTTCCAAACATATTGGAAATTTTTTGTTTTCCTTCTGAGTTTTCTAATTTGATCTCCTTAAACTTTTAATAATGACAGATAATTTAGAAAGTATTAGTAAGTATAGATTATTGCAAATTCCATAGTCACACAATCCCATTCCTCTGTTAGTGTATTATACTGTGGTGCCCTATGTAGTGATGTGATGCAAGAAGCAATACCACCAATATTTCCAGTACAAAGAGGTCACACACATCATGTAATAAGATTCAGTGGAGCTGACAGAGTAAGAACAGACTATGAAGAAGGCTGGAATGGGCTGTCCATTTCTGAGAGAGTAGCCAGGGGAAACTTTATGATAGCATCGAGCTATTGTCTGATACATTGCCTGCAAGTGACTCCCTCAGGTTGGAGGGAAGAACTGTCTCTTCAAAGTTGAGTTAACTTTAATGACATGAATGCAGTCAAATTTTCACAATCTTCCACGTGAGGCACATTTGATAAGCAAAAGCTGAAAATATCCATTAATACTTAGAACTTGAGATATGCTTTTTATGAATCTATTAACATTTGAACTTTACAAAAATAACACTGAAGTTATAAATATAGATATCCTAGGTATTGCTCATCTGCACTGGAGTACAATTAGTAATTTTGCATCAAAGAGTCATATGATTTACTATGCCAACATGGAGAAACTCAAGGAGAGTTGTGTCCCACTCATCATCTGAAAGATTATTTCAAGATATACTATGCAATATAATATTCATTGACATTCAACCTTTTGAAAAGAGAGCAAATGACCAGGAATTGATGGCTCTGAAGAAAGAAGTCCAAGTTGCACGGAAGGCATTAGTGAAATCAAAACGTGAAGAATTGATAATACCAATAGAATAAAAAAACCTTCCCCAAACAAAAATCCCACCTTATGCAATACTGGAAGCACTCCTGTGTACTGGGAAATTTAGAAGATAGCTCCTGGCCAACTCATTGGAAGACATGCAGACTTGTGCCCATTTTAAAGAAAATTACTATCAGAATGCAACCCCCCCCTAAAAAAAACCCAAAGCTCCCAATATCAATAATATCACAAGCAGGTAAAATTTTGCTGAAGACAAATCTCTAAATGTTTGTAAGAGTACATTGATAGAGAGCTACTGGAAATGCAAGCTGGTTCAGATGAGGATTTACAATAAAGGATTTCATTCATGATGTCAAATGGTTCTTGGTTGAGAATCTAGAAAACTAGAACGATGTTTAATTGAAAATGAATTCAATTCTTTATCTCACAACAACTATCAAGAAAATTGTGGGAATAGGAATTCTACACACTTAAGTATGCCCAATCAAAACCTAGACCAAGAGGCATTTTTAAATTTGAATAAGGAAATTTTACATAATTTAAAATCAGGAATGGTTTATGTCAAGGTTGTATACTCATTATATGTAATCAGTCTGTGTGCTGAGCAAATTATCTGAGAAACTGACCTATGAAAAAAGGAATGTAGAATCAAGATCGGAGGAAGATTTATTAACAACCTAAGATATGGAGATGACATTATCGTCCTTGCTGGAAACCAAGGGAACTTAAAATCAGTACTCATGAAGCAGCAGTCAGGAAAAATCAGAGGACGTACTGTGCTGGACAACTATGTTTTAGAAAACATCTTTAAAGTGTTAAACAGCAAAGGTGTCATTCTGAGGATTAAGGTGCACCTGACCCAAATGATATTTTCCCTTGGCTCATATGTAGGTGAAAGTTGAATTGAATGAGGAATAATGAAAAAGACTAGATGTATTTGAATTATGGTGCTGACAAAATCTATTGTATCATGGACTACAAAGAGAGCAAATCTATCCTGGAAGAAGAATAGCCAGAGCGCTCCTTACAGGCAAGTATGGTGAGGACTCATGTCCTTTAGACATCTTGTCAGGAGAACCAGTACCTTGAGAAGGACATCATGCCTACCTAGTAAGGTAGAGAGGCAGCAAAAAGGAGGAAGGGTGTTGAAAGGATGGATTGACAAAGTGACTGTCCCAATGGATTCAAACATGGGCACAAAGGATGATGCAGGATGAGGTGGCATTTTGTCCTGTTGTTCATAGGGTCACTAAGTACACACTATGTGTGTAGGGAAAATTCTATGATTTACCTTTAATTCTCAAATGCTAGATTAAAAACAACAATGAAGCCTAAAATAAATTTTACCTTAAATTTTGAAAATTACAAGATGCACAATCATTGAAACCAAAATAAAATATAAAGTAGAGAAATTGAAAAATGATATCATATTTTTCCAAAATTGAAATTTGTCATTCATACAGAATCTAAGACAATTTAGAATGTAATGGCATCATGCCCTCCTCGATGCTCACCTTCATGAGATGATCACTAAAGATAAGGGTGCTACAACAAAGTGTGGTGAAGAAAGCTGCCGGTGCCTATCAATCACATTAGTGTGTGGGTCTTAAAAGCTTGAATTCAAACAAGCAGCCATTAAACGAGGCGTCAACTAAGTCCACATGGAAGAAGCACACCAGCTTGTGTGATCTAAAGTTGACAATTATGAAATTTGAATATGGCAGCCAGAAAAGCATCAGAGCAAACATTTGTGGAGGGCTATCAGGGCTGGTGGGAGCCCCAAACGCATCTGCATAGTATCTTGTCAGACTGAGCAACTAGCAGATTGCTCCAGCCACAGCAAGTGTCTCCACCAACCCTACTGTCAGGCAGAGACCATTTATGCTGCATTGAACTTGATCCTTGGCCAGTTGACTGCCCTGTAAATGTGATCTGAATTTGTTTTGTTTGCAAGTATCTCTTACTGGTTTCATGACAGAAATTTCTTCCCTGGCTTTTTAAATGTTGTTGGGGATCTTTTTTTTCTTCTGCATTTTATATATATTTGTCTGTATACTTTATTTTTTTATTATTACCACCCTAGTGAGATTTTGTTTTTAATTGTTTTCTGTTGGATCTCCCAGCTGTGAAGCACAGGAGGAGTGGATGCATAATGATAATAACTGCTACAAGGGGATACAGGGAATACAGGGGTGAGGGGTGGATAATAGGGAGCGAAAGGGAATTTCTGGAGTAAACAATGAAGATGGGAGAAGGGAAGGAGCACCAGAATGTATTGTGATTGTATAACTTAGCTTAATGGGGATTTAATGGTGGGGGGTGGTGCTCTAAAATGAGTGTGGGTGATTGTACAATTCTCCTTGATATGATCAAATGATTAAACTATTGAATCATGTGATATGTAGCTTATTTGCCAATAAAACTGTTGGAAAAAATAATTTAATGAAAGAATTCTTATTCATAAATTAAAGAATTGTGATTCACTTATTTTGTAAAGTTGATATCAAAAGGAATAGAAGGTCTAAATAGTTACAGCTCATTTTTATCGAGTCTATCCTGGCTCATAGCGACCCTAGAGGGAAGGGAAAATTGTCCTTGTGGGTTTCCAAGGAAGTAACTCTTTTGTTTGCTTATTTTTTATTGTTATTGTTTGACTGTAACTGTTTATGGGAGTAGAAAATCGTGTCTTTCTCTCAAAATAGTTATATGTATACACTTAAAAATTGGAGACTCTCCTTAAATATGTTGCCATCTAAAACACTGTCTCCACTGTCATAAACAGCGCCTTCACTGGTGCTTCCTTCAAAAATTTACATAATAATACTTGTAAAATCTTTTAAATGTGTAAAATAATCATTTAAAATTATTTTAAAATGAGCAAGCATTTCCAATATATTTTCATGAAGAAACACAGCCATTGTTTTTTGCAATTGACATCTTTGGGGAAATGTGCATACTCAAATCTAAAAAGAATTAATTCATGGATTTTAAAATATTGTTTACATAGTATTAAATATCAGTCTACGTTCATTTTACTACAGTAGCAACAAACAGTATGAAGATGATATTTGGAAATACTTTCACCATGCTCCCTCACATTCTTAAGAAGGTGGTGTTTAAGGTATGTCAACTAGACACTCATGGGTATGGGGAGAGGTGGAGCCCACTCTATGAATTGAGTCCAGCCTAACGACACTTCCTTGGTGTCATAAGGCTTTTTCTATAAGATAGACCAAGTGGAGTTGAAATATTTTTGGCATTGTGTCTTCTCCCAGAGCTGGATTTTGTATCTGGTTCCTTGGTCTCCTGTTGAGTTGCCTGTTGATGCAAGAAGGTGTCAGCTGAGGACTGTCATAGGTAGATTCATTCTGCCAACTTTGAACCTCTGCATCCACTAGCCCTCTCCTGGCTCTGATTTGTCATCTTGCTTACTGTTCATCAGCTTTCAGGAGTCAGAGGAAACCTGACTTGAACTGGATTGGATTCAACTGTTTCTACAACTTTGTGAGCAATTTCTTGCTATAAATTTCTTTCTATAGTCATCACACACATGCATCCCTGATTTTGCTTCTCTAGAGAACTCAATATAGACCACAAAACAGAGGTATATAGAGAGGGCAGCCCTTTCCAGAATGCTCATTCACAAAGGCCAAACTATCCCTGCTGGACTAAAACATGTCATCAAAGGCAAAGAGTATGACAATGGCAAATATATCGTAGTCTTGAATTGCCCTTCATTGGATGCCCTCCAAGCAAGAATTGTGCACTGAAGTCCAACCACTTTCACATGCCTATGACTGTGAACCAGGGAAGTGAATTTCCTTGTTCAGACAAATTGCACTGTAGGGTGGACTGCTGAGGTTGGAGTAATGCAAAAATGCGGCACCTTGTCATTTGACTTACTTTTGATCCAATGTGTATTTGTTTCCCTTTTTAAAAGCTATTTTCTGCTTTCTTTTCTACTGAAGTTTTTATCTATTTTATTTTGAGATTTTAAAAAATGTTTTCTTTTTGTGTTTGCCGTCCAGGATAGGACACTATATTGAGACAGCAACTGGATGAACTTTCCTAGAAGTGTGACTGAGAAGCTTGTTGGGGAATGAGGAGCTATTGAATATGACTTATCTATTAAAATGTATGATATATGAATTATATTTAAATACAATTGTTAATTAAGCATACATCTAGCAAAAGAAGTAGTAATACTCTAAATTTAAAATTGCAAATTAAAAAAATTGTTTTATTAAGGGCTCATACAACTCTTATCACAATCCATACATATATCAATTGTGTAAAGCACATCTGTACATTCATTGCCCTTATCAGTCTCAAAACATTTGCTCTCCACCTAAGCCCCTGGCATCAGCTCCTCATTTTTCCCCTCCATCCCTCCTGCCCCCTCCCTCATGAACCCTTGATAATTTATAAATTATTATTTTGTCATATCTTTCACTGTCCAACGTCTGTCTCCCTTCACCCACTTTTCTGTTTACCATTCCCCAGGGAGGAGATTATATGTAGATCCTTATAATCAGTTCCCCCTGTCCAACGGACCCTCCATCTACGCTCCCTGTGTTTCCAGCTCCTATCTGTACCAGTGTACATCCTCTGGTCTAGCTAGACTTGTAAGGCAGAATTAGGATCATGATAGTTGGGGGGGCATATTTAGGAACTAGAGGAAAGTTGTATGTTTCAATGTTGCTACATCACACTGCCTGACTGGCTCATCTCCTCCCTGAGATCCTTCTGTAAGGAGATGTCCTGTGGCCTACAAATGGGCTTTGGGTCTCTACTTGGCACCCCCCCCCCCTCATTCACAATGATAGGATTTTTTTGTTCTGATGATACCTGATCCTTCGACACCTCGTTATTGCATATGCTGGTGTGCTTCTTCCATGTGGGCTTTGAGCTAGGTAGCTGCTTATTTACCTTCAAGCCTTTAAGACCATGGATGCTGTATTTTTTGATAGCCAGGCACCATCAGCTTTCTTCGCCACATTTGTTTATGCACCCATTTGTCTTCAGCGATCGTATCAAGGAGGTGAGCACACAGTGATATGATTTCTTGTTCTTTGATGCCTGATAACTTATCCCTTCAGCACACAGGCTGGTGTGCTTCTTCCCAGGGACAAGAGAACAACAAGTGATCCTAATAGGTGGTGAGGAGGATGTAGGAAGTCTGGTAGGGCGTGATCAAGGGTAATGTAATTAAGAGGAATTACTGAAACCCAAATTAAGACTGAACATGATAGTGGGACAAGAAGAAAGTCAAAGGAAATAGAGGTAAGAGCTAGGAGGCAAAGGGCATTTATAGAGGTCTAAAGAAAGGCAAGTACATATATAAACATATTTATGTATGAGGATGGGGAAATAGATCTATATGCTTATATTTATAGGTTTAGTATTAAGGTAACAGGACATTGGGCCTCAACTCAAGTACTCCCTCAATGCAAGAATACTTTCTTCTATTAAATTGGCATTCTATGATGCTCACCTTCCTGACACAATCGCCGAAGAAAAAGGAGGTGAATAAGCAAATGTGGTGAAGAAAGCGGATGGTGCCTGGCTATCAAAAGATATAGTGCCTGTGGTCTTAAAAGGCTTGAAGATAAACAAGCGGCCATGTAGCTCAGAGGCAATAAAATTGTAAATTTTTAATGAGAAAAATTAGACAAACTCTAAGTTAATAAAGTGATTATGCTTTATTGTAAGGAGGGTTCTGGGCTTCTTAGAGGCCTTTCAAATGCAGAAGAGGAGAAAGTGAGACCGACACAGGCAGACCAGAAAACAGATAGACTGTATTCCTCACTGTTTCCAGATGAATAAAAATTACTCAGCACACCTGATACAGATCCACACAGGAGGTAACAAAGATGGAACATAGTACATTAAGTAATGGGGGATGATAGGAGATATATAATAAATATAGACATATTTATTTATTCTATAGACATATTTTTATTGTCTGTAGATGATGATCACTAGAAACCCTTCTACATTTAATTTTTTATGTTACCAGATCACCAAGCTCTATATTACCATCTTAGAGAGGACCATGTATCATCTATTGATTCTGAAATTTGAAGTAATTACATGAAACAGTAGATTAATTTGTTAAATGGCACTATTAATAAGGAGTTACACACTTCCAAATAATAGAGGGGAAAAGTTATCTATATTTGGTACAGCATTCTGCTATACTTCAACAGGAATTGTTCTTTGTTCATCAAAGTCAATATACCTTTTCTTCTGCCAACAGACTATACATCCTGTGTCCTTTTGGAGTTAGATTGAGCAATGAATTAAATTACGGCTAATGAAATGTGGGGAAGTGATATGTAGTGCTTTACTGGTAGCCCATATGTATTTTCCACAGAGTATTTCATATGTCCTCCCCTCTGCAATTTGCTTATCTATTAAAGTTGTTACATGACACATTTCAATCCCCTTAGTGATAGTTTTTGTCACTTAATAAATGTGTGAGGATACATGTCCCCTGGTGAATAGGCCCATTTGCTTTCAGATGCACATTGGATTGTGATAAGAAGCAAATGAATCTTCTATTAATAAGCCTTTGAGACTTAGGGATTTTTAATGAGGCAGTCACTATTCCTTTCTTGAATAATTAAACCCATGACTGTAACATTTCTAATATTTCAATAGCCATTAATGAGAAAAATTCAATTTTATCATGATTTTACTTTTTAAAAAAGATTGTTTCCTTTATTGTTGTGTAGTTATATCTAGTCTTAAAAGTTATAGTTATTTGAACTATTCAATTACTGTGAATCATTTTTATCTCAGTTCTCATATACATATTGATGCTTACAATAGAATATTATAGTTATGTGCATAATTAATTACTCAATACATTGAGTTCTAACTTTTAATCTGTCATATAAATACTTTTTAAGAGAAAATTTTCACTTTGCTCTCACATATTTTCAGTGTCACTTTTGCTGTAATGACTTTTTACAACAATAGCCACATAATAGAATACAATGAAATGAATGCTTCAATAATACCTCAAACACATTGCAGAAGCAGCCATAATGCAAGCAAATGGATAATCTGTGGAGCATTTATATTAGGTTCCAGACTAGCCAGAGACACGAGTACCTGTAAAATCATGTTATTTCTAAACCTGGAAATATAGGGGAAATATAAGAGGCAGACATAAGCTTTTCTGCAGAGATAAAATGAGGTTTTAAAAACCAGAAAGAAGACAATTTTAGTCAATGTGTTATTGATTTTAAAGTCAATATATACCTAAAAGAAATTCAAAACCATCCCACAGGAGCATATGTTTAATGATGTGAATAATTAAAATAACCTCATAAAAATTAAGCAAAATTGAAGAAAAATCTGAAAATAGTGGGTAAATGTTTATCTTAAATTTGGGAGGGTATGGATAGGGGAATATTAAGTCTCATAGTCATAGAGTAAGTATATCTATTCAGGAAAAATAATTCCTAAAACACAGAGCAGCAACTGCTGAGTGATCTCTTAGCAGAGAATCACAATAAACAAATCACTCAATGGTGATAGAAACTTTAAAGATTGATTCCCTGGGCAAAACAGAACAAAAACGAGGAGGTTGCAGGGTGGATGAATTTCATATAGCTAAACTATCTTCACAACTCTGCAAACATTTTTCCAGAATATAAGACCCAAAATCCCGCAGGAATAGCCACATGGAGATGAAAGCCAGAGAATAGAGCAATGTATGTGGTGGGAGAGGAAACCAGCACTGCCCCCCCACCCCCCACCGAATGGGGTCTAAGGAACGTTGTACATTTAGTTTAAATAAATGTGTCAGACAAAGAATATAGTATGCTCACTTCTTCCATGGCGTCAGGACCAAGAGACAGCTAATACATCCGTTCACAGGCTGATATATTCTCAGGACATGCAGACCTCCTTAATTACACATGTAACAAGTTGGGCAGCATCTGAACCTTAGAGGTCCCTGACTTTCTTGGAGGAGAAACCCAATACTAGTATTGGGCATAGGCAGAGGGGAGTTGACTGCCGCTTGAGCAGGCACAAAAGACACATGTCTGCACCTACAGAGACCTCTGCCCGCACAGTGCTTGTACATTAAGGTAGCACTCTATTGGAGGGTATGGTGGGGATGAATTTTAATTAGGGGAATGTGATTGGGACTCTTCTCCAACCCATAAAGGTGAAGGCCTCCCTGACCTTCTAGGTGTCTTTAATCATGAGCATAGATAATTTGTTTGCCTGTATTCTCTCCCTGGTCATGTTTCCCACATGAGGATGAGCAAGATTATCCTCCAAATTTTCCTTAGAACAGTACGAACCCACTATTATAAAATCATATCAGATTCATTGTGACTGTGTATAGGCTTCTGAAAATGTAAACCTCTACAGGAGAGCCTCATCACTGTCCCACAGAGAGGCTAGGAGGCTCACACAACCAATACAATAGTGCATGCCGTAGCCTCAGTGCATTAAGGCTCCTTAGGATGCACATACTCCTGCAAAGAAGTGGATTTCTAACTGACAAAGAGAAATGGACACTAAATTAGCAAGCATCTCTCAAAATTAGATTTCAGAAAAAGGAAAATCAAGATAAATGTTGCACCAAAAGTATAGGCATAAATTACGAACATTATTCTAGATTACAAAACACATGTATGAAGAAAAATTGGATTAAATCTATTTTTAAATTTACTGTAATATTTTCCTACCGTTACTTGCTTTTGGCTAGTATTTGCCTGATGCCTTCCTGTGAATTTAAAATTTTTTATTCTTATTGTGTTAGCTTTGAGTATGTATATTAAAGTAGATGTCCATGTATCATTCATCATTTATGTGGTTAGAATTAAAGTGCAATACTTCTCATTTGAATATAGTCATCTAAAACATTCACCTTATTGTGGTTGCTTATGGTCATACTTTATTGGGCTTTCGATCCCTGTAAACAGTCCCAGTCTCAGAAACCCTCAGGGGCCACTCTGAGTCAGCACTGGCTCCTTGGCAAAGAACTTTTGGGAGCATTGCCACTACTTATTTTATGTTTGAAACTCATCATGGATTCTAAATTCCCTTTTTAAAGATTTGTTGTTTGATTAAAATCTGTTTGTTATGTACTTTTTAGAGTTAGAATTTATGTCCCACTTAGTAATTTTAGTGCTGGAAGAATATCATCAAACAGTATTTAGGTACTTAATCCTTAGAAAAATAAATTAATAAAAGTATTATACTGCAACTCAATATTCTTAAACTAATTATTTAAAATTGGGAAATTACGTCCCGCGGTGGTGGGCCGGGCCCGGGGAGGAGGATGCGGCACTCCACGTGGCCTTGGCCTTGGTTTGGGCTGGGGCTCAGCTGGGGCGTCCTCCTGGCAGGGCTTGCGGAGGCACAGGGCAGGGTGCAGCCGCCGGAACAGAGCCGGCCGTACGCCCTGCTGCGCGGGCAGAACCTAGTGTTGTTGGGCACCGTGTTCAGCATCCTGCTGGTCATCATGGTCCTTGTGGCATTTTGTGTCTACAAGCCCATTCGGGGGCGGTGACCGGGAACGGGCAGGCACTCTTCCAAGGATTTGGAAACAGGACGACGGTCCCAGGCTGGCCGGGGGACGAGCAGGACTCAGAACGTCCCCACTAGGAAAGGACCGATGGTCTGGACGGTTGGTAAACTCATGGCTCAGAGAAAGACCAAACAGAAAATGTACTAGCAATGATTGCCCCCACCCCCCTCAAATTGTAACGCCAGTAACTGCCCGCTCTGCTCGTCCATGCTTGACTTTTTTTATGTATCTGGTTCGACTTGTTAAGAATAAGGCTGGGAGTGCCAGTGTCCAGGTGGAGTGCCCGCAAGAAACCAAACTGGTGCATCTGTCAGACGCACCGGGAATGACTGATGGCCAATGTGTTCCTAAGGGGGCGGAAACCGTGAGGGCGCCCTGCTTAGGCACCACGGTGTCCCAGTGGGGTAAGAGCTCATTTCTGCCCAATGGGCCATGAACCAGATGTTCTGCCCCCACTCAGCAGAACGGAAGGCACTGGCTGCAGAGCCGGCTCGATGGCGTCTGGGAGGCCTGGGCCACTGTTCCGTGGGCATTCAACTGGAAATGTGGCCAGCTAACTAACCCCACTGAGAAAGCTCTCCACCCTGGTTCAAACACTGGTCTCCTTTGTTCTAAACACGTTTGTCTAGCTCGGGGCCTAGGGACGGTGAAGGTTTGGGGTCTTGAAGAGACTCCATGGGAGTTCCTGTGAGCCAGAGAGGAAGGGCTCTCCTGCGGCAGTGTGAGGTCGAGAGATCCAGGCAGGGTGACAGGCTGGCGGGCGTGTGCAGAACGTGTCTCATCTCGGCTTTGAACGTGCTGCTATTTTACATCGTCCGTGAACGGGGCCCCCACCCCACCCCCGTTGAAACACTTTTGTGCTTACAAAGAGCTTATGGGTATTTATTTTGAAGGTGCTAGGTTGGTTGGTTATTGAATGGAAATAAATGCGTTTCTTGCAGTCCATGCAAGCTGCAAGCCCAGTGTTGAGTTGCTTCTGACTCTGAGCCACCCTATTGGAGGGTCAAGGCTATCGCTCCCTGGGAGCAGGGAGCAACTGGCTGCCGGGGTCTAAACAGCTGGCCTTGGAGGTCGAAGCTGAACGTTGTCACCACTGGGCCATCAGGGCATTCCAGCACAGCACTGACTTTTTTTTTAACCTGCTGTTAATGTGAAATAACTGATGTGCGGGACTTTGTTTATACTTTTGTTCACATTGAGCCAATGAAACGCGCGCTTTTCTGTCCCTTCCAAGCCCACGTCAAGGAAAACGAGAATAGAGCCCTCCCTGCCTGTTAAAAAAAAATTGGCAAATTACATAATTAGCACAACGAAATATTTGAACTTCTGAAAATTTAAAACATTAAAATACACAATTTAATATATTTGTAACTAAATAATATTGAACATATATGATTAATTTATGTATTTGTTAAAAGAGAAAGTTAATATAAAAATGTTAAAAATTGAAACCTTTTTTCAAAATGTAGAATATAAAACATTTCAAAATATGAAAATGATAGCATAATTCAATATTTTTGTTTTTAAAAATATGTAAATGTTTATATATTGGATCCTCTAAATTAAATAATTTTGTGGCAACTTCTCCAATAAGAAAGAGCTTTTATATTTACACTAGCCAGGTACAATTTTTAAACTTTTTATAAGACAATGAGACATTTTGATGATGCAGACTCTGCTTTTGATCAAAGAAAGCATCTGCAGTATTTTTATTGTCATCTCTGTTTTAATCATGCAGGATAACCTGTATCATTGTGAGCCCACACATTTCCATATAGTGCTTATTCCAAGTCTTTCGAATAAGAGGATGAATTATTGTTGCAATTGAAACCTCATTTAGTAAAGTATAATTATCTTCCTTTGTGGGAGGATTTTGTGGCTAAGAAGAACTCCTTCTATACTAATATGCCTTCTTGCATTCAAAATAGTATTGTATGTTTTCCAGGGGGTATATCAAGAATTGCAATTTCTTAAAATGTGAATCTCAGTGCACACTCTCCTGGTGGGGAAGGGGAATCAAATTGTTCAGGATACACAATAAAAGCATACACAGCAATGGTTACAGCATAACTAGGACTGTGCACGTTATTTTAGGAGTAAATAACTTACAAGACAACAGAATACGCTGTGGTGTCAGTACTTAAACGGAGTTCACACCTGCGTGGAGAGTCACGGGCATACATCAGGAACGGAGAAGAGAAGGACAGGGTCGAAGCGGGGAATGAGCACACTTACGTCTGCTGCGGTTCATCTTCAGAAATAGAGCATCATCACCAGCATAACAACGACACTGAAATTTTATGTATGTATATATGCATGTATGTATTTTTATTTATAAATCATTACTAGGGGCTCTTATAGTTCTTATAACATTCCACACACCAATTGTATCAAGCATATTTGCCCATATGTTGCCATCATAATTCTGTAAACATTTACTTTCTATTTGAGCCCTTGGTATCCGCTCCTCTTTTTACCCTCCCTCCTCACTTCCCCCTGAAATTTTAATAGCAATTCAAATGGACGATGCATCAAAATATGCGTAGGATCTAAAATGATATTTTCCTGTAGTCATCAGTTCTAGAGGGAAGGGAGGCTTTCTTTGGAGCAAACTTCCTTGGAGTTTGCTGGTGATGAAGAGAAATTAACAGTGTGTATGGTCAAAGTTTACTGAAATTAGAAAATGAAGAAAACATATCAGAACAAATTATTGATGATAATGTCTCAATTCACTGCAGAAACAGAAAAAGAAAGGAAGGGATGATAGATGTCACCAGGCACCCATTCCACAGAACCTTTTCCCATTGCTAGTAACACTAAATTCAACACATATAATCAGCAACAACTATGAAGTAAGAATAATACACGCATTAAAGTAATGTCAGAAAAAATGTACACACAACATTTTTAACAAAAACTGTTCTTAAAATCAATATCAGAGATAAAGAAATATTCAACACACATTTTCTTAGGCAATAAATGTAATTAGACAAAATGTGCAGTAACCAAAGATGATCCAAAACAAACATAGAACCTTAGAATATAAATGGATAAGCAATAGAATATAAAAAGGAACTGACTAAATCCACTGAAGAAATGAAAGCAAATCAGTAATCTCAAAAATAAAGACCAAATTACAAGTCCTCTAAAGGAGAGTAAATCAAACTAAAATTTTAATATGCCATTTGGAAAATAAAAGGAAAACTATGAAAAAAGTCAAAAGTAAAATAACCATGCATACACACCGACCAAATAACCTTAAAATTTATAGAAAATGAAAGCAAGTGAATTTTTATAGAATGCATGAAAAGGTAAGTCTAATTAAAATCTTTATTTTATAACAATTAATGAATTAAAATACTTTAAAGTTTCCTAAAGCTAATGCTATTGCATTGGGCACGTTTGCTGTGTAAGACCTCTTTCAAGTGTGGAAAAGCAAGGATGTTTCCTTGAGGTCTGACCTAAACCCTGGTATTGCCAGTTGCCTCATATGCATGTGAAAGTGGGACAGAGAATAAGGAAGATCAATTAGGAATTGCTGCATTTAAACTATGGTGTTGGCAAAGAATACTAAAATTACCTTGGATTGCCAAAAGAACAAACAGATTTATCTTGGAAGAAGTACACCCCGAATAGTCCTTTAGGGCAAGGATGGAGGGACTTTATCTCAGAAATGTGAACAAGTGGTCAGGAGAGACCGGACCTGGAGACGGACACAGGACTTGTTAGAGTAGAGGGGAAGTGAGAGAGAAAAAGGCCTTCGAGGAGAGGACTTGAAAGAATGCCTGAAAAGATGGGCTTCAATGTGCCAATTGTGAGGTTGGCCCAGCACCCAGCAGTGTTTCCTTCTGTCTTACATAGTGTTGATAGTGGTCAGAATCCCCTAGATGGGAACTAATGACAACAACAACAACAACAACAACAACGCTCACCATAAGGTCAGCATTCCATGCCCACATTCTTCTCTGGGAGTCAAAGATGAGGTTGTTTGCTCTTGAAAAGATGTATGACCTAGAAAACCTGAAGGTCATTATCTTTCCGGTCGGGTCTGTGTTAGGCCAGATTGGCTAGACAAGAAATCCAGGGACATTTCATACATGTGTGAGATGTCTCTCAGCTTTGTATCAAGTAGTAATTATGCATCAATAAAACATCCCAGCCCAGACAAACTGAAGTCCAGAAGTCCAATACTGGTCTATACATCTCTCTTCATCCTCTCAAGGCCACAGGCAATGATGCAGAATGCAGGAACATCACCAGTGGTGCGTGCTAAATCTTGTGGATCCAATGGTGTTGGATGCAACGTCAGGGTTTGTGCTGGTCTCAGCATGATTTGTCGACAGGAAGGTGAAGGCAGACAAAGAGGAGACACAGGACCCTCCTTATGCAAAGGTCACACCCACAAGGAGACACATTAGGCTGTAAACTGATTGACCGGCTAGACTCCATCCCTAAGTTGACACAAAGTTATGGATCTACCAAGGGTCACTATGAGGGGCCCTGATGGCATCATGGGTAACAGGATGTCTTGCCAGCTGCAAGGCCAGAAGTTTGAAACCATCAGCTCCTCCACGGGAGAAAGATAAGGCTTCCTATTCCCCAAAAGAGGTACAGTTCTGGAAACCCACAAGGGCAGTTCTACCCTGCTCCATAGGGTCACTATAAGTCAGAATTAATTTGATAGCAGTGAGTTTGGTTTTATAGGGTAACTGTGCATGAGAACCAACTCAATTGCAATTGATGTACAGCAGTGGTTCTCAACCTTCCTAATGCCATGGCCCTTTAATACGGTTCCTCATTATTTTGTGGCTACTTCATCACTGTCATTTTTCTACTGTTATGAATCGGCTGACCCCTGTGACAGGGTCTTCGACTTCTAAAAAGGTCGTGACACACAAGTTGAGAACTGCTGATGTAGAGCCTGAAAGAACACACAATCCTTAAGACCAAATATTAAAGACATTAAATCTCTAGAACAACAAATAATTCATTGAGCATGTTAAATTCTAATGTAAGGCTGCAATCAGTAATATCCAGATTGCAGAAATTAGAGATGTCAGTGGGTTTCTTCAGGAAATGAACATCAAGGAGTATAAAGAAATATGGAGGGAAGGTCTACAATCTAAAAGAGGCATTAAAGATATACCAGCCAACATGAGGTTTTTATTTGGATTGTACATCAGAACTTATATTTTCAGACATTTGAAAATTTTAGCACTAAATGGATCATTCATGGTAAGTGAACTATTTTTCATTCTTTTAAACACAGTTTTGTCATGGTCTTAATGTTGTAAAATAATAGGACAAGCCCCCCGCCCCCCCTGCCCGCTGCTTCTTTTTCTTGTAGAGATTGGATTTCACACCTAATATTTCCTTTCTAGTTTCATGAAGCTCAAGCACCATCATGTGGCTGCAGGCATGCGGAAAGTTAAGGTGAAAGTTAAGGATTCTCTGGAGTCTGCAGGTAAAATTCTCTTGCATGACCTTACACTGTCTATTCGCTTCCCAAGCCTTTGGAGTTGGCAAGCTATTCCCTCGGGCCTTATCCTTTGCTCCTTCAGCCCATGTTGCTTGTGTTCTGCAGACAGTTTATTGCTCTCAGCAAAGAAACAGTTGGATCTTCAAAAATCAGTGCCCAGGCTTTCCCAGTGAGTTTACTTAAGAAATGAAATTATATGTTAGGGATTATATGTATAATTATGGGATTCAACTTGGTTGTCGTTATTAGGTGCCATTAAGTTGGATCTGACAGACCATGCAAAAGAATGAATGAAACATTGCCCAGCATTGAACCATCTACATAATCATCGCTGTGGTTTCCCAGCCATTGTGGGTCATCCCTTTGACGGTCTCTTTGAGTGTCTTTCTACCTTTCACCAATCCTCAACAACAAACACTGAATAAACCTAGTAGTTGAGAGTTAACTTTTTTTTTTTGAGCTACATTGGATAAAGTGTTGAGCAAAACCATGCCACCACAACTATTCTACAGAAGCAGGGACAATGCGAAGTTTGGTTCAAACATTGATACTACAGTCCAAGGTTTAGAGCCTATTTGCTTTAGGCAAGACATTTTTCTTTCTTACTCTCAAAATAGCACAGGCAAATGGAAACTCTGTTAGACGTATATGTAAACTTAAGAATTTGTCCCACAAACTTTGAGTAAAAAACAAAATAGCATTGTCTAGTAATTTCAGTCTCATTGTCCTTTACCAATATAGGGAGTTCTAAAATAAACATTCTTCAAAATCACACGTGGCAGAAAGTTTCAGAAACTCATTTTTTTAAAGAAATTCATTCTATAAATAAAAGCGTGTTTAAAGGTCGAGAAAAAAATGGGCATTCATAGAGAAATATTTAATATAAGTAATTTTGAGATAATTAGATAAATTCAATTTTCTAAAAGAAAAAATCACTATAAAATATATATTACAAAATAAGAATCTCTGGGCTAAGAATTTTTTACAAGTATTTTGCTGCTTTACATTAAAAAAACAATAAAACTTTTTTTCATGAAAAAATGTTGCTTGTGGTTTCAAAAAGTTTGTAGCATATGGAATTGAAAGATATTGATATTTTTCCCTGAAATTTTGAAGACCCTTCACATTTATTCTATAAAATATATGAGAAAAAAATTTAATGTCAGAAAAATAAAAATTCTAATGGTTATAAAGTTATTTTTGTTAAAGTTAATGCTATATTTTCTCTCCTAGGAAAGTATAAAATATAAATGAAGTAGCACTGTATTTTCCACCACAACATTTCCTATAGTAAAGTCATAATTTTCAATTTTTCATCAGTGTAAACAATGAACTTTCAGCTGAATTATTCAAATGATACTATTCTCTTTGGCTGCTCACTAGAGTCTTCAATGTAAGTAGGTCTGGAATTTACTCGAATGTTTCTTTTCCATTGGGCTAATTTATTTTGAAAGTCCCTGGGGTTACAAGAGGCTAAGCCCTGAGCTCCTAACCGAAAAACCAAATGCAGAGCAGCCAGCTGTCCCCCAAAGCCAAGAGCCGGCCATTATGTTCCTGTCAGGGACACAGCAGAAAAGACCCATGGGAAGTGCTGGTATGCTAAGATGGGCTCATTAGGAGTGGAACATGCGCTTGATACCAACATAAACACCAAGGCAAGTTCAAAGAAAGCATCGACTTTTCTTATGGAATACTTGGCACTTTATTTGAAATGAACATTTTATTCTATTGGATAAACATGAGAACACCAGTAAGTTTCTATGTTAATAATTTCAATTTGAATGTACTCCACTAAAACTCTATAACTAGTTAAGTATTTCTATGTGTGAATTTTATTATTAAATGGCAAAAAGCAAACTCACATTATACAATTAAGACATGCAAAGAGCACATTATTGTTTAGCCCAAATTATTTATCAATTTTAGCATTTCTGTCTTTCAAAGTGAGGACAGAAATTCTTACATTTTATTGCAGCAGAAGTGGGGAAAAATAAAAGGAGTCATAATTTGTGTTATTTTTCAAAGAATATTTATCCCATATTGTTCCTGATGTAAAAATGCATAAATAAACTACTGATTCAATTCCTTTAGTCAAACCGCAATATAATAGTTAATTTTATAAAATATTATTTTTATTGTATTAATTATAGAAAATGATCCATAGAATAAAACGAACATAGATATTGTGGCAAATAATCTGTCTTCACACTCCGGCTCTCCACTAACTTGCAGTTGAATGTTGAATAAGTAACTTCTCTTAGTTCATTGACCTTTATAATAGAGATGTTGATAGTGCTGGCTGGGGTCACTTTGAAGACAGAAAAGATTAATATCAGAATCATTAAGTTTTAAGTACTAAAACATAATTGGATATTAGTACTTGTATAGGAATATTTCAGCTAACATATCTATTACAATTAGTAGTTGTACTATTGAATGTATTATTATTTGAATTTTAATTGAAATTAAAGCTCAATAACCACTTATGCTAGTTCTTGACAGATTACACATTTTAATTTCCTAATCAAAATGTTCAACTGAAATATTTTGCTGTTTTGTGGAAGACAAAAATATTAGTAGTGGAAGCATTCATTACGTGTCAGGATTTGTGAGAACTTTTCTACATATCATTGCATCTGTATAATACTGAGAGAAAATTATTTCTATTAATATATATAGATGAGGAAGTGGAGTCATGTCCCATAAGTATTTCAGAGTCAACATTGTTTTCTGCAAAGTGAATATTCAGCTTTGTGGCCATAGTATTATTTTTAAACCAATCTTTATATTTAACCAAAAGCTACCCATGCCTTTCAGTTTTTCAGATGGTGTTTATTTGTCTCATTATCATTTTGAAAAGAAATAGCCTTAGGGATTAGTAGATATGTCTTGTATAAATCACAAGAGTTTTTTTTTAATTGATAGGGATTCAAGCAAATTATATTTTTGAACTGTGAGAATATACCCACTGATACAGCATGTAGCTCTGAGGTTATGGTTAAGGTGTTAACTTTCATAAACAATTTAAAAACAAATTTTAACAAGGTTGACTATACTGTAGAATTCAAAAAACTAACACAAAGACCCTCATGAGATAGTTACACACAACCAACTGGTGATATCGTCACTTTCCCCTCCCCCCCATGACGTTTTTCAGCAAATGCAATACTACCTGTCTTGAAATCTTGGGATTTTACATGTCAGATTAGAAGTGTAAACCATAGTGTCACGTTTTTGTTAATATAGTCTACTTTTATTGTTTGTTTTTGTTTTGTTTCATAGCATTTTTTTGGTAAATAAATTGTGATCTTACTTCAAGGACATCTCAAGGTGGATTTGTACTATCAGCCTTTGTGTTAGCAGCCAAGTATATTAACCATTTGTATCATCCAAAGAATTTACAAGGAAAATAGCCATACATTATTTTTCTCTTTAGAATATAGTGTGTACAGCAAACAAACAAAGAATATTGTGTGTTATATGTTGTTGTGACTGGTATAATCTTTGCCTAACAACAACATCCTTAAGAACTTTTAGTATTTTGGAATCCACATATAGTCATATTGTTAATTTAATTGTAAATGTTACCGTTGCCTCAAGAGTAATTATTTTAAAATAAATTTGTTATTTTTTATTCTACTTTATGTTGTACATAGAACCCCCTATGCCTTGCTATATTTAGAACAATTAATAAGAATACAATCATGGTAGAAAATGACAAATTTATATTTATTAGCATTATGGATGTGCTGGACAGGGCTCTCTAGAGAAACAAAACCAGAATGCTAATAATTTTATATATAATTATACAGATAGATAGATATGTAACATAAGAAATAAACAGTTAATAAAAGTATAAAGCAGTACAAATGGCTTAGGGAAACTCATTCCCGTGAGACAGTTGTGAGACACTGGTAGTCCTTCAAGTCTTGAGGGCCATAGGGTAGTCCTCTGTAGAGAAATTCAGGCTATCTGGGCACAGGCAACAAACAGCAAGGCAGGTCACCAACAGTCAGCCAGATGACAGGGTCTGACAGTGCCCAGCTCAAGAGATGTAAATTCCAATGGTGTGGCGAAGCAAGTCTTGAAGGAACCTCAAATTACAGTGACACAGTCCACAGGTTAGGTGTCCCACAGGTAGTGTAGCTTGAAAATTTAGGTACAGAACAAGCAAGGCAGCCGCACAATGGTTCGATGATCAAAGAGCAAGAGACAAGAGAGGCGAGGCTCACTGAGCAATTTACCTCTCTGCCCTTCAATTAATCTCACATGTGTTTATCGGCCAGGTTGGCACAATAAACTAGCAACCTCAATCCACCCCTTGCCAACTTGGCACCTGTACACAATTATTTAGCCATATATAATTATAATTTCTGAACATTAATGAAATCACACTTATACTTATCATCAAACATCTATCATACATATAAATGAAAACACACTGAGTCCAATTGTATATGATCTACATGAACCAAGGAGAGATATGCAATAAGCACATAAATAGAAAATACGCTGACAATTATAAACCATGCTTTTGTAATTGATCATGTGGTCATAACTGATAGGAAGAACTACCTTCTTCCACTACCCATTCTGTATTACCTTTGCCCTCAGCAAGCACCTCAGCTGGCTGTGGTTTTTTGCCTGGCGGGGTGACCCAGACCTTCATTCCTGAGGGCTCTGGGTCATTATAAGTCCTGTCAGGATTGGGTTGCTGTAACCTACCATTTACTTTAATCACAGGGCATGGTAACACCAAGAGTCGGCCTATGGGATCCCCTGGATTCCAGACATATTCTTCTTTACTTCCGTTATGTAACACCAGTCCAATTTCTCATTGGTAATGAGGATTAATCACACTACTCATTACAGTGACACTCTACCTGACCTGTTTGATCCAAAGGCATGAAAATCCTAAAGTGGCCAGGAGGCATTTTCAGCTGCCAGTTCAGTGGAATCTGTGCTGTATTTCCAGGTGGGAAAGTTCCTTTCTTTGGGACCAGGACCTCCAGGCTTGAGGAACACAGGGTTGCTGGGACAGGAAGCAAAAATGCTGCTAGTGGATCACTAGGAGTAATTGTGAGTGTTATCACGCCAGCTTCTACCTCTTGGTTCCTGAACCCATGAATTCTGGCTTTTGGAGACAGCACCATATATTGGCCGCTGATTTAGAGCATATACAGCTTCCTCGAGAACATTGCCCCAGCCCTTCAAGTTGCTGCCACCTAGTTGACGCCGTAATTGTGTCTTTAGGAGCCCATTCCATTGTTCTATCAAGCCGGCAGCTTCACGATGATGAAGAACATGATACGACCAGTGGATTCCATGGGAATGGGCCCATTGCCACACTGCATTTGCTGTGAAGAGAGTTCCTTGATCTGAAGCAATGCTATATGGGGTGCCATGCCGGTAGATGAGGCATTCTGTAAGTCCACAAATGGTAATTTTGGCAAAAGCATTGCATGCAGGGAAGGCAAATCCATATCCAGAGTAGGTGTCTATTCCCATAAGAATAAAATGATATTCCCTCCATGATGAAAGTGGTCCTATGTAATCAACCTGCCACCAAGTTGCTGGTTGATATCTCCGAGGAATTGTCCCATATCTTAGACTGTGTGTTGGTCTCTGCTGCTGGCAAATGGGGCACACAGCAGTGGCAGTGGCCAAGTCAGCCTTTGTGAGTGGAAGTCCATGCTGCTGTGCCCATTGCATACCCTCCATCCCTGTCACCATATCCACTTTGTTCATGTGCCCATTGGGCGATAACAGGAGTGGCAGAGGAAAGAGGAGGACCAGTCTCCATAGTGCGTGTCATTTTATCCACTTGATGATTAAAGTACTCCTCTTCAGAGGTAACCCTTTGGTGAGCGTTCACGTGAGATACTTTTACTTCCTTGGCCCATTCAGAGAGGTCTATCCAGATACCTATTCCCCACATCTCCAAGTCACCAATTTTCCAATCATGGTCCTTCCAATTCTCTGACCATCCAGCCACCCCATTAGCCAAAGCCCATGAATCAGTATACAGTCTCACATCTGGCTATTTTTCCTTATATGCACACTGAACGGTCAGGTGCACTACTTGAAGTTCTGCCCATTGAGAAGACTTCCCTTCACCACTGTCCTTTAGGGAGATCCCAAAAGGGGCTGTAGTGCTGCTGCTGTCCACTTACAAGTGGCACCTGCATATCGTGCAGAGCCATCCATAAACCAAGCATGAGTTTTTTGGTCTTCAGTTAAAGTATGGTAAGGAACTCCCCAGGAGGCCCTAGGTGCAGACTGGGAGAAAGGAGGCGATGTGACAGGAGTGGAGACTGTGGGCATTTAGACTACTTCTTCATGCAGCTTACTTGTCCCTTCAGGTCCTGCTTTGGACCAGTCTCATATATACCACGTCCATTTAACAATGGAGTGTTCCTGCGCATGTCAAACTTTATGATTCTTTGGGTCAGACAATACCCTGATCATGATAGGTAATCAGGCCTCATGGTGGCCTCAGGGACCATGGTGAGGCATTCAGTCTCCACCAAGGCCTAGTAACAGGCCAACAGCTGTTTTTCAAAGGGGGAGCAGTTGTCTGCAGAGGATGGCTGGACTTTACTCCTAAAATCCCAACGGTCTGTGCTGTGATTCACTAATAGGGGTCTGCCAAAGATTCCACACTGCTGCTAGCACCATTGGGTCAGCTGGATCATATGGTCCCAGTGGCAAAGCAGCTTTCATGGCAGCCTGAACCTGTTGAAGAGCCTTTTCTTGTTCTGGGCCCCACTCAAAAATGGAGGCTTTTCGTGTCACTTGATAAATAGGTTGAAGTAGAGCACCCAAGTGAGGTATGTTGCCTCCAAAATCCGAAGAGGCCCATGAGGTGTTGAGCCTCCTTTTTAGTTATCAGCGGGGTGGAGGGCAAATGCAATACCTTCTCCTTAACTTTAGTAGGAATATCTCAACATGCCCTACACCACTGGATCCCTAGAAATTTTACTGAGGTGGAGGGTCCCTGAATCTTCATTGGGTGAATTTCCCATCCTCTTGTATGCAGATGTTGTACCAATGAATCTAGAGTCTGTGATACACCCTCCTTAGTGGGTCCAATCATCATAATGTCATCAATATAATGTGCCAGTGTGACATTTTGTGGAATAGACAGGTGATTAAATTCCCTTTGGACTGAATTATGGCACAGGGCAGAAGAATTGATGTAGCTATGGGGAAGTTGCGAAAGTATATTTTTGCCCCTGCCAGATGAAGGCAAAATGCTTCTGGTGGTCCTTCAAGACTGGTATTGAGAAGGCATTAGCCAGATCAACAGCTGCATACCAAGTACCAGGAGAAGTATTAATTTGCTCAAGCAATAAAATCCCATCTGGATCTATAGCTGCAATTGGAGTCACCACCTGGTTAAGTTTATGATAATCCACTGTCATTCTTCAGAATCCATCTGTCTTCCTTACTGGCCAAATAGGTGAGTTAAATGAGGATGTGTTAGTAATCACCACCCCTGCATCTGACAAGTCTTTGATGGTGGCACTGATCTCTGCAGCACCGCCCCCCCACCACAGGAATGTAGTACTGCTTTTAGTTTACTATTTTCCTAGGTACTAGCAGTTCTAATGGTGTTCACTTTTCCTTTCCTACCATGATAGTCCTTATTTCACATTTCAGGGATCCAATATGGGTGTTCTGCAAGTTACTAAGTATGTCTATTCCAATGATGCATTCTGGAACTGGGGAAATAACCACAGGATGGGTTCGGGGTCCCATTGACCCCACAGTGAGGCATACCTGAGCTAAAACTCCATTGATAACTTGACCCCCATAAGCCCCCACTCTGCCTGGTGGGCCTTAGAAACACTTTGAGTCTCCTGGAATTAGTGTCAGTTCTGAGCCAGTGTCCAGTAATCCCCGAAAAGTTTGATTATTTCTTTTTCCCCATTGAACAGTCACTCTTGTGAAAGGATGCAGCTGTCCCTTTGGGGAAGGCTAGAAGAAAGACTAACAGTATAGACCTTCGGTGATGTAGCAGGGTCCTCCTTCAAAGTGACCCGGCCTTCCCCTCATTCAGGGGGTTATGGGTCTATAAACTGGATCAGGTCTGGGAATTGATTGAGTGATCATGACTGTCTATTCTGCTGTTCACCTGATCTGCTAGTCTTCCGCCTGTATAGATCATGTAAATATCTAGTAGGTTTCCCATCTCTTTCATTTCTAGGGACACCATGGCTATGTAGCCAATGCCATAATTCCACATAAGACAGGTTGTTTTGACTACTATGGAAATCTTGTTGTCTATTACAACCATTCTCACTCTGTCTCTGTTGATTCAGTGCTGACACCTGCCCTCTACCACCATGGGGATCAATCAGCCCCATTGTGGGAAAATGTCAGAGTTTTCTTAGGGAAGTTCCCGCTCTTAATCTTGGTGCACATAAAATAGCAATCACAGGAGTTTTCAGAGACGCTGGGGCCCACTTCACAAACTTGTTTCTTATGGTTGTGGTAAAGGTATGTCCTCAGGACAGCCCCTTTTTGGGTCTATAGGAATATCCTGATAGATTCATTTCAATATACGAATTTGTCTAAGCTTTTGGATGCCTTCCTCTACAGTGTACCAAGGAAGATCAGGTACTGTAAGTAGGTCTAATCTAGGCCATCTGTCAGTCCATGTTTCAGCGAACCAACCAAATAAAGAATTAAATCATCTCTTAGCCTGTCTCGCTGAGATATTGAAAGAAGAGTCTGTGCTTAGGGTTCCCATCTCCAGAAACTCAGACTGGTCTAATATTACATTTCATGCACCAGTATCCCACACCCTTAGTAAACATTCCCAGGGATATTCCCCAGGTTTTTGCTTGTACGTTTTTGAAAACTCGAGCAGATCTTTGTGAGTATAGCGCGGTTCTTCTTGGGTAATCATCTCCACTCATCTTTAGGAGCTTTCTGAGACTTAATTTTAGTGACAGGTCTAGTGGAAACAATGGGTGGTGAGGGTGTTTCCTGAGTGCTCTTGGCAAAATATCTTGTAAGGCATCTCCCCAGGCAATGTTATGGATGCAGCCCCATTGGCATATCAACTTTGACAGTTTGGCTAATCTACTCAGGTGTGGATTGTTTTATTGATAGTGAATAAATACCTTCAGCTGGGAGGGGTGGATCTATTGACTGAGGTGGGTCAATTGTTTCTAAGAGTTCAATATCCTCCTTTTCTGGATCATGAGCTCATAAGTTCTGATCCCATGTTTCAGTGTCCCAACTTTTTCTGATCAGTGCCCTGACTTTGGTATCAGACAGTGCTCTAGATCTGAAATTCAGCTGACATTGTAATTCAGCCACTCACAAAATGAAACTCTGGACCTGGTTCTCAGCAATGTCGGCTCTGTTACTTGAGGAGAGAAGGCTCTCCTTTGTAGCACAGACAGAAGCTTTCAAATCTATTAGTCTGCACCCGAGGCGCGCTTCTGAGGCTCTGAGACCATCCTTCTTCTTAATCACACTTTCCATTGAAAGAAGGACCAGCCAACCAGCTTTCTTACACTTGTCATCCTTACAAAACTCCTGGAACATATCAAACATACGATCACTCAGAGCCTCTCCTTTAACCAGCATCGCATCTATCGGTGGTGCTACTTTAGGTATTGCCTTTGCCATTTCACACCATGATTAGTAAGAGTAGCAGATTTATCCATGTTTTGGGGGATTGAAGTAGCATTATTAGTGCTGTTAAGACTAATCAGGCTCAAGAGTCAAGTAAAGAATAACATATTTATGATTTTATTTCTCTAGAAGCACTCCTAGTACCAATGTGTTAGACAGGGTTCTCTAGAGAAACAAAATCAGAATGCTAAAAAATTTATATATTTTATACAGTTAGATAGATGTATAACGTAAGAAATAAACAGTTAATTAAATTATAAAGCAGTACAAATGGCGTAGTGCAACTCACTCCTGTGAGACAGTTGTGAGACACTGGCAATCCTTGGTCCGATGATCAAAGAGCAAGAGACAAGAAAGGTGAGGCTCACTGAGACATACATGTCTTTGTACTTCAATTAATCCCAGATGTATTTATTGGCCAGGTTGGCACATTAAACCAACTACCTCAATGGATTAGTAGCTACTATAGCTAATAATCTCTGATACATCAGTTATTATACTAAACATTTGAATTATGCAATTTTATATTCACAAGAGCCCCATGATAAGGTTCTATTCATTTTTGAATATTACAGATAAGGTGCCCTGGTGGCACTGTTTGCATAGTTTGTTAAGAACTATAAGTTTGGTAGTTTAAATCCCATTCCCACTCATGAAAAAAATGACATTATCTGCTTCCATAATGATTTACAGTATCAGAGAAATCTAAGGAGCAATTGTCTTCTGTCCTATTGTGCTGCAATGAGCCAGAATCAGGTCTATAACAGTGGATTTTAACTCAAAGAGTATGATTAAACTGAATTCCTAAGAGGCTTGCTACTTTTCCAAGCTTTAAATGTAAGTAAGACACATTGCGGTCTCAATTAGTAACCTTTCAATGAGGCAAATATTCAAATTAAGGATGTCTAACTATGAGGCATATCTCCATTATGAGATGCTAGGTCTTGTTGACTTATGATTATTTCGCCACCTACTAATTAGGACAAATAGAAAGTCTTTTCTTTATTTAGTGTCTACTGTATAACTTTTATATCCTCATATTTTACTCAACTTCTTTGTAATAAACTAAACTTTTCTTTACTAAGTCCAGTCTCATTAAGTACAATATTTAGCACTAAAAGTGCATTACATTCAGTCATAGGTACTTTATTTGACTTAATCATTATTTTAAAGTTGTGTTCCAATTATAGATGGAAACTGTTTAACATACAAAATAAAGCACTCTTTGGAATGAACGTTGTACTGATAATTATTCCAGGAAAAAAGGAAAGATATGAGACGATCCGGCACATTCAGCCATCAGATCATCCCACTAATGACCGACAAATATAAATTCTTAATTGTACCAAATAATTACATCAACAGTACCAAATACTTAGTTTAACTGAACTTCTCTTTTAAATTATGTTTTATGAGGTTTTCCCTTTATTTGTTTATACTCACATTTAGTATGCGTGTACGCAGTGAATTACATTATTTGGTCCCTCTACTCACATCATTGTAACTATCATCGAATGACTGTAAGGAACCCTGTAAATAATAACAATCTAACATCAAAATGAGTCAATTTTATAATGCTAGTAGGTATAAAATGAACCATTTCAAAAGCAGGAATTAGGAATGTCACCACCATTAAAAAGCAGAGCTAGAAATGAAGTGAATCCGTTATCCCCCAATATTCCTGTGGTGAAACTATGAATCTTTAGGAAACAGTGCTGTCAACATCAGCCAAGTAGCAAAGGAGCAGGGACAGTTGAGGGTCTGCAACATCAGAATTACTAGCAGGAGACAAAGCAACAGTCTTCTTGGTCCACTGAACAGTAGGCTGAATACCTGTGAGCAAGAAGCTCATTCACAAAGTTGCGTACCTCCAGATACTAAAACTGGGGGAGCTACATGTTGACTCACAGAACAAGAGCTGTGTGCCTTTGGGCAGAGTGTGCTGTCCACTGGGCATCTAACGGCAGCACCAGAATAGCTTTGTAACAGTCCATAAGTAAGATAGGCAAGGAAGGGCCATGTGGCAGAAATATTGGCAACGAGAGAGAGGGGTGTCTTCAGGCATGACTGAGCATTTCTAATATGGAATTATAACCTATTCGCTTCCCTAATAAACCCCATAATCCTGAGTATTGTCTGTGAGTTCAGGGTGGCTCTCACCATAAATTTTCAAGTCTAACAGTTTTGTAGAAGAGACCGCTTATGTTACAAATGATACAGCATCTACAAAGGGGGTGCTTATTTGACCTCAGTCTCCTAAGAATTGTGCTAGGGCTGGTGTATTTGATTATCCTTCCTTCATAAGCAATCAAAGAAGTCAGAGCCCCTATGCCATTTAGAAAATATTCCAAGGGTTACTATTATTTTTTAAACTCAGGCACACTTCTGCCCATTGTTATCCACTCGCACCCATAGACAGTCCCAGAAACCACAGGGGCAGTTCTCTGTGCTGCAGGGTTACTGTGAGTAGGAATCAGCTCTATGGTAGTGAGTGTTTTCTGCCCCATTTGGAAATACTTTGAAGTTCCCAAAGATTGTGTTCTTAGTTTAAAAATTGTATTACTGTTGTTGTTTGGTTGTTATTTTCAGTTGTGTTGAGTCAATTATGAATCTAAACCTACTGGAGGTGACCTTTAGGAAGGAAATTACCAGGCCTGCTTTCCAAGGTTCTTGAGAAGAACCAATTAGTCATAGTAGCAGAGACTGAGTTAGTTAGTTTATTGTGCCAACCTGGCTGATAAACACATATGGGATTAATTGAAGGGCGCAGGATAAATGGCTCGGTGAGCCTCACTTTTCGAGTTCTCTGGTCTCTTGCTTTCTGATGGTCGGACCAGGGTGCAGCTGCCTTAGCCAATTCCCTGCTTCAGCTTGCAAGGCTCACTTCCTGAAAGACATCCCCGAGAAGGAAGCTACATGGATCTACCCCGATGCAGCCCTGGGTGCTGCAGCAGCCGTGTGGAGACCACTGCCAGTGCTGAGATGCTCACACATTCATTGACTCGGCTTTCCTTCTGCAGTTGGCATCATAGTGTGTGTTTTGTGAGATGCAGGGGGATTTTGTGGATTGGTGTTGGACATATGGGTTAATGGTTTAATGTCAGATTTGTGGACTTGGGAGCACTGGGTTGGGATGTTTTCTTGATCACACTTAATCTTTATCTAAAACTTTCTCTTATACATATGAGTTTCTCTGGATTTGTTTCTCTAAAGTACTCAGACTAACACAAGGACTTACCAGTTTTTACCACCTAGGGGCTTTTAAAAATCTTTAAGTTTCAATAAATTTGTACACCTGCAATATCATGTTATTCAGCAGGTTCAGGTTTGGATTTGGTTTACAGATGAGGAAGCCAGGATCTTCCATGAAGTCAATGTCCAAAGGGCATCCAATCAAAAGGAGGCAACTAAAACAGGTTCAAATACCCTCACATTTTGATTTAGTGTATGTATAATTTGAAGCTGAAATGTAAGGTTCCAAAATATTATAGATAAAATTAGCACTAATATAAGTTAAAGCATAATAATTATAGGTTTATTTGTGCACCTAGTTTTAAACCTACTGAAATAAATGTGAATTCTAGCTTCTGCACCGTCATCACTATCATGATCATAAGCACAGCAGTAAGTCCTTGGAATTATATTTGCTACATCCTAGGCACTCTCCTAAAGTAATATTTTTCTTTAGTCTTCACAGTCATATAAGAACTTTAATCATCAAACTTATTCTACAATTTAAAAAAATGTGATACAGAAAATCTATTTGCCCCAAAATGCACAGCTACAAAGTAGAAACATCAGTGATAAAGCCAGGGTTTGGTTACAAAGCCTGCACTCTTGACGGCTATATCAGTTGTTGCTAAAGTGTTTTTCATTAATGATGCATCAAGAATGTCATGCAGTTGTTACTGTCACCTAGTATAATAGCCAGAGTATTATATTCTCAAATTTATAGATAAGAAAGAAATCAGACTCTGAAATATTCATGTTCCTTTGCCAAGATTATATAATAAGAAAGAGGTACAAATGCCATCCAGAAAGAGCAAGCTTCAGTATAATTTCAGTTCTTTTGCAACGACTTCCAAAATTATAAGGTTAGGATATATTTGAAGAAGAATGAGCTAACTTCAAGACTTACTTAATACTAAAATCTTTTTCTTTTTCCTCCTAGATTAAGTTATATGTCAAAGTAGACTTATTTTTAAATTATATCATAACTTGGAGGGGATAAGCAGAAATAAATACACAGAGCAAGGCAAATAATGATTTTCAAATGCTTTTGATAAACTAATTGAATAAAATAGTTCAAAGGCTTAGCAGCAGTTTAAATATGGAGAGGCATGATTCATCATCCATGCCTGCTCCCACATACAACCTCTACACAGTTCTCTGCTATGTATTCTTTTGTGTTTTCTACTTTAAATGTCCATTTTAAAGTAGTCATTACATTAATAAGAGTGTGTACTTGGGGAAAAGTGATATGCTTAATGCTAATGTAGCTTTTGCTTACTTTCTTTTTCTATTAAACTTGAATAAATTGGGAGTTTATATTAATAATGTTCATGGCCTTATTATTTCTCATGCAATCTGCAAGCAATGAACTACAGAATAATTATCCTAATCAACCCAGCAGGAGCCCCGGAAACTTGGGTTCTTCTCCTAGAATGTAACATGAGTGCTATTCTAATTAGTGATCTGATCTAGCCTTAGGGTCAAATGAGTAAACGTATAAGAAATGGCCGTATAAAGTGCAAAAAAAATTGGCATGTAAGGAAATCAATATAAAGCATATCACACATTCCTAACACATGTTAGGAATGTTGTACGTATTTCACTCCACCATGCACAGTACATTTTTGTGAATGAGGGTATAACCTAATGATCTGGTGCTACTATAATAGAAATATTAAAATTAATACATTTAACAAACAAAATGTATTCTCTCACTGTTTCAGATGCTGGAATTCAGAACACCAGTTATAGAGCAAGGCTTTCCTCTCTGGGCTCTGGCATAACACTGTGCCGGGGTTAGGAGTTTCTCACCGAAGGATATGATCCATTCCCAGGTCTTCTCTGCTGATTTGTTTCTCTTTTTATATCTCATAAGATAAAAGTGATGCAGGCCAAACACCAGGGCAGTATCCCTTATATTAGAACAGAGTGTATGACCTGAATAAAGATGGGTGATCACATGAGATCACATAATTGGGAGTTATTAAATCATTGCATCACTGCCAAATTATATTACTATATTATTTAGGAACTACTGGGAATAATAGTCCAGTCAGGTTGACATTATTTTTGAGAAGACAATTCAGTCTATGACATGGTGTTTCAGAGATAGATCTCTTGGTTCCTGATGAAAGATCCAGAGTTAATTCCTGTTTTAAGCAAATCCAATAACTACCTAGAGACATCTAATTGTCTTTGTTTTATTCACTGCAATCAGTAGCTACACATGTCTACTGGGACAATGATTAAAACATAAATCTTTTGTTCCCTCTCCACAAAGGCTATTAGTGAAGATGCTTCACGAAAGAAGGAGCTTCAGGAAGTTCCCAAAGGAAAGAGTCACACCTTCAAATCTCATAAGCAAAATCATAAGTATTAAGAAAGATCAGTGGTACCAGTCTGGGGTAGATGCTGTGTCATCCTCTTGCAAGGCAGATCAGTGTTTTTCAAGGAAAAGTGTTCATTCTGGATGTAGTTAGCGTACTCCCTTCAGCAGGTGGTATGCCTCTCCAGCAATAGTAGAATGCCTCTTGGTGCTGGAAACTCAATGGTCACCAATCCAGGGAGAAGGAAGTATTGATCACCTCTAGCTGACAGAGTGAGATTCTGTCATCTTGTTCTGCTACGCGTAAATCTATTTTCAGCATACCCCTTCTAACGTATTTCCCTGGTTTTGCACAACCAATAAAAACAGATAATTTTGAATATTTTTCCTTACATCTTCAGGATTTTATGTTGCTTCTGAGTCATGATTCATCTGCACCTTTCAGGCTCATGGTCTAGTAACATCATATTTTTAATTTATGATCACAGAAATTCCCTATTAATGTACCTCATTGGCAGTTACCGTGTAGTAGTCAACAGAAGCTCAGGTACTGATATAGTGCCAAACAGGTTTCCGTTCCCCAAAGCTTGCAGAATAATTTAGACTTGTAAAAAGTCTTGGTAATCTACTTATAAAACTCAACCATGGAAACTATAGATCATAACCAGTCTGATTCCCAAATGATCATGGGAATTGTGCTTCCGTTGTGACTTTGGATGCAACTCCAGCATCTAACAATGGGAGGTGTGAGTCATTATAAATTCTCGTCTCCCTAAGAATAGTAGCATTAATTTCTTGTTTCAATCTTGTTTAAATTATATCTAATTTATTAATTTACATTTTTAGTTCTTGTTTAGCAAATTTTTTTATTACTGTTCAGCATCATACTGAGCAGAGAGTTCCTGATTCTGAAATTGAATAATTAACACAGATCCTAGTTAAGCAATTTATAATGAATCAAATGAAAAATGCAGTTAGATTGATTTGTATACCAGATGACATTACTGTATGGTGCTTATACATTTTGACCTTATAAACAATTTAGCTGTTACTGCTATTGAGTGCCATGTTATCAATGTTTGACTTGTAGAGACCCCATGTAATAGAGTAGAACTCCCTTGTATGGTTTTCTATGGTATACTCTTTAGAAAATCAGACAGTCCCTTCTTTTTCCTATTGAGTCAGTGTTTAGCTTTGAACTTGCAAATTTTCCTTTAGGAGCTACTGGTTAACCATTGTATTCCACTAAGAGTCCTTACTCTCTAGGATCTGGGGAACATTCCTTGACATAAATCTGTGCCTGAAGTTAGTGGAAATAAACAAAATAAACAAAAACAAAACTCCTGACTATCAGTTGGTTCTGGCTGATCGATTCAGGTACAAGGTAAAGTTAAATTTCTAGTGCCTACATGTGCTACAAACTACATTTTCTTTTTTTACTGTTTTGTTTCCCAATTTCTTTTCCTTTACATAGTCCAATATCCCACATGAGTTGATCATACTTAATATTAAAGCCCTGCTCTTTCCATGAAGATCTAGTCTACCTCAATTTTTATCTCTCAATACTGAAATTTGCTTTAATTTAGTGAACTATATTAATGTTTACATTTCTGGCATTCTTTGCACCCATGAAACTGCACATTTTTTTTCTTAAAACATTTTTCTATTTGACTTATGCAAAACTGTTTTAGGCTAGTACTGATTTCTTATTTCTGAAAACATTGCCTCTCAGTCTCCTCATCTGGTGTCTCTTCTCTTCATGTCCCTATTATCTGTCTCACTCCTAAAATATTTCATTATCTATTGCATCAATTTTCCTGATTCATTGTCAGACCCTGAGAAGTCCTAAATCTGTATCTCCTGGTCAGGTAACTTACTTATCTTCTAGACAAACGCGTGTATAATGAACTACTCTGCATCTCTCCGAATGCTCCTGTAGAAATGGCATGAAACACGCCAGTTGGGAGACACAATTATTATTAGTATTTCCTATATTAATTTATGACTACATAAGCATCATGCCATAATTTGATGAATCAATTTAGACTACTCTTGAGCTTACTATTTCTCCAAAACCACCTGTCATGGATTCCTGTATGTTTGACATTTTCAACAAGATAATGACTGTTTCCATGTATGCATACATGTATGCATAATGGCTTGGACGAAATGCTATAATCATATGGCTATAATCATATGGAAATGTATCACTAGATTTTTTCTATGATATTGCTGGGTAGTATCTAAGTGTTATCCTTTTAGTTAGTCATCAAGAGAATATCACTCATTTCACCTTTGTTAAGGTTGGGTCATAGTGTTTCATCAGCCAAGGCTGTAGACTTCCAATGGAAAATCTTGTTATAAGCCATATTTCCAGGCCACACTTGTTGCCAAGGAAGATTTTTTACCAGAGGATTTTTAACATTCTTTCTGTATGGAAAATATAGACAAGGAACTTAAAACAATCTAGAGACACCTTTTTAAATATAACAAAGGCCTAGTTTTTTAAAAAAATTAGCCATAAGTTTCACCAGACAGATTGTTGCTATTAATTGAAGAAGTACAAGAAAGCAAGAGGAAATGTTCATGTATTTAATGCACAGCAAAAATATAAGAACTCATATAAATCTAATAACTCTTAGAATATAATATAAATTTATTTGTAATAAAATTCTCATATTTAACTTAAATATTTTAGAAAATATAAACAATCAATGGCATTTATTGTGATGTGGTTATTGAATCAGAGTTAGCATTTTTCAGAATTGTGTTTATATTAAAGACACCTAAGAGAATGAGCAAGGGAAGTGAATTATTTAATGTGACTCTTGTCGTCAATGTTCCACTTCCTTTTTCCTCCACAAGTCTGAGTATAAAGGTGGGAGAAGACACTGATTCAATTCACCTGTGACTAATTGAGAACAGGATACATTGTGATTCTCCACCTGATGCATCAAAATGAGTCCTCTGAGAAGCAGGAGAGAAGATCTCACTACCAGCCAAAATCAGGAGTTGAGCATGTCTTCTAGACCCCGAGATTTATGCACAGTGAACCTCCTGAATCTAGAAGACAGCTGCCACATCAGAGACAGCAGCAAAACCAGGAGCCAGAGCATGAAAGAGAGCAGTGGACTTCTCAGCCAGGGAGCCAGTAAACCTGAACGGTTTTGGACAAGGGGCTTCCCCTTGGAATTGCATGTCTGTGCAATTCAGAGGGGGCTTTGGACTTCCTGATGCATGGAGCTTAATTGGCTCTCTTCAGGTTTAGGCTTACTGAAATGAGGGCCACTGAATTCAGAGAGCTTGGTTTGCTGACCACGGAGCTGGAGCTGAATGCCTTTGGACCGAGGCTTACAGTGGAGAGGCTCTGGCTGAGCAAGTGTTTGATGTTTTCCAGCAGTTTTGTCAGGATTAGAAATATAGGGAAACAGGTTGGCTGGTCCTTCTTACAATAGAAAATGTGAGGACGGAAAATGATAATCTCAGAACCTCAGAAGCACCTATCAAGTGTCGGATAACAGACGTAAAAGCTTCTGTCAAAACTACCGTTCATAGACTTTCAGAATGCCTTATCCATCGGCAAGGCAACCCTCATATCATTACTTAAGATCAAGGAACTCACTTCACAGCAAATGAAGTGTGGCAATGGGCCCCTTCCCGTGGAATCCACTGGTCAAAGCATGTTCCTCATCATCCTGAAGCTGCTGGCTTGATAGAACGATGGAATGGGCTCCTAAAGACACAATTACGGCACCAACTAGATGGCAACAACTTGGGTGGCTGGGGCAATGTTCTCTAGGCGGCTGTATGTGCTCTAAACTAGGGCCAATATATGGTGCTGTGTCTCCAATAGGGAGGATTCACGGGTCCAGGAACCAAGGGGTGGAAGCTGGAGTGGCACCACTCACTATTACTCCTAGTGATCCACTTGCAGCCTTTTTGCTTCCTGTCCCAGCCACCCTATATGCTTCAGGTCTGGAGGTCCTGGTCCTGAAGGAAAAACACTCCCACCTGGAAACACAGCACTAATTTCATTGAACTGGCAGCTGAGAGTGTCCCTTGGCCACTTAGGGCTTCTCATGCCTTTGGATCAACAGGTCAGGAAGGGTGTCACTCTACTGAGCGGTGTAATGATTTGGATTACCAAGGAAAAATTGGACTGGTGCTACATAATGGAGGTAAAGAAGAATATGTCTGGAATCCAGGAGATCCCATAGGTTTTCTCTTAGTACTACCATGCCCTGTGATTAAAGTAAATGGTAAGTTACAGGAACCCAATCCTGACAGGATGTCTAATGACCCAGACCCCTCTGGAATGAAGGTCTGGGTCACCCTACCAGGTGAAAAACCCCAGGCAGCTGAGGTGCTTGCTGAGGGCAAAGATAATACAGAATGGGTAGTCGACGAAGGTAGTTCTACATATCAATTACAACCATGTGATCAATTGCAAAAGTGAAGTCTGTGATTGTCAGATTATCTTCTTTATATGTGTTTATTGAATATCTTTCCTTTGTTCATGTATGATGTACCAGATACAATTAGATTCACTGTGGTTTCATTTATATATATGATATATATTTGCTGTCAGGTGTAAGGGTGAGTTCATTAATGTCTGAAAATTACATATGGCTAAAGAATTGTGTGTAGGTACTAAGTTGGATTAGGGTGGACTTTGTAACCTGGCCAATAAGAATATGTTGAATTAATAAGGTCACACTTGAAATCGGTTCCCCCTTTCCAACCCACCCTCCCTATCCCTTCCCAGTATTGCCACTCACACCACTGGTCCTGAGGGGATCATCCGCCCTTGCTCCCCGTGTTTCCAGTTCCCATCTGTACCAGTGTAGATCCCCTGGTCTAGTTATACTTGCAAGGCAGGAGGAAGCATTTAAGAACTAGAGGAAAGTTGTATTTTTCACTGTTGCTACATCACACCCTGACTGGCTCGTCTCCTCCCCAAGACCCTTCTGTAAGAGGATGTCCAGTGGCCTACAAATGGGCTTTGGGTCTCCACTCTGCACTCCCCACCTCATTCACTATGGTAAGATTTTTTGTTCTGATGATGCCTGATACCTGATCCCTTTGACACCTTGTGACCGCACAGGCTGGTGTGCTTCGTCCATATGGGCTTTGTTGCTTCTGAGCTAGATGACTGCTTATTTACCTTCAAGCCTTTAAAACCCCAGATCCTATATCTTTTGGTAGGCGGGCACCATTAGCTTTCTTCATCACATCTGCTTATGTACCGATTTGTCTTTAGCGGTCGTATCAGGGAGGTGAGCACACAATGATATGATTGTTTTGTTCTTTGATGCCTGATAACTGATCCCTTTGGCACCTCGAGGTCACACAGGCTGGTGTGATTCTTCCATGTGGGCTTTATTGTGACCTCCTCCCTGGGTGAAAGACAACAGAAAAGTGGGTGAAGGGATACGTGGAACAGAGCACGATATGATGAAATACAATTTATAAATTATCAAGGGTTCATGAGGGAAGGGGGATTGGGGAGGGAGGAGAAAAAGCGAGGACCTGATGCCAGGGGCTTGGGTGGAGAGCAAATATTTTAAGAATGATGAGGGCAATGAATGTACAAATATGTTTTACACAATTGATATATGTATGGATTGTGATGAGTTGGATGAACCCCTAATAAAATGATTTTTAAAAAAAAAGGTCACACTTTGATTGGAGGCCAAAGAGATAAATGGCTTTGGAAGCCCCGCCTCTCTCTTTCTCTCTGGTTATCAGACCAGTGTGTGACTGCCTTAGCTATTTTTTTTTTTTGCTTCAACTTGTGAGTTCATTACCTGTGGGACACCCAACCCGTGGATCGTGTCCCTAGGGCTTGAGGTTTCTTTGAGGTCTGCTTCACCACACTGCTTGAGCTTGGTGCTGTTGGAACCTGTCATCTGGCTGATCTTTGGTGACCTGTCTTGCTGTTTGCTGCCTGTGGCCAGACTGCCTGAATTGCTCTTCGGAAGACTCAGCTGTTTGCTTCCTTGACCTTGGATACAGCAGTCATTGTGAGGTGAAAGACTTCTAGTATATTAATTGTTCCATGGAAGTGAGTTTAACTGCGTCCTCTGTACTGCTCTATGGACGACTTAGCTGTTATATCTGTTCATGCTGTATATATCTATGTATCTATATATATCTATATCTTTATATCTCTCTCTATCTCTCTCTTTATCTGTATCATAAGTGACCTGGTTTTGTTTCTCTAGAGAACCCTGTCTAACACATACCATTAGAACAAATATTAGAACTTAAATGAAAAAGTAGAGCGTGTTGTTTACGAAAACTCAGAAGGAAAAACAAGAAATAAAACCCAATAAAAATCATTGCCCTCAACTTTCACTTCACTACTAATAGTAGGACATTGCTTGTTAACTTATTAGTAATTTATTTTCTATATATATAAATTATTATCTGTAGCATGACCCAACTTGTTACATTAATGGTTTTGTTTTTAGAATGGGTCTTTTCTGCACCAGGATTCAAATACTCTTCACTTTTTGGCCTTGGCCAATGTACTTCATGGTTGAAGCCCACCAAGTCGACAATAACCTTCATTTTATTTCAGAAAATAACTATTAATTGCATGTGAGTATTTATGGTTTTCAAATTTATCACACACATGCCATTATCATGCTCAATGGAAGTATCATTTGTCACCTCTCAACATTTCATGTAGATATCTTCCCTCCACATGCAAAAAATCTTGCCTTTCAGCAGTGATTAAGTTTCATATACCAAGCCATGCAGCATGTGGTCTCTTTTACACAGTAGAATGATGTTTGGTTTGTCCATGTATCATATGTAACTTGTTTTTGCCTCTTCATTGCTGACTTGGTGGTCTATTTGGTGAAACTAGATTTTTGTGTAGTCTCTTTGTTAATGGATACTTGTATTGTTGCAGTATTTGGTTATTGTAATTTCTTTGAAATTTCATGTGAAAAACTCTTGTGAACATATACTTTTATTTTTCTTGGTAGAGAATTGACAAACTTGTTTCCAAAGTGTGTTACAACATAAGATGCTCTATATTTCAGTCTGATTAATGTTTCTAAATGGCCAAGTTTAAAACCTTGATTCTTCTGGCTACATCCATAACCTTCAGCAAGCCAAGGCCTGATTTTTAATGGTCTCATCTGTAAATTAGGGAATAAAAATTTAATTTAAAATGTACCTATGAGCAAAATTATAATCATCATGAAATATGAAATATAATCTTTAGAAACATACATACTCAAAATTGTATAGCTATTATAATTTTCAATTTCATGGCATATTATGAGAAGGAAATATTAAATTGATTTGCTTTTAAAAACAATTTAATAATTACACAGATAACATTTATGGAACTAGCAAAAATTTATTATGAAAATGTGACAGAACTGTCCATAATTGAAATAATTAATTTGATTTATTTCTTTTGGTCTCTAAAAACTAGTTTGCAATTAACAAAATATTTTACTTAGTGACATTTGATTCATTAAGAAGCAATCATGGTATGACTGATGTGATAAATTGAACTAACTTTCCATTTCAAGCTGCTTTGTATTTGTGTGTATTGGTGAGTGTACGTCCGTGTAATACTTTTTCTTTTACTCTATAGTTTATTTACTTGACTTACATTATTAATTTTCTAATTGTCTAGCCGTTGAGCTTTTACTAGTATACAGATAGTATTATAATTAATCTATGTGTCATATTATTTTGAATGTTGATGATCAGTGGCTATTATGGAATTTTTACTAAGTAAATTAGTCTGCTACACTATGTTGAAATTCAAAAACATTGCCTCGAGTGTTGGGTGAGTTGTACTGTTCTTTTTGAAAGTGGGAAAATTGACCATCTTATTGAAAAAATGTTTGCAAACTCTCTCTTCTCTACTTCCCTTGGTACATGCCTGTGGTTTTAATTTAAATGCTGTACAGCTTCTCTTTACTTCATGTATTTCTATAAATAAACCTTACCCAGCTCATTGGAGATCACAATTTATTTGTTCTGAAATATCTATTTACTTAACTAATGTGAAGGCACTTTACCAGAAAGGTTTTTTTGTTTTGTTTTGTTTTCTAACTTTTTTTTCATACTGCATTAGCTTTTATTAATTTTTTTCTTTTTTTCCCCCAACAGTTCTATTGACACTTAATTTATGTATCATAGAGTTCAATCAGATCAATTTGGTTGTGAATTGGGTGGAGGTTTACCTCTCATCTGCACCTTGTCTCATGTCATCAGACGCTATCCTCACCATGCAATCTGCCCATTCCACTTCCTCCATGGACTTTCCATTTCAATTCCTCCCCTTTCCTAACACTTCTCAACATTGTCTTTGAGAAAATGCTGCTTTTTCAATCTCACATGAGTGAGTGTACTTCCGTCGTGCTATTGTCCCTATGCAAACCTATCCATTGTTTGGCTGAATATTGAACCAGGGGAAAATGCCATTTTCAGTCATTCCACCACTCTCTCTCTCTGAACAGAATGTATGACTTATTGAGATTCGAAGTTTTCTTCCACATTTTCTCCCGCTTTCTCTGGTACCTGATAATGTAATCTTTCTCAGCACTTGATAGTAGGAGCTAGACATCAGCTATTTCTTCTGATCTCAGGGTTGTAAATGTTGAGGTGTTTCTTTAGTCCCAGGGACTAATTATGTACATGAATCTTCATATTTCTTTACTATTCTTTCTTCCAGATGGGGAGAAACTATTAGCTGCACCGTAGACAGTCACTCACAAGCTTTTAAGAATACGAAATGACTACTCACCAAAGTAAGATGTAGAATATTGTCTTTGTGAACTGTTTTGCAAATTGACTTTGGGATAATCAGAGACTGCTGCCCTGAGTCCCCATGCCACATGACTGGTTCTTTCAATATGCTTTTGTTTTGCTTTATAATTAAGAAACATTACAACGTTTCAGCTGTCTAATATATCCCTATATATATAAAGAAGATTTAAAAATTTAAGGGTGCGATCCCATTATATTTTTTTAAGTCAAACTCTTATTGTAGTTGGGTAAAAGTTTCCAAAGCATCTCATCTGTTTTCATTCAATGATCCATATACATCTTGTTTTACCTCGTACATTACAGTTCCCCCAAGTGACATCATTTATCCCATTTCCACACTGAGTCATGTTTTCATTCCTCATTATTTCATAACCCCTTTGAACCTTGTCCTTGAGTAAATGCTCCTTTTAAAAAATTCTGAAATCATTGAATAAAGTGTGTGCAACTCACTAGTCTCATTGTTTTCTTTATATACTTGTCTACTAACAACTCAGAGGGGGAAGTTGAGTTCCAGACATGATTGAAATATGGAGTAATATGTTACACGTGTTAAATCCCAATTAATTCTATATGTTGGTATTGACTCGACATTGAGTTAGTTTACTAATGCTAGGATGATTCCATTCTCCCACATACTTGTAAAAGTCCCCTCATGTTTGCAGCTAGGTAAATACACATGTAGAGATACCCATTGTGAAATATATCTATATCTACATATAGATATCTCCACTTATAGGTTGTTGTTATTGAAAGGTTTTATATATAATATTTACTTCTGTTGCATTTAATTCTTGTTGTACTCTTCTTAATGTCTTCCTTTGCCATGATCATTTTTGTAATCTGCTCTTATTGTATACTGCTTTCCCATTCACCCAGGTCAACATGGTACCCATCAAGATGGTTGCTTTTGATGTAAAAATATTTTCTTCATTTTAGTAATAGTGAACTCATTTGTAGACAATAAAACAACTCATTTTATTTAGTATAGTGATTCCAGGTTTACCCATGTTATTTATTTGGTAGATTCAGGTTTACCCATGTTATTTATTTGGTAGATTCAGGTTTACCCATGTTATTTATTTGGTAGATTCAGGTTTACCCATGTTATTTATTTGGTAGATTCAGGTTTACCCATGTTATTTATTTGGTAGACTCACCATTATTCTTTAACATTGGGTATTTTCTCTTTTTGTGCATGTATCATAATTTGTTTATCTGTTCTTCCAGTGTTGGGCATTTTGACTGGCTTTCCTTTTTTTTGGTTGCTATTATCAATATCACATTGGTAAACATAGGTGTGAATATGTCTATTTGTGTCATGGCTCTTATTTCTCTAAAATATACATCTCATAGTAAGATTGCTTGGTCATACTGTATTCCTATCTCCAAATTTTTAAGAAAGTGACCTATCATTCCCTACAGTGGTTACACGATTTTGCAATTCCAGTCCAGTGCATCAATGTTCCATTGTCTTCACTCCCTTGCCAGTATTTGTTGTTGTCTGGTTCTATGGCATTTCCCCTCTTTGTTTTATTTTTGACTTGTTATTTCTGCTGGGGTGAAATGATTTCTCACTGTTGTTTCAATTTGTATCTCTCAAATAGCTAACAATCAAAAACATGTTTTCCATGTGTTTGCTGACCATTGAATATCTTATTAGATGAGGTGTGTGTTCATGCTATCTCCCCATTTTTATTAGATTATTTGCTTTTGGGTAATTGATATAATGAGGTTTTCTGAAAAATTTAGAGATTAGTCCCTTGTCCCATATGCTGATGCTAAACTTTCCCCACCACTCGGTTATCTTTTGGTGACTAGTTAATAATTAATTAATAATTAGTTAATTATTAGTCAATAGTTAGTTTCCTTTTAAGAGGTTCCAGTTTTGTACTTTGTCTTCTGATGTTTGTGTGTTTTCAGTTCAGTTTGAGAGTACAATTATTCCAAGAATTAAGGCCTATACATTTGATTAGAAAAAGTTTATAAACAATGGCATTCATTAGTTGAGACTAATTAGTTGCAACTGATTAGTTGCAATAATGTTCCAAAAGTTTCTATTGAGTGACATGCTTTTGCATTGAGCAGAGCAAACTTCATATAGTTAACCAATAAAGGTATGGATAACATTTTCTAAGTCATGAAGTAGCTATTTCACTACAGTTTCTCATGATTGCTGCAACAATATACCAAATTCTGAGTTGCTTAAACCGTCTTGTTTCTCCAGTTTCTGATAGCCCTCTGTCTTCCTTACTCTGTGAATGCCTCTGTCTCCATGGGGACATCTTCTCTCTGTGTCTTACTTTCTATGATTCTTCTCTTTTACAATGATGTTATGCACATTACATTGAAACTCCCACTACTTCAGCATAACCTAATATTACCTAATGTTATTTTCAAAGTTCTATTTCCAAACAAGATCATAGCTACAAGCACTAGGGTCTAGGATTTCTACATAATTTTTGGAGACATAGTTAATCCTTAAATAAATTCTACTTTTATCAGGACTAAACACTAAGGGCATGCAACAGATCAGCAAGGGGAGCAAAGCAATGAAGTCCCTGGAGAATACCAAACATAGACTTTGGGGCCAGAGCATGACAACCCATCAGACTTGACCAAAAACCCTCCAAAAGGTCAACAAACAGACCTGGGACTATTTACAGGCCTTTATTTGTTGCTGTTGTTGTTTCCTTTTCTTGTTTTGTTTTGCTCTGTCTTGTCTTTGTGCTTATTATTATCTTTGCATGTATATCTAGATAAGTTAGGCTGGACAAATAATCCAGAGAAAACATTGGGGGCGACGGTTCTGGGGAACATGGAGTGGGGGACGGAGGGGACAGGAAGGGGATTGTCAACCAATCTAGGGACAAAGGAACAACAAGTGACCTAAAATTGAGGAGGGTACAGGATGCCAGGTGGGGCTTGATCAAGGACAATGTAGCTGAAAGGAATTACTGAAACTCGAATGAAGGCTGAACACAATAATGGGACAAGAGGAAAGTAAAAGGAAATAGAGGAAAGAACTAGGAGACACAGGACGTTTATAGAGGTCTAAATATAGGCATGCACATATGTAAATATATTTAGATACAACAATAGGGAAATAGATCTATGTACATATATTTATATGTTAATTATTAAGGAAGACTTCTACTCTATATTAAGCCTCTACTCAAGTACTCCCTCAATACAAGAACACTTTTTTCTAATAACCCAGTATTCTGTGATGCTCACTTTCCTGAAATGATTACTGAATATAAAATGGGTACACAAGCAAATGTGCTGAAGAAAGTTGATGATGACTGCCTATCAAAAGACAAAGTCTGGGGTCTTAAAGACTTGATGATAAACAAGCATCCATCTAGCTTAGAAGCAACGAAGTCCACATGGAAGGAGCACACCAGCCTGTGTGATCACAAGGTGTTGATGGGATCAGGTATTGGGCATCAAAGACCCAAAACAAAAAATCATATCAATGTGAATGAGGGAGAGGGTGGAGTGGAGACTGAAAATTCATCTGTAGACAATTTGACATCCCCTTACAGAAGAGTCAAAAGGAAAAGATGAGCCAGTCAGAGTGCAGTATACACTGATGAAACATACAACTTTCCTCTAGTTCTGAAATGCTTCCTCCCAGCCCACTATCATGACCCCAATTCTACTTTATAAATCCAGGTAGATTAGAGCATGTACACTGGTACAGATAAGAGCTGGAAACACAGAGAATCCAGGACAGAGAAACCCCTCAGGGTCAATGGGAGTAGCCATACCAGGAGTGTAAAGGGAAGGTGGGCTGAAAAAGATCACAGTGATCTACATAAAATCCCTCCCAGAGGGGATGGACAACAGAAAAGTGGGTGAGGGGAGATATCATTCAGTGTAAGACATGGTAAAATATGTATATAAATTATCAAAGGGTCACGAGGGAGGGAAGGTGGGGGAGAAGGAAAAATAAACAGATACAAGTAGAAAGAAAATGTTTTGGAAATGATGGCAACATATGTACAGCTGCGCTTAAAGCAATAGATTTATTCATTGTTATAAAAGCTGCAAAAGTCCCCAGTAAAATGATTTTTAAAAATTCTACTTTTATAAGAAAAGAGTAAGTGTGAACAATTCAAAGAGGAGTGAAAATCGGGGATATAAAAGTAAGGAGAAGCAGGGAAGAGTGGCTTAGGAAGGGAATAGAGCAAAGGAACTTAAGATGCTATGGAAGGCTAATGAAAATCATAAAAATTTAATTTTGAATAAAAAATCCAACAAAAAACCTAATAATTATAATTAATAAATAATGCATAAGAATGGGATAAGAAAAAAATCCAATAGTGTATGCAGTCTCTGTAAAATATTAAAGCTTTATTGAAATATATATCTCTGGTCTCTGACTTAATCTCACATGATGGTACATGATGTGTCCTATTGGTACAGCAGTGAGGTTTTTGTTTTCCTTATGCAGAGTTGGAATTCATATTGAAAGCTGTAATAATCAGTCTTAATCAGCAAGTAATTCAAATTCCCCTACCTTCGGCAAGTAAGGTTGTGTCATTTGCAAATCACAGGTCTTTAATAAGCCATCCTCCAATCATGATGTGGCATTCTTCGTCATGCAATCCAGTTTATTGTATTATTTGTTCACCGAGCAGAAAGAATCAGGTTGATGAGAAAGCACAATCCTGAAGTACACCTTTCCTGATTTAAAAACCTGTAATGTTCTCTGATTCTGTTCAAATGGCAACCTCTTGATCCATGCACAATATCCCTATCAGCTTAATGAAATGTTCTGGGACTTCTATATTTTATGTCTATATATATATTATTAAGATTAATATCATAAATGCCTTGAATAGTCCATAAAACACAAGTAAATATATTTCTGGTATTCTCTATCTTCAGCTCCAATCGACCTGCTATTACTAATTTCTTTCATTCCAAGTCCTCTCTGAATATAGCTTAAATTTGTCAGCTTTGTCAAAGCATTGCTGCAATCATTTCCAGCAAAATTTAACCGGCATGTGATATCAATAATATTATTTAATAATTTCGTTATTCTATTGAGTCATCGCTCTTTGAAACTGGTACAAATACAGATCTCTGCCAGTCAATTAACCAGGTAGTTCTCTTCCAAATTTCTTGGCCCAGTGCAGCTTGGCCTTCTTTTTTCAGTATCATTGTCTCTTAACCATTTATTACCTCTTGAAAAGGTTGAATGCCTACTAGTTCTCTTTGATACAGTGACACTGTCTCCTCTTTTGGTCTCCTTTGCATGTTTCCAGCACTTTACAATATATTGTCCTAAGATATTTTAATATTTCTACTCAGGGCTTGATTTTTTTAAAAATATTTTTTAGCTTAAAAGCTGGTGAATGAGGTTGCTTTTTGGCTATTCTTACTGTAAGCATGTCCACCTTTTAGAACAATACTTTAATTTGTCTTTAGGAGTTGTCTTTGTTCAGTTCAATTTTTGTTCATTTCTTCCACATGCCTTAGCTACTCTATGAGTTAGAGAAAATTTCAGAGTCTCTTCTGACATCCACAATGATCTTCACTTTCTTTCTTTCAATTAAACATTTTGTTGAGAGTTCTTACAGATGCTGTAACAATTCATAATTCCGTTAGATCAAGCATAATTGTACAATTGTTGCCGCCATCATTTTCAAAATATTTCTTTCTTCTTGTATTTTTTGATATCAGCTCTCCTGTATCCCCTCCCTCACCTTCCCCATGCTACAGGAACCCTTATTGCTATGCTGTACTTTTTCCCGTGTCTGAATCTCTCAAATATATCCATTCACCTACAATTCTGTTGATCCTTCCCCTCGAGTGGGATTAAACATTCATTGTTAACATCGTTAACTTTCCCTCCCTTACCCTCTTCTCTTTCTGTACCCTCAGGGAATCATTTCTCCAGTTACTGCCCCTGAAGTACTATCTATCTTGGCTTTCATGCTTCAAACATTCCTAATTACACAAATCAACATACTCATTTCTAAAAAGATTAATGAGTTACACAAGAACCATAGTAGTGAAGGGGTATTAAAGAATTAGAGGATCATTATGTATTTCTGTTGTTATCTTTAATTCAATAGAAATTATCTGAGAGGAAATATTGAAAGGTGAATGATGGGTATTTATAATTGTGGGGCAAGAGGAAGGAAAAAGAAAGTAAAATTATATATAGGTATAAAATAGATAGGTGTATTTGTGTATGTGTGTGTGTGTGTGTGTGTGTGTGTGTGTGTGTGTGTGTAAATACAACATGGAAGCAAATGGATTTGGGTCTCTACTCAAATCTTACCTCAGTACAAGAACGGTTTGTTTTAATGATGTGGTAATGTATGATACTCACCTTCTCAAAATGATCCCTGAAGATAAAGTGGGTGGATAAGCAAATGTGGTGAAGAACGCAGATGGTATTTGACTATTAAAAGATATAGATTCTCGGGTCCAAAGACTTGAAGTTAAACAAGCGGTCATCCAGCAGGGAAGCAACACACCAGCCTATATGATCATGAGGTGTTGGATGGCCATAGGTATCAGAAGTTCCAAAGCAAGCAATCAAATTGACGTGAAGGAGTATGGACAAAGTGGAGATCCCAAAGCCACTTGTAAGATAATTGGACAATCCCTCAGGGAAAGGCCACATGGGCAAAATATTGGAAAGTGCAGGAAGCATACAAAGGAGACAAAAAGAGGAGACAGTGTCACTATCCAAAAGAACTTAAAGTCCAGGGTGTGGTATAGCACTGATGATTTTTACTTTTTATCCTGTCTTTAAAATTACCTTTTGATAGCTTCATGTGTGATATTCTTGAGGTCCTCCACAGCTATTCAGGTCTTCTGTCATCAGTGTGTAATGAGTCATATCTGTTCTTGAGATATTTTCAAAATTCTAGTGGAATATATTTGTGGTTGTATTTTGGCTCTCTTAGATTAGTTTTAATTCCCTTCCACTTTAGCCTGTACTTACATATAAGCAATTAATGGTTTGTCCCACAGTCAAAGTCCCTCATGTTAGCTGCTGAATTTGAGTTTCGCCATCATCTCTTCCCCCAGATATTGCCAATTTGATAACTAGATATTCTATCTGGAGAGCTCAAATGTACAGTTGCCATTTATGTTGTTGAAAATTGGTATTTACTATGAAGAAGTTATTCCTTTTGCAAAATTCTATCATGCCTTCTCCAGTTTTTTCTATCACCAAAGTCATATTTCCCAAATACTGTTTCTTCCTCTTTGTTTCCAATTTTCATATTCCTATCACCAATAATTATCAATATATCTTGATTGAGTCTATCAATTTCAGACTGGAGAAGTAGAATTCATCAATTTCTTCATCATTAGCTTTAGTGTGTGATGTATAAATTTGAATAAAACTCATAGTCTGCTATAGTGGTAGTCTGACTCATAGTGACATATGGCTAGAAATGCAAATTAAAGTTTCTGATTCTAGGGAAATGTTCTTCTTCTGCTCTAAAAGAAAATTCTCTCTGTAAGTTTATTTTCCTTGGTTTCTTGATTACCTATATGCATGGGGCAGTAACTTACTTACTGTGGCTTTTATAGCTAAATTATCTAACTCCCATCAAAGATCTTTTCCTGCGTGGGTTTGGTAAGAAGGTGGGGGGATATAATGATAGGATTTACCTGTGAATAACTGTGAGCAAGAGTCCTTGGAGTGGCATCCTGTTGCATATGAAATGAGCATTCTGAGAAACTGTGTTGTAGTTATGTAACCTGGTGTCAATTTGAGACTATTAAGAGTGAAGGGGTGGGGTTTAGCCTGTCAATCAAGTCACAGCTTAATGACCTCAGAGGTCATTAATGACAGCTTAATGACCTCTGAGGGATTCCACAGAGAGAAATATCCCACTGGAGTCCAGGCACACACTCTCTGCTTGACATTCCTGTTGACAAGCCACATGGAGATACTCTGATGGAGCCAGAACCCTGGAGCTGAATAAACCACATGGAGACCCATGCCAGCACTGAGATGTTTTCACCACCACTGGACCCACGAGACTTTCTATCCACTTACCTGTGATTTTCCTGCTTTCAGAGTCATTACGTGTGTTGCATGAGTCTGAAGAGTTTATAGACTGGTATCAGACATGTGGGCTAACATCAGAATTATGGATTTGTTCTGGACTGAGATGGGATGTTTTCTTAATATACAATTACTCTTTGATATAAAGCTCTTTCTTATACACATAAGAGTGTCTATGAATTTGTTTCTCTGGTCAACCCAGACTAGCACAAGCAGGAGCAGGGGTCTTATTAACAGCAAGAGATAGAAATGAAGCATGTCCTCTGGACCCAAATTCTCTGCACAGTGAACCTCCTGAATCCAGAAGACGGCTGTAACATCCAGGGAGCAGCAGCATAATTAGCAGCATGGGACAAAGTGGTGGACTTCCCAATTCATGGAGCAGAGGCCTTTTGTACAGGAGGCTGGTTTAATTGAGTGGGGTGTCTCTGGACACTTAAAGAGGGAATCACGGCTTATTGACCCATGGAAGTGGAGATGAGTTACATTGGGCTGAGACCTACTGGAGTGGGGTGTCCTGGGCACTTAATTCAGGGTGCTGATTGTGCTGACCCATGGAGCTTGAGCTGACTGCCTTTGGGTGAGAGTAACTTCCTAGTAGTTTGCCCCTTTGAGCATTTATTAGTTACACCTGAAAAAAAACTTTGTATTATGTTCTGATAAACAACAGTTTATCAGGACAAAAACTTTGTAATGAGTCCTAATAAACAACTGAGTATTGCTAATTGCCATTACAACCTATCAACATCCCATAATAAACCCTGTCAACATAAATATATTCTGTGAGTGCTATATAGACATTGCCATGAATATTAGAACCTAGAGAGGTAAAATAAAGAATATTAATTAACACAGAACACTATATATCAATCTTTACTTCATTCTTAGGGTCTAATATGATCCTTTATCTATTTCAAAGTTTATTGGTTTTAATAAAATCACAGTTAAAAATAAAGTGTGGGGAAACCTCAAGTGAACCCCGTCTGACTCTAGAGCAGGGCTACATATAAAATTGCTCTCATGCACAGGGCATTGGAAATGGATTAATGCAGATGTAGTTCAGCTGAAATTTGACACAAGCGATCTCCTTTTTGACTCATTTTAAAGTGTTTCTAGTTTTTAATGTTTTGGGCTTTATTTTATTGATATTTTTCTGTTTTATTTGGTTATCATTGTTAGTTTTGTTGTGGCGGTTTTTTCTTTGTTTTTTTGTATATGAAATCCAGGTTAGGTAAATTTACAGAGAAAGCAAAATCAAAACATCATACAATACTTCAACCTTACTAGCATATTAAATAAATATCCCCGCACTCCCCTTTTCTCTCTAACTCTGTTTAATTATAATGTTTTTCTTTATCCTTTGCTGCTGAATTTTGAAATTTCTTGCACAGCATGGTTACTGGCTATGCATTCCATTTTCTTTATCTATGCCATGTTAACGTGCACATTTCAAAATCATTTCTAATCTCTAAGTTAGTATATTATTTTTCTTTCTGTTCAGCCTTCACAATGACCTTTATTTTCTTCAGGTGTAGTAGAGTTGATGGCATCTTATTTGTCTGCCATTTAGTTATGAGTGTTCAATACATCACATTTTTCTTGAGAGGGTCATTAAATTCAGGATGGGTATACTCAAGATTATAATTCAGCTCCCAGAGATTTGATTTGCTTTCCTTCATCTTTAACCTAAACATGTGTATAAGCAATTGATAGATTGATTGACAATAAACTCTGGTTTTGGATGATGTTTCTGAACTTCTCTATCATCTCTTCCTTGATTCAGTATGGTTAGTATGTGTTTTGTTCTCTTAATATTGGCTTATTGCAATGAAAAAATGATTGGCCTTCCAAAATTCTACCATTGCAGCTCTGGGTTGTTTTAAATTTTCTGCTAATCCTTCCCCTTTGCTTTCAACTCGTGCACTGCAATTGCCAATAGTAGCAGTCTATCTTGATTGCATATTGAATCAATTTAATACTGAAGAGGTTTGTAGAATTATTTAATTCTTTACAAATAGCTTTATGTTTGACATGTAAATTTGAGTAATAGTTATGTTAACTGGGTTTTATTTGTTTACTGTCTAATCACCAATAATATTTTAGCTCCAGGTATATCATAAAATGTTCTTTTTGATTAATAGGACAGTGTTTCTCTTTAATTATCCTCCTCAGTATGTTACTGGGCTTTTGTGAGAAACAAACCACTGAAACTCATATGTATACAAAAAGAATGGTATGTAAAGAAATAAATGTACGTATTGTTGAGAATGAGGGCGGCTGGAGCAGAGACCCCAAACCCATCTGTAGACAATAGGGCATCCCCACACAGAAGGGTCACAAGGAAGGGATGAGTCAACCAGGGTGACATATAGCAGCAGGAAACACACACTATTTCTGTTTCCTGAAGTCTTCCTCACCCTCCACTATCATGACCCTAATCTTGCCTTTCAGCTCTGGCTAGATTGGAGCATGCACACTGGTACAGATAAGAGCTCCTTACACAACACCTCAGGAAAAGAATTGGGAGTACTGATACCAGGAGGGTACAGAGAAGGTGGGCTAAAAGGGGAAGAAGGGGGAATTGATCACAATGAGAGATGCATAATCCCCCATAATCCCCCACCCCTCCCCCAGGGGGAGGAACACCAGAAATGTGGGTGAAGGGAGCTAACAGTTGGTGTAAGACATGTAAACAAAAATAGTTTATAAGTTATTGAGGGGTCATAAGGGTGGGAGAAGGGGAGGGAGGGGAACAAAGAGGAGCTGTTATCAAGGGCTAAAATAGAAAAGAAAAGCTTAGAAAATAATTATGCCAACATATGTACTAAGGTTTACAGCAATTGATGTTGGAATATTCTAAGAGCTGTAAGAGGCGCCAATAAAATGATTTTTTAAATTAAATAATTAACTTAAAGAAAGAATGAAATGTATATTAATGAAGAAGGCCAGCCCAGTCCATTTCAAGTTGGTGGGTCAGATGCTAGCTGAGGCCCCCTCCCAATGCAAGCAACTGCCCGCAGAGAAAGCAGGAAGACAAAGCGGGATGCTCAGGATCACAGCACAGTGGATTCAGAGTCACATGAATCCAAGGCTTTCAGGAAGCTACCAGGGTGCCTACAGCTCCAAAGATCTGAAGACCACGTGAGTTGCTGGCCCCCACAGCCATGTGAAGGATCAAACCAGCCGAAAGAAGCAGAGGAGCAAGAGAACCCAGTTCTCCATAGTGTCCCATAAATAGGCCACAGTCCCCAGGAAACATCTTTAAGTTGTGTCCTGATTGAGATGATGGACTCAACCTATCGTTTCCCATAGGTGTAGCTAGTTGACAAAAATCCTAACCATCACACTTGGAATGAGGATGCTTGAAGAATCCATGGGGGCTACAACAGCGATACCTACACTTTATCCTGGATATGGGCAATCATACCAAAGTTTTTAATTGCCAGGAGGGTATGCTGAATAATTTCCCCTCCAGAAAATAGCTTAGTAATCCAAATACATTTTCAATTTTTGGTCTAGTTCAGCAATATTTATGTTCCACTTAATTGTTGATGATATCTAATTTTCCTCAATTTATAATTGGCAGTTTCCATGTTTGGATGATTAATGAGTGTCTCCTTTAGAAGTGCACCATCTATTCCATTTTCCTAGTTTTTTCTTAGTCTGTAAATGGCCGTGAATTCTATTCACGGTTGGTGACCCTGCTTGATTTTGAAATACCCTTGGTAGAGATTCCAGCATCGTAGCAAAATGCAAACCACCAGACTATGAAAAATTGTCAGACCAGTGACAGAACCTTGGATAAGTACAACCTAATCTCAAATCAAAACGTGTTAAGTAACAACACATTCAATATTCAAGGACACATTCTAGAAAAACCTGCCAAATACTGAAATTGTATATAAAGCTCAAACTACAGGTTATTGTTAATGTATTTATGCTTCTGCAAAGTGTCTTGACACAGATAAATCATATACTTATTTTTTATTATATAAGAAGTTGTAGGGAACCCTCATGGTAGAGTGGGTAAATGCACAGCTGCTCACTAAAGGTTTAAGACTGGAACCCACCAAAAAATGCCTGGGAGATGAAGTGTGGCCGTCTGTTCCCCTGGAGAGGAGAGGTAGAAAACGCTGTGAGGCGATCTAATCCTGATGCAGAGGGTCCTTCGAGGCTGGCAGTAACTCAGTGGCAATGGGTTTGCTTTTGGAATTTAAGAAGTAGGGATGTTGATCTGATGTGAAAAGTATCTTTGAAAATACTAGTTAAATAAAAGTCTCAAGTGCTTGGTACTATGGTACATAAATTAATTATTCAAATTAATCATAACAAATTTGTCTTTTCACTACTTGAGTTTATTTGACACGGACAATTTTACAAGTACAATCATGATACAATTACTTTGTCTCAGTATTACTTAGGATAAGTTTTTCCCCATAGCTTTCCTTATATGTAACAGAAAATCTTCAAATATACATACAGCTAATACATATAAGTACTTATTCTTTGCTTTAGGAAGGTTCAGTAATTATTTGCAGAAAAGTAATTAGTAGTACTTTCTGTTTCAATTTCAAGTAATTGTTCATTCAGCCCTCTCTTACGTGCACATTATTTCTGGCTCTGTCATAACCACCTTAAGGTTTTGCTATTTGCTTAAATATTTTAGAAAACAAGTCAGAAACAATTTCTGCATTA